>NC_090438.1:707008605-708377771 GCF_031143425.1 Pleurodeles waltl | reverse complement strand
AGCTTCAAAGTGTGAAATTCTCAGCTAAGGCCCAGTGTCAGACTAAGTTAACTCAAAAATCAAAACGGAAGTACATCACAATACTTTTAACCATTACCAAACAACAATTATTATTAAAGTATAAGTATATTCAGTAAATACGGTTACAATTATTATCATTCAACTTTGTATGACTTCTCAGCAAGATAAGAAGTGGTGACCTTGTACAATTCTTGTTAGAGTGAAACACGCAGATTAATGAAGTTAGACACACATTGAATTAATGAATTACACATGAATGCATACATATGATATATATATATAAGCTAAAGCCTAAAATGACACTGGGCCAAGATGTAGATTTGTGCGCCAACAATTCTGGTAGCAGAGCTGATGGTTCCAAATGGACTTCTTGAATGAGGTAAATTGATCATAGAACTGACTACCTTACCTTCATGATTTAGCAGTTTTGTTCTGAGATTCAAATTGACCTAGCCCAAGCCTGTTTCTGATTCCTGAAGACTGTGGGAAGATGAGGTGGCTAACCTGAAGAAAATGATGTGAGACTCAATAGGGACCATTGTGTGTGAGAGGAAGTTTCAGTGAAGAGTGAGGCAAGGTAGTGCATGGAGGCATTTATAGTCTGAAATGTCATAATGAGATGCAATGGACGGAGTTTGAATTCAATTACTTTATGGAATTAATCCTTGGACTTGTGGGATGGCAATTATTGTGTTCTTGATGATGTTTTTTGACTTTTGAGGACAGTAGCCTATGAAATGTTTTTGGTTCAAAAAAAGATTTTGGTATAAAGTTGTAGAGAGGTACCTTAGTTAGTTGAAGTTTGAGATGTACCAAATTGTCTGATACAGCGAGGTGTAACATAAGGCACTGTCAGTCACACTAGGATAGGGAAATAACTTTCTGTTGTACAATTGTGATGAACAAGGTTGGCAGTCATTCATTCCTTAGTGCATGGTAATGAGTGTGCCGGTTATGGCAATCTCCCATCGGTCGAGAGTCTGCTTTGGTGAGAAAGTGGATAGTATTATCTGTATTGTGGAAATCTTCCCTTTAGAGGAAGCAGGAAATGTTCAAAGTAGGAAGTGTGGAGAGAGTTCAGTGGACACTAAAGGTTCACGGACAATACATCACAGGGTGCCGCGTAGGGATTAGCTGGCCAACATTGGAAAAGCCGGAGCAAAGACCTATTGTTGACTGTTGACAAAATTGGGAATCCCTTTTCAAAAACACGGAAAGATTCAAATAAGGAAATTTTGTTGTAGACGGTTCCCAAAAAAGGTAGGATTGCGTATTAGGATGACAGAATTTCAGGATAAAGGGACTGAGTTTGTCTACACCATTAGGAGATGTCTGTCCAATTCCTAACTAGCACACAGTGCCTCATCTGAACCCCTAATCTTCCCAGGGTAACTGATGATTTTGGTAACCTTGAATATGAACACTCTGATTCCCAAGGAAATTGTGGAAACAGATCTTACCCTTTTTTTGTTTACTCATGCATGCCCATGGAAGAGACCAGAAAGATACGAATAAAGGTTTTCAAACATTTATTGAAATAATCATTTTCTTGCATAGAGAGAATAAGCTGTGGTTATTAGGTGGATAAAACAAAGCATTGTAACCAGCATTACTTACACAGTGAACAGGATAAACAAACCAACCATGTGAATCTTATTTCTATATATTCCTACCTGCCACTACTACATCAGGTACCCCCAACCAGTCGATCACGAACTACCAGTAGCTCCCAAACACCTTCAGAGTAGCTTGCAGCCTTGAGCTCATTTCTATCTAATTACATGGTCACATTTGTTATGTAAAGTTGAAGGAACGCTGTGTTTACTTTATAATACTTTACTTTATTATCATCAGGTTGCAGATAGCAGGGCCTGATAATGAGCAGTGTTCAGTCAGATTTATGGTCAAGGCTGGGGCACAGAGGTGAAGAACTGAACCTATGAAGTATTTAACTCTTAAATAAAAGTCTTTGTCAACTCAGTATTGGAGTGTGAGAACAAAATTATGTTTCTGAATACTTTTCAATGGGAGAAAATAAAAATAAAAATTACTTTACTGATTAAGTCTTCATTTTATTTTTTTGCGCATTTCAAAGTGTCACATTTACAAGAAGCTGGCTTTTTGTTCCCAGTGGACACAATGCCATATTTATAACTGAAAAATAGTCATTTTTTATTAAATGAGAAATATATAAAGTGTAGAAAACTTTCTCTATGAAACATTAGGGACCTGATTTAGATCTTGGCGGAATTGGTCACACCAGCGCTTTTCCATTGGATAATCTACTGTCACCACCATAATTTTCCACCCACTTCAACAGTGCCACAGGCAAGCAAATGGTGGTGGGACCACAGCCAGTGTTACTTTGTGTGTTTGTGTTTATGTGTGGGTGTGCCACTTTTTTCTGTTGGAGTGGGTGTGTGCAAAGAGGTGAGTGTGCTTCAGATTAGGGTGGGAGTTGGGATTTGGCATGAGGAAGGGACCAGAGTAGGTTGCGCCGGTTGGGGGTCTCTGGTCAGTTAACAGGCTATTTTTGCTAGCGATCTCTGCATGCCAATGGCTTCCAGGACTTCAACCATCTGTTACATTTTAGAACTAAGGGGCATATTTAAGAAAAGTGTCTCTGCACACAGTGCAGCACAACTTTTCTTGTGCCCCTTAGCGCCCCTAACTCCACCATTTGTGCGCTGTATTTAAATACGGCGCACCTTGGCGTTAGTTAGGAGACTAACGTGAGAATGCTTGATGCTAGTCCGGCGTTTTGCAGGATTAGTGTAAAAAATTCTGATGCTAATCCTGCAAAGCATCCAGAGGCCTATTGAAAGCAATGTAAGCCTCCTTTTAACACCTGCAAAGGCGTTCAAAGTGCAGAAAAAATAGCGCAGGGAAATCTCTTAGATTTCCTTGCAGCATTTTTTCACCCCCCTAATGGGGGAACACCCCCTGTTGCATACATTATGCCTAGCACAGGTATAATGTAGCGCAAAGGATAACAAAGTGGCCCAATGCATGCAATATGGCGCTGCATTTTGGCCTTCTAATGCTGCATTAGCGTAAAACAATTACACTACTGTGGCATTGGAATGGTGCTAGGGGTTCTTAAGTATGCTTCTAAAAAGCCTGGATGCCATTCCCAATCGCTGTCTGGCGTACAGAGATCCTGCATTAGAGATCAATAGCCTCTTCACTGAGCGCAGCCGGGGGTACGGTCCAGGCAGGAGGTGCCTGCAGCAAAGGAGACCCCAGCCCTTTTACAGAGGATGGTTTGGCCAACTGGGGGAAGCAAGAGGAAGGATGGAGATGGGAATCTGGCTGGCAGACAAATATGCAGTTGGAATTGGTCCTTTAGGGTCCAAAACCACTCAGGACTGGTCACTTGTGGAGGTCTCCGAAGAAGATGTCAAGCTGGTGGTGTCTATGCCAGTCCCCTCATCGTCCATGCCGCTGTGTCCGTCAGTGTCTGATATTGCTCCACCCGACACAGAGTGGCCAGCTGCTTCCCCGCCTTCCTGGCCAATATATCATTTGCCTGCTCCTGAAGATGCTGAAAAGACACATATAACATTTTTATTATATCTGTGCAAATCAAAATGTTCACAACGTTATTTTACAAAACATTTCCTAATTTCAATTTTTCACCTTCGTCAAGGCTATAAAACGTAGGTGTACTTTACCATTACCCCATGCATGTAGGGAACATATTATGGAACCATTTGCTCATAGTTTTGTAAATTACCATCATTAGTCCCATTTTACACTACAAATGTCTCATGGAATTGTTTAACACCTCTGAATAGTACAGATTGATTGTTTTGAATAGTGAATTTATGTCACAGAAATCAATATCTAGCAAGAAACCTTTGTACCATGTGCATTGTCCATCTGCAATGGTCCCTTTCAATAACTCCTTTGCTTTCACATTGACATCATCTGGACATAACAAAGGGCACAAAAATGGTTGGTTGGGGGCGTGTGTAACTGTCATCAATATGTACACATTCCTGTCTGTTTCAATTAATCATGTTTCGCCTACTAAATTCATATTTGTTGAAACAGACTGGCGTACATGCACATTTGTGAAGGAGTAAGACTTCATGCCAATCTGTTAGCAAGAACTGTCTTGAATTTTGCAGTGAAAACATATTTATGGAATATTTTGCTAAGAAATGTTGCCATTGTTCTCCCAGTCATTTTGGATCAGATACTCAATATTGTTTGGCCACTATACCAACTCACCAATGTGAAATCAGAAACATAAAATATCTCATAAGTGCATTGTATTCTATGTCACATGTAATAGGGCTAACATAACCTCCTCCTAAGGCATGTGTCTGTTCAAAACTGTCATTTGGTAGAGATAAAGAAACTAGTGGCAAAGGTTAACACAAACCAATACACAAAACACATCATCATACACCTTGAGCAAAACCTACACCTTCCAGAACTCTTCTTCTGTGTTGGATGTGTGTCAACCTTTATGTTGATATATCAATTATTTCAATAACAAAAAATAGTTAACTAACAATAATAACTGCAAAAATAACTTACCTCCTTGATGCTGCTGTTGGGCTCTCAAATTCTCATCAAGGTCTGGCTAGGGCACAGCAAGTATGCAGGCCATTAGGTGGGTCAGGTTGTAGCGCATGCATTCCCAAAGTTGGGGTGTCTAGCTAAGCTGGATTTCAGATGACTTTCGTGTCCAGCATCATAGGTCCTCCCACCTCTTGTGGCAATATATGCTGCACCGCTTGTAGACCCCCAGGGTCCGCAACTTCTTGGCGATGGCCTTCCATATTGCCTTTTGCTGATGGGCGTTGACCTGTATGGATATAAAACAAACAGAAAAAAATGTTTTGTGAGGTTTTGTTTGTCTGTATTGCTGTAACATAATTTTGTAAAATCTATCACAAGCATTTCTAAAAAGTCAGGACAGATTATTTACTAACGTTTATCATTTCCTAGTAATACTAATTTGTAGTGACCTGTTGAGTACCCTCATCACTTTTAATGTCCTAATTTTACAAATCCAGGCCACAAACATCATCTAGGCCAGGGATCTGAAACATTTCCTGTAGTGAGAGCTAATTCTGATGAGTACAAATCATTGTGAACTACTGAACGCTAAACAACTTGTACATTGTTAGCACACACCTCCATGACCAGGTTCATTGGCTACTGCCTAATGTTTTTAGAGCATGATACTAAGGTTAGAACCACATGCTATGACTAGGAGCAGTATAGAAGGGCTACCATGTGTGCCAGTGAGAGCACTTTTTTTTTTAGGAATATATAAATGAGTGTGTGTAGGAATGGGGCATATTTGTATGGGTGATTATGAGCCTGTTTCATATGTACATGTAGCACGGTACATGCCTTTCCCCATATGTGGCACCATTAAATGAATAATACATATAGGTACTCATTACTCAGACAATGAAATACATTTCAAGTGCAAAAAAATAAGATTCAGACAAGTTCATAACTTGGAAATATTTTCCTGCACTATACATTTTTCTCATTTTGACATATGGCAGTAATTTTCAATTATACTTATGTCACGGTTTTTATTGGCTACTGGAAGTAAGGGGCATGCAGTTTGTAAATGTAGCATTTTGAATTGTGAGTAAATTGAAATGAAAAGTCACCTTATTCATCCAGATAACTTGTCATTTCAATTTACTCACAATTAAAAACTTTGTTGAACAACATTTTCTTCCCAGCTGAATTGAGTAGACTACACCCCAATCACAACACTTCACCCAGGAACTAGAAGGGACAATTTAGCCTATGTTTAAAAATTAGAAATGCAATTTCCATTCAAACATGTACCTGTCCTCCTGAGTTCATATACAACTGGCGTACAGGGGCAGGACCTCTGTCAGCAGTTCCAACTCTTCAGCTGAGAAGTTAGGGGCCCGTCACCTGCTTTGCCAGGCAACAAGGCTCCAAGAGGTCAGTAACAGCAGCAAAAGTGGAGGAGGTGTTGTTGACTGCAGTGTTAGGATGTTAATTAGCTTTTTTTGTAATGCCGCGTACATGTACACGATGTACTCTATCATTAACAGAGAAGGAGGAAGCCATTGTCTTTCGTATGTTGCTGTCACACACGTTAGCATATGGCTGTGTCTGTCAAGGAGTTTTACACCTATTACGTGGTCATGTGGCAAATGTTCTGATGGCAAAGTCAGGAGGCCACCATTTTAGAATGTGAGCTTGTGTATTTTTAAATGTTTAGTGCGTCACCACCATTCAAAATGGTGGCTAGTTTGTTTACACATGCAAAATGCATACATTACTGTTTGTTGATTTGAAAAAGTATAATGTTAGGCATCATTGTGTTTAAATGAGATAGTGATGTGGTTTATTTTATATTTCCATTGAGGGAATTGGGGGAAAAAACTAAAACAAAATAATGTCCAAATAATACATTTCAAATGTATTATTTACACATTAATTAAAAACAAATATCAGACATGTAAACAATTGTTATTCTAAGTTACAACATCACTAAAAAATTATGTGTAAATATATGTCACAAAAACATATGGGATTCTACAAATGCATGAGGTGTGAGTTGATTATCAAAATATTGTTTGTCCAGTTACAGTAATATTTCTCTTGTTTCTTAAATGCAGATATATGAACCCAGGGAGGGATAGACGACAACAGCCTCAAGTGTTTAGTCCATTTCCAGACCTTGCTACCATGGAAGAAAGGGACATTGTTAAAACATTCAGATTGAATAGGCAAACTATTCCTGATTTAAGTCATCGGCTGGTGCCAGATTGGCTCCTTCATAATAGGAGCTCCACATTGATAACACCAATAGTGAAAATCATGGCAGTACTTCATTTTGTGGCCACAGGATCATTCCAATACATTGTGGTAGTATCAGGAGGCATGTTACAACTAACGTTCAGTGGTGTGCTACAAGAAGTCCTTTCTTCGATGATGAGACATATCAACAGCTTCATCCAGTTTCCACAGAATAAGGATTTTGCAAATAGGAAGGGTGTTATAAGGACTCTCATACTCCAACGAGACTGCTGGATTTGGGGCGGCAGCACCTCTGCATTGTAGGAGACTGAGTTACTTCCACACCAGTTGGCAGCTGTTGGACCAACCCTCCCGGCTCACTAGCAGCACCTCACCACAACTCAACCAGTAAAGGTGATTTGTGGGAGCCTTGCATGGAATTCTGAAAACCTCTCAGGGAAATCGTGGTAGGACAAGCCCTACCCTTTGCCCTCCATATAGGAGTCTCTTACGCACACATACGCAAGAAAAGAAATGCAGGGCAGTTTTCAATACCTTTTTTGAAAAGACTGCAATCTATGATAAGATGCATGAGCTGCAACGATTAGGATAATAAGGAATAACAAAATCAGGATTATGAGATTTAGAGATGTAAATATAAACAACCCCAACATATTGTCATAACAAAAGTATACATTTCCATCCTAAAAGCCTAATCCTTAGCCCCTAAGTGAGAGCTTGGCAATGTAAGCAAAATTTGTTAGAGTACCTTCAGTGTGTGTGAGATAGAGATACTCAGGAGACTTGTAAAATTTGTGCCTACACCATTGTTGATGGCGGCATGTCATAAGGACTCTCGTACTCCTACGAGTGCTGGATTTGGGGTGGTAGCATCTCTGCATTGTAGGCGACTGGGTCACTCCCACACCAGTTGACAGCTGTCAGCCCAGCCCTCCCGACTCACTAGCAGCACCTCACCAAAACCCATCCGATAAAGGTGATTTGTGGCAGCCTTGCATGGAACTCTGAAAATCCCTCAGGGAAATCGTGGTAAAACAAGCCTTACCCTTTTCTCTCCACATTCGAGTTTCTTACAGACACGAAGGCAAGAAAAGAGATGCAGGACAGTTTTCAAATGTTTTATTGAAAAGACTGCAATCTATGATAAAATGCATGAGCTCCAATAATTAGAATAATAAGGAATAGCAAAAGCAGGATTGTGAAAATTAGAGATGTAATTATGAACAAACCCAACATATTGTCAAAATGTTGTGAGTATACAATTCCTACCTAAAAGCCTAATCTCTAGCCCCTAAGCGAAAGCATAGCGATGAGTCAAATCTGTCCGTGCAGTGTCCATGCAAAGCATACCCCACCCTGTTACCTTGGTACATGGTTAGACCACCAGCCCCCAGATCAGGATCCGTGGAGACAAAAAGGCTGAGGTATGCTGAAAAACGGCATGCAGCATGGATGGAAATTCTGGCTGGAACCCCCTCCAATGCCCTTTGTCCTACCAAATGTTTTATAAGGGACACATTTATGTTCATGTACAGAAGCCTGATGGGGGTATTTACCTAAGCGCTGGACTATTTACACAGTCTTGGGGCCAGCAATACAAAATATGTGTGCCTCGCATTCTGTTCTTGTGATTCAGAGAAAAAGAATGTGATGCCAATTATGTCATCCATAGCACTTATTTTTTTAAGAAAATATTTTTATTAGCATATAGTTCACATTGTTACAAGTATATGAGTACTATAATATGTCTCTTTGTTTCTGCACATAATTCCGTAGTCAAACAGCAAAACAATACAATGTTTAATAATAGTAGGTAAACAATGGTCCCACCCACCTCCCACTTCCCGTTTCCACCCTTTCTGAGTCAGTGCCAGGACGTTGTAAGAGTATTGAGGCCATGGTGTATTGTTCTCTGTTTCAGTTACATGTCGCATGGTGTAGCGGGTATGAGCAATTTATGGTTTTCTGTCGGCAAGGGAGTGTGGAACTCCCCCGGGGTCCCGAGGGTGGGGAATGTGTAGTCATCGAGCATCTCCATAATGCGGGTGATACGTATGTTAAGCTCTATCCAGGAATGAATCTCTTGATCTATTGCCCAAATGTTTCAGGCTTTCTATCAGTGTCATCCATGCTCGTGCTATATCTAATGGGTTCAACCCTCTTTTGGCTTTTCTGAGTAGAGAGTCTTCTTCATAGGTTGCCCATTTTTACAGTTCCCTACGCCACTTATCTACACTTGGGCCTCTTGGTTTTTTCCAGCTCATGGTGATTTCTCGCTTGGCTAGGTCATAGGCCAAATCCAGGAACCTGATGGGGCACTTTCATATTGGGTGTGTGGGGGAACCATCCCAGCAAACAATGACCCGGTGTGCATGGGACCTTTTCATCTATGACGTCCTCCCAATATGTTCTCAGTTGAGGGACACATGCGTTTGAGTTTCGCCCCCACTGCCTTGCATGGTGGGCAAGCTGTTGCCGCTGTATGGAAATGTTGGTTGATCTTCCAGAGGGTCAGATATGTCCTGTGTAGTATGAAGAAGCTTATTAATTTAGATATAGCATTTCTACAGACTTTCAGGGTTCTTTCCAAGATAGATTCCGAAGCTCTGGCCAGTAACTGGGTGCCCAAGTCCTCTTTCCATTTTAGTTTCAAGTCCACAGGGTAAGTCATGTCTGCACGTATTCTGGTATAGAGATTTGTAACTGCCTTAAACGTGTTTGACGAAATTGGCAGGTATTGACCGGTGGTCTGTGAGTTGGGTTCATCAAGGCCTGCTCCCCAGTGTCGTCTCATAACTGTGGTGTTTGCTCCACACAACAGAAAATGTCCTCTCGGCAAGTCAAATTCAATTCTAAAGTCCTCAAACAGGAGTAGTGTTCCATCTCTAAGTAGGCTACCTATCGTTGTTGCCTCTGCTTGAGTCCAGGTGTCTAGTCCCTCCCAGTTGCCCCCATGTGGTAAGACCCGCAGGAACAATAGGGGAAAGTCTGGGGAATAGGGAACTTTTGCCTTGGCTTTTCTCAGGTAACATTCCCAGCATTGAATAACTACCCTCAATTCGTAAGTGTCGCCTCTTTGTGGTCATCGTGTTTTCAGCAGGACTTCTGCCAGTCTCATTAGTGAGGGGGTGGAAGGCATCAGAGGCACCCGTGGGGTTTTTCCACTTACCAGCTACTGGATGAACAACTGGAACTGTGCTGCAAGATAAAAAGGTTCAAATTCAGATAGTGCCAGCCCGCCATGTGTCGATTTTCTCAGCAATTTAGTCAGAGCCACCTGTCTTCAGCCTGTTTACCAGAGAAAGGATGTCAATAATGCATCTCATTCCTTGGAGATGGCATTGGGTAGCCACACAGGAAGGACTGTGAAATAATAACGCAGGTGTGGTAAGACTATCATTTTAAGGAGAGCTACCCTACCCGCCAAGGACTGAGGTAGCGTCTGCCAGAAGGCCATAGCTGTGCGATTGGAGCGAACCACTTGTTCCACATTCCCATCTACTATATCTTGCTTATCATGATATATTTTAGTACCCAGCTATGAGAGACAGTGTGGTTCCCAGATCAATGGGCCCAGATCTGTCAGTAACTCGCGGTCTGGTGCCATAGGGAAGAGGAGGGATTTTTGGCAGTTCACTCTAAGGCCCAAAAGAGCTCTGAACTTTGACAACATCAGTCGGGCACCTATCAGGTAGCTCCTCATGTTTCCTACGAAGATAATCAGATCATCTACGTACAGATGAATGCAATGGTATGCCCCTCTATGTGTATCCCTCTATATGCTTGACCCCCACGTGCCATGTTAGCTAACGGTTCCATGGCCAGCACAAATAATAGCAGGGAAAGGGGGTAACCTTCTTCACTGAATAACCTTCCGATATCACGTGACCTGTGCAGGCTCTGGCCATCGGGGTAGTATAAAGCAATTGTACCCATGTTATGTAATCTGTGCCATGTCCCATTTTGTTTATTACATTATAATGAAAGTTCCATTCCAGGCTCCTTCTCAATATCTACTGCCAGTCCACCTGCCATGGTTTTGTCATACGAGGGATCAGTCGTAACAGCCAGTAAGTGGCATACATTTACAGCTGTGTTTCGGCCTGGTAAGAATCCCACTTGGTCAGGGTGGACCAGTTTCGTCATGAATGGGAGGAGCCTCATTGACAATATTTTACTAAGGATTTTGTGATCAAGATACAGCAGAGATAAGGGTCTATGGCCCTCATTCTGACCTTGGCGGGCGGCGGAGGCCGCCCGCCAAAGTCCCGCCGTCAGGTTACCGTTCCGCGGTCGAAAGACCGCGGCGGTAATTCTGACTTTCCCGCTGGGCTGGCGGGCGGTCGCCTTCAGGCCGCCCGCCAGCCCAGCGGGAAAGAGGCTTCCACGATGAAGCCGGCTCGGAATCGAGCCGGCGGAGTGGAAGCTGTGCGACGGGTGCAGTTGCACCCGTCGCGTATTTCACTGTCTGCGCAGCAGACAGTGAAATACATTTAGGGGCCCTCTTACGGGGGCCCCTGCAATGCCCATGCCAGTGGCATGGGCACTGCAGGGGCCCCCAGGGGCCCCGCGACCCCCCCTACCGCCATCCGGATCCCGGCGGTCGGACCGCCGGGATCTGGATGGCGGTAGGGGGGGTCGGAATCCCCTCGGCGGCTTAGCAAGCTGCGCCGCCTTGGAGGATTCAATGGGGCGGCGGTACACTGGCGGGAGCCCGCCAGTGTTGCCGGTCCGACCGCGGCTTTACCGCCGCGGTCGGAATCCCCATTGGAGCACCGCCGGCCTGTCGGCGGTGCTCCCGCGGTCCTCCGAATGACCGCCTATATGCTTAAGAGTCTGTTGATGATTTACCAAGTTTTAATAATGGTATAACTAGTGCTTCCCTTGTCATAGTTGCTAGCAATCCCTCCTATTTATCGGCTTTATATTAGGTGACCAGCTTCAGAGCTAAAAGATCAGTATATGTTGCATAGAACGCTACGGGAAACCAGTCCATTCCTGGTGTCTTACCCCGGGCTAGGTCTTTCATGACACATCCAATTTCCTGTAGTGGGATGTCTCCCCCATGTGTCTCTGCTTCTCCCCGCATGAGTGTAGTGAGTAGCTTTGGGTCTAAGAATGTCTGGGTGGCCTCCATGTCATGGGAGTAGTACTTTTATATAATCGCTCATAATATTGCATAAAGTGGGCGTTAATGTCTTCCTGTATGTTGCATAAAGAGGGCGTTAATGTCTTCCTGTATGTAAACCTGTTCCCCACCTCTGTCTGTATCTTCACTATAAAGGAGCTCCTTTTAGTTGGTGATATCAGCCATGCAAGTAGCATCCCTGTTTTATCTATCTCCGCATGGGCACAGGACATATATTTCTTGTAATCAAAGTAGCGCAGCTGTTCTACGTGAGTTGCTATATTCTCATTCAGTTCTAACAGTTGGTGGAGGTCTGGGGACCCTGGACGGTTCTTCCTCCCTCAGCTTATCTTCCGCCACTAGGGTTTCTTTCAGTAGCATTCGCCGCACCCTCACTGACTCTGCAATACATCTCCTCTGCAACACTACTTTGAAGGCATCCCATTCTACTAATGGGCTGGTAGCTGCGCCAGTATTATCAGTGAAAAAATAGTCAATAAGTTGCCTCACAGCTGTTTGGTAGTGTGACTCCTCTAGGTATTCGGGTTTCAGTTTCCAGGTGGGAATGCAGGCATTAATGCGGCCCCATTTCCGATGTAATAAATGGTGCGGGTGGGTGTGAGTGAAAGCGATCAAGTCTGGGGTGCAGTCATCCATAACACTGATAATGACGCTTTCACAGAATAGCAGCTGATAATGAAATTGAAACAATGCCACTAAAAGAAGCAATAATAAAATGAATAAAATTAAATACAGAAATACAGAGCATAATTACTAGGTAAAAGGGCACAGGGTGGAAGCTTAAGCTAATCTATCACTGTGCTCAGCTAAGCTATCACTGTGCACCAGTGACTAACGAAAATGGACCCACGACAGGGAGATTATTATGCTTTGGGTGGCATACCACTTGTGGTTGGAGCAATTGATGGCACACATTTTGCCTTAGTGCCAACACACGCCAGGGAAGAGGTCTACTACAATCAGAAGAACTTCCATTCAAACAATTTGCAAGTTGTCTGTTTACCTGATTTGTACAGCCCAAGAGAGTGTGCCCTTTTACCAAGGTCAACACATGATTCCTTTGTACTGCAGAACAGCAGCATACCCCTGCAAATATCACATCTTGGACTTGTCTGAGCCGGGCTTGTTGGTAGATACAATCTACCAATATGATTATTTGCTTAATTTCTAGTTTAAGAATGTCCAATGGCATTAGATATTTTCACAAAATATTTATTTTCATTCATAAAGGAGACTCAGCTTATCCTAACCGACCATGGTTGTTAGCACTGCTGAGGAATCCAACAACGCCAGGGGAAGTCTGATTCAATGAGGCCCATAGAAGAACACGGGGCCAGTGGAGCGGACATTTGGACTCCAAAAGTTCAGATTTCACTGTCTGGATAAAACTGATGGAGCACTCCTGTACTCACCCAATAAGGTGTGCAAAATCACCATGGCCTGCTGCATGTCGCACAAAATAGCCTTGCAACGTAACATCCCATACACTGCAGAGAACGGAGATCACAATGAGCCACCGGGTGGGAAAGTTGAAATGCCAAATGAAGATGATAGTGGTGAAGAGGAAGGAACTGATGTGCATCAAAATGTCATTGACAACTTCTTCTTATCTCAAGTGTAAGTATATCTTTACCTAACGTTACATTCAAGGTCTGGAACTGTAAAAAAATAAATGACACAGACTATTTTGTTTATGCATGTGTTCTAATTTTTCTTTTTTAATTTGGCAAACTATTCTTACTTACTAACATATGAAATGAATGCATAAAGATTTGTGGTGTTTGTTACATATGACTTTTTAAACATGGGAGAAACATTACTCCAATATAACATTTTTTTTGCGTAAAAATGTTTTGATTATATGCATTTTAAAATGTAGTGATGGAAGGAAGACATAAAAAATGGAAAACCCCAAGAAATTCAGCACCAGTTCTTGACTTATTTTACAAACACAAATAAACTGATACAGGGTGAAAACCAAATAACAAAGTGGAAAAATAAGTGGAAAAATAAAAAGTCAATCGTGGTGAATGAAACTATTGTTTCAGAGGCAAAATTGTTTGAAGTCCAATGTACAAAATACAACTGGCACCTAAAACGTAAATGTGTCCGGAATCTATTCCACAGAGTGAATGGTAGCCAAACATTAGAGGAAATTAGGTTCTTCATCTCTTGCTGGTGGTGCTGGAGGTCTTGCCACCCTCTTCTGGCAGTCTGGGTGACAGTCTCCTCCTGAGTGGGGGTGGAGGACAGGTCCACAGTTGCAGGGACTGAGCAGATGTTTCTGCTTGTGGCAGGGCTTCCCTTTCTGTGGCTGAGGCAGGTGTAGTGGGTCCACATGTTGTAGGACCACAGAAAGGGGTAGATTTTGCTGGTAAAGCTCTGCACATATGGTGGTAAACGTCAAACAGCACCCCAGTCAGGGAGCTCAAATTGGAGTTACATTGTGCTCCTTCTGCAACTGTTAGGACCAGGCCCATCCTGTTTCGAGAATGATGTAGGTATCCCAAGACATGCTCAATGGTGGTCTGGGTGACAGTGAACCAAGTGGCCTCACTTTGCTGGCCCACAGATTCCTACCCACGTACCCTACCTCCCACTTCCCTGTGCCCTTGAGCCAGTGTGCCCCATCATACTGGATCCTGGCTGAACTGAAGGTGGTGGCGCAACAGCGGCCATGACTGCGGGCACACAATTGAGGTGATATTTCTTTGGACACAGGAAGTGGAAGTGTCGATTGGCTGAGGTGTTGTAACAGCTGAGGTGGGAGGTGTAAGTAGGGGGTGAGTGAGACTCACTCGATCTGTCTGCCCCGATGGACCAGGCTGCTCCACATCATCCAGACTTGCAGGACTGGAGCCCTCACTGAAGCCTTGATCCTGGTCTGGAGGTATCCTCAGTGACAGATGGCTGTCCAAAAGCTCTGGGTATATGATCCAATATGAATTACAAGAAAACAAATTGTAAAAGTCTGGATTATGCATCAGATGTGGTTTGAACTACAAATGAAGCAAACTAAAATTATTAAATTGTTAATTATAGCATGTTTAGAACTTTCAGTGTTTTTTGTAACTATCCATACATTATAAATTACACACATGCCAACTTAAAAAAAGGCATGTGAAGAGATGTCCTGAAAAGAAAAATATTATTTAGAAAGTGTACATAAATGGTACCACATATTCAATCCAACTCCGTATAGGGGAGAAAGGAGAAGTTAACCTTTCCATTGTCTAGCACGCTAAAATTCAGACTATTAAGCAGTATAATAGGATTAATGGCATTGACCATCATATGAAAATTGCTAAGTTAAGTTATCATCATTGCTACCTATATACTGCATACAACATAACATGATATAAAATCTTGAAGTCACCATACTTTGAGTTGTGAAAACAATTACATCACTTTAATGAAATGAAAAGAAAGTGACAACATACAAAATTACATGAAATAATCAACTTTTTATTCATTGCATTAAATGTGGTTTGAGAAATGCTTGACATTTTGACTTGACATATACAAAAGAAAGAACAGCCAACATCACATTGCAAACATATTCTCTATGTTCAAAAACAAGGCATCATGGTAGTTGTAGTTTTTTCAATTTGACATTGCCAACACTTGGAAAAATTGTAAGTTGAACATTTCTAGTAAAACATATGCAGTGAAGATGTACGCACATTAAAAAAAAAATCTGACATATGTGAACAAAGACTTATGAGCGCCATACCTTCATGATATAATGGATTGGGGTTTGAACCTGTTATCTCAGTGGTCTCCAAACGTTTTAAAACAGCACCCCCCCAGTTGAAAAATAAAAATCATTGGGCCCCCCCTCAGAATCTTTCACAATTATTTTGTAAAGATGGCAATGTTTAAATATGTCTAGACCCATTTAACATTGCAGTTAAGTACTGTAACCTTTTTAAAAATGCAATACCATGCTTCTGCTTAAAATAAAGGCCTGTTATTTGTATAATGCTTCTTTTGGCCAGAGTCTGGCGCCCCCCTGGGATCACTTGAGGCCACCCTAGGGGAGCCCACCCCCCAGTTTGAAGACCTCTGTGCTATTTTAACTACAACAAAATACATTTAAAAACACAATCAAATACAAAAATTATAAATGAATAGCAACACACATATTGACTACACATATTGCCGAGTAGTAAAATGAGTATTGGTACCACAATGCTAAAAATTTGAAGATAACAATAGATTTGTGATTTTTAAAATTGTGCCTATATGCTTTACAAAGGTGTAAAACATATTGGGGGTTATTCCAACTTTGGAGGAGGTGTTAATCCGTCCTAAAAGTGACGGTAAAGTGACGGATATACCACCAGCCGTATTACGAGTCCATTATATCCTATGGAACTCGTAATACGGCTGGTGGTATATCCGTCACTTTTAGGACGGATTAACACCTCCTCCAAAGTTGGAATAACCCCCATTATGTGCAGCTAACTTAAGAGCAAAAACTACATTTATGTTTAGTGAGACATTCATAAGTCTAACTTAGCAGTCTCCACTCCACCAGGATTCCTATCAAACCTTCAAGATGTACGACCTTCTCCTCCTAGGCAAAAAGATGTAGTAGGAAGACCACCACCTGTCCTCTGGGCCTCCAGGTGATACTTGGAGGCCAGTGAACAAACTCTCTCCCGCAGGTCGTTCCACCTCATCCTAATTTCCTCCTATGTGCGCAGGTTGTTTGCTACAGCATTCACTCTGTCAACTATTCAAACTCACATGTGCCTTTTCTGAGATATGGCTGTATATTGTACTTGAGCTCCAAACAATTGATTTCACCCACCATGACTGACAATTCTCCCTCTGCAAAATGTGGATTTCTCTTTCCTGCCATTATGAGTAACTAAAGATCAATGAAATAGTGACCCACAAGTAAATGAAAATATTAAAAAATATGAAACATGAACAGAGGGAGAAAAAAAAGAAAATAACCTGAGGTATGAGTGGCAAATTCAGCAGCAAAATGGTGCTCTTCAGTGGAATGGCAAAAGATCGGGGGCGTGGCCAGGCCACAGCGAGAATGGCTGCCTGAAGCTAGTGCTCCGTGAATCGGGCCATGCCGGCAGGTGATTGAGGGGGTGGAGGACCGACACAAGGTCTTCCCCACTCTCCGCACATCCTGCAGACCGGCTGGGCCAGACAGACACCCCCTCTGAGGCCAGGGCGGTCCTGGGGCCCCAGTGTGATTTCAGGCCTACTGCCTCACGGTGATCCACGGGCACAATTTTATCGGCGGCTGGGTGCGGCTGCACACGTTAGAGGCCTGAGGAACGGCCCACGTGCGCCCGTCATTAAACTCTACTGGCTCCCCCGGGACGCAGTTTCTCCTGGCGCTTTTCGCCTCCATCCTCACTCCTGTTTCTAATCGCAGAACGGCAGCCAGCAAGGGGGGAGAACGCTAGAAGGGAGCATCGGTTGTGTAGCCTGCAGCCCTTGGATTGCTACATTGGACCACGGCGTACTGCCTGCCTGAGGTGAGGGGGACACATAGACAGCGCAGACCAGTATTGGGGACAACAACGCATTGACACTGCGCTTTTTGTCGTGGGCAGTAGGGTGCCCAAGCACTGTCAGGGAATAGCTCTCCCTGTCTGCACTACTAGTAGCCTGCATAGCCCTGTTACAGGATGACAACCCATCTCAACAGGGGGACCCAGGGGGCCTCAGTGAAGCATGAAAGGCCCTTGATGATGACAGTGATGCAGCTTTTTTGAGGGAAAATGCCCATCCGCTGCAACCTCACGATGCCACAGGGCCAGAAGAGAAGACACACCTAGTTGAGGTCATCGGGCACCCTAGGCTGCCCTCCCCGTTTGATTAGTGACCTCCACTCCTCACTCCCTATTGGGGAGCGCTCATCTCTACCCTACTCTTCAAGTGCCAGATCCTGGCCAACCCACGCCCACACTCTCCTCCTCAACCCATACCATGCTGGAATCTTCAGAGGGTAACGCTAGTGGTTTGCTATATACGGGGGACCACCCTTCCAGGAGAACCGACTCATGCCATAGAGTGCAGGGGTAAACCCAAGGACTTGCACCTCTACTTGGTGCTGCGAAAGGCCATGTCAGCTTGCCATTCCACTGCCTGGCAGTCTGAGCCTCCCCCTGTTTGGCGATGCCCAACGGCAAGACAATTTGGACTCTGCCACGGAACGCATTCTCCAGGAAATTGCAGCAGTGGGCCGTTGCCTGGAAGCCATGGACTTGAAGATCACAGACCTCTCCACGGCCTAACACTCGATTCGGTCGGATATTGCCAGCTTCCATGATAAGGTAACAAACCTAGACCATTGTCTTACAGAAGTTGAAAGCCAACTAGCAGAGCTACCGGAGCACGACTCAGAGTTGCAACTCCTCCATGCTAAACTTACAGACCTGGAGGACAGGAGCCGAAGGGACAATGTTTGTTTTTTCGGCATACTGGAGCGCAAGGAGGGCACCGACGTAAGTGCATGTCTCAAGGAACTCCTACCGGAGCTCACAGGCCTTACATTCTCCCCAGCGCTGGAGTTCCAACGGGCCCACAGAATTGGCCCCATCCATAAAGCAGATTCAGGAAAGCCTCGCCCCATCATCGCTTGTTTCCTCCACCATGAACAGGCACGTCAGGTTATCATGACGGAGAGGGCACATGGCACATGGCCGTTATAGGATGGAGGGGTCTGATATCCGAATTACCGCAGACTTTTCCCACGAAAGCAATGAGAAGAGGAGAGCATTCCTGACCCTTCACCATCAGCTAAGAGACATGAATATCAAATTTGGCCTCTTTGAACCAGCTCGCATGTGGATCATGCAGGATGGCAGATCTAGAGACTTCTTCGAACCGGCAGTCCTCAGTTCCTTTTTGGCTATCCTTACCACGCAACCCATGGACCATGGACCATACCTCTACATGTATGCTGTCAAACTCTCCCTCTCCGGAAGGACCTCCCACAGACTTGGACCACCACAGGCATGATGCCAATTCGGCGAAGCAGAAAAGGGGTAGGACTTACGATCGACCACAGAGATCTCAGGAAGGCAGAGAACATGCCCTTCAGGCCATGACCGCTATTACTCAAGACCTTAAAAGACACAAATCCCGATCTCCCGTGAAACTGCCACCTCCTGCTATCTGACTGACACATACGCCAGGAGATAATCGTAACAGCAGAGGTTTCCCTGTACAGATGCTGAGAATGTGCACTCGTTAGACGGCTAAGTACCCTACACCTCTTTATCGACTACTGTTACTTTTGCTAATGACATAGATGTTGTTGCTGTTCTTGTTCTTATTCTTGTTTCTATGGTAGATACAAATCGAGACTCTCACAGCCTATTCAGCTGCTGATTTGTTTGTATTGTATTACAGTATTACTGTTTGAACCTGTTCTCATGGTTATGATATGTACACAGCTCCTGTTTTTCATAAGCTATATAATGCTCATGGAGATCCTGCATTGTTAGTGGGGAGGTAGGATCCTCAAGGTTTCACCACTACAGCCGATTAGGTGCCCTCCACTCATGGCTATGCTGCCTCACCTTCCTTGGGTTCAGCATGACCTGATGGCACAGAGGGTAACTTTCCTATATAGATATGCACTGTCTGACAACTACAGATCCCCTCCCCTCCCAACTCTTCCATGTCCCTAAGTCGTTCTACCGCTTCAGGTAAACATAGCTGTTCTCACGCGCTATGGCCCCTCACAGCCCTCTCCTCAGTCAGTACTACTATAAATGAGTGTTTCTCCTGGTGGCACACACCCTCCTTCAATGAGGACCCGGGCAGGGGTGTAGAGGGAGAGGCCAATGCTATAGCTGATGTTGACGTTGAGAGATTGCACTCCACGTCAATGCTGTGGGCATGTCTGACAATATTGGCGTTCACAGTCCTCGACAGGGGGACACTGACATCAGGAGCATCCCTCCATTCTAAATATGCTGTTGTTCCCAGAGCTATCTCCCGGGACGACCCCAGTATTCCCACGTTAGGCCAGAGGCGAGGGCCTCCTCGAGGACACACTCCTCATTCTTTCTTCTTTTTGTTCTCCACGACAGTTGTCTCTTCAAAAAGTTGCATGACTGGCGCTGGTTGCCCAAGAAACTCTGAACTGCAGGGCTCCTATCCCAAGCGTTGCCCCCACCCCGGATGCAACCTGATACATATGCTCACTGACTGCCCAACTATCCAACCTTACTGGAAGGCAGTGGGGAGCACATTAAGGGAAGTTTTGCCATTGCCCCCCTTCCTTACCCGCCCTCTCCTCCTTTTGATGTTATTTGTGATGTTTGTTTGTTGTGATGTTCATTTTATCGTTGTGGTTGGTCTGGATATTCCGGTTCTCATCATCCTTTTTCACACTCTTACGGACCCATCTCTTGATCTTTTTCTACTTTTCAGTGCTATTTTTAGCCTCAATACCACAGTCTGCATCAATCATCGTCGGACAGTATATTCCCTCCCCCTTTCCATTCTTTTTCTATCCTTCTTAGATATCCTCTTTCTTCCCCCCTCACTCTTTTCTTCTGTCTTTCTCCCATTCTTTTCTCATATATTGCCTTCTCTCCTTTTCCATCAATGTCTCCAAATCTTTTTAGCCTACTCCATTGCGCCTCATCCATTCTTATTTATCTCCTGTTCTGTTCTCATACTTACGATGTCTATCTACCTATATCTGCGCCCTGTCTAAGGCCCTTCCAACTCCATACCTTGAGAACTGGAGTCCTATCAGTGATGGGGCCCTATATCTAGCCTCTCCTCAACCGTTCCTGCTGTACTACCGCAGGTCCTAGTCCGTGGATAACATGGCAGACGTAGTCCATACACTGCCACACCAATAGGCTCTATCTACCTCTAGACCTTCCTTACAATTATCCATTAGAGATGTGGTTGGGTCTACTAATAACTACATTCAAAGGGTTCTTGCTGTTATACAAGCTACCGAGATTGTAACTATGGTCTTATTCAGTACTTTATGATCTTGTTTATTGTACGAATGTTCGATCTTGGGGATACTCTTTCTTGCTCATGTGCTTTTGGGAATGCATTTTCCAATGTAAGACTTTGTAGTGTTTTCATGATTCCTAAATGAAGAATTGCAACACAAAAAAGGAATGACAAAAGATCATGGTCTAAAATGGAGTGTGTTTATGTAGTATTCAGGTGTTTACAACTAGCCAATATACATCAGGCACCCCTCCATGAGCCACAGCCATAGTACAATGATGAGCGGGTCCCACGATGGACTCCTTCCATCAGGAAGCCACTGCCACAACAACGCCATCATGACTGTGAAATCTAAATATGCTTGGCTCAATCCTGCCGCTCTGATGACGACAGAGTGCTGTTAGCCAGCATTGGAGTCCGCCGCGTCTGCAGCATTAGACCGCGTATGCCACAGACTCCACTCTGTTGATGCAGACGGAGGTTAAGCCCACATGCATCTAAATATGGCAGTCGGAATTAATTCAGTTTGATGGAGCACTTGAAACCGCTGTCACCGCTGGGCGATGGAACTCCTGTCAAGATCTAAATCAGTCCCTAAGTCTTAATGCCTTTCTCCAATTTTAATTAAGCCAATTATGTCTCTCTGTTTTATGAAGCATGTTCTTTCACTTAAATTCCTCTAATTTAAACAAATGTCTTTTTCTATTTTAAATATGGCACCATGTCTTCAGGCCACTGGGCGCAACATGCGTTATGTTGGTACATGTGACACTTAGAAATTGGAGCAAGATTGAAGGATGAGCTTTATGGAATCTATGAACAAAGATATCTGTTCAGTTTAATTTTCTTGACATAGGCCCTCATTACAACCCGGGCGGTAAATCCCGTCTACCGCCGTGCTGATGGCCGTCACGATACCGTGGTGGTGGTGGAAATCCTCAACAGGTATTACGACCCACATCTCGTAATCAGCCACAATAAAGACACCCACACAAGTCCACCACACCAAAGGTCAGTGATAAACTGGCGATACCAAAACCCACACCGTCACGCTAACAGGACTACGCCCACAGTATCACGACCCACGAATCAACACAGCGGTCATTCAACACGGTAAACCATTGGCGGTACACACCGCTGCGCTCAAAATACACACACATTTACAATACACAACCACATTGGACAATTCAAAATAAACACACCTGACACACATATACACACTGCACCCATTCCAATATAAAACACACACCCACATTACCCACAACCCCTTACACTGAAATTTTTTGGAAGAAGCACAGCGAGGGAGAGAATAGCAAACACAACACCAGCATCTACAGGTACACAACACCATTACTCATACAACATCCACGCACCTCAAAGAACACACACCAACACAACACATCACACAGCACAACAAACATCACCTCACATATCACCCACACCACATTTTGGCACCTCAAAGACACCCCAGGTTTTCTGAGGAGGAGCTCAGGGTCATGGTGGAGGAAATCATCCGGGTAGAGCTACAGCAATTCGGATCACAGGTGCAGCAGACATCCAATGCAAGGAAGCTGGAGCTATGGCGGAGAATTGTAGACAGGGTCAACGCAGTGGGACAGTACCCCAGAACACGGGATGACATCAGGAAGAGGTGGAACGATCTATGGGAAAAGGTGCATTCCGTGGTATCCAGACACCAGGTAGCTGTACAGAGGACTGGCGGTGGACCCCACTTCCTCCCCCACAACTAACAACATGGGAGGAGCAAGTCTTGGCAATCATGCATCCTGAGGGCCTCGCAGGAGTAGCAGGAGGACTGGACTCTGGTAAGTCATATCTTTACTATTAAATCCCCTCCACCCTACCTGCATGCCATCACAAATTCCTACCCCTACCCTCACACCCATCACCCCAGCACCCCACAGATACCCCACTATCACAACCCACCCATCTCAATAAAAAGCCCTGCATGTAACACCAGTGCATGGACACCCAGCACCAAAGCAAGTCCAGTCGAGAGACTCACGCAGGCCGCAAAATCACCAAACACACAAGGGCCAAGCCAATAATGCAAGCACAGAAGTAGAGTGTAACCCACCCATTGCACAAGATGCCACACACAGATACAATAACTGTGCATTTAAACCCCAGCAGGACTCCTACCCAACCTCACCAGACAGGAGGTGCCAGCCACATCCAGTCCCCCCACAGGAGAGGCCCACATTGACGACAGCAGCTCTGCACGCCTGGATCAAGATGACCAGCCTGGCCCTTCAGGGACCTCGGTTCCCCTGCCACAGTCACAAACCACCACTGAACCTCCCCCTCAGGAAACACTACCACAGCACCCACCCAGCGAGCCCATCCCTCTGTCCCCAGGACACGTCAATCAGCAGTGTGTCCACCTCTACAGGGACCCCAGGCAACCCCACTATCCCAAGACAATCAGGGACCTGGGGTCAGTGGCAGTGGGCACATAGTTCAGGGCACAGGATCACAGGGAAGCTGGGAGGACTGCTGTGCGACAGGGGGAGGACAGGTCCAGGGAACCCACTCTCCACGAGGCACTCTCCAACATCATGGGAGCATACCATCATTCCCAGGAGACCATGGGCACGGTACTGGCTAAGTTGCAGGAGACCCTGCGGCTGCAGGAGGAACAGTACATGGGGATCAGGGAGGACTTGAAGTCCATTAACAACACCCTGGTCACCATTGCAGGGGTGCTGGCTGACATTGCCAACACCATGAGGGAGGCAGTGGCACACCAACGGGTCCCTTACACTAGCCTGAATGATGAACAGCTCTCCATCTCCGCCGGCACTAGTGGACAGGAGGTCCGGCCACAGGACCAACAGGCTACCAGCACCCCACCCCCTGCAGAAGGAGAACCACCCCGCAAACGGTCCCTGAGATCCAGGCACAAGACAGAGAACATTGGCAAGACCCCCACCAGGAAATAAGACTCTCCTGAATGTCACCCTTCTGTCCCACTATGCCACCCTGTCCACCTTGAACTGCCATTACTCCACCTCCTATGCCCACTTTGACTATGCACCTGTGATACCAATAGACTGGACTCCACCATGGACATTCCTCCACCATCATCCCTGCCCATTGCACATATCCCTCCACTGAATAGCACTTAAATAAACACCCTTAAATCACAAAACTATCTGGAGTCAGTCTGTACTTTCACAAGTGTGTTATTACAACCTCTCTGACAAATGCCAATGTCAATGTTCATTATCACATACCAATGTTCTACAGTTGTTGGGCAGCAGTAAGCATAGCAGAAGGCAGAACGTGGTACACAGATCTGTGAAATGGAAAGCCAAAGTGAACTGTCAGGGTCCATACACATAGGTAAAAAGGCAGAATCATGCAATGTCCTACAGTAGTATGATATGAGAGGAGCAGTGCCAGTCTCTTACCTGTGTCTAACTAGAAGTATTGCATGATGATGTTGTTTCTGTTGTCTATATCTTCTTCTTCTGCCTCTTCTTCCTCACTTGTCCACAGTCTCCACGGCTGCCACAAGACCAACATTAGGCCCATCCTCCTGCAGAAAAGGCACCTGGCGTCGCAAAGCCAGGTTGTGCAACATACAGCATGCCACAATGATCTGGCACACCTTCTACAGTGAGTAGTGTAGGGAGCCACCTATCAGATGGAGGCACCGAAACTTGGCCTTCAGGAGGCCGAAAGTATGTTCTATTATCATCCTAGTTCGCCCATGTGCCTCAGTGTAGCGTTACTCTGTCCTTGTCCTGGGATTCCTCACTGGGGTCAGTAGCCATGACAGGTTGGGGTAACCAGTCACCTGCAAAGATCGAGGGACAACTTTTAGACACACACCAACCCTTAGGGACTCTCCCATACCCAGACACCTATTCATACTGTGTTGGGACCTTGCGCTCACCTATTAGCCACACACAGTGCCTCTGGACTTGGCCCATCACATAAGGGATGCTGCTATTCCTCAAAATGTAAGCGCCATGCACTGAGCCAGGATACTTGGCATTCACATGGGAGATGTACTGGTCTGCTAAACACACAATCTGCACATTCATGGAATGGTAGCTTTTGTGGTTTCTGCACACCTGTTCATTCCTGCAGGGTGGGACAAATGCCACATGTGTACCATCATTGGCACCAATGATGTTGGGGATATGTCCCAGGGCATAGAAGTCACCTTTCACTGTGGGCAAATCCTCCACCTGAGGGAAAACGATGTAGCTGCGCATGTGTTTCAGCAGGGCAGACAACACTCTGGACCACACGTTAGAGAACATTGGCTGTGACATTCCTGATGCCATGGCCACTGTTGTTTGAAAGGAACCACTGGCCAGGAAATGGAGTACTGACAGGACCTGCACTAGAGGGGGGATTCCTGTGGGATGGCGGATAGCTGACATCAGATCTGGCTCCAACTGGGCACACAGTTCATGGATTGTGACACAATCAAGTCTGTAGGTGATAATGATGTGTCTGTCTTCCATTGCCGATAGGTCCACCAGGAGTCTGTATACCGGAGGATGACGCCATCTCATCATCTGCCCCAGCGGATGTGCCCTATGGAGGAGAAGGGTGAACAGAGGGTCAGACACCACATAGCTTCCAGAAGGGTGTTTTGAACCATTGAGATGTAATCGGTGTGTGGCGCTGTCTGTCCATATTCCTGCCCAAAAGTGCTGTGACGCAGTTAGGTGCCCTGCCATATGGCCCCCTGAAATGGCGGCTGCTGGATCTATAAGGAGGGACAAGGGGAAATGAGGTAACTGTGCTGGCGTTGTGCAGCGTCACGGTAGGTGGGCGAAGACCGCGGCGCAATTCCACATTGGTTATCATTGGGCCCTATGGGTTCTAGGAGCCAATGACGATGTACACCGATGGTGACGGTATGCACCGCCGCAGACATTACCGCCATTTTCTATCTGTTCACTCACTTGATACCTGACCTTCAACAAGAGAGGACCTACACTCAGCAAGTGTTGCTGTAACCTGAGTCTGGAAGCGACAATGGCTACAGTGTCTGGGGTAAGGGCCCCTGCCTTCACCGCGGAGGAGTTGGACAACCTGGTATCTGGGGTCCTCCCCCAGTAGACGCTACTCTACGGTCCTCCAGACAAACAGGTGAGTACACCGTGAGCATGATGGATGGGACATGAATGTATGGAGTGGGGTGGATGGAAGATACAGGAGGGGTGGGCTGAGGCCAGCATGTGAGGATGGTCAGTGTATGTGTTTCTGGGCCAGGGTGGGAAGTTGTGGCCAATGAGTAAGAAGAGCCAGATGGGGAGTTAATTCCTTTCTAACCTCACTCTTCCGGTAGGTCAGCACCCACCAGAAGAAGGGTATTTGACGTGCCATCGCCAAGGAAGTGTGGACCCTGGGGGTCTACCATAGACGGAGCACCCACTGCCTCCAAAGTAGGGTGGACCTGCGCCGCTGGACCAAGAAGACGGCGGAGGCCCAGCTGGGGATGGCCTCCCAATGTGGAAGGGGTGCCCGTCGCACCATGACCCACGTGATGTACTGGATCCTGGTGGGGCATATCCTGAGTTGGATGGGCACTTGAGGGCATAACACAGCCACAAGGGGGTGAGTACAGTCACATTCAGCTGACTCTGCACACTGTATGAGGTGTCTGGGTGGGGGAAGAGGGCTTTGGGCTCCCCTAGGCCATGGCAAACTTGCTAGGGCAGGTCCATTGTTAGCCAGGCTCTGTGGCACTCCAACCCCAAAAGTGGTAGTGGCTATCTACACCTAGTGAGGCTCCTGTGGGTTCCAGGTGTGAATCAAATGGGCTTAGGCACAGTTTCCCATGGGCAGGTGATTTTCCCAAGTACAGTTAGTGCATGGCATAGTGCATAGGGCTGCTCCCTGTGTGTTGTGTCTGTCACCTCTGTGCCCACCACAACAACAGGTACAGCCGCCACCCCTTCTACCAGCACCGCCCTCCCAGCAGCCCCTCAGCGTGATTCCCGTGCCCGCTCACCCAGGAGGGTGGGCATCTCCTTCGGCCCAGGCACCTCAGGCCCTGCCCCAGTCAGCCCTGCTGCCCTCAGTGAGGAGGCTATTGACCTCCTGAGATCCCTCACTGTTGGGCAGTCAACCATTCTGAATGCCATCCAGGGTGTCGAGAGGCATTTGCAGCAAACAAATGCATACCTGGAGGGCATTCATTCTTGCGTGGCAGCCCAACAGAGAGCATTTCAGGCTCTGGCCTCAGCACTGATGGCATCCATTGTCCCTGTGTCCAGCCTCCCCCCTCCAACTTCCACTACCCAGACCCAATCCCCTCTACCTCAGCCTTTCCCAAGCACACCATCAGACCAGCATGCACACTTATGAACACACAAAAGTGACTCAGGCAAACATAAGCACCACACATCCCAAAGGTACTCACACAAGCACCATACCCATGCAGACACACCAACATCCACTGCCTCCACTGTGTCCCCCTCCTCCACGTCCTCCACCTCCCTCCCATTCTCGTCTCCACTCACACCTGCATGCACTACATCCTCAGCCACTACCTCCATCACCAGCACACCCATCACCACACATAGCTCACGTGCATTTACCACCCCCGCTTCCATGCACACGTCCCCTGTCTCTTCTACCAGTGTGTCTGTGAGCCCTCCTCCCAAAGTACACAAATACAGGCGCACACTCACTCAACAGCCATCCACCTCATAACAGCCTCCAGCTGAACCAGCGGGCAGGACCCAGCGGGAAACTTGGCAGATGGCCTTTTCTGTCTGCCAAACTCATAATGACCCCACTGTGTTGGAGGTGAAGCTCTGATGCGATAATATGTCTAGGTTTCAGGAGCTGTCTGTTCCTAGCCTTGATAGAGTGTACAGACTACATGGCGAGAAAGGCTTACTGAAAACAAGCAGCATGTACAGCATATTCTGAGAATAATATTGTGTATGCATAAAATATGTAAAATGTAATTACTAAAAACAATGTCAGCTTGAAACATGTAAATGTAAAACTAAAATGGAGAACTAAGGTAGACCCAGGAGAGCCTTATGACACCTTCCCCTTGGCTGTGGGAGCCAAAGCTTCATAAGAAAATACTAATCTGAACATTTTCAAACTTTTTAATAAAACTATTTAACCCAACAACCAGAGCAAACAAAAGCCATCTAAAAATGCCATTTAAAATATGCTTAAACATGTAATGAATTAAAAACATTCCAATAAAAACAAGGGCCAAATCTGCAGATGACAGAACCACA
Source organism: Pleurodeles waltl (assembly GCF_031143425.1). NCBI lineage: Eukaryota > Metazoa > Chordata > Amphibia > Caudata > Salamandridae > Pleurodeles > Pleurodeles waltl. The sequence continues at coordinate 708,349,607 of NC_090438.1, read as the reverse complement.
ATGTTGAAAGAACTGATATGTTCATCACCCTGAGCCAGCGTTGATGGTGTGGCATCATGTCTTGTGCCCGCATTAGAAGATCCAGGATCTAGTAATCCAGGAGCCGTAGCATCCATATGCAATGAGAAGAATGGCTCATAGGAATCATTGGGTAGCAATGGCAGTCTCATGGGACAACACCGAAAATGATCCATTAACGGAAGCATCCGCAGATTCATGTACTTAGATTGTACCAACTGCGTCGCAAGACAAAGTTGAGTGCACACTCGAAAGGGCACCAAAGACAGCAGAACACAGGCTGCACTCAGTGTAACTTCACAGGTCTAACAGACAGGATCCAGTTTTCATTCAGTTCCTGAAGCAAAGACACTCCAAAGTACTGTAGCATGCATTCACAACACAACTGTACAGGTGGTAGTTCCATAACCATTTGGCCTCGATGCAGGACATTCATTGCAGAGCAGTAAAATAACACCAGAGTGGCCATTGAAGCATTACATGCTGCATGCAATGTCACTTGTTAACAAGTCAATGAGTGGCCGAGTGAAGTTTCACATTTGTTTCCGCTGAGTAACAGTTCTTTTTCCCCACATACACATTTGTAATCAAAGGGCAAGGACCACAACTTGTGCCTGAAACTCTCCCCCAAGGCTTTATATCTGCCTACCGGGAAATGTTTCAAACTGGGTGTAAACCGAAACATTATATTTGGCACTGAGGTCACCCCATGTATTAACAATACTGCTGATGGAGTCTCAGCTACTGTAAAAGGCAACTTTTCTAATGGTTGAAGTTTCAACACTGTATAAGTAGCGTCTTTCTTCACCATTAATTGTTGCCTGCATGTTAAATTAAAAGGCAAAAAAAAATTAGTTTTGTTCAGATGTTTCCATGGCATGCAGTTTGATTTTAAAACCTGTAGTGTCCAACTTAGCTACGTAATCGATCTAAGCTGACTCTGTCCATGGTGGAAGAAAGACTTATCCTATACAATATCAATTGCAGACAATACAGTGTTATTGAAAGTGCATCTACAACAGCTAATGCTTTTTCTAAATTAGCCTGATCTATTTGCCTTAGCGAGCAGCAGCTTTCATCTGGGAAAGCTCCCAAACTTCATTATAGGCAGCATAAATGATTCTTTTAGAACGTTGTGACCAAGGACCTAACAAGAAATCTTGCAAATCCATGTCATCAGACAAGAGAGAAAGATGCTCTTTTACTACAGACAAAGTGGAATGTTGCATCCATTGCTGGCATAACTCTCCTATGCAGTAGGTAGTGACCACCCCTCACTATTGGGACTGAATGTAACAAGGGTCCTTTCTGCTTGCTTTAAAACCCTTTGAGGAGTTTAAAAAATATGCATTGAAACCATTGCGTTTATTGGCCACTCTAACCACCAGTTTGGACCTGAAAATGTAGAGTAGTATGTACCATTCTGTACCATACTATTGAGCTATTTTTCTGTGTAGTTTACAAAGTGTTGCCAATTATCAAAAGATACAATAAAGTGAATGCTGGGCAAATTAATTTCTTTAATTTTAACTGGGCTCAAGCAAGTAGTTTGGTGCACATAAGGTGTTTCATCATAAGTAACTCTGTTGTTCGAAGTATCAGTAGGAAACTGTAGACTAACATCTGATGATTGCCTTGCATTTGCAGCAGTAACAGGAATCAACAAACGTTCATTTTCCTCTCCCCCCAGCTGGGAAGAAACAGTATTGGTATTACTCAATACTTGCAGAGATATTTCCTGTAGGCTAGTGAGAGGAGTTAGGGAACTACATAGAAGTCCTCGTGGCCTACTCTGCAGAATGGGCCACAAGATGCAATTTTACTTGATGCATTGAGTAGAATCTTTTGTCTTTACAACTAGGGGTGACTGGAGTTTGCAGAGTTGCGCTATGTGGAACTCTGCAAAGCAGTAAAAAATGTGACTGAGCTAGCGGAGTTCTGCGGTCGGGTAGAGTTTCCCCATGGTGCCCGTTCAAGTTGTGTTTTACGTCAAACGCTACTCAGAATATGTTCTTGTACCAAAAAACGTGGTGCCCATGGCACCACGCGGTTTGCATGGGTGCGGCCATCTTATTTTTTACTCTGTTTATGGTGCTGTGCCTGTTTTTGTTCATCCCTTAATAATCTTTTTAATCCTCCATTCTTCTAATTAATCTACCCTTCCTTTTTATTTATTGTATTAGTGTGTCTTTGTGACTTTTTGTGTTTTTGTTCATTTTTCCTTTTATTTCCTTAGTTATTTATTTCTTATTTTCTTCTCCTGTTTCTTTTTTCATCACCCCACCACTCAGTACCATGGCAGAGCAGGGCAGTGCCGGCGAACAGGGGAGCAGCAGTTCCAGGCCTCCTAAAACAGCCAGCAGCAGACATCTACCTTGTAGGCGGCACCACCGCCAAGGGGTGCAGCCCGACCTATCTTCTGTGAGGCAGAGGTGGCAGGCCTGGTTTTCTACATGCGGCACCACCTCCCATCCATGCTGGCAGCAGGTGGCAGGCCTGGCAATGGTTACCCCCTGTGAGAGCATCGGCTACATTGAGGGAGGGCGCACAGGTGTGTTCAGTGCACCACCCAGGTCCAGCGCACCACCCACCAGCTGACACACCACTGGGCTGAAATCATCGACTGCGAGCAGAACCTGTTTGACCTGCTAGGCGTAAAGATTTTGGGGCTCGGTAAGTATTAACTATAATACTGTGTTTTTGTTCTACAATGCTAAGTTTTTTTCCGAATAGCATGGTGCTCACACTCAGAGGTAAGTAACGATTAGTTTATGTTAAGAACATTATTATGTGATCCAGTTAGAGCTAGGCAGTTGCTCAGTGCTACTTCATCGTACTCATTGGCGCTCGCTTCGGCTGATTATTTAAGAAGCCATTGCAATGCAGACTGCTTTGTTCTCCTGTCACCATAGTCATATCAGTGAGTTAGGTGTGTAGTTCATACAGTCCCAAGAAATTTCACAGTTATGTGTAGTACTAGTATGCATCAATGCATTGCAAAAAAGGTTCCATTAGTTCCAAATGTAGTTTTTGTTGAGTAAATTGGGAATAGGGATTTTAGGATTAGTATAGCCAACTCAACCACAGTTAATACTAGTACCATAGTCAATCTGACTTAGATTCATACAATGGGACTGCGTTTGCGTGTTCTAATAATTTTGTGGACATTAACTGGACCACTGATCTTTTTTTTAATGTTCTTTATTTATTACATCAGCACCCAGAGGCAAGCAGAGGGGCAGCAACAAGGAGGAGGGGCAGCGACAAGGCGGTCACCAGCTCCTCTGCTAATGGCTCTGCTCACCCCAGTAAGTCCTATTATTTATTATTATAAGTTTTCTAACTTTTACCTCTGCTCACTATACTACTTTTAATTTTGTCTTGTTTACTTTTTTCCAACTCCTCTATCCAATTTCTGTCTAATTCCTGTTATCCCTACATTATTGTTTTTTCACTTATTTTATCCTTTTTTTGGTAGATAACGTTTTTCGGTCTGTACTAGTCTGTAGATTTCTTCTGCTTTGTTGGTAATCTTTCCCTGTCCCCTATATATCTTGTGGTACTGTAAGACGAAAAACAGTTTTTTGGCACTCTACTGTCTACTGTGAATATTTCAGGCCCACGTAAGCTAGTATTAATGATAATATTCACTGTGTATGTTTGTTGAGAAGGCGTTCTGTTCCTTGCTCATGCTCTAATAGTTAATGAGAGAGTGGTTTTGGTCATGGACCACCCCACCAACCCACAATGTTGTGCTATGAATTAATTTATAAAGTATACCAGCAGTTCCCATGACAGTGCAGCATAGCTGGAAAGTATGAGTTCCCATTGCATTTGCCAACCAGCGCCATATGTCTTTCATTGACCATTATTATTCCACCCCTTCATTGCCCTTCAATAATTCACACTCATCATCATCATAGGCTATATAGCTCAGCCCCTCCGTTACAAAACGTTTTTGGCTTGACTAACTTTTCTAGCATTGTGAACCAACAAAATGCCCAGAGTAATATTTTTGGTAGAAGATAATGCAGTGGTAATAGAACTGTAGTGATGCATTGCGGTTGTATTTTTTTTTTTATTAAGGGGAAGCATATCTGGCATCTAAACAATGTATAATGTTTCTTTCTAGCCACACAGAGTGCCACCGGCTCAAGTTCTGCTGCAGGAGCAGAAGAAGCAGGGGGAGAAGCGGCGCCAAAGACGGGCGGTGGTTAGCCACATTGCTTGCTTACTGACAATTACTATTATACTCACTAGCTACAAGGGCATCATCATGACTTGTGATTGTGGTCCCCTCTGCTTCACTAGCTATTGAGGTAGTTAAGTTATGGTCTCTTCTATCTGCAGCTGAGCAAAAAGTCTTATAATGTACTCTACAAATGATGGCTCGATAGAAATGAAGGGAAGGTTGAAAGAAAGAAAGGGTGAGATGAGTGAAAGGAAAGGATGCCTGGGTGGGTGAAAGGATATTGGATAAATGGATGGATGGGTGAAAAGATGATTGAAATAAAGGGTAAATACTGAATGGATGGATAATGGATTGGAAATTTTGGTTAAAGACTGGATGAGAGAAATCATCGTGGCTATGGGTGAATATACTTAGGAAGAATGAAAGCATGATTGAATAATTGCTTAGATGATTGAACAAGGGAGCTGTTCTGGAGAGGGGCATAGTGCTCACCTACTTCACTTGCTTTATTTTATGTTTATCAAAGCTATGGTTATGGCTACCCGAAACATCAAGAACGCCCCATGGTTCAACACTGAACTCCACGAATCCAAACGCAAATGCCGCAAAGCAGGGAAAATCTGGAGACAAGAACCAACCACCACTAACTTCACCACCCTCAAAACCACCACACACACCCACCACCAACTCATACGCACCGCCAAAAGAGCACACTACAAGGAACGAATTGACAACAACTCACAGAACAGCAAGGAACTCTTTACCATCATCAAAGAGCTTTCCAAACCCAAGGCCAGCAACCTAGACCCCACACACACACAAACCCTCTGCGACTCCCTCTCAGATCACATCCACCGCAAAATTCTAGACATACATAACAGCTTTGCATCACACACGACCCCTTCTCACACCACTCACCCCCCTCACAAATACCCACCACACACACCACACAACCTACTCACCACCTGGGCCCCCACCACCGACGAAGAAACTGAAACCACTATGAACTCTATTCACTCTGGCTCCCCCTCCGACCCATGCCCCTCACCGTATATACAACAGAGCCAGCCCCGCCATCGCTCCCATACTCCGAGCCACAATCAACAGCTCCTTCGAAACCGCCACCTTCCCAGACCTCTGGAAACACGCAGAAGTCACTGCACTCCCAAAAAAAAACAAAGCCAACCCAGACGACCTCTCCAACTACCGCCCCATCTCCCTCCTCCCCTTCCCAGCCAAGGTTACGGAAAAAATTGTCAACTCCCGCCTATCCCACTTCTTTGAGACAAACAACACATTCGACCCCTCCCAATCTGGGTTCCGCAAGAACCACAGCACAGAAACCGCCCTCTTAGCATGCACCAACAAAATCAGATCCAGAGTCGACATGGGTGAAACCGTAGCACTAATACTCCTGGACCTCTCTGCAGCCTTTGACACTGTCTGCCACCACACACTCAGCACACTCCTTCACGATGCAGGGATAAGACACAAAGCCCTGGACTGGCTCACCTCCTTCCTCACCAACAGAACCCCAAAAGTCTGACTTTCCCCCTTCCAATCGCCCGCCACCAAAATCACCTGCGGAGTCCCCCAAGGCTCCTCCCTCAGCCCCACACTATTTAACATATACATGACCCCACTAGCCAACATCATCAAACCCCATGGAATCACCATCCTCTCATACGCCGATGACACTCAACTCATCCTCTCCCTCACCCGCAACCCCAACACTTCCAAATCCAACCCACACAACGCACTCATCGACACCGCCACATGGATGACAGCCAACCACCTGAAACTCAACTCAAGCAAAACCAAAATAATCCTCTTTGGCCCACACAAAAACACCTGGGACCCCTCATGGTGGCCCACCACGCTAGGACCTGCACCCACCCCCGCCAACCACGCACGCAACCTCGGCATCATCCTGGACTCCTCCCTCTCGATGACCCAACAAATCAACGCTCTCACCTCCTCATGCTTCAACACACTCCCCATACTGAAAACAACATTCAAATGGATCCCCACAGAGACCAGAAAGACTGTCACTCACGCACTCATCAGCATCAGACTTGATTACGGAAATGCCCTCTACGCTGGCACCACTCTAAAACTCAAGCGCAAACTACAGCGCATCCAGAACTCAGAAGAACAACTCATCCTCGACATCCCCCGACACGAACACATCTCTCCACACCTCAAATCCTTCCACTGGCTCCCCATAGACAAAAGGATCACCTTTAAGATCCTCATCCTCGCACACAAATCACTCCACAACACAGGCCCTGCCTACCTCAACGAAAGAGTCACCTTCCACACCCCCACACGAAACCTCCGCTCAGCCGACCTCTCTCTCGCCTCTGTCCCCCGCATCAAACACACCACCACCGGGGGCAGATCCTTCTCCTACCTTGCACCCAAAACCTGGAACGCCCTCCCAATCCACCTCCGCAAGACCCAAAACCTACTTCTTTTCAGAAAGAGCCTCAAAACCTGGCTTTTCGAACAGTGATCCTCCCAGCCTCTTCCCCCCGCCTTGAGACCCTCACGGGTGAGTAGCGCACTTTATAAATCTCTTTGATTGATTGATTGATTGATATGGTTCAAAGAGGGGGATATTTTCATTTGTGTTTTTCAAATCCCTTGACTCACTGCATTTGTTAAGCAAGGCAGATATGTTTCCGACCCATCATCATTTATCAACGCCTCCCTAACCATAGCATTTTGCCACCCATGACCAAAGAAGTGCAGTATGATTCAATTTGTGACTGCAGTGTTGGCTGTGCAATGTGTGTGTGTTTCAGTTAATGCAGCATTTACAAAGTTTTCAATGCATTGCAAACTGAACACACAAGGTGTGTTTCTCTTCACCCACTCAGTCACCTCTCTTAGTACTTCACTCCTTTATTCTTTCCTTAGTTCTTCTGCCCCAGGCTACCAATAAAAATGGCAAATAAATTTTTGGCATGTGCCACATTTTCATGGCCATGTGAAGTGCTTCCAAAATATATTTTACGGTTTCCCATAACAGATTTATTTTACGCCTTTTCCGATTATTTCCTTTAGAATTGTCTCTATTACAGTGGCTGAATATGCCAAGGCTTAGGCACATGATGAATTGATGATCATTGACACCTCTTGATTCTATAGAAAAAGCTTTACCTACCCACCTAATCCCTTCTCCATAACCAGAGAATGTCAGTTTTCGTTCCTTACTGCCTAGCGAATAAATTTGTTGGAAATAATTTGTGGTGGTGGGCTAGGCCAGTGAGTAAAGTGGGACTAGTAAGTACCTGATTTGATTTCAAGTTTAGCATAAGGCATACTCTGTGACGAACGTGCCAAATACAATCTATACAGCCCATTCCTTTCCCTGTGGTGAGGTGCATTGTTTTCCCCACCGTCTACTTAGGGCAGACAGGATAATATATATGCATTTAATACGTGAAGTGTGTGACATAGTATCTTATTTATTATTCATCTGCCTCATTGGAGTCAGGGTAGAAACAAAGCGAAAGGCATTTGGAGAAGAGCTGGTCCATTGGAATTAAAGATAGATAATTGCCAACTCGTAGCAAAGTACCCAAAGCACTGGCTAGCATGCCTCCATTAATTTGGCACAACAAATTGTACCCCATAGAGCATAATGCCTGACTCATAAGTGAGAGGTGATTTATTTTTATTTTTCCACTGAAAGTGTCTGTTTAGTTACTATAAAAGCCTTTAAAAGAAAATAATCAAATCACAGTTTTTTCCATATGGTGTTAATCTGTCCTAATTATTTTCTACCAGTCAGTCAGTGCTTTTATGTGATACATTTGTGGGTAACAATTGGCTCTGTGACTCTCCTAATCATAATCACATCAAATTCCAATGTCCCTAGGGGACCAGCAATGTACTGCTACTGTGCCACCCATGTTTACTTTCAGAGAAGTGTTTGCTCAGAGCATTTTTTACAATTTGTCTTCTTTATTTATTTTTTCTCGATATAGCTACTCCTGCTGGTCGACCAGCACCACCCACCAGGCAGGAGATAGTAGCCTGTCTGTGGCAGCAGAGGCTGGAGAGCATCCAGGCCGAATACCAGTGGCTGGTGGTCCTGGAGGATAAATAGGCAGAAATCGCTGCCTCTGGCCCAGGACCCAGTTCATCAGCAGCACACCAGTGCCAGCCTCCCGGCCATCACAATTGTTTCTGCCGCCAGCTGTGAGGGGCCCTGACTGCACCTGTTGTCGCCCATGTCTCGCTGTGACAGAGCATTGGTCCACCATATACTGTATCGGATGGATGGTATGGAGAGCCGGCTCACCAGGATGGAGTAGAACCTGGACCAACTCTGGACCCAAATAGACAGTGTCCTCCTCTGAGCCTTTTTAAAATTGTTATTTTTGTTGGGAGGGACTTGTTGTGGGTGGAGAGGTTGGGGAGGGAGTTGAGACCCGGTTTCACTTTGAACTTTCATTGGACCTTTTGGGGACAGGGCTATTTGTTTGGGGACAGTTGTGGGCCTGTTGAGGGTGGAAAGGGAGGGTTTTCTTATTTGTTTATTTTGGTGATATAGTTTGACTGCTGTCTTTTAGTTTAGCTTGTTTTTTAAAACTGCTAAAAAAGTGTATGTGTATTTACTTATACCCTTGCTTAGTGGCCTCTGTAACTGTATTGACAAACAAGGGATGATTGCATTGCCTACTTTTGCTTACAAAAACCTAGATACAGACATCTTCTTCGGTAGAAGTTAATTACTAACTAAACAAGTTCACTTCAATCCATTGTTCTTCTCTTACCTGAATGGATGAAGCGAGGGCTGATACCTCAGTCTTCTTACTGTAGGGTTTGCCCAAGGTGGCATCTTAACGTAAGGGGGTGGTAGTAGTAGTAGCAGGGTAGCGCACTAACAGATAAGACACAAGGTGCCACTCCTACCTTTGCGTACTCCAACTGTAGGATTAATCAAAGGGTGTTGATGAGGCCGGTGTGGAATATTGCTCAGGTAATAGAAGGTCATGCAGTGAATTGGTGTTGCACCACAGCCGACCCAGTAAGTGTGTGATCCATTTATGGTGTAAAATAAAGTCACACCTCAAGAAATCACACAGCCCGGGAGAAGAGGCTAGGGTCTTGATGAATGGATGGGAAAGGGGCTTTGGTGAAAGATGTGACAAAAACAAACACTACACAAAAGAAACCACAACAATATTCATTGGGCACTGAGCAGCACACCATCATCAATCTGTTGTGGAGGGGAACAATGAAGGAATAAGTATGATACAGTTCAGTTAAATGCATTGCAAACAGTCCTTCTGCCACAGAGAGACCCAAGATAGTATATCTCTAAATGTTATGTCTTCTAGGTTTGAAAAATACAAATTATGGAGAAGTGTAGTTAACCCACCCAGTTCTAAAAAGTATGATTGTTAAAAGGAAAATAATACTGTATTGTCAAATTGGGTGATGTATCTCCACTCTTCTTGGAATGTCCGTCACCTTTGGGTGCCTGACTGAAACCGTCCGGTAGGTAAGCTGGAGTATTGAGGTTGCATCAAGTTTTGTTCAGGCAGGAGAGGAGTAGGAAAAAGCCTGCACATTGAAAATAGTAACTGTGTTACAGAGTAAAGGAAAAGGACAAAAGGAAGCAAAGTAAGCCTCATTTGGAGTCAAAAGTGTACCATGAAGACTCAGAGGCAGAGCAAGAACATAAAGAGGAGTTTCTCATTTCATTTGAGCCAGCAATGCAGCAAACGCACACTCAGCAGCATTTTCCAGATCAACCCACCTCTCTCCAGTCCACAAAGCTGAGTGAGTACTAGGCCTCAGAGTCTTCAACATCACCATGGTTTCTCTTTGAAGTCGATAACTTTCTCCTTCTAGCTGTTGGGGTAGTCACACCCTGAGTCCTCCATCCTTCTCCTCCTTCTTCTGATTCTGTGTAACTCCATCTCACTCCCAAACCAAGAGAGAAAGAGCTGTGAAGTGCACTGCTGTTGAAGAACACATAGAGAAAGAGAATTGGAGTATTTTGTGTAGATTAGTGTTTGGTAACTAAATTGACTGGTCTGGTCTCTAAGGAACCAGAAAAAAGGAGAGGACTCTGCAGGTAAATTTCACTAAGTTTGAAAGGCTAATCACGTTCAGAAAAAATGATCACCCATCAGCCCCCAAACATTGCAAATCATCAAAATCAAGTTTACAAATTTGTTGAACTCCCACCCTCACTGTCAGCCACAACATACATCATCAATCATCACTCACAATCATTCAATATATCAGCACTCATTGGTGCAATAGTTAGCAGTTACCTCTTCCACCTCTTCCAATCCAAGTACGGTGCTTGATTGATGCAAAATATTATTTCCTCTTTGATGGTAGCAATACATTGGAATTTGGCATTGGTGCTGACAGTCTTTTAATCTTCTGGGGCAGCCCTCCTAGATGATATAAAAAAAAGGATAGGCAATGGCATGTGAGGGAGGCAGACATTGTCTCCAATGTCCTAAAGTGAATGTTGGGGGCTTCTTTACTGCACACAGGTCCAACTAATTGTTTTTGCAAAAAAAAAAAAAAATTCAAAAATAAATATTTGAAAAAGTTCTACGATGGCACTGGCATACCCAGTCTGGGAAGTAGAGTGCATCCTCAAACTCAGGTGGTTCACCCAGAACTTGGTCAGCAAACATACTTGATTCTGACCAATCATCCTCTTCCTCCTCCTGTGGTGTTTCGGGAACAGTGTAATCAAGTAGTATTAAATACTGGTTAATTTTGATCATTGGGAATCTCTCCACATTTGGAGGCAAGAGACTGGTCCTACTCACTGTAACAACTGCACCAGCTGCACTGAACACATGTTCAGCATACACACTGGCTACAGAACAAGCCAGATACTCTGTTGCCAGCCTGCTGAGCTCTGGCCATTGGTGCATCTTCCAATACCAATACACCAACAGGTTTTGATCCACATACATCTCTTTCGGGTCACCCAGATACTCCTTGAACATCCTCTGAAGTGTCATTGGTGCTGCCACTTGCTCAACCTCTTTTGCCTTCACCTCTGCCCTGGGCTTTAGACCTGCCATTTGAAACCAAGCCAATGCAGGTGCTTGGTCTGATTCTTCTGATGCTATTGTTGCCAGTGTTCTTGCTGCTGGTGTTGGCTGCTATAAGACATGACTGTCCTTTCTGGAAGTTGAAGGCGGTACCCCTGAACTGCAGAGTAGAAATTTAAGTTCCAGCCATTCTTCTTCTAGTTCTCTGGCTTGCTCAACAATCCACCTCATATATCTTGAAACATCCCCTTCAGAAAAAGGAATGAAAGAGGAAATAATGTTTTTGTACAGTTGATCAGGTAGGGTGGCACAGATGTAGTCTTTGGATGAGATAATGTCATTTTGCAGCCTTGCATTACAAGTCAAGTGATAGCTTAGGATCTGAATCAAGGCATGCGCTTCTGGGTTTTCATTCACACCTCCAAGTGCAAACCTTTCAGACACCTTCTTTTGCTGATCCTGTAGCAGATGGAACAACTGGATAGCTTGGACCCCGTCCTCCTTGCTAACTTCTAATGTGAAAACATAAAAAAGGAGCAGCATTTGAATCAGGCATTTGACTAGGCCCTATTTGTCTGCATCCATGGTCATAGCTTTACCAATTGCACCCCCTCCTTTTAGAACGACATAGTCATTGATCTGTTTGTACTACTCCAATAGATGTTGCAAATATAATAGGTTGAGTTCCAATGTGGTGGCGCCTCCTGTATCAGGGCTTTAACTTGTACTCTGTTATGACTCTGAAAAATCAGCAACTATTTCCGGGCTTTGAAAGAATGGCTGAAATGAGTGCAGATTTGTCTGCAGTTGGTCATTATGGGCCTGATTATGACCCTGGCGGACGGCGGAGGCCGTCCGCCAAGGTACCGCCGCTGAATGACCGCACTGCGGTCAAAAGACCGCGGCGGCCATTTAGACATTTCCTCTGGGCCGGCGGGCGCTCTCCAAAAGAGCGCCCGCCGGCCCAGAGGAAATGCCCCTGCAACGAGGACGCCGGCTCAGAATTGAGCCGGCGGAGTTGCAGGGGTGCGACGGGTGCAGTTGCACCCGTCGCGTATTTCAGTGTCTGCTTAGCAGACACTGAAATACTTTGCGGGGCCCTCTTACGGGGGCCCCTGCCGTGCCCATGCCACTGGCATGTGCACGGCTGGGGCCCCCAGGGGCCCCGCGGCACCCCTTACCGCCATCCTGTTCCTGGCGGGCGAACCGCCAGGAACAGGATGGCGGTAGGGGGTGTCAGAATCCCCCATGGCGGCGCAGCAAGCTGCGCCGCCATGGGGGATTCTAAGGGCAGCGGTAAACCGGCGGGAGACCGCCGGTTTGCCTCTTCTGACCGCGGCCGAACCGCCGCGGTCAGAATGCCCTGCGGGGCACCGCCGGCCTGTCGGCGGTGCTCCCGCCAACCCTGGCCCCGGCGGTCTTGTACCGCCGGGGTCAGAATCACCCCCTATGTTTCTAACTATGCCTTTTTGTTTTAGAAAGTCTTGCATAACCAGGTTGATGCAGTGTGCCAAACACAGGACCCTGAAATAGCCACCGTCTCCTGTGGCCTGCACTATGTTACTAGCATAGTCTGTGGCAACAAATCTAACTCAGAGACCTCTGAGTGGCAGCCATTCCAACATCTTGCTATTAAATTTGTCCAAGATGTTTGCAACTGTGTATGATTTCTCCATGACAAACATGGCTACTGTTGCATGCCCGCCGAGTGCTCTTAAAAAGTTCTTCAGGGGAAAGACCTGTAGATAGTTTATGCTTTACCCATGGTAAAACAACAACAAGGAGCAAGGAAGCATGGGGAACAAAGAAGAACCCAAGCAAACCTCTGGCAAAGACACACTTGCTGAATGCACAAAATGGCTGCCAGCCACATGGTAAAACAACAGCAAGTAAAAAGAAGGCACGGCAAACAAAAACACATGCATGCCTATGGCAAAGGGACACTGGCTGCATGCACAAAATGGCATCCAGCCACATGGTAAAACAACAACAAGGAGCAAGGAGAACAAAGAAGAACACATGCAAGCCTATGGTAATGAGTTCCCTACAATGTGTATTCAACCATGTTGAAAAGTCAATGTGTGTATCACATAAGCCTCTCACAAACTATCTTTAATTTGTGCCCCCTTTCCCCAAAGCAATTTTATGCTTGATAACATTTCCCTTGGAGTCTCCAAAACCGTTCAGGCACCAATAATGTCAATTCTCATCAAAATACTGGACACAATACTATAAATAACACACTATAAGTGTGGGGAATTCTGGATGCGTATTATCTAGTGGCAGAATTAAAGCTTTCAGTCAGTTGTGTCGTACAATCCCTTAAGGACTGTGTATATGTCTTTTGCGGACGGAATTTTCCATCTTTCATGACACCATATATTGCAACTCAGGTGTCTGAGTATTAGTGTTTTGTGCCTATAGCAGGCTGGGCTGAGCAATTGGTATGTATAATGTAAGTGTACTGTTCAAGATGCAATATATCTCTGGGCACTGGGTATTTTTGTTCACATCTGAAAAATTCTTAAGTTTGTAAGGTAAGTTCAAAGATATAGGGGGTCATTCTGACCCTGGCGGCCGGTGGCCGCCAGGGCCACCGACCACGGGAGCACCGCCAACAGGCTGGCGGTGCTCCCAGGAGCATTCTGACCGCGGCGGTTCAGCCGCGGTCAGAAGCGGCAAGTCGGCAGGCTCCCGCCGACTTACCGCTGCTCGGGGGAATCCTTCATGGCGGCGGAGCGCGCTCCGCCGCCATGAGGATTCTGACCCCCCCTACCGCCATCCTGTTCATGGCGGGAAAGCCGCCATGAACAGGATGGCGGTAGGGGGGGTCGCGGGGCCCCTGGGGGCCCCTGCCGTGCCCATGCCAATGGCATGGGCACTGCAGGTGCCCCCGTAAGAGGGCCCCGCAAAGTATTTCAGTGTCTGCCTTGCAGACACTGAAATACGCGACGGGTGCCACTGCACCCGTCGCACCTTCCCACTCCTGCCGGCTCGATTACGAGCCGGCATCCTCGTGGGAAGGGAGTTTTTCCCTGGGCTGGCGGGCGGTCTTTTGGAGACCGCCCGCCAGCCCAGGGAAAAACTCATAATACCCTCCGCGGTCTTCTGACCGCGGAGCGGTATAATGGGGGCGGAATTCTGGCGGGCGGCCTCCGCCGCCCGCCAGAATCAGAATCACCCCCATAGTCTACATCAGTTGCTGACAGGTATGTGGCCCATTGTATCTATCTAGGGTGTAAATCTTTTATGTTGGAAATGCTGTCCTTTGTGATAATTTCTATGGCTGGGACAGGAGTGAACACAATTATGCGTTCCCCCTGAGCCAAAGGCCTTTCCTTTATGAGAGATATCTGAACTGCAGTCAGTAATTTTTCAGTGGATACAAAACACATTTCAGCATTAGAATATAAATGTGATTTATATGCAATAGACACTGTGTTACCCTCATAAATGTGAAATATGCGTAATCAGTGGAATCCGCAATTGTACGGATCACCAAGTTTGTTTTATTAGCACGTGTGTGTAAGTTTCAGTGTGTAGTAACCTAAAAATTTGTGTATGATCTGATGTCCAATGTGTACTGGAGACATCAGGGCAAATTAAATCATATAATGGGTTTATGCATTGTGCAGGCAGGTCGCTCCCCCCATCTGCCACGCAGCCCCCTGTGGGTTGAACCTCCGTTGCCACTTTTGCCGCCTGACTACTCGCTCCCTTTTTTCTATTCCCCTGAGCTTGTGCTTCTGTGCCACTTGTTTTTTCCATTCTGTGCCCCTGTGTTTTGCTTTCTGTACCCCTGTGCTATGTTGTCCCTCTCCCTCTCCCGCCGTCTTTTCCCGCCGTTTTTTCCCCGGGTTTTTCCCTTGCTGCTGAGCCCCTGCTGCCCCGCCCCCTTCACTCCCATTGGCCGCCCGCTCCCACCTCCCAGCTGCTCCTCCCTCCCTCTGCCCTCATATGGAGGCCGCGAAGCGGGCACGCAGCGGACGCGCCGCTGGCGCGCCAAAGGCGCGCCTAAGGCAAGCCCGTCTGCACCCGTACGCGCCTGGACCGCACCCAGCACCAGAACCCCTGGAACCTCCACCCCCCGCAATGCCAGACTGCACTACGACTCAAGCACCCTCCACGCACTCAACACCAGACGAGACCACCCCTGCTACCGGGCCACCCCGAAACGCACCCAGGGGCCTTTCACCTGCCGGAACTGCAGATTCACCCGCATCCAACTCTCCACACCACCAGCCAGAGAACCCAACCACCTCCGCTGCATCCTCCTCAACACCCGCTCCGCTCGCAAGCACGCCATCGAACTTTGGGACCTCCTAGACTCCACTGCCCCTGACGTTGCCTTCCTGACGGAGACCTGGCTGAACGCCACCTCAGCACCAGACATTGCCATAGCCATTCCACAGGGCTACAAGATCTCCCGCAGAGACCGCACCAACGGAGTGGGAGGAGGAGTCGCCATCATCCACAAAGACTCCATCAAAATCTCAACGAACACCGATGACACCCTCACCACCGCCGAGCACATGCACTTCCAGATCCACACCGACCCCAACACCACCCTCAGAGGAACTCTCATCTACAGACCTCCCGGACCCCGCCCACAGTTCAGTGACACCATCGCTGACCTCATCAGCACCCACGCCCTCGCTTCTACGGACGACATCCTCCTCGGGGACCTGTACTTCCACCTCGAGAACAACAACAACGCCAACTCCACCGCCCTGATCGACAACCTCGCCAACCTCGGACTCAAACAGCTAGTAACGACACCCACTCACGCCGCTGGACACACGCTTGACCCCATCTTCTCCGCAAGCCCCCACGTCTCCTTCAACCACACCACCGAACCACACTGGACCGACCACAGATGCGTCCACTTCACCTTCAGAAAACCCACCACACACCACCGCACCCAACAGCTACCACGCCGCTGCTGGGGCAAGGTCACCGGGGACCAACTGACTACCGCCCTCGCCCTGAGACCACCCACCGACCCCACTGACCCAGACACTGCCGCGACCAACCTCACACAGTGGATCAATGACTGCGCCAACACCCTCGCCCCTCTCAAGACCTTTACAACCAACCACACCAACAAGAAAGACGCCTGGTTCACCGAGGACCTCCGGATCTCCAAGCACACCTGTCGGAAGCTGGAGAAGAAATGGCTCCACGACCGAACACCAGACAACCACACAGCCCTCAAGAGCGCCACCCGCAGACATCACCAACTCATCAGGACCGCCAAGAAGACCGCCTTCAAGGACCGCCTAGACAACAACGCACACAACACCAAAGAGCTCTTCAGCACCGTGAAAGAACTCTCCAACCCCAGCTCCATCACCAACGACATCCCGCCATCTCAAGACCTGTGCGACTCCCTGGCCACCTTCTTCCACCGCAAGATCACCGATATCCACGACAGCTTCAACCCAGACCCCCCCTCACCCACCACCGAGTCCACCACCCCTGCGACTACCACTCGCACCAGTCACCTGACCGTCTGGTCCAGCATCAGCGACGAAGACACCATCAAAACCATGAACTCCATCCACTCCGGATCCCCATCGGACCCCTGCCCTCACCACGTCTTCAACAAAGCCAGCGCAGCCATCACGCCCCACCTCCGGAAAACAATCAACTGTTCCTTCGAGACAGCAACCTTCCCAGAAAGCTGGAAGCACGCCGAGATCAACGCCCTTCTGAGGAAGCCCAAGGCGGACCCCAAGGACCTCAAGAACTTCCGTCCCATCTCCCTGCTCCCTTTCCTGGCAAAAGTGACCGAGAAGATTGTCAACAAACAGCTGACCCACTACCTCGAAGTCAACAACATCCTGGACCCGTCCCAATCTGGTTTTCGCAGTAACCACAGCACCGAGACCGCCCTCATCGCCGCCACTGACGACATCCGGACCCTGATGGACAAAGGAGAAACAGCTGCCCTCATCCTCCTGGACCTATCAGCAGCCTTTGACATGGTCTGCCACCGCACCCTATCAGCACGCCTCCATGACGCCGGTATCCAAGAGAAGGCCCTGGCCTGGACCACATCCTTCCTCTCCGGCAGAACCCAGAGCGTCCGCCTCCCACCCTTCCGCTCCAAAACCACTGAGATCATCTGCGGCGTCCCACAGGGATCCTCCCTCAGCCCGACACTGTTCAATATCTACATGGCCCCCCTCGCCCACGTCGCACGACAACACAACCTCAACATCATCTCCTACGCCGACAACACCCAGCTGATCATATCCCTCACCGAAGATCCCGACACCGCCAAAGCTAACCTCCACCGAGAAATGAAGGCCATAGCCGACTGGATGAAGGACAGCAGACTGAAGCTGAACTCAGACAAGACGGAGGTCCTCATTCTCGGACCCACCCCATCAGCCTGGGACGACTCTTGGTGGCCCACGTCACTAGGCACAGCCCCGGAACCCACGGACCACGCACGCAACCTGGGGGTCATCCTCGACTCCACTCTCTCCATGACCAGGCAAGTCAACGCCGTCTCCGCGTCCTGCTTCAACACCCTCTGTATGCTCCGCAGGATCTTCAAATGGATCCCCCTCGACACGAGAAAAAACATTACCCAGGCCCTCATCACCAACAGACTCGACTACGGGAACGCCCTCTACTCAGGAACTACAAACAAGCTCCTGAGACGACTCCAACGCATCCAGAACGCCTCGGCCCGACTCATCCTCGATGTCCCCCGCCGCAGCCACATCACACTCCACCTGAGAAGCCTGCACTGGCTCCCCATCAACAAAAGGATCACCTTCAAGCTCCTGATCCACGCACACAAAGCACTGCACAACACCGGACCCACCTACCTCAACAACCGACTCAGCTTCCACACCCCCACCCGAAGCCTCCGCTCAGCCAACCTCGCCCTCGCCACAGTCCCCCGCATCCGAAAAACCACCGCCGGCGGCAGATCCTTCTCCTACCTCGCCGCCAAGACCTGGAACACTCTCCCCACCATCCTACGACAGACCCAGGACCTGCTGGCCTTCAGAAGACTCCTCAAGACCTGGCTCTTCGACCAGTAGCACCCCCCCTCCCCAGTGCCTTGAGACCCTTGCGGGTATGTAGCGCGCTTTACAAATGCAGTGATTGATTGATTGATTGATTGCATAATCTGGTATGTATTTCCTACCAAAGGTGAGAAAAATAACAATTATTAAATTTTTTAATGGTGTTCGAAAGTTATAAGAGAGCATATTTCTCCAAGAAATGTGGTGCAAGGCATTTGCCTTCATTTGATAATTCACATCTTAAAAATAGGACACTGTGAAAAGCAATGTTTGCTTTCTTAAAGTTAGATTACAGCCATGCTCAGCAAATCCCAAAACAATGCGATCTACTCTATTTAAGCCATCATCTGTGAGATATGTATCATCAACATAGGACAATACTTCTGAGCCAATATCATGTGTGTTAGAAATTGGGTTTCTGGTTGGCTAGAGTATTCACTTAAGCTAGGCAGAACCCACCAATCTAGTCAAGTCAATTAAGTTACACATCAAAGATAACCTGTGCTCATCCTCCGATAGCTTGGCGCGGAGCAGTCAGGCTTATCCTCAGGGGCAATATGTAAAGCATTTGTGCAACACACTCACACAGTAACACAATGAACACACCACAAAAGAGACTCCGCACAGGATTATATAAAAATATAGGCCCTCATTCCGACCCTGGCGGTTTTAAACCGCCAGGGTGGAGGGCAGAGGAAGCACCGCCAACAGGCTGGCGGTGCTTCCCGGGCTATTCTGACCGCGGCGGTAAAGCTGCGGTCAGAAAAGGGGAACCGGCAGTTTCCCGCCGGTTTTCCCCTGGCCCAGGACAGCGCCGCCATGGGGATTCCGACCCCCTTCCCGCCAGCCTGTTCCTGGTGGTTTACACTGCCAGGAAAAGGCTGGCGGGAACGGGTGTCGTGGGGCCACTGGGGGCCCCTGCACTGCCCATGCCACTGGCATGGGCAGTGCAGGGGCCCCCTAACAGGGCCCCACAAAGATTTTCACTGTCTGCTTAGCAGACAGTGAAAATCGCGACGAGTGGTACTGCACCCGTCGCACCCCTGCAAATCCGCCGCCTCCATTCGGAGCCGGCTTCCTCTTGGAGGGGCTTTCCCGCTGGGCCGGCGGGCGATCTTCTGGAGATCACCCGGCGGCCCAGCGGGAAAGTTAAAATGACCCCCGCGGTCTTTGGGCGGTTGGCAGGTGCCGCCCGCCGGGGTCGGAATGACTCCCATAGTATATAATGCATCAAGCAAGTCCAAAATTACATAAATCATAATTTCTGTGCATATTATGTAAATTCTGCAAAAATCAAAACAATATATATCATAACATCGGAGCATGAAATGCAGCAGGCTGGTTTGGAACAAAACACATAAATCACCGGTTCCCATCATAAGTATATAAATCACCAAATATCACCATCAATATACAAGTAAAAATAAGGCCACATAGGGGCCACTGCCCTCCTTTTAGAGGGGTTACTGTAAACCTAGAGAGCCTGTTGGAAACAAATGTACTTAGGAATTGGAAGGTAGGGCAAAGGTGCACCTGCACACCTACTATCTATAACATAGTCATTGAAAGTTAATTTCCCTACTGCAACAGGATCCTGATTAGGGGAGGTCTCTGTAAAGGACTCACCCCATAAGGCCACCCAAGGTAGGTCCTAATGGGAGAAAGGCACACACTTTGGACGAGGGTGAGGAGACCTCACTGCCCCCGCATTTAGAAATGGCAAGGGGACATCGGTCCGCAAACATGTGGTGCTGTTGCAGAAAGTGGAGGAATTGTGGCTGAAATGCAGGTGTGGGAAACCTCCATTGGTATCTCCTGGTCACCCACAACAGCACAAAGCTGCAGCTATCGGGCCTCTGGAAGCTACGGTCCTCCTTCATGCACACAGGGCCATCTGCGAAGGGAGTGCAGGACAGCTAATAAACTCCTAGGCAGTGGAATCAGCCTGGGCGGCAATGAGCTGGGTTCAGAGTTCTGTAAAGCCCACCCACGTAAAGAGGCACTGCAGGGACAATCCCACAGCCCAGTCAAGCCACCAGCACCGTTCACTGCAGAATCTGTGGTGACAAGCCCATGCCTCGGGCCCAGGCACTGGAGATAAAGTGCTCCACACACGCTACAACTAGATCTAGGACACTAAGCAGCACTCACCCCTCACTGTTTGAAAACTTCTTCCTTAGGAGTGCCCACTCTTAGGTATGGGTAAAAAATAAAGCACTCCAACTGCGCTGTGTAGGTCAGGGCAAGCACTCATCAACAGTGCTACACCATGCGCTGGGCTCCTTGGAGAGCACTGGTAAGCACTCAGAGAGCAGCAGGTAGGTCCACACACAGAGTCACTTTGCAGGGTGTCAGTCCCTCCAGCAACCCAGCAGGCAGCAGGTCAGCACAACAAAGCAAGGAGTCCCAGTGGCGGTTCCTTCTGGCAGCACAGCAGTCCTCTAGCAATGTGCTGCTTGTAGAGCCAGTGGCATCTGGTTACAAGTCTATGCAGTGTCTAAAATCAGGGCTACAGAGCCCCTGTACTTCTACTCATAATTGTCTTTGATCAAAGGTGGGGTGTGTGGGGAGCTCCACTCCACTGGCAGAGCTAACAGAGTTTTTGGAACTCTGCGCTCCACTTAGAGCACAAAGTTATCGAAAAAAACTCCACTTGCCTTTTCAGTGGAGCGGAGTTCATCCGGTACTAGCCGCATCCCAGTATGGGCTGGACAGCGCAAACTTAGACAGTCTGCACTTGCACTGTGCAGCCCATAACTGGGCTGCAGTTCACACCGGAGCAGAGCCAGAGGGAGGTAGCCACTGAAGACGCATCACCGTTGTACGAGGAGGAGCCCCTGGAAAACCCAGGTAAGTGCTTGTCTGTTTCTATTGTTGTCATTGTTTGTGCACTCTGGTGCACAAACAAGGACTGAAACAGCAGCTTTCAATGCCTACGGCCCTGGCCTGAATTCAAGCCAGGGCCATAGGCAGTGAAAGCTGCCATTTAAGGCCTTTTGTGTACTGGCCTGTCCTCTGTGCACTGCACACGGGGCAGGCCGGTGCACAACAGGCCTGGCAGTCCCTGGCCTGAATCCAGGCAACGGCCATAGGCAGAGAAAGAAAGATGCTCTTTCAAGCAGAGGAAGAAAGCTGCAGTGAACTGCACACAAGGAAATGCTGGTGCACAAGAGGCCTGAAACAGCAGCTTTCACTGCCTACGGCACTACTGAATGCACCCGATCTCAGAAGTGCTAAGCAAGGTCGGGCCTGGCTGACCCTGCTTAGCGCTTCTGAGATTGGGCACTTACAGAACTCTGTGGGTCATGGAACTCCACCAAGTCTTTTTTTTAACTCATCGGAATTCCATGGAATTGGACTCCATCAACTCTGCTCCGGCCTGATCAAATGGTAATTTCAAAGGAAGCTTTTCAAGTGCACAACAAACCCTTTCAATGCAGTTCTGACTCCAGATGTCAGTAGAGGGTAAATCAGCTCTTTGTGTGAGGGCACGACACAACCTATACAAATGTAATGTGTGAACAACCTCTCCCCCTCCCAGGTGTAGGAGGCTGGCCCTCTCTTTAGTGTTTAAAGCTAGGTACACTGTATAGGGGAAACAACAGAAAGCACTCTCATTCATTGTAACGTAGAATGACAATACCTCATATTGAATAAAAGTTCCAAAGTGAGTGTCAATCACTTCTTCTTTATTGCTTCTTCTCAAACAGCTACAGCCAAGCCAACACGTGTTTCATCTGGGTTATGTCTCCCCCATTGACTTCCTCAGGGCTTCTTACGGCTGCTATGTGAACTATCCAGAATCCTCTCTTCCAGTCAGTCCCAATTGGACCAATATACATAAGTTCCTCTCTAATAATAGCTCAACTGAATTAAAGTCTCAAATAACTCAAGTATCATGAAGGAATGTATCCCCGATTCAGATCAACGCTGCTTCCGTTACCACGCGAGTTTGCGTAAAAGTGTCAGTTACTTGAGACAGGGTATTGGTATGGTCCGGTCACTAGCGACACTTTCAGGGTTGGCACACTTTCAGGGTTTGTCCTTGTAGTCATCGATGTGTGGTTGCGTTCAGCTGCAACTTCCAGTTCGGGAGATATCAGCCAGTCTGTGAAGTCACCCACACTGGGTTGCTGGTTCTTTGTTGGTTGCAGAGTGGTACTTCCACTGAGAAGGGAGGTCTTAGGTGATTTGTGAAGCCTGGAGGTCCTTGGGTTTCTTGAGGTCAGTCCAGTGTCCAGCTCCTCTGCAGCTGTGATTTTCTGGTCCTGGGTGTAGCAGGCAGGGTTTGACGCCTTTTCTTGATGCAGCAGGTCCACAGTTCTCTTGCTTTGAATCTCCTTTGGTGCTGGTCTTCTTTGTCCTTTCAAATCTGATGTCTTGGTCTAGTAATACTAATTCAGTATTTAGTGGGTGTTTTAGGGGAAACCTGAGAGTGTCCAATGGAACACTTGCCTTTGGGTGGCTCCACCCACTTTAGTGACCACTTCCTGTGGGAAGAGTCACTTCCCTAAACCTGATTGGCTATTTTCTTTCCATCCAAGATGGCAACACTTTAAGGGTGGTGCATGCCAGGCGAGGCCATTCCTCCTAGCCTGGTTAGGTTTCCTGCCTTTGCTCCCGACAAAAGTGGGTGTTTGTAAAGGGAAAGGCCAGCTGCTGCTAGCAGCAGGCTTGGGGGTCAAGTTTCAAGGGGGGTAACCCCTTTGAAGCTCACCGCCAGGACAGTGCACATTCTTGAGGAAGGGGGTGTTAGCCCCTCCACCCAGGAAGGGCATTAGGGCATTGTCTTACAAACCGAAGAGGCAAGGCTCTCCCCTAAGGTTTGTAAAATAGCAGACCGGAGGTGGCAGTCTGTCTGGAACCAGTCAGCAACCATGCCAGGTTAGTTAGCTTTTGCAGGGGGCACCTCTAAGGTGACCCCTGGGTACATTTTTATAATAAATCCAGTACTGGTACCAGTTTGGATTTATCATTCTGAGTTGTTTGATACCGAAAAACCCAGGGTTTAGAGTAGCCATCATGTAGCTGGGAAACTCGTGTTGACCAGCGTCCAGCACATATACATGTTTACTCACTATATCCCAGGTTTGGCAAGGACACAGTGGGGGCATATTGCTCATGCAGCTATGCCCTCACAAACAACATAGTGAACCCTGCCTTAGGGCTGAAAGGCCTGTCAGAGGGGTGACTTACCTATATGGTATGCATTGTATAGTAGACAGGGCACACAGGCAGTGTGCCATGTCGAGTTTGCATTTTAGGTTTACACCAGGACACTCAGCCTGTTTGCAGTGCTGGGTGCATCTGGATGCATGGCCCTAGTGGGTGGCACATTCAGTGCTGCTGCCCTCAGGGGCCTACCCTTAGCACCCCATGCCCTGGGTACATAAGTACCATTTAGTAGGGACTTATAGTGGTAGCTAAAGGTGTTTCCAATTACCTTTGCAATTTTAGGGAAATAAAACTGTCACTGGGAACCTGGAAGCAGGATCCCAGTAAACTCCAGTCCAGGTTGCATTCAGAAACCAGGCAACAATTGGGGAGGTACTGCAACTAGGTGCCAGTTTCCCACACCAGGCCAGGAAGACTATCAGTATGCAGATGAATGCAGATGTATCACCTGTCACACCCAGCCCTAGCTTTGATATGGCTGTCTAGAAAGTATGCACCAAGTGTATCTATCACCCAGGCCCAGACATGGATTGGAGACAGGCTGCAAAGATTTATAAGCACAGAAAAATGATCACCTTCTAAAAGTGGCATCTCTAAAATAGTAATGTAAAATCCAACTATGCCAGTAAGTATGATTTATCATTACCATTCTAGACATACCGAAAATGACAAAGCCACTCGTTCTGATCAGGAATTACTACTTTAAAATGTAGAAGGGAATTCCAAATGCTAACCTATGAGAGTAGCAGACCTCACATTATTAAAAAAAGAAATAGTCTGTTTGTCACTAATAGGACATGCAACACATAAATGTACATGCCCTCCCTTCTACTTACACAGCACCATGCCCATAGGGCTACTTAGGGCCTGCCTTAGGGGTGACCTAAGTGCAATAAAAAGGGAGTGTAGGGCTTGCTAAGTAGTTTTAAATTTTGAGTCAAAGTGGCAGTAAACAGTGTACACAGGCTCAACAGTGGCAAGTTTGAGGCAGGTTTGAAAGGCTACTTCTGTGGGTGGCATAAACAGTGCTGCAGGCCCACCAGTAGCATATAATTTACAGCCCCTGGGCATATGGTATACCACTTTACAAGGGACTTACAAGTAAATCAATTATGCCAAACCGGTGTAAACCAATCTTATCATGTTTATCGGAAAAGAGCACATGCATTTTAGCACTGATTAGCAGTGGTAAAGTGCCCAGAGTCCTAAAGCCAACAAAAAGAAGGTCAGACAAAGAGAAGAAGGAATGCAAAAAGATTGGGGTAACCCTGCAAAAAGGTCCAGGTCCAACAATGTAGAATTTACGTTACTTTGGCAGCAAACAGTCCAGGACTGTTCTAACACCTTTGAAGAAGCCAACAAAATCGCTTTGACTTCCTAAAGTACTGAATGCAGTTATATCCCTGCTTTCAGGCTCTATATTTTGACAGAAAAAACATTGGAAATATCCAGGGTTGTTTTGTATTTTCTATGGACAATATTGTTCCTTAAAGCTGTATGATATGAGTTTTGAATTACAAATGTGCGTGTATGACAGTTTAAGTGTCAGTAGTCTAATACTATCCAGTAGGAATGATCTGGTTTAGCTACCAGGAGTAAGGGGTTATTCACAGGGTTCAATCACTCCCTGGTACTCTAGTTGTGAGAGAATGTCTCTCACAGGAACTTTTACTTAATATTTTGTTGGGTATTGCGGTTGCACTTGTGGGCTGGACCTTATGGGTATAATCTGATAAGCGAATCCGGATCCCAGCCTAAATGGCTGAGTTACAATTCTGAGACTTGTGTAAGGCATTCTCTTGTTTAACCACTTCAGGACAAGAATAGAGAAAGGTGGTAATATTACATCCTCTCCTTGTGGGACTGTTGTACCAAACTCTGGCGGCCAATAGCCATTAATCAAGAGAATGTCATAGCTAATTGTTAAATTGATTCCAGAATATTACTTTAATAGTGCGCATTATGTCACCCTCAATTTGAATATTTACTTTGTAGTCTGTCAGGAGGGCTTACTCGCTGTTTTGGGGTTTCAACTTCAATCAGGACATTAGTTGCTTTTGCATCCAAAAAGCACTTGAAGACTCAAATTAACTATTGTGACGTCTGTTGTGCTATCTAGCAGTGTCACTGCTCACGTCTTGTTCTGAAGGAGCGTTCTCAATATGTGTGGCATAGTTAGCTGAAATACCTGTCACCTTCTTCTTTTTGAATTAAGTTTTTGTTTTGGGCGTTTCTGTTCCTTTTTTATGATGATGTCAGACGAGCATTGTGAGTCATTTTTTGGTTTCACATAGTCTTCTTGTCTGTGCTCTGATTGTCCCTTCTGTCTGATCATTTATCCAATGAGGCCTGAAAGGAACGAGAAGGATGTGTATCAGTGTACTGATACCTGTCGGGTAGTTTAATTGTATCATGGTTACATAGTTTAAAAATGTTTATCAGAGGACCCCAGTTGCTAAGATCCACCCAGTGATTTTACTTTTTCTTTATTTTTATGTCTGTTCCAACATTTTCGAGAAAACTCAGGTGTTTGTTTGGTATTGTTCTTTTAAGAACTACATTTAAGCTTTGGCTTACTTGGTCTGGCTCCCAGATTATCTCGACCTACTGATGTGTAGGTGTCCGCAATAACTTTTGGTAGATGGTGTTCTTTGTCTGCAACCTCAACCTGCGCCAGGTGCTGGCATATTGCCAGCATTGCTGCTTCCCCTTTAATATTACTTAATTTGATTGAGGAGCTGGTAGCAAAATTGCCAATTAGTTTAATCCCCAAATCCAGGGCAGAGGCTGCACCATATTAATTTTAAATCTGCTTTAGCACTTTGGGCAAAACAGCAAATGATGGTGTACAATGTGTTATGGTATAAATTGCAGCAAAGACTGTACATCAAGTAGCACACTCATCAATAGGGGGAACTATTCTAAGTGGTAAGCACATGGTGAGACCTCTATGTTTGTCTGGCCCAGAGCTTATGTGCATGCCTTTGGGCTTGAATGAATCTTTTCAATTTCACAAATGCTCTTCCGAAGATGAGATAAAATTCTGATAATTGGTACACTCAAATAGATCAGATAGGGACAATCTCAAAGGTCTTATGGGAGGATTTGGACTTGCTCTTTGAGGTGACAGTTCCAAGGAACCTGTAGGTGGAATGCAAGAGAGCTGTAGACTGGTCAACAAAAAAACCCTTTAGATTAGTAAACACAAATGCCCCATCACCCAGTATGATAAAGTTATTGCTCACCTTAACACTATGGTTTCCCAGAAGGAGGTGAATTGATCCAAGATTTTCAGAACAAGAGCGTAAGGAGTCAGTATATGCTTACTCTAAAAGATGAATGCAGGTGTACAGGGAACACAGTGGTATGAATGATCCCATTGGGGATAACATGGGAGGATTTCTTACTTCTTTTATATATGGGCTGCAACCAGAAATCAGTACTCAAATAGTACAGGGTGTTGTTTGCTTGCAAAGCAAGCCAGTAGACGAGATACTTCAGTGGGCAAAATAGTGTAGCAGCACATTATACTCCAAATGGAGGGGACTTAAGGAAAAGTTTATGGTTGCACGGTACAAGTTAGCTCAGAATGGAGTGTCGAGGGGGATATATATACCTGGCCCAGGGTTAGGCCCTGCTACAGGTATAAAGCTCAGCATGCAGGGATTTTCCATATTCTGTGTAGGAAATGCAGAAGGGATGGGAAGAGGACAGGGACGTATGTATGGAGCAAGTATAAGTGCTCTGAAGAAGGTAACCCACAGTCACATTTGCAACAAGGTCAGACACTAGTTACTGGAGTGGCGATACAACCCAGACCGAGTGATAGTCAATGCTCAAGTACTTATCCCACTGGGCAAGGGAAACTTCCCCCAGTGATGGACCCAAAGGCCGGGACTACCACCAAATTAAATAGTGCCTATAGAGCTGCAAAGAGGGAACTCTCACTTTCAACCTAGCGTTAGAGCTCAGCCGAACTAGTGGCACAGACTTCCCCAATTCCCATTATGTTCAAAAGCTCAGTGAGATCTGAACAGGCCCAAAGATGGTGCCTGAGGGGGGAGAAGGAGTGTGAACTTGGTGAAGAAATGGAAGTGGATCAAAGTGGCCCATATGTAGAAGAGAAGGGAATGGACATCTCATATCATTACTGATAGACCCTGGAGTCACTCATTCAACTGTTAGAATGGTTGTAGTCCAAGTTGTTGACATCACAAATCAGCAGCATACTACACAGGTTTTCAGCCACAGTGAAACTAGTGATCTTTGCAGAATGTCATCAATTAGTCATATGTGATTCAAGCCCGTGAGCTTGTTTTTGAGAGAAGGTGCTGGAGGAACCCCTGACAGCCAAGAAATAGGAGGGAATCCACAAGGGGGTGAAGACCACCTTGTTGAATGCAAGATTTAACTGAGTTCAGCTGAAAATGATTCACTAGGCCTACCTCACTCCTGCCACACTGCATTGAATCTACCCTGCAAGTCCTTCTTCTTGCCCCGGTGTGTTGGGATATGTACAGACTTTCTGCATCTGCTTTGGGGCTCCCCAAAACTGGACAGCTCTTGGGAGACTGTACTTGAGGCCCTAAACAGGACCATATGGTGGTCCACACCCAACGAGATTGGACAGTACGTGTTAGATCGAATCCCCATGAAAAAAAATACATTGAGCAAGACATTTATTTTAATGGGACTTATACTGCCCAAGCACAGAATCGCAATTAGATGGTTATACCCAGTAGCCCCTAATGAAGAGGAATGGATGTGAGATATGGCAGAATGTGCAAATGCAGAGAAATGATAAAGACACACAGAGACAATAAACTAGCAAATCACTTGAGGGCATGGACTGTGATACTATCTGAACTATGGACCCCCTGGATGCAAGACCTCCCCTGATGTGGGAGGCACAAATGGATGGGGGGAAGTATACCAGTCGACTAACTGAGGGGCATATACACACATAGAATCCTATGACCATTATATACATGGGGTTCCCTAAGTCACTCCAGCATTAAATGAAAAGCATTGTCTGCCGTTGAGTGTTAAGATACGAGGAAGAGAAAGTGTAATTGTTGGATTGGGGTAGGAGGCAATATACATTATGTGATCTGGCACTTCATCATGTGCAGTTGTAAAAGTATGCCATTATACTTTCATTGTACAAACGAAAATTGATACCTATACACACAAAAAATGCAGTTGAGAGATCTAATTAACTTAATTAGGTGATATATTGCACCCCAGACAATGTAGAGTTGACTCGGGTGGTAGATGGCAAGTCTAAGTTGCAAGACAGGAGTCCATAGTGAGATCTTGCCAGGTCTTTACCAAGGAAGACTTACACCTTAATCTAAAGGTATCAGACAGAAAAGAGGAATGGGATTTCATGGGAAAGGATTTTGGCCTAATTAAGGGTGCTGAACCTCTCAGAGTAACTTTCAGGTCAGATTAAGTTTTCCCCCAAACTTGTGCCTTCAAATTGACCATAGAAGCCAATTCAGGAATAATACCCCTCATTGAAAATATGAGAGAGAAGTGCATTTTAAAGGATGTCACTATAATTCTCTGATTAGGGCCTTGCAAAAAGCGAATAAAAAATGAGGATAATGCAGGACCACCAAAAAATCATCCAAACAGTCATTCCATGTTCTCCCGTGGTATCCAAACGCTGCTGCAGTCCTATCCCAAATCCTCCCAGAAGTGGAATGTTAACAGTCTCAGGCATTTTTTTCCAATCATCCTCATAAGGAAAGTCAATATCTCTTCATGTTCAGATTCCAAGAGCCAACTCTTATGAGGTGTTGTGGTCCTCAGGGGTATACAGAGAGGTCCTCATATTTCAATCAGATACTAAAGAAGAACTTAGAGGCCCTACAGCTGTCATGCAGTTCCACTTTAGTGCAGTACATCAATGACTTACTAGTGGCAAAGAAGCTTGCAGGACAGACGTCATCACCCTACTTAACCATCTTGCTGAAAATAGACAGAAGGTTTCTTCCGAAAAGTTGTAGTATTTTTAGAGAGACGTTAAGTACCTGGGACACTAATTTGTGAGGGGAGCCATAAGAGTGTCCCATGAGCGCATCAAGATGGTTTTCAATATGAAATTCCCAATCAAAGAGGGAGGTGCAAATGTCCTTGGGCATGTTTGGTTATTGCTGACAGTGGATCCCAAATGTTCCCCCTGTGGTGAAGTCTCTAGTGAGGCAGATGCGTACAGATGTCAGTGACCTAGTATCAAGGGATCACAAGAGCATGACAAGAGCATGGAAGCTTCCCAGGAGCTAAAAAAATTACTCTTCAGTGCATTCGCTCTTGGAATACCAGGCTACCCCAAAGAGTTCATACTCTTCTACCATGAGCATAATGGGTGCGCCTTCTCTGTGTTTACACCGACCCATGGAAAAGCAAAATGCTCCATTAGATACTTTTCGGTAACTCTTGATTCAGAAGCCTCAGCATTGCCTGGTTGTCTCAAAGCAGGTGTAGTGGTTAGTCTGGACATTCAAAAAATAAAGGGCACTGTGATGAGTCACATGCTCAATGTCATGGTGCCCCATTTGATTGAAATTCTCATGACCCCCACAGAGGTAACTCCCTAAACCCTGCTTCTCTGTTACCTTACTCTTGATGAAAGTGAGGAAAGCAAATTCGACCATAACTGTGTTGACATTACTGAGTTGTGCATTAAGCCAAGATCGGATATACTGGGGGTGATTCCAACCCTGGCGGTCCGAGACCGCCAGGGTTGGGGATGGAGGAAGCACCGCCAACAGGCTGGCGGTGCTTCCGGGGCAATTCTGACCGCGGGGTTAAAGCCGCGGTCAGAAAAGGGAAGCCAGCGGTTTCCCGCCGGTTTCCCGCCGGTTTCCCGCTGCCCCTGTGAATCCTCCATGGCGGCACTGCAAGCAGCGCCGCCATGGGGATTCCGACCCCCTTCCCGCCAGCCTGGTTCTGGCGGTTTTTACCGCCAGAACCAGGCTGGCGGGAACTGGTGTCGTGGGGCCCCTGGGGGCCCCTGCAGTGCCCATGCCGATGGCGTGGGCACTGCAGGGGCCCCCTAACAGGGCCCCACATTGATTTTCAGTGTCTGCCAAGCAGACACTGAAAATCGCGACGGGTGCCACTGCACCCGTCGCACGCCTTCAACTCCGCCGGCTCCATTCGGAGCCGGCTTCCTCGTTGAAGGCGCTTTCCCGCTGGGCCGGCGGGCGGCCTTCTGGCGGTCGCCCGCCGGCCCAGCGGGAAAGCCAGAATGTGCGGTCATTCGGCGGCTCCCGCCGGGCGTGCGGTTACCGCCGCCGGCGGGAGTCAGAATGACCCCCACTGCCACTGCTTGAATCTGACCATACCATGTTCATTGACGGCTCGTGCTTGGGAGACAGAGGTGGAATTTTCAGAGCTGTGTATGCTGTCAGTATCCTTAGTGGAGATGTAAAAGTATCCTACCTGTGCCATGTAACTTCTACACTAATAGCCAAACTGATTGCCCTTACCAGAGCCTATTGTATCTTAGAAGGTGCTTGAGTCACCATTTACACTGACAATCAGTATGGCTTTGGCATTGTGCATGACTTTGACCAACTGTGGTATCAGAGAGGATTCTTAATCTTTGCTGGCCTGCCTATCAAGAATAGTTTGTATTTTCTGAACCTGTTGAATGCACTTCAGCTGCCTAGGGAAATAGCATTGGGGAAGTTTGCTGCACAAACAGTGGTGAGGACTTTGTTAAGTGAGGCAACTGCTATGCGGATGATGTTGCTCTATATTGCGCTCTTGAGTCCAGCACATTCCATCTGAATAAGCCGTGCAATGCTGAGGGAGAGACAGTCTCAAACATGCACTGCACACTGTTCAAATATTTGAAGAGGAGAGGAAATTGCAACATGAAGTCCAGGGGATCTAAAATGTGACGTGAGAAAAAGCAGGATGTATAAAGGATACTTGTGACATTTGGATATCTAGCAATGGGAAACATGCTTTACCTGATTCTGTTACCTGCCATGGTGAGATACATGTATGGGCCAACACATGTGGGTCGAGATGGAATGGTGATGACCTTTAGAATGCACTGGTATAATCCTCACTTCCGCACAAAGGCCAAAAATTTGTGCCAGTGCAGTATGAATTGTCAGAGGCAGAACATAAGCAAAAATATTGTGGTGACTGAGCGCACTGGGAAGTCAGATGGCCCCTTTAATCGACTTTGAAGAAATACTCTGATGTAATCAGTTAAGGCACATTTTGGTCATCATCTGTTTGTTCTCCTTTAAGGTTGAGTCATACCTCACCAGAAGATGTAAAAGTCTGGCATTTGCTAAACTGTAACTGCGGGAGGTGATTCAGCAAATTGGAATGCCAGTTTACCTTGAATTAGATGAGGGGAATCATTTAAAAAAGAAGATTATGCAGTTGCCATGCACAGTGCTAGGGACTGACCAAACATTTCACTACAATTACAGATCAGGAGCATCATGCGTAGTATAAAGTGTAAATGGGCCACTCAAAGCAAAATCGGCCAAAGCCTCTGCCTCAGCATCACTCAAATGGCCCAATGCACTTTCCTTGGTAGTGATGACCATTTTAAACACTCCATGCAAGATAATTGAACTGTTGTAATTGGGTTCTGCCCTTTCAGTAAGCTGGGTTTTTCTTTGCTTTTTCTGATCACCTGGTTTTGGACTTTTTACTGTGTGGGAGTCTCACTGCTGGTGTCTCACCCACAGTAATCACATGGCAAACGTACTGCACATGTTTACCACCAGTGTCCACCTTTTAAGATAAGGCCACTGTGACACAGCAAGGGTAAGGGGCACATGGCTGGTTTCACCTCAACATGTGTGTGCATGCATGTGCACCCATGTGCAGGCTGCGCATGGGAGACTACTGTTGTACACAGCCCAGTAACTAAGTACAGGTAGCCTGGCTCAAAAGGGACTCTACAGGGTTAGATATTCACCTGGGATAGGCCCTATAAGGCTACTGTACTTTAAGAGGAAAAATCAGTGTGATTTACTGTTTTGTCTATAGGGACACTATATTGTACACATAGGGAGAGAACTGCCTTAAAGTTCAGTTTCGCTCCCCTTTGGCCTACAGAGACTATTGACGTCTTGAATTAGAGTGTAACTTGTGCGGGAAAATTAATTATGTAATATATCTGTACACCT
This sequence comes from Pleurodeles waltl, assembly GCF_031143425.1. Taxonomy (NCBI): domain Eukaryota; kingdom Metazoa; phylum Chordata; class Amphibia; order Caudata; family Salamandridae; genus Pleurodeles; species Pleurodeles waltl. The sequence continues at coordinate 708,316,957 of NC_090438.1, read as the reverse complement.
GTACACTTTGTGGGCCATAGAGAGTTTTTATATATCCCTGGCTCAGCTCAGAATCAGATCTCAGGCCATCTGTCTCCCTGCTGTGCCAAGTTAATTACATTTCTCTCCAGCAGAAGGAACAAAGGCTTAACCACACAAAAGGAGCAATTAACAGTATTTCTCTGAGCTCCTGAAGGGTGGGGCGAAATCATATATATTAATCACTCAGCCATCACACTGTACAAGGGATGGGCCTGCCCAAGCCCACTGTTCAAAGGAGAGTGCCTAGACAGTTCTCTTTGAGATTCTAGTGTGCAAGGCCCTGGCAATGATGTCAGCGAGGTGTGGAGCTGAGACCCCACAAGCCAATGTGCCCTGTGGCTCCTGGATGACATAATTTCATACTATCCCATTTGTAGCGTACTCCCCAGCCTGGTACTTGTAAATGACTATGCCACACATAGAGCTTTGTCTTACACATCACTGCAACTGCAAATTCAACATTCTAACTTTGAATCTTTTTACCACACTGAACACTTGCGTCATAGCTCTACAGGGTCTCTCACTAACTCACAAGACACTACACCAGAATGCTGTGCAGGAGGGTTTGGGCACAGGTGGAGATGATGATGTGGCACCCTAGAGTTGAATACGGATGTATGACTTCTGGAACCTTCCTCACCCATTAAAAAACTCTTACACAAGGGAGAGACTGTCTCTTGCATGTGGGTTTTTCTACACTTCACTGCTGGATCCTGGGGCCACCTTGGAGAAATAGAAGAAGGAACCCCCTGACCCCTACTTAGGACCAAGGGCTCTGCCTAGCTGACCTCAGGACCAGTGAGTCTGCCAAAAGGCCAATGAGACTGATCCCCTTAGACTCCCTGAGGACCAGTTGGATGAAAGTCCTGGACCTACTCAGGAACAATAATCAAGAGGAGAAGTGGCACAGGGAACCAGGGGGATCAGCTCTTTAGGAGACTGTACCAGTTTGAAGGTGAGAGGGGTTGCTACAACTTCCATGGTGGCTAGAGCTCCCCACCAGGAGTAAAATGAGCCTACTTTGTATTAATTGTTTCTTTCTTGTTACTTCTGATCGGTGAAAACCTGTGAACCTTGTACCCATGAAATGATTTATGAAATCCTTTGTTAAAAATCCATTAAAAGGAGGTGATTCCTCCATGCTAAGAGGATCCCCTTTCTCCCACTTTTAGAAGGCCAATCTATGCTGGATTTTCATTAGAATTTTCTTTGCTAGATTCTTTTATCAACATGTATGATTATTGAATTCCTTGTTGTAGGCTTGGTTATGCATTTCTGTACTTTAAATGTTAAAATCTTAAAACTTTAGTCATTCTTTAAGCAGAAATGCTTTAAATCTGATATTCCATATGTAAGATTTGACTAATAGAGAAACGGATCCAGTGGGAGCACCAAAGTCAATTAGTGACTACTCTGCTCCCAATCTAGCTGTTGGCTTGCACAGGTGGTAAATGAGATGTGTGATAGATGCGACCTTTGCTGATGCACAGATCGGGACGTGTATGCCTTACTGTATTGCAATGAGTTGATTTCTGCTTTCCCACAGTTCTATGTAATATCAACACAAGAGTTAGACCACGAAAAGCAGCTATTCCCAAACAAAACTGCCCCTTACCCCATATGTAATGGCACTTTTATCAATGGACTAAACAGCATCTTAATTTGCTCTATCAGGGTTCTGACACCGGATCGAGAATGGTGTAGTCTCTATCGAACACTGATGCTCTCTTTATTTAAGTATGGAGATGCAGAAGGCAAGACGAAAACATTTCTGTTCATGACAGGTGAGACTCTCAATAGAAAGGTTTACTCAAATTATTAAAATACAGAGATGCTGGGCCAACAAATGACATATGTCAATAAGCATACAAATGAAGAATACAGCCAAACATTTATGAAAGTTCTAGCGAAAATCCAGGATGGATTTGCCATTAAAAAGTGGGAAAGATTCTCCTCTTTAACAGGGCAAAACCAACCTCTTTTATAGTGCTTTTAGACAAAAGCTTCATACATTTACTACATCTTTACATGGCTCACATGCTCTTAATCAATGGGAATCAAGCAAAAGGAGCAACAGTTGCAACAGAGTACATTTGAAGATTTTCTCACTACTGTATTCTAATACATAGGGTTCTTGTGCACACTACATCTATTTCATAGTACGTTATTCAGTCTGAACAGTTGCTCTGTCATTGTGGGAAAGTACACTCCATTTACTTAGCTACCGAAAATCTCTCTCTCATCGGGTGAAGCCTACGTATCCTTTAGTATGGCAAATAAAAGATTTGCAGCTCTAGTCACATGTTAGAGCGAACATCAAAGTGAAAATGGATAACAAGCCCTAGTTATCCTCATTTTAGCTAAACTCTGAATTTTACTCTCAGCATTGAAATTTTAAGCAACCACGTTCTCACTTTCAGGGATCACCACATTTAATTCTGGACTCTGTAGTTTTGCTTTTCCTATGGTTTGATGGCTCCAAAGCCAGTACCTGCTGAAGGTGCATCAAAGGCTTAAATGACCCAGAATGTCTTGGACTTGAGAGGAAGCATTTGTATTCATGCTTCCGTTAAAAAATGTAGTACCACATTCCTGGGGCCTTCTTTAGTCATCTTAACACGCTACTGAGGGTATTTCTATGGAACCATCAGCATCCTAAGATCGTGCGGTCTAAATATTCAACTCTACATTTGGCGTAGGGATAGCAACACCTGATAGTAGGTTAGTTAGAAGTTGGGTCTCTACTTGGCAGAGGTACAAACCCTTTTTCAAGTAGGGACCACAATACTAGTCAGGGTAAGTCACAACACAATCCAAATTATCCTGTGCTCACCTTCTGGTAGCTTGGCACAGAGCAGGCAGGCTTAACTTAAAAGGCAATGCATGCAGTATTTGTACAGTAACTCATACAGTAACACAGTGAAAATACCACAAAAATACACCACATAGGTTTCAGAAACATAGATAATATTTATCTGACTAAAATAAGCTTAAAATTATGAAAATCCAATGTACACAAGCAAAGTTAGAAATTCAATAGCTCCAGATGGGGCAATCACGGCGTCATTGACAAAGTAATTTCCAATAATCCGTCGCCACAGGCGCCAGTCTCGGAGTCTCACGGACCACTAGGCACAGTACCTTTGAAAACGAAGAAACAAAGATGTTGCACAGTCGTGGAGGTGAAGTAGCGCTGGAGCCAATGCAGCATCGTCCCTTACGGTGAGGCAAGGGAGGCGAAGCGCCAGTTCTGTCCGGTTGCAGGGGGAGCTGGTGTGGCATTGGTTTCTTGTGACCCAGTGGGGTTGCTGAATCCAGTTGGTCAAGACGTGATGAGTCGGCTTTGCAGTGTCGCACTCACACTGCGTTATGTGAGCAGAATCGCGGCAACGTCAGACTTGCGTTGCAGGCTGCAGTCTTTGCGTGCAGCGCAGTGCACGGGGCAGTAGCAGCTGCGGTGTCGGTGCTGGCATCACCGGAGTCATTACTGGTGGCAGCAAAGCTGTTCCTCTGACAGAATCCAGAGGATGATCCAGAAGTGTCTGATTTGGTGGGGTCAGAGACCCAGTTTATATACCCAAAATGCTTTTGAAATGGAGGAAACTTCAAAGAATGGGTTTGAAGTGCATACGTTCTCTTTTCAGCCCAGTCCTGTCTGCCAGGATTCCTGTGGGGAGTTATCAGTCCTTTGTGTGAGAACAGGCCACTGGCCTTTGAAATGTAAGAGGGAGACCCTCCACCCTTCCTCCCCAGGGAGACCTCATTCAGTATGCAGATGAATGTAGATGTGAGGAGTGTCCTGTGCTTAAGGCTGTCTGGGTGGACTGCACAAGGGGAGCTGTAAACCAGCACAGATGTGGATTGGAGACAGGCTATAAGACACAGATGGCAGTAATTGCAGAGAAATGCCTACTTTCTAAAAGTGGTATTTCTGAAATAGTAATATTAAATTCAACTTCACCAGTAAGCAGGATTTTCTATTACCATTCTGGCCATACTAAACCTGACAGGGCCACTATTTCCAGATCAGAATCTACCACTCAAAATTATCTGAGGGCAGTCCTAAAGCTAGTCTATGAAAGGAACAGGCCTCACAGTAGTGGAAAACAAATGTATGAGTTTTTCACTACCAGGACATGTAAAACACATAAGTACATGTCCTTCCTTTTACCCACTTAGCACCCTGGCCTATGGGTTACCAAAGGCCTATTTTAGGGGTGACTGTAAAGATCAGTCTCTCACAGGTCCTTTTCTTTTAACTTCCTTTTATTTTAAGTACATGGTATTACAACATCTTCAGCACAGCTCAACTTTTACGACCTCTTCCCTTCCAGCCTTCTTCCAATCTCCCACTGTTCCATCTGACTTCATCGGCATTAGGATCTAGAACTATGCCCAAGTCTCTTTGATGTCGCCAACCCAATAAATTTGTCCCATAGTCTATGATATATATCCTTCCTTTATCATCTCTACCCTTAAAGGAAATTGTCATCCATCGCATCCCAACTATTTTGATTCTCTTTCCTGCGTAGCCTACATCCTTTATATCCAGTTCCATCAAGTTATCATTCTTTGAATCCATCCATTCATATTCGTATACTTCCTTTGAAACAAGTGTGAACAAACTTCCTGAGTCTATTAACATTTTGATTGACACTTTGTTAAAAAATATTCGAGCATGAGGTTTCTCCAACAAGTCAGTACTTTCCATTTTAACTTGTTCACTTGACAATCCCATATGTGAATTTACACCTTCAACATTGCAACCATTACAATCTTCTTCTATGTTTAAAATTATCTCCTCAATACTTTCACACACATCCTGAATCTCTTGAATTGTCTTACCACCACCAATGGACTTGCATTTACGCACCTTTGGAAAATGTCCTCTTTTGACGCAGTTGCTATAAATCGCATTTCTAGCTGCATACATTTTGCTAGATGCGATGTGTCCCGGGGCATCACAGCGATAGCATTTTATTTCTCTTCCCCCGAATCTTTTCTGTTTTTCTCCATTTCCTCCTCTTATAACTTCACAATTTTCTATAGTTGTTTTTTTTTCGTTTTTTTTCACTTTGTGAATCCTTTTTATTTTTAATTTCACCAACAACACTCTGTTTCACTTCCTTATTAGATTCATCCATTTCTTGCAGCCAGATGGCAGTGTGTTCCATCCCCTTCGCTATCTGTATTGCCTCCTCCAAATTTGGATTTTCATTAACAATCTCTCTCTTATCTTCTTGTCATAAGCGCACCTTACAATCTGATCCCTTATTTAAGAATTAGACAATTGTTCAAAATGGCAATATAATGCAAGTCCTCTTAGAGTCGCCACATAGGATGCTATGTCCTCATCTACTTTTTGCATTCTTGAAAAAAAGTTGTGACGTTCCATAACAAGGTTAGTTTTGGGACTAAACTGAATGTCCAACATTTGCATAGACATGTCAAATAGATTTGTGGGCTGTCCATCACCCATTCCTAAAGACACTTCAGGTAGATCCTCATATATTCTTCTTCCTTCAATACCTAGATGGTGTAGAAGAATAGGTTTCTACGGAATGGGTGGTTCACCTGGTGTTGCCAAAAAAGGTGGTGGTGAAGACATGCTTTGCTCCCCCATGGTTATAACTCTGGAGTTGAAGTACAATTGAAAATATTATTCCTTTTATTTATACTTATTTATATTATTAATAATATTTCCACTGAATACGATTTGAATTATGTTTTTGCTTGCAGCTGTTTGCCACTGTACATAACATAGATAATAATCTGTTCAAGTTATACTCAAGAAGTTAAAGCCTTTAACTATGTTTGCTATTTACTTAGTCCTTCTTCTGTGTTTGCTATTGACTTAGTCCTTCTATTTATTGTCGGAAACAATAGTGGATGGTACAGAATCGGTAGAAATGAATGCGGTGGCAGTGCCAGGAAGGTAAAACATTTCTTTAAATATCCATGTTCAAGTTTTAATTAACTTGACCTTCCGATGACGTACCGTTTTGTTTTAATAAATGCACAACTCGAAGAAAGAGTGCAGCTGAGCGCGATAGCAGTATTGTGCGCTCCTTCGATCGTAAAGAGTTGTGCGCTTATATCCGTTTCATAGCAATTCACCTTGAGAGTTAACACAATCGCGTGCTGTCACACATGGCGCATGCCGCTCGCGCCGCTCACACTGAGATAATGGTGTCGCAGAGCGCGAGCACAGTAATTTAATTTGAGCATTGACACTGACGCAATGTGTTTAATATCATGTTAAAAATATTTGCTGTTCAAAATGAAATAAACTGTGCCGCCGAGTGCGATTAGAAAATCGCGCACTCCTTTTTCTTTTTCCACACTAATTTAACTTCAAAGGTAACGCTGACTCGGACATTGGATTTCCCCATTACCTTCCATTGATAAACATCTGAATATATTTACATGGTTGTTCAAGGAAACTTAATGAACAGCTTGAGCGTGGGGTTCTTTGAATTTGCTTTAGTTCAAAGTACACAAACTTGTGTTGCTTGACACTTCAAAATAACAGAACTATGCACTTCAGGACAATTTAGGGCACAGTGGTAAAGTGCACAGAGTCCTAAAACCAGCAAAACAGGGTCAGGAAAATGGAGGGAAGCTGGCAAAAAGTGGGGGGATGGCCATCCTAAGGCCGTCAGGTCACAGCTTCTTCTGGTTCTGAATGAGTGATGGTTTCTTGGGTTTGAGGACCCGGTTTGCGCATCTAAGGAGTGGGAGATGCAGGGAACAAAACAATCGCACTTTCTGTATGGGGACACTATTCCATTAATGTTCCCTCTGGCATCATTAGTGGTTCTTAGAATTTGGGATGGCACACTTAAGGCCCTTAGCTAGGCCCGCCGCATAATGAAAGAGACCCCTTTTGGGCTGATTCCTTGTTTCAACATGGTAGACCTGCTGGCTTTTAGACATTGGGACCTCATTGTCATTTCTAAATTAGGCGACCTTACACTCAAGGCCACAATTAAGTTGTTTTTAAAACTGCACCAGAAATACAACCTCCAATGCAGCCATTTTTGATGGGTATTTGTAGATCAGGCACATGCTACCCCCTACATATCTGTCACGGACATAATCCCAGAATATAGCCCACTAGAGGCCAATGTGCTATTGACAAATCTCAAAGCACATAAGGCATCTTTTATGTATAAATCACTCATTGTTCAAACAGCGGACCCATTTCCCCAACTTTGGGAGACTTTGGTCTGGGATTTAGGAGCGTTCACTGAATACGATTGGCAGAAGACCCTGGCATCTCCTAAGGAGGCTGTTATTGTCTCTGAATTCCAAGCTACTGAACTGAAATATCTCAACTTGGCTTACCTCATAAGGGTGAAGCTGTAGAAGATGGGGGTTATTTACACAGTTAGGCCTGCAGTGTACTTCCCACAGGGGATATTTTTACACGTAATATGGAGTTGCGCAGTACTTTGACTGGTGCATGTCCCAGGCTTTCAAAGTAGCCCTGAAAATAAGCTTCTATGATCTGAGACTGTGGTTTAGGGCTGCCTTCTGGATGCCTTTTTACTATCATGACTAGTATTTTAAAATACGTGTCAATTGACCTGATTCAGATGGAAGACTCCCAATTTTTTAAACCAAAAATGGCTTTAAATCAGAGGTCACCTGCCTAAAACTGCCTCTGTTTCAATGTAAGCCAAAGAAGAAAATACATTCTCCATTTTGTTCTCAAAATCTCCTACTTCTTAGTTTGAAAACGTTGGTATGAATCATTTTATTGCCCTGGTCAGCACTAAGTATAGAAAAATCACCTAAAGCTGGCTTTTTTCTCTCTTATCTTTACCTACTTTAAGCAGTAAATAAAATAAAATAGCACTTCGAAACATGTCCTTGAGCTGCCTCATTGATCCCTGGCTGATAATTAAAGTAAACAAAGGCAGAAAGGCCATGCAGAAATTAATACACACTACTTTATATAAATTTTGATTTAAGTATCATCTCTGAGCCTTTGAATAATCTTAAAATGTGAACACATTTTCTGGGGAAGGTGGGAAATTAATATGACCATATCCCTTCAGTAACAAGGCCCTAAAAGCTATTTCTACAGTGGCAGGCCTAGCTCTCTCATGTAGTATACCAGAGTATTGATGAAAATAATAATACTGTTTCATGTAATAGGACCAGTTGCAAAAATAATTAAAACCACTATTTCTCGTAGTTAGCAATAATCAAACTCAATGAAAGTCAGATTCTTTATGAATATTAAGGAAAAGTAGCTTTTTAAGGTTACCTTTTTTCTAGTGCTTAATTTATAAAAGAATAAGTGGCGGGCCAAAGTTTTGTTCAGAAGCTGGCAGTTATGTTTGTGCATGATGGTACACCGAATACCACGGCTGCATAGCCCTGATTACACCTCATGCTTCCTTAATCTTCCACCAGATGCTCCCTGCCTCTTTAGCTTATACATGCAAGTTCCTTCTTTCCTTTTGTTACATTTTCAGCTTTTTCTTTCTTCCTTGTTCTTTCCCCTTTGTGTGTTTTCCACTCAGTTTCTCTGTATAAAAGTCTGATGAGAAAAAATAAGTGCTGGTCCCCAAAAATGAGTGATGATGGGCCTCACTTGTAACCACTGGCTCAAATGAAGCACTGCCTTTATCCCTTCCTAAAGTTCCTGGAAGCTTATTTGGGTTAGCTCTCTAGCTTCTCCCACGCTGTATTCAACCTTGAATATGGGTGAATGAGGTGTGAAATGCTCCCCAGGAGCAAAGAATAACCTAACCTGAATGGACAGAGATGAATCCTTTGAATTCCCCAGAAAAATGGAGGGTGGAAGAATGAGGACTTCCTGTGACACCACATTGTGAGATCCTGCCTGACAGGCCTGGTGAACCATATGTAACACTTGGGGCACATTTGAATGGGAGAGAACAGGATGCTAGGTTCATTTCTTATGGATTCCATGTCTGGTTGCACAAGGAAACTGCTTTTGTCCTACCAGGCGTCTGCCTCTGGGGTTGCTGTGGGGAGAGTGTGGAGAGAATGCCTGCTTCAAACTACATTTTAGTGTGAGATGTGGGAGGACATTTCTGATTTCCTTATGACACTCTCACAAACACTCTCAGCCCTCAGAGATCAAGGTGAGTATGATCAAAGACTACTGCCATCTTGAAAATGCCCCAGCGCACTGCATTTTGTGCCCGTTGGCAGTAATGCAAATGGGAACTACTAAAAAAGGGGACGGGCTGGCTCTGGGAACATTTGCCCTGATTGGTTAGGATGTGGCCAGGAATCATCCCCACTCACAGGAATGTGGCACCTTCAGGTACCCACTTCAGAAAGAAGAGAACTGAACTGCTGTCTGTGACCTAGGAGGGGCCCTGAAGGACTGGACCTGCTCCCCCTTGCACTCAGGACAAAGAAGTGGACTCCATGGGTAGGTTGGCTGACCTCCTGTGTGGCTGGGGGGACACACCAATCTGAAAGATACCTTTTCCCTTGAGTGCAGCTGACCAGTAGAAACTATAACAGTCTGACCCTTGCTGTTGGCTTATGGTGGAGTTAGTCCTCACCCTTATATTCTGTATATGAGGTCTCAAGAACCCTAAAAGTGACTCAGAGGATCTTCTCAAGAGACCCTGAAAAGTTAGGGCTTAAAAGACAGGGCCTGATTGAGATCATGGTGGACAAGTTACTCTATCACAACGGTGACAGATATACCATCTGCCGAAATCTAAATCCTATGGGATATAATGGGATTTATATTTCAGCGGATGGGATATCCATCACCGTTGTGACAAAGTAACTCGTCCACCAATATCTCAATCAGTCAGAAGGTAAAATGGTTGACCAGGATCAACCTGGTTGGTGTGCCCAATCCACACTCCATTGTGTTCTGCCTGAAATTGCAGCTAGGTCCTGGTCAACTGGAACCATAAAAGTGTAATGATAGTGATTTTGATTCTTAATTAGGGCTTACAATCAATCCCTGGCATGAGTCAAGTAAACCTAGCTTATTTTACCACTTAGGGCCTAACCAACCTGAAAGTGCCAGTGAGACTGAATAAGGAAGCCTCATCCACTTGTTGTGGTATTTTTAATCCTTGGGGACGTTACTTCAACCTGGGAAGATAACTTTACCAGGGCTGACTCAACCTCTGTAAAATGGAGTTCTTAGTAAAGGTTATCCTTGATAAAGGCGAGATCCAGATGAACTATAAATACCGTAGGGTAAACCCAGGGATGACCATTTATGAATGGGTACCTTAGGTATGGGTAAAAACAGAAGAGAGGTGGTAATTTAGGGCAATACTCTTGCAGTGCATTGCAAGAAACTGTACAGTACATACAGAGAGATTTCAAGTTTCCCATGAGGTACTGAGTGGCATGCAAGGGCTGCTTCCATTAACAAAGGGTTTCTTATCATGATCGTAGACAACTGGGATGTACCTAGATAAGTGTTTTTAACAGAGCATAACAGCCTATGGGTTGTGCTCAGGGAGGCCAAGTCATCGCACATTCTGGTGTTTTCTTTATATGTATTTGTAAATGTGGCTAAGGACTTTGGGGTTGTATACTATTCTCAAGGAAGCTACTACATGTATTTCAGTATTGATTTGACATGAAGTAGATTATTTGAGATTATACGTGCTTCACATTTTTAGAGATTTTGCAGCTTCTGGAGTTGCAACTTTTGAGAACTGCATTTTAGTTTGCATGGGTGCGAGCTCACACACAGGGCTGGGATTGAGAGAAGTTTCAAGGTACATGTGAACATAGTCATTGGTTATTTTCAGGTCTGGATTACATTACTTTTTTATTAACAGCTAGTCTGCATCTTCAATTACTTCTCCTGGATTGGGGAGAATTTACTAAAACTTTGCAACAGATTTGCAGCTCAAAAGTGACAAAAACATGGCACAAGGTGTAGTTTTGAGGGTTACTTCCAGTGATAATCCTGAAACCTCTCCATCCAGTGTCCTTCTCTCTTCTCCCCCAACAGTCCCCCTGTCCATCCCTATTTACCTTCGCATTCTACATTCTAATCACAAGCCACTAGAAGTTTACGGAAAGAACTACCCACAAGCTAATAGTGGCACAAACTAAAAATAGCACATGAATGATCATTAAGATATAACAAATTCCTGCTCCACAAAACACTAGCACTCAGTCTCAGCTGATGATCTAACCTCAGCTAAGAAAACTAATGCCTGCAATGCAATAGTAGATCCTGGAAACTTGTTTTAACTGTTTGCAGTGAGTGCAGCCTGCCTTCCTTCACATAAATCATTTCAGTGTGGTTCTCGCTTCAAAGCTCTCTGTGGGGGGAAACACCCGGAACAACGAGTCCTAAACCACGAAGTTGTGGAAAACGAAAGCGAAACAATGCTTTCGTTTTCCACTACTTCTTTGTTTTAGGGCCTTAACCACATATGTGTGAACCATGTACATGTGTGGTTAAAGCACAGAAGAAGGGAGTCGACGCAGTGAAGGAGGAGGTAAGTTGGGCTGGGACTGGGGCTGTTTTTTTGGGGGTGGAATAGGGTAGGGGCTCGGGGTAATTAGGGTTTATGGGTGGGGAGGGGGGTCAGGGTTTAGGTTTTATGGGTGGATTGGGGGTTGAGGTGCTTTAGGTTTTAGGGGAGGGGTGGGGCTCGGGGTATTTTTAGTTTTTGGGGATGGGGTGGGGGCTCGGGTGATTAGAGTTTAAAGGGTGGGGGGTCAGGGTTTAGGTTTTAGGGGTGGGTTGGGGTGCTTCAGGTTTTAGGGGAGGGGGTTGGGGTTGTGGTAATTTTGGGGGTGGGAGTTGGGGTGGTTGTGGGGGTCAGGGGATCACGGTCATTTTTAGGGGTGGGTGGTCAGGGGAACGCATGCTGGAACCGTGCATGCTGATCACTAATGCCTTTAGCAAGAATGCCTTTACAACGAAAAATTGTTGTTAAGGCATTCGTGGTAAAGGCATTAGTGATAAGAACGAGCTTGTTGTTGAGGTATGGGTGGTTGAAGCACTTGTTGTTTCAACATATAACTGTAGGAGGCTGGCCTGGCTTATAGTGGGTACCTGATGGTACTTACACCTTGTGCCAGGTCCAGTTATCCCTTATTAGTAGATTAGTAGTGTTCTAGCAGCTTAGGCTGATAGAGGTAGCTATAGCAGAGCAGCTTAGGTTGAACTAGGAGACATGCAAAGCTCCTACTATGCCACTTATATCATATAGCACTATATCATAAGAAACACAATACTCAGAGTTACTAAAGATAAAGGTATTTTATTTTAGTGACAATATGCCAAAAGTATCTCAGAGGATATACTCCCTTGGGAGGTAAGTAAAATACACAAAATATACACACAAACCAAAATCAGGTAAGTAAACAGTTAGAAAAGTAGTGCAAACACTGGAGAATGCCATAGTACACAATAGGCTTAGGGGCAACACAAACCATATACTCCAAAACTGTAGTGTGTAGAGGGTCGCTGGGAGTGTAAGAAAACACTAAGGGTGTCCAAGATACCCCACCCCAAGACCCTGAAAAGTAGGAGTAAAGTTACCCTACAACCCCAGAAAGACAGTAAAGTCAAGATAGGGGATTCTGCAAAGGCAACAACTGACTGCAAAGCACTGAAGATGGATTCCTGGACCTGAGGACCTGCAAAGGAAGGGGACCAAGTCCAAGAGTCACGCAAGTGTCCGGGGGGCAGGAGCCCACTAAACCCCGGATGAAGGTGCAAAAGGGCTGCCTCTGGGTGGAAGAAGCTGAAGATTCTGCAACAACGGAAGGTGCCAGGAACTTCTCCTTTGGTCAGAAGATGTCCCACGGTGTGCTGGAGGATGCAGAGTTGTTTTCACAGAGGACCGGTGATACAGAAGTTTGGTGCCTGCGTTAGCAGGGGGAAAATTCCATCGACCCACGGGAGATTTCTTCTTGGCTCCCAGTGCAGGGTGAAGGCAGACAGCCCTCAGAGCATGCACCACCAGGAAACAGTCGAGAAAGCCGGCAGGATTAGGCGCTACAATGTTGCTGGTAGTCGTCTTGCTACTTTGTTGCGGTTGTGCAGGCGCCCTGAAGCAGTCAGTGGTCGATCCTTGGCAGAAGTCGAAGAGGGAGATGAAGAGGAACTCTGGTGAGCTCTTGCATTCATTACCTGAAGAGAAACCCACAGGAGAGACCCTAAATAGCCCTCAGAGGAGGATTGGCCACCCAACCAGGTAAGCACCTATCAGGACGGGTCTCTGACGTCACCTGCTGGCACTGGCCACTCAGAGGCCTCCACGGTGCCCTCACACCTCTGCATTCAAGATGGCAGAGGTCTGGGTCACACTGGAGGAGCTATGAGCACCACCCCCTGGGGTGGTGATGGACAGGGGAGTGGTCACTCCCCTTTCATTTGTCCAGTTTTGCACCAGAGCAGGAGCTGAGAGATCCCTGAACCGGTGAAGCCTGGCTTATGCAAGGAGGGCACCATCTGTGCCCTTCAAAGCATTTCCAGAGGCTGGGGGAGGCTACTCCTTCCCAGCCCTTAACACCTATTTCCAAAGGGAGAGGGTGTAACACCCTTTCTCAGAGGAAATCCTTTGTTCTGCCTTCCTGGGACTGGGCTGCCCAGACCCCAGGAGGGCAGAAACCTGCCTGAGGGTTGGCAGCAGCAGTAGCTGCAGAGAAAACCCCAGAGAGCTAGTTTGGCAGTACCCGGGGTCCATGCTGGAGCCCCGGGGATGCATGGGATTGGCACCCCAATACCAGATTTGGCATGGGGGACAATACCATGAGCTTAGACATGTTACATGACCATATTCGGAGTTACCATTGTGAAGCTACATATAGGTCTTGACCTATATGTAGTGCACGCGTGTAATGGTGTCCCGCACTCACAAAGTCTGGGAAATTTCCCTCATACTTAGTAACTTTGCGCTTAACCTTCACTAAGTGAGGGTAAGACATATAGGTGACTTATAAGTTACTTAAGTGCAGTGTAAAATGGCTGTGAAATAACATGGACGTTATTTCACTCAGGCTGCAGTGGTAGTCCTGTAGAAGAGTTGTATGAGCTCCCTATGGGTGGCAAAAGAAATGTTGCAGCCCATAGGGTTCTCCTGGAACCCCAATACCCTGGGCACCTAGATACCATATACTAGGGAATTATAATGGTGTTCCAGTGTGCCAATCAGAATTGGTGAAAATGGTCACTAGCCTGCAGTGACAATTTTAAAAGCAGAGAGAGCATATACACTGAGGTTCTGGTTAGAAGAGCCTCAGCGATACAGTTAGGCACCACACAGGAAACACATATAGACCACAAACTATGAGCACTGGGGTCCTGGCTAGCAGGATACCAGTGACACAGGCAAAAACAAACTGACACACAAGTAAAAATGGGCGTAACATGCCAGGCAAGATGGTACTTTCCTACAATAACCCTCTCTGGGATGTCTCTCAAGACTACCAATGGAGAGTTTACTAAGAATCTGGTATCAAGCCTAAACTAGTAGAGCCTCTCCTTCTTCTGGCAAATTTCTGAGGTGAGAAAAACACTGAATTACTAGGCTCTGTATAGGTGCTGCTGCAATGACAAGATCAGAGTAACGACCAATGAGTAGCAGGAGGAAGGATGGATGTTTGACATGAGGGCTCCCTAGGGGAAACAGAGAACAAGGTACCATGTGCAGTGCCAGGGAGGGCCTACAGATGGACGAAAGTAATCGAACATTGGGGAAAATGGTCTCTCGAAAAAATGGTAAGGCAAACCGTCAGCCAGGATCATCTCCCATACCAACTGAGTAAAGAAGTTAGGCATATGTCATAAAGGAGAAATCGAGAACTTATTTAGGGGCTCACTGCCCCAACTAAGAAGCATTTACAATGCAACGGGTCTCGCGTTTGCTCATGTTAGAGCTGATCACGTTGTAAACTCCTAACCCGACTTTTCACCTATCGGGCAAAAGTGCATTTATGTACATAACCAGAAAAAGTGAAATTAACTCTGTAAAGAGCTCGACTTCTGCCAAGCGAGATCACGCTCGTAAATTAGAGAAAAAGAAGTCCACGAGCCCGATGGAAAACAGCGAGCCTCGCATGTTTTCTGTACTTGGTCAATGCGCTCGAGGAGGGCTTGCTACCGGACTTATGCGTGCCTTTGGCTAATGAAAGCAATCTACCCATAAATCCCTAGTATATGGTAGGCCATGAAGGTTTAGGGACCCTAACATAGATAGTGCACCCATAGGTGCACCACTGAGGTCCCAGTGCCATTTTAAATGCAGACCTGCCTTGCTGGCTGCTTTTAAACTAAAGTTATATGCAAATTCGACTTAGGAATTAAAAATACTTCCAAAGTCTTAATCTACCTTATTTTTTACATATAAGCCACCCCTAAGGAGTGCCATATGTGCCCCTATGGTTGGGTGCCATGTAACTATAAGCAGGGACCTTATAAAAACTGTTTTATGAAGCCTGGTGAAGTGAACTAGCCAAATTTGTTTTCCCCTCACTGTAGTGAATGGCCTCATAGGCTAAAATGGGGAAACTTTAGTTTAATTAACAAAATGCCCTTAAGTAGTGTCATATATCTCAAGTTTGGCATCAAATTAATTGTCATAATAAATCTCACAACTTAAAATAGTTGGATTCAACATAACTTGTTCAGGTAAAGAGTTTTACACTCTATCTGAAAAGTTGCCAACTTCAGCTCTGTATTGCCCTTCTTTGATTGGCCAGCTTCTGGCAGCCTCGCTAGGCTGCCTTGATGAAGTGTGAAGTGGCCTGGGGTGAACACAAAGGGATGTGCCTTAGGGAGGAGAACTACCTCAGCAGATGGGGAAGTAGGAATGGGGGAGGGCTGCCAAACTGGTCTTCAAAGGTAGGGAAGGACATTTGGAGCGACCTCCCTCACATCCTCCAACCCCAAACATTTAGGTGCCCTCTGGATTAGATTAGGAGAGGGCAGGAGAGGGGTATGTTTAGGATTTTTAGCCACACCAGTGGGTGGGCACAGCCAGATGTAACTTCAAAAAATCGGTTTCAGCCTTGATGGATTTTTGAACAATATTGCTCCCTGTGATTTTTTTTTGCCACACTTCCCAGGAAGTGGTCAGCACAGGGGGA
Organism: Pleurodeles waltl; assembly: GCF_031143425.1. NCBI lineage: Eukaryota > Metazoa > Chordata > Amphibia > Caudata > Salamandridae > Pleurodeles > Pleurodeles waltl. The sequence continues at coordinate 708,300,853 of NC_090438.1, read as the reverse complement.
AGGACCCTGCATCTGATTCGAGAACCAGGAACCCCCTGTTTTGCACCCAGGAGCAAGGATAAATATGTCAGAGCTGTACCCAGACCTCAGATTCCTACAAGGAAGAACATCAGGAGAAGAAGGACTGCATTGCTGGATCCCAGACCTGCACCTGGACACTGCACTCTGAAGCCTGCACCATCTGCACACTTGGGCTTCACCACAAGAAGGACTTTGCCTGGCTTCAACTGGTTCAAGGAGGGACTCCCTGTTTGCTACAGGTTAAAAATAGGTAACCAGAGCCCCCCAATCAAATCTTGAAGAAACTGACAAGCTGACCACTTCCCAGTGGCCAATCTGGAGTCTGAGCCAGGTGAACTCTGGGAGTTGTAGTCTGCACCCTCAAGGAGCAACTCAGAGCTTCTGGAACCTTGAGGTGAGCCGTGGACTCCAAAAGAACCTTACAAGACCTTCTGGAAGAAGATTCAGAAGTTTTGAGAACTTTTGGAAAAAGCTCCATAAAGGGACAGACCCGCTCTGGCAACTCTAGCCTGCTTGCCTAAACCGTGACCGGTCTTGACTTGCAGGTTCGTCTCGCTGAAGAAAATCTCCCAAAAAGTGACCTCCTGCACAGTGTATCCGAAGAGGGCTCCAGAGACATCGGATCAAGATTCAGGTTTGCCCTGGTCGAAGGATTTTCATCTCGAAAAACTGTCTAAGTCCGAACGTAGAAATCTTCACCGAGGGCTCCCGCGACACGTACCCGAGGTAGGGCTCCAGGGAGGTTGGATCGAACTGGCGACTTCGTCCCGCTGAAGAAAATCTTAAAGAAAATGACTAAGTCTGAAGGTAAACTTTTGACCGAGGCCTCCTGCTTGCTGTAGTCGAGCAGGGCTCCATCTCAGTCGGCCTTAAACTTTGACTTTGCCCCAGTCAATGACCAGATTGGCGCTATTCGTTTCTAAGTGCTAAAAAACACTAAGGCCCTCATTACAACATTGGCGGTAAATGCCACTTACCGCCGTGCAGAAGACCCCCAACACACCGCTGCGGCGGCGGAATTTCGCTACAGCTATCACAACCCACAGCTCGGAATCTGCCATAATACAGACACCCACACAAGTCCGCCAAACCAAAGGTCAGTGATAAACTGGCAAAAACAAAACTTCCACCGTCATGCCCCCAGGAATACACCCACACTATCACAACCCACAAATCCGCGCGGCGGTCTTTCAACCACGGTATTCCATTGGCGGTACACACCACAGCGCTCAAAATACACACACATTTACAAAACACAACCACATTGGACAATTTGAAATACACACAACTGATACACATACACACACCAGTCCCCCACACCCAATCCAATATAAAACACACACCCACATCACCCACAAACCCTTACTACCAAAAATTCCGAAAGAAGGCCAGAGAGAGACACCACTAGAAACAACACTAGCATCCACAGACACACAACATCATCACTCACACAACATCCATGCACCTCAAACAACACACTACAACACATCCCCTCACACATCACAACACACACCACCTCACACATCACCCACACCACATCATGGCACCACAACGACATCCCAGGTTCTCTGAGGAGGAGCTCAGGGTAATGGTGGAGGAAATCGTCTGGGTAGAGCCACAGCTATTTGGATCACAGGTGCAGCACACCTCCATTGCTAGGAAGATGGAGCTATGGCGCAGAATCGTCGACAGGGTCAACGCAGTGGGACAGCATCCAAGAACACGGGATGACATCAGGAAGAGGTGGAATGACCTATGGAGGAAGGTGCATTCCGTGGTCTCAAGACACCAGATTGCAGTACAGAGGACTGGCGGTGGACCCCCACCTCCTCCCCCACAACTAACAACATGGGAGGAGCAAGTCCTGGCAATACTGCATCTTGAGGGCCTCGCAGGAGTAGCAGGAGGAATGGACTCTGGTAAGTCAAATCTTAACTATTATATCCCCCACCCTACCTGCATGCCATCACATACCCTCACCCTCACCTCCATCACTCCAACACCTCACATATGTCCCACTATCACAACCCACCCATCCCAACACCAAGCCCTGCATGCAACACCAAAGCAGGGACGCTCATCACCAAAGCATGTCCACTACAGATACCCACACAGACCCCAAACCAAAATATCACACAAGGACCTAGACAATAATGCAAGCACTGGAGTACAGGGTCACTCACCCATTTCACATGATGGCACACACAGATGCAATAATCATGCCTTTACACCCCTACAGGACCCCTACCCAACGTCACCGGACAGGAGGTTCCAGACATATCCAGTCCCCCCACAGAAGAGGCTGTTAGGGTTTGTGCACAGCAAAGAGCATGTCCCCTCTCACTGCACTAGTGGGTTCTGTAATAGCTCCCTTTTAAACTTACTATTGAAAGCCTTTCTTGTTATCTCACCTTCCCCCCCCCTAGGCTTCTGTGTATGTTGTTTAATGTGCTGTTTTGTTTACACATTGGGCCTTGCTTTTACCAAGGCTTCTTTAAAACACTCCTCTCTAGGCCATCTGTTAATTCAACTCATTTGCATAATAACTGAAACTCTGCACACCTTTCAAGAACATGTGCAGCATGTGAGGACCACACCCAGCTCTTCAAACCACACCCAGCTCTGCACACCTTTCAAAAACATGTGCAGCATGTGAGGACCACACCCAGCCCTGTCTATAAAAGACAGCCCCCGAGCCTCACCCAGTGCTTGTGCTCATCTACCTCCCGCTTACCTGAGAACAGATCCCTCGGCGCTGACACTCCTGCTCTCTACAGACTTTCATTGGCTTCAATGGGCGCAGCTGCTGGCTCTTCCTTCTTCCGGTTTCCGGTTCCTCCTTGCCTCAGCCTCTCTCCTACAAGCAACCTGCAAAAGAGAAAGAAGACAAGGTTAGACTGATCAGTATCTCTTGCCAGCAACAAGTAAGTGCAAAACTTTTTATTACCTGAAAGAACTTTGACAACAATTTCTGGATTCGTGTATAGACAATTTGAAACAAGATACCTTCCACGAACATTGTGATTCAAACTCTTTGTTACAAGAATACTTTGCGGAACTTTGTGAAGCAAACATTTTTTTTTTATGGAACTTTTAAGAATCGAACAGTGGAAACCATTAACAGCAAGGCAAACAGTAAATCAAGGACTTGCACAAATTACATGCTGTATTTTGATGTAAAAGTACAGTATTTGTTTTATAAAAGATTCTGGAAATATGGGAAAAGTGAGTCTGCTATTGGGAATTTAGGCTTTAGTTATATTAAGATGAATGTTTGATATTGGTAATTCTGATAACGGTATTTGTTTAATGTTTTAGAAGCTTTAGAGTAATAGAAAGCACATCCCAGAGCAGTAACACATTCCAAACCTGGAAACTAGAGACCAGGATCCAAGAGGTACTTTTAGAAGAGAATTTCTAATAAATAAAGGGATAGTCAGGAACCCAGTTAGGAATAGGTTGTACTTATCTGTTCTTTGTTTATGTTTCATTAGGCACCAGTTTCTACAGAAGTCAGAAAGGGCCGCAGATTTGTGCAGCACTTCAACAGTGGAAACGCAAGAACAGTGTTGTCTCTTTATTTTATTTTATCCACTTCCCCCCTTCCCTTGAGCTTCTGTTCTTAGTGCACTGTTTTAAAAACTAGTGTGCTGGAACAAGCAGTTTCAGGGTGGGGTCGGATTGTCTTCAATCTCCATCAGAACTGAACAAGGACTCAGGTGAGCTGGGCTTTGACAGAGGCCCACAGTGATGACAGCAGCTCTCCACAACTGGATCAAGATGACCAGCCCAGCCCATCTGGGACCTCAGGACAGTCGGTTCCCCTGACACTGGCAAAAGCCACCACAGAGCCTCCCCCCTCAGGAAACACCAGCACAACACCCACCCAGCGGGCCCATCCCTCTGTCCCCAGGACACGTCAAGCAGCAGTGTGTCTACCACTACAGGGAACCCAGGCTAACCCACCACCCCAAGAAAATCAGGGACCTGGGGGGAGTGGCAGTGGGCACACGGTTCAGGTGACAGAGGAACAGGAAAACAGGGGAACTGGGAGGACAGCTGTGCGACAGGAGGAGGACAGGCTCAGGGAACCCACTCTCCACGAGGCCCTCTCCAACATCATGGGAGCGTACCATCATTCCCAGGAGACGATGGCAATGGTACTGGCCAACTTTCAGGAGACACAGCGGCTACAGGAGGAACACTATCTGGGGATCAGGGAGGAGCTGAAGACCATTAACACCACCCTTGTCACCATTGTAGGGGTGCTGAAGGACCTTGTCAACACCAGGAGGGGCACTGTGGCACAACTAGGGGCCCCTGACACTAGCCTGGATGATGAACAGCCCTTCACCTCCACCGGCACTAGTGGACAGGATGCACCGCCACAGGACCACGACACCAGCACCCCATCCCCTGCAGATGGAGAGCCACCCCACAAACGGTCCCTGAGATCCAGGAACAAGACAGAGAACATTGCCAAGACCCCCGCCAGGAAATGAGACCCCCCTGAATGTCACCCTTCTGTTCCACTTTGTCACCCTGTCCATCCTTCAACTACCCTTGCTCCACTTCCTATGCCCCTTTGGACAATGCACCTGTGAAACAAATAGACTGGACTCTGCCATAGACATTCCTCCACCATCACCCCTGCCCATTTTACAGCCCCCTCCACTTATTTGCACAGAAATAAACATACATCAATCACAAAACAATCTGGAGTCAGTCTGTGCTTTCACTAATGTGTAATTGCAATAACTATGGAATATAGCAATGTCAATTTAATTGTCCACATACCGATGAAACACAGCTGTAGGGCTGGAGGAAATATAGCAGAGGGCACAAAGTGGGACCCACTTCTGTAAAATGGACCCCATGGGCCTGAGGAGCCAATGACGATGTACGCCGGCAGTGACGGTATGCACCGCTGCGGACGTGACCGCCATTTTCTGTCTGTTCACTCACTTGATACCTGACCTTCAACAGGAGAGGACCTACACTGCAAGTGCTGCTGTGACCTCAGTCTGGAAGCGATGATGGCTCATGTGTCTGGGGAAAGGGCCCCTGCCTTCATTTCGGAAAAGTTGTAGAAATTAGTGGATGGGGTTCTCCCCCAGTACACACAACTGTACTGTCCTCCAGACAAACAGGTGAGTACACTGCGAACATGCTGCATGGGCATGTTTGGAGTGGTGTGGATGGGAGATACCTGGGGGGGGGACTGAGGCTTGCATGAGCGGACGGTGAGTGGGTGGGAACGTGTGCCAATGAGTATGACGGTCCGGGCGGGTAAAGATCTTCTTTTTCCCCTGTACTATTCCTCTAGGTCAGCGCCCACCAGAAGAAGCATGCCATCGCCAAGGACGTCCGGACCCTGGGGGTCCACCACAGACGGAGCGCCCACTGCCGGAAAAGATGGGAGGATATTCGCCGCTGGAGCAAGAAGATGGCGGAGGCCCAGCTGGGGATGGCCTCCCAATGTGGGAGGGGTGCCCGTCGCACCATGACCCCCCTGATGTTCCGGATCCTGGCGGTGGTGTATCTGGAGTTGGATGGGCGCTTGAGGGCATCACAGCAGCCACAAGGGGGTGAGTACAGTCACATTCATCTGACTCTGCGCGCATTACGAGGTGTCTGGGTGGGGGAGGTGGGCAGTGGGTTCCCCTATGGCAGGGCGAGCTTGGCAGGCAAGGTCCGTTGAGAGGCAGGTTCAGTGGAACCCCAACCCAACTAGTGGTAAGTGCCATCTACACCTAGTCAGGCTCCTGTGACTTCCATGTGTGCAGCAATCGGGCTTAGGCGTTGTACCTCATGGGCATGTGAATAATCTAGGAACAATAAGTGCATGGCGTAGTGCAGAGGGCTGCTGTGTCTGTAGTGTCCGCCAACAGTAGTGGTGTTGCAGGCACTAAACATGTCTTTCTTCTGACTTCCGCCCCCCCTTTTTGTGGTCTCCCTGTTCTTGTGTGCAATAGCATCATCAGGTGGAGGAGCAGTGGTACCGGAGCAGGAGGGAGCTGCATCCCACTTGGCCCTGGAGGGCGAAACAACAGAGTCAGAAGCCACCAGTGGGAAGGAGGGCAAGGGGAGCTCCACGGCGGGGACACGAGGTGACAGCAGTGACAGTGACTCCTCTTCTGATGGGAGCTCCCTTGCGGTGGCTGGCCCCTCTGTGCCCCCCGCATCAACAGGTACAGCCGCCACCCCCCTACCAGCACCGCCCTCCCAGCAGCCCCTCAGCGTGTGTCCCGTGCCCGCTCACCCAGGAGGGTGAGCATCTCCTTCGCCCCAGGCACCTCAGGCCCTGCCCCAGTCAGCCCTGCTGCCCTCAGTGAGGAGGCTAGTGACCTCCTGAGATCCGTCACTGTTGGGCAGTCTACCATTCTGAATGCCATCCAGGGTGTTGAGAGGCATTTGCAACAAACAAATGCATACCTGGAGGGCATTCATTCTGGCCACGCAGCCCAACAGAGAGCATTTCAGGCTCTGGCCTCAGCACTGATGGCAGCCATTGTCCCTGTGTCCAGCCTCCCACCTCCAACTTCTTCCACCCAGACCCAATCCCCCGTACCTCAGCCTATCCCAAGCACACCATCAGACCAGCATGCACACACCTCAACACACAAAAGTGGCTCAGGCAAACATAAGCACCACACATCCCACAGGCACTCACACAAGCATCATGCCCATGCATACATACCAACATCCACTGCCTCCACTGTGTCCCCCTCCTCCACGTTTCCCTCCTCCCTCCCAGTCTCGTCTCCACTCACACTTGCATGCACTACATCTTCAGCCACTACCTCCATCACCAGCACGCCAATCACCACACACCGCTCAAGTGCAATCACCACCCACACTACCTTTAACATATCCCCTGTGTCCTCTCCTAGTGTATCAGTGAGCCCTCCTGCCAAAGTACACAAACGCAGGCACACACCCACCCAACAGCCATCTACCTCACAACAGCCTCCAGCCCATGCACCTTCACCCAAATTCAGCAGACGTACACCTCCTACAACCACTACCTCTTCCTCCACTCCCAAATCCCCTCCGCCTTCCCGTCCCAGTGTGTCTAAAAAACTTTTCCTGGCTAATATTGACGTCTTCCCTACAACCCCATCCGTCTCCTAGGGCCAGGCTTTCCAGGTCCCAACCCAGCACCTCAGCCACCACATCCCCAGACACAGTGGTGCCAGCAACTTCGGGCTATTAAAGTGCGCCAACTATCAGGGCTGCCAGTGTGCCACGGAGCGAGGGCAAGGACATTCCACCACCTGCCAAGCTAAAAAAGTTGCCCACATCCCGGAGGTAGAAGAAGAAAACAGCTGCCACCAAGGGGTCAGGGAAAACGAAAGGGGATAGTGGCAAGACAGCAGCGCCATCATCAAAGGTGGGGAAGGGCCAGAAACTGAAGGGCAGGTGAGGAGGGTGAATGGTGGCACCGACAGAGGGACCAGTGTCACACCTTCTTTCCACGTCGACGCCAACCTGTACGCCACCTGCACCGCCACCTGCACTGCCACCTGCACCGCTGCCACAGAGCCCGCAACCAGCACCACCGCCACAGAACACGCCACCAGAACCGCTGCCACAGAGCCCGCAACCAGCACCGCCGCCACAGAGCCCGCAACCAGCACCGCTGCCACAGAGCCAGCAACCAGCACCGCCGCCACAGAGCCCGCCGCCAGCACCGCTGCCACAGAGCCTGCAACCAGCACCGCTGCCACAGAGCTCGCAACCAGCACCGCCGCTACAGAGCCCGCCACAAGCACCGCCGCGACAGACACCGCAGCAAGCACCGCCAGCGGCCCCGTGACATCCTGAGCCATTGGCACCACCGCAGACATGGCTGCCATCCCCAGTGGTCAGTCGTTGAGGCTGGTGGTGAGCTCCAGGAGCCTGAGCAGCTTCCATGAAGCATCACTTTCAGTGGAGAAAGGCATCCACTACCTCAGTCCTTGTCAGGATGAAGCACAAGCTCCATCCAGAACCAGTGGAGACAGTTATCCACTTGAGAGACTGTGGCTTTGCACTCCCCAGGATAAAGCAGTGGGCAACCCACCCACTGAAAAGACTTATGAGACTGTGGCTTTGCACTCCCCAGGATGAAGCAGTGGGCAACCCACCCACTGAAAAGACTTGTGAGACTGTGGCTTTGCATTCCCCAGGATAAATCAGTGGGCAACCCACCCACTGAAAAGACTTGTGAGACTGTGGCTTTGCACTCCCCAGGACCAAACTGTGGGCATGGAGCCCCCTCATGGAGCAGTGGCGTTGTGCGTTCATCCGGCTGAGGTGCCCCCCCTTCCATTCCACCTGAGGTGCCTGTTTAATTTTGATCTGATGCCCCTGCAGTGTTCTCTCTGTTTCCAGTCAGGTAGCTAGTGTGGGCCTCGCCCATGCATTTTGGGCCCAGTGGTCCACGGACAATGATTGGTGCACTACCCGGACTTGTGAATTTGGTGTACATAATTGTATATACTGGATTTGGAGTTTTGCCTAATGGATTTTATTGATTACAATCATTCAAATCATTTACTTTTGTCCTTGCGTTCTTCGAGGGGGATGAGGGGTGTAAATGTAATGTTGCAGCATGTATTTGTGTGTATGGTGTTGTGGGTGAGGGTGGGGGTTGGGGGTTGCATGTTGCGTGTTTGTGTCACTCTCTTTTCCCTCCCCCACCCCTGTGTTGTAGGTGCAGTACTCACCGTGGTCGTTGCCGCGGTCGTTGGAGCTCCTGATGGAGTAACAGGAAGACCATTGCCAGCAGGATCTGCAGTTCTGGCTCCATGGCGCCCTGGTTCCTCGTGGGGTGTGGAGAGGTGAGTGATTTTCCCTTCTGTGTACTGTTTCTGCTGTGTTTTTTTTCGCGTTGGTTCCGCCCCAGAAAAGGTGGCAGATTGCCGGGTTGTTATAGGGTGATTATCTTCCGCCTGTCTGTTGGTGGTTACCGCCGCCCTGTTTATTTGGACCGCCGTGGCGGTCGGAGTGTTAAAGAGGCTGTCTATGTTGGCGGTTTGCGCCGTGGGCGTGGTTAAATTTTTTTTGCGCCGGCCTGTTGGCGGTATTACCCCTGCTTTAACACCGACCGCCAGGGTTGTAATGAGGGCCTAATTCTTTAAAAATTCTCCAGTTCCCTTTATTCAATTTAATTTATTTTGGTGTAATTTTAAAGCTAAACATATTTCCTATTTTTATAAATTGGTTTCAGATTTTTAAGATGTTTCCTGTGTTTTATTTAATTACTGTTTTGTGATACTTATTTGCTTTACACTTAGGGCCTGTTCTGGAGTTTGTACCACCAATAGACTGGCGGTACAAACTCGGGAATTACGACTGCGGCGTCGCACCGCCAGGACAGGTGGTTTCCCGCCACATTGGTCCCAGCAGTTGTAATACCCCAGGGATTACGAGGCCCCCCCCGCCAGCCTTAGGAACCGCCATGAAAAGGCTGGCAGAAAGGAGAGTCGCGGAGCCCCCTGCCACAGTCCCATGGAGCTTTTCACATACAGACAGTGAAAAGCGTGACGGGTGCAACTGCACCCGTTGCACCGCCGCTACACCGTCGGCTCCATTTGGAGCCGGCTCCCGTGTTGCGACCGACATCCCCGCTGGGCCGGCGGGGAGAAACTTGGTTTCCACCCGCCGGCCCAGCGGGGATGTCTTTATTGCTACGGCGGATACAACTTGGCGGGCGCCGGTTGCCGCCCGCCAAAGTTGTAATGAGGGCCTTTGTCTCCTAAGTTAAGCCTTGTTGCTCGTTGCCAAGCTTTCAAGAGTTGAGCTGGGGTTAATTTATTTGAGACCTAACCTAACCTAGTCGGGTTGGTGGCCTGTTGCTAAGTGTAGGTACTTACCTGCCCTTACCAATAATCCACTTTCCAACATTTTTGGTGCACAGTGATGGGATCCAGTACCTGTGTTCAGAATCACACTACAGTTTTAAGTAAAGCAAATTGAAAATGCTTTAAATTGTCTTAGTGCAAACATTGTTTTTGATTTTTAAGTTGGATTAATTTCAATTATTGCATTTTTGTGATTTTTCTAAATTCTTGATTCCAATTTTTGCAAAACATTTTTGTTGACACAAACTAGGGAACCATGGAGCTTGATTTGGCAAGACTACCCACAATGACAGTAGTCCAGCTTAGGGGGTTGTGTACTGAGAGGGGGTTGCCTGCATCCACTCATCTCAGAACAAATGTACGGATTAAATCCCTGACAGCCTGGGCTCAGGCCCAAGAAGTAGGCTCAGAGAAAGCTCAAGGGGAGGAAGAAGCAAGGGTGGGGGGGGGGTGCCAGCTCCAATCACTCAGGAGAAGGAGGGCATCTGAGCCTTTGTGAGGATGAGGAAGACTGGTCCTGACCACACATAGGCCCGTATTTATACTCCGTTTGCGCCGAATTAGCGTCGTTTTTTTCGACGCAAATTCGGCGCAAAACTAACGCCATATTTATACTTTGGCGTTAGACGCGTCTAGCGCCAAAGTATGGGCAAATAGCGTCATTTTTTTGCGTGAACGCCTTCCTTGCGTTAATGAGATGCAAGGATGGCGTTCCCGTCTAAAAAAATGACGGCGACGCAAATGCGTCGTATTTATACTCCCGGGCAAAAATCACGCCCGGGAGTGGTCGGGTCAAAAAACCCCGCATTTGCGCCACTTTTTAACGCCTGGGTCAGGGTAGGCGTTAAGGGGCCTGTGGGCTCAAAATTAGCCCACAGGTGCCCTCCCATGCCCCCAGGGACCCCCCCTGCCACCCTTGCCCACCCCAGGAGGACACCCAAGGATGGAGGGACCCATTCCAGGGACATTTAGGTAAGTTCAGGTAAGTATAATTTTTAATTTTTTTAATTTTTTTTTGGTGGCATAGGGGGGCCTTATTTGTGCCCCCCTACATGCCACTATGCCCAATGACCATGCCCAGGGGACATAAGTCCCCTGGGCATGGCCATTGGGCAAGGGGGCATGACTCCTGTCTTTACTAAGACAGGAGTCATTTAAATGGCGTCTGGGCGTCGAAAAAAATGGCGCAAATCGGGTTGAGGCGATTTTTTTGCCTCAACCTGACTTGCCCCATTTTAAGACGCCCTGACGCCATTTTCCCCCTACCCCGGCGCTGCCTGGTCTACGTGGTTTTTTTCCACGCACACCAGGCAGCGCCGGTCTGCTAGCGCCGGCTAACGCCATTCCATAAATACGGCGCCCGCATGGCGCTTCAGAATGGCGTTAGACGGCGCTAAATTTTTTTACGCTAAACTGCGTTAGCGCAGTTTAGCGTCAAAAAGTATAAATATGGGCCTGAGTCACTAGGACCATACCCAAAGCTAGTTGGGGGAAGGAGGTCCCTTCAGAAGGAGAGAACCTGTCCCTTGGGGAAAGAGAGCTGAAGCCCAGCTAACATATATAGCTTTGAGATGTCCATGGGTGGTTTTTTTTGCCACAGATTACCCAAGGGGGTGGTTCCTGCCTATGTAGAGGGGGATGATATAGACAAGTGGCTGGGGGCCTTTGAGAGGGCCCTCCAGATGAGGAGAGTTAAGTCTCAGTACTGGGGTTCACTTCTATGGAGTTGGTCCCCAACTCTGGGAGGGATAGGCTTCTGAATCCTCACAAGAGTCCCCAAAAACTTCTCACGGTGGGGGAGCCCCAAGCCAAGCCACTTCTAAGGGGAAGAGGTATCAGGGAAGCATTATGATCCTGTTAAGGAAGGAAGGTTTCAGGAGCTTGCTAAAGCCGGCAAGTGCTTTGAATGTCATCAATCTGGACACAAAAGAGGGGATGCTATCTGCTCCAAGAAGCCCCACACTGGTGGGCAGTCCCATGGAATTGTTAGTATAGGTGTGGGGGTGGAAAGTGGCCCGGGGCTGGTATCAGGGTACACGGAGTTCACCTTAGTGTCTGTGGGTGGGGTGGAGATAGTAACTATGGCTATCTTACCTCCCAGCATGGAGAGGTATAGGCAGAGGCCTAAAGTCAATGGAACTGAGGTGGAAGCTCTGAGAGATACAGGATCCAGTGTGACAATAGTCAGAGAGAAATTGGTTTCTCCAGAGCAGGTCTTACCTAATGTCTTCCACCAAGTAACATATGCAGCTAGAAGAACCAAACTCCATCCCATGGCCATGATGAGCCTGGAATTGGGAGATGTGACTGGCCCTAAGAAGGTAGCTGTAGCTCCTGGCCTCTCAGTAGAATGTCTGCTAGCAAATGATCTGGAAGCACCTGAATGGTCAGAGGTGGAAAGAAAAGTCCATGCACAGATGCTGGACCTCCCTGAATGTGTGTGTGCTGTGGCCAGGTCACAGGCAGCAACACATGGAAGTGTTGGACACCTGGACCCTAAGACAATGGGCCAAGCCTCCAAGAAAAAGAGAAATGGCGCTGGGTCTGGCGGCCAGCCCCACCAAGTACAGATAGGAGGAATGCAGACCTGAGGGGGAGGATCTGACCTCTGAGGGAGGGCCCCATCCCCTGCAAGCTCTGCCTGATGTCTGATTTGAGAAGTATGCCATCTCTACCTCCCATCATTGGCCATTTTCCTTGTACGACGTGTTTGGCGTGTCAATATACAGAAAAAAGTACACAGGTGCAGTTGAATGGCAAAATACACCATCAACGTTCCTTTTCAAACTGCAACACACGCCATGTGATATATTTGATCACTTGCCCATGTTCCCTCACTTACATTGGCCAGACGATACAACCGGCTAAAACACGTATACTTCAACACATGTCAAGGATCAGATGTACAGTACGAGGAGCCCCTTTGGTTGACCACTACATTGAACAAGACCATTGTCCAGATGACATCAAATGGTCTATCTTATTTGTAATGGATAAAACAAAAACAGATACCCAATTAGCTTCCGTTTTAGATAAAATGGAAGCTCGCCTGATAGAATGATTTGGGACGGCCAGACACGGACTAAATGAACTATCTGAGATGTGGGCTTTAATCAAATCCTAATAAATTGCTCCAGAGTGGCTTCTATCTAACATTTTGTGCAATGTGAATACGTTACATCAAGTCAGCCCCTGAGTTGTATACCGACCTTGTTTCTAGTTAATTGTTCATGTTAGATGTTGCAGTCTGCATAAGTTATAGGATAACTAAAATAAGATATCAATTCATGATAGAGATGGTTATGATACGCTCTATTATCAATAAGGGAGGCCTAGCTTCTATTTGTGATTTTTCATTTATCCATTTATTCATTTGAGAGTTTGTATTTATAAACTGACAACTGTGGTATGTTGGTATATAAAAAAACCAAAAACGTTTTAGGTGTTTCTATTTAATATATTACTGTCCTTCATTGTTAGTATTATTGTAATTGAAATGTTCTTTTTTTAAGCTGATAGTAATATAACTGAGGTTTACCAATGTTGCTCCTTATTGTTTTGAGTTATGTATACTTCAGCATGTATATTTCAAAATGGCCGCTACATTTGCGATGTTTCATGTGTAAAACGCTAAGTCCCCTTTTTAGTGTTAATGAAGGACGCGTAGTTTAGGGGACGGCCCTTGCTGCGGTTTACTTAAATGCACGCCGTGCCAGCGTGCTTTATGATGATTTCTTCAGGCCCTGAGCATAGAAGTCCGGAATCTTTGGGATAAAAGGTACGCGCATTTTGACGCGCTAGCGCTTCATAGACTTGGGCGTCTTCTTTTATCTCACTAAGCGCCCAGTATTCCCTCTTTTAGCAACAGTCCGGCCGCAATGAATATTTGCGTGAGCCTGCAATTGAACCTTCCAAGTTAAGGTGAGTCGCTTGATCTACGCGTCTCTCCGTAGTTTCTGTCTGTATTTGAAGCACAATGCTTATTATTCTGATTAATGCGTGTACAATTATATTTTCTGTTTTAGTGGTATCATATGTTTGAGATATTTGTAAGTCTCGGGTGGGATACCTCGGTGTTTGACTTTTTCCTTCTTTAACATAACGGTTCTATTAGGGGGTTGCAGCTTGACTATTTATATAGGGAACCTTTCTAAAGTGTCTGTTCTCACATTTTTCCGTCTACTGTGAGTTTATGCACATTTGCGGTGCAGTTGGTGAACAGGTGTGGGAACTCCACCTGGTGGTATTTTAGCATGTTTTGATTATAGGTGTTGGTTGGTAATATGATTGTGTTATATATATAGGCACTGCCATCATTGTCCTGAGGAGGCCGTAGTTTCTTAGGCCGAAACGCGTCGACTATACCGTTCTAAGGAGTGACTGTTGGAACTTTTGAAACATTTGCATTGAATAATTTGGAGAGTGGATCGGACTTTCATTCCAATGTTGGATTCCCTGCACTGGAACAGGATTCTTTCCTCCTACAACTGTCACTACCTGGATCCATGACTGCTTGCCTGTTCATGGTTAAGCAGCATGTATTTGATTTGATGTCTCACGGTGCTTGTTTGGTTGTTAAGTTTGTTTTTTGACTTGTATATAGTTTCTGTGTGTATTAATTTGTTACGTGCATAGGTGATGTGTTGACACTATGATTAAATTGATTTATTTGTTATAAAGAAATTACCATTCAGTAAAAAATGTAGTTTTTTGCTTAGATACTTATCATTGATTTATCCCTGTTGGACATTTTCATTTTTTCTATTTTTTCTATTGTCAGAACTGCAAGGGGCAGGTAGGCACACCAGAGAAGAATTGTGCCAGGGACAAAGAGATGGCACCCTTGCGGCCTAAGGCAGACTTCTGCCACGCAAAAACAAGGGGATACCAGTGGGACCCACAAGGTTTATTGGGAGGATGGGTTCTCTACACAGTGGCAAGGGACCCCAAACCAGAGGCAACCAGGAGAGTGGTGGTCCTGAAGAAGTAAAGAGAAATCCTACTCACATTGAGCCTTGATATTCCCTTAGCTGGACATTTGGGACAGACCAAGACCTGGAAGAGGATGGTCAACCATTTCTATTACCCCAAATATCAGAGAATGTCAAGGATTTGTGCAGCTCCTGTATCACCTGCCAGGCCAGTGGCAAGGCATGGGGCAAACCAGAGGCTCCCTTGATACCACTGCAAGTAGTTGTGACTTCCTTTGAGAGGGTGGGGATTGACATTGTTGGTCCCCTAGACCCTCCAACTACCACAGGCAACAGGTACAGTTTGGTGGTAGTGGACCATGCCACCAGATACCCCGACGCCATACCCCTCAGGACAGTCACTGCTCCCACAGTGGCTAGGGCCCTATTTGGTGTGTTCAGTCAGAGTGGGATTCCCAAAGGAGGTGGTCTTAGACAGGGGCACAAATTTTATGTCAGCCTATATGAAAGTAATGTGGGATGAGTGTGGTGTTACTTATAAGTTCACCACCCCCTATCGTCCCCAGACTAATGGTCTGGTGGAAAGATTTAATAAGACCCTGAAGGGCATGATCCTGGGTTTGTCTGACAAACTCGGGACGAGATGGGGTGTTCTCCTCTCATGCCTGCTGTTTGCATATAGAGAGGTGCCACAGAAAGGGGTTGGACTCAGCCCCTTTGAGTTACTCTGTGGGCACCCTGTAAGAGGCTCATTATGCTTGGTGAGAGAGTTTTGGAAAAAGCCTCTCAAAGAAGCCACGGAGAATGTGCTAGACTATGTGCTGGGCCTGGGGTCACACATGGCTGAGTACATGAAGAAGGCAAGTAGCAATCTTGATGCCAGCCAAGAACTCATGAACCTCTGGCATGACCAGAAGTCTACCATGCCTGAGTTTCACCCATGTCAGCTGGTGTGGGTTTTGGAGCCTTTGGCTTCTTTGGCACTTCAGGCCAAATGGACTGGGCCTTATCTACTTTTGGAGAAAAAAAAGGGTGAGGTCACCTATCTGGTGGACCTTGCAACCCAGGAATCCTCATAGGATCCTTTATGTAAACAGACTGAAACCCCACCAGGACAGGGCAGACATGATTATGGTGATGGGAACAGATGAAGGGAAGGAGGGGGAGCGTGAAGCTCTGCCAGACCTCCTTTCCGCAAATGCACAAGATAGGTCAGTGGAGGGAGTGCTCCTCTCTCCAAAGTTGATGGCCCAGCATCAGAAAGACTGCACATGAGTTTTGGAGCAGTTTGCTGGTCTGTTTTCTTTGACCCTTGAACTCACCAATTGGTGTGTCCATGATACTGACACTGTTTGAAATGACCTGTCAAGAACAAGCTGTTCAGGCTGACTGACCAGGTCAAGGCCAGCATCAAAGCTGAAGTGATTTAGATGTTGGACCTAAAGGTAATTGAACCCTCTGATAGTCCTTGAGCCAGTTCAGTGGTACTGAAACCCAACCCCCAAGGTGGGAGAGGTTCTGTGTGGACTAGAGAGCTCTGAATTTAGGCACCAAGACTGATGCTCACACCATACCTAGAGCTGATGAGCTCATTGATAGGTTGGGTAGGTCCTGAGTACATTTGATCTGACCTCAGGATACTGGCATATTGCCTTAAGTCCAGGACAAATGAGAGGTCAGCATTTTCAACACCAGAGTGCCACTTTCAATTCAAAGTGATGCCCTTTGGCCGAAAAAATGCTCCTGCTGTCTTCCAACGGTTGGTGAATAGAGTCCTGTCTGGGTGGGATTCTTTCAATGCATCTTATCTGGATGATATAGCTGTATTCAGTTCCACCTGGGTGGACCACCTGGTCCCCATGAAGGAAGTGCTTCAGGCCCTGCTTCTTGCAGGCCGGACTATCAAGGCAAGCAAGTACCAGATAGGACAAAGTTCAGTTGGGTACCTGGGCCACCTTGTTGGTGGAGGCCATGTACAGCCTCTCCAGCCCAAGATTCAGACTATCCTGCATTGGGAGGCTCCTAAAACCCAGACTCAGGTCAGGGCCTTTTTTTGGCCTGACTGGGTACTAGAGGAGGTTTGTTCAAAATGATGGGACATAGTGGCCCCCTTGACAGAACTCACCTCAAAGAAACAGCCCAAGAAAGTCATTTGGACCCCAGATTGTCAAAAAGCCTTTGGCACTCTGAAACAGGGTATGTGTTCAGCACAAGTGTTACTGGCTCCTGACTATAGCAAAGATATAGTGCAAACAGATGCTTCAGAAGAAGGGATTGGGCAGTGTTAACACAAGTTAATGAATAGGGCCAAGATCACCCATCTACCTTAATCAGCAGGCAACTACTCCCCAGAGAGAAAAGATGGAGTGCCTTTGTGAGGGAGGCCTTCGTTGTGGTCTGGTCCCTGAAGAAGTTGAGGACATACCTGTTTGGCACTCACTTCCGTGTACAAACTGACCACAGACCTCTCAGAATGTTGATGCAAATGACGAGGGGAGAACCCAAAACTGTTAAGGTGGTCCATTTCCTAAAGGTGGTGGACTTCACAGTGGAACATAGACCTGGGAGTGTTCATGCCAACGCAGATGGCCTTTACAGATTTTCCCACTTAACTGATGAGGACTACCAGGGTATAGGTAAGCACCCATCACCTTTCATCGGGGGCAGTGTAGGAAAGTCCTCCTTTTTGCCCTGGTCACCCCCAAACCTTTTGGACAGATACTGGTAATTACTGACTCTTGGCTGTGTCCTCGGTCCTGCTTATCAGTCCCAGGGCCAGTGCTCAGTGTAAAGTGGATATGCAAATTTGGCTAATTATAATTGGCAGTATTAACATACCTATAAGTCCCTAGTATATGGTAGGGCATATAGGTTTAGGGACCCTAGAATACGTAGTGCAGCCATAGGTGCACTGCTGAGGTGCCCAGTGCCATTTTTAAGGCAGGCCTGCTTTGCTGGCTGCTTTTAAACTAAAGTTATACACAAATTCAACGTTGGAATTAAAAGTACTTCCAAAGTCTTAAACAACCTTATTTTTACATTTAAGTCACCCCGGAGGCGTGCCCTATGTGCCCCCAGGGTTCGGTGCGATGTGACTATAAACAGTGACCTTATGAAAACTGTTTTATAAGCTCTGATGAGGTAAAATAGCCAAATTTGTTTTTCCCTCACTGAAGTGAATGGCCTTCATAGGCTAAAATGGGGAGACTTTATTTTAATTAACAAAGTCCCCTTAAGTGTCAGATAGCTCAGGTTAGGCATCAAATTAATTGTTTTAATAAATCCCACAGCTTACAATTGTTGGATTTAATACAGCTAGTTCAGGTACAGAGTTTTAAACTTGGCAACTTCACCTCTGTAGTGTCCTTCTCTGATTGGTCAGCCTCTGGCAGCCTGGCCAGGCTGATTTCTGAGGTGTGAAGTGGTCTGAGCTGAACACAAAGGGATGTGCCAGGTGGAGGAGAACTACTTCAGCAGATGGGGGAAGCAGTAACGGGGTGGGCTGCCAAACTGTTCTTCAAAGGCAAAGAATGACATTTGGAGCAACCCAGCACCTCCCTCACATCCTGCAACCCCAAACAATTAGGTACCCTCTTGATTAGATTAGGAGAGGGCAGGAGAGGGGTGTGTTTAGGATTTCTAGCCACACCTGTGGGTGGGCTCCGGTAAATGTAACCTCCAAAACTCAGTTCAGCCATGATGGAGGTTTGAGGAATGTTCCTCCTTGGGATTGGTTTTTGCCACACTTCCCAGGAAGTCATCATCACAAGGAGAAGGTATCTGCATCTGATTGGAGAACCAGGAACCCCCTGTTTTTAACCCAGGAGCAAGGATAAATATGTCACAGCTGCACCCACACCTCAGATCCCTACAAGCAATAACATCAGGAGAAGATGGACTGCCCTGCTGGACCCCAGACCTGCGCCTGGACACTGCACTCTAAAGCCTGCACCAGCTGCACACTTGGACTTCACCACAAGGACTTTACCTGGCTTCAACAGGCTCAAGGGGGGACTCCCTGTTTACTACAGGTGAAAAATAGCTAACCAGAGTCCCTCACATCAAATCTTGAAGAAACTGACAGCTGACCACTGCCCAGTGGCCAATCTGGAGTTTGAGCCAGGTGCATTCTGGGAGTTGTAGTCCGCACCCTTCAAGGAGCAACTCAGAGCTTCTGGAACCTTGGGGTGAGCTGTGGACTCCAAAATAATCTTAAAAGACCTTCTGGAAGAAGATCCAGAAGTTTGGAGAAGATTGGAGAACTTTTTGTAAAAAGCTCTATAAAGGGACCGACCCGCTCCGGCAACTCTAGCCAGCTTGCCTAAACTGTGACCTGTCCTGACTTGATGGTTCTTCCCGCTGAAGTGACTAAGTCCGAACGTAGAAAGTTGACCAGGACCTCCCGCACAGTGTATCCGAAAGAGGGCTCCAGGGACATCAGATCAAGATTCAGGTTTGCCCTGGTCAAAGGATTTTCATCTCAACAAATCATCTAAGTCCGAACGTAGAAATCTTCACCGAAGGCTCACGCGAATCGTATCTGCAGAAGGGATCCAGACAAGTCGACTCGTCACACTGAAGAAAATCTTCAAGAAAATTATTACGTCCGAAGGTAAACTTTTGACCGAGGTCTCCCGCTTGCTGTAGCTGAGCAGAGCTCCATTGCGGTCGGCCTTAAACTTTGACTTTGCTCCAGTCAAGGTGCGACCAGATGACCAGATTGGTGCTATTCTTTTCTAAGTGCTAAAAAACACTAATTATTTAAAAAATCATATCTCCAGTTCCTTTTATCCAATTGTATTCATTTTGGTGTCAATTTAAAGCTAAATATATTTCCTATTTTTATAAATTGGTTGTGGATTTTTAAGCTGTTTCCTGTGTTTTATTTAATTACTGTTTTGTGATACTTGAACGCTTTACACTTTGACTCCTAAGTTAAGGGTTGAGCTGGGGTTAATTTATTTGAGACTTAACTGAACCTAGTGGGGGTTAGTGGCCTATTGCTAATTGTAGGTACTTATCTGCCTTTAACAATAATCCACTTTCCAACATCCATGGTTTTAAGGAATCATGTAGCAAAGTTTTTATAAAGAACCCTGCTGTTTGGTAAAAATGCAAAGAAGCCACTAAACATCAAGAAGAATTTGCAGCTATGGCATGCATTCTAGCCACTGAGTGTTTGAAAATTAAATCATTCAGGTAGCTCTATTTCTGAGTGAGCTGACCCATGTAAGAGTCCATACGCTTGGTCAGAAGACAACTTGTCAGTACACACTCACTGCAGACAAAAAAACACAGGAACAAAAGGTTCAAATGCTGCAAAAAGATAGTCAACCACATTAAGAATGATATTTATGTTGATAAATATCTACCTTCCTTGGAGTGTTCAGAACAATTTAATGGAGGGGGGGAGGTATTATTAAATGAAGTATTAGCAGCAAATTAATTCCAGAGCAGAAGGATTGTTGTAAGTAGTGGAGACTGTCGCTGAATTTAAATGAAACAGAAATGAAGATTGGGAATAACACTGCCCATTCTGTGCATCAAAAGCTAGGTGGTCCGAATGCACTAGAAAAAAATTAAATAGATTGAAATATTAAGAAGATCACAATAATGGTGATCTAAACACAACACCGCCTTCACTGGAAAAGGCTATTCCCTGTAATCAGTTATACCGCAAGATGGAGCTCCGTATTTGATTACATTAGATTCAGGTTGTTGATCGTCATTCCAGTGACAAAGTGAGAGCCCCTCTCCTGTTCACTATTGCAGCATCACTACATACCTAGAGCATAGAAGAGGGATAACTACTGTATACAAACGTACTTTTCATGACATGTATTTCTAGGTACGCTTGCCAGATGAGATCAGGAAATGGTGTTGCCTCCAAACTGAGATGCTCAAGAATCATACTTAGATTACCCCTACCTCTTGCTGCCTCATCCCAGTCATTACCTATGACATGAATCCCACCTTCACGACAGGAAACATCAGGAATGCAAGCCAGCACACCCTAAAATGGGTACCGCCAGAACAGCTTTCAGAGGGCCACGGGTCATGGAAGGGTTAATAGGCCCAACCATGGTGGTTGAGGCTTTTTACTCCTGATGTCCTGGACACGGCCTACAGAGGATCCTGAACAACTGGGACAAGTACTCCTTTTGCACTTGTTTCTTAGTGGTAGCTGTGGACTAGCAGTCAAAGGCTCCCTCGGGAAAGAGGGGGCGAGTGTAAAAACAGGTTAGTGAACACGAGTAATATTGCACATAGTACTGTCAATAAATCAATGTCCAGTAAAATACTCACTTTTATAAGAAAAACAAGTATCTTATTTCTAGCTCTAGACATTCAAATGAATAAAAACATTGGTGAGCAACAACATAATTGCCTTGCGGTCAGGGATTTAGTGTCAGCCAGGCAAATCCCTATCCCACCCTCTTCTTTGTAATGTGGTGTGGGTTAATCCACATTCACTGGTGGCCACATCCAGGGAATGCTCACTACTATGTCACACTCAAGAGTTCCTCTTTGACTCTTTAGGAAAATGTCTTTAGGAGAGTGTCTATGGTGCCACAGTACCATCAGCAACGAGTCCTCTGGACCTCAACAGGCCCATTTCAAGTCTTACTCACTCCTGAAGCACGGAAGCGTTCAGCGTTGTAGCAAGTGTCCTGTCCGCAGGCATTCACAAGTTCTGATCCTGTTCGTAGAAGTCAGGCTGCTCAAAGTACATGTGGCAGCACCTGGCAGGCACAGGCTTTCTCCCAAGGTCCCAATCGGTGAAGCAAACTTTTCCCAATAATCAGAAATGCGCCCTGTCTGTAAAGATGTGATGAGTCAATCTTCCTCATAGGGGGTAGGAGGACTGGTAGAGGGATTTGATCCCCCAGATTCTGACTGGAGCCCAGCGAGGGGGTGAAATCCACTGATTGTGGTCTCAGTCTTTTCTTAGGCAATGGTCCAAACTCTTGGCAATGTTGTTCCCAGCAAACCCTTATGGCATATAGGGTGGCTGAGGTAATTTAAGGTTTGAGTACAATCACCTCCGGTGAAATTATCCAAATGAAAGTGTACCCTCCTGGCACACAGGTTTGCTGCTAAGATGTTCATGAGTCTCAGCATGTTTGTAGCAATAACTTCAATGGTGGCCCCTCTGACATATGGGGTCACTGCTATAAGGCGATACAGGATTGGCACTTCCCACATGGCACCAATTCACTAAATCAGTCCTGCACAGTGCTCAGCCGTTTCCTCACACCTCGCTCAGGGAGTCCTCTTTGGAGGGCTCTCTGCTGGATTTGCTCCCTTTAACGCTTTCCCACAGGACACACTGGTCTTGGCAAGAAGGCAGGAGCTAGTGCTCCAGGCTACAGGGCAGGTGTTCATGGTTTCCCCTGGGTGATGTCCATTACCCAGACTAACAAGCATTAGCTCCCAGCCCTGGGCACAGGCAGAACTCTTGCAGAGCTTCCCCTTTTCACACAGACTGTCTGGCTGCTTGGCAGATGACAAATTTAAGGGTCCCAACCGCCCCTTCTTATAGTCCATTTCCTGCACCAAATGTGATTCAGTGTCTGATTCTTTGAAGTTTTATTTTATGCTTCTTATAAAGTGTACATTTTTTGTTCTCTTCTTTCCTCCTTAAAGGCTGTCAGTCACAGCAGGAAAGACTCTGAAGCTGATTGTCCCACAACAAAGACCATGGGAGTGCCTAGAGTTCACATCTGGTTCACATCTGGATGTCAGCCACAGTGATATGTGCTTCAAAAGGTTAATCCCAGACTCCCAGCTTTACTCTTTATGATTCCCTTATATGCCCCTTCTCCTTCCTGAGATGTTTCCAGGGCCCTTCCTTGTGGTCTATCACTGAATCAAAGAGCATCCTTTTGAAGTGTAAAGAGGTGTCTCTTTCTCCCTTCCTCCAGTGTGTGTCCCACCCAGCTCACAGGAATGTAGTAATACTTAAATCAGTCTAGTGGGATTCCTCTACAGCTGATGTCTTCTCCTTGTAATCTACCATCGCAGGCACACCTGCACTCAGTGTGCACTCACATCATACATGCTGGCCACCACTGTTACCTCCATGCAGTGTGCCACTACAGGCACACCTACGTTCAGCAACCACATTCAATCTGTGTCCACTGTTCAGTACTGTAGCCTTTCTGTACTGTACCAGGATGTGCTATTTGCACACATGCACACTGTCAGCACACACTGTCATCTTGTGCGTGGTGTACAACACTTCACCTTTTATGTATTGAACTTCTTGCAAGCACACATACACCCAGCAATGATTTTCATTGCACACGCACTGCACAGCACTACATCTCTCATGTAACATATTTCTTGCAGGCATACATACATACATACACTTAGTACATGCACTACTAATTCAAGTACTACACAGTACTGCTCTACCCATGTACTGTACCCTTCCCAGGCACATATACATCCAGAGCAGAGTCACTACTCTTGGGCTGTTCAGCACTCTACATCTACCTGAGGTAGTCAAAGGGTAAGTTAAGCACACATCAGCAGAACTTTTATAAGGTGAGCCTGCCTGTAAGCTTCACTCCAGTGGCACAGGTAAAAAGGACCACTCCACTCCTAGTGGTCACTACACAATATGCTGCTGCCACCACTGCTGTAGCGCTGCTTAACTCTTGGTGAAGGCGGTAGCCTTCCACCACTATGAAGGTTGCTCTTTGGGTGCCCTCTCATTCCAGCAAGTCCGCAATCAGTGAGACAGGCCTATGCCATGGAGCACACGCATGATCCATGTTTGCCAATGACAACAAAAACCAGTATTAGCAATCCAGACAACCATACAGTTGGGCACTAAAGCCAGGAATACTCGTATTAAGATCGACAGCAGTATAGCTGCCCTTGAGAAGTTGTGTCTCCAACTTTCAGACACTGAGTTCAGTCAACAACTGAGAGAAACACACAGTGCAGCAAGAATGGTCACCCTAAGACATTCCATCAGACTCCTAGCACATGCACCATCAACCCTATGTAAAAGAACTGTAAATCTACAGGTCGAAATGGGCCACTGTGTCAATGGGGTTGAGACAAACAACATCTTCAGTCGAGGTAATGCAGACTGACTGCATTGCAGGTGTCTGCTAGAAAAGGTCAGGAGAGTGAGGACCAATCGAGCATTAGCAGAGGGTCCACTACATATGCCAGGTGAGATGTAGCAGCAGCTGGACATATGCTGCCGCACAACCAGTAGGTACACTGTCAGCCAGTAGGGGCAAGAAGCATTGAGTTTTGTGATTTATTTAGCAATCTTGAAGGTTAGGCAGATCTGCTGACCAGGAGAGCAGCATTTCAAGTTCACCTGTGTGTTTTGTTTCACACCACAGTACACGCCTGACATTAAAGGTACATTTGGTTACACACATCAACCTGGTTGTGTGTTATTTGAACATGCACAATGTATTTTTAGTGTTGACTTACCGCCCAAAGTTATGTGTGGCAATGTGGTCCCTGCGCATTCGTCCCTCCACTGTCCTGCTTTTCTCTCATCTGTAGGCTGCAGCACTGGTGGCACAGGATCGTGATCCTCAGTATCTGAAGATAACACACTTTCTTGGTGGCAATATTGTGTAAGATGGCACAAGTTGCTACACTCTTGCAAACAATTTCTGGAGCATGTTGTAAGGCACCCATACTCTTGTCTAGGCCCCTGAAACAAGCTTTCAGTAGACCAAATGTCCACTCAATCACACTCCTGGTGCAAAGATGAGCATTGTTATATTGCCATTTGATATAGGTGGTTGGGGCAAGGTATGGTGTGAGGATTCATGGACGTGAGGCATTTGCATTATCACCTGCAAAACAGACATTGGTGTGAGGCTAAATAATAATTAGACTAGATGGCAACAAACACATATCTATATGTATATTTCATTTCTGTACCTAATAGATATCCATCATCAAACTCCCCTCTTTCGAGCTGTCTGCATATTGCGCGGTGCCTAAACATGAAGGAGCCATGGGTCTTGCTGGATATTGTAACACAATGGCCCTCATTAAGACATTGGCGGTGACTGTTAAAGTGGCGGTAATGCTGCCAACAGCCTGGCGGTAATTACTGCCAAATTATGACCATGGCTGTGATACCTCCCTAGACAGCCAATGTACCACACTAACCACCAGGGCGTAAACACCACTGACCACAGCGGTAGCCATCAACAGCCAGGCGGAAGTCAAGGTACCACCCTCCATATTTTGGCATAGCAAACCGCCAGGATTTCCGGGGCGGTGCCAACATCTTCTAAAGCCTGGCAGAAACACTTCACAAAAAGCGATAGACTCACCATCAGGGACACAGAGGACTCCTCCGCTGCCATGGAACCGGAACTCCAAGTCTTCCTGATAGTCTACCACGCCATGGCCGTCCTGGAACACCAACGCCAACAAAGACGACAGCGGTGAGTACAGCCACCTAGCACACAAGGGAGGGAGGGAGGAAAAGGAGAGTGACACACATACACACGCACAACACACACCATTCACACACACACCATACACAGAACCAGCTGCAGAGTAAAATGAATATCAAATGACCTACATGAAAATAATGCAAGGACAACAATACTGATGTACGAACACTGTAATTTGCTGCCAACAGCTACCATAAAGAAACATGAAATGTAAATGCAGGCGACAATGTCCAGATTGGGGGAATGGCCAGTCTAAAGTTCCAAAGATCCACATGGCCACAGGGCACAGTCCAAGGCCCAGCTTGACTCCTGACATAATACGGACTCCACTGTTCAGGGGCATCATGTTGGAAATGGGCAGACACCTCAGGGGGAAGGGAAGCCTGGGGGCACCTCAGATGAAGCGGGTAACATGCCCACTTGTTCTAAAAGGGGCTCCTTGCCCAGTTGTCACCGGAGGGGACTGAAAGGTCACAGTCTCTGGAGTGGGTAGCATGCCCACTGGTTCTGGAGGGGGCTCCATGCCTAATTGTCACTGGAGGGGAGTGAAAGGCCACAGTCTCTGGAGTGGGTAACATGCCCACTGGTTCTGGAGGGGGCTCCTTGACCAATTGTCACTGGAGTGGAGTGAAAGGCCACAGTCTCTGGAGTGGGTAACATGCCCACTGGTTCTGGAGGGGACTCCTTTTGTCCCTGCCTCCAGGACTAGGAGGTGCCTCTACTGTCCCCACCCTCTGTCCCTTGGGTTTCACCACCCTAGTCCTCCCTTTCTGAGGAGGAGGTGTGCTCTTACTAGGAGTGGATGCCATAATACTCAGGGACCCCTTTGTGCCAGCAGCTGATTTTTTTGGTGGGAGCAGTGGCAGTCTGTTTGGCTGAGGTGCTGGGCTGGGTCATTGGGACCCTGTTCTTACGGGCAGGACCGGAGTGGAGGGGGAGGGAAGAGATCAACTTGGGCAAGGAAAAGCTCCTTAGAGAAGTTAGGGTGGGATGTGGGAGGAGGGAGGAGGGATGGGAGTGGAGGTAGAACGAGTGGTTGTAGGAGGTGTACGTCTGCTGGACTTGGGTGCAGATGCATGGACAGTGAGCCTGTGTGAGGTGGATGGCTGTTGGGTGTCTGAGTGGGAGCGTTTGTGTCTCTTAGGAAGGGGGCAGACAGGGTGGGAGAGGACAAAGAGGACACGTACATAGATGTTATGGAGGTGTCTGTAAGTGAGGTATATGTGCTGCATGATGTGGTGATGATAGTGGTGGCTGTTGATGTAGTGCATGCAGGTGTGAGTGTGGATGTGACTGTGAAGCAGGAGGAGGAGTGGGAGACAGTGGAGGCAGTGGATGTTGTTGTGTGTGCAACTGTCTGTTGTTTGTGTGAGTGCTTGTGGCCTGAAGTGTGCTGCCTGTGTTTTTCTGTGCCACTCTTGTGTGATGTTTTGTGTGCATACTTGTCTGTATGTGTTCATGGGGATGGGTTGGGGTTGGGGAGACTGGGAAATGGTAGTTGGAGGTGGGACAGTAGGTCCAGGGACACTGGCTGCCATCAGAGAGGAGGCCAGAGCCTGAAACGGTCTCTGTAGGGCCGCCAACCCACTGCGGATGCCCTCCAGGTAGGCATTGCATTGCTGCATCTGGGATGCCAGCCCCTGGATGGCATTCACTATGGTTGACTGCCCTACAGAGATGGATCTCAGAAGGTCAATAGCCTCCTCACTGAGGGCAACAGGGCTGACTAGGGCAGAGCCTGAGGTGCCTGGGGCGAAGTAGGTGCCCACCCTCCTGGTTGAGCAGGCACGGGCAACTCAGTGGGGGGCTACTGGGAGGGAGGTGCTGGTACGGGGGGTGGTGGCTATACCTGTAGCTGGGGGAGTTGTGTGCTCAGTTGGCACCTGATCTGATAACTGACATCCATCATCCCACGGGGATCCACCCCCTCTTTTGCAGGTTCTATCTGTGCTCCATATACTGGCAACTGGCTCTTTCCAAGTGACAGTGGGCTTAGCAGCAGGAATGTCACAGCCAATGTTCTCAATAGTGCTGGCAAGGATTTTGTCTGCCTTGCTCAAACACATGTGCAGCTATATCATTTCCCCCAATTGGAAGATTTGGCCACTGTGAAGGCTGGATTCTATGCAATGGGACATATTCCAAATATTATTGGAGCCATTGACGGAACACATATAGAATTTGTCCTACCCCAGGCACAATGAACAGGTGTTCAGGAATCTGAAGCGTTTTGACTCACTCAATGTGCAACTGGTGTGCCTGACTGACCAGTACATCTCCCACGTCACTGCCAAGTATCCTGGGTCGGTGCATGACGCCTTCATTTTGAGGAATACCAGCATCCCAAATGTGATGGCACAACTACAGAGGCACAGGGTGTGGCTAATAGGTGAGCCTGAGTCTCCACCAATGCATGTCAGTGTATGTCTTCAGGAGTCATCCCCCATACCTTTGTGCAAGGCTAACTGGTGTTCCTCAATTCTCGCAGGTGACTCTGGCTACCCAAACCTGTCATGGCTCTTGACCCCTGTACGGAATGCCAGGACAGGGGCTGAGAATAGGTACAATGATGCTCATGGGCGAACCAGGAGGATAATTGAGTGGACTTTCAGCCTCCTGAAGGCCAGGTTCAGATGCCTCCATCTGACAAGTGGATCCCTCTGGTACTTCCCTGAGAAGGTCTGCCAGATAGTTATTGAATGCTGCATGGTGCACAACCTGGCCATCAGAGGACATGTGCCCCATCTGCAGGAGAAAGAGGGTGAAAATGCTCCTGTGGCAGCAGTAGACCCTCAGGGCAGTGAGGATGAGGAGGCAGAGGCTGAGGATGCAGACAACAAGGCATCAGACATACGGCAGTACTTCCAATAACACACAGGTAAGACAGTGGAAGTGACCATTTTTCGGATTATTTTTCTTTTCAGTGTGGTTGTAGCATGATGGCAGTCACTGCCTTACCATTTCAACTGACTGTCACCTATGCCTTCTCATTTTACAGATGTTGGTGTGGTTACAACTATGTACTGATGTGATGACTATAGACAGCTACGGGCCATCATTTGTATGCAATCACAAAGTTCAGGACAATTGCACAAGATGAAACTGCCAATATTATTGCACATTTTCGTCACATAAAGCACTATCACTCAAGTTGTGTTCAAGGGTGTTTATTTTAGTGAAAAATATAGGAGGAATAGTGCAATGGAATGGGGTGATGGTAGAGGTAAGTCCAGGGTATTGGTCCAGTCTGTTTGCAGCACAGGTCCAGATTCCAAGGGGCCATAGAAAGTGGAGCAATGGCAGTTCAAAGTGGACAAGGTGAAAGAGTGGGACACAAGAGGGACATTCAGGAGGGTCTCACTTCCTGGCAGTGGTCTTGGCAAGTGTCTTGGGCGTCTGTCTGGGTCACAGGGAATGTTTGCAGGGTGGTTCACCTTCTGAAAGGGGAAGGGGAGCTGGTGGCCAGTGGGTCCTGTGGCAGGGCCACCTGTCCACTAGCTGCAGCAGATGTGGAGGGCTGTTCAGTTGACTGGCTAGTGGAAGGGGCCCGCTGGTGTGCTGTGTAGTACCTCATGATGTGGGCCATTTCACCCAGCAACCCTGCTATGCAGACCATGGTGATGTTGAGGGCCTGCAAATCTTTCCTGATCTCCTGGTGGTGTTCCTCCTGCAGCCGCTGGTTCTCCTGCATGATGTTTAGCATCTGACCCAACTTGTCCTGGGATTGTTGGTAAGCCCCAGGATATTTGTGAGTGCCCCCTGGGCAGTCGGTTCCCTGGGCCTGTCCTCCCCCTGGCACACAGCTGTCCTCTGTGTGTCCCTGTCCCCTTGTGCCTGTGTTCCCTGAACGGTGTGCCCACTGCCACTGACCCCAGGACCCTGATGGTCTTGGCTCCGAGGTGTGGACTGGGATCCCTGTACAGGTGGGCACACTGCTGATTGATGTGTCCTGGGGACAGAGGTGTGGTGACATTGAGTGGCTGCTGTGGTGTTGGATACTGAGGGGGGAGGCTCTGTGGTGGACTGGGTGTGGGCTGGGGTAGCCGACTGACCATTGGTCCCTGATGGGCCAGAACGTTCATCCAGATCCAGGAGTCCGGAGTTCCTGTCATCACTGGGGGCATCTTCTGATGGGAGACTGGGTAGCCGTGGCACCTCCTCGCTGGTGGGATTGCCAGGGGCACCTGTGGGGATGTATGTGGTGTATTATGCTACATGTCTGTGACATATTCTATATCCCTAGCTTATCATATATCCTTGCTGTTGCCCTGCCACCTTTATTTGTGTATGGTGATGTATTGTGGGATTGTTAGTTCTTCATGCTGTGCATGCATTTGTGGTGGGTGTACATGCAGGGCTGGGGGGGATGTTCATGCAGTGGGTATGGCAAGCAAGGCTTGGCATTCAGGTTAGTATATTGTGGTGGCGCACTGTGGGGGGGAATTGAGTGGAGTGATGGGTGTCAGGGTGAGGGGTAAGGGGCGGTGGTGGCATGCAGGTATGTGGGGGATAGGTAGTAAATATTGACTCACCTGTGTTCGGTCCTCCAGCAACTCCAGTAAGTCCCTCAGGATGCAGTATTGCCAAGACTTGCTCCTCCCATGCTTTCAGCTTTGGGGGTCCACCACAAGTCCTCTGGATGGCGATCTGGTGCCTTTCTGCCATGGAATGTACCTTCCCCCTAGTTCATTACACCTCTTCCTGATGTCGTCCCTTGTTCTTGGATACTGTCCCACGGCATTCAACCGGTCCACGATTCTCTGCCACAGCTCCATCTTCCTTGCAATGGAGATTTGCTGTACCTGTGCTCCAAACAGCTGTGGCTCTACCCTGACTATTTTCTCCACCATGACCCACAACTCCTCATCTGTGAAAAGGGGGTGCCTTTGTGGGGACATGGGTGTTGTGTGTTGTGCATTTGGTGTTGAGTAATGTGGTGGGGTGTGGGGTGCGTGACGGATGGATGGGTGTTTGTGGCGTGTGTGTAGTTGTATTTCTGATTTGCGTGTCTATCTCTTTGCTATTTTTCATGTTCCTAAAGGGTTGTTGGTAACGTGGGTGTGTATTTTTTAGCGCTGTGGGTGGGTGGGTGTGGTGTGTGTATCTGTGTCAGGTGTGTGATTTTAGTTTTGGCCAATGTTGTAATGAATTTGGGTGGCCATACTGACCGTGTCGGTGTGTACCGCCAATGGTTTCCCACCGTTGATTGCCCTCCGTGGTGAATCGTGAGTCATAATGTGGAGGGCTTTGTTTTGTTGGTGCAAAGGTATGGGTGTTCATATGACAGTTTACCACTAGCCTTTGGTTTGGCGGATATGTGTTTGTGGCAGTAGTCTGTCGGTTTAGTGTGTGTGTCATAATATGGCGAATGGATGTTCGCCTCCACGGTGGTGTGTTGGCGGCTGTCACCGCAGCGGTAAGCAGGATTTACCACCAATGTCATAATGAGGGCCAATATATGTAATGATATTTTGGGCAATAGAGACCACTTGAATTTTGAGGGAATGTGTATTTTTCCTGTTCCTGAATCGATATTCTAGATGATATAGGCACATACAGGCACATATGTTCCATCTATTTACCCTAGGACATGGGGAAAATTGTCAATCTTGTCAAAACACAATTTTTGTACTTTGCATCTCCTGTGCATTCCTGTGTAGGTAAATGTGGTGGTGAATGTAGAGCAGCTGGCATCTAGAAATGCACAGACAAAATGTGAAAGTGCATCCAGCTACAGAAATCACACCCTGGTAACTGCCAGGGGCCAATAGGTGTAACGAGCAAAAGACCTGAACATGAGTGGGGATAGAATTGGTGTGCTGTGTCCTGCTTTCTAGATGTGGCTGTAAGAGGGTATTTTATCTCCAGTAGGGCATTGCTACTTAGCCTGTATTTGTCATAATCCTCTTCCTCTGTTGAAATATGGTCAGCCTGACAAGCCTCTCTTGTCTCTGCCTCGTCCTATGCTGGCAGCCAGTATTCGCATCCGTCTTGCAATCAGGTACAAAGCAGCCATCGTTGAAACCCCTGATGCATTCTGTGCCAGCTTTTATACATTGCACCCAGTTGCCACCTGGTCTGATTTGGTGGTAAGTTGCACGTGCAAGTGGGCCTTTATACAACTATTTGAAACTGCCTCTAACATGTTGTTTGGGAATCGCAAATAGGGATTTCCTAATTGCGACTCACTTGTATCATCGTGCATCACAAAATGCAATTTTTGCATTCACAAAGTTCTTCTTTTTGCCATTCGCCATGTTTTTGTACATGTGGCCCATGGAGAGCAAATTGTTGGAAATGCTTCATGTTGATTCTGTGGTTACCAGTATGGTTGGAAGACCTTTAATGGTAAAATATCCTGAAGGATCCAGCAAAAAAGAAAGTTGTTTCTACATTAATGCTGAATGCAGGGTCTCACTTGGCACTTCGGGCGTGTAATTAAGGGACTTACACTTCACAATCTTTGATTTTAAACTTTAAGCCGGTATTAAATTAGTTCCAAGATGAGACTGAACATTATTATCCATGCGAAGGGGTGGAACAACAAGTAGAATTCCAGGCAGGATTGTCATAGAACTGTAGTTATTGGAATGAGACTGCTGGAGTCGTTGTCAACAAATTTCACCCCTTTCTCTCGCTAGCAAAGAGTCTCATACCTACACGTAGGTCAAAGAAAAAGTGCAGGATGGTTTTTAATACATGTATTAAAAAGACTGCAATCTATGATAATACTTATGAGCTGCAATTATAAGGGCAATGAGACAAAGCAAGACTAGGATTGTTGTGATCAGTGAAAATAAAATAAGCATCCCAAGCATATTGGAGTTACACTACACGTGTATAGGAATCCTACCAAACCTCTAACTTCTAGCGAGAGCATAGTGGTGATAGCCCAGTCTATCCTTACTTAGTCCATAGAAGGAGGACCCACCCCCATTACCTGAAAACGGGGGTCTGCCCGTTGACTCCTTGATTGGTTGCAGAGACAAGACAGGTCAGCAGTGAAATGGCATACAACATGGATGGGTATCCTGGCCGGAATGACCTCTCTCCCCTTCCCTGGCCTGTGTGATATTTTTTATAAAAAAACATGTTTACGTTCTGTTAAACAGCCTGACATAAGCATGCTCCTAAGTGGTGGACTGTTTGCGCACTCTTGTGGCGTCAATACTAGATAGATTATCATATACTTTTCTCATCAGCATTGGGCAGAAGTAGATGATGACATTTTGTACACAAAAATAATAACAACGCTTTTGCAGAATCACAACTGATTAGGATAATAAAACATCCCTGCTGAAAAGCAAGCTGAACTAAAATGAATACATGAAATCAGAGCATATATCTGGGTAAAACGGCACAGGCCGCAGGCCTAAGCTAGGCTAAAATATAGGTGTTCAAAACTATATTCAAAGCTCAAAGTGCTAAAATGAGCCCACAACACCCTTCCCATTGTTGGGACAAGAGTGCAAGTTCAAGACCTAAAACTACAATCCTCTAAAACTAAAACACTAAAAGCACTACAAGCTTATTAACATACACATAAAAGAGATAAAAATGTCAAAGTTGATAAGCAAGGCAGGCCAGCAGACAGACCAAATTAAGGGACAATTTAGTAAAACAAAAATGGCAATTATCAAATTCCAGCAATAATTGTGGTCCTGCAGGAAATCTCTGATATCATCAATGGAGATAGAGGCCAGGAAGGACTCCACTTTGGCAGGCAATAAGTTAACCAGCATGTTGGTTGAAGGATCCACGGAGCATATGTGTACAGATGCCTCAGCTATAGGACTGGTGAAGGGGGCGACACTTCTCGCAGTGCCAGATGTAGAAGGAGCGAGGAAATCCACAAGTGGAGGCTCATAGGATGCCTCACACAACAACCACAGTCTCAATGGGCATGTCTGTGAATGAACCTTTATAGTGTACATTAATAGATCCTTGTCCAACAAAGGCACAGGCTGCACATCAAGACACACCTTCGGTGCACACTTGAAGAAGCACACAGATCAGTATTGGTCGGAATAACAATGACCAATTCAGCTTGAGCTCCTCCAGCAATGAAGCTCTGAAGTACTGCATCATGCAATCATGACACAGATGGGCTGGTGGGAGCTCCATCACTTCACTTTGCTGAGATGGAATAGCCATATTGTTTCAAAAATAGCAACAGCAAGTTACTGACAATTAATGTCAAAGCACTTGAGGAGAGTGAATGGATGCCTGAAGGTATCACTCCAAATACAGCCACTCATTACAACCCTAGTGGTCGGTGTTAAAACGGCGTTAATACCATCAACAGGGCGGCTGTAAAAAATGTTTAATCACGACCAAGGCGGAAACCGCCAACACAGACAGCCACTTTAACACTCCGACCGCCACGGCCGTAGAAACAAACACCGCGGCGGTAACCACCAACAGAAAGGCAGAAGAAAATGTACCGCCCACTGTATTACAAGGCACCAATCTGCCCGCTTTTCCGGGCGGTAACAGAACGCCATCAAAAGCACGGCGGAAAGAGTACTTGGAA
Organism: Pleurodeles waltl; assembly: GCF_031143425.1. Classification (NCBI taxonomy): domain Eukaryota; kingdom Metazoa; phylum Chordata; class Amphibia; order Caudata; family Salamandridae; genus Pleurodeles; species Pleurodeles waltl. The sequence goes on along the minus strand of NC_090438.1, from coordinate 708,267,069 downwards.
TGGAAACCACTCACCTGTCGACACCCAACGAGGAACCAGGACGACATGGAGTCCAAGTTACAGGTGCTACTAATGTTGGTTTACCTCCTCTTCTACCAGAGGCAGCAAAGACGGCGGTGACGACCACGGTGAGTACTGCACCTAGCACACAGGGGAGGGGGGAGGAAAAAGAGAGTGACACACACACGCAACACTCAACACCTCCACCCCCACCCTCACCCACAACACCATACACACAAACACATGCCACAACATTACATATACACCCCCTAACCCTCAGGAAGAATGCAAGGACAAAAGGAAATTATTGCAACAAGTGTAATCATCTAAAATTCAGATATGGAAACAGGTCTGTAACAGATCAGTATATACAAATATATACAGCAACTACACAAGTCCGGATAGTGTTCCATTCATTGTCTGTGGACCAGTGGTCCCAAAATGCATGGGCGAAGTTCGCACATGATACCTGCCTCAAAACAGAGAGAACACTCATGGGGCATTAGGTTGAAAAAAATAGGCACCTCAGGGGGAAGGGAAGGGGAGGCACCTCAGCCGGATGAAGGGGCGACACCACTGCTCCACGAGGGGGCTCCATGCCCACTGTTTAGTCCTGAGGAGTGCAAAGCCACAGTCTCACAAGACTCTCAAGTAGGTGGTTTGCCCACTGTTTGATCCTGGGGAGTGCAAGGCCACAGTCTCACAAGTCTCTCAAGTAGGTGGTTTGCCCACTGTTTGGTCCTGGGGAGTGCAAGGCCACAGTCTCACAAGTCTCTCAAGTGGGTGGTTTGCCCACTGTTTGGTCCTGGGGAGTACAAAGCCACAGTCTCACAAGTCTCTCAAGTGGGTGGTCTGCCCACTGTTTGGTCCTGGGGGGTGCAAAGCCACAGTCTCTCTAGTGGGTGGTTTGCCCACTCCCTGGTCCTGGGGAGTGCAAAGCCACAGTCTCACAAGTCTCTCAAGAGGGTGGTTTGCCCACTGCTTGGTCCTGGGGAGTGCAAAGCCACAGTCTCTCTAGTGTATCCTTTTCTCCACTGGTTCTGGAGGGGGCTTAGTGTCCAGAGTGCTTCATCCTGCCAAGGACTGGGTGAGTGGATGCTTTTCTCCACTGGTTCTGGAAGGGGCTTAGTGCCCAGAGTGCTTCACATGGTGTGTGGCAGATCCCATTCCTGCACCTGGGTGTCAGAGCCACGAGATTTCCTGGGAACAGGTAGCATGATACTCCACGGAGACAGAGACACACTCCACCCTGCGGCGACTCAGCTTGCCAACTGCTGGTCCTGCCAGTGCTGGTTGTGGTGCCTCATGTACGCTGTGCAGGGTCCCGGACATCTCCTGCACCCTCGGACGACTGCCCACTGGGGATGATGTCCATGTCGGCTGTGGTGGGACAGTCTGAGTACGTTGCACGGCAGGTGGCGGTGGGTGCGCCGGTGCCAGTGGCGGACATGCTGGCGGTGGTGCATGTGTCAGCACCTGTGGAGGGAGATACCAGGCGGTCTCCTGCAGCCTCGGGTGGCTGCCCTCTGGGGATGATGCTGGGGACTGGATCAGAGGCAGCAGACGTGCAGGTGGCGGTGCAGGCGGCGGTGCAGGTGGCAGTGATTGGGTGGTGTCCACCGTTGTGCAGGTTGCTGTTCTGACCTGCAGAAGGGGTGTCACCAGTCCCTCACCCTGAGGCTCCGTGCCCTGAGCTGACTTCCCTTTAGCCTTGTGTCCCTTCCCCACCTTGGAAGTCACTGCTGGGACCTTGGCACTGTCCTCTTTGTCTTGGAGGAGGCCTTGCTGCTTGGTTGGTGCGGCTTGTCCTTAGGGCTTGTTGTCCCCTTCTTCACCTTGGCAGGTGGCGGAATAGGGTGATCCTTGGCCTCATTAGGTGGCGCACTGGCAGCCCTGATGGGTGCGGCCCGTGATGCTACAGGACTTGCAGGGACCACAGTGCTGGATGATTTCGTGGCTGAGGTGCTGGGCTGGGATCTGGACATCCTGGCCCTAGCGGAAGGACAGGGGGAGGTGTAGGGAAGGCGTCAAAGTTAGCGAGGAAATGTTTTTTAGACACACTGGGGCGGGTAGATGGATGGGTTTTGGAGTGGAGGAAGAGGTAGTGGTTGTAGGAGGTGTACATCTGCTGAATTTGGGCGAGGGTGCATGGGCTGGAGGCTGTTGTGAGGCGGATGGCTGTTGAGTGGGTTTGTGGCGGTGTTTGTGTACTTTGGGAGGAGGGCTCACAGACAGGGAGAGGACACAGGGGACGTGTGAATGGTAGTCGGGATGGTGATTGCAATTGAGCGGTGTGTGGTGATGGGCGTGCTGGTGATGGAGGTAGTGGCTAAGGATGTAGTGCATGCACTTGTGAGTGGAGACGAGACTGGGAGGGAGGAGGAGGACGTGTAGGAGGGGGACACAGTGGAGGCAGTGGATGTTGGCATGCCTGCATGGGGATGGTGCTTGTGTGAGTGCCTGTGGGATGTGTGGTGCTTATGTTTGCCATGTCCACTCATGTGTTGATGAGTGTGCATGCTGGTCTGATGGTGTGCTTGGGATAGGCTGAGGCAGGGGGGATTGGGTCTGGCTAGTGGAAGTTGGAGGGGGTGGCTGGACACAGGGACAATGGCTGCCATCAGTGCTGAGGCCAGAGCCTGAAATGCTCTCTGTTGGGCTGCCACGCCAGAATGAATGCCCTCCATGTGTGGATTTGTTTGCTGCAAATGCATCTCAATACTCTGGATGGCATTCAAAATCGTTGATTGCCCAATAGTGAGGGATCTCAGGAGGTCAATAGCCTCCTCACTGAGGGCAGCAGGGCTGACTGGGGCAGGGCCTGAGGTGCCTGGGGCGAAGGAGGTGCCCACCCTCCTGGGTGAGCGGGCACGGGAAACTCGATGAGGGGCTTCTGGGAGTGCGGTGCTGGTAGGGGGGTGGCAGCTGTACCTGTTGTTGAGGTGGGCACAGAGGTGCCCGCTACCGCAAGGGAGCTCCCACCAGAGAAGGAGTCGCTGTCGCTGGTGTCTCCTCCTGTCTCTGTCGTGGAGCTCCCCCCACCCTCTGTCCCTCTGGTGCCTTCAGAGTCTGTACATTCACCCTCCAGGGCCATGTGGGTTGCAGCTCCCTCCTGCTCCGGTGCCACTGCTCCTCCGCCAGATTATGCTAATGCACACAAGGACAGGGTAACAAAACAAAAAGGGGAGGAAAGACAGAGGAGAGATGGTCAATGCCTGCAACAACACCACCGTTGGCGGACACAACACACAGGGAGCAGCCCTATGCACTAGGCCATGCACTAAAAGCTCTGGGGAAAATCACATGCCCATGGTGGACTGTGCCTATGCCCATTTGATGCACACTTGGAACCCACAGGAGCCTGACTAGGTGTAGAGGGCCACTACGACTTTTGGGGTTGGACTGGCACTGAGCCTGCCAAACAATGGATCTACCCTGGCACGCTTGCCCTGCCCTAGGGGAACCCACAGTCCTCTTCCCACACCCATAAACCTCAAAAAGCATGCAGAGTAAGCTGCATGAGACAGTGCTCACCCCCTTGTGGCTGCTGTGATGTCCTCAAGTGCCCATCCAACTCCAGATATGCCACCACCAGGATCTGGTCCATCAGGAGGGTCATGGTGCGACGGGTACCTCTTCCATGTTGGGAGGCCATGCCCAGCTGGACCTCCGCCATCTTCTTGGTCCAGCGGTGCAGGTCCTCCCATTTTTTGCAGCAGTGGGTGCTCTGTCTATGGTGGACCCCCAGGGTCCGCACTTCCTTGCCGATGGCACGCCAAATACCCTTCTTCTGGTGGGCGCTGACCTAGAGGAATGGTAAAGTAGGAATATATTTTACTCCCCCGTCCAGTTATTCTTACTCATTGGCCACAGCCACCCACCCTGGCCCACAAACACATACACTGACCATACTCACATGCTGGCCTCTGCCCACCCCCACCTGTACCTTCCATCGACGCCACTCCATACATTCATGTCCCATCCGTCATGCTCACAGTGTACTCACCTGTTTTTCTGGTGGACCGTAGAGTTCTGTGTACTGGGGGAAGACCCCATCAACCAGTTTGTCCAACTCCTCTGCAGTGTAGGCAGGGGCCATTTCCCCAGACACTGTAGCCATTGTCGCTTCCAGACTCACGTCATAGCAGCACTTGCAGTGTAGGTCCTCTCCTGTTGAAGGTCAGGTATCAAGTAAGTGAACAAATAGAAAATGGCGGTCACGTCTGTGGTGGTGCGTACCGTCACCGCCGGCGTACATCGTCATTGGCTCCTGGAACCCATAGGGCCCAATGATAACCAATGCTGAATTGCACCACTGTCTTCGTCCGCCTACCGCGACGCTGCACAACGCCAGCGCAGTTACCTCATGTCCCCTTGTCCCTCCTTACAGGTCAGGCAGACACCATTTCAGGTGGCCATATGGCGGGCTAACTAACTGCGTCACAGCAGTTTTGTGCAGGAATACGGACATACAACGCTAAACACAGATTAAATAACATTTGTTCTAAACAGCCTTGTGCAAGCTATGTGGTGTATGACCCTCTGCTCACCCTTCTCCTCCATAGGCCATGTCCGCTGGGGCAGATGATGACATGGCATCATCCTCTGGTATACAGACGCCTAGTGGACCTGTCGACGATGGAAGACAGACACATCATCATCATCACCTACAGACTTGATCATGTCATAATCCATGAACTGTGTGCCCAGTTGGAGCCAGACCTGATGTCAGCTATCCGCCATCCCACAGGAATCTCCCCTCTAGTGCAGGTCCTATCAGTACTCCAATTCCTGGACAGTGGGTCCTTTCAAACAACAGTGGCCATGGCATCAGGGATGTCACAGCCAATATTCTCTAACGTGTTGTCCAGAGTGTTGTCTGCCCTGCTGAAACAGATGCGCAGCTACATCGCATTCCCCCAGGTGGAGGATTTGCCCACAGTGAAGCTGACTTCTATGCTCTGGGACATATCCCCAACCTTATTGGTGCCATTGATGGTACACATGTGGCATTTGTCCCCCCCCCGCAGGAATGAACAGGTGTACAGAAACCGCAAAAGCTACCATTCTATGAGTGTTCAGATGGTGTGTTTGGCAGACCAGTACATCTCCCATGTGAATGCTCAATATCCTGGCTCAGTGCATGACGCTTACATTTTGAGGAATAGCAGCATCCCTTATGTGATGGGGCAACTCCAGAGGCACCGGGTGTAGCTAATAGGTGAGCCCAAGGTCCCAACGCAGATTACAGAGGTGTCTGGAAATGGGAGAGTCCCTAATGGTTGTTGTATGTCTCACAGTTGCCCCTCTATATTTGCAGGTGACTCTGGTTACCCCAACCTGTCATGGCTACTTACCCCAGTGAGGAATCCCAGGACAAGGGCAGAGGAATGATACAATGAAGCACATCGGCGGACTAGGAGGATAATTGAGCGTACTTTTGGCCTCCTGAAGGCCAGATTACGGTGCCTCCATCTGACAGGTGGCTCCCTATACTACTCACAGAAGAAGGTGTGCCAGATCATCGTGGCATGCTGTATGTTGCACAACCTGGCTTTGCGACGCCAGGTGCCTTCGCTGCAGGAGGATGGGCCTGATGTTGGTCTTGTGGCAGCTGTGAAGCCTGTGGACAGTGAAGAAGAGGAGGCAGAAAAAGAAGATATAGACAACCGAAACAACATCATCATGCAATACTTCCAGTGAGACACAGGTAAGTGACTGCCACTGCTCCTCTCATATCAGACTACTGTAGGACATTGCATGATTATGCCTTTTTGCCTCTGTGCATGGACCCTGACAGTTCACATTGGCTTTCCATTTTACAGATCTGTGTACCACTTTCTGCCATGTTTACAGCTGTCCAACAACTGTCTAACATTGGAATGTGGAAATGAACATTGGCATTGCTATTATTCTGAAAGTTTGCAATAACACATTTGTGAATGTACAGACCGACTCCAGAGTGATTTGTGATTCAAGGGTGTTTACTTATGTGCTCATAAGTGGAGGGGGCTGTGCAATGGACTGGGGTGATGGATGAATGTCCATGGTAGAGTCCAGTCTATTGGCAGCACAGGTGCATTGTCCAAGGGGGCATAGGAAGTGGAATAATGGCAGTTGAAAGTGGACTGGGTAACTAAGTGGGACAGAAGGGTGACTATCAGGAGAGTCCTATTTCCTTGCGGGGGTATTGGCAATGTTCTCTGTCTTGTGCCTGGATCGCAGGGACCGTTTGCGGGGTGGTTCTCCTTCTGCAGGGGGTGGGGTGCTGGTGACCTGTTGGTCCTGTGGAGGGACCTCCTGTCCACTAGCGCAGGCGGAGGTGGAGGGCTGTTCATCATTCAGGCTAGTGTCAGGGGCCTGTTGGTGTGCCACTGTGTGCCTCTTGGTGTTGACCATGTCTACCAGCACCCCTGCAATGGTGACAAGGGTGTTGTTAATGGACTTCAAGTCCTTCCTGATCCCTAGGTAGTGTTCCTCCTGCAGCCGCTGGGTCTCCTGAAACTTGGCCAGTACCGTGCCCATGGTTTCCTGGGAATGATGGTATGCTCCCCTGATGTTGGAGAGTGCCTCGTGGAGAGTGGGTTCCCTGGGCCTGTCCTCCCCCTGTCGCACAGCAGTCCTCCCAGCTTCCCTGTTATCCTGTGCCTCTGTCACCTGAACCGTGTGCCCACTGCCACTGACCCCAGGTCCCTGATTGTCTTGGGTTAGTGAGTTTGCCTGGGGTCCCTGTAGTGGTGGACACAATGCTGATTGACCTGTCCTGGGGATAGTGGCATGGGCCCGCTGGGTGGGTGCTGTGGGGGTGTTTCCTGAGGGGGGACATTCTGTGGTTGTTTGTGACAGTGGCAGGGGAACCGACTGTCCCGAGGTTCCAGATGGGCCGGGCTAGTCATCTTGATCCAGGCATACAGAGCTGTTGTTGTCACTGTGGGCCTCTTCTGTGGGGGGACTGGATATGTCTGGCACCTCCTGTCCGGTGACGTTGGGTAGTGGTCCTGTTCGGGGGTAAATGCATAGTTATTGTATCGGTTTATGCCCTCTTGTCCAAAGTGTAAGTTACCCTCTACTCCTGTGCTTGGCTTATTGTCTTTGGCCTTGTGTGATTGTTAATTTTGCGGCCTGGGTGAGTATCTGTACTGGACATGCTTTGGTGATGCGTGTCCATGCATTGGTGTGGCATGCAGGCCTTAGAATTGGGATGTGTTAGGTTTGATAGTGGGGTATCTGTGGGGTGTTGTGATGATGGGAGTGAGGGTAGGGGTAGGAGTTTGTGATGGCATGCAGGTAGGGTGGGAGGATAAAGTAGTAAAGGGTTGACTTACCAGAGTCCAGTCCTCCTGCTACTCCTGCGAGGCCCTCAGGATGCATGATTGCCAAGACTTGCTCCTCCCATGTTGTTAGTTGTGGGGGAGGAGGTGGGGGTCCACCGCCAGTCCTCTATACTGCTACCTGGTGTCTAGATGCCACGGAATGCACCTTCCCCCGTAGGTAGTTCCACCTCTTCCTGATGTCATCCTGTGTTCTTGGATGCTGTCCCACTGTGTTGACCCTGTTGACAATTCTCTGCCATAGCTCCATCTTCCTAGCAATCGATGTCTGCTGCACCTGTGATCCGAATAGCTGAGGCTCTACACGGATGATTTCCTCCACCATGACCCTGAGCTCCTCCTCAGAAAACCTGGGGTGTCTTTGAGGTGCCATGATGTGGTGTGGATGATGTGTGAGGTGCTGTTTGTTGTGATGTGTGGGGGGATGTGTTGGTGTGTGCTCTTTGAGGTGCGTGGATGTTGTATGAGTGATGGTGTTGTGTGCCTGTGGATGCTGGTGTTGTGTTTGCTATTCTCTCTCTCTCTCTGCTTCTTCCAAAAATGTCGGTGTAAGGGGTTGTGGGTAATGTGGGTGGGTGTTTTATATTGGATTGGGTGTGTGGATGTGGTGTGTGTATGTGTATCAGGTGTGTGTATTTTGAATTGTCCAATGTGGTTGTGTTTTGTAAATCTGTGTGTATTTTGAGCACAGTGGTGTGTACCGCCAATGGATTACCACGGTTGAATGACCGCTGCATTGTTTTGTGGGTCGTGATAGTGTGGGAGTGTGAGAAAATAGCCTCTTTCTAGCCTTGTTACCCCCACTTTTGGCCTGTTTGTGAGTATATGTCAGGGTATTTTCACTGTCTCACTGGGATCCTGCTAGCCAGGGCCCAGTGCTCAAAGTGAAAACCCTATGTTTTCAGTATGTTTGTTATGTGTCACTGGGACCCTGCTAGCCAGGACCCCAGTGCTCATAAGTTTGTGGCCTATATGTATGTGTTCCCTGTGTGATGCCTAACTGTCTCACTGAGGCTCTGCTAACCAGAACCTCAGTGGTTATGCTCTCTCTTTACAAATTGTCACTAACAGGCTAGTGACCAATTTCACCAATTCACATTGGCATACTGGAACACCCTTATAATTCCCTAGTATATGGTACAGAGGTACCCAGGGTATTGGGGTTCCAGGAGATCCCTATGGGCTGCAGCATTTCTTTTGCCACCCATAGGGAGCTCTGACAATTCTTACACAGGCCTGCCACTGCAGCCTGAGTGAAATAACGTCTACGTTATTTCACAGCCATTTACCACTGCACTTAAGTAACTTATAAGTCACCTATATGTCTAACCTTTACCTGGTAAAGGTTGGGTGCTAAGTTACTTAGTGTGTGGGCACCCTGACACTAGCCAAGTTGCCCCCACATCGTTCAGGGCAAATTCCCCAGACTTTGTGAGTGCGGGGACACCATTACCCGCGTGCACTATACATAGGTCACTACCTATGTATAGCGTCACAATGGTAACTCCGAACATGGCCATGTAACATGTCTAAGATCATGGAATTGTCACCCCAATGCCATTCTGGCATTGGGGAGACAATTCCATGATCCCCCGAGTCTCTAGCACAGACCCGGGTACTGCCAAACTGCCTTTCCCGGGGTTTCACTGCAGCAGCTGCTGCTGCCAACCCCTCAGACAGGTTTCAACCCTCTCCCTTTGGAAAAAGGTGTCAGGGCTGGGGAGGAGTAGCCTCCCCTAGCCTTTGGAAATGCTTTGATGGGCACAGATGGTGCCCATCTCTGCATAAGCAAGTCTACACCGGTTTAGGGATCCCCCAGCCCTGCTCTGGCGCGAAACTGGACAAAGGAAAGGGGAGTGACCACTCCCCTGACCTGCACCTCCCAGGGGAGGTGCCCAGAGCTCCTCCAGTGTGCTCCAGACCTCTGCCATCTTGGAAACAGAGGTGCTGCTGGCACACTGGACTGCTCTGAGTGGCCAGTGCCAGCAGGTGACGTCAGAGACTCCTTCTGATAGGCTCTTACCTGTGTTGCTAGCCTATCCTCCTTCCTAGATAGCCAAACCTCCTTTTCTGGCTATTTAGGGTCTCTGCTTTGGGGAATTATTTAGATAACAAATGCAAGAGCTCATCAGAGTTCCTCTGCATCTCTCTCTTCACCTTCTGACAAAGGATCGATCGCTGACTGCTCAGGACGCCTGCAAAACCGCAACAAAGTAGCAACGACGACTTCCGCAACCTTGTATCGCTTCATCCTGCAGGCTTTCTCGACTGTTTCCAGGTGGTGTGTGCTCTGGGGGTAGCCTGCCTCCTTCTTGCACCAGGAGCTCTGAAGAAATCTCCCGTGGGTCGACGGAATCTTCCCCCTGCAACCGCAGGCAACAAAAGACTGCATCACCAGTCCTCTGGGTCCCCCCTCAGCACGACGAGCGTGGTCCCTGGAACTTAGCTAATCTGTCCAAGTGACTCCCACAGTCCAGTGACTCTTCAGTCCAAGTTTGGTGGAGGTAAGTCCTTGCCTCCCCACGCTAGACTGCATTGCTGGGTACCGTGTGATTTGCAGCTGCTCCGGCTCCTGTGCACTCTTCCAGGATTTCCTTTGTGCACAGCCAAGCCTGGGTCCCCGACACTCTAACATGCAGTGCACAACCTTCTGAGTTGTCCTCCGGCGTTGTGGGACTCCCTTTTGTGTCTTCAGGTGAGCTCTGGTTCACTCCTCTTCATAGTGCCTATTCTGGCACTTCTGCGGGTGCTGCCTGCTTCTGTGAGGGCTCCCTGACTTGCTGGGCTCCTCATCCAAGTGGCGATATCCTGGTCCCTCCTGGGCCACAGCAGCATCCAAAAACTCTAACCACAACCCTTGCAGCTAGCAAGGCTTGTTTGCGGTCTTTCTGCATGGGAACACCTCTGCAAGCTTCTTCACGACGTGGGACATCCATCCTCCATAGGGGAAGTTCCTAGTCCTCTTCGTTCTTGCAGATTCCACAGCTTCTACTATCCAGTGGCAGCTTCTTTGCACCCTCAGCTGGCATTTCCTGGGCATCTGCCCAATCTCGACTTTGTCGCGACTCTTGGACTTGGTCCCCTTGTTCCACAGGTACTCTCGTCTGGAAATCCACTTTGGTTGCATTGCTGGTGTTGGTCTTCCTTGCAGAATTCCCCTATCACGACTTCTGTGCTCTCTGGGGAATATAGGTGCACTTTACACCTACTTTTCAGGGTCTTGGGGTGGGCTATTTTTCTAACCCTCACTGTTTTCTTACAGTCCCAGTGACCCTCTACAAGCTCACATAGGTTTGGGGTCCATTCGTGGTTTGCATTCCACTTCTAGAGTATATGGTTTGTGTTGCCCCTATACCTATGTGCTCCTATTGCAATCTACTGTAATTCTACATTGCTTGCATTACTTCCTTTTGCTATTACTGGATATTTTTGGTATTGTGTACATATATCTTGTGTATATTTGGCATCCTCATACTGAGGGTACTCACTGAGATACTTTTGGCATATTGTCATAAAAATAAAGTACCTTTATTTTTAGTATATCTGTGTATTGTGTTTTCTTATGATATTGCGCATATGACACCAGTGGTATAGTAGGAGCTTTGCATGTCTCCTAGTTCAGCCTAAGCTGCTCTGCTATAGCTACCGTCTATCAGCCTAAGCTGCTAGAAACACCTCTTCTACACTAATAAGGGATAACTGGACCTGGTACAGAGTGTAAGTACCCCATGGTACCCACTACAAGCCAGGCCAGCCTCCTACAGGGCGCAGTTCTGTTGGCATGGCGGTGTAGGTTTTGCTATTGCCAGTTTATCACTGACCTTTGGTGTGGCGGACTTGTGTGGGTGTCTGTATTGTGGCCGATTACGAGATGTAGGTCGTAATACCTGTAGCGGATTTCCGCTGCAGCCACGGTATCTTGACAGCCGTCAGCACGGCTTTAAGCAGGATTTACCACCAGTGTTGTAATGAGGGCCACAGTCTGGAAGGTGCTAACAAATCCGGAACCGACAGCCATAAAAAAGCACAAAATTCCAGCAGTATTAGATGCGGTAAAAATCCTGCTCACCAATCCTCCAAAGTGTTTGGAGAAGTTGATATTTAATAGGGTATTTATCTCTGCTGATGACCTTGCTACCCATAGGTCATAGGTCTCTGGGGCTAATGTCAGAGCCACATGTTTTTCATACAAAAGCGCCTTTAGCCTGTTCAGCTTGTCAAAATTTACATTTGAAGTAGTGATGCGCTGCCACATTTCTGCTACTTTTATCTCGTATCGGGGGAAATAACACCTCAGCAGGTTACAATATGGGAAACCAAAATCATGTAGGCGATTCCAAGCTTCATCCCGCAACAGCCTTTATATCTCAGCATCACATAAATTCCATTTGAAAGTATCTGAAATACTGGGCAAATCATAGAGATGGGAGTACCCTTCGGATAGCAAGCCAAGCAAACACAACTCTCATAACTTGAGAGATAGCGAGCCAAGTTTGCTACAGCCACATTACAAGTGCTGCGCAAGGACACCTGCTTACAAATCTTAGAATGACTAATAGCTGTCTCACATTCGCTTCTGCTAAGAAAGACTTGTTTGCTGTTTAAACATGTGTAATCAAAAGGTAACTCCCACACCTTATGGATGTAGTGTTCCTTACCACTCAAATCAAATGTTTTAAACATTTGGTGAACTGAAATATCGAAATGGGCAGATTAATTACCCTATGTATTAGCCATACTGCAAATGGAATTTCCGCTACAGTAAAAGGTATCTTCTCCAATTCCTCGATGTTAAGCATGATGTATCCTGCTTCTTTTTTAGCCATTATCTGCTGCTGTCTTGTCAAATTAAATGCAGCAAATAACTATGTAGAGTTAACGTGCTGCCAGGGCACGTGGCCACTTCTAAGAACCTGCAACGTCCAACCCAACTTCATAATGGACCTAAGCCGACTCTGTCCATAATGTAAAAGTGACATGTTATTATCTTGAATTACGTCTATTGCAGACAACACAATGTCATTGAGGATGTAAATGCGGTTGGACAATGTGCTCATATCAATATCAACAATGTCTAGAGACATTTCCATGTTTTCTTTGTCAATCCGCCTTAAACCTGCAGCAGCTTCCATTTGTGAAAGCTTCCAGATCTCATCATATATAGCATATAAAAAAAATTGAGGGTGGGTTTCTAGGACCCAATAAGAAATCTTGTAAGTCAATATCTTCTGAAAGGTGACTAAGGTGTTCTTTGACAGCTGCTAATGTGGAAGAAAGTAACCACTGTTGGCACAGTTTACCCACACTATGGCCGTCAATACAACCCTGGCGGTCAGTGATAAAACAGCAGTAATACCGCCAACAGGCCGGCGGTAACAAAAATAAAATTATGACCACAGTGGAAACCGCCCACACAGACAGCCACTTTAACACACCAACCGCCACGGCGGTAGCAACAAGCACTGCAGCAGTAACCACCAACAGCCAGGCAGAAGACAATGTACCACCCACTGTATTACAACAGGCCTATCCGCCACCTTTTCAGGGGCGGTACCAACAACATCAACAGCACAGTGGAAATAGTACACAGAAGGCAAAGGACTCACCTCTGGAGACTCAAGGAAGAATCATGACGCCATGGAGCCCGAGTTTACACATCTTCCCCCATGCTTGTATACTGCCTCATGCACTACGAACAGCAACGCCGGCGAAGACACACTGCCTAGCACACAAGGGAGGGGGGAGGAAAAAGAGTGTGACACACTCACGCAACACCCCCATCCCCACCCCCAACCCCATACACACAAACAGATGCAGTAACATTGCATATACAGCCTGTACCCCTCAGGAATAATGCAAGGACAAAAGGAATTGATTAAAGTGAGTGCAATAAGATATAATACTAGAAAATCGTGCTTCAAAATCAAAACAGTATAAACATATATACAAATGGAGGGCCAGTGCCCAGTCCTCAATGCCTGTGGGCCACAGGGCCACATCACATAGGCCAAGGCCCCACTTGACTCCTGCAACAACACAGAGAGAACACTGTAGGGGCATCAAGTCAAAAATAGCCAGGCGCCTCAGGGGGACGGGGAATGGAGGGGCACCTCAGCTGGAAGATGGTACAACACCACTGCTCCTGGAGGGTGCTACATGCCCTGTGCAATGTCCTCGGGAGTGCAAAGCCACAGTCTCTCAAGTGGGTGGTTTGCCCACTGCTTGGTACTGGGGAGTACAAAGCCACAGTCTCTCAAGTGGGTGGTTTGCCCACTGCTTGGTACTGGGGAGTGCAAAGCCACAGTCTCTCAAGTGGGTGGTTTGCCCACTGGTTGGTCCTGGGGAGTGGAAAGCCACAGTCTCTCAAGTGGGTGGTTTAGCCACTGGTTCTGGAGGGGGCCTTGTGCCAGTGTGCTTCATCCTGGCATGGAGGGGGTGAGTGGATAGCTTCTCCACTGGTTCTGGAGGGGGCCTTGTGCCCTGTGATGCAGCACTTGGAGAGTGCAAGGCCACAGTGTATCACCTGGGTGTCACACCTACAGGATTTGCAGGGTCCAGGGTGCACTACAGCCCATGGAGGCAGGACTACACACTGCCCGCCGGCGGTGATAGCTGCTCAGTAGTGGCAGTGGCGGTGCTGGTATCGGGGATGCCAGTGGTGGGGGGAGGCTCCAGCCCTTCCCCTGCAGCCTCGGATGGCTGCCCACTGGGGCTGCTGCTGCTGGTGGCATTGCTGGAGGCGATTCTGGTGGCAGTGCTGGTGTCGAGGATGCTAGTGGTCAGGGGAGGCTCCAGCCCTTCCCCTGCAGCCTTGGATGGCTGAACTGCCATGGTTGGTGGTGGAATCAGTCCCAGCACCAGGGCGCCTGTCCTTCCTGCCTGCAGGTGCAGGCCCCTTGCCCTTCACTTTTGCAGCTGGTGGTGCCTCCTTGCCTTTCTCCTTGGCAGCTGGTGATGCCTCCTTGCCCTTCCCCTTGGCAGCTGGTGGTGCATCCTTGTCCTTCCCCTTGGCAGCTGGTGCAGGCACACTGTCAGTGCTGATTGTTGGTTCCCAGGAGCCTCTCACACCTGCAGTAGCTGCCAACCCTACTGTAGCCGTGGACTGGATGGCTTAGGTGCTCGCCTGGGTTCGGACCACCCTGGCCTGACATGAAGGATGGGGGGGAGGGGTAGGGAAGAGGTCAATGACAGAGAGGAAAAGCTTCTTAGGGACACTGGGGCGGGAAGAGGGTGAAGGTTTGGGAGTGGAGGAAGAAGGTGTGGTTGTAGGAGATGTCTGTCTGCTGTGTTTGGGTGCAGGTGCATCGGCTGGATGCTGTTGTGAGGTGGATGGCTGTTGGGTGTCTGGGCACTTGCATTTGTATACTTTGGGAGGAGAGGGCAAGGGCACAGACACAGTGGGAGAGGACACAGGGGACGTGTGCATGGATGTGGGGGTGGTTACTGCCAGTGCAGGTGTGTAGTGATAGGCGTGATGGTGATTGGGGTATTGGATGAGGATGTAGTACATGCAGGTGTGAGTGGAGATGCTACTGGGAGGGTGGTGAATGAGGAGGAGGAGGAAGACACAGTGGAGGCAGTAGATGTTGGTATGTCTGCATCTGGATGGTGTTTGTGTGTGTGCCTGTGGGATAATGTGTGGTGCTTGTGTTTACCTGAGACACTCCTGTGTGTTGTCTTGGGTGCATGCTGGTCTGAATGTGTGCTTGGGATAGGATGGGGTTGAGGGGAATGGGACTGGGTAGAGGAAATTGGAGGGGGGAGGCTAGAGACAGGGACAATAGCCAATAGCTGCCATCAGGGAGGAGGCATGCACTATGGTTGACTGCCCAACAGAGATGGATCACAGGAGGTCAATAGCCTCCTCACTTAGGGCACTAGGGCTGACTGGGGCAGGGCCTGAGGTGCCTGGGGCGAAGGAGATGCCCACCGTCCTGGGTGAGCGGGCACGGGAAACTCGCTGTGAGGCTGCTGGGAGGGCATGCTGGTACGGGTTGGCGGCTGTACCTGTAGTTGGGGTGGGCACAGAGGTGTCCGCCACCAGCACGGAGCTTCCATCGGAGGAGGTATCACTGTCAGAACTGTCCCCTCCTGTCTCGCCGTGGTGCTCCCCTCGCCCTCCATCTCACTGGTGCCCTAACCGTCAGTGGATTCGTTCTCATGGGCCCTGTGGGATGTAGCTCCCTTTGTCACTGGTGCACATAAGGACAGGGTGACAAAACAAAAAGGGGGGAAGAGACAAAGGATACACTTGGTCAATGACAGCAACAACACCACCGGTGGCTTACACGACACACACACACACCACGCACAGGGAACAGTCCTAGCACTAGGCAATGTACTACCAGTCACAATGCTAGCCACCAGCCCATGGACAGGAATACCTAACGCCAATAGTAGCATACCTGACACTCACAGACCCCTGCCCAGTAGTGGATACCTACTAGCTTGGTTGGAAGTGGTTCACATCAGACCCTGCCCAACATGGGACCTACCCTTCAATGTCTGGCCTAGGGGCACCCACAGGCCCACATCCCCCACACGGAGACCCACCATGCGCAAGTAGTATATTGGAAAACTGTACTCACCTCTTTGTAGCTGCTGTGATGCTCTCAAGCGCCCATCTAGCTCCGGATAGGCCACCGCCAGTATGCTGGCCATCAGGGGGGTCAGAGTTCGACAGGCACCCCTTCCTCGTTGGGAGGCCATCCCCAGCTGGGCCGCCGCCATCTTTCTTGCCCAGCGTCTCAGGTCCTCCCACCGTTTCCGACAGTAGGTGCTCCACCTGCCGTAGACCCCAGGGTCCGCACATCCTTGGCGATGGCACGCCATATACCCTTTTTCTGATGGGCGCTGATCTGCACAAAAAGAAACACAGAAAAAGGTATCAGTCATACATTTTGGCCTGTTACACTCATGGCCTACCATAACCCTCACATCCCCTCATGCACAGACATTGCCCATCATACATGCAGCACGCTGCTCAGAACCCTTCCCCTACATGAGGCCCTCACACACAGCACTCCGTGCATCCCTGCCCCTTGCATCGTGCTCACAGTGAACTCACCTGTTGGTCTGGAGGCCCATACAGCATTCGGTACTGGGGTAGGAGCCCATCCACCAGTCTCTCCAACTCCACAGCAGTGAAAGCAGGGGCCCTTTCCCCAGTGACACAAGCCAGGATCGGCTCAAGACACAGGTCACAGCAGCACTTGCAGTGTAGGTCCTTTCCTGTTGAAGGTCAAGTAGCAAGTGAGTGAACAGATAGAAAATGGCGGTCACATCCGCGGCGGTGCGTACCTTCCAGGCGTGCATCACCATTGGCCACTGTAACCCATAGGGCCCAATGACAACCAATGTGGAGTTGCACGGCGGTACTCGACCGCCTCCCGCAACGGCGCACAACATCAGCAGCATTACATCATCTCCACATGTCCATCCACACAGGACAGGCAGAAGCCATTTCAAGGGTGGGGCAGGTCATGGTACCTAACTGCGTCACAGTACACATAGGCACCATTTGGGCCTATACAACAACATACTGTTACAATCACAACATTCGATGGAGTGTAGTGTTTGGAAATGTGGTATAGTGACCAGCTGCTCTCTGTTTTGCCCCCAAGATTACAGCCACTGCGTATGAGTAGGAGATGGAGACATCCCCCTGTGTACAGACCCCTGGTGGACTTGGCAACAATGGACTGTAAACGATAGATTGCAGGAGTCTATATATATAATTTTTTCTTTAGAAGGAGTCTCTGACGTCACCTGCTGGCACTGGCCATATTAAGGAATTTCGGATAATTACCGACTTCCTGCTTTGAATTTTCTTGTGTGAGTGTCTGAGCATTACCTCAATTTTCACTCCCTTGACATTTTTTTAATCTTGGCCATTTCCCAACATCAAAGAATAAATCACTTAGTGAGGGTCCTGAGCCAATCTTATCCTTTATTCCTGTACTTTCCTTCCCCACGGACCCATACTTGGCTCCGCGGCATCATCGGCAAAAACAAAAGATCTCCGGCAAAGAGCCCCCCCTTTTTTAGGGGGGAGCCCGTCAGACATTGCAGCGCCGGTCTGACGAGGAGCTGTCCGATGATGAAGCATGACACCAAGTACGGTGTGTGAGGACTCTTGCTCCTGATGATCAGGACTCCTTTACTTCCTCTCCCTATTCTTTTGGAACAGTGTATCATATTTTATTATCAAGTTCTTTGGAGGATATACACTGGACCATAAATCCTCCCATCCCCTCCTTTTTTTGAAGTAGCTGTGACTCTACCCAGATGATTTCCTCCACCATGACCCTTAGCTCCTCCTCTGAGAACCTGGGCTGTCTTTGTGGTGCTATGGGTGTAGTGTGAGGGTGTGTTGGGGTGACGTGTTGGGGTGTGTGCTGTAAGGTAAGTGGATGGTGTATGGGTGATGGTATTCTGTGGCTCTGGTTCTGTGGGTGCTCTGGGTGTGTCTCTCTCTCAGTTGTCAATTTGTTTGAGTCGTGAAGGGTTGTGGGTAATGTGTGTCTTATCCAGGTGACTGACACCTGATCTGATTGATATAAGTCAATAAGGGCGCTCATTGAAGGACCACACACCAATAATGTACACAACTTAGCTTCAATAGAATTTCCAGTAAAGTACATGCGTTTGGCACATCAACAAAGTAGAATGAAAAATAGCAATAAAGAGCATCTATTTATATGTGAGCAAAGTGTTCACCAATAGGAACACTACATTGGTTGACTGTCTATGAAATGCATATTTTAGCTACTGCAGCATATTCACATTAAGATGTTCAAGGAAAAAGCTAAATAAATGAGCAGAATACATCAGATTATAAACATAGCGCAGGTATGTTAATCAATCAGAATAAAGCAGAGAAACAAAGGCCTTTCATTCCAGAGTGGAACTTAACTTTATCCACAATGCTGGGAAGCCCTCTCCCGCCTGCTCAAACCTCTCTCTCCCTCGAGCGTCACGGTCTAAGAACAGCACAGCCAGGGAGGCAGCAATGTGGGCGATGGCAGCTTGCACAACTCTATCTGCAAGCTTCAATCCCCTCACCTGCGCTTCAGTGCTTAAATAACCTGAAGCTTGGACTGTATCCCTTTCTCGCATTTTCTAGCTATATTATCAGCACACGTCCCTTGGCTGCTCTGTTGTTCACTAGCCATTATTTTTCTGGCCTTTTCCTGGACTCCCTTTCTAAGGGTTAGAGTGATCTTCGTGTCCCTCTCCCACACTTCCTGCTTCTTGTACATGCAGCTGCGGATAATTTTATCTATGGAATGTTGGAAAACAAGCTTGAAAGTGACATTGTGGACTTTTCCATGTATGGTTCAAGTTTCAGCAGGCATCACGCTCATCTACACTGCTCAGACTAATTAACCCTTTGCGTCACAATGTCTTCCGCACCTTTCCCTACAATGATCACTCCACCCCTTAGATGAGCGCAATGCATGCGAAACAATAAAAATAAAAAAGTCATTTATTTTGGCATTTCTCCAGCTAGGTTGCTACGAATACCCGTCAGCATTATTCTAAGCGCTTGCATTTTAGTATAAAGATGTTTAGTATGTACATATAGTCTACATAATATAGTCATCAATATGACACAAACAATCAGTAACCAAATTAAAGGACGCAACATTACATTTAGCGTTTTTGTAGCTCCTGATGCCCAACCCAAGAAAATAGCATAACAGTAGTGCTCAGTTACTTGCTGGATGCGTGAAGCAGTGTGCATAAGCTGTTTAGCGTCTAGGTCATCTGTATGGCTGTATCCTTGGGGTATTTCGCTGCCATATCAATTTCGTAAATGTGACTTGTGCATAATGCCTGATTGCCTCTAGTCTGGGTAACTTAACAACAAGCGGAATGTTCCATTCTAACTGTGCTCACATTTGCATTTGTAATGTGGTTGTGGTGAACTTAGTCGGTCAGTATAGGATGTGAGTACTTATGTCAATAATGCTGGTAATATCGCATAATACACATTACTTGCTCTCCGGTGGTTTGTACAAATCCATTAATGAGTAAGGGATGATTAGTAACATAACATATGCTCTCTGTCCCTATCTGATATAAGTCTATGCCATTAATAGGATAAGGTAACCCTTCGCATTCTCCGTAGTTCTGTTGGCGTAACAGTGTGGGTTTGGATACCGCCAGTTTATCACTGACCTTTGGGCTGGCGGACTTGTGTGTGTGTCTGTACAGTGACAGATTTCTATGTGTGGGTCATAATATGGGTAGTGGTAAAGTGCGACTGCAGCGGTATGTTGGCAGTAGTCGGCATGGCGGTAAGCGGGACTTAACGCCAATGTCATAATGAGGGCCTAAATGTTGTTATGATACCTGAGTGTTGAACTGTGGCGTAACAAGGGTTTGGTCGAGTTGCTCTGAAACCCCGTGTGGAATTTACTAAAACTGCCTGACAATCATTTGTGTCCACTGGCCACAATAACCACCCGCCAAGACATGAAAGTAAGGAATTAAAGGTACCCTTTTGAACCCAACTAGTGAGATGCTTTTCGGTGACATTTAAAAGTGTCTGCCAATTGTTAAATTGAGCTGGTGTCGGAATACTGGGCGCATTCAGCTCTTTTATTTTTGCTAACACAAGACAAGCTGTTTGCTGAATGGTGCAATTAAAAAATATAATTTGTGAAGGAAAAGGGCATGTTCTAAATAAAGCTTCCCTACCCTGTATTTATCAATCTCATGTTCCCCATACACTCTTCAAATCAACCATGTTTTTCCGAAACTCATAGCCCTTAACAGCCAGCTGGGAAACAAAGGAATCCAAATAGATTAATTATATGTTGGATAGCAATATCTTTCTCACTTTAGGGGAGGCAATTTAAAATAGCATGACACTGAATTCTTAGAATCATGCACAGTAAAATATGCAAACTTTTCTATGTATGTTTTGGAACTCTCCATTGGTGGAGTCGGACAATGCTCCCATTGTGTGTAATTAAAAACTGATCTTGGGATACTAGCCAGGCGCAGAAAGTAAGTCCATAATGATGGTAACAGAACATTTCCCTATAATTTGCTGTGCTCATATATACATCTTCACTTTTCAATACAACGTAATATTCAAGCTCAGAAAGCATGGAATCAACTGTTTTTCATACCATTCATCGGAAAAAGCCCCAGGTGTAATAACATCATTCATAGAAACTTGGAAGACATATAGAATTAGAATTACCCCATTAGGTCCAAATATATCATAACGTACTTTTTCCCAAACAATCCCATCGGGAACTGGAACAGCTGAAATGTTTACAGGGGACAAGCCTCTCGGGACCTTATGGGAAGAAAGGTAAGGTGGTAAAACCTTATCCACCAGTTCAGCATCAGGGCTTTCAGGAAGATAGTGACCATTTAACAGTGAAAAGAAAACAATGACAAACCCAATCCAAAGCAGGAAGGCAAGCAATGTTAGCAGTATCTTTATATACTACAATGGCCAAACTAAATAATTGTTTTTAAACCAGTTGCAAAGCTTACATATTCTTGAGACAGGTGTAGTCACAGATGCAGAGAAATTTGAAAAAAAGTTGTAATTGGCGACAAAATAACCAGAAGCAGTCGGTGCAAAAACAGGAGCCAGTGCAGAACTAGTGGATGAACCCAATGTTGGTGGTTCATAATAAACAATGTCATCCATTTATGTTGAATTGGAATAGTAGATATCTATATTTTGAACTTTTCTTTTCAGTGAAGTGGTGACAGGAAGTAACAGAAGTTCACTCTTTGCCCTCCCCAAGCTTGCGGAGACAATTGTAGCAATGGTACTTATTGAAGCACTGTTGAGTGCTTGAAGTGGTATATCCCATGGGGTAGTGAGAGAGGCAAGGGAACTACCCAGGAATCCTCATGGTCTGCTGTACAGGATCAGCCACGTGGTGCAATTTGACATTGTCAATTGAAACAAAGTAGTTTTCTTTAGAACCAGGCAGAGGTGGTATAATGAGAGTTCTTGTACTGTGTATTCCCAGGACTACAACCGGTGCTCTATATGATGGGCCAAAATCCTTTTTTACAGCAATCTTTTCTCATACTAGAGCCCCAAAGTTAGGAATCCAGCCGGTAGATCCCTGATTCCCAAGGTGGCGGCTCAGGCAGATACATTTTCATCACCGAATTGTTGTATTTCCTGTAAAACAGCAACACATACATTTATGTCAAAGGGTGTTTCTGCTGTTAGCATGCCAGGGCCATCAAGATCTGGGACATACATAAGTATTGCAAATAACACCTCCCAAGGATTTGCTGGAAAGATTATTTAGTGCTGTCTGGACCCCATATAGATGATGCAGCCAAATAGGCCCAGAACCTAATACTCTTGCTGCTATGGATTGCTTTAAGTCTCGATTTTTCCACTCCATGACCAAATTTCCCTCAGGATGGTACGGAGATGAGAAATGGAGTTGAATGCCCATCGTTGCCATAGTGTCCCTGAATGCCCTATAGGCAAAGGCAGGGCCCGAGTCTGAGTGGAATGCTGCAAGTGCATATGTCCTGATAAAGACTTGAAAATCTTTAATAAGAGTTTGAACGTCAGCTGATCATTGTGGCCATACTCATAGGAATCTAGAACTTGACTCATCAGTGACTAAGATGTATTTGCATGCACCATCAGGTTGTAAGGGATTTCAATGGTCCAGGTACACACATTGTAGTGGTTTGTTGGACACTAAGAGGGGTGTCTGTGGTTGCCATTTGATGGTGGACCCCTTCATTTATTGGCAGATGCCAAAACAAAGGACAAACTGTTTGGTCTCTTTGTATAGACCTGGCCACCAATAGGGGTTTTGTAACAGGGAAATGGTACCTGCCACACTAATTTATTGAGATCTAATGTCTAGTCTTGGTTGGGGATCACATGATCACCCACCCCTGGAATAGTTGCAAGTGCAATATTTCAGGCACCGAGGTGGTTTGAATATTTTGCAGGGTATGCTTTTGGTAAAGGCTTGCGATCAGCAGATGCTTTCACAGCGGCCAGTATCTCATCATCCAGTCTCATATGAGAATGAGAAATTGGAACAACAGAAGCCTGAGCTACTGAATATTTAGCAGCTTCATCAGCAGAACAGTTTCCTACAACATATACTCCTACACGTTGATGGCCCTAAGTATGAACTACATGAGCTTTGGGTCGTCTGTCCTTAAGATCTGCTACCCTTCCCCACATGTTTTTGTGTTTGATGGTGTTCCCTTTTGAGTCTCTGAACGTGTCCCAATGATGTAAGCAATCATTGTAGGACTGGACACAGTAGTACGCATCACACACAATCAATGTAGACTCTTCAGGATCCGTATGTTGCGGTGCCAAAATTAGAGCCTTAAGCTCTGCGTGTTGTGCAGTCCCCTAGGGTCTGCATGCAGGTATGTTGAGGGTGGAATGTACCATCCCTCATTACCGCACTAACATCTGCACAAGCAGCGAAGCGTTGGTGTTTAGTACCTGCAACTGGTTGTGCTGAACCATCGGTAAATTATTGTTTTGCATTGATCAAGAAGCAAGATGTTAGTAGACATGGGGTACTAAAGTTCATACTGAAGGAATTCTTGGGTCTGAAGCCTGGACTCGAAAACATAATCAATATCGGTGGCAGTTAGGTAGGTTCCCATTGAAGCCAAAGTGGATGTAATGCTTTTGCATTTGGGACGCTGGCTTTGGTTACAGTCTCAAGGGCTGGTACCGGGCTAATGACAATGATGCATGTCCCTTGGGAGAGTGGCCTCTCCTTAATTACAGCCATTTGTACAGAAATCAGTATTTTTTCTGTTGATGCAAATCGTTGCTCAGCACTGGAGTACAGATGTGATTTGTATGCTATGGCTACTGTGTCAACCTCATTAAATGTGGCATATGTGAACTTGATGGCCATAGGGATTATTCTGATGACCAAATTTGTTTTGTTGTCGTGTGTTTATAAGTGTTGTGTTTCAAGCATGACCTTTTGTAATGTTCTGAGTATGTGTGTGTATTCTGGTGTCCAATGTAGGCTTGAAAAATCAGGACAAATTAAATCATAAAGAGGTTTTATGCATTGTGCATAATCTGAAATGTATGTTCTGCCAAAATTAAAGAAACCCGGCAATGACTATGGTTTCTTGATGGTGTTTGAAGGTTGAAGTTGAGCGCATTTTTCTAGAAAGTGCCGGGCTAGGGTCTTGCCCTCATCTGATAATTCGTATCCTAGGAATATGACACTAAGAAAAGCAATTTTGGTTTTCTTGAAATTTAATTTATAGCCTTGGACAGCTTATTTTAAAACAACACAGTCCACCCAGGCCAAATGTGCATTGAGGTCATCATCTGGGAGATAGATGTCATCCACATAGGACAACGCCTCCGGATCAATATCATGTAGTATTGATGTTACACAGGCAGAGAGCAACCCATGGCTGTTCTTATACCCTTGGGGCAAACAACAAAACAGCCTTTGAGAACCAAGCTCACTGAAGGCGCGTAAATCCCGGCTTTCAGGCGCTAGATTTTGGAAATATCCAAAGTTGTTTTATATTTTTTACACACTATGGCCCTCATTCCAACACCGCCAGAAGCAGGATGGCGGGAACGGGTGTCGTGGGGCCCCTGGGGGCCCCTGCAATGCCCATGCCACTGTCATGGGCAGTGCAGGGGCCCCCTAACAGGGCCCCATTAAGATTTTCACTGTCTGCTTTGCAGACAGTGAAAATCGCGACGGGTGCTACAGCACCCGTCGCACCCCTGCAACTCCGCCGGCTCCATTCGGAGCCGGCTTCATTGTTGCAGGGTCTTTCCCGCTGGGCCGGCGGGCGCCCTTTTGGCGGTCACCCGCCGGCCCAGCGGGAAAGTCGATATGACCCCCACGGTCTTTTGACCGCGGTGCGGTCTTTCGACTGGGTTACTTTGGCGGGCGGCCTCCGCCGCCCGCCAAAGTTAGAATGACCCCCAATATTGTTAAAAAGTGCTGTGCTGTGTGTGTTTTGTTCTGCAAATGTGTGTGTGTGGCTGTTTGTCAACATCAGGACAGTGCGTGCTCTACGGGCGACTAAAATGCAAAAACCCAGTCTTTATGCAAGAGCATAATTCATGCATTGTGTTTATATGTGGTTTGTTAACCTTTTGCATTGCAGAGTTTTACCTTGAAACCACTATTAATGATGTTTGCAAATAATGTTCATTTGCAAGGTATAGCTGCAGGCTTACAGAGTGTATCAGGGTGTGGTCCCTTTCTAGGACCTTCAAGAAGCTTTCCCTGCAGCATGACTGGGTGTGATTTGTGGGCTGGGCCAGACTCTATATAAGGGAGCCAGCCCAGCTCCACATGCTCACTTTTCAGAGGTACCGGTGCAAAGCAGCAGCATTTTCCTGAGCTCCTGTTCCAGAGGCCTACCTTGACGTTCCAGGCCTGCCCCGCATTCTTTTGGTGATCTTTGAGCAGGGTGGTAAGACGGAGGTCGGGCTGGGCCCCCGACCCCGTTCTAAGAGACTCTTGAGATTTGGGGCCTACTGGTGAAACTTTCAGAGTATGCGAATCATTGCTCTGATGCAAGTCTTGGTGTTCAGATCGGCAAAGGCTAGAGCGATCATTTCATGGCATTTGTATATTCTTAATCGGCAGTGTACGCGATTTATTCCTGCATTTAAAACCTTGATGTTCAGATCGCTTAAAGAGTGCGGGATCATTTCATGGCATTTGCCAATTCTTGTTGGAATCGGCAGTGTGCGCGATTCATTCCTGCATTTAAACCTCGAAGTTCAGATCGCTTACAGAGTGCGCGATCATTTCATGGCATTTGCATCTTCTTTTTGGAATCGGCAGTGTGCGCGATTCATTTCCTGCATTTAAACCTTGATATTTAGATGGCTTACAGAGTGCGCGATCATTTCATGGCATTTGCATCTTCTTGTTAGAACCGGAAGAGTGCGCAGTTCATTTCCCACATGTAAAACTTGGTGTTCAGATCGCTAACAGTCTGCGCGATCATTTCATGGCAATTAAAACTTTGATGTGTAGTGTTTCCTGAAGTGTACACATTTATCCTGAGTCTATTGATTTCCTGCGAAGATGATAAATTCAAAATGTGCCGTTCTTTGTGCATATTAAGTACCTAGTACAATTCCAATTGTTTTCCAGGGAATGTTTCAGATTGTCTTGTCCTCATGTTAAAAATGCAGTGTTTGTTCTGAAACAGTATTCTAGAAGGTTCTTGTATTTCTAGACTGTATGTGATATTTCATGAAAAGCTCACATGAAACATTGGAGTAACCCATTCTTTATTTATTCCGGGTACCTGGATTTCTTGAGGCCTAGCTAGAGTCTAGTTCTAGGCCATTCATGTTTCTCCAGTCTAAGTGTTATTTCATGTTCCGAGTATCATTGAACTCTAGATTCAACAGAGTGTTATTTTATGTTCCGAGTATCATTGAACCCTAGATTCAACAGAGAGTTATTTCATGTTCCAAATATCATTGAACACTAGATTCAATAGAGTGTTATTTCATGTTCCGAGTATCATTGAACTCTAGATTCAACAGAGTCTTATTTCATGTTCCGAGTATCATAGAACTCTAGATTCAACAGAATCTTTTTTCATGTTCTGAGTATCATTGAAGCCTAGATTCAACAGAGTGTTATTTAATGTTCCGAATATCATGGAACCCTAGATTCAACAGAGAGTTTTTATGAACCTCAATGTGAATATATCTTGATATTGTGTTGTTTAACCTTTTGCTTCCTACAGGTCTCCTTCCCAGCTTTTCCCTTCCTAATCCCCTTTTCCCCACTTGGACTCTCTTAGGCTCTGTGATATTTCTATCAGAGTTTTGGAGCTGTCTTGTGGTGGACATGTTGGGAACGTGTGCAGACCCCAAGGGCCTGGTCTCCATGACACTGTTTAAGTGTCTGTAACCTAAGACTATTCTATATGAATGGTAAGGTTTTGCAACTGGGAATAACATGTTATTTATTGCAGATAACAGGGTTCTATTACTCCCTGGTACTCAGGTTGTGTGAGAACCTCTCTCACAGGTGCTTTAGCTTCATGCCTAATTGGATATTGTGGCTGCATCTGTGGAGTTGATCTAATTGGTAATACATGGTATGGGGGATCTTTATCCCACCCTACATGGTTGTAATACACTGCAGGAGCCTGTTCCAAAGCTCAATTAGCAGTGTAGGCTTCCTCTACTACATCTGGAAGAAGGACTGAGAAAGAAGGCAAAATGACATCTTCCCCTTGTGGGAGTGCACAGACACATTCAGGTCGCCAATCTTTTTCTGCTAATAAAATATCATAATTTAGTGTTAATCTTCCACAGAAGATAACTTTAATAGTGCGCTCTATGTCTCCCTCAATGTGAATATTTAATTTGTAAACCCAGTCTAGTGGGGAGACATGCCTGTCCACTGTTTTGACTTCAAGGAAGTCATAGTCATTAGTCTGTGTCACATCTAGAAGATCTATAAGACTCTGGTGACATATCATGACCTCTGCTGCGCTGTCTTGCAGAGTTACTGCCCACGTACTGTTCTTTAACATTGTTCCCAATATGAGTGCATCTTTGACCGATATTTCTACCACCTTTTTATTTTTAAATTGGGGTTTTTGCTGTGGAAGTATCTGAAAGTTTCTGACCTGTCCTTTTGAAAGTGAGTCCTTTTTCAGCTTGATCTAGCCACTTCAGTCTCTTCGGACCACCCTCTTCTGTCACTCCGTTCATCTGATATGTCCTAGAAGGAACAAGATGGGTGACTGTCAGCAAATTGGTATCTACTGTGTTTATTTTTTTAAGTTTCCCTATTTCTAAGATTGTATTGTTTCTCTGAGATCTCCAGTGGCAGAGATTCTCTTCTTTGGCTTCTTCCATCTTTGTCCTGTTTTTGTTTATCTCAGCATTGTTTAGAGCTCT
Organism: Pleurodeles waltl; assembly: GCF_031143425.1. Classification (NCBI taxonomy): domain Eukaryota; kingdom Metazoa; phylum Chordata; class Amphibia; order Caudata; family Salamandridae; genus Pleurodeles; species Pleurodeles waltl. Next base: position 708,239,817 of record NC_090438.1, on the reverse strand, counting down.
CTTGTGCTTGCTTGGTACTATCCTTGGTGGAAGTACTTTGCAAATGAAGTTTAGTTGGTCTGGCCCTCAGGCTAACCTGACCTACACTAGTATAAGTTTTGTAAATAATCTTTGCCAGCTCGCGCTCCTAATCCTGCTGAGGAACCTCTCAGAGCCGTTGGCGAATCTCCAGTCCTACTGCTTCCCTTCTAATAGAACTTAAAATAATTGAGGACACTGTTTTGGGATTGGGCATCTGTTTCATCCCCAGGTCCAGGGCCAGGGCCACCCTGTGTTCATTCTGAATTTGTTTTAACACTTCGGTAAATTCAGTGTCAGTGCACTATGTGTAGTGGTGCATATTGCGGCAAAGACTGTGCCCCAAGTGGCACAGTCCTCTATTGAGGGAACCATTCCAAATGGCAAGCACATTGTGAGAATTCTGTGTTTATCTTGGTGTCCCGTATGGGGAAAAACTGCTTTCAGCTGTTTGTTTTTTGTGCCACCCAGACTGGAATCTTTTTCCGCTCAATGGGTGCTTTTCTCCTTATTGAAAGGACAGTTTGTGGATTTATCCCTGTAATTGACAATTGATTTATAGCTGGAGCAGCCCTCGCTGGGGTGATGTTTAAAGTCTGCATTATGAATTGTATTAAGCGTCTATACATTGCTACTAGCTCATTGTATAATGTGGTACTTCAGCTACTGGTATAACTGTCATATTTGGCTGTGGTGTATATGTGGCCAATGATGGCCAAGTTGGTCCTCAGTCATTACGTAAAGAACCTAATCTAACAGGTTGTATTACATGAGGGAACCAATCTTGATCATTTGAAGCTATTTCTAAGCATTGGTATACTCTGTATTGTCGTGGTACAATTGATATTCTGTATGTTTAAAATGAATTTGAGTCTGCATGTTTTTGCTGCAAAGGTGACCGATAAATAAAATATTTCTCTTCTGGAAGCGTCATGAGCTTCACCAATGAATTTGACATCCCACCATTATTTGTTAGTCCATTAGCTAAAAGGAACTGTGTGACAGGTTGTCTACAGTTCTCTGGGACTTTTACTGGTTGTACCATATTAAAAGACTAGGTATCAGAGTTGGGAACACTAACGGGGAATCCTATTAAGGTTCAAACTTGAACAACCTACAGCCTAGATAGGTACTCCCTATTCAGCTGAGGAGGATTTTTCCCTAAGACCACAGACTTCTCGGTATATTGGTACTAAGTGTACCTTTAGCGTGTGTGAGACAGACATACTCAGGAGACCTGTACAATTAGTGCCTTATCAACGTTGGTAGCACCATGTCATAGGACTCTCTTTTTGGAATGAGACTGCTGGATTCAGGGCGGCAGCACCACAGTTTGTGGGTGATTGAGTCAATCCCACACCGTCTTGGCAGCTTTCGACCCAACCCTTTCAATTAGCTAGCAGCACCTCACCCAAACATAGAAAGCAATGGTGATTTGTGGCAGCTTGACACATGATACTCAGCGACCTTTCAGGGAAGTCGTGGTCAACAAATCTCACCCGTTTGTCTTGTTAGCAAAGAGTCTCCTACACATACGTAGGTCAAAGAAAAGATGCAGGATGGTTTTCAATACATTTATTGAAAAGACTGCAATCTACGATAAAAAAAATAAGCTGCAATTAGTAGGTCAATGAGACATAGCAAGATTAGGGTTGTTGCAATCAGTGAAAAGAAAAGAAACAACCCAAGCATATTGGAGTAACATGTGTATAGGAATCCTACCTAACCTCTAACTTCTAGCAAAGGCATAGCGGTAATAGCCCAATCTGTCCGTACTTAGTCCATGGAAGGAGTACCCACCACCCTAACCTGCAAACAGGGGGCTGCCCACCATCTCCTTGGTTGGTTGCAGAGACAAAGCTGAGGTCAGCAGTGAAATGGAATACAGTGTGGATGGGTATTCTGGCCGGAATTACCTCTCTCTCCTTGCCTGGCCTGAATGATGTTTTTATAAGAAAACATGTTTACGTTCTGTGAAACAGGCCTGACGTGAGCATGTGCCTAAGTTTAGGACTGTTTGTGCACTCATTTGGCGGCAATTCTAGATAGATTATCATGTACTTTTCTTGTCAGTCGTAGGCAGAAGCAGATGATGAAATGTTGTGCACAAAAATAATGACAACACTTTCACAGAATCATTGCTAATTAGGAAATTAAAACATCCCTGCTGAAAAGCAAGCTGAATAAAAATGAATAAATGAAATCAGAGCATATATATGGATAAAAAGGCACAGGCCACAGGCCTAACCTAGGGTAAAATATGTGTGCCGGCGCAAAGTGCTAAAATAAACCCACAACAGGATTATCATTTGATGTAGTGCATGTGGGGTATCTACTACAGCTCATTGTAATCCTCTTGCAGGAGTGGAATACTGACACTGTTTAAAGGTCCATAGCTCTTCATATGCTTTTTTTAAAGATAGCTGATTTTTTGGTCCAGATTTGGAAGCCAAGCAACTCTGCATCTTCAAAGAAAGGAAACGTTCCCATTCTTTCAGTAAGCAACAGACTAAACCTTAAGGATCATCTACGTAGAAGTCCTCTTTCAATCTACCCTCAAGAAGGTAACAATCCATAAATCAATGTTCAGAAGAAACAGAAACAGGAGTTTTCCACAAGAGATCCTCAGCCCATATTTACCAAGTGTTAGTAATGGAGTCTTTGGTTGACAGTCAGGTTACCCCCTGTTCAAGCAAGGACCCTCACTCTAATCAGGGTAAAAGAGAATCACCCTCAGCTAACCCCTGCTTACCCCCTTGGTAGCTTGACAGAGCAGTAGGCTTAACTTCAGAGTGCTAGGTGTAAAGTATTTGTACCAACACACACAGTAACATAATTAAAACACTACAAAATGACACAACACCAGTTTAGAAAAATAGGAAATATTTATCTAAACAAAAACGACAAAAATCCGACATACACAAGTCAAGTTATGAAATTTTTAAAGATTAAACTCAAAAAAAGCGCTTAGAAACACAAAATGCTTCGATGAGGTGTTAACACGGCATCGTGATGGAGTCGTTCCCAACAAGCCGACACCAACGGCGACAGACACGGAGTTGCGTAGACACCGAAGTACAGTATCTTTGGTGAAGAGTGAAAATAAGTCAATGCGCGAAGTCGGGGATCACGGCGTCTATGCGAAACGTTGAATCCGTGCACTTCGAGTCGCGTCGGTCATGACGTGGTGCAGCGACTTCCACGGAGTCGTGGACTTCAGCGGGGCTGCAGCGGCATCGGGCCTGCGAAGAGCGTTGCGTTCCAGCAAAGGTCACGGCTTCGGGTGCATGCGGCGTCACCGGATTCATCAGCGGCGTCGGTCTGAAGTCGTCCGAAGTCAATTTCCTTGGATTTCCACCAGTTGTCCTTTTAAGGGCCCAGGGACTGGATAGGGCACTGCTTGTCAGAGCAGGAGTCTCTCCAGAGACTCCAGGTGCTGGCAGAAAGAAGTCTTTGCTGTCCCTGAGACTTCAAACAACAGGAGGCAAGCTCTAAATCAAGCCCTTGCAGATTTCTTCACAAGATGGAAGAAACACAAAGTTGAGTCTTTGCCCTCTTACTCTGGCAGAAGCAGCAACTGCAGGATAGCTCCACAAAGCACAGCCACAGGCAGGGCAGCACTTCTCCTCAGCTCTCTGCTCTTCTCCAGGCAGAGGTTCCTCTTGTTTCCAGAAGTGTTCTAAAGTCTGTGGTTTTGGGTGCCCTTCTGATACCCCATTTCTCCTTTGAAGTAGGCCTACTTCAAAGTAAAGTCTCTTGTGAATGTGAAATCCTGCCTTGCCCAGGCAGGCTCCAGACACTCACCAGGGGGTCGGAGACTGCATTGTGTGAGGACAGGCACAGCCCTTTCAGGTGGAAGTGATCACTGCTCCCCTCCCTCCTAGCACAGATGGCTCATCAGGAAATGCAGACTACACCCCAGCTCCCTCTGTGTCACTGTCTAGTGTGAGGTGCAACAAGCCCAACTGTCAAACTGACCCAGACAAGGAATCCACAAACAGGCAGAGTCACAGAAGTGGTATAAGCAAGAAAATGCTCACTTTCTAAAAGTGGCATTTTCAAACACACAATCAAAACTCAACTTTACTAAAAGATGTATTTTTAAATTGTGAGCTCAGGGACCCCAGACTCCACATGTCAATCCGCTCCCAAAGGGAATCTACGCTTTAATAAGATTTAAAGGTAGCCCCTATGTTAACCTATAAGAAGGACAGGCCTTGCAACAGTGAAAAACGAATTTAGTAATATTTCACTGTCAGGACATATAAAACACATTACTATGGCGGTCATTACAACATTGGCAGTAAAAGCCGCTTACCGCCGTGCAGAAGACCGCCAACACACCGCCGCGGCCGCGGAAAACCGCCACAGCTATTATGACCCACATTTCGGAATCTGCCAAAATTCAGACACCCACACAAGTCCGCCACACCAAAGGTCAGTGATAAACTGGCGAAAACAAAACCTCCACCATCACGCCAACAGAAACACGCCCACACTATCACGACACACGAATCCACGTGGCAGTCTTTCAACCGCGTTATTCCATTGGCGGTACACACTCACACATTTACAAAACACTACCACATTGGACAATTCTAAATACACACACCTGATACACATACACACACCACTCCTACACACCCATTAAAATATAAAAACACACCCACATCACCCACAAACCCCTACGACCAAAAAATTCCGAAAGAAGGCCAGAGAGAGACACCACCAGCAAGAACAATAGCATCCACAGGCACACAATACCATCACCCACACAACTTCCACGCACCTCACACAACACACCACTATATATCAGCACACTGATCACCACACAATCCACCCCACACATCACTTACACCACCCCATGGCACAGCAAAGACACCCCAGGTTCTCGGAGGAGGAGCTCAGGGTCATGGTGGAGGAAATCGTCCGGGTAGAGCCACAGCTATTTGGAGCACAGGTGCAGCACACCTCCATTGCAAGGAAGATGGAGCTATGGCGAAGAATAATGGACAGGGTCAATGCAGTGGGACAGCACCCAAGAAATCAGGAGGACATCAGGAAGAGGTGGAATGACCTACGGGGGAAGGTGCATTTCATGGTCTCCAGACACCACCAGGCGGTTCAGCGGACTGGCGGCGGACCCCCACCTCCTCCCCCACAACTAACAACATGGGAGGAGCAGGTCTAATCTTAACTATTACATCCCCCACACTACCTGCATGCTATCACACACCCCCACCCTCACCCCCAGCACCCCAACTCCTCACATATGTCCCAAAATCACAAAACACCCATCCCAACACCAAGCCCTGCAAGCAACAATAGAGCATGGACACCCATCACTAAAGCATGCCCACTGCACATACCCATACAACCCCCTAACCCACCATCACACAAGCTCCCACACAGGAATGCCAGCACTGGGGCACACGGCCACCCACCCATTGCACACATGACACACACAGATGTAATAACCATCCTTTTATACCCCTGCAGGACCCCTACCCAACGTCACCGGACAGGAGGGTCCACACATGTCCACACCACCAACAGAAGAGGCCCACAGTGATGACAGCACCTCTGTCCAACTGGATCTAGATGACCAGCCCGGCCCATCGGGGACCTCAGGACAGTCAGTTCCCCTCACACTGGCACAGGCCATCACAGACCTTCCCCCCTCTGGAAACACCAGCACAGCACCCACCCAGCGGGCCCATACCTCCGTCCCCAGGACACGTCAATCAGCTGTGTGTCCACCACTACAGGGAACCCAGGATAACCCACCACCCCAACAACAACAGGGACCTGGGGGCAGGGGCAGTGGGCACACAGTCCAGGGGACGGAGGCCCAGGAACACAGGGGAACTGGGAGGGCTGCTGTGTGACAGGGGGCGGACAGGCCAAGGGAACCCACTCTCCACGGGAGCCTACCACCACTCCCAGGAGACGATGGCAACGGTACTGGCCAAGTTTCAGGAGACCCAGCGCCTGCAGGAGGAACAGTATATAGGCTTCAGGGAGGAACTCAGAACCATCAGCTCCACCCTGGGCACCATTGTAGGGGTGCTGAAGGAAGTACTCAACACCAAGAGGGACACTGTGGCACTACAAGGGGCCCCGGACACTGGCATGGACGATGAACTGCCCACCACCTTCGCCGGCACTAGTGGACAGGACGCCCGCCACAGGACCACCAGACCAGCACCCCACCCCCTGCAGAGGGAGAACCACCCTGCAAACGGTCCCTGAGATCCAGGACAAAGACAGAGCACGATGCCAAGACCCCTGCCAAGAAATGAGACCACCCTGATTGTCATCCTACTGTCCCACTTTGTCACCCTGTCCATACTGAAACTGCCCCATCTCCACTTCCTATGCCCATTTGGGCAATGCACCTGTGAGACTAATAGACTGGACTCTGCCATGGACATTCCCCCGCCATCACTCCTCACCATTTCACCACCCCCTCCAATATTGAGCACTTAAATAAATACACTTAAAACACAAAACAATCTGCAGTCTGTCTGTGTTTTCGAAATAGTGTATTAGCAATTACAGTGACAAAATGCTCTTTCAATAGTAATGTCAACATACCTATGTCAAACAGCTCAAGTCCATGAGGAATCAAAGCAGATGTCACACAGTGGGGCCCACATCTGTGAAATCGTAAGGGAAAGTGACAACTCAGTGACCATACACTGGGTGAAAAGGACAGACAGTAGAGAGGTAGTGGTGTTTAAGTACATGTAGTAGGCAGGTCTGTACTCTTACCTGTGTCTCCCTGGAAATATTGCTGGATCACTGAGTCCCGGTTGTTCATGTCTTCTTCCTCTGCTTCCTCGTCTTCACTATCCACAGGCTCAACAGCTGCAACAACACCGCCATCTGGACCATCCTCCTGCAGAAAAGGCACCTGTTGTCGCAATGCCAAGTTATGAAGCATACAGCAGGACACAATGATCTGGCACACCTTCTTTGGTGAGTAGAATAGGGATCCACCTGTCATATGGAGGCACCGGAACCTGGCCTTCAGGAGGCCGAAGGTACCCTCGATCACCCTCCTAGTTCGCCCAGGGGCCTCATTGTAGCGTTCCTCTGCCCTTGTCCTGGGATTCCTCACTGGGGTCAGTAGCCATGACAGGTTGGGGTAACCAGAGTCACCTCCAAATGGCGAGGGACAAGTGTTAGACACACACTAACCTGTAGAGTATCCCCAGACCCAGACAACCATTCCCACTGTCTTGCTTCCAGGTGCTTACCTAATAGCCACACACGGTGCCTCTGGAGTTGACCCATCACATAAGGGATGCTGCTATTCTGCAGGATGTAGGCGTCATGCACTGAGCCAGGGAACTTAGCATTTACATGGGAGATGTTCTGGTCTGCCAAACATACCATCTGTACATTCATCGAATGATAACTCTTCCGGTTTCTGTACACCTGTTCACTCCTGTGGGGGGTGACCAAAGCCATATGGGTCCCATTAATGGCACCTATGATGTTGAGGATATGTCCCAGGGCATAGAAATCACCTTTCACTGTAGGCAAATCCTCCACCTGAGGGAAAACGATGTAGCTCCGCATGTTTTTCAGAAGGGCAGACAACACTCTGGACAATACGTTGGAAAATATAGGCTGGGACATCCCTGATGCTATGGTCACTGTTGTTTGAAATGACCCACTTGCAAGGAAATGGAGCACTGACAGCACCTGCACTTGAAGGGGGATTCCTGTGGGATGGCGGATTGCTGACATCAGGTCTGGCGCCAACTGGGTGCACAGTTCCTGGATTGTGGCACGGTCAAGCCTGTATGTGATTATGACATGTCACTCCTCTATTGTCGGCAGGTCCACCAACGGTCGGTACACCGGAGGATGCCGCCATCTCCTCACATGTCCCAGTGGACGGTGCCTATGAAGGACAACAGCGAGCACGGAGTCAAACAACTCAGAGGTACGTACCCACAGTTTACACAGAACACCAATCATACACAAAAGGTGGCCTGTATGTGTGTTGAGTCTAGGCCTAGGTATGTGTGACGCAGTTGGAAATGAAGCCATGTGGGCCCCTGAAATGGTGCCTGCCTGACCTCTAAAGTGGGACAATGGGATGTGAGGTAACTGCGCTGGCGTTGTACGCCGTCGTTGTAGGCGGTCGAAGACCGCGGCGCAATGCTGCATTGGTTAACATTGGACCCTATGGGTCCCAGGAGCCAATGACGATGTTCGCTGGCGGTGACGGTACGCACCGCCGCGGACGTGACCGCCATTTTCTATCTGTTCAATCACTCGATACCTGATCTTCGACAGGAGAGGACCTACACTGCAAGTGCTGCTGTGACCTCAGTCTGGAAAAGACAATGGCTCGAGTGACTGGGGAAAGGGCCCCTGCCTTCACATCGGAAGAGTTGGAGAAGCTCGTGGATGGGGTCCTCCCCCAGTACACACTACTCTACGGTCCTCCAGACAAACAGGTATGTACACATGGAGCATGTTGTACGGCCTATGGCTGTGTGGAGAGGGCTGGATGTCAGAAGGAAGGGGGGAGAGTGCTGCGTGCATGAAAGACGGGGAATGCATGTGCCACATGGCAAGGGTAGGGATGGGGGCCAATCACTTTGACAGTGCAGTTGGTAATAACTTCTCTTTTTCCCCTGTACATTTCATGTAGGTCAGCGCCCACCAGAAAAAAGATATTTGGCGTGCCATCGCCAATGATGTGCGGACCCTGGGGATCTACCACAGACGGAGCACCCACTGCCGGAAAAGATAGGAGGACATTCGCCGCTGGAGCAAGAAGATGGCGGAGGCTCAGTTGGGGATGGCCTCCCAGCGTGGGAGGGGTGCCCGTCGCACCATGACCCCCCTGATGTTCCGGATCTGGAAGAGACAATGGCTCGAGTGTCTGGGGAAAGGGCCCCTGCCTTTACATCGGAGGAGTTGGAGAAACTCGTGGATGGGGTCCTCCCCCAGTACACGCTACTCCACGGTCCTCCAGACAAACAGGTAAGTACACTGGGAGCATGCTGTATGGGCTATGCCTGTGTGGAGAGTGCTGGATGTCAGAAGGAAGGGGGGAGATTGTTGCGTGCATGAAACGACGGTGATTGCATGTGCCACATGGCAAGGGTAGGGATGGAGGCCAATCACTTTGACGGTGCAGTTGGTAATAACTTACTCTTCCCCCTTTACATTTCATGTAGGTCAGCGCCCACCAGAAAAAACATATTTGGCGTGCCATCGCCAAGGACGTCCGGACCCTGGGGGTCTACCACAGACGGAGCACCCACTGCCGGAAAAGATGGGAGGACATTCGCAGCTGGAGCAAGAAGACGGTGAAGGCTCAGCTGGGGATGGCCTCCCAACGCGGGAGGGGTGCCCGCCGCATCATGACCCCCCTGATGTTCAGGATCCTGGAGGTGGCCTAGACGGAGTTGGATGGGCGCTGGAGGGCATCACAGCAGCCACAAGCGGGTGAGTACACTCTTATTCTGCTGACTTTGCGCGCAGTGGAGGTGTCTGGGTGGGGGAGGTGGGCTGTGGGTTTCCCTAGGCCAGGGCGAGTTCCGTAGGCAAGGCCCCTCAGTAAGGCAGGCCATGTGGCACCCCAGCCCACCTCTGTAGAGTGCCAAGTACACCTAGTCATGCCCCTGTGTCATCTATGTGTGCAGATGTCGTCCATAGCCATGTAGGCCATTTCCCAGGAATTGAACAGTGGAGCCCAAGAGCGTGGCGTAGTGCAGGGGGCTTCTGTGTCTGTCGTGTCCGCCAACGGTAGCGGTAATGCATGCACTCAACATGTCTCTCTCCTGTCTCCCCCCCCTTTTTGTGGTCTCCCTGTTCTAGTGTGAATTAGCATCACCAGGCGGAGGAGCAGTGGCACCGGAGCACGAGGGAGCTGCATCCCACATGGCCCTGGAGGGCGACACTACGGAGTCTGAATTCACCAGTGGGACGGAGGGCGAGGGGAGCTCCATGGCGGGGACAGGAGCTGAGACCAGCGACACGGACTCGTCCTCTGATGGGAGCTCCCTTGTGGTGGTGGCAACATCTGAGCCCCCCCATCTACAGCTACAGCCGGCACCCCCCCTTCCAGCACCACCCTCCCAGCAGCCCCTCAGCCTTCGTCCCGTGCCCGCTCACCCGGGAGGGTGGGCATCGCCTTCGCCCCGGGCACATCAGACCCTGCCCCAGTCACCCCTGCTGCCCTCAGTGAGGAGGCCATTGACCTCCTCAGGTCCCTCACTGTTCGACAGTCCATTTTGAATGCCATCCAGGGTGTAGAGAGGCAGTTGCAACAAACAAATGCATTCCTGGAGGGCATTCATTCTGGTCACCGAGCTTTTCAGACTCTGGCCTCAGCACTGATGGCAGCCATTGTCCCTGTCTCTAGCCTCCCCCCTCCAACTTCCTCCACCCTGACCCAATCCCCTGTACCTCAGCCTATCCCAAGCACACCTACAGACCAACATGCACACACCTCAACATCCATGGGTAGCTCAGGCAAACATAAGCACCACACATCCCACAGGCATTTACTCAAGCATCACACACATGCAGACACACCAACATCCACTGCCTCCACTGTGTCCCCCTCCTCCTCGTCTCCCTCCTCCCTCCCAGTGACGTCTACACTCACACCTGCATGCACTACATCTACAGCCACTACGTCCCTCTCCAGCACACCCACCACCACACCCCACTCACGTGCAGTCACCACCCCCACTACCATTCACACGTCCACTGTGTCCTCTCCAAGTTTGTCTGTGACGCCCCCTCCCAAGATACACAAACGCAGGCACACACCCACCCAACAGCCATCCACCTCACGACAGCCTCCAGCACATGCACCATCACCCAAAGTCACCAAACGTACACCTCCTACAGCCACCACCTCTTCCTCCACTCCCAAACCTCCACCAGCTACCCGTCCCAGTGTTCCTAAGAAACTTTTCCTGGCCATCCTTAACCTCTTTCCCTCACCTCCCCCACCCCGTCCGTCTCTTAGGTCCCAAACTAGCACCTCAGCCACAACCTCTCCAGGACCAGTGGTGCCTGCAGTCACCGGAATCTGGAGTGCACTGCCCACCACGGCAGCCAGTGTGGCACGGAGCCACAGCACAGACAGTCCCCCACCTGTGAAGCATCAGAAGTTGGCCAGTGCCCGGTGGGAGAGGGGGAATACTCCAGCTACCAAAGCCGCTCCCAGGGGTCCCGGTGGGAGTGTGGAGTCAGCTGTGACACCTTCCAAGGTGGGGAAGGGCCACAAGAAACCCGGCAAGTCTGGGAAGAGCAGCATGGCGGAGAAGACCGCCATCATCCCCGCTGCCCAGGAGGCCACCGCCAGCCCAGCCCTGGCAGAGTCACAGAAATGTTATAAGCAAGAAAATGCTCACTTTCTAAAAGTGGCATTTTCAAACACACAATTCTAAAATCAACTTTACTAAAAAATTATTTTCAGAGCTCAGAGACCCCAAACTCCACATGTCCATCCGCTAACAAAGGGAATCTACACTTTAATCAGATTTAAAGATAGCCCCTATGTTAACCTATGAGAGGGACAGGCCTTGCAACAGTGAAAAACGAATTTAGCAATATTTCACTGTCATGACATATAAAACACATTACTATGGTGGTCATTACAACCCTGGCGGTCGGTGTTAAAGCGGCGGTAAGACCGGCAACAGGCCAGCGGTAAAAAATGTGCAATTACGACCGTGGTGGAAACCGCCAACAAAGACAGCCACTTTAACACTCAGACCGCCACGGCGGTACAAACAAACAGCATGGCGGTCACCGCCAACAGACAGGCGGAAGACAATGTACCGCCCACACTATTATGACAGGTCAATCCGCCACCTTTTCCGGGGCGGATTCACCGTGGATAAAAACACGGTGGAAACAGGAATCCCGAAGGAAAAACGCTCACCTCTACCCCCTAGGAACGAGGACGCCATGGATCCGGAACTCCAAATTCTACCTGCAATAGTCTTCCTGCTCCTCTACCAGGAGCACGAACGCCGGCGGCGAAGATCACGGTGAGTACTGCACCTACGACACAGGGGAGGGGGGAGGGAAAAAACAGGGACACACACACGCAACATGCAACACCCCCACCCCAACCCTCACCTACAACAACACACACACAAATACATCATGATACATTATGGTTACACCCCCTAAGCCCCCCGGAAGAATGCAAAGCCCAAAGAAAAAGAGTGTAACCATTGTAATATATTAAAAGCAAGTAGGCAGAAACATATATATATACACCATGTACAAAATATATACCAAGCATAGAAGTCCAGGTAGTGCTATAATAAAGTCCGTGGAACACTAGGCCCACACGGTATGGGCGAGGCGCACACAAGATCCCCGACCATGACGGAGATAACACTGCAGAGGCATCAGAGAGCAACCAAACAGGCACCTCAGGGTGAGGGAAAGGGGGGCACCTCAGCCGCTTGAGTGCATGAAACCAAATCCACGAGGGGGCCACATGCCCACTGTTCAATCCTGGGGAGTGCAAAGCCAGTCTCCCAAGTCTCTACAGTGGGTGGTTTGCCCACTTCCATATCCTGGGGAGTGCAAAGCCACAGTCTCTCAAGTCTCTACAGTGGGTGGTTTGCCCACTGTTCAATCCTGGGGAGTGCAAAGCCACAGTCTCACAAGTCTCTACAGTGGGTGGTTTGCCCACTGTTCCATCCTGGGGTGTGCAAAGCCACAGTCTCTCAAGTGGATGACAGTCTCCACTGGTTCTGGAGGGGGCATGGTGCCCAAAGTGCTTCATCCTGCTAAGGACAGAGGTAGTGGATGACAGTCTCCACTGGTTCTGTAGGGGGCATGGTGCCCAGAGTGTTTCATCCTGCTAAGGACAGAGGTAGTGGATGACAGTCTCCACTGGTTCTGGAGGGGGCATGGTGCCCAGAGTGCATCATTTACCACGTGACGGACTCAGTTGCGTCAGTGCCCTTGCCGCTCATGGGCCAGCGGTGCTTGAGATGGCGGTGTCCTGTTCAGTGGTGCATGAGACGGCGGTGCCCTGTTCAGTGGTGTTTGAGGCGGCGGTCTCCATTGCAGTGACTCAGCTGATGGCGGTCCTTCATGGCCCAGCGGGGCTTGTGCTGGCGGTCCTGTCCTGGGCAGCTGGGCTTGTGCTGGCGGTGGCCTCCTGGGCAGGTGGGCTTGTGCTGGCGGTCCTGTCCTGGGCAGCTGGGCTTTTGCTGGCGGTGGCCTCCTGGGCAGGTGGGCTTGTGCTGGCGGGCCTGTCCTGGGCAGCTGGGCTTGTGCTGGCGGTGGCCTCCTGGGCAGGTGGGCTTGTGCTGGCGGTCCTGTCCTGGGCAGCTGGGCTTTTGCTGGAGGTTGCCTCCTGGGCAGCGGGGATGATGGCGGTCCTCTCCGCCTTGCTGCTCCTCCCAGACTTTCCTGGTTTCTTGTGGCCCTTCCCCACCTTGGAGGGTGTGACAGCTGAGTCCACCTGGACTCCTGGGAGCGGATTTGGTGGCTAGAGTCTTCCCCCTCTCCCGCCGGGCACTGGCCAACTTCTGATGCTTCACAGGTGGGGGACTGTCTGTGCTGTGGCTCCGTGCCACACTGGCTGCCCTGGTGGCCGGTGCACTCCAGATTCCGGTGACTACAGGCACCACTGGTCCTGGAGAGGTTGTGGCTGAGGTGCTAGTTCGGGACCTTAGAGACGGACGGGGTGGGGGAGGTGGGGGAGGTGAGGGAAAGAGGTTAAGGCTGGCCAGAAAAAGTTTCTTAGGAACACTGGTACGGGTAGCTGGAGGGGGTTTGGGAGTGGAGGAAGAGGTGGTAATTGTAGGAAGTCTTCGTTTGCTGACTTTGGGTGAAGGTGCATGGGCTGGAGGCTGTCGTGAGGTGGATGGCTGTTGTGTGGGTGTGTGCCTGCGTTTGTGTATCTTGGGAGGGGGCATCACAGACACACTGGGAGAGGACACAGGGACGTGTGAATGGTAGTGGGGGTGGTGACTGCACGTGAGCGGGTGTGGTGGTGGATGTGCTGGAGAGGGACGAAGTGGCTGTATAGGTAGTGCATGCAGGTGTGAGTGTAGACGAGACTGGGAGGGAGGAGGGAGGCGAGGAGGAGGGGGACACAGTGGAGGCAGTGGGTGTTGGTGTGTCTGCATGTGTGTGATGCTTGCGTGAGTGCCTGTAGGATGTGTGGTGCTTATGTTTGCCTGAGCTTCCCTTGTGTGTTGGGGTGTGTGCATGCTGGTCTGTAGGTGTGCTTGGGATAGGCTGAGGTACAGGGGATTGGGTCTGGGTGGAGGATGTTGGAGGAGGGAGGCTAGACACAGGGACAATGGCTGCCATCAGTGCTGAGGCCAGAGTCTGAAAAGCTAGCTGAAGAGCCGCCTGACCAGAATGAATGCCCTCCAGGAATGCATTGGTTTGTTGCAACTGCCTTTCTACACCCTGGATGGCATTCAAAATGGTAGACTGCCCAACAGTGAGGGACCTGAGGAGGACAATGGCCTCCTCACTGAGGGCAGCAGGGGTGACTGGGGCAGGGCCTGATTTGCCTGGGGCGAAGGTGATGCAGGCTGAGGGGCTGCTGGGAGGGCGGTGCTGGAGGGGGGGTGCCGGCTGTATCTGTAGATGGGGGGGGAACAGATGTTGCCACCACCACAAGGGAGCTCCCATCAGAGGACGAGTCCGTGTCACTGGTCTCAGCTCCTGTCCCCGCCATGGAGCTCCCCTCACCCTCCGTCCCACTAGTGAAGTCCGAGTCCGTAGTGTGGCCCTCCATGGCCATGTGGGATGCAGCCCCCTGGTGCTCTGGTGCCACTGCTCCTCCGCCTGATGATGCTAATGCACACAAGAACAGGGAGACCACAAAAATGGGGGAGACGACAGAAGAAAGACATGTTGAGTGCACGCATTACCGCTACCGTTGGCGGACACGACAGACACAGAAGCCCCCTGAACTACGCCGTGCTCTTGGGCTCCACTGTTCAATTCCTGGGAAATGCCCTACAAGGCTATGGACGACATCTGCACACATAGATGACACAGGGGCATGACTAGGTGCACTTGGCACTCTACAGAGGTGGGGTGGGGTGCCACATGGCCTGCCTTATGGAGGGACCTTGCCTACGGAACTCGCCCTGGCCTGGGGAAACCCACAGCCCACCTCCCCCACCAAGACACCTCCACTGCGCGAAAAGTCAGCAGAATGAGAGTGTACTCACCCCCTTGTGTCTGCTGTGATGCCCTCAAGCGCCCATCCAACTCCGGGTAGGCCACCTCCAGGATCCTAAACATCAGGGGGGTCATGATGCAACGGGCACCCCTCCCGCGTTGGGAGGCCATCCCCAACTGAGCCTCCACCGTCTTCTTGCTCCAGCGGCGAATGTCCTCCCATCTTTTCAGGCAGTGGGTGCTCCGTCTGTGGTAGACCCCCAGGGTCCGGACGTCCTTGGCGATGGCACGCCAAATATGTTTTTTCTGGTGGGCGCTGACCTACATGAAATGTAAAGGGGGAAGAGTAAGTTATTACCAACTGCACCGTCAAAGTGATTGGCCTCCATCCCTACCCTTGCCATGTGGCACATACATTCACCGCCGTTTCATGCACGCAACAATCTCCCCCCTTCCTTCTGACATCCAGCACTCTCCACACAGGCATAGCCCATACAGCATGCTCCCAGTGTACTTACCTGTTTGTCTGGAGGATCGTAGAGTAGCGTGTACTGGGGGAGGACTCCATCCACAAGTTTCTCCAACTCCTCCGATGTAAAGGCAGGGGCCCTTTCCCCAGACACTCGAGCCATTGTCTCTTCCAGATTGAGGTCACAGCAGCACTTCCAGTGTAGGTCCTCTCCTGTCGAAGATCAGGTATCGAGTGATTGATCAGATAGAAAATGGCGGTCACGTCCGCGGCGGTGCGTACCGTCACCGCCGGCGTACATCGCCATTGGCTCCTGGGACCCCTAGGGTCCAATGCTAACCAATGCAGCATTGCGCCACGGTGTTCGACTGCCTACCGCGACGGTGTACAACGCCAGCGCAGTTACCTCACATCCCATTGTCCCACTTTAGAGGTCAGGCAGCCGCCATTTCAGGGGCCCACATGGATTAATTTTCAACTGCGTCACACATACCTAGGCCTAGACTCAACACACATACAGGCCACCTTTTGTGTATGAATGGTGTTATGTGTAAACTGTGGGTACGTACCTCTGAGTTGTTTGACTCTGTGCTCGCTGTTGTCCTTCATAGGCACCGTCCGCTGGAGCAACATGTGATTATCACATACAGGCTTGACCGTGCCACAATCCAGGAACTGTGTACCCAGTTGGAGCCAGACCTGATGTCAGCAATCCGCCATCCCGCAGGAATCCCCCCTCAAGTGCAGGTGCTGTCAGTGCTTCATTTCCTTGCAAGTGGGTCATTTCAAACAACAGGGGCCATAGCATCAGGGATGTCCCAGCCTATGTTTTCCAATGTGTTGTCCAGAGTGTTGTCTGCCCTTCTGAAACACATTCAGAGCTACATCGTTTCCCTGAGGTGGAGGATTTGCCTACAGTGAAAGGTGATTTCTATGCCCTGGGACATATCCCCAACATCATGGGTGCCATTGATGGTACTCATGTGGCTTTGGTACCCCCCCACAGGAGTGAACAGGTGTACAGAAATAGGAAGAGTTACCATTCCATGAATGTGCAGATGGTGTGTTCGGCAGACCAGTACATCTCCCATGTGAATGCCATGTTCCCTGGCTCAGTGTATGACGCCTACATCCTGTGGAATAGCAGCATCCCTTATGTGATGGGGCAACTCCAGAGGCACCGTGTGTGGCTATTATGTGAGCACCTGGGAGCAAGACAGTGGGAATGGTTGTCTGGGTCTAGGGATATCCCTACAGGTTAGTGCGTGTCTAACAGTTGTCCCTTGCCATTTGCAGGTGACTCTGGTTACCCCAACCTGTCAAGGCTACTGACCCCAGTGAGGAATCCCAGGAGAAGGGCAGAGGAACGCTACAACGAGGCCCATGGGAAAACTAGGAGGGTGATCGAGCGGACCTTCGGCCTCCTGAAGGCCAGGTTCCGGTGCCTCCATATGACAGATGGATCCCTATTCTACTCACCAAAGAAGGTGTGCCAGATCATCGTGGCCTGCTGTATGCTTCACAACTTGGCTTTGCGACGACAAGTGCCTTTTTTGCAGGAGGATGGTCCAGATGGCAGTGTTGTGGCAGCTGTGGAGCCTGTGGACAGTGAAGACGAGGAAGCAGAGGAAGAAGACATGAACAACAGGGACTCAGTGATCCAGCAATAATTCCAGTGAGACACAGGTAAGGGTACAGACCTGTCTACTACATGTACTTTAACACTACTACCTCTCTACTGTCTGTCCTTTTCACCCAGTGTGTTGGCACTGAGTTGTCACTTTCCCTTACGATTTCACAGATGTGGGTCCCACTGTGTGACATCTGCTTAGATTCCTCATGGACTAGAGCTGTGTGACATAGGTATGTTGACATTACAACTGTAAGAGCTTTTTGTCACTGTAATTGCTAATACACTATTTCGAAATCACAGACAGACTCCAGATTGTTTTGTGCTTTAAGTGTGTTTATTTAAGTGCCCAATATTGGAGGGGGTAGTAAAATGGTGAGGGTTGATGGCGGAGGAATGTCCATGGCAGAGTTCAGTCTATTAGTCTCACAGATGCATTGCCCATATGGGCATTGAAAGTGGAGCTGGGGCAGTTTAAGTATGGACAGGGTGACAAAGTGGGACAGTAGGATGACAATCAGGGTGGGCTCATTTCTTGGCGGGGTCTTGGCATCGTGCTCTGTCTTTGTCCTGGATCTCAGGGACCGTTTGCAGGGTGGTTCTCCCTCTGAAGGGGGTGTGGTGCTGGTGTGGTGGTCCTGTGGCGGCCATCCTGTCCAATAGCACCAGCAGAGGTGGTGGGCAGTTCATCGTCCATGCTAGTGTCAGGGGTCCCTTGTAGTGTCACAGTGTCCCTGGTGTTCACGAGTTCCTTCAGCACCCCTACGATGGTGCCCAGGGTGGAGCTGATGGTTCTGAGTTCCTCCCAGAAGCCCATATACTGTTCCTCCTGCAGGCGCTTGGTCTCCTGAAACTTGGCCAGTACCGTTGCCATCGTCTCCTGGAAGTGGTGGTAGGCTCCGATGATGGAGGAGAGGGCCTCGTGGAGAGTGGGTTCCCTTGGCCTGTCTGCCCCTTGTCGCACAGCAGCCCTCCCAGTTCCCCTGTGTTCCTGGGCAAATGTCCCCTGGACTGAGTGCCCACTGCCACTGCCCCCAGGTCCCTGTTGTTGTTGGGTTTGTTGTTGGGGTGGTGGGTTAGCCTGGGTTCCCTATAGTGGTGGACACACAGCTGATTGACGTGTCCTGGGGACGGAGGTATGGGCCGCTGGGTGGGTGCTGTGATGGTGTTTCCAGAGGGGGGAAGGTCTGTAGTGGCCTGTGACTGTGTGAGGAGAACCGACTGTCCAGAGGTCCCCGATGGTCCGGGCTGGTCATCTAGATCCAGTTGGACAGAGCTGCTGTCATTACTGTGGGCCTCTTCTGTTGGTGGTGTGGGCATGTGTTGACCCTCCTGTCCAGTGACGTTGGGTAGGGGTCCTGCAAGGGTATAAAAGGATGTTTATTACATCTGTGTGTGCCATGGTGTGCAATGGGTGGATGACCGTGTACCCCAGTGCTTGCATTCCTGTGTGGGACCTTGTGTGATGATGGTTTAGGGGGTTGTATGGGTATGTGCAGTAGGCATGCTTTGGTGATGGGTGTCCATGCTTTGTTGTTGCGTGCAGGGCTTGGTGTTAGGATGTATGGTTTGTGATGTAGGGACATTTGTGAGGAGTTGGAGTGATGGGGGTGAGGGTGAGGGTGGGGGTATGTGCTGGCATGCAGGTAGGGTGGGGGATGTAATAGTTAAGATTTGACTTATCAGAGTCCATTCCTCCAGCTACTCCTGCAAGGCCCTCAGAATGTAGAATCGCCAAGACCTGCTCTTCCCATGTTGTTAGTTGTGGGGGAGGAGGTGGGGGTCCACCGCCAGTCCGCTGAACCGCCAGGTGGTGTCTTGAGACCACGGAACGCACCTTCCCCCGTAGGTCGTTCCACCTCTTCCTGATGTCATTCCGATTTCTTGGGTGCTGTCCCACTGCGTTGACCCTGTCCACGATTCTTCGCCATAGCTCCATCTTCCTAGCAATGGAGGTGTGCTGCACCTGTGCTCCGAATAGCTGTGGCTGTACCCGGCCGATTTCCTCCACCATGACCCTGAGCTCCTCCTCCGAGAACCTGGGGTGTCTTTGCCGTGCCATGGGGTGGTGTAGGTGATGTGTGTGGTGGAGTGTGTGGTGATAAGTGTGCTGATATGTAGTGGTGTGTTGTGTGAGGTGCGTGGAAGTTCTGTGGGTGATGGTGTTGTGTGCCTGTGGATGCAGTTGTTCTTGCTGGTGCTGTCTCTCTCTGGCCTTCTTACGGAATCTTTGGTAGTAGGGGTTGTGGGTGTGTGCTTTATATTGTATTGGGTGTGTGGGAGTGGTGTGTATATGTGTATCAGGTGTGTGTATTTGGAATTGTCCAATGTGGCTGTGTTTTGTATGTGTGTGTGTATTTTGAGTGCGGCGGTGTGTACTGTCAATGGAATACCGCGGTTGAAAGACCGCCGCGTGGATTCGTGGGTCGTGATAGTGTGGGCGTATTTCTGTTGGCATGACGGTGGAGGTTTTGTTATCGCCAGTTTGTCACTGACCTTTGGTGTGGCGGACTTGTGTGGGTGTCTGAATTTTGGTGGATTCCGAACTGTGGGTCATAATAGCTGTGGCGGAATTCCGCAGCCGTGGCGGTGTGTTGGCGGTCTTCTTCACGGCGGTAAGCGGCTTTTACCGCCAATGTTGTAATGAGGGCCTATATGTCCTACCTTAACCAGACACTGCACCCTGCCCTTGGGGCTACCTAGGTCCTACCTTAGGGGTGCCTTACATGTAAGAAAAGGAAGGTTTAGGCCTGGCAAGTGAGTACAGTTGCAAAGTCGAATTTACAGTTAAAAGTACACACGCAGACACTGCAATGGCAGGTCTGCGACATGATTACAGAGCTACTTATGTGGGTGGCACAACCAGTGCTGCAGGCCCACAAGTAGCATTTGATTTGCAGGCTCTGGCACCTCTAGTGCACTTTACTAGGGACTTACTAGTAAAGCAAATATGCCAATCATGGATAAACCAATTACATACCACTTTACACAGAAAGCATATGCACTTGAGCACTGGTTAGCAGTGGTAAAGTGCTCTGAATTCAAAAGCCAACAGCAGCAGGTCAGAAACAATAGGAGCCTGGAGGCAAAAAGACTGGGGATGACCCTGCAAAAAGGGCCATTTCCAACACTAAGGTATTGGGTTGTAGTTGTGTTGTGCAAACCAGCACAATTATGTAATTGCTATATACTAAGTTGCACAGTAGACGATTTGCAACACTTTTAACCCTTGTGTGGCCAAAGTCAAGGTTGCGTTTTGTCAATTGTTTTATACGTTCAATGTGGGTATTTCCACTCAAGGCAGTGCACAACCAATGCAATGAGATGAGATTTACTATTTTCGTACAGACCTATGTAGTGTAACTCAAATCTGAAGTTATGTTTAAAACATGTGCCCGGCCCAAGTAGGGGCAAAATCTTGGGGTATCCCACCAGAATATAAAAGAGAATGACACAGTACATAACACATTAGTCTTCAACCATAGACATTGTCATTCAACACCACAGGCAGTGGCTGTGACAGCACATCTAAAGAAAACAAAGAAAGAAGATGCTGTTTAGGCAGAAAGTTACACTGGCCAAAAAGAGGACAGCATCATTACATTGGACAGATTGAACAAACACAGCATTATGACTCTACTGGAAAAAATAGACTTAATTTGGAGCCCATCACTACACACTTGTATGGGGTACCACCCTAGCTGATGCTCTTGTCAGTCTTACATCTGCTTGGATCTGGATTATTCTACCAGTGTGATTGGCATGTCTCAGAATGCCTTGTCAATGTGTTGCCAAATTAACTGAATGCAGATATTCACAATACTCAACAATATCTGTATTTCACACACAAATAAATGTAATAATAATAATAAATACAGGTTAAAGAATGCTTCTTTCAAACTGCCTGTTTTCCATGTGCTGCAGGTTGTACCGCTGTATGAGTGCCACCTGCTACAACTGCCTAGATGTAGAGGAACTGGAAACATTCATGATCCCTTACTGTCCACACCGTTGTTGATTGTAACTACTGCCAAACCAACATTGTGCATAAACTTCAGGGACTGCCCATGACTCACATATTTTGGCACCCTAGAATTAATCATTATTTTGAGTGTGTCCTACATGGAAAGTCATTGTTATAAGTAAATAGATGTATTCTATGTTCATTAAAATATTAATAATTGTTAAATAATTAATTAGTTAATATAAGTAAGTCTAAATATCCCAACAATTTGTGACATATTTCCTAACAGTTTATGTTGAGGTTGCTCTATAAAAATGACAATAACCTGGTGCAAAGTGCTGTGGTAGCATTTACTTTCCAATGAAAATCAAGATCTGTGTTTGAAATTTTCCTGAAGTAATCCATACTTGCACTATGCTCTACTTTATGTTTTTTTGCATTGAGCTGGGGTCCAAAAGATGGTCCATGGGCGTTCTCACACTACCACCCATAGTTTTTGAAGTATAGCCCTATCAAATAACAATGATAAACCAGGTTTTGTGCCAAAAAATAATACCTCCTTGAGGCAGGTGTTAAGTTGGAGAAATCTTTTAACTTCTCAAACATGTTTCCACATTATGCATGTGCTGCACTGTAAGGCACTCAGACATTGTTGACATTTTTTAAAATAAAGTTAGCCTAATCACTAATTTTTGTTCTGGAAGGATATCGTCAGTACAAAACCTATGCATGAGAGGGCGCACACGTCCTCTCACTATGGTACAAGTGTGTGTGTGGGCACATGGCAGCCTAAAGTGCGCAGGACAGGGAAATATGCAAACTTTGGTGGTCATTCCAACACTGGCGGGCGGCGGTCGCCGCCCGCCAGGCGGGAACCGCCAATCAGCCGCCACGCGGTCAAAAGACTGCTGCCGGCATTCCGACCTTCCCGCTGGGCCAGCGGGCGCTAACAATGTTAGCGCCCGCTGGCCCAGCGGGAAGGAGGCCTGCAACACAGAAGCCGGCTCCGAATGGAGCCGGCGGTATTGCGGGCGTGCGACGGGTGCAGTTGCACCCGTCGCGCTTTTCACTGTCTGCTAGGCAGACAGTGAAAAGCCGCCCTGGGCCCTGTTAGGGGACCCCTGCACTGCCCATGATAGTGGCATGGGCAGTGCAGGGGCCCCAGGACACCCGTTCCCGCCAGCCTCTTCCCGGCGATGAAAACCGCCAGAAACAGGCTGGCGGGAAGGGGGTCAGAATCCCCAAGGCAGCGTTGCTTGCAGCGCTGCCCTGGCGGATTCGCCCAGCTGGGGGTAAACCAGCGGGAAACCGCCGGCCCCGGTTTTCTGACCGCGGCTTTACCGCCGCGGTCAGAATGGGCTAGGAAGCACCACCAGCCTGTTGGCGGTGCTTCCGTCATTCGCGGCCCTGGCGGTCAAAGACCGCCAGGGTCAGAATGACCCCCTTTGTCTTATCTTAGTAGATATGGTTCTGTTCTGCTCTCTCCCTTTTAAGTAACACAGCACAGCAACTTTGGCTGCTGTGCTGATTTGCCTCAAAATGTACAAAATCTGCATGTTAGTTCTTGTATTTATTTAATTGAAATATATTACTTCTTTTAAACAAATGCTTACTGTACACTTATAAATGCTACATTTTCAAATTATTATTTTTTAATTTGGGGGTGTATTTAAGAGCCCCTAGCTCCTTCAGGTGCCACATTAGCATCATTGTTTTATGCTAATAGGGCCCAACAAGGCTAAAATTGCAGCAGTAGTTTTACAAAGTGGTGCAATGCATGCATTGTGCCACTTTGTAACGTGTAACCCCTTGTGCCACATTATGCCTGCGCCAGGCATAATGTATGTAAGAGGGGGGTTCCCCTGTTAGGGGTGCTGTAAAAATGGCACAAAGAAAACTAAAAGATTTCTTTGTACCTTTTTTTGAATTTTTAACACCTGCTCAGAGCAGATGTTAAAGGGGGGCAGGCCATTGTTTTCAATGGGCCCCTATGTGCTGTTCAGGTTTAGCCAAAATGTTGTTGCTAACCCTGAACTATACATCAAACGCGTCAGACATTTTGATGCTATTGCTCCCTAACCTGCTCCATGATTTGCTGTATTTTAAATATGGCACACACATTGTGACGGTAGAGGTGCACTAAGGGGTGCAATGAAAGGGGCGCTGCATTATGTGCATCGCCATGTTTCTTAAAACTGCCCCTTAGTTTTGTACTTTTATTTTATTACAGACATTTGGCAAAACTTAAGCTGAAACATTTTAAGTCACATATTTCTTTTTATTTTTAGGAGATCAAGTTTATGTTCTTCAGCCTTGGTTGATGTTATCAATTCTCAGTCCTAAAAATGAAGCAGAAATTCAGTTAAATTCTGCACTGAAAAAACAGAAGTACAATCGAAGGGATGTTTTAAAAATTAAAGTTCAGATTTAGATGTTTGGAAAAATCTGGAGGATGATGCCTCTCCACATCAGAAATTGTGTGTAAAATGATAGTCATATGGGCATTGCCACATAACATTGTGGGAAATGTATCTATTGGCTGTGAAGATTATAATGTCAATGCATACTATGGTATTTATCTTTAAAAATTGAATCCAATTGACATGACAGATGAATAAGAGGAAATAATATAGTTTCAATTTTGTCATCATAAATAAAGTATTGTTTTCATGGCAAAACGATAATAGAAAATAAAAATGTGTCTAATTTTCAAAATAAATATGTTCATTTTCTCTGAAGTTGTCTATGTAGTATTTTTTTTAATGGCTTCATGTGGTGTTTATCATGCATCATGCATGTGTTCCCTCCAAATGAAATATTATTGTTGATAATTGAAATGTGAAAAAGTCAATTATTTCAGATTAAGGAGAAAATTTACAATTTATTTGTGTAACGTTGCAAAGATGCAGACAATCTATGTATTTCCAGCATGAGTAAATTGTGAACCTTGTCAAAATCACAATAATTTGCCTTGTCATACTGAAATCAAGAGCAACGTGGTGCCTTGCTAATAACTGCTTGTTCTACATGTCCAGAATGGACATTTTTAGTTTGGAATATTTGCAGTTGCTGACTATAGACCAGTAATGTTGACTACACATGCACTGTCTTTGTGAGCTCTACATCTAATCTCACACTCCAGTCAGACATTTGAGGGTATATCCAATGTGGCAAATTGTCCTGCTAACCCATCATCGAAGGGGAACTCTGATAAAATGAATGATCCTATGAAAAGTACCACCTTACATATATTGGACGAACATTCTGAAATATTTACAATGTATGAGCTTGACATGTTTCACAGTGTTAGTGGACTGTGCAAAATTAGCCCTCACGTTTCCCAGCAGAATTTGTAAGAAATGTTAAGAAAACAAAATCATCTCTATCATTATTTCACCTCACCTCTACCAATTCAACCTTTTCTCTTTTGATTTCACTGTCTATCTACACATATCTGCTTACCTAATCCTTCTATCTTCATTGCAAACCAATCCACCTCATGAAAGCTAATCATCTCTTTCTAAATATAACTCTATGTGTTCCACCTCTCTCTCAAACCTCAATTATCTCTCTACCAGTCTATGTACCTTCCTTTATTTCTAGTTCAGCCCCTCTATGTATTTTGACTTTATATGTAAATTACTCCTCTCTCTGTACACCATTGTCTACTTCCATCTGAAATTCAAATCGCTCTTCTCCATTTTCGTTACCTGTATCTCAAACTCATCCATCTAGTCATCACTCATTCCTGTCACTCTAAATTGTCCACTATCTACCCTCACAATTTAAGACATATTGATTGAAAAGCCCTCCCCACTCATATATCTTACTCTACTTTGGTCCTTTCTCACAACCTCTATTTCAAAAAGTACTTTTGTCTAGTGACATTAATTTATGTATCTCTAACAGACATCTCATTCAGAACTTACTTCTTCATTTAAAATCACCTGCTTCTTCATTTACTAATAACTCTTGTAAAAAATCTCTCTACCTCAATCTCTTTCTATGTATCAACCATAATATCTTTCACCTATAAACATCATGCCTATTTTAACCCATCATACTTCTCCTTCTGCCTTTTATTCAGCCTCAATAGTCCTAAATTATTTTTTCTTTTCACTCCCCCTGATATTTTTATGTTTAAGTTATGCCTCTTTAAATGTATTTAGATAACTGTAGTCTCTCTATCTGTCTACGAGTGTCAGACTTTAAGTATCTGTAACACGTCTTTTTCAAACTTACCTCTCTCTATACTTTTTCCTTCTGCACCATACATTCCTCTCACTTTCCCTTCATCATATTTTATTCACTCTCTCTGTCGCCATCTGAAAATCAGCCTCTCTACCTGTCTTTAGATGACTACCTTCTCCACATTCTTATTTTACCTTCTGACTGCCTCATCTTTCTATCTTTACCTTACGTGTCAGCCATACCTCATCTATCTCTATACTTGATCCCTCTTCCTCCTTTCTTTACTTCAAATTTACATTTCTCACTTTTGTTTATTTGCTTTACCTCAACATCAACCTCCTTACCATGTGTTATCCCATGTCTCTGAGTTTAATGTGAAAACAGAAAAATGCGCAAACAGAAAAAACGAGATGAAGGTAAAATGTGTTGACGTTTAAAACACTTAAGAAATATTTAATTCCAATGTTTGATACTAATTTATCAGTAATTTTGTTTATCAGTCTTCCACCAAGTTTTCCAGCACTTAATTATTTGTTTTTACAAATGTCTAGCAAATAAAGTATCAATTTAAAGCACTTTTTGCATAATATATTTTTGTAGCATTATGCGCTACTGCTATAATCAACCACCAACTCACTATTGCCAAGTCTTAGACAAATTTTGAGAAAGTATTTGTGTCTGCATTAAAATCCATGAAATAATATGTATTTTCAAGTAAAACAAAATGTAAATCCAAGTTGTACTTATTCAACTAAACTTTTTTCCAGCTTTTATTTGTTATAGTTCTGCTGTTTAATAGCAGACAGTTTGAGGCTTAAGTAATTTTTTATGCACCTTTTTCAAAGAACTTTACTTTATATATCATCAACTTTTGCAATCAGGTGGACTGATGTTACTGAAACATGGTTTAGAAATGATGTAATAGCAGACACAGGAAACCAAAATATGTCTTGACCAGAGGACCCCAAAAAACCTTACAATGGTGTACATCCCCAGGTCTAAGAACTATTGTGATGAAATTGGTGGCTTAACTAGTCCCAGATTCCAGCAACCATGCGATCATATATTCCAGTGTTAAGTTATGTGTGTTTTTGTTGTTGAATTGGATGTTATTTAGACACATTCAATCAAAAAACACACTTCGTCAAAGATCAGCATAATAGGACACATTACCGTCCACCACACTACGGTGAAAATAAGTGGCTTTCAGAACGTGTTACATTGCAGAAACATGGTCACTGTGTAACTGTAATGATGAAGGTGTAGATGTGTATTTGGAATCACCACTTTTGAATGAGCAGTGTTGAAAGTGATAGTGAATGAGTCTACTTTTAATCTATGTGCCTGAATGGAATATCCTACTTCTTCTTTTCAGCAATTTCATTTTATATTCTATATGTGTACTTTGTGCATGTAATTCAAATGAACAAGGAATACATTAATTTAAAATAACATCATATTCAGTTTACACTATCATTTTGTAATATTAACATCTCAATTGCAATTGTTTTCTGCAAACATAATGTTTTATTATTATGCTTAATGTTACATATTTTTATAAAAAATAATGAACTAATATAATTACTTATTATTTATCAGGTTTTTAAATGTATGTTAACATTTTATATTCATATTAGACACCATAAAAATATTATTTTTGAACTCATAATTTGACAAATTAAGAGTATGAAACACAATTTTAAAAATATGCAAGAAATCAGCTTCATGTAAGCAGAAAATTACAAAGTAGCAATTCAGTTACATAAATAAAGAGCTGGTACTCGAATATGAAAAGATGACATGATTAAATGTGAGAAGAAAGTTGATATACATGTAGCCAGCTGATGTCTATTTAGAGACACTGCAGCACACACTATTTATAGCATAATATTTCATCATCTGATGCCTCTTGTTTCTCCTTGCTTAATTTAAATGAAGCAGACACAGGTGTGGTTGGGTGGATGGACAAGAAACCTTAAGGAAGAGGTAGTAAGTCACATGCCTTCTCAGACATCAGTGAATCCATTGATGGTTGCATTGAAATCCCTGGCAAAATTCTTTTGTGATGTTAAAACAGAGACAATGTGTTGATTTAGAATACTTTTTAAGTTAAGGAAGGAGTCCAATGTGTGCTTTAATCATTTTTGAAAGATATGTATTGATGAATTCATGTTCTCCAGCTGGTGCTCTGTTTGTGCCACATTTGCCTTAACTCTGGCTTGTTTTTTCTTTTATAACTTCTGCATTGTCTGCTAGAGAATCTTTAATTCCTTAGAGCCAAGGATATGTGTCTTTAACGATCTGAGCCAGGTGCATATTTGTGCTCAGGCACATTTGAACTCCTTTAAGAGTGTCTATGAGTGTCTCCATCCCCTTCGTCATGTCCTTAGCAATCTATTCCTGTGCCTATGTCTTTCAAATGTTATTTCATGATCATCTTCATCCAGAGAGGCACATTAATCTCTTAGAAGTGAAGAAGAGGCTGGAGACACTATAATATTGTTGCCCCTTTACAAGGTTGCCGTAGAATTGTCCAAAACATTCTTGAAATCATTAAAGGGTCCCTCTCCCAAGAAGGACAAGGTGGTCTCTAATGTCTCCAAGATGTCATTCTGGCTCGGGAGATAATTAGAAGCATTGTCGAGATCTAAATGTATAGAAACAAGTCAAAAGTAATATTTATTTACAGTAATTACATTAATATGTTTATCTCTGTTATATAATGTTAACTTCTCATTTTCCAACAATTTGCCAATTGATTTTAGCACTGTATCACTTTTGTGACACTAACATGGCAAAATGTATTAGTTAATGTGAGTCGTGATTTACGACACTGTATTGCAACAAAAGTCATTAAGGGTGTAATTTAAAGTGCACTTTGTGTCGTGTTCGTGAAACAAAATTGTTGCTTACCCATCATAAAATTATTTTATTGGGATTTACTTACAAATGCAGATCATGATTTGCAGTGGCAAAGTGTGCAAAGTAGGGTAAAGTAGGTCTATGCTTTACTATGGTTTTAATTGCAATTGAGTTACAGTTGAAGTGTCACCTATAGTGCCTGGAACGTAACACATAATGGCACTTAAACCATGGTAATGTCACACATAAGCAATTGGAAAACTTTGCAGCTTTGCAACTTACCTCTCATAAGGTATTACAAGCAAGGTGTGACATCAGCACATCCCTTCCTCTTGGCAGTGCTTCTGCTGGTTTCATTCTTCAAGAAATACCATCATGCAATTCTTTAGTGTTCAGCAACAGTAGTGACAAAAGGTATCAATTTGGGTCTGAATATAGAGATGTGATTAGTTTATCTTCTTTCTCTACCTTAGGATCTAGGAAGGCTACACTCTTTTGGCTATAATTCATGCTATTTTTAATATTCAAACTACTGGCTTTCAGCAGTGCAAGAAATACAACTAGATCATTTAGCTCACTGTTAAATAAGATAAACAAATCATCTATGTAGTGTGACCAAAAAGTCACCACGGTTAAGCATTGTTGGTACCTGTCCACACGGAACACCTATAATTTCCACCAGCCCGTGAACTAATTTACATAGCTGGGGTTGAAGCAGGTGCCTATTGTACTACTTCTGATTTGTTTATAAAGACTGTTCTCAAACAGAAAAAAGTTTTCATTCAAACAAGTCTTGATTACAACTAGGAGTGGGTGGATTTTTTAATTGCGCAGTTGGAGTTGGAGGAATTCAGTAATTCTGCGTTACTCTTGTAATGCAGAATGACTAATAAATTCCGCTGCTCCACTCCACTCCACTGGCAGAATTAATGACATCCTCTTTATCTCCAAGGACATTCTAATACCTGCCATAAAAGTTAGACCGTCTTTCTTCTTTATCTACAGAACCACATTTGACCCCTGAAGAAAGCCACTGGCAGGGAACCGTGTGACGTGTTTTGCATGGTCCGGCAGGAAGCATGAGCTGGGCGGTAGATTGGCAGTCCTCAGTGCTGGAGACACCAGGGGGCGTCACATTTACTCAGGAGTATGGTGTGCATCACTAGTATATCATCTGCTCTAATACTACCACAGCAGATGATTTGTCTGTGCAAAAAAATGTACATAGGTTATTCCTGTTTATGTTGTATTAGCTGGGGTATTCTTCTCACTGCAGCCTCCTCCAGTGATCACTGTTGCATGGTTTCTTGCTGCTGATTAAGGCGTTTTACATAGGACACCACCTTTAACTCTGGGCTAAAAACATGCAAAGCCACATTTAAACATTTTTTTAACAGACCAGTGTGTATTTGCTATGTATGTTTTGTCCTGAAAGCACCTTTACAGAGTTGACTATCCTGTTCAGGATGACGGCGCACTGCAAGTTCCCTGTTATTAACACTGTTTAGTCAAATGGATGCAGGGGCAGTTGTAAGGTTGTGGATTACGGTGCTTTATCTGTTTTTAGTCTCTTCTGGAAGCGAGCAATATATATTTCTTAGCACATTATTGCTTTTATTCTCCTAAGATGGTCAGTTTTTCAAAGCCTGGAACAGTGGCTCTATGGCTTAGCAATCATGGATCGTGTTTGTTGTCATTCTTGTCTTTCAGAGGAAATCGCTGGTCTTGCACTTATTTGAGCGCGATCATTCAATATAATGCCAAGGTAATGAGAGGAATATGAAGAACTGGGATCCAATATATATTCCAAGGCTTCCATCGTGGCCGTCGGGTAAATAATAATAACAACCCATCTAGAGGAAGGCTTTCCATCCAATTCCCAGCACTGGCCAGGCAGAGCCATCAGAGACAATATTACAGATATTAAATAGTTCCGGCTCCCAAGCCACAGGGTTTTCAGTGGTTGTTGTGGTACCCTGGTGTCTGCTTTTGATAGCAAGAAGCCTTGTGACGTTTCTTCTACTGGCCCAGAGCTGAAGCATGTCAGTGGCCTAGGGGTAGGCAAAACTCTGCGGAGTTCACAGAGTTTCTATGTGACTCTGGGGAATTCTGCATAGTACAACTCTGTGCATTCCTCCCACTGTTAATTATAACCATCAACATTTGGGGATCTTCACATAAAGTTATATGTCTTGCATAAAGAATGTGTGTACGGGCCTTTGACCCATACAGGTGAGGGATACTTTCATGCAGGCTAGCTACATCTAAAGTAACCAAATATCTCATAGCTCATGTGTCATAACAATAAAATCCACACAGTTTCTCAGATAGCTAGAAAGAGTTTCAACTAGAGAAAAGAGGAAATTATCTAAATCAGTGATACTCAAAGTACTGCCCGGCGCGGCATGCGGCCCTTATGACCTTTACATGCGACCCCTGGTCAGGAGTACTGGGCTGCTGCTTTCTTATCTCAGCACTAACACTGAGAAAGAAGTTAACTACAAAGACAAGCCTTTATTTAAAGGTTAATTGAAGTTAAAGAAAGGAAGCAACTAAGGCCCTCATTCCAACCCTGGCGGTCATGGACCCCCAGGGTGGAGGGACATGGAAGCACAGCCAACAGGCTGGCGGTGCTTCAATGTCCATTCTGACTGCGGCTGTAAAGCTGCGGTCAGAAAAGGGGATCCGGCGGTTTCCCGCCGGAATACCCCTGGCTGGGCTGAATCTCCATGGCGGCGCTGCTTGCAGCGCCGCCATGGAGATTCCGACCCCTTCCCGCCATCCTGTTTCTGGCGGTTTTTACCGCCAGGAACAGGATGGCGGGAACGGGTGTCGTGGGGCCCCTGGGGTCCCCTGCACTGCCCATGCCACTGGCATGGGCAGTGCAGGGGCCCCCTAACAGGGCCCCAGAGAGATTTTCACTGTCTGCATTGCAGACAGTGAAAATCGCGACGGGTGCAACTGCACCCGTCGTACCCCTGCAACACCGCCGGCTTCATTCGGAGCCGGCTTCATTGTTGCAGGGCCTTTCCCGCTGGGCCGGCGGGTGCTCCTTTGGCGGGCACCCGCCGGCACAGCGGGAAAGCCAGAATGGCCTCTGTGGTCTTTTGACCGCGGAGCGGCCAAATGGCGGTGACCGCATGGCGGGCAGCTACCGCCGCCTGCAGCGGTCAGAATGACTGCCAATATCTTTTGGCCCCTGGAGTAATGTTTGTGAGTACCCATGATCTAATTACACAGCCATGCTTTCCAACAGACTCTTGGTTGAAGAAAGTATGGGTCTTCCAGGTGGGTTGCTACAATCCTTATGGATCCTGGTAGTAGACATGAAGTTGGAATAATACAGTGCTCTGTTTTCAACTATAAATACTCGTTAATCAAGAAGATCCTATCCTTCCATTTTAATAATTTCTCATGGTATCTTAGTGTTTTAATGAATCATTTACAGGGACTTACATGTACAATGCATTTTTTATGTTGCATTTTTAACAACACAAACATTGCAAGGTAATGCTATGATAACTTTTCTCTATAGATACGGTTACAATATAGCAATGTTCTCCGATATTTTACAAAGTACAAACATATTTAAAATATGGGAAACTCCTAATTGTAGTCATGCACTGTCCAGATTGACTTGGAGAACAGTTGTTTTGTTTTGGACCTTCCATTTACGGAAGGACTGCTCGGAAAGAAAATGAATTATCATAACTAGAAGAGCAGGCATAAAATCAAGTTGAACCTTGGGGGCTATTTAAATTATCTGATGTGTTACATCCGGAAAGGCCGTATGTGCTCCTGAAGCAAGGCAGGTGTCATGTCTGCTTCATTGTACTCCTGTAATCAAATGTTCAGGTTTTTACTGCTTTGGCTCAGCACTGCAGTTCTAAGGCGAATTACAAGCGTTCTCATGAACTGACTTTTGCTGCGTGCACACGTATTCCTGAGGTTCTGGGTTGTTTACATTTCTCAGGAGATGTGCCCAGCCGCGCAGCTTTATTAGTATGTTACATTTTCCAACCATCATGTTCAACGACTTAAATGCATGCATTGTAAATTAATGTGTGATGTAAAAGATGCGATAGTATGCTACCTTTACAACCATTCAATGTACGTAGAAGTACATTTATGACTATTTTTTTGATATCGAATGTTATTTACATAGACTTACATCACAATTTTTCCATCGCGTTGTAAAAGTGAGTCTATGTAGTGCTGTCATGTTTGCGATCCAATTATGGGATCCAATTATTAATTTACTAATAAAGTAATTCCATCTCTCAACTTGGCAAATAAAATTAAAAACTGCAGATGTCAATGTTGAGTGTAGTGCATCTTACTGATTTGTAAAAGAGATTTTAAAGATAAAATGTTCTCATTCAGAAACTGTGCCTTAGCACTTGGTGGAATTTTAAATTGGCTCCGCTTCAAAAGAACAAAATGTTCACATATGGGCCAGCAAAATCCAAGAAAACTACAAAATGAGATGAGTCTCGGAAATAAAGGCAACTCACTGAATGTTAAAGGAAATGCCATTTTATTGCTCTTGGTCCAAAGCTCTTCTCATTTTGCAGTATTGCATTGGCCTGTATAATGTGAACTTTTTTTAAACAGAGCCGATTTAAAATTCCAATTCTGCTAATACACTCCTACTAGACCCATGTTGGAGTGGAGCAGTAAGGGTGGGGAACAGAAAACACTGCGCAACAACCCAAACAAAAACGGAGATCTGAACAAACAACAGAACATGAAACTGTCTCAAGGGTGTCCCCTTCCTAAATTTTGTTAAAGAACCCCCTGGACAGGATTATGTTCTGTCGTTTGTTCAGATCCCCGTTTTTGTTTGTGTTGTAGCATAGTGTTTTCTGTTCCCCACCCTTACTGCTCCACTCCAGTCTGGGTCTACGTAGGAGTGTGTTAGCAGAAGCCCAATGATGAAGCATGCCACAATGAGTGAGTGAGGGCAGTTTTTCTTACTGGTAGTCGCCCGCCCACGGGGACGTACTGTTTGTTCTTTTCCCTTTTGTGATAGTGGTAGATAAACTGGGAGGATGAACAAGGAGAGATTTTTTCCTCGCACCCCTTCATAGGTGAATTGTTGAGATGTACTTGTCAGCCAGGCACACCATTTGCACATTGAGTGGAAACTCTTCTGATTTCTGAACACCAGTTCATTGTGCTGGGGTGGTGTACAAATGCAATATGTGTTCCGTCAATGGCCCCAATAATATTTGGAATTTGTCCCATTGCATAGAATCCAGTCTTCACAGTGGCCAAATCTTCCACTTGGGGAAAAGCGATGTAGCTGCACATGTGTTTGAGCAAGGCAGACAAAACCCTTGCCAGCACTATAGAGAACATTGGCTGTGACATTCCTGCTGCCAAGCCCACTGTCTCTTGGAAAGAGCCAGTTACCAGGAAATTGAGCACAGATAGAACTTGCACAAGAGGGGGGATCCCAGTGAGATGACGGATAGCTGATATGAGATCAGGGTCCAATTGAGCACACAGCTCTGTGATTATGGCCCTGCCCATTCTATAGGTGAGTATTATGTGTCTGTCCTCCAGTGTAACCAAGTCCACAAGGGGTCTATAGACCAGATCTTGCCTCCTCCTCCTCCTCCTATTCCTCTTCAGTGGTAGGTACCTAAGGGACACAATAGTGAGAAGGGAGTAACAAACTGAACAATGGAACCACCACCTCAGTGTAACTGAGCTTGTATGTAATTGGACAATGTAAATGGAAATGTATGTACAATTGACAGCAATGACACAGTTTTCAATTTCAGAATGTTAACCACCACCATAAAATGGCGACTGCCTGTCCTGTATGTAGGGACAGGTGTAAGTGATGTAACTCCACCGGCGTTGGGCGTCATGGCGGAAGGCGGCTTGCACCGCTGTGGTATTCCTCATTGGCTTACATGGGGCTCTAAGGAGTACAGTGTCCAATGAGGATCACCAGCGGTGGTGACAGTGTACACCTCAGTGGACTTGACTGCCATTTTCTGTCTATAACCTCACTTGATTCCTGACTTTTCACAAGACAACACCTCCACTGAGTGTGTTGCTGTGACCTGAGTCTGGAACCTACCATGACCCGTGTGACAGGGGAAAGGGCCTCAGCCTTTACTTCAGAGGAATTGGAGTGCCTTGTGGATGGGGTCCTACCCCTGTATGGACAGCTGTATGGGCCTCTAGACCAAGAGGTGAGTACACCATGGGGACAATGCATGCAACAAGTTTGCATGGAGATGTGTGTGCTGGCAGTGTGTATTTTGGATGGAGGATATGTATGGTGGTACTGTACATGCATGGTTCTATGTGATATGTGTGCCATTTGAGGGGAAATGGTATTTGTGGGCCATATGGGTGACAGGCTGGTTTGTATGGTTAATGGTGCACTCCTGTCTGTATTTACTCTGCAGTTCAGCGCCCATCAGAAGAAGGGATTGTGGCGTGCCATCGCCAAAGACGTGTGGACCCTGGGGGTGTATAGCAGGTAGAGCATCATAATCAAAAGGAGGGACCGGGAGCATTAAGGTCCAGTGCACGGTCTCCCTAGGCATACACTAAACAGAAAGCAGGGTGCACTGTTCCTGGAACATATAGGAAGGGAAACCTATTGGTTAGGAGCAAGAGCCCTCACACATCCGTTAGGATGTCATGCTTCATCATCGGGGTGCTCCTCGTCAGACCGGCGCTGCAATGTCTGACGGGCTCCCCGTAAGGGGGCTCTTTGCCGGGGATCTTTTAAAGTAACTGCAGTGGTAGAAAATGGAAAATTGGTACCTACTGGTAGACTAATGGCAGGAGAGAAGAGTTAAAATTTGTTCAGTACCCCATCAGGAATTACTGTTTACTAATCAACAAAGGGTATGGACCAAGATTAAAAGCAGTAATAAGAAAGTGATAAATTGAGAGATAATGCTCAAACACTTTCAAAAGGAGAGGAGCGGACACTATCACTGGACCTCTAAAGACTAGTCAACATGTTTCGCGTCTGGCGGTCATGACTGATCCGGTGACGCTTCTTCAGGACCATTAATGATTAGAAACTTCTCCTGTGTCAAAAATCAAGGGGGGAATATCCCTGTCAAAATCTGTTTTAATACAATAAGTCAAACAAATTGTCAGACTAATGCCAAGCAGTCACTTACATTGAAGCATACTGTCCAAAAGGTCGCTAAACAATCAGGTCGCCCATCCCCAGCAGTAGGAAGGACTCCTTGGGAGGTGTAAGCCTAGGATTGTCACTATTATAGCAGTGGCAGTCCGATTGTCGGCACCTACCCCGGCTTCTCCTCCCGAATGCAGGTAGAGCACCCATTGCAGGAAAAGGTGGGAGGACCTCAGACACTAGGCCCGGACGACCTCGGAGGCCCAGCTGGGGATGGCCTCTCAACGAGGGAGGGGTGCCCGTCAACACCTGACCCCCCTAATGGCCTGCATACTGGTGGTGGCCTACCTAGAGCTGGATGAGCACTTGAGGGCAGCACAGAAGCCACCAGGTGGTGAGTACAGTGTGTGTAACAACCATCTTTGTTTCCTGGCATGCGATCCTGGTAGTGAGTTTCAGTTAGTGGGTGCCCCTTAATGCCAGCTCAGACATTGCTGCGTGGTCCAACTCAGGGTAAATGGGTGTATTGCAAAATCTTGTTAACTAGCTAGGTGGCATTCCATGTCAGACTGGGCTTAGTAGGTCCCTGGAGGGGTGCAGATGGTGGTGGTTGGCTCTCATCTTGCTGTGGTACCTAGCCAATGGAATGCCAGTGCAGTGCATAGTGCTCAATCTTGATCCCTGTGTCTGATGGTAATGTGTATGCTATCAGTGATGTTGGTGCTGCAATTGACCCAGTGCTCCCTTTCTCTCCCCCCCCCATTTTCTTCAGTCATCCTGTCCACGTGTACATTAGCATCATCAGGTGGAGGAGCAGGGGCACTGGTGACAGAGGGAGCTGCATCCTAAGGGACCCAGGAGGCTAAGTCCACCAACGGCGAGGGGACCAGTGGAATGGAGGGCGAGGGGAGCACCACGGCGGGGACAGAAGGTGACAACACTGACTCTGATTCCTCCTCTGATGGAAGCTCCCTGGTGGTGGCGGACACCTCTGGACCCACCCCTGCTGTAGGTACAGCTGCCACCCCCGTACCAGTACCGCCCTCCCAGTACCCCCACACCAAGTTGCCCATGCCCACTCACCCAGGAGGGTGGACATCTCCTTCGCGCCAGGCACTGTCTCCCCTCCTCCTCCTCCTTCTCCCTCACAGTCATCTCCGCACTCACACCTACATCCACTGCATCAACAGCCACCACCACAATCACCACATCATACAGCACACACATCTCACTTACAGACACCTCCACAACATCCATCCACTTGTCCTGTTTGTCCTCTCCCACCCTGTCTGCCCCATCCTAAGAGACACAAACCTTTCCACTCAGACACCCAACAGCCATCCACCTTACACACGCACACTGTCCATGTGCCTGCACCCAAGTCCATCAGACATACACCTCCTACAACCACTCCCTCTACCTCCACTTTGTGCTTCCAGCGCGATGGGGAGGTGGCCTCTGATGAGCTTGATGACATCAGACGTCACTGGGGGGGTCGGGGTGGAAGGGGAATGGCTTTTCCTTCCATCCCTGCCTTGGGGCTGGGAGGGAAGCCCACAGAGGGAGAGCTAGCGCTCCATCCGAGCTCATGGCTGAGGACGTGATGGTTAAGTCCTTGGCACAGGAGCACTGTGCCGGTGGACGTAACCATTACGTCCCCAGCACAGAAGGGGTTAATTTGATACTTGTTTGGAATCTCAATACGATGAGCACTGTCATCAACCCAGATCTTGCTCTGATCACTCTGTGGTCCACAGCACAATTCTCTGTTGCTGTCCAATTCAATTTTGTTCTGTTCATACATCGAAGGTTCTATTGATGCATGGACAGGATTACATTAGTAATGAATAACGTTAGTAATTCAGACTTCCATCTGACTCAATCTGCAATTCAGAAAGTCTCTCTCCAGTTGAAATGCTCAGTGAGCTCTTCAATAACATTTCCAAAACATTTAAAATACTTGCCCCAGTTTGTTGGTGATGTGGCAAATCAGAGAAAAAATCTGCAAATAAATAGTTCAATGCAGAACTAGCAAACAATAAATGCGCAGGTTGTAAACTGGAACATATATATATGGAGGAAATCTTAATCAGAGACAGACAAAATCAAATACGAAAGCTATATAAGAGTGTGGAAGCGGCAACTGCAAATAGGAGACTTTCATTTATTGTAAACAAGGAGTTATGGTACCTTCTTGGCAAGGAGCCAAACTCCATCTGCCAACCAGTCTAAACATAACAATCTGAGACATGAGTGGAATCATTACAAAGCTTCATTGCCACATTGTGACCCATCCCTGATGGGATTCAGGTCTAGGTCAGATGGTATAACATATTTGACTTTCTACACAAACACAAACGATACTTGAAGACTCTTGGTCACCAATCAGCACTTGTACTATACACATATGGGAATATAGCCACCAGACACAAAGACACACAAAGATCCAAAAATATCCTCACCAACAATAAAGAGAAATGGAAATAACTAACCAAACAACACAAGTGGTTACACGTGGAACCTAATTACCTAACTGTGGAGACCTCTACATACAACCACCTTAACTTGCTCCGAATTCAACTACTAACAAAATCTTCCATTAAAAAAGGAGTAACTCTAGACCTTCCATGTGTCCTCTGTACATATGGAAGCACGTCTGCTCTACAGGGATCCACTTGGATGTCATTTTACATACATACTTTTCTTACTTACCTTTGAGCTTCAATCACTCAATAATCTACCCAAAAATTCAAATTGTGTGACAAATCTTCCCAATTGTCCTTGGTGTCCCCATTGTGTATCTGTAATCCGTAGGTCAGCCTTACTCATGCCCGCCAAAAATATTCAGCCCCAGTACCCAGTCTTGTCCACTCCAGTGCATCACATTCTCTCACTCTCTCTGTGGCAAATACGTCTCAATGCTATATCCCTTGTCGGCTCATGAGTTA
The DNA here is from genome assembly GCF_031143425.1 of Pleurodeles waltl. Classification (NCBI taxonomy): domain Eukaryota; kingdom Metazoa; phylum Chordata; class Amphibia; order Caudata; family Salamandridae; genus Pleurodeles; species Pleurodeles waltl. The sequence goes on along the minus strand of NC_090438.1, from coordinate 708,201,450 downwards.
CAGTGCTCTAAAATTTTGTTTCTCTCCACCTACTGAACTTTGTCCAGATTCTCCTTTGGTCCCTGTTTGGTGTCTGCTGGTAATTTCCAAAAATCTATGGAATCTTCCACAAACCTTCTTCTTTTGTTAAAGTCACCAGCTTTATATATCATCACCTGCACCAAAAGTACAAGATCTCCCCATACACCTCACAAAGATTATAACCAGAAGCAAGACTTTCTCTGATTTTACAGAGGAATCAAGGCCCCTTTTCCCTAGCAAAGATTCCCCCATTAAATCATTTTTTTCAACTCAATCAATACTACATGTTCACAGTCCTCTTACTCTTGACAAGGATTACTCTTACACAACTAACCACTATGGGTAACTTACCTTATGTTTCTTTACAAAAGAAACAGGAGCAGAACAAAGGGCAAGAGGTATGGGATACTCTAGCCAATAAAGCCATAGTGGTTCAGGCAATAGTGCACACCACCCTTCAAATTCTGTCCCATCACTTATAGATTTAAGCATGCATGGTTTGCCTACACATCTTCCTCTCAACATTGAATGCCTATAGTCCATTCCGTGAATTGTATGGTATGAACTAGCACTCGCCTTATCAACTTAATCTAAAGCATCCTTATCTACTATGTCAAAACTTTTAGATTCATCACTTTCTTTATAAATGACCTGGCCTTAAGCACTTCTCTGGTCATAATGTACCCATCCTCCCCAAAACGCCCTTCAAGAGCCACGTATATCATTGCGTGACACACATAAAGTCAACACGTTTCTGAAGAAAAACGAATGCAAACCTGACTACTCAGACAAATACCAATAAACATTGTCTGCCCTTTGTGGATCTCTAGAGGCAACTACCTCCTCTCTAAATTGGCAATAAGATAAGCTGGAGGTACAGGTTGGCTTAGGCTATGGCCACCTTTATTGCTTCTATTGTAGCTAACAGAACTGCCTATCTCAGCACGCTTATTTCTTCCATTCGGGCATAATTAGAACCACACATCTGCACTGCAACTGCTGCCCCATCATTGATAAACTAGTGGGGTTGCCCTTGCTATTTAGTTCTTTGGTAAACCATGTGAGAAGCATTAGCCCCCCACCAATCTCTGTTCACTGATAATAAAGATTCAAAAGCAGTGGGTATTCAGCCAGGTAATTACCTAGCTACTATTTCAGTGCCACAATTTAACCTAAACTATGTCTTCTTGCCAAAAGCACAAATGGTCACTCCATCACAGGATCCATCCACAGAAGTCAGTGCCACCCACTCTCCAAAAACTTTTCCGGCAGAAACTGTTGAGACATTTAAACCATGAACTAGGAAAGAAAAGAAACTACTTCATAAAATTACAAAGAATAAACACTCAAAAGTCCTTTTGAACTCTCTTACAAACTGAAGGCTAAATCATAAAACAAATTAACTTTTTTATATTTGCAAAATGTGCACTGTCTCCAACACCTCCACCAAAGAGCTCAATGATTCTCTTAGCCCTCTCCCTAGCCAAGATGCCCATCAGGTCCCAATACCAACCAAAATAAAATGTCTCTTAAATTACCAACTTTAGTATCATCAGAAGACTCAGACCCTCATTACAACCCTGGCGGTCAAAGACCGCCAGGGCTGTTTCATCGGATGCACCGCCAACAGTTTGGCGGTGCAATCCATGGAATTACGACCGCGGCGTAAGCGCAACGGTCGCACCGCCGGGGCCGGCTGTTTACCGCCACGTTGGTCCCAGCGGTTGTAATCCTCCAGGGGATTAAGAGTCCCCCTACCGCCAGCCTTTTCATGGCGGTAGGAACCGCCATGAAAAGGCTGGCAGAAAGGGGAGTCGTGGGGCCCCTTGCCACGGCCCCATGGAGCTTTTCACTGTCTGCTGTGCGCGACGGGTGCAACTGCACCCGTCGCGCCACCGCAACATCGCCGGTTCCATTTGGAGCCGGCTCCCGTGTTGCGGACGACATCCCCGCTGGGCCAGCGGGCGGAAACTCAGTGTCCCATCAATGGCATCTATGATGTTGGGGATATATCCCAGGGCATAGAAGTCACCTTTCACTGTGGGCAAATCCTCCACCTTGGGGAACACAATGTAGCTGCGCATGTGTTTCAGCAGGGCAGACAACACTCTGGACAACACGTTAGAGAACATTGGCTGGGACATCCCTGATGCAATGGCCACTGTTTTTTTAAAGGAACCACTTGCCAGGAAATGGAGTACTGACAGAGGGGGTAACGCTGCGGGATGGAGGATAGCTGACATCAGTTCTGGCTCCAACTGGGCACACAGTTCTTGGATTGTTGCACAATCAATTCTGTATGTGACTATGATGTGTCTCTCTCCCATTGTCGACAGGTCCAGAAGGGGTCTGTACACTGGAGGATGCCGCCATCTCATCACCAGCCTCAGCAGACGTGCCCTATGGAGGAGAACAGCGAGCAGAGAGTCAGCCAAAACTGAGGTATCACAATATGTCATTTGCAGAAATGTATTAATCTGCAATGTGCCTGTAACTGTGTGTATTCAAGGCCTAGATAGGTGTGACACAGTTATTATTAATGCCATGTGCCCCACTGAAATGGCAGCTGCCTGACCTGTAAGGTGGGACAAGGGGATATGAGGTAACTGCGCTGGCGTTGTACACTGTCGCGGTGGGCGGTCAAAGACCACGGCGATATTTAGCATTGGTTAACATTGGGCCCTATGGGTCTGAGGAGCCAATGACGATGTACGCAGGCGGTGACGGTACGCACCGCCGCGGACGTGACCGCCATTTTCTGTCTGTTCACTCACTTGATACCTGACCTTCAACAGCTGCTGTGACCTGTGTCTGGAAGCGACAATGGCTCATGTGTCTGGGGAAAGGGCCCCTGCCTTCACTTCAGAGGAGTTGGAGAAACTAGTGGATGGGGTCCTCCCCAGTACACGCAACTGTACGGTCCTCCAGACAAATAGGTGAGTACACTGTGAGCATGCTGAATGGGCAATGCCTGTTTGAGTGGTGTGGCTGGAAGATACATGGGGGGGCTGAGGCCTACATGTGCGGATGATGAGTGTATGTGCATCATGGAATGGGTGGGAACTGGTGGGCAATGAGTATGACGGTCCAGCCGGGTGAGTAATGTCCTTTCCCCCTGTACCATTCCTCTAGGTCAGCGCCCACCAGAAGAAGGCTATTTGGCATGCCATTGCCAAGGACGTCCAGACCCTGGGGGTCTACCACAGTGGTAGCACCCACTGCCGTGAAAGATGGCAGGACCTGTGCTGCTGGAGCAAGAAGACGGCGGAGGCCCAGCTTGGGATGGCCTCCCAACGTGGGAGGGGTGCCCGTCGCACCATGACACCCCTGATGTTCTGGATCCTGGCGGTGGCCTATCCGGAGTTGGATGGGCGCTTTAGGGAATCACAGCAGCCACAAGGGGGTGAGTACACTATCTTTTAGCTGACTTTGCGTGTATTACGAGGGGTCTGGGTGGGGGAGGTGGGCAGTGGGTTCCCCTAGGCCAGGGCGATCTTGTTAGGCAAGGTCCCTTGTGAGGCAGGCTATGTGGCACCCCAGCCCCACTAGTGGTAAGAGCCATCTACACCTAGTCAGGCTCATGTGACTTCCAGATGTGCAGCAATTGGGCTTAGGCCTCGTACCCCATGGGCATGTGAGAAATCAAGGAACTATAAGTGCATGGCGTAGTGCAGAGGGCTGCTAACTGTCTGTTGTGTCCGCCAACTGTAGTGGTGTTGCATGCACTGAACATGTCTTTCTTCTGTCTTTCCCTCCCCTTTTTTGTGGTCTCCCTGTTGCTGTTTGCAATAGCATCATCAGGCATAGAAGCATCGGCACCGGAGCAGGAGCGAGCTGCATCCCACTTGGCCCTGGAGGGTGAAGCTACGGATCCTGAAGCCACCACTGGGATGGAGGGCGAGGGGAGCTCCACGGCGGAGACAGGAGCAGAGAAGAGCGACAGCGACTCCTCCTCTGATGGGAGCTCCCTTGCGGTGGCGGGCCCCTCTGTGCCCACTGCATCAACAGGTACAGCCGCCACCCTCCCTACCAGCACTGCACTCCCAGCAGCCCCTCAGCATCTGCCCCATGCCCGCTCACCCAGGAGGGTGGGCATCTCCTTCGCCCCAGGCACCTCAGGCCCTGCCCCAGTCAGCCCTGCTGCCCTCAGTGAGGAGGCTAATGAACTCCTGAGATCCCTCACTGTTTGGCAATCAACCATTTTGAATGCCATCCAGGGAGTCGTGAGGCATTTGCAGCAAACAAATGCATACCTGGAGGGCATTCATTCTGCTGTGGCAGCCCAACAGAGAGCATTTCAGGCTCTGGCCTCAGCACTGATGGCAGCCATTGTCCCTGTGTCCAGCCTCCCCCTCCAACCTTCTCCACCCAGACCCAATCCCCTGTACCTCTGCCTATCCCAAGCACACCATCACACCAGCATGCACACACGTCAACACACAAGAGTGGCTCAGGCAAACATAAGCACCACACATCCCACAGGCACTCACACAAGCAACATACCCATGCACACATACCAACATCCACTTCCTCCACTGTGTCCCCCTCCTCCACGTCTCCCTCCTCCCTCCCAGTCTCGTCTCCACTCACACCTGCATGCACTACATCCTCAGCCACTACCTCCATCACCAGCACGCCCATCACCACACACTGCTCACATGCAATCACCACCCCACTACCATTCACACATCCCCAGTGTCCTCTCCCAGTGTGTTTGTGAGCCCTCCTTCCAAAGTGCACAAATGCAGGCACACACCCACCGAACAGCTATCTACCTCACAACAGCCCATGTACCTTCACCCAAAATCAGCAGACATACACCTCCTACAACCACTACCTCTTCCTCCACTCCCAAACCCCCTCCATCTACCCGTCCTAGTGTGTCTAAAAAACTTTTCCTGGCTAACATTGACCTCTTCCCTACACCTCCCCCCGTCCTTCCCCTAGGGCCAGGCTTTCCATGTCCCAGCCCAGCACCTCAGCCACCACATCCCCAGGCACAGTGGTGCCAGCAACTGCGGGGTCATGGAGTGTGCCAACCATCAGGGCTGCCAGTGTGCCACGTAGCAAGGGCAAGGACATTCCGCCACCTGCCAAGGTGAAAAAGGTGCCTACATCCCCGAGATAGAAGCCGAAACCACCAGCCACCAAGGGGTCAGTGAAAACGAAAGGGGATAGTGGCAAGACAACTGCTCCACCATCAAAGGTGGGGAAGGGCCAAAAACAGAAGGGCAGGTCAGGAGAGGGCATGGTGGCACAAACTGAGGGACCACTGTCACACCTTCTGTCCACATCCACGCCAACCTGTACAGTGGCGAACACCACCACCAGCACCGCCACCACAGACCCCGCCGCTAGCACCGCCACCACAGACCCCGCTGCCAATACCGCCACGACAGATACCACTTCAAGCACCGCCACGACATACCCCGCCACCAGCACTGCCACAACAGACACCGCTGCAAGCACCGCCACGACAGACACCGCTGCAAGCACCGCCAGCAGCCCCACGACGCCCTCTGACAGTGGCACACCGCTGACATGCCTACCATCCCCATTGGTCAGTCGTCCGAGGCTGGTGGTGAGTTCCAGGACGCTGGGCAGCTTCCATGAAGCATAACTGTCATCATTGTTGGCACCTGCAGGTGGAATGCGAAGCCGAAGCAGTGTGGGGTATGTCGCTGCCTCCATGGCGTATCATGCTACCTGTACCTCGCCAATACATTTGCACTCCCCAGGATAAAGCAGTGGGCATGGAGCCCCCTTGTGCAGCACTGGCATTGTGCGTTCATCAGGCTGAGGTGCCCCCTCTCTCTCCCCCTGAGGTGCCTGTTTATTTTCGATCTGATGCCCCAGCAGTGTTCTCTCTGTTTCCAGTCAGGTATCTAGTGTGGGCTTCGCCCATGCATTTTGGGCCCAATGGTCCACGGACAATGATTGGTGCACTATCCGGACTTGTGTAGTTGGTGTACATAATTGTATTTACTGGATTTTGAACTTTGATTATGAGATTTCATATGATTACATTTGTTCAAATCATTTCCTTTTGTCCTTGCATTCTTCCAGGGGGTGGGGGGGGTGTATGTGTACTGTTGCTGCATGTATTTGTGTGTATGTTGCTGTGGGTGAGGGTGGGGATGTTGCGTGTTGTGTGTCACTCTCTTTTCCCTCCCCCCTCCCCTGTGTTGTACGTGCAGTACTCACCGTGGTCGTCGCCGCCGTCTTTGGTGCGAAGAGAAGGAAGACTAGCATCAGCAGTATCTGCAATTCGGGCTCGATGGCGTCCTGGTTCCTTGTGGGGTGTGGAGAGGTGTTTTCCCTTCTGTGTACTGGTGCAACTGTGTTTTTGTTCGCGTTGGTTCCGCCCCGGAAAAGGTGGCAGATAGGCCTCTTGTGATATGGTGGGCGGTACATTGTCTTCCGTCTGTCTGTTGGTGGTAACTGCCGCGGTGTTTGTTTCTACCGCCATGGCGGTCGGAATGTTAAAGTGGCTGTCTATGTTGGCGGTTTCCGCCAGGGTCATGATTCCATTTTTATTCCGCCGGCCTGTTTGTGGTATTACCGCCACTTTAACACCAACCACCAGGGTTGTAATGAGGGCCTAAGTGGTTATTCTCTACACTATTTTTCACTCACTCAATCTACCAGCTTAACAGCCTCCTCTCTCTCTTGCTCTAAGATCCCTTATTAGAAATCAGAAGCTCAGCTGCAGTCTCTCTCAAATCTTCCTAAAATGCTGCATGTCCTGCTGTGTGTCCTTGCTCTGCTATGCACTGCTGATCTGCTGGGGGCTGTGTTGTCCTGCTGTTTCCCTAAGGCACTTTTATAAAATAATTAAAAAAGAAAACATTTTCAATACAATGTAAAAAATCTATGTTCTTTATTTTCTTCCTAACTGTGAGATCTTGGTCGATGTAGCTTTTCACAAAGAACAGTTCAGACATGGTTTCTTTGACGATGAATTTGTAACATGCATCTAAATTCACACACGCTCTGTCTTCTGAAAAACAAAACACTTGCATAAGTTCAAGACTTTATTTTCTCTCGTCATCTCACTTTTACACATTCTCACACTAGAAGCTTATACATAAAAGATGCAGTTTTATAGATTAAGGTAAATAATTCATGCATTCCAAAGCAAGTCAGTAAAGCAGAAAAGAATAAATTAATACTGTCATCTTTGATATAGCAGGAAGAAATTATATCATGCATAGGCCATGCAAAGGTTAGGACAGAAACAGTAAAGGGCCTCCTTTTGCACCTTCTTTGCCCCCATACTGTGGGACTCCTGTACGCCCTGCCTGGTCTTCTGACGGCTCTCTGATTTGCTGAGAGACCCCTCCTGTGTAGAGTCCACCAGGTCCCTCCTGGTCCTGGGCAGCGTGAGCGTTCCGTGTGCCAAGGCTTGTTGGCGGAATCCAGCGATGCCAACCAGACTGCAATCTTCCATCCGCTTTGGGATATCATCTGCACCAACCAGGGGCCTACATCCATCTTCTTGGGTGCAGTACTGACTGTTGTTCTTTACCAGTGGTTCTTCTTTCGCACCTTCATCTGGGTTAGGAGGGGCTCCTGTTCTCCCTGGACTCTACTGTGCTTCTTGGACTTGGTCCCCTTCTTCTACAGGTCTTCAGGTCCAGGAAGCCACTGCTGGTGTCTTGTAGTCTCTTCTGGTTCTTTCATTATCTTCTTTCTCGTGTTCTTGTGTGTTCTATGAAAGTTACTGTGATTTACTCCTGCTTTCCTGGGATCTGTTGTGGGGTCTATTACTTACCTTTGGTATTTTCTAATACTCCCAGCACCCCTCTACCCACTACACTTGACTAGGTGGGAAACCAACATTCGCATTCCACTTTATTAATATATGGTTTGTGTTCCCTTAGGCCCATTTCTAACTATTGTGATTTTCACTATTTGCACTGTTTTCTAACTATTCTTGCACCTGTTTTCGTATACTAGTATATATAATTTGTGTATTACTTACCTCCTAAGGGAGTATAGTTGTGTAGTGTAGCCATTTTTATATAGCCTTTGTGCATTTGCTTAAAGCATTAGGCCTTTGTGCACTTTGACCTAGATGCATTTTATTTGCTTGCTTACAGCATTGGGCCTCTGTGCACTTTGCCCTAGATGCGTTTTATTCAGCCTCGCACTGTTATTTTTCAATAGCCAGTTTCACGTTCTTGTTTTATTTTCTTCTATCATACTGTTTAGCCTACTTCAGCACCGGAGTTCTCAAATAATACATTCTTGCTCACTCTGTGCTTCAGTCAAGGATACAGTCTGGTACATTGCCGATAGACGTGGTAGGAGTTTAGTCTTTTGGGTTTGTAGACAATACACATTCTTACTTAGGGACGTTTTTTAGCACATCGACATGTTAGTTATAAAAACACTTCCTAGTCCTAATACACGTAAGAGGGAGATTCCGACCAGGGAACCACAACTAGACGCTGTCTGCCCTGTTGCAGAAGCTGATACAGATCACAGGCCTTTGCTCAGGTATGAGGGTTGATGTCCTCCCGGGGAATCTGAAAGGCAAGCTTAGAGCTTAACATGCTGTGCTCAAAATAGAACTTAGTAGAGAGAACGTAATCTGGTAACACTATAATAGCATTATTTCTATGTTTCACTCTCCTCGTTACTATTTCAATCCTACTGTGTTGTATGGTTCTGGTTATTGCGGCTCACACCTTATTATCTAAAATGCAGTAGTTTTATTAAAGCAATCTATAAAACCTAAACTGCCTTTGTCATTTGTATATGAGACCACACTTTGTATGAGAGAGATGTCATACGCTCGGCTGCCCAATCATCCCTTCCCTTTGGAAGAGATGAGGCACTGCTAGTTAAAACCGGATCGAGGGTGACGGGGATCCTTCTCCGTGGGTTCGACTTAGTCCTCCACACTGAGAACAACCCTGATACCCAAACATCCACTAGTCTCATTTAGGATAATGAGAGCCAACGCGACATGGCGCCCAACGTTTGGTCTGGCTCTAATTTTCGGGTCCGCCTGTCTCTCTCGGTCTCATATATTATAATGATTCCTCGGTTCCTTTAACGGAGACGTCCGTGGCACTGAGGACTTCCGCCACCGCGATATAGGTAAATCCTAGTTGTAGCGGATGGTTGTTCAAGCTTGAACTCTGAAAGGAAAAGACCCCGTTTTTGGTGTGCCTTCTCTGAACCGTTGCTGTTTTTATAATGGTGAATCCCCAGGTAATACAAATAGCCCTTAATATGAGGCAACCGCTCACAGCGCATTTGCTTGCACATGGTCTTACAAACAAGGGGGGGTCCAGTCACATTTGTGGTGGCCGCCCATGCCGCCTATAGAACAGAACTTTTTTAGTCCTGGGTCACATTTCCAGCAGCTGATGGGAATTCAAATAACTTTCACACCTATACGATGATCGCGAACGCGCCTGGACAATACAGGGCATACGCATATTTAGAGATACCTCTATCTTATCAAGAACATATTAATTGGATTGATGGCGCCCTACCCCATACAATATTACCAGTTAGGTTAGGTCCACTAAGTAATGATGGTCCGACCTGGCCTTTTTTTGCCACATATACACCACATCCAGCGGTTGCGAACATGGCGGCGGCTGAAGTTCGTCGTTTATATACAGACTTAACGGCTACATATAGACGCTTAGTACAATTTGTGATGCAGACACTAAACACAAACCCAGTGCGTGCTGCTCCAGCGCAACAGCATGCAGTCGCTCCAGGTATAAATCCGGCGACTGTACACTCTATCATGGGTAAGGTTCCAGCCAAAGGGGAGGAGACTCCATTTTGGCTGGTGCAAAAAATTTATTCGCTGGAGGCAGTATTTCCCCATACAGGACCACAGGATAAACTTAGGATATTGAAAATGTGTTTACCGTTTGGAATGGTTCCCACAGTGGAACATTGTAACACATGGGGCACGGTGTTTGCCGCGCTCTACACAACAGCACACGGTACACCAACATTGGCTAACTTACAGGAAGTGCTTAAACAAATTCAGGATGAATATGGGGCTGCCCCAGCCTTAGATTTGGGAATGCAACTGATGGGCAATTTTGCCACGGTTTCCTCAATAAAACTAAGTAATCTTAAAGGGGAGGTGGTTGCACTTGCGGTGCGTATGCGTCTTCGTGACGTCCCACAACTGGATCAGGAGCGAGAACTGCCTAAAATAATTGCGGAAACATATTCCAGTATTGATCGAGATAGCCTAGGGGCTAGACCACAGAAACCTCAGTTTTAAGGAAAAATTAGTAAGGACAATACTAAACAGCAACCTGAGGGAAATAAAAAGCGCTGGGAGAAAAAACAACAGACACCTAAAAAAGAAAGGGGAGAATCTCCGCGACCGGAGACCCCGCAGACTAGGTATAATCTTAGAAATAGGGATAATTTGAAAACGCCTGATAGATATCAATACACTGATACACTCCAATCTCGTTCCTTTCAGGACTCATCGGAAAAGAGAAATGAGAGAGGTGGGCGGTCAGAGCGGCGAACAGAGTACGTGAAACCAAGACAGGAATCACAACGCTCTTCGGAGGTTTCTGTCAAGAAGGAAGAGAAACCGATACAACCAAAACAACAGTTTAAAAAGAAAAAAGTGGCGGCAGTCTCAGTTAGACATGCCACACAGGAAGAGAGTTCTCTTGAAGAACAAGACATGGGCACTATCACTACTAGACAGCACGGCAGAGGTCACAATAGTTCGCCGGAATCTTCTAGAGCATCTGGAGGTGAAAGCAACTGATGACTTCATACAAGTTGAAACAGCAGATATGCGTGTCTCTGATCCCGATAGGGTATATACAGTGACTTTACAATTTGAAGGAGACATTGAACGCACTATAAACGCAATCTTTTGGGATCGTGTAGTCAAGCTATATGACATTTTGCTGGCTGAACAAGATTGGCCGCCTGACTTTGTTCGCACTTGCCCGGTAGGGGAGGAGGTTATTAAACCTTCATTCTCACCACTTGTTCCAAGGGAACTCGCATAATCCTATAGCATAAAATGGGCTCTAGCACAAGCACCTGCCTTATATAGAAATCACGTGGGGTGGGATAGGGATTCTCCATATCATGTAATTCCGATTAAAGGCGAACCTCAGCCACAACCGCAATATCCCATAAAACATGAAGCAAGGGAACCAGTGAGAGAAATACTTACACAATTGGAGTACCAGGGAGTAATTGAACCCTGTGCCTCGTCAATGAATAATCCCTTATTCCCTGTAGTTAAAGCTGACCATTCATATAGAATAGTGTTGGACTACAGACATTTGAACGTACATACACGTACATATGCTATACAAAATTCACATAGTGCAGCACTAATGAATAACATTGTGCAAAAAAAGTACAAAACAACTTTGGACATCTCAAATGGTTTCTTCTGCCAGAATATAGCACCCGAAAGTAGGGCTCTTACAAGCTTTAGTGTTTTAGGCTCTCAGAAAAAATTCTGTCGTTTGCCTCAGGGGTATAAGAATAGCCCAGGACTGTTTTCGGCTCGTGTGACTGAAATTTTGCACGAGTTCGACCCTGACGCATTGTCATATGTCAATGATATATATCTCACTGATGACGAGTTACTACAACATTTAAGACAGGTAGCCCACATTGTTGTAGGGTTTGCCAAAATTGGCTACAAATTTAACTTCAAAAAGTCGAAAACTGCCTTCCTCAGCGTCATCTTCTTGGGATATGAGCTGTCGAACGAAGGTAAGAGCCTAGCGCCACAATTTTTAGAGAAATGTGCACAATTGCAACCTCCTAATACGATTACGAAACTCCAATCATTGTTGGGATTTCTAAATTTTGGCAGAACTTACATTCCTGATTATGCTACACGCATAAAACCATTATTATACAAATTAATACATCCATATTTTTCAAGCAGATTTTGGACAATCCAGCATACACATACTCTTCGAGACTTGCAAACTGATTTTCTAGCTGCAAAGCATTTACACACACGGGACAATAAGACACATTTGGTCATCAGGGTCATAGCTGGGGCCATTGGGTTTACGTATGTCACCTTTAATGAAGGTGAGACAGTCCCGATAGGATACAAGTCTCACTTATATTCGACTGCGGAACAACGATTCGCACAAACAGAAAAAATTCTCACTGCTGTGCAGATGTCTGTTATTAAAGAACGACCTCTTGCCCAAGGAAAACGCATTTTAGTTGTTTCCCCCATTCCGGCCCTAGAGGCTGTTATGAAAGCGAGTGTTCCTAACACGAAAGCATTACACCCGCGATGGATACAATGGGCTATGTCTTTAACAGCCACTGATGTAGATTACATTTTTGACCCAAAGCTCCAGACACAAGAATTTCTACAATATGAAATTGAATACCCAGTTCCCGCTGATACGTTGCCTATTGATCAATATCAAGTAGTCATGTACACCGATGGCTCCGCGCAACCATTGGTGGGGACAAAACACCAATATTCTGCTGCATATGCAGTGGTGAGCGGCCATATAGAGGGGGAGAAGTTCTGCCCCCAACATACTTATTCACAAACATTAGGGGACTGTACGGCACAGTTGGCTGAACTGAAAGCTCTATTGCTAGCCCTGGAACATGCGGATCCGGCACAGTTTACACTGATTGTTTGTGATTCTAATTACTGTGTCCAGTCTTTTAATGAATATCTGCATTACTGGCGGTTGAATGGGTTCAGAGATTCAAAGGGCAGCACTATAAAGCACAGATTGCTGTGGGGGACAGTAGCAGACCTGAAGGAGACGCTGCCTAAAGTCCATGTTGTACATACTCTTGGACACCTGCGCGTTGGAATACACGTTGCTGGGAATACTTTGGCTGATGAAGCCGCGAAGTCAGCAGTGGCAGTTGCCACTGTGGCCGCAGTTACTCGTTCGAGTTCCAAACCAGACACAGAGATTCTGGCTGCCCTAAAAGCTACGGTTGATGGCACGCCTTATCCTAAGGGATTTCCAAATAACTACCAATACTTAATGGGAAGTATGCTGAATGCTGAGGTTAAAATACCAGGCGTAGGTGTACGCGAGATCCCCAATAAAATTGTATGACCTCAATTGATTAATGCAGCGCATGAGGGGGCGGCATCTGCACATGCTAGCGTGGCTGCCACAATTTCGTTATTACAGGTTCGTTACCGGTGGCCTGGTCTCTATAAGGAGATGAAGCAGTATGTCCTTTGTTGTGACATCTGTCAACAAATTAAAGTTTCAACGGCTAAGCGCCCACCGCAGATGCCCCTCTTAATATCAAATAGACCATTACAATGTGTGTACTTGGACCATTGTGGTCCACTGACACCAGACAGTGCATACAAATATATTTTGGTGGCTATAGATTCTTGCTCCAGATTTGTGTGGGTATGGCCACAGCGCTCGGCTGACGCTCAAACTGTTATTAAAGATTTGCGTATCTTTGTCTGTACATATGCAGTTGCAGCATTCTATTCGGACCAGGGCCCTGCTTTTGCCTCAAGGGCATTCAGGGACGCCATGGCTTCATTGGGGGTCCAGCTTCAGTTCTCGTCTCCATTTCATCCTGTGGGAAATTCTGTCGTGGAGCCTTTAAATCGCGATTTAAAGCAATCCTTAACGGCTAGAGTCTTAGGTACGGGTCGTAGTTGGCTCACCCACCTGTATGGAGTACAGAGAGCACTAAATAACTTGCATAGAAGGTCCCTGGGGGTCTTACTTCATATGGGTGCCTGTTTGGAACACAAATGTTTGTTCCAGATCTAGATGGTCCTGGTGTGGAGGCGGTGGAAACGCCTTTTGACATAAATGATCGTGTCACTGTTTTGCAGGACTTACAGCAGTTCTGTGAAGATAACTCTTCTACAAGTGCTGCCTCCACAGGAATCAAGGATGTGCCAGTGACGCCTACTGGTTGGATTCCCGGAGTTGGGGATCTTGTGCGTGAAAAGGTCGCAGTAAAAAAAATAATTTGGCCCTTCTTATCGAGCACCAGTCCCTGGGCTGGGAATACACGGAACAAGAACTGTTATTTTACCACCGTTGCCAGGTGCCAAAGAGAATCGCTTTGTCTTCATCGACAATGTCAAGTTACAACATGTGGCCGATTCTGCACAGCAGACCAAGAGGAGCACCCAGTAGTTCCCGAATCCCTCTCACTACTGTGGAAGATGTTCCACTTCAAGTGGTTTACACCAACGCTGTTGCCTCTCCGAGCTTGGGGAGGGTGGAGGATGATCTTGTAATAGTTCCACTGATGACGAATATTTTGGAAACATTTGATCGAGTCACTGTGACTGCTGAAGTTGCAGGTGGTGTTATCTACAGTGTACCACCGCGAGCGACACCTGCAACTCCGTTGTACACGGCGGCACCTTTTGCGAGAACTGCTTCTGGATGCTTTGCAAACCACGACGATGGTCTATCGGACTCATTGTCCTCTTCAACACCTGACCCAGGTCCACGTAAGCTGATTTATTGGCTTAAAGATACATATTTTGTTTTTCCTTGGAACTATCTGTGGCTTTTCATGACTATGATGGCTTCTTTTCAGTGGATAGGGTTTATAGTTACCTTTTTTCTGTTAATACATGCTCATTTTCTTCCTGAGAGATCAACGGTTGAACAGGTGGAGGAGGTGTTGAAGCCACATTTTTCATCACATAAGGTTCGAAGAGATTTGTCCTTTGTGAACATTTCTGCAGTGCCAATTCCGGATGGGATTGGTGGGATAAAGTTATGTTTGATATATATGGTCCCACTGAGATAATTCAAATACCGTATGTTCTAAAGTTATCAATGAATGATATTGTAATACCAGGCATTGTATCTGATGATTGGAACGTGAAGACAGTTGATTCCATGATGACCGAGTTACAATATTATACTGTCTATGAGAATGATGATGTTTACCAGTTTAAAGATAATTATGGTGCCATGTTTTGTTACAATTATTATGGGCACCACTTTATTCACAAAGCCAGTCATCCAAAAACAATATTTGACACACGCAATGGGAGCATTGCCCGACTCCCCCCGCAAGGGAGTTCTAAAACATATTATGATAAATTTGCATAGTTTTCTGGGCATGATCAAAGGAATGCTAAGTCATATTATTTTAAATTAACTCCGTATACAGATAAGCAAATACTGTTGACCAATACGAAATTCCTATACTCATATTCTTTTGTTTCCCGACTGTCGATTGAGGGCTATGAATATTGGTCACAAAATGTTGATTTGAAAAGTGTTTGGGGGACAAAACATTGGCAGACACAGGGTAGAGAAACATTGTTTAGAGCATGTCTTATTCCTGTCCAAATGATTTTTTTAAATGACACTGTACAACAGACTAGCTGTTTGGGCATAGCGACGATTAGAGAATTGAATATGCCTGGCATACCTGTCCCTACCAAAATGAAGGATTGGCAGAAATATATCAATGCCACTTTTGGTGAGCTTACAGAGTGGGTCCAGAACGGTACCTTTAACACTTCATTGTCACGTCCGGGTGGGTGGTTACTGTGGCCTATTGACACCAACATGCTGAAATTATTACTACATATAGCGTGGGGAAATTATGTCAACAATGGTTAAAATCATCCACGCTAGATGCAGTTAAGACACATCTCATGCTCCTGTCTAATCACACTGACTTGCAAGATTTTTTGTTAGGCCCGAAGACACCCCGTAGGAAATGCTTTTTGTACAAAGTATACAATGAAATATGGAAACTTTCCCAACAGGAGGCTGCGGCCCGGTTAAGGCAAATAGATCAGGGAAATTTGAAACAGGCATTGGCTGTTGTAGATAATGGAATTCACACCCTGTCCGACCGAATATATACCATTGACAACATTGTTTCTTCTGCTATAGACATTATTCAATCTGACATGTCTTCATTATATCATGGACAAAGTCAAACAAGGTCCATTATGCAGTTGGGTTGGACACTTCAGACACTGAAGGCGGGTCGCGTTCGGTGGCAGCACATCAGAGCCAGGGACATATTTTTTTCCTTTAATTTGACACGTCAACAACAACTGATGGCAAAAAAGGAGGCGACTTATGTGATGTTACACATTGAGAAATTGGAAAGATTGCCTTTTACCGTGGCAGAGATTCCTTCATCTGAGTGGTTAATACACAGGGTTATTAATCTGCCTATTTCCACACTACAATTCACTTCTTGTTTAAAACATGTTCCGGTAGGCAGATATGAAAAGTTGGGAGACAGTTATATACATGAGGTGTGGGAACTTCCCTTCTTATACAGATGTCTTAATGGCATGAGAGAGGTTTTTCTTAGCGGTAGTGAATGCGAGACTTCTGTCAGCCATTCAATGGTTTGTAAGCAGCTGTCCTTGCATGGGGCATGTAATGCCTCGGTTGCAAATTTGGCTTGCTATCTGAAGGGAGTTCCGGTCCCCTTGATTAAAAACACATTCCAGGTGCTTTCAAAAGGCAGCTACGTCCTCCTCAATAGTGAAGACTGTTGTGGTATGCGGGCCAGAATAGTTTACGTAGTTTTAGTCACCAAGGTCGTTACTTGCTGCGGGAGTGTGTTATTTCCCCCCACTAATTAAGGGAGGTGGCAGATATCTGGACTCACATTGCTACTTCCCAGGTGAATTTTGACAAATTGAGTCAACTAAAATCTCTATTGTTTCAAAAGCATGTGGCCCTCACATCTGCACTCGAGACCTACGCACTTCAGGTGGCAAGGTCGTCAGCAGAAATACAGTCCCTGTTAAATACCAACTTTCCGAGCCACTTTGGTGAACTCTTGGGACGTATATTTAATGCGTCCAGCACAGCCGGACTAGCACATTTTTTCAAAGCCGTAGGTGTTGGTTTTGCTCACACCTTCTCTTCCATATTCGGTTTGATACCTTTGGCTATTCATTCTATTTTCAGAAGCATTTTTGGAGGATTTCCAATAATTTTGGCTTTATTGGCTGGTGTTCTGCTGTTGCTGTTGTTTTTCCGCAATGGCTGTCCCGCCGCGACAAGAGCGAATGTGGGCGCGCCCATCAGCGCAGCTCTGTCGTGAACGCATGATGCAGCACTTCGGAGCAACACTCCTGGAACATTTGGAGTGTGACTGGTCTCTGTCATTCAGACAAG
Organism: Pleurodeles waltl; assembly: GCF_031143425.1. Classification (NCBI taxonomy): domain Eukaryota; kingdom Metazoa; phylum Chordata; class Amphibia; order Caudata; family Salamandridae; genus Pleurodeles; species Pleurodeles waltl. The sequence goes on along the minus strand of NC_090438.1, from coordinate 708,184,291 downwards.
TTTTGGATTGTGTGCAGCCCGTGTTTCGGTGCCTTTGGTGCTCGTTTGAACATGCACTAGACATCTGTCTCTCACTGCAGCGCCCCCCAGTGGTTGATGCTGATCTGTTGATGTTCCCGGTAAGGGCTCATTCCCAGACATGCGCGCTGCAGCTGCGTTTGCTTCGTGAGGCTGATTACGAGATACCCTTCCTGGAGGAAGTTGATATTTACTCGTTCACAGGCCCTGCACGGGATGCTGCCTTGGATGATTCTGGGGCTTTGGAACACACCTGCTCCTTGATAGTATTTGACGTGGATTTTCCGGTCTTGTCATCTGCCGAAGTGGAGGATATCCTGCTTTCTGTGACCACCGTTTGAATTGGTTTTGTTCTAAATTGACACTGTTACATGAATTTGGCTCTTAAGTCACATGCTTCTTTTAAAATTTAGGTTTTTGGGCTTTGGTGTCCTCTTGATTTGTCGAAATACATGTTTTTGTAGATTTTTTATATAGGGCATTTTTAAGCTTCGATTAGAACTACTTTCTACTGACAAAGGGAGGGTGTAGTGTAGCCATTTTTATATAGCCTTTGTGCATTTGCTTAAAGCATTAGGCCTTTGTGCACTTTGCCCTAGATGCATTTTATTTGCTTGCTTACAGCATTGGGCCACAGTGCACTTTGCCCTAGATGCGTTTTATTCAGCCTCGCACTGTTATTTTTCAGTAGCCAGTTTCACGGTCTTGTTTTATTTTCTTCAATCATACTGTTTAGCCTACTTCAGCACCTGAGTTCTCAAATAATACATTCTTGCTCACTCTGTGCTTCAGTCAAGGATACAGTCTGGTACATTGCCGATAGACGCGGTAGGAGTTTAGTCTTTTGGGTTCGTAGACGATACACATTCTTACGTAGGGACGTTTTTTAGCACATCGACATGTTAGTTATAAAAACACTTCCTAGTCCTAATACACGTAAGAGGGAGATTCCGACCAGGGAACCACAACTAGACACTGACTGCCCTGTTTCAGATGCTGATACAGATCACAGGCCTTTGCTCAGGTATGAGGGTTGATGTCCTCCCGAAGAATCTGAAGGGCAAGTTTAGAGCTTAACATGCTGTGCTCAAAATAGAACTTAGTAGAGAGAACATAATCTGGTAACACTATGGTAGCGTTATTTCTATGTTTCACTCTCCTCGTTACTATTTCAATCCTACTGTGTTGTATGGTTCTGGTTATTACGGCTCACGCCCTATTATCTAAAATGCAGTTGTTTTATTAAATCAATCTATAAAACTTAAACTGCCTTTGTCATTTGTATATAAGACCACACTTTGTATGAGAGAGCTGGTTGGGATCTGAGTGATCACGACTTCCCTGAGAAGCTCTAAGATGTCATGTGCTCAGCTGCCCAATCATCCCTTCCCTTTGGGAGAGATGAGGCACTGCTAGTTAGCCGGAGCAAAACCGGATCGAGGGTGACAGGGATCCTTCTCCGTGGGTTCGACTTAGTCCCCCACACTGAGAACGACCCTGATACCCAAACATCCAGTAGTCTCATTTAGGATAATGAATGAGAGCCAACACAACAGTCTCTATGGTATTTTTGGCATTTGTGTCACCAAAATAAAGTACTTTGTAGACTCAGATCTGACCTCGCCCCAAGAATTGGGAAAGAAGGCAGACAAATGGGTCAGAACAAGCAGAAAAGCTCATACAGGGGGTGACAAGGACAAGAGGAAGGATGGTAAGTCTAATGACAAGGGTGGGGACAAAGATAAAAGCAAAGAGTCTTCATCAGGCCCACAAATATATTCTGGGGGTTGGTCTAAATCTGCTTCACTCCATCAGAATAAAAAGCCCTGGTGCTATATCTGTAGGAACAAAGGCCATAGGGCAGAGATAGTGCTTGCCTTAAGAAAAGCACCAAGCCTCCCACCACCACAACCCCCACTGCTTCAACTAGTACCCCTGGCAATAGCAGTGATGGTGGGGAAAATAACACTACTAATAGTCAATCCAAGGGTGTAGCAGGGCTCGTTCTGGGAAGTGTTGTTGGGGTTGGTTTAGTTAGGGAATCCACTGAAGCTGTTTTAGTCTCGGACGGTGTCATTGACCTTGCCACCCTTGTTGCTTGTACTCTTAATATGGATAAGTACAAGCAACAAACCCTAATAAATAGTGTTCAGGTTGAGACCTACAGGGACACTGGTGCCAGTGTCACAATGGTGACTGAAAAACTGGTGGCCCCTGAACAACGCCTATTTGGTCATCAGTACCAAGTGACACCCATAACAACATTGTAAGCCACCCCATGGCTGTTGTTGATCTAAACTAGTGGGGGGGGGGGTTACTGATACTAAAAAAGTTGTGGTATCCACAGACCTACCTGTAGAATGTCTACTAGGGAACAGCTTAGAGACTTCAGCATGGGCTGAAGTGGAGTTGGAGACCCACGCTGCCATGCTGGGGTTTTCTGGGCATATCTTTGCTTTAACCAGGGCTCAGGCCAAGAAGAAACTTGGATCCTGGAACAATGGACCAAGAGCTTCCTAAAAGTAGGGGTAGAAAGGGTAAGAAGTTATGCACGATCCCTCCCTCCACTGATGATTCCTCCTTTGAGGAGGGGGAGTCAACACTCTAGACAGAATCTACACCTGATGAGCTGTAAGCTGACACAGCTGAGCTTTTAGGTGCACGGGGACCTGCCAGGGAGGAGTTAAGTGTGGCACAGCAGACCTGCTCCACACTTGAGGGTTTAAGACAGCAAGCTCTCAAGGAAGAGGTAGGGGATGTCAGTGACACCCACATGGTGTAATGGGAAAACAACCTCCTGTATTCAGAACCAAGGGAACCCAAGGCTGGTGCTACCAGAAGATTGGTCATCCCTCTGAAATTCAGAGAGCTTTTGTTGACTTTAGCACATGATATTCCCCTTGCTGGACATCTGGGGCAAAGTAAGACATGGGACGAACTGGTCCCTCACTTTCACTGGCCTCACGTGTCAGAGGACACAAAGGAGTTTTGTCGCTCCTTGTCACTTGCCAAGCCAGTGGCAAGAATGGTGGCACTCCAAAGGCCCCCTTGATCTCACTGCCTGTGGTTGGGGGTGCCTTTGAAAGGGTTGACATTGTTGGCCCCCTTGACCCTCCCACAACTTCTAGTAATAGATTCATTTTAATGGTGGTGGGCCATGACACTAGATACCCAGAAGCCATACCTCTGAGGACCACTACAGCTCCTGCAGTGGCCAAAGCCCTCATGGGAATCTTTTCAAGAGTGGGTTTTCCAAAAGAGGTGGTGTCAGACATAGGTAGCAACTTCATGTTGTATACCTAAAAGCAATGCGGAAAGAGTGTGGGGTAACTTACAAGTTCACCACACCTTTCCATCCCCAGACAAATGGGTTGGTTGAGCATCTTAACAAAACACTCAAAGGCATGATTATGAAACTCTCTGAAAAACTCAGAAGGAGATGGGATGTCCTGTTACCATGCCTCCTTTTTGCCTACAGGGAGGTACCCCAGAAAGGAGTAGGCTATAGTCTCTTTGAACTCCTCTTGGGTCACCCGGTTAGAGGTCCATTAGCTCTTGTGAAAGAGGGGTGGGAGCAACCCTTGAGCCCCCTAAACAAGATATAGTGGATTATGTGCTTGGCCTAAGATCTAGAATGGCTACGTACATGAAATAGGCCACTACATAACCTTCAGACAAGCCAGGAATTGCAATCATGACCAGAGGGCAGTCCTGACAGTCTACCAACCAGGACAGAAGGTGTCAGTCGTGGAGCCTGTGGAACCCAGAGCACTCCAAAATAAATGGAATGGACCACACATCATAGTGGAGAAGAAGGGTGAGGTCACTTATTTAGTTGACCTCAGCGCTCCTAGAAGTCCTCTTAAAGTACTTCATGTGAACTGCATGAAGCCCTACTATGGCAGGGCTGACTTAACGCTGCTCATGGCCACTGATAAGAGACAGGAAGAAGAGAGTGACCCTCTCCCTGATCTCTTCTCCAACACTGCAGCTGATGGCTGAGTGGAAGGAGTTGTCCTAGCAGACTGCCTTACTGAGTCTCAGAAGGAGGACTGCCAGAACTTCACAGGTCAGTTTTCTGAACTCTTCTCTGACACCTGGTCAGAATACATGTACATGGGGTGAGCACACCATTGATACAGGGGACAGTTTGCCTGTCTAGAATAAGATTTATAGGCAGCCTGACCACGTCGGAGATTGCATTAAAGCTGAGGTTCAGAAAATGCTTGACTAAAGAGTGATTGAGCACTCTGATAGCCCCGGGCTAGCCCACTGGTGCTTGTACCCAACCTCACTCTCAGAATGGAAAAAGGGAGATGAGGTTCTGTGTAGATTACATAGGGCTCAATACAGTCACAAAGACTGATGCCCATCCTATATCCAGGGCAGATGAGATGATAGATACACTGGCCAAATATCTAAGCACTTTTGATTTGACTGCAGGGTATTGGCAGATCAAACTATCAGAAGATGGCAAACCAAAGATAGCTTTCTCAACCATTACAGGGCATTATCAGTTTACAGTTATGCCCTTTGGCTTGAAGAATATACCTGCCACTTTTAAGAGGTTGGTGAACACAGTCCTCCAAGGTCTGGAAGCTTTCAGTGCAGCATATCTTTATGATATTGCTGTCTTCAGCTCCACCTGGGATGACCACCTGGTCCACCTTTGGAAAGTTTTGGAGGGTCTGCAAAAGGCAGGCCTCATTATCAAGGCCTCAAAGTGCCAGATAGGACAGGGGAAGCTGGTTTATCTGGGACACCTGGTAGGTGGAGAACAGATTGAACCACTACAGGGGAAAATCCAGACCATCTTAAACCGGGCTCCCCCTACAACAAAGACCCAGGTCAGCACTTTTCTTTCTCTCAGGGGGTATTACAGAGGATTCATTAAAAACCATGGCTCCATAGTTGCCCCCCTTTATGACCTCACCTCAACGAAGATACCTAAAAAGATATTATGGACAATTAGCTATCAGAAAGCTTTTGAGGAGGTAAAGCAGGCAATGTGCATTGCACCTGTCCTGAAAAGCCCAAACTACTCCAAGAAGATTATAGTTCAGACTGATGCTTCAGAGGGAGGGGTTGGGGCAGTTTTATCACAACTCAATACAGAGGGCCAGGATCTACCTGTAGCTTTTATCAGCAGAAGGTTGACCCCTAGAGAAAAGTGTTAGTCAGACATAGAGAAGGAGGCCTTTGCTATGGTCTGGGCCTTGAATACGTTGAGACATACCTCTTTGGAACTCACTTCATTGTTCAGACAGACCACAGACCTCTCTTATGGCTAAAGCAAATGAAAGGAGAAAACCCCACATTTTTGAGGTGGTCCATTTCCCTATGGGGGATGGACTTTACAGTGGAACATAGACCTGGGAGTAACCACTCCAATGCAGATGGTCTCTCCAGATATTTCCACTTAGAAAATGAAGACTCATCTGGGCAAGGTTAGCCTTATTGTCACTCGTTTGGGGGAGTGGGGTTGTGAGCAGTGATTATGCTCTTTCTCCACTAAATTGTGTTGTTGCATACTGTTAACTCAGTATTTACCCAAAATTGGCATACTGGTGCCCCCTTATAAGCCCCTTGTATATGGTACCTAGGTACCCAGTGCATTGGGATTCCAAAGGATCCCTATGGGCTGCAGCATATCTTTTGCCACCCATAGGGAGCCCATGCAAAGGCTTCTACAGGACTGGCATTGCAGCCGTGTGTGAAAAGGTGCATGCACCTTTTAACTGCCATTTACACTGCACCAGGTCACCTATAGGTCACCCCTATAGCAGGCCCTCCAGCCCTGAGGGCAGGGTGCAGAGTATCTGTGTGTGAGGGCACCCCTGAACTAGCAGAGGTGCCCCCACGAACTCCAGGACCATTTTCCCAGACTTCATGAGTGTGGGGATGCCATTTTACGCGTGTACTGGACATAGGTTCCTACCTATGTCCAGCTACATGATGGTAACTCTGAACATAGGCATGCTTGGTATCAAACATGTTGGAATGATAACCCAAGGCTTTTGCAAGCATTGGTTGCATGATTCCATGAACTCTAGGGGGCTCCTTAGAGGGCCACCAGTATTCCCATCCCAGCCTTCTGAGGTTTTCAAGGCACCCCCAGGTGCTGCCACCTCTCAGACCAGTTTCTGCCCTCCTGTTGCTTGAGCAGCTCAAGCCCAGGAAGGCAGAACAAAGGATTTCCTTTGGGAGTGGGGTGTTACACCCTCTCCTTTCGGAAATAGGTGTTACAGGGTTGGGAGGGGTTAGCCACCACAAGCAATTGATAATGCTTTAAAGGGCACATTTTGTGCCCTCCTTGCATAATCCAGTCTACACCAGTTCAGGGACCGAGTCACTGCTCTGGCATGAAACTGGACAAAGGAAAGGAGAGTGACCACTACCCTGTCCATCACCACCCCAGGGGTGGTGCTCAATGCTCCTCCAGAGTGTCCCTGGTTTTGCTATCTTGGATTCCAAGTTGGCAGGGAACTCTGGGACCATCTGAGTGGCCAGTTCCAGCATGTGACATCAGAGCCCTCCCCTGATAGGTGCTTTCTTGTGTAGCTGACCAATCACCCTTTAAGAGCTATTTAGAGTCTCACTCTTGGGTGGTTCTTCAGATTCGGATTGCAAGACTCCAGCAGGAATCCTCTGCATCCTTTACTTCACCTTCTCACCAAAGAAACTGCATCTGGACCCTCTAGGAACTCTACAACTGCATCAAAGAAGCAAAGACGACTTCTGCAGCATTGTATCTTTAGCTCCTGCCAGCAACTGCAACTGTTTCCTGGTCTTGCATCCTCAGAGGACAGCCTGACTTCAGCCTGCAGCAAAAGAACGAAGGAATCTCCCTTGGAGTGAAGGAGTCACCTTGAGCAGGCACCTCTCTGCATCAATGAACAGCGGGGTGGGTCCCCTCTCCTGATGAGTTGTGTGGTTCCAGCATCACAGGTGGTAAACTGAAGTGGTCACGATGGTCCTGACGTCCTACTGTCCAACTTCAGTGGAGGTAAGAGCTTGCTTCCCCACACAAGACAGTATCCCCATGGACCGCGGTTTTTGAGATTGCCAAGGCTTGTTGGTATCCTTCCACGATGTTCTTCATGCACCATGCAGCTCTGGCCCCCAGCACTCTATCCTACGACGCACAGCTTCCTGCGTAGTTCTCCGGTGGTGTGGGACCCATTGTTGTAGTGCTGCATGGGCCTATGTTTGCACCTTCTTTGCCCCTATACTGTGGTACTCCTGTGCACACTGCCTGGTCTTCTGAGGGCTCTCTAAGTTGCTGAGAGCTCCCTCTAACCCCTCCTCCTGCGTAGACTCCACCAAGCCCCTCCTGGTCCCCGGCAGCGTCATTTTCTGCTCACGGCAAGCTTTGTGTGTGCCAACGCTTGTTGGCGGAATCAAGCGATGCAAACCAGACTGCAATCTTCCATCCGGTGTGGGACGTCATCTGCACCAACCAAGAACCCGCATCCATTTTCTTGGGTGCAGTATTGACTGTTGTTCTTCACCGGTGGTTCTTCTTTTTTACCTTCAGCTGGAGTAGCAGGGGCTCCTGTTCTCCCTGGACTCTTCTGTGCTACTCGGACTTGGTCCCCTTCTTTCACAGGTCTTCAGGTCCAGGAATCCACTGTTGGTGTCTTGTAGTCTTGTCTGGTTCTTGCATTTTCTTATTTCTGTTGTTTTTGTATGTTCTAGGAAAGTTACTGTGATTTACTCCTGCTTTCCTGTGCTCTGGGGTGGGTTCTATTACTTACCTTTGGTGTTTTCTAATACTCTCAGCGCCCCTCTACACACTACATTTGCCTAGGTGGGAAACCAGCATTCGCATTCCACTTTATTAGTATATGGTTTGTGTTCCCCTATTTCTAACTATTGTGATTTTCACTATTTGCACTGTTATCTAACTATTCTTACACCTGTTTTTGGATACTAGTGTATATAATTTGTGTATTACTTGCCTCCTAAGGGAGTATAGTCTCTATGGTATGTGTAGCGATGATCACAGTGAGACACAAGACAGTAAAAAGGTAAAAGACTGTTTGTGTCTTTTTTTTCTCAGAGTAGATGAACCCACGACATGAAGCACCAGCTGACAGTAACTCTCCCATCCCTTCCAGCACTTGACAACCAACTGCCTGTCAAAAGATTCCATGGAATCTTATGACACATTTGGAACATGGTGACAACAAACTATTTAAATGCACAGCATAAAGAAACACATACTAAAACAGATACTACATCACCTTCCCCCTTTAAAAGCTAACCAAAAAATAAAATGATAAAATACAATATAAAACACAATTCAAATCTTAAAACATAGTAATACAAAAACTTTAGAATTCGCTAATACAATTCAAAGTCTTTAAATTTGCTTGGCACCTTTACTTGACGGACACCCACGGATCTCGTACTTGAACACAGAGTGTCATGTAACTTTCCTGCCATTTGATTACATGCAATACCTCTACTGGCGAGATGCTGATTATTTTGTTGTGAGAGAACAGAATTATCATCAACACATTTAAAATCCTGACAAACATCAGTGGAAAGCATAGAATCTTCTGGATGTTTTGCTTTACAAACATTTTGATAAATGTGAGCCTGCAAATCAGAAATAGGAACCACACTATCTCTGTTCCACCACCCTTTCCCTTGTAACAAAAGTGACGTTTTTGTAACTTTTTGTACTTTCACAGGGGACATGAACTTTGTTTCCCCCTTTAAACATTTGTTGGTTTTTTTAATTAAAACCCAAATACCTACTTCTATTTTAACTTCGCAAACATTATTCTTTTTATCATGATAGTCCCTCTGTTTGATCTGTTTAACTAGTGCATTCTTCCTAATAGTCTCACAATCTATAGCAATGTCATTACTATCAGGGGCTAATCTCAACCATTGAGGAATAAGTTTATATTTAGGATCTCTGCCTCGAAGCACTCTGAAAGGAGAAAAATTTATTGTTGAATGAGGAGTTGTTACATACACCCAGATTTTTTCTTTTAGAAAAGTTTCCACGTCAATGTTCAATGAAACGGCAGTCTGAATACCTTCTTTCAGTATACGATTAGCCCGCTCTACTAAGCCATTAGAAGATGGACTATATAGAGCCACTTTTATGTGTGAAATATCTAGACCTGTCAAAAACTCATTCATTTCTTTTGAGACAAAACGCATACCAACGCTGTGATAATAGAGCGTGGAGAACCCTCAATTTGAAAAGCCTTCTTTAAAAAATCAATAGCTGTTTTTGTACTAGGTGATTCAACAAAATCGTAATAGATCCATTTCGAAAAATAATCTACTAGCACAATAAGGTAACGTTGTTGTCTCAGAAGAATAAGGAAAGGACCAGAGTAGTCTAAAGCCACCTTCACCCAAGGAGATTCAGGCATCCCCACAGGAAAGAAAAGTTTGTGTGTAGTTTTCCAATGTTTGTCCGAAGCAATACACTGAGGACAAAGTTCAATAAATTGAGAAACTGCTTTGTCTTTACCTGGCCACCAAAAATGTTGTTTAAGTTTTTTAACAGTGGCTGAAATTCCTATGTGTCCCTCATGTGCCATCAAACACAAACGTTTCCTTATTGCAGTAGGTGGTACAATTAAATCTTTGCGTACACATATTTGATTTTCACACTACAATTCGGATGCCACTTGTGCAAAACATTTGAGATCACCTGAAAGTGACTTATCTTGAGGCCAACCCACATTTATGAAATGTAATACTATTTTTAATACTTCAGCCTTATCCATAGCCTCCAACCACTCTTGTTCAGAAATAATACCTTCACAGCTTGATATTACATCAACAACAGCTACAACACATTCTTTTTCTTCACAAATCTCACTGTGAGCTTCCCTGAGAGGTAAGCGGGATAAACAGTCTGCCCTGAAGTTCTTTCCACCTTGTATATACTTGATCTTAAAATTGAGCTCTGGTAATTTGGACAGAAGTCTAACCTCGCAGAAGCTTTTCCCAAACCACTACCACTTAAAAGAAAAACAAGAGGCTTATGATCTGTAAATAATTCAAATGATGTACCCCAAATGTAAGTTTTGAATTTCTCCACCGCCCAAGAACATGTAAGAGCCTCTCGTTCAATGATACTGTATTTCATCTCTGCTTCACTGAGGGACCTAGAAGCAAATGCAACTGTGTTCTCTTTATTATTAACGCACTGTCCAAAAACAGCCCCCAGCCCCTTCAAACTAGCATCAACGGATATGAATGATTTATACTGAGAATGATAAGGCTGCAACATGGGTGCATTAATAACTAACTCCTTCATTTCTTCGAAAGCTTTGTTAAGTTGTGTGGACCATTCAAATTTAACCCCTTTTTTTTAGCAGATCTCAAAGGTTGTACTAACATGGCATAACCCGGCACGAAACGTGCATAATAGTCACACAACCCAAGAAATGATTTGAGAGAGTCTTTGTCTGTGGGCGGAGGTGCCAACCTAATAGCCGTCACATTGCAGGCCTTAGGCTTGATGCCCTCACTAGTGATAGTATGGCCTAAATACTCAACTTCCTGTAGCATAAACTTGCATTTATTCAACTTTATTGTCATGCCACACTTCATCAGAGTACTAAAAACTTTTTCTAACTTAGCGACATGTTCCTCAATAGTTTCTGTGAATACCAGAATGTCATCCTGGAAAGCCTGGATTTGTGTCTCATGGCCAAACAAAGAATCCATAAGTCTTTGAAACACACTGGCAGCAGATGCCAGACCAATAGGCAACCTTAAATACCTATAGGCACCAAATAGTGTCACAAACATAGTCAAAGCCTGAGACTCTTCACTCAAAGGTACCTGGTGATAGGCAGAGTGCAAATCTATTGTGGAAAAGTATTTTGCATTACCCATATTAGCCACCATCTCCTGTATATGTGGCAATGGAAGGCAGTCTACAATTATATTTTGATTCAACGACCTGAGGTCAACGTATAACCTTAAATCCCCAGAATGTTTCTTGGTCAAAACAATTGGAGAAACCCATTCCAAAGAATCAGTAGGGGCAATAACCTTCCCCTGAACCAGTTTGTCTAAAAGTTTTCTTAAATCAGCTCTGGCACTTAAAGGAACAGGCCTCACTTTATGTGTTATGGGTACAGCATCTTTTTTTTAACTTAATCACATGCTCAAACCCCTTTACATTGCCAATGTTATCCTTGAAAACAGCTGGAAATGTCCCCAATAACAAATCCACTATATATCTGTCTGATGATAAATAGCAAACAGGCATATCACGAAGAACAAGTCTTGCTAAGTCTTTCCAGCCAACAATGTCACAACCTTTAACTGCAATGTAAATTTTTGTTACGACATTCCTCCCTAAACATTCCAAAGTTGAAATGAAAAACCCTAATAAGTCCACATCTTGTTCACCAAAAGCTTTTTGATTTATATCAGGTGAAATAAGACACGTATCAGAAGGCCAATACTTACGAAATGTCACATCACCTAAAATCGTTCCAGGGGCCCCAGAATCTGCCATAACAGTAATAGATTTCCCATCAATAGTTGCTTGACAAAAAGGCCATTTGATTTTCTTGTCAGGAGCCAAATTGATATGATTCAAATCATGAATGTCAATGGTTAACAAGACATTAGAAAATCTATTAAGGCAGTCTTGGAGATGATCATCATTGTCATTAACATTCACGTTACTAATCTTCATCTTGTTACCATTACCTGAAGAACTCTTACAAACTACCTGGAAGTGACCAATTTTCCGACATCGTAAACATTTTCTACCTAGTGCAGGACATGAGGGAAAATTTCCTAAATGATTCCTTGAGCCACATCTGTAGCACACAGAACCAGAACCCCTCTTCCCTTTAAAAACTTTGTTGATTTCACAAATAGAGGAGTCGTCAACCACTAGGTTGGCTGGAGAAAGACCTTCCTGGTTACCGCTGCCATGTGCACTCTGACCAGAAAGTACTTGTGTTGTTAGGATGGATCTCTCTATGGCTCTAGCAATGTCTATCGTTTCTGATAAGGTAGGGTTTCTGCAGGTCAAAAGATGTTCTTGGGCTTTCTTCGAATAACAGTTGAAGACAAATTGGTCCCTGATGTAGAGATCCACATTATTTTCAAATTCACATCTGGACGCTTATACCCTCAATGTAGCAATGAACTCCTCCACCGACTCATCGCTGGCTTGCTTGGCTTTGAAAAAATTGTGTCTTTCCAAGAGAACACTAGGTTATTCTGTATATTGTTTGCCCATACGAGTTTTTGCCTCCAAATAAACATTCCAAGCAGCCTCATCATCATCTGGCCTAGGGATAATTGGCAGATTGTCAAATACTCTTTGTCCAGCAACACCTAAATGGTTGAATAATAACGCCATTTTCCTAGCAGGTGAATAGTTAGTGGCATCAATGGCTGCTAGGTTCTCAAAAATCCGGAGCCATTCCTTCCATTTAATCTCAGGTTTGCCAGCTTGCTGCAAAAAGGGAGGTGGTTGTACAGCTCCTTGTACTGTAGCCATTGAGTGAAAGCACAGAGGATAAATAAGGATCTTCACAATCTGACAATGGTTGCCACAAAGCCTCCAACAACCCGTGGAATCCTTCAAAGGCTTTGTTCCAATGAGAAGACTGCCATCAGTAGTTGTTAGGTAAGGCTGCTGTCACTAGTTGCAAGGGAAGCTTGCCAGCAAGAAGACTGCTGTCACTTGTTGCTAAGGAAACTCTGGAATCCTTCAGAGGTTACTCAGACAGAAACAATAGTGGGTTACTAGGCAACGTGGAATCCTTCAGAGGCTTGTTCAGAGATAAGCAATAGCATGTTGCTAGGCAACGAGGCCTCAGACACTCAGAAACTGAAGGAAAGCAGCTTTTTTTTTTTTAAGTAAACAAAATAGCTGCCCTGCTATTTTAGACAAAATTAGCCTCACCGATAGCCAATGCTTCTCAGGGCCGGTTTCTTTCCTCAAAGCAGGAAGTATTCTTTCGTCGGTTGGTTCAGGAAAAATGTAGCCCCACTCCTGGTACCAAAAATGTAACAATGATCACAGTGAGACACAAGACAGTAAAAAGGTAAAAGACTGTTTGTGTCTTTTATTTCTCAGAGTAAATGAACCGACGACATGAAGCACCGGCTGACAGTAACTCTCCCATCCCTTCCAGCACTTGACAACTAACTGCCTGTCATAAGATTCCATGGAATCTTATGACACATTTGGAACATGGTGACAACAAACTATTTAAAGGCACAGCATAAAGAAACACATACTAAAACAGATACTACATACTATAGTATGTTTGGCATTTGTGCCACCAAAATAAAGTACCTTTATTTTAGTAACACTGAGTATTTTCTTTCATGTGTGTAAGTACTGTGTGACTACAGTAGAATTGTATGAACTTTGCATGTCTCCTAGATAAGCCTTGGCTGCTTAGCTACAGCTACCCCTAGAGAGCCTTGGTTCTAGACACTGTCTACATTTCACTAATAAGGGATAACTGGACCTGGTATGAGGTGTAAGTACCTTAGGTACACACTACAAACCAGGCCAGCCTCCTACAGTTACACAAAGCATAAAATGAATGCACAATTTTGAAAGGGCAGCTTTAGTAAGGCCCAGTTTCATTCATTCAGGTTAATTAAGTAAATTGATTTTTATGTTGTAATTAATGTTTTTGCAGAGCGATCTCCCTATGAAATACAACCAGTTCTAAAGTCAGCGAAATGCCATGCTGTACTATACTTTCGTCTCAGCTGAGCATTTCCCTTACTTCACTTGATTTGGCATAATCACCTGAATAGAGAGTGATCATGCTGCTCAACAGGTTTGCACTTCTTATTCCCCATCGAAACATCAAACCTATCAAATATTAGAAGCACCTGTTGGGCTACCAGAGCAAGTGAGAAACAACTATTGAATTACTGCAGAAACCAATAACTTTTTAACTCATGCCCTGTGCAACGTAGGATCTCTTCAACAAGTTCTGTGTGATTTACAGGTTCGTATTTTACATTTTTTTGAATCTGCAAATTCAGAAATGTAAGTCCTCCATCCATGTTTCTATGGGTACCATGTGTCGGCACACCCGTTTCAGTCATGAGCCGCACGAGCATAGAGCTCTAAAAAATAATTTAAACGGGCTTCACAGTGAAAACAAAACACCCCCCTTTGATTGAACTTATATAACATAACAAAAATTCTACCAAAGAAATATATGCAAAGAATATGGGAAGCAAAAAGAACCCACACACTGAAATCAATGGTTAAAGATCATAGAAATCAGCAAGTCAAGGTCTGAAAAAAAATAAGACATTTGACACACAACATACATTCAACTTGAGAAATACCATTTCAGAATCGACCTGGGTTAACCATATTGAGACATTATATATTGACCAGACTAGGGGATGGGACTGTCCATACACCCCATCCCACCCGCCCACTATTGTGGGCAATAGCCTAGTGCTGACCGAAATTAAAATCTCAAAACTGGATGGTGCACCTGGTCCCAATGAGCTTCCAAATAATGTATCCAAACCTATCTCCAGTTAATGGGAACTGATTTACACAAGCTTATTTACTAATTCATTTGAACCCAAATTTTACCTAATTCTTGGCAGGGGTTTGTCCTTTATGCATTCTTTAACAAAGGTACCATCAGATTACAGGCTGACTGCCTTATCCAGTGTAGAAGTCATATATTACACTAAAATCCTATAAAAAGAATTAGAATCTTGGGTAGAACCTAATACCCTAATATCACTCACACAAACAGGCTTCAGGGGAGCTAATAACACCTAACATAACATCCTTGGTCTTTCAGTGTTAATGCACGCGTCATTAAAACAAAAAAGACGCAGGCTGTTTGCTTGTTCTACAGACTGTAGAAAGACCTACGATGGAGTGGACCATATAATCCTTTGGTCCAAATTACAAAAACAGCGAATTCCAATTGAGAGTAATTTAGTCCCTTTATTGGAACACCTGAGTTCAAGTTAAGCTCGCCCACAAAGGACACATCTCTAGTAATATAAAAACCAACAGAGGCCTTAAACAGAGCTTCTTGGTGGCACCGATGATTTTAAATCTCCATATAGTGGATTTGCCCTAAATTATAGAGGCCTAGGGTCCCATCCCCCTCTACATGCCTCTTTGACTCTTTAGTCTCTGCAATATACAGCTGACACAATCATTTTATATCACAAGCCGTAAATGAATACTTTTTAATGCAAAGAAATCTGCTGTGTTAGCAAAAGGTTTTGTAAGCTGAGTAGGTGGCTAATAGGGCAAACCACAGTAAAGAAAGTAGTGCTATCATGGTGTTTGGTTTGGTGATAGAGAGCCTCCAAATGAAAAATGGGCACACTTAAATCTAAAGCTGCGTCAGTAACCTACACCATAAAATGGCGTTACAATCATCTGGAGTCTCCTTCACTAGAACCCTTAACTGTCATTTGAGCGAAACTCCTCTCCTCTCTTGATTACGGCCTAGTGGCATTTCCAGGGAAGCAAGCATTGTTGCTTCACAGAACGCAATCCAATTTAAACAGGTATATTTTCGACCATCCTAATTCTGTGAATAGACTTGGTTGGACTTGGCCCTGTCTGCAAGGCCACCCCCAGACTTTTTGCTTTCCCTCCTCTTATTTTTGCTGAATTCGTTTTTGTTGGCCTCAGGACTGTACACCCTTTACCACTGCTAACCAATGCTAAAGTGCTTGTGCTCAGTGCCTAAAACATGGTAACATTGGCTTATACCCAATTGGCACACAATTTATTTAAAAGTCCCTCTTCTTAAAGTATGTTGCTAGTGGGCGTGGTGGGCAAAAAAACAATCGATTAAACCCAGATTTTTGTGATTGGGGGTGAATGCTTACCCTGTTCAGCATTTCGTTCATCATCTGTTAATTGGGAAGGGTATGCCCAGATGTTGGTCCTATGCACACTGCACCACCGGATTCAAGCTAGCCTAGCTGATGAGGGGTGATACCTGAAAACCGGCCCCAGAATGCTTGTTTTTGGTCCAGGGAGGACATGGCTTAGCAGTTCGGGCTGTTCTGTTCCCATGGGGAGCAGGGTCAAGAATGGTTTGCAAATGGCTGGGTCCAAATTGGGGTGGAGTGATGGGCAAAAGAACAATGGATTTAACCCAGATCTTTGTGACTGGAGTGAATGTTTGGATTGTTCAGCATTCAGTCCATCATCTCTTCTTTTTGCTTTTGTCGCCTTAAGTGGGAAGGGTATGCCCGGACTCACTGCGCCACTGGATTCAAGCTAGCCTGACTGATGAGGGGCAATACCTCGAAAGTGGTCCCACAATGCTTTCTTCTGGTCCAGGGAGGACTGGCTTGGCAGCTCAGGCTGGACGGTTCCCATGGGGAGCAGAGTCAAGACTTATTTGCATATGGGTAGGTCCAAACTGGGGAGGTGTGGAGGGCAATAAATGATGGATTATGACCAGAGTTTGTGACTAGGGGTGAATGTTTAGATTGTTCATCATTCCGTCCATCATCTGTTCTTTTTGCTAGTGTGCCTGCAGAACTGATTGTGCCACCCACGTAAGTAGCCCTTTAAACATGTCTCAGGCCTGCCATTGCAAAGTCTATTAGTGCAGTTTAAACTGCCATTTCGACCTGGCAAACTAAACCTTTTGCAAGCCCCAAAACTTCCTTTTTTACACATATATGTCACTCCTAGGGTAGGTCATTGACAGCCTAGAGGGCAGGCTGCATTGTATTTAAAATATAGAACATGTGCGTTTAAGTATTTCCTGTCCTTGAAGTGCAAAACTCTTAAATTTGTTTTTCACTACTGCAAGGCCTATCTCTCCCATAGGATAATATTGCAGTAAACATTATACATTTTGTAAGTGTAATTTCCAAATATGAAGAGATTGCATGTTTGGTGTCTCTGGACTCACAATTTAAAATACTAATTTATGTAGAAGTCAGATTTTAAATTTCAATTCTGAAAATGCCAGTTTTAGAAAGTTGCCATTTTCCTGCCTTAGCCATTAGGGGCCTGCAGCCCGTCTCTGCTCAAATGACTTGGTGTAGTTGGCAGTTGGGCTTTGTGTATTCTTCCTAGACAGCCATACACAATGGGAGCTTAAGTATGACTGGATGATCACAAAGCTCCAGGCTGCCTGTCCGTGACGTCCGGCCTGCTCTTCTTACCACATCGACTATCACCCACAATGCTCTCCTTGATCCTCACAATCCTCTCCAACATGAAAACATCTCTTGGCACAAAACTTGAAGCGATAAACCCTCAGCTCGACTAATCTGGGACTTTATCTGTCCTGTGTTCCATTGCAGTCGGTATAAACTTTTGACTTTGACCCGGTCCAGGATGACCAGATAGCTGCAGTGGAGCTTTATGCTTTTAGGTGCCATATTGCAGTTTATTCTTTAAAAATTCATAATCCCCGTTCTACCGATTGAATTTTTGTCATTGTGGTCTTGTGTCATTTCTTTAATTGTGCTCTATTTCTCTAACCTGGTGTGGGATACTTTCTGTGTGATGCTTTTCACAGTTTTACTGTTTAACAGTAAATACGGGGTTTGTTTGCGCCTTAACTGACAATTGTGGTTGCTGCTTGACCAGGGCACACACCCCTGTCAGCCACTAACCACATTTCTCACAGAATTCAATTTAACCTAAAGTAGCCATCCCTAAAGCTGTTGCTTCAGTTTTAGCTAATTTCTTCAGGGTGACGAGTGCCAGGACATTTTTCTTAAGGCCCCAATCTGGTTTAGTTTATCAACGCTCCAGCAAACCTTGAGCTCTTGTCAGGGTATTTTAACACCCCAAAGGATACTCTGCAACGGAAGCCATGTGGGACTTGCCCGTTTTCAGTTGAGTACTACAGTTTTACTAACTTAGAACCTTTTAACATCAAAAAACATTCAGCCAATATGGCAGGCACTTTTTTTAGAAAGCTCTCCTCCAAGCTACCTCCTAGTCCCAATGTTTAAAGCAGTTAGACATCACTTTATTTTTCTACGTTTTTTAATAGTCTCACTTTTGGAGTTTCGACATGCCTGACCAGACTACAAGCATCAGACAATGAGTTGTTGACTATGTGCCTATAATTTTGAATCCCTAACCCATTTCATGTGTGCATGCCCCAACCTATAAATGTAAAGACGAAAATAGCTAAGACCAGTTTTTCTTAAAAGAGGCTGTTGACATGCAAAAGAAGCTGTGGGCTATTGCACTGAGTGGTGAAAGCATGTAAATGTCACACATCTTGGTTAGGTATATTAATGTCACTATTCATACGATACGTTGAGCTAAAGATGAGGGGCACATCAAGAAGGTTTTATCAGGGTGAATAACTTTTTTGTACCTCAAAAAAGTTTTCATGAAATATTTGTATTTCTCATATTTTTTTATTATTCCATCACCAATAGTTTTTCCACTATATACTGTATGATTTTCATTTATTTAATGGGCAATAAAAAATTATTTTATTTTATTTGAATTCAGAATCTGACATCAAAGTTCAGTCTGTACACTCTTCTTCATCTATTTTTCCTTTCAACACTCACCACCCTTTTGAAAAAGGGTAACGTGCTTCAAGATCCAGTGTTGACCATACTCAACTTAAATCCAACTTCCACACACTTTACCTTCAACTAATCTCCTTTTGAATTCTTCTTTGATAATTTCCTCTCTTGCCCCACCTATTTTCCCATTATAAGATTACAACCACCTGGGACTGGTTGTTCCAGGTGATCTTCCGCTCAAAACATCAAAAGGACATTTTCCCAAAGAAGGATGAGCTCACAGCATGTCTCTCAATGCCTCTTCCAGGCTGAGACCTGACTTACGGGCTAATTCCATGATCCCCATTTGCAAGCTATTCATCCTCTTCAACTGTGCAAGAAATGTTTTCATGCCATCAGATGTAAGTTGGGTACCATTATGTGTAACCAGATAGACTAGCATAGCTTCCCTACAAACAATTTCTTTTAACATCTTCACTGTTGACTCAGTAGTAATGTTTCTAATAATGTTTCTCATGAACAACAGTTATACCTGCTTAGTATAGACATCTAGACAAACAGCAATATATATCTCTAATGGGCATGAAAAAATTGAATGGTCCTATAAAAACCAAAGACATTTTCTTCAATGGCATCTCATTGTCCAAGGCATGTTGTTCATCACTAAGAGTGCCCAAACCAGTTCTCAGACATCACTCACCCTCAACACACACCATACACTCCTATCCATTTCCGAGAATGAGTATCAACCCTTAGCCCCCAATAGTACTCTTTTAGCCTTTTATAGGTTAGTGATTGCCCTAGATATCCCTCATTGTCCATTTGTAAGAGTTAAGGTCTCGACCCACTGGGAGAACAAACCTCTCACCTCTCATCACAATCAGATTATCAAAAGTGGACCACTCCTTCAGCACATTGTGATAAAGTCTGACACCCTGAGGAAGAGTACTCTCTCTTTGAGACTTTGTCTTAATGATTTTCATGAGAGTCCAATACATTTTATCACGCCGCATGACATCTCGCCAACATTCTTCTGAAATTAGTTCTTTACATCCTTCCATCGCATCACCCTCACTTGCCTCAATTTCATCAGTTTTCAATTCAGCATCACAGCAACGCTTACTTTTTAGCTGACAACCTGGTTAATCTTGCTGAATAGTTTCTAGTCCCTCCAGTCTTTAACACTTAAGCAACAACTTAGGTGGTCATTACAACCCTGGCGGACAGTGTTAAAGGTGCGGTAATACCGCAAACAGGCCGGCAGACAAAAAAAGGGAATTATGACCCTGACGGAAACCACCAACTAAGACAGCCACTTTAACACACCGCCCGCCACGGCGGTACAGACAAGCAGCGATGCAGGTTACCGCCAACAGACAGATGGGAGCCAATGTACCGCCCACACTATTACAACCCGCCAATCCCCCACCTTTTCCGGGGCGGATTCACCGTGGATAAAAACACTTTTGCAATGGGAAAACGCTCACCTTAACACATCCCATGAGGAACGAGGACACCATGGAGGCCGAATTACATATCCTACCTGCCCTTGTCTTTCTGCTCCTCTACGACCAACAGCTACGTAGGCGCAGAAGACACCGGTGAGTACTGCACCTACGACACAGGCGAGGGGGGAGGCAAAAGTTAGTGGGACACCCACCAAACACCCCCACCCCCACCTTCGCATAGTACAACATACACACCAATGCAGTCACAAAAATCACAGTAACAACCCACAATCCCCCCGGAAGAATGAAAAGACAATGCGAAATTCAGGCAAACATTGTAATGTGCCAATATACATGTCATACAAAAATATACAGATATATATCTCAAAATCACTCTTATTTACACATATAATCCGAGAAGTAGTGCAGATATGTACACAACAATGTGCGTGCACCAACAGTCCAAAAATGCATGGGCGAGGCCCACAATAGATACCTGACCAAAATCGGAGATAACACTGCCGGGGCATCAGATAGAAACACTACAGGCACCTCAGGAGGAAGGGAAGGGGGGGCACCTCAGCCAGATGAATGCGAACCCAGATCCACGACGGGGCTCCATGCCCATTGATGTATCCTGGGGAGTGCAAAGCCACAGTCTCTCAAGTCACTACAGTGGGTGGGTTGCCCACTGTGCCATCCTGGGGAGTGCAAAGCCACAGTCTCTCAAGTCTCTACAGTGGGTGGGTTGCCCACTGTACCATCCTGGGGAGTGCAAAGCCACAGTCTCTCAAGTCTCTACAGTGGGTGGCTTGTCCACTGCCATATCCTGGGGAGTGCAAAGCCACAGTCTCACAAGTCTCTACAGAGGGTGGGTTGCCCACTGCCATATCCTGGGGAGTGCAAAGCCACAGTCTCTCAAGTCTCTACAGTGGGTGGGTTGCCCACTGCCATATCCTGGGGAGTGCAAAGCCACAGTCTCACAAGTCTCTACAGTGGGTGGGTTGCCCACTGCCATATCCTGGGGAGCGCAAAGCCACAGTCTCTCAAGTCTCTACAGTGGGTGGCTTGCCCACTGTTACATCCTGGGGAGTGCAAAGCCACAGTCTCTCAAGTCTCTACAGTGGGTGGGTTGCCCACTGCCATATCCTGGGGAATGCAAAGCCACAGTCTCTCAAGTCTCTACAGTGGGTGGATTGCCCACTGTGCCATCCTGGGGAGTGCAAAGCTACAGTCTCTCAAGTAGATGCAGTTCTCTACTGGTACTGGGTGGGATTGGTGCCCAGACTGGATGAGTCTCCCCGTGAAAGTTCATGTCCTGTCACTGTCCCAGCTGCACATGGGATAAGGATGCCTGATGTGGCGGCCTCTTCATTCCTACACGGTGCATGCCCTGTTCAGCGGTGCTTTGCCATGGCGGTCTTTGCCCTGTTCAGCGGTGCTTTGCCATGGCGGTTCTGGACTGTTCAGCGGTGCTTTGACATGGCGGTCTTTGCCCTGTTCAGCTGTGCTTTGCCATGGCGGTCTATGGACTGTTCAGCGGTGCTTTGCTATGGCAGTCTATGGACTGTTCAGCGGTGCTTTGCCATGGCGGTCTATGGACTGGTCAGCGGTGCTTTGCCATGGCGGTCTATGGACTGTTCAGCGGTGCTTTGCCATGGCGGTTCTGGACTGTTCAGCTGTGCTTTGACATGGCGGTCTTTGCCCTGTTCAGCGGTGCTTTGCCATTGCGGTTCTGGACTTTTCAGCGGTGCTTTGACATGGCGGTTCTGATACGGACATTGGTGTGTGGCATGACGATCTCTAAACTGGGCATTGGTGTGTGGCATTACGATCTCTACACTGGGCATTGGTGTGTGGCATGACGATCTCTACAATGGGCATTGGTGTGTGGCATGACGATCTCTACACTGGGCATTGGTGTGTGGCATGACGATCTCTACAATGGGCATTGGTGTGTGGCATGACGTTCCATCATTGCCCAGCGGGGCTGTGTCAGCCGGGCCCCTCCTGGGCTGTGACTCCGGTGGTGGTTTCTGGACCAGTGACGATACTTGGGCCCTCCTGGGCTGTGACTCCGGCGGTGGTCTCCTGACCAGTAACGATACTTGGGCCCTCCTGGACTGTGACTCCGGCGGTGGTTTCTGGACCAGTGACGATACTTGTGCCCTCCTGGGCTGTGACTCCGGCGGTGGTTTCTGGACCAGTGACGATACTTGGGCCCTCCTGGACTGTGACTCCTGTGGTGGTTTCTGGACCAGTGACGATACTTGACCCAAGGGTAGGTCGCTCCCCCTGCCGCTGCAGCTCCTCCAGCTCCTCCAGCCCAGGTTCCTGAGACCTCCTAGCAAGCCCAGCTACCTCGCAGTAAGTACCCCCCCCACTGCCCAGCCCCTCGCCCTGCCCCGCGCTACTCACTTCCTCTCCTGCTTCTTTTCTTCTTCTCTGTTCTTCCTCTGCGCTCTTCTTCTGTAGTCTTCTTCTGTACTCTTCTTTCCCTCCTGCTCCCCGTCTTCTGTCTTCATCGGTCTGCTTCTCTCTCTCTCCTTTGCACCGCGACCTGCGTGTGCCTCTTCTTCTGTGTCCCTCTTCTTGGCTCTTCCCTCTTCTGCTCGTCGCTCCTCTTCTTCTTCACCTTCTTCTGTATTCTTCTGTCTTCTGCGCTTCTCTTCTTCACCTTCTTCTGTATTTTTCTGTCTTCTGCGCTCCTCTTCTTCTTTACCTTCTTCTGTGGTCTTCTGTTTTCTGTTCTTCGGCTCCTCTTCTTCTTTACCTTCTTCTGTGGTCTTCTGTTTTCTGTTCTTCGGCTCCTCTTCTTCTTTACCTTCTTCTGTGGTCTTCTGTCTTCTGTTCTTCGGCTCCTCTTCTTCTTTACCTTCTTCTGTGGTCTTCTGTCTTCTGTTCTTCGGCTCCTCTTCTTCTTTACCTTCTTCTGTGGTCTTCTGTCTTCTGTTCTTCGGCTCCTCTTCGGCTCCTCTTCTTCTTTTACCTGCTCCCTGGTTCTTCCCGCGCATGTCCTCCTGCTCCTGTCTCGTCTCTCTCCCTCACTCGCCTTCCCTTCTGTATCACCCCTATCTACCTATCTCTCTATCTGTCCCCCTCACTCGCCACCTCCTCCTATCTACCTATCTCTCTATCTGTCCCCCTCACTCGCCACCTCCTCCTATCTACCTATCTACCTATCTCTCTATCTTTCCCCCTCACTAGCCACCCCCTCTGTAACCACCCCTATCTTCCTATCCTTTCACTCTACCTCTCACCCTCACCCACCTCCACCTCTACAACCCCCCCTCCCCTATCTTCCCAACCTTCCTCCTAACTCTCTTCCTAAACTCTTCCCTAACCCACCCCCCACCACCCTTAACCCCCCTCCCCATCTCTTCTCACCTCTACCTGTCCCCCCTCCCTCCGCTTTCCCGCCACCACCTCCTGCACGCCCCCGCCCCCCCAGCTCCCATTCGTCGCCCCACTCCCGTCCCCCGCCCCCAGCTGACCCCTCCTCCCTCTTATGGCAGCCGCTGCGCGATCGCGCCGCTGGCGCGCCAAAGGCACGCCAAAGGCAAACCCGTCTGCGCCCGTCTGCGCCTGGCCCGCGCCCAGCGCCACGACCCCTGGTCCTCAGCACTCCCAAACCCCGCTGCACCGCTACGACCCCACCACCCTCCACGCCCTCAACCCAGGGCGCTCCAGCATCTGCTTCCAAGCTAACCCGTGAAACGTACCCATGGACCTTTCGCATGTCACACCTGCAAACGTATCTTCCACCACAAAACTACCACGACCACCAGACCACGCGCCATCAACCACCTCAAATGCATCCTGGTCAACGCTCGATCCATCCACAAGCACGCCGTTGAACTCTGGGACCTCCTGGACTCCACAGCACCAGACGTCGCCTTCATCACGGAGACCTGGATGAACGCCTCTTCGGCCCCCGACATCGCCATAGCCATCCCCGAAGGCTACAAGATTTCCAGGAAAGACCGCACCAACCAAGTAGGAGGAGGAATCGCCATCGTCTTCAAAGACTCTATCAGCGTCACCACCTCCACCGAAGACACCCCCCTCGCCGCCGAGCACCTGCACTTCCAGATCCGCACTGACCCCAGGACCACCCTCAGAGGATCACTCATCTACCGCCCCCCCCGGACCGCGCGCCCTCTTCAGCGACTCCATCACCGACTTCATCTCCCTGCACGCCCTCGCCTCGCCAGACTACATCCTCCTCGGCGACCTCAACTTCCATCTAGAACAGAACAACGACCCCAACACCACCACTCTGCTCGACAACCTCGGCCTCAAGCAACTGGTGAACACCCCCACCCACATCGCCAGACACACGCTTGACCCCATCTTCTCCGCCAGCAAACACGTTTCCTTCAATAACGCCTCCGCTCTACACTGGACCGACCACAGCTGTGTCCACATCACCTTCCGACGCGAGACCCGCCACCTCCGCACTCAACCCATCCCTCGTCAACAGTGGAACAAAATCCCCGAAGAACAGCTTTTCTCCACGCTCATCGACAACCAATCTACCTTCACCGCCGACCCTAACGACGCAGCCCTCAGCCTCACGAACTGGATCACCAACTGTGCAGACAACTTTGCTCCCCTCAGACGCCTTCCAAGACAGGCCAACACCAAAAAACCTCTCTGGTTCTCTGACACCTTTAAGGAATCAAAGAAAACCTGTCGCGCCCTCGAGAAAGCCTGGCGTAAGGACCACACCGCTGACAACATGACCGCCCTCAAGAACGCTACCTGCGAACACCACCACCTGATCCGCACAGCCAAAAGGAATTTCTTCACTGACAGACTGGACAAAAACAGCCACAACAGCAGAGAACTCTTCAGCATCGTAAAAGAGTTCTCCAACCCCAACGCCATCGCCATCACACCCTCACAAGACCTGTGCAACTCCCTTGTCACCTTCTTCCATCGTAAGATTACCGACCTTCACGACAGCTTCGGACACCAGACCCAGCCGACCAACACTGAACCCACACCCCCAGCCATCACCCTCAACGCCTGGACCCACATCAACACAGAATAAACCAAAACCACCATGAACTCAATCCACTCCGGCGCCCCCTCGGACCCCTGCCCACACTTCATCTTCAATAAAGCCGACGACATCATCGCCCGCACCTCCAGACCATCATCAACTCCTCTTTTTCATCTGCTACCTTCCCCGAAAGCTGGAAACACGCCGAAGTCAACGCCCTACTAAAGAAACCTACGGCTGACCCAAGCGACCTGAAGAACTTCCGCCCCATCTCGCTCCTCCCCTTCCCTGCCAAAGTCATAGAGAAGACCGTCAACAAGCAGCTTACCAACTTCCTTGAAGACAACAACCTTCTCGACCCCTCACAATCCGGATTCCGAGCCAACCACAGCACTGAAACCGCCCTCATCTCAGTCACAGACGACATCAGAACCTTGATGGACAACGGTGAAACAGTCGCCCTCATCCTCCTCGACCTCTCGGCTGCCTTCGACACCATCTGTCACCGCACCCTAATAACTCGCCTCCGCTCCACCGGGATCCAAGACCAGGCCCTGGACTGGATCGCCTCCTTCCTCTCCAACCGCTCTCAAAGAGTCTACCTCCCACCTTTTCGCTCAGACCCCACCGAGATCATCTGCAGCGTTCCTCAAGGCTCCTCGCTCAGCCCGACACTCTTCAATGTCTACATGAGCCCCCTCGCCGACATCGTACGCAAGCACAGCATCATCATCACCTCCTATGCCGACGACATTCAACTTATACTCTCCCTCACCAAGGACCCCGCCAGCGCAAAGACCAACCTGCAAGATGGTATGAAGGTCGTTGCAGATTGGATGAGGCTCAGCCGTCTGAAACTGAACTCAGACAAAACGGAAGTCCTCTGCAACACCCCGACTGCATGGGACGACTCCTGGTGGCCCACGGCCCTTGGTACCCCCACCGACCCCCTCAGACCACGCTTGCAACCTCGGCTTGATCTTGGACCCTCTTCTCACCATGACCAAACAAGTCAACGCCGTGTCCTCCTCCTGCTTCCTCACCCTCCGCATGCTCCGTAAGATGTTCCGCTGGATCCCCACCGACACCAGAAAGACCGTGACCCACGCCCTCGTCACTAGCCGCCTGGACTACGGCAACACCCTTTATGCTGGGACCACCGCAAAACTCCAGAAACATCTGCAACGTATTCAAAACGCCTCCGCCCGCCTCATCCTCGACATACCCCGCAACAGCCACATCTCCGCCCACCTGATACACCTGCATTGGCTCCCCGTCAGCAAAAGGATCACCTTCCGACTTCTCACCCACACACACAAAGCCCTCCACAACAAGGGACCAGAATACCTCAACCGACGCCACAGCTTCTACGCCCCCATCCGTCTTCTCCGCTCCACCAGCCTCGCTCTCGCCGCCGTCCCTCGCATCTGCTGCTCCACAGCGGGTGGGAGGTCCTTCTCCTTCTCCTACCTGGCGGCCAAGACTTGGAACACCCTCCCCACCAGCCTCAGGACCACCCAGGACCACCCAGGACTTCTCCTCAAGACCTGGCTCTTCGAGCAGCAGTAACCCCTTCCCCCTAGCGCCTTGAGACCCACATGGGTGAGTAGCACGCTTTATAAATGTTAATGATTTGATTACTTGGGCCCTCCTGGGCTGTGACTCAGGCGGTGGCGGTGGTCTCTGGACCAGTGACGACGGTGCTGGTGGTTGTGTCTGGACCGCCGGAAATGATGGCGCACTTCTCCGCTGTGACACTCACAACAGGCTGGGCAGACTTCCTCTGGCCCTTCCCCACCTTTGTTGGAGTTACAGCTGACTCACCAATCGCCTTCGAACCCATGTCACTTGTAGTCTCACCAGGAGTCTTAAGACGGTCCCGTCGTCCACTCTCCAATTTCAGAGCCTTTACAGGGGGTGGGCTGCCAGTGCCTTGGCTCCGGGTCCTACTGCCTGCCCTGGTGGCCGATGCACTCCACAAACGTGGAACACGCACCACTGGTACTGGAGGCTTTTTGGCTGAGGCGCTACGACGGGAATGATGAATTGGAGGGGGGTGGGGGCAAAAAGGTCAATTTGACATTGGGACAGTTTCTGACGGACACTGGGATGGGTAGCTGGAGGGGGTCTGGGAGTGGAGGAAGAGGAGGTGGTTGTAGGAGGTGTCACTTTAGGTGTTTTGGGTGCAGGTGCAGGTACTGGAGGCTCTCGTGAGGTGGATGGATGTTGGGTGAGTGATTGCCGGCGTTTGTGTACTTTGGGAGGGGGCGTCACAGACACACTGGGAGAGGACACAGGGGACGTGTAAATGGCAGTGGAGGTGGTGAGTGCAGGTGAGCGGCTTGTGGTGCTGGGTGTCCTGGTGCGAGTCCTAGTGCCTGTAGATGTGGTGTATGCAGGTGTGTGTGTAGACAAGACTGGGAGGGAGGAGGGAGAAGAGGAGGAGGGGGACACAGTGGAGACAGTGGATGTTGCTGTGTCTGTATGTGGGTGAGGCTTGCGTGAGTGCCTGTGGTGTGTGTGGTGCCTATGTTTGCTTGAGCTACTTGTGTGTGTTGACTTGTGTGCATGCTGGTCTGTAGGTGTGCTTGGGATGGGCTGGGGTACAGGGGATTGGGTCTGGGTGGAGGAAGTTGGAGGGGGGAGGCTGGACACAGGGACAATGGCTGCCATCAGTGCTGAGGCCAGAGATTGCAGGGTTCGCTGAAGGGCAGCCTGACCAGAATGAATGCCCTCCAGGAATGCATTACTGTGTTGCAACTCTCGTTCTACACCCTGGATGGCATTCACAATGGTAGACTGCCCAACAGTGAGTGACCTGAGGAGGTCAATGGCCTCCTCACTGAGGGCAGCAGGGGTGACTGGGGCAGGGCCTGAGGTGCCTGGGGCGAAGGTGATTCCCACCCTCCTGGGTGAGCTGGCACGGGGCGAACACTGAGGGGCTGCTGGGAGGGCGGTGCTGGTAGGGGAGGTGGCGGCTGTACCTGTAGAAGTGGGGCGCACAGATGGTGCCGCCACCACAGGGGAGCTCCCATCGGCGGACGAGTCCGTGTCGCTGGTTGGTGATCCGGTGGCCAACGTGAAGCTCCCTTCACCCTCCGTCCCACTGGTGCATTCAGAGTCCGTGGTGTGGCCCTCCATGGCCATGTGGGATGCAGCTCCCTCGTGCTACAGTGCCACTGTACCTCCGCCTGATGATGCTGATGTACAAAAGGACAGGGGGAGCAGGAAAAGGGGGGGAGACAGAAGAAAGAGAGTTTTAGTGCATGGCATTCCGCTACCGTTGGCGGACAAGACAGACACAGCAGCCCCCTGCATTACGCCGTGCTCCTGACCTCTGCACATGCAATATCTGGGATATGGCCTACATGGCAATGGTGGAAATCTGCGCACATGGATGCCACAGGGGCAACTATACCTCAACTTGGCACTCTGCTGAGGTGGTGTTGAGTGCCACATGGCCTACATTACGGAGGGGCCTTGCCTACCGAATTCGCCCTGGCCTAGGGACACCCACAGCCCACCTCCCCCACCCAGACCCCTCCACTGCACGCAAAGTCCGCAGAATGAGGTTCTACTCACCCCCTTGTGTCTGCTGTGATGTCCTCAAGCGCCCATCCAACTCCGGGTAGGCCACTGCCAGGATCCGGAACATCAGGGGGGTCATGGTGCGACGGGCACCCCTCCCACGTTGGGAGGCCATCCCCAGCTGAGCCTCCGCTGTCTTCTTGCTGCAGCGGCGAACGTCCTCCCATCTCTTCCGGCAGTGGGTGCCCGGTCTCTGGTGGGCCCCCAGGGTCCGGACCTCCTTGGCGATGGCACGCCAGATGTCCCTCTTCTGGTGGGCGCTGACCTACATGACATGCACAAGGGAAGAGGAACAGTCATTACCAACTGCACCGTCAATGTGAGTGGCCCCCTCCCTACTCTGGCCATGTGGCCCATTCATTCCCTTGCATTAATGTTCTATGAACTCTGCCCCCTTCCCTCTTCAACCCAGCCCTCTCCACCCAGGCCTAGCCCATACAACGTGCTCCCTGTGTACTAACCTGTTGGTCTAGAGGACCGTAGAGTAGCATGTACTGGGGGAGGACCCCATCCACAAGTTTCTCCAACTCCTGTGCAGTGAAGGCAGGGGCCCTTTCCCCAGACGCAGCAGCCATCGTGGCTTCCAGACCGAGGTCACAGCAGCACTAGCAGTGTAGGTCCTCTCCTGTTGAAGGTCAGGTACCTAGTGATTGAACAGATAGAAAATGGTGGTGACGTCCGCGGCGGTGACGTCCGCGGCGGTGCGCATCATCACCACCAGCGCACCTATTCATTGGCTCCTGGGACCCATAGGGTCCAATGTTAACCAATGCAGCAGTGCGCCACGGTCTACGACCGCCTACCGCGACGGTGTGCAACGCCAGCGTAGTTACCCCACAATCCCATTGTCCAAGTTTAGAGGTCAGGCAGCCGCCATTTCAGGGGACCACATGGCTTCATTTACTACTGCGTCACACATAGCTAGGCCTACACTCAACACACATACAGGAAGGGTTTTGTGTCTGGTGTAGTCTTGTGTGTAACTGTGGGTACATGCCTGGAGGAATATTGACTGGTTCTTCGCTGTTGTCCTTCGTAGGCACCGTCAGCTGGGACATATGAGAAGATGGCGGAATCCTCCGGTGTACCGACCGCTGGTGGACCTGTTGACAATGGAAGAAAGACATGTCATCGTCACCTACAGGTTTGACCGTGCCACAATCCAGGAACTATGTACCCAGTTGGAGCCAGACCTGATGTCACCGATCCGCCATCCGACTGGAATCCCCCCTGACGTGCAGGTGCTGTCAGTGCTCCATTTCCTTGCAAGTGGGTCATTTCAGACAACAGTGGCCATGGCATCAGGGATGTCCCTGCCTATGTTTTCCAACGTCTTGTCCAGAGTGTTGTCTGCCCTGCTGAAACACGTAAGGAGATACATCATATTCCCTCAGGTGGAGGATTTGCCTACAGTGAAAGGTGACTTCTATGCCCTTGGACATATCCCCAACGTCATAGGTGCCATTGATGGCACCCATGTAGCTCTGGTCCCCCCCTGCAGGAGTGAACAGGTGTACAGGGACAGGAAGAGTTATCATTCGATGAATGTCCAGATGGTCTGTTTGGCAGACCAGTACATCTCGCAGGTAAATGCAATGTTCCCTGGCTCTGTGCATGACGCCTACATCCTGCGCAATAGCAGCATCCCTGATATGATGGGTCAACTCCAGAGGCACCGTGTATGGCTATTGGGGGACTCTGGTTACCCCAACCTTTCCTGGCTATTCACCCCAGTGAGGAATCCCAGGACCAGGGCAGAGGAATGGTACAATGATGCCCATGGGCGGACTAGGAGGGTTATCGAATGCACCTTCGGCCTTCTTAAGGCCAGGTTCAGGTGCCTCCATATGACAGGTGGATCCCTATTCTACTCACCGAAGAAGGTGTGCAACATCATCGTCGCCTGCTCCTTGCTCCATAATTTGGCATTGCGACGCCAGGTGCCTTTTCTGCAGGAGGATGATCCAGATGACGGTGTTGTGGCAGCTGTGGAGCCTGTGGAGCCTCTGGACAGTGATGAGGATGAAGCTGAGCAAGAAGAAAACGACAACAGCGAGTCAGTCATACAGGAATATTTCCAGTGACACACAGGTGAGAACATTTTCTGGTTTAACATTACATTAACTTTCACACGTCTACCTCTATCCTGTACCTACATTTCACTCACTATTTGTTAATTGAGTTGTACCCTTCCATTTCAGTTTCACAAGTGTGGTAACCTACGTGTCAACTGCTTGCATCCTTGAAGGGCTTGTGATGTGTGAGATTGGTATGTTAGCCTTACAATGGGTAACCCATTATGACACTGTAATTGATAATACAAAGTTCCAAATCATAGACTGACTCCAGTTTTTTTAGTGTTTCAAGGGTGTTTATTTAAGTGCTCAAAAAATGAAGGGGGGTTGTAAAATGAGGATGGGTGATGGTGGAGGAATGTCCATGGCAGAGTCCAGTCTATTAGTCTCACAGGTGCACTGCCCATCTGGGCATTGGAAGTGGAGCTGGGGCAGTTCCAATCTGAACAGGGTGACAAAGTGGGACAGTGAGGGGACAATCAGGGTGGTCTTATTTCCTGGCGGGGGTCTTGCCATCTTGCTCTGTCCTGTTCCTGGATCTCAGGGCCCGCTTGCGTGGTGGTTGTCCGTCTGCAGGGGGTGGGGTGCTGGTGTGGTGGTCCTGTGGCGGGGCGTCCTGTCCACTAGCGCCAGCGGAGGTGGTGGGCAGTTCGTCGTCCTGGCTAGTGTCAGGGGCCCCTTGGAGTGCCACGGTGTCCCTCAAGGTCTTTTGAATGTCCGGCAGCACCCCTACAATGGTGCCCAGGTCGGAGCCGATGGTCCTGAGCTCCTCCCTGAACCCCAAATACTGCTCCTCCTGCAGACGCAGGGTCTCCTGCAACTTGTCCAGGACCGTCGCCATCGTCTCCTGGGAGTGGTGGTATGCTCCCAAGATGGAGGATAGGGCCTCATGGAGAGTTGGTTCCCTTGGCCTGTCCTCCCTCTGTCGCACAGCAGCCCTCCCAGTTCCCCTGTGTTCCTGTGCCTCCGTCCCCTGGACCGTGTGCCCACTACCACTGCCCCCAGGTCCCTGTTGTTGTTGGGGTGGTGGGTTACCCTGGGTGCCCTGTAGTGGTGGACACACCGCTGATTGACCTGTCCTGGGTAGGGAGGTTTGGGCCCGCTGGGTGGGTGCTGTGCTGGTGTTACCAGAGGGTGGAAGGTCGGGGTTGGGCTGTGGCTGGGCACGGGGAACCGACTGTCCTGAGGCTCACGATGGTCCGGGCTGGTCATCAAGATCCAGTGGGGCAGAGCTGCTGTCATCACTGTGGGCCTCTACTGTGGGTGGAGTGGAGTTGTCTGGACCCTCCGGTGTGGTGACATTCCTTCGTGGTCCTGCAGGGACATAAGAGCATGATTATTACATCTGTATGTATAATGGTGTGCAATGGGTGGGTGTGCGTGTACCCCAGTGCAGGCATTCCTGTGTGGGGGATTGTGTGATGATGGTTGGGGGGGTGTTCTGGGTATGTGCAGTGAGTATGCTTTGGTGAGGGGTGACCATGCTTAGTTGTGTCATGCAGGGCTTGGTGTTGGGATGGGTGGTTGGTGTCATGGGTACATTAGTGAGGATTTGGAGTATGAGGGGAGGGGTGAGGGTGGGGGTGTGTGATAGCATGCAGGTAGGGTGGGGGATATGATAGTTAAGATTTGACTTACCAGTGTCCCATCCTCCACTGACTCCTCCGAGGCCCTCAGGATGCAAGATGGTCAAGACTTGCTCCTCCCATGTTGTTAGTTGTGGGGGAGGACGTGGGGGTCCGCCGCCAGTCCGCTGCACCGCGATGTTGTGCCTGGAGACCGTGGAACGCACCTTCCCCTGTAGGTTGTTCCACCTCTTCCTGATGTCCTCCCTATTTCTTGGGTGCTGTCCCACGGTGTTCACCCTGTCCACTATTCTGTGCCATAGCTCCATCTTCCTGGCTATTGATGTGTGCTGTACCAGTGAGCCAAATAGCTGTGGCTCTACCCGTACGATTTCCTCCACCATGACCCTGAGCTCCTCCTCGGAGAAGCGGGGCTGTCTTTGGCGTGACATGGGGTGGTGTGTGTGAGGTGTGGGGTGGTGTATGTGTTGATGAGTGTGGTGATGTGTGGAGACAACATCAGAACCCTGATGGACAACAGTGAAACAGTCGCCCTCATTCTCTTCGACCTCTCGGCTGCCTTCGACACCGTCTGTCACCGCACCCTAATCACCCGCCTCCGCTCCACCTGGATCCAAGGACAGGCCCTGGACTGGATCGCCTCCTTCCTCTCAAACCGTTCCCAAAGAGTTTACCTCCCTCCGTTTCGCTCAGAACCCACCGAGATCATCTGCGGCGTACCTCAGGGCTCATCGCTCAGCCCGACACTCTTCAATGTCTACATGAGCCCCCTCGCCAACATCGTTCGCAAGCACAACATCATCATCACCTCCTACGCCGACGACACCCAACTTATACTCTCCCTCACCAAGGACCCCACCAGCGCCAAGACCAACCTACAAGAGGGTATGAAGGACGTCGCAGATTGGATGAGGCTCAGCCGCCTAAAGCTGAACTCTGAAAAAACAGAAGTCCTCATCCTCGGCAACACCCCGTCCGCCTGGGACGACTCCTGGTGCCCCACGGCCCTCGGCACCGCACCGACCCCCACAGAACACGCCCGCAACCTCGGCTTCATCTTGGACCCTCTTCTCACCATGACCAAGCAAGTCAACGCCGTGTCCTCCGCCTGCTTCCTCACCCTCCGCATGCTCCGCAAGATCTTCCGCTCGATCCCCGCCGACACTAGAAAAACCGTGACCCACGCCCTCGTCACGAGCCGCCTGGACTACGGCAACACCCTCTACGCCGGGACCACAGCCAAACTCCAAAATCGCCTGCAACGCATTCAAAACGCATTGGCACGCCTCATCCTCGACGTACCCCGCAACAGCCACATCTCCGCACACCTGAGACACCTGCATTGGCTCCCAGTCAGCAAAAGGATCACCTTTCGACTTCTCACCCACGCACACAAAGCCCTCCACAACAAGAGACCGGAATACCTCAACCGACGCCTCAGCTTCTACGTCCCCACCCGCCTCCTCCATTCCTCTGGTCTCGCACTCGCTGCCGTCCCTCGCATCCGCCGCTCCACGGCGGGTGGGAGATCTTTTTCCTTCCTGGCAGCCAAGAGCTGGAACTCCCTCCCCACCAGCCTCAGGACCACTCCGCTTTCCGGAGACTCCTAAAAACCTGGCTATTCGAGCAGCAGTAACCCTCCCTTTCCCCTAGTGCCTTGAGACCCGCACGGGTGAGTAGCGCGCTTTATAAATGTTAATGATTTGATTTGATTTGATGTGTAGTGGTATGTGGTGTTTTGTGCGTGGATGTTGTGTGGGTGATGATGTTGTGTGCCTCTGTGTGATGGGGTTGTCAATAGCTGTGCTTTCTCACTCGCCTTCTATCAGAATTTCTGGTTGTAGGGGTTTGTGGGTGATGTGGGTGTGTATTTTATATTGTGTTGGGTGTGTGGGAGTGGTGTGTGTATGTGTATCAGGTGTGTGTATTTGTAATTGTCCAATGTGGCTGTGTTTTGGTGCTGTGTGGGTATTTTGAGCGCAGCGGTGTGTACCGCCAATGGTATACCGCGGTTGAAAGACCGCCGTGTGGATTCATGGGTCGTAATAGCATGGGCGTGTTTCTGTTAGCGTGGAGGTGGAGGATTTGTTTCTGCATGTTTATCGCTGACCTTTGGTGTGGTGGTGTTGTGTGGGTGTCTGAATTTCGGCGGATTCCGTGATGTGTGTCATAATAGCTGTGGCGGTCTGCCGCGGCGGTGTATTGGCGGTCTTCTGCACGGCGGTAACCGCCTTTTACCACCAATGTTGTAATGACCCCCTTAGTTCTTAAAATTATGTGTTATCCCCACACATACATCTTCAGGTAGTTGACAGCCCATGCAGCAGCCAGTGCCCCCGTACAAGGACCAAGTAATTTCTTTTAGAAGCTGATAATGAACAAAAAGCAAAGGTGGCCACTGCACTAGCATCCATTGCTATAGTGATTTGCTGGCAATTTTAAATGTTTTCAAAACATTAGTCTTAGAAATGTAATTATTTTACTTCTTCAAATACATTCTGTTTTTTCTCTCCCCACTCAAGCACTTTCCCTTTTCTCCAGAGCAACCTCATCACTTCAGCTTTGTCAGAAAGGTCCAACAGAAATTTGGCACAGAATTCAATTGGCCCCATGAGTGAACACAATTTGTCTTTATCATCTTCTATGGCTAGTAATGGCACTGTCCAAATGAGATTTCAGCCTTATACTATCTTCGGATATAGAGTATACTAGCTATTATACTTCCATTTTCAGAAATCTGCAATTTTACCTTTTTTGGTTAGACCTGAAGCTGTCAAACGACAGCACTTTCTGCAATCTATCATTATGCTAGTCAATGGTCTTATATCATGCTATTCAATCAACACAATGAACAAGAAGATGTTATCTCAAAAATATTACGTTCTTGAGACTGGCCAATGTCCTCTGAAAAACACTGGCTAGAGAGCATAATCCAAATGGCATATGGGTAAACTGATAAACCTCACCACATTCGACAAATACTGTTCAAAGCCTTGGATTCTGGGTGTTACCTTATCTGGTGGTAAGCAATTCAGTAGTCTAACTTGGAGAAGTACCTACCACCTGACAACAATCGAGCCCTTTCATTTATGTTTGGCAAAGCAAAGAAATCAGCAATCACAATCTAATTTAGACTCCTAAGGCTGACACAGAATCTTAAAGACCCATCACCTTTCTTGTTGATTACAACTGGTGCTAACCATTCAGTGATTTATGCTGCTCTTATTTCCCTCTGCCGCCATTTGCTTCAGCATGTCCCTGAAAGTGACTCTGATAGCCAGGGGAATCTTCCTAGATAAATGGTTTACTGCTATTGTTCCTTTCTGCAGCACTATTTTGCATATATATTATCATACAACTCCTAACTTGTCCTCAAAGATCATGGTAAATATGTTTGATATATTTTCAATTGTTTGTGTGGTACTACTAAACCTGGTCCAGTGTTCATGGATTAATGATCAGCTCAAAGACAAACTGATGAGTCCAGTCCATATATACCTTCTATAATATTTGTGAATCTAAAACTGTATATGTGCCATCATATACCCTACCACATTGAGGATGCCTAATATCCATTAGGATCTATGGGCCTCATTCCGACCCGGGCGTGCGACGGGTGCAGTTGCACCCGTCGCGCTTTTCACTGTCTGCTAGGCAGACAGTGAAAAGCCGCCCTGGGCCCTGTTAGGGGACCCCTGCACTGCCCATGATAGTGGCATGGGCAGTGCAGGGGCCCCAGGACACCCGTTCCCGCCAGCCTCTTCCCGGCGATGAAAACCGCCAGAAACAGGCTGGCGGGAAGGGGGTCAGAATCCCCAAGGCAGCGTTGCTTGCAGCGCTGCCCTGGCGGATTCGCCCAGCTGGGGGTAAACCAGCGGGAAACCGCCGGCCCCGGTTTTCTGACCGCGGCTTTACCGCCGCGGTCAGAATGGGCTAGGAAGCACCGCCAGCCTGTTGGCGGTGCTTCCGTCATTCGCGGCCCTGGCGGTCAAAGACCGCCAGGGTCAGAATGACCCCCTTTGTCTTATCTTAGTAGATATGGTTCTGTTCTGCTCTCTCCCTTTTAAGTAACACAGCACAGCAACTTTGGCTGCTGTGCTGATTTGCCTCAAAATGTACAAAATCTGCATGTTAGTTCTTGTATTTATTTAATTGAAATATATTACTTCTTTTAAACAAATGCTTACTGTACACTTATAAATGCTACATTTTCAAATTATTATTTTTTAATTTGGGGGTGTATTTAAGAGCCCCTAGCTCCTTCAGGTGCCACATTAGCATCATTGTTTTATGCTAATAGGGCCCAACAAGGCTAAAATTGCAGCAGTAGTTTTACAAAGTGGTGCAATGCATGCATTGTGCCACTTTGTAACGTGTAACCCCTTGTGCCACATTATGCCTGCGCCAGGCATAATGTATGTAAGAGGGGGGTTCCCCTGTTAGGGGTGCTGTAAAAATGGCACAAAGAAAACTAAAAGATTTCTTTGTACCTTTTTTTGAATTTTTAACACCTGCTCAGAGCAGATGTTAAAGGGGGGCAGGCCACTGTTTTCAATGGGCCCCTATGTGCTGTTCAGGTTTAGCCAAAATGTTGTCGCTAACCCTGAACTATACATCAAACGCGTCAGACATTTTGATGCTATTGCTCCCTAACCTGCTCCATGATTTGCTGTATTTTAAATATGGCACACACATTGTGACGGTAGAGGTGCACTAAGGGGTGCAATGAAAGGGGCGCTGCATTATGTGCATCGCCATGTTTCTTAAAACTGCCCCTTAGTTTTGTACTTTTATTTTATTACAGACATTTGGCAAAACTTAAGCTGAAACATTTTAAGTCACATATTTCTTTTTATTTTTAGGAGATCAAGTTTATGTTCTTCAGCCTTGGTTGATGTTATCAATTCTCAGTCCTAAAAATGAAGCAGAAATTCAGTTAAATTCTGCACTGAAAAAACAGAAGAAGTACAATCGAAGGGATGTTTTAAAAATTAAAGTTCAGATTTAGATGTTTGGAAAAATCTGGAGGATGATGCCTCTCCACATCAGAAATTGTGTGTAAAATGATAGTCATATGGGCATTGCCACATAACATTGTGGGAAATGTATCTATTGGCTGTGAAGATTATAATGTCAATGCATACTATGGTATTTATCTTTAAAAATTGAATCCAATTGACATGACAGATGAATAAGAGGAAATAATATAGTTTCAATTTTGTCATCATAAATAAAGTATTGTTTTCATGGCAAAACGATAATAGAAAATAAAAATGTGTCTAATTTTCAAAATAAATATGTTCATTTTCTCTGAAGTTGTCTATGTAGTATTTTTTTTAATGGCTTCATGTGGTGTTTATCATGCATCATGCATGTGTTCCCTCCAAATGAAATATTATTGTTGATAATTGAAATGTGAAAAAGTCAATTATTTCAGATTAAGGAGAAAATTTACAATTTATTTGTGTAACGTTGCAAAGATGCAGACAATCTATGTATTTCCAGCATGAGTAAATTGTGAACCTTGTCAAAATCACAATAATTTGCCTTGTCATACTGAAATCAAGAGCAACGTGGTGCCTTGCTAATAACTGCTTGTTCTACATGTCCAGAATGGACATTTTTAGTTTGGAATATTTGCAGTTGCTGACTATAGACCAGTAATGTTGACTACACATGCACTGTCTTTGTGAGCTCTACATCTAATCTCACACTCCAGTCAGACATTTGAGGGTATATCCAATGTGGCAAATTGTCCTGCTAACCCATCATCGAAGGGGAACTCTGATAAAATGAATGATCCTATGAAAAGTACCACCTTACATATATTGGACGAACATTCTGAAATATTTACAATGTATGAGCTTGACATGTTTCACAGTGTTAGTGGACTGTGCAAAATTAGCCCTCACGTTTCCCAGCAGAATTTGTAAGAAATGTTAAGAAAACAAAATCATCTCTATCATTATTTCACCTCACCTCTACCAATTCAACCTTTTCTCTTTTGATTTCACTGTCTATCTACACATATCTGCTTACCTAATCCTTCTATCTTCATTGCAAACCAATCCACCTCATGAAAGCTAATCATCTCTTTCTAAATATAACTCTATGTGTTCCACCTCTCTCTCAAACCTCAATTATCTCTCTACCAGTCTATGTACCTTCCTTTATTTCTAGTTCAGCCCCTCTATGTATTTTGACTTTATATGTAAATTACTCCTCTCTCTGTACACCATTGTCTACTTCCATCTGAAATTCAAATCGCTCTTCTCCATTTTCGTTACCTGTATCTCAAACTCATCCATCTAGTCATCACTCATTCCTGTCACTCTAAATTGTCCACTATCTACCCTCACAATTTAAGACATATTGATTGAAAAGCCCTCCCCACTCATATATCTTACTCTACTTTGGTCCTTTCTCACAACCTCTATTTCAAAAAGTACTTTTGTCTAGTGACATTAATTTATGTATCTCTAACAGACATCTCATTCAGAACTTACTTCTTCATTTAAAATCACCTGCTTCTTCATTTACTAATAACTCTTGTAAAAAATCTCTCTACCTCAATCTCTTTCTATGTATCAACCATAATATCTTTCACCTATAAACATCATGCCTATTTTAACCCATCATACTTCTCCTTCTGCCTTTTATTCAGCCTCAATAGTCCTAAATTATTTTTTCTTTTCACTCCCCCTGATATTTTTATGTTTAAGTTATGCCTCTTTAAATGTATTTAGATAACTGTAGTCTCTCTATCTGTCTACGAGTGTCAGACTTTAAGTATCTGTAACACGTCTTTTTCAAACTTACCTCTCTCTATACTTTTTCCTTCTGCACCATACATTCCTCTCACTTTCCCTTCATCATATTTTATTCACTCTCTCTGTCGCCATCTGAAAATCAGCCTCTCTACCTGTCTTTAGATGACTACCTTCTCCACATTCTTATTTTACCTTCTGACTGCCTCATCTTTCTATCTTTACCTTACGTGTCAGCCATACCTCATCTATCTCTATACTTGATCCCTCTTCCTCCTTTCTTTACTTCAAATTTACATTTCTCACTTTTGTTTATTTGCTTTACCTCAACATCAACCTCCTTACCATGTGTTATCCCATGTCTCTGAGTTTAATGTGAAAACAGAAAAATGCGCAAACAGAAAAAACGAGATGAAGGTAAAATGTGTTGACGTTTAAAACACTTAAGAAATATTTAATTCCAATGTTTGATACTAATTTATCAGTAATTTTGTTTATCAGTCTTCCACCAAGTTTTCCAGCACTTAATTATTTGTTTTTACAAATGTCTAGCAAATAAAGTATCAATTTAAAGCACTTTTTGCATAATATATTTTTGTAGCATTATGCGCTACTGCTATAATCAACCACCAACTCACTATTGCCAAGTCTTAGACAAATTTTGAGAAAGTATTTGTGTCTGCATTAAAATCCATGAAATAATATGTATTTTCAAGTAAAACAAAATGTAAATCCAAGTTGTACTTATTCAACTAAACTTTTTTCCAGCTTTTATTTGTTATAGTTCTGCTGTTTAATAGCAGACAGTTTGAGGCTTAAGTAATTTTTTATGCACCTTTTTCAAAGAACTTTACTTTATATATCATCAACTTTTGCAATCAGGTGGACTGATGTTACTGAAACATGGTTTAGAAATGATGTAATAGCAGACACAGGAAACCAAAATATGTCTTGACCAGAGGACCCCAAAAAACCTTACAATGGTGTACATCCCCAGGTCTAAGAACTATTGTGATGAAATTGGTGGCTTAACTAGTCCCAGATTCCAGCAACCATGCGATCATATATTCCAGTGTTAAGTTATGTGTGTTTTTGTTGTTGAATTGGATGTTATTTAGACACATTCAATCAAAAAACACACTTCGTCAAAGATCAGCATAATAGGACACATTACCGTCCACCACACTACGGTGAAAATAAGTGGCTTTCAGAACGTGTTACATTGCAGAAACATGGTCACTGTGTAACTGTAATGATGAAGGTGTAGATGTGTATTTGGAATCACCACTTTTGAATGAGCAGTGTTGAAAGTGATAGTGAATGAGTCTACTTTTAATCTATGTGCCTGAATGGAATATCCTACTTCTTCTTTTCAGCAATTTCATTTTATATTCTATATGTGTACTTTGTGCATGTAATTCAAATGAACAAGGAATACATTAATTTAAAATAACATCATATTCAGTTTACACTATCATTTTGTAATATTAACATCTCAATTGCAATTGTTTTCTGCAAACATAATGTTTTATTATTATGCTTAATGTTACATATTTTTATAAAAAATAATGAACTAATATAATTACTTATTATTTATCAGGTTTTTAAATGTATGTTAACATTTTATATTCATATTAGACACCATAAAAATATTATTTTTGAACTCATAATTTGACAAATTAAGAGTATGAAACACAATTTTAAAAATATGCAAGAAATCAGCTTCATGTAAGCAGAAAATTACAAAGTAGCAATTCAGTTACATAAATAAAGAGCTGGTACTCGAATATGAAAAGATGACATGATTAAATGTGAGAAGAAAGTTGATATACATGTAGCCAGCTGATGTCTAT
This sequence comes from Pleurodeles waltl, assembly GCF_031143425.1. Classification (NCBI taxonomy): domain Eukaryota; kingdom Metazoa; phylum Chordata; class Amphibia; order Caudata; family Salamandridae; genus Pleurodeles; species Pleurodeles waltl. The sequence continues at coordinate 708,143,447 of NC_090438.1, read as the reverse complement.
TTAGAGACACTGCAGCACACACTATTTATAGCATAATATTTCATCATCTGATGCCTCTTGTTTCTCCTTGCTTAATTTAAATGAAGCAGACACAGGTGTGGTTGGGTGGATGGACAAGAAACCTTAAGGAAGAGGTAGTAAGTCACATGCCTTCTCAGACATCAGTGAATCCATTGATGGTTGCATTGAAATCCCTGGCAAAATTCTTTTGTGATGTTAAAACAGAGACAATGTGTTGATTTAGAATACTTTTTAAGTTAAGGAAGGAGTCCAATGTGTGCTTTAATCATTTTTGAAAGATATGTATTGATGAATTAATGTTCTCCAGCTGGTGCTCTGTTTGTGCCACATTTGCCTTAACTCTGGCTTGTTTTTTCTTTTATAACTTCTGCATTGTCTGCTAGAGAATCTTTAATTCCTTAGAGCCAAGGATATGTGTCTTTAACGATCTGAGCCAGGTGCATATTTGTGCTCAGGCACATTTGAACTCCTTTAAGAGTGTCTATGAGTGTCTCCATCCCCTTCGTCATGTCCTTAGCAATCTATTCCTGTGCCTATGTCTTTCAAATGTTATTTCATGATCATCTTCATCCAGAGAGGCACATTAATCTCTTAGAAGTGAAGAAGAGGCTGGAGACACTATAATATTGTTGCCCCTTTACAAGGTTGCCGTAGAATTGTCCAAAACATTCTTGAAATCATTAAAGGGTCCCTCTCCCAAGAAGGACAAGGTGGTCTCTAATGTCTCCAAGATGTCATTCTGGCTCGGGAGATAATTAGAAGCATTGTCGAGATCTAAATGTATAGAAACAAGTAAAAAGTAATATTTATTTACAGTAATTACATTAATATGTTTATCTCTGTTATATAATGTTAACTTCTCATTTTCCAACAATTTGCCAATTGATTTTAGCACTGTATCACTTTTGTGACACTAACATGGCAAAATGTATTAGTTAATGTGAGTCGTGATTTACGACACTGTATTGCAACAAAAGTCATTAAGGGTGTAATTTAAAGTGCACTTTGTGTCGTGTTCGTGAAACAAAATTGTTGCTTACCCATCATAAAATTATTTTATTGGGATTTACTTACAAATGCAGATCATGATTTGCAGTGGCAAAGTGTGCAAAGTAGGGTAAAGTAGGTCTATGCTTTACTATGGTTTTAATTGCAATTGAGTTACAGTTGAAGTGTCACCTATAGTGCCTGGAACGTAACACATAATGGCACTTAAACCATGGTAATGTCACACATAAGCAATTGGAAAACTTTGCAGCTTTGCAACTTACCTCTCATAAGGTATTACAAGCAAGGTGTGACATCAGCACATCCCTTCCTCTTGGCAGTGCTTCTGCTGGTTTCATTCTTCAAGAAATACCATCATGCAATTCTTTAGTGTTCAGCAACAGTAGTGACAAAAGGTATCAATTTGGGTCTGAATATAGAGATGTGATTAGTTTATCTTCTTTCTCTACCTTAGGATCTAGGAAGGCTACACTCTTTTGGCTATAATTCATGCTATTTTTAATATTCAAACTACTGGCTTTCAGCAGTGCAAGAAATACAACTAGATCATTTAGCTCACTGTTAAATAAGATAAACAAATCATCTATGTAGTGTGACCAAAAAGTCACCACGGTTAAGCATTGTTGGTACCTGTCCACACGGAACACCTATAATTTCCACCAGCCCGTGAACTAATTTACATAGCTGGGGTTGAAGCAGGTGCCTATTGTACTACTTCTGATTTGTTTATAAAGACTGTTCTCAAACAGAAAAAAGTTTTCATTCAAACAAGTCTTGATTACAACTAGGAGTGGGTGGATTTTTTAATTGCGCAGTTGGAGTTGGAGGAATTCAGTAATTCTGCGTTACTCTTGTAATGCAGAATGACTAATAAATTCCGCTGCTCCACTCCACTGGCAGAATTAATGACATCCTCTTTATCTCCAAGGACATTCTAATACCTGCCATAAAAGTTAGACCGTCTTTCTTCTTTATCTACAGAACCACATTTGACCCCTGAAGAAAGCCACTGGCAGGGAACCGTGTGACGTGTTTTGCATGGTCCGGCAGGAAGCATGAGCTGGGCGGTAGATTGGCAGTCCTCAGTGCTGGAGACACCAGGGGGCGTCACATTTACTCAGGAGTATGGTGTGCATCACTAGTATATCATCTGCTCTAATACTACCACAGCAGATGATTTGTCTGTGCAAAAAAATGTACATAGGTTATTCCTGTTTATGTTGTATTAGCTGGGGTATTCTTCTCACTGCAGCCTCCTCCAGTGATCACTGTTGCATGGTTTCTTGCTGCTGATTAAGGCGTTTTACATAGGACACCACCTTTAACTCTGGGCTAAAAACATGCAAAGCCACATTTAAACATTTTTTTAACAGACCAGTGTGTATTTGCTATGTATGTTTTGTCCTGAAAGCACCTTTACAGAGTTGACTATCCTGTTCAGGATGACGGCGCACTGCAAGTTCCCTGTTATTAACACTGTTTAGTCAAATGGATGCAGGGGCAGTTGTAAGGTTGTGGATTACGGTGCTTTATCTGTTTTTAGTCTCTTCTGGAAGCGAGCAATATATATTTCTTAGCACATTATTGCTTTTATTCTCCTAAGATGGTCAGTTTTTCAAAGCCTGGAACAGTGGCTCTATGGCTTAGCAATCATGGATCGTGTTTGTTGTCATTCTTGTCTTTCAGAGGAAATCGCTGGTCTTGCACTTATTTGAGCGCGATCATTCAATATAATGCCAAGGTAATGAGAGGAATATGAAGAACTGGGATCCAATATATATTCCAAGGCTTCCATCGTGGCCGTCGGGTAAATAATAATAACAACCCATCTAGAGGAAGGCTTTCCATCCAATTCCCAGCACTGGCCAGGCAGAGCCATCAGAGACAATATTACAGATATTAAATAGTTCCGGCTCCCAAGCCACAGGGTTTTCAGTGGTTGTTGTGGTACCCTGGTGTCTGCTTTTGATAGCAAGAAGCCTTGTGACGTTTCTTCTACTGGCCCAGAGCTGAAGCATGTCAGTGGCCTAGGGGTAGGCAAAACTCTGCGGAGTTCACAGAGTTTCTATGTGACTCTGGGGAATTCTGCATAGTACAACTCTGTGCATTCCTCCCACTGTTAATTATAACCATCAACATTTGGGGATCTTCACATAAAGTTATATGTCTTGCATAAAGAATGTGTGTACGGGCCTTTGACCCATACAGGTGAGGGATACTTTCATGCAGGCTAGCTACATCTAAAGTAACCAAATATCTCATAGCTCATGTGTCATAACAATAAAATCCACACAGTTTCTCAGATAGCTAGAAAGAGTTTCAACTAGAGAAAAGAGGAAATTATCTAAATCAGTGATACTCAAAGTACTGCCCGGCGCGGCATGCGGCCCTTATGACCTTTACATGCGACCCCTGGTCAGGAGTACTGGGCTGCTGCTTTCTTATCTCAGCACTAACACTGAGAAAGAAGTTAACTACAAAGACAAGCCTTTATTTAAAGGTTAATTGAAGTTAAAGAAAGGAAGCAACTAAGGCCCTCATTCCAACCCTGGCGGTCATGGACCCCCAGGGTGGAGGGACATGGAAGCACAGCCAACAGGCTGGCGGTGCTTCAATGTCCATTCTGACTGCGGCTGTAAAGCTGCGGTCAGAAAAGGGGATCCGGCGGTTTCCCGCCGGAATACCCCTGGCTGGGCTGAATCTCCATGGCGGCGCTGCTTGCAGCGCCGCCATGGAGATTCCGACCCCTTCCCGCCATCCTGTTTCTGGCGGTTTTTACCGCCAGGAACAGGATGGCGGGAACGGGTGTCGTGGGGCCCCTGGGGTCCCCTGCACTGCCCATGCCACTGGCATGGGCAGTGCAGGGGCCCCCTAACAGGGCCCCAGAGAGATTTTCACTGTCTGCATTGCAGACAGTGAAAATCGCGACGGGTGCAACTGCACCCGTCGTACCCCTGCAACACCGCCGGCTTCATTCGGAGCCGGCTTCATTGTTGCAGGGCCTTTCCCGCTGGGCCGGCGGGTGCTCCTTTGGCGGGCACCCGCCGGCACAGCGGGAAAGCCAGAATGGCCTCTGTGGTCTTTTGACCGCGGAGCGGCCAAATGGCGGTGACCGCATGGCGGGCAGCTACCGCCGCCTGCAGCGGTCAGAATGACTGCCAATATCTTTTGGCCCCTGGAGTAATGTTTGTGAGTACCCATGATCTAATTACACAGCCATGCTTTCCAACAGACTCTTGGTTGAAGAAAGTATGGGTCTTCCAGGTGGGTTGCTACAATCCTTATGGATCCTGGTAGTAGACATGAAGTTGGAATAATACAGTGCTCTGTTTTCAACTATAAATACTCGTTAATCAAGAAGATCCTATCCTTCCATTTTAATAATTTCTCATGGTATCTTAGTGTTTTAATGAATCATTTACAGGGACTTACATGTACAATGCATTTTTTATGTTGCATTTTTAACAACACAAACATTGCAAGGTAATGCTATGATAACTTTTCTCTATAGATACGGTTACAATATAGCAATGTTCTCCGATATTTTACAAAGTACAAACATATTTAAAATATGGGAAACTCCTAATTGTAGTCATGCACTGTCCAGATTGACTTGGAGAACAGTTGTTTTGTTTTGGACCTTCCATTTACGGAAGGACTGCTCGGAAAGAAAATGAATTATCATAACTAGAAGAGCAGGCATAAAATCAAGTTGAACCTTGGGGGCTATTTAAATTATCTGATGTGTTACATCCGGAAAGGCCGTATGTGCTCCTGAAGCAAGGCAGGTGTCATGTCTGCTTCATTGTACTCCTGTAATCAAATGTTCAGGTTTTTACTGCTTTGGCTCAGCACTGCAGTTCTAAGGCGAATTACAAGCGTTCTCATGAACTGACTTTTGCTGCGTGCACACGTATTCCTGAGGTTCTGGGTTGTTTACATTTCTCAGGAGATGTGCCCAGCCGCGCAGCTTTATTAGTATGTTACATTTTCCAACCATCATGTTCAACGACTTAAATGCATGCATTGTAAATTAATGTGTGATGTAAAAGATGCGATAGTATGCTACCTTTACAACCATTCAATGTACGTAGAAGTACATTTATGACTATTTTTTTGATATCGAATGTTATTTACATAGACTTACATCACAATTTTTCCATCGCGTTGTAAAAGTGAGTCTATGTAGTGCTGTCATGTTTGCGATCCAATTATGGGATCCAATTATTAATTTACTAATAAAGTAATTCCATCTCTCAACTTGGCAAATAAAATTAAAAACTGCAGATGTCAATGTTGAGTGTAGTGCATCTTACTGATTTGTAAAAGAGATTTTAAAGATAAAATGTTCTCATTCAGAAACTGTGCCTTAGCACTTGGTGGAATTTTAAATTGGCTCCGCTTCAAAAGAACAAAATGTTCACATATGGGCCAGCAAAATCCAAGAAAACTACAAAATGAGATGAGTCTCGGAAATAAAGGCAACTCACTGAATGTTAAAGGAAATGCCATTTTATTGCTCTTGGTCCAAAGCTCTTCTCATTTTGCAGTATTGCATTGGCCTGTATAATGTGAACTTTTTTTAAACAGAGCCGATTTAAAATTCCAATTCTGCTAATACACTCCTACTAGACCCATGTTGGAGTGGAGCAGTAAGGGTGGGGAACAGAAAACACTGCGCAACAACCCAAACAAAAACGGAGATCTGAACAAACAACAGAACATGAAACTGTCTCAAGGGTGTCCCCTTCCTAAATTTTGTTAAAGAACCCCCTGGACAGGATTATGTTCTGTCGTTTGTTCAGATCCCCGTTTTTGTTTGTGTTGTAGCATAGTGTTTTCTGTTCCCCACCCTTACTGCTCCACTCCAGTCTGGGTCTACGTAGGAGTGTGTTAGCAGAAGCCCAATGATGAAGCATGCCACAATGAGTGAGTGAGGGCAGTTTTTCTTACTGGTAGTCGCCCGCCCACGGGGACGTACTGTTTGTTCTTTTCCCTTTTGTGATAGTGGTAGATAAACTGGGAGGATGAACAAGGAGAGATTTTTTCCTCGCACCCCTTCATAGGTGAATTGTTGAGATGTACTTGTCAGCCAGGCACACCATTTGCACATTGAGTGGAAACTCTTCTGATTTCTGAACACCAGTTCATTGTGCTGGGGTGGTGTACAAATGCAATATGTGTTCCGTCAATGGCCCCAATAATATTTGGAATTTGTCCCATTGCATAGAATCCAGTCTTCACAGTGGCCAAATCTTCCACTTGGGGAAAAGCGATGTAGCTGCACATGTGTTTGAGCAAGGCAGACAAAACCCTTGCCAGCACTATAGAGAACATTGGCTGTGACATTCCTGCTGCCAAGCCCACTGTCTCTTGGAAAGAGCCAGTTACCAGGAAATTGAGCACAGATAGAACTTGCACAAGAGGGGGGATCCCAGTGAGATGACGGATAGCTGATATGAGATCAGGGTCCAATTGAGCACACAGCTCTGTGATTATGGCCCTGCCCATTCTATAGGTGAGTATTATGTGTCTGTCCTCCAGTGTAACCAAGTCCACAAGGGGTCTATAGACCAGATCTTGCCTCCTCCTCCTCCTCCTATTCCTCTTCAGTGGTAGGTACCTAAGGGACACAATAGTGAGAAGGGAGTAACAAACTGAACAATGGAACCACCACCTCAGTGTAACTGAGCTTGTATGTAATTGGACAATGTAAATGGAAATGTATGTACAATTGACAGCAATGACACAGTTTTCAATTTCAGAATGTTCACCACCACCATAAAATGGCGACTGCCTGTCCTGTATGTAGGGACAGGTGTAAGTGATGTAACTCCACCGGCGTTGGGCGTCATGGCGGAAGGCGGCTTGCACCGCTGTGGTATTCCTCATTGGCTTACATGGGGCTCTAAGGAGTACAGTGTCCAATGAGGATCACCAGCGGTGGTGACAGTGTACACCTCAGTGGACTTGACTGCCATTTTCTGTCTATAACCTCACTTGATTCCTGACTTTTCACAAGACAACACCTCCACTGAGTGTGTTGCTGTGACCTGAGTCTGGAACCTACCATGACCCGTGTGACAGGGGAAAGGGCCTCAGCCTTTACTTCAGAGGAATTGGAGTGCCTTGTGGATGGGGTCCTACCCCTGTATGGACAGCTGTATGGGCCTCTAGACCAAGAGGTGAGTACACCATGGGGACAATGCATGCAACAAGTTTGCATGGAGATGTGTGTGCTGGCAGTGTGTATTTTGGATGGAGGATATGTATGGTGGTACTGTACATGCATGGTTCTATGTGATATGTGTGCCATTTGAGGGGAAATGGTATTTGTGGGCCATATGGGTGACAGGCTGGTTTGTATGGTTAATGGTGCACTCCTGTCTGTATTTACTCTGCAGTTCAGCGCCCATCAGAAGAAGGGATTGTGGCGTGCCATCGCCAAAGACGTGTGGACCCTGGGGGTGTATAGCAGGTAGAGCATCATAATCAAAAGGAGGGACCGGGAGCATTAAGGTCCAGTGCACGGTCTCCCTAGGCATACACTAAACAGAAAGCAGGGTGCACTGTTCCTGGAACATATAGGAAGGGAAACCTATTGGTTAGGAGCAAGAGCCCTCACACATCCGTTAGGATGTCATGCTTCATCATCGGGGTGCTCCTCGTCAGACCGGCGCTGCAATGTCTGACGGGCTCCCCGTAAGGGGGCTCTTTGCCGGGGATCTTTTAAAGTAACTGCAGTGGTAGAAAATGGAAAATTGGTACCTACTGGTAGACTAATGGCAGGAGAGAAGAGTTAAAATTTGTTCAGTACCCCATCAGGAATTACTGTTTACTAATCAACAAAGGGTATGGACCAAGATTAAAAGCAGTAATAAGAAAGTGATAAATTGAGAGATAATGCTCAAACACTTTCAAAAGGAGAGGAGCGGACACTATCACTGGACCTCTAAAGACTAGTCAACATGTTTCGCGTCTGGCGGTCATGACTGATCCGGTGACGCTTCTTCAGGACCATTAATGATTAGAAACTTCTCCTGTGTCAAAAATCAAGGGGGGAATATCCCTGTCAAAATCTGTTTTAATACAATAAGTCAAACAAATTGTCAGACTAATGCCAAGCAGTCACTTACATTGAAGCATACTGTCCAAAAGGTCGCTAAACAATCAGGTCGCCCATCCCCAGCAGTAGGAAGGACTCCTTGGGAGGTGTAAGCCTAGGATTGTCACTATTATAGCAGTGGCAGTCCGATTGTCGGCACCTACCCCGGCTTCTCCTCCCGAATGCAGGTAGAGCACCCATTGCAGGAAAAGGTGGGAGGACCTCAGACACTAGGCCCGGACGACCTCGGAGGCCCAGCTGGGGATGGCCTCTCAACGAGGGAGGGGTGCCCGTCAACACCTGACCCCCCTAATGGCCTGCATACTGGTGGTGGCCTACCTAGAGCTGGATGAGCACTTGAGGGCAGCACAGAAGCCACCAGGTGGTGAGTACAGTGTGTGTAACAACCATCTTTGTTTCCTGGCATGCGATCCTGGTAGTGAGTTTCAGTTAGTGGGTGCCCCTTAATGCCAGCTCAGACATTGCTGCGTGGTCCAACTCAGGGTAAATGGGTGTATTGCAAAATCTTGTTAACTAGCTAGGTGGCATTCCATGTCAGACTGGGCTTAGTAGGTCCCTGGAGGGGTGCAGATGGTGGTGGTTGGCTCTCATCTTGCTGTGGTACCTAGCCAATGGAATGCCAGTGCAGTGCATAGTGCTCAATCTTGATCCCTGTGTCTGATGGTAATGTGTATGCTATCAGTGATGTTGGTGCTGCAATTGACCCAGTGCTCCCTTTCTCTCCCCCCCCCATTTTCTTCAGTCATCCTGTCCACGTGTACATTAGCATCATTAGGTGGAGGAGCAGGGGCACTGGTGACAGAGGGAGCTGCATCCTAAGGGACCCAGGAGGCTAAGTCCACCAACGGCGAGGGGACCAGTGGAATGGAGGGCGAGGGGAGCACCACGGCGGGGACAGAAGGTGACAACACTGACTCTGATTCCTCCTCTGATGGAAGCTCCCTGGTGGTGGTGGCGGACACCTCTGGACCCACCCCTGCTGTAGGTATAGCTGCCACCCCCGTACCAGTACCGCCCTCCCAGTACCCCCACACCAAGTTGCCCATGCCCACTCACCCAGGAGGGTGGACATCTCCTTCGCGCCAGGCACTGTCTCCCCTCCTCCTCCTCCTTCTCCCTCACAGTCATCTCCGCACTCACACCTACATCCACTGCATCAACAGCCACCACCACAATCACCACATCATACAGCACACACATCTCACTTACAGACACCTCCACAACATCCATCCACTTGTCCTGTTTGTCCTCTCCCACCCTGTCTGCCCCATCCTAAGAGACACAAACCTTTCCACTCAGACACCCAACAGCCATCCACCTTACACACGCACACTGTCCATGTGCCTGCACCCAAGTCCATCAGACATACACCTCCTACAACCACTCCCTCTACCTCCACTTTGTGCTTCCAGCGCGATGGGGAGGTGGCCTCTGATGAGCTTGATGACATCAGACGTCACTGGGGGGGTCGGGGTGGAAGGGGAATGGCTTTTCCTTCCATCCCTGCCTTGGGGCTGGGAGGGAAGCCCACAGAGGGAGAGCTAGCGCTCCATCCGAGCTCATGGCTGAGGACGTGATGGTTAAGTCCTTGGCACAGGAGCACTGTGCCGGTGGACGTAACCATTACGTCCCCAGCACAGAAGGGGTTAATTTGATACTTGTTTGGAATCTCAATACGATGAGCACTGTCATCAACCCAGATCTTGCTCTGATCACTCTGTGGTCCACAGCACAATTCTCTGTTGCTGTCCAATTCAATTTTGTTCTGTTCATACATCGAAGGTTCTATTGATGCATGGACAGGATTACATTAGTAATGAATAACGTTAGTAATTCAGACTCAATCTGCAATTCAGAAAGTCTCTCTCCAGTTGAAATGCTCAGTGAGCTCTTCAATAACATTTCCAAAACATTTAAAATACTTGCCCCAGTTTGTTGGTGATGTGGCAAATCAGAGAAAAAATCTGCAAATAAATAGTTCAATGCAGAACTAGCAAACAATAAATGCGCAGGTTGTAAACTGGAACATATATATATGGAGGAAATCTTAATCAGAGACAGACAAAATCAAATACGAAAGCTATATAAGAGTGTGGAAGCGGCAACTGCAAATAGGAGACTTTCATTTATTGTAAACAAGGAGTTATGGTACCTTCTTGGCAAGGAGCCAAACTCCATCTGCCAACCAGTCTAAACATAACAATCTGAGACATGAGTGGAATCATTACAAAGCTTCATTGCCACATTGTGACCCATCCCTGATGGGATTCAGGTCTAGGTCAGATGGTATAACATATTTGACTTTCTACACAAACACAAACGATACTTGAAGACTCTTGGTCACCAATCAGCACTTGTACTATACACATATGGGAATATAGCCACCAGACACAAAGACACACAAAGATCCAAAAATATCCTCACCAACAATAAAGAGAAATGGAAATAACTAACCAAACAACACAAGTGGTTACACGTGGAACCTAATTACCTAACTGTGGAGACCTCTACATACAACCACCTTAACTTGCTCCGAATTCAACTACTAACAAAATCTTCCATTAAAAAAGGAGTAACTCTAGACCTTCCATGTGTCCTCTGTACATATGGAAGCACGTCTGCTCTACAGGGATCCACTTGGATGTCATTTTACATACATACTTTTCTTACTTACCTTTGAGCTTCAATCACTCAATAATCTACCCAAAAATTCAAATTGTGTGACAAATCTTCCCAATTGTCCTTGGTGTCCCCATTGTGTATCTGTAATCCGTAGGTCAGCCTTACTCATGCCCGCCAAAAATATTCAGCCCCAGTACCCAGTCTTGTCCACTCCAGTGCATCACATTCTCTCACTCTCTCTGTGGCAAATACGTCTCAATGCTATATCCCTTGTCGGCTCATGAGTTACAGTGCTCTAAAATTTTGTTTCTCTCCACCTACTGAACTTTGTCCAGATTCTCCTTTGGTCCCTGTTTGGTGTCTGCTGGTAATTTCCAAAAATCTATGGAATCTTCCACAAACCTTCTTCTTTTGTTAAAGTCACCAGCTTTATATATCATCACCTGCACCAAAAGTACAAGATCTCCCCATACACCTCACAAAGATTATAACCAGAAGCAAGACTTTCTCTGATTTTACAGAGGAATCAAGGCCCCTTTTCCCTAGCAAAGATTCCCCCATTAAATCATTTTTTTCAACTCAATCAATACTACATGTTCACAGTCCTCTTACTCTTGACAAGGATTACTCTTACACAACTAACCACTATGGGTAACTTACCTTATGTTTCTTTACAAAAGAAACAGGAGCAGAACAAAGGGCAAGAGGTATGGGATACTCTAGCCAATAAAGCCATAGTGGTTCAGGCAATAGTGCACACCACCCTTCAAATTCTGTCCCATCACTTATAGATTTAAGCATGCATGGTTTGCCTACACATCTTCCTCTCAACATTGAATGCCTATAGTCCATTCCGTGAATTGTATGGTATGAACTAGAACTCGCCTTATCAACTTAATCTAAAGCATCCTTATCTACTATGTCAAAACTTTTAGATTCATCACTTTCTTTATAAATGACCTGGCCTTAAGCACTTCTCTGGTCATAATGTACCCATCCTCCCCAAAACGCCCTTCAAGAGCCACGTATATCATTGCGTGACACACATAAAGTCAACACGTTTCTGAAGAAAAACGAATGCAAACCTGACTACTCAGACAAATACCAATAAACATTGTCTGCCCTTTGTGGATCTCTAGAGGCAACTACCTCCTCTCTAAATTGGCAATAAGATAAGCTGGAGGTACAGGTTGGCTTAGGCTATGGCCACCTTTATTGCTTCTATTGTAGCTAACAGAACTGCCTATCTCAGCACGCTTATTTCTTCCATTCGGGCATAATTAGAACCACACATCTGCACTGCAACTGCTGCCCCATCATTGATAAACTAGTGGGGTTGCCCTTGCTATTTAGTTCTTTGGTAAACCATGTGAGAAGCATTAGCCCCCCACCAATCTCTGTTCACTGATAATAAAGATTCAAAAGCAGTGGGTATTCAGCCAGGTAATTACCTAGCTACTATTTCAGTGCCACAATTTAACCTAAACTATGTCTTCTTGCCAAAAGCACAAATGGTCACTCCATCACAGGATCCATCCACAGAAGTCAGTGCCACCCACTCTCCAAAAACTTTTCCGGCAGAAACTGTTGAGACATTTAAACCATGAACTAGGAAAGAAAAGAAACTACTTCATAAAATTACAAAGAATAAACACTCAAAAGTCCTTTTGAACTCTCTTACAAACTGAAGGCTAAATCATAAAACAAATTAACTTTTTTATATTTGCAAAATGTGCACTGTCTCCAACACCTCCACCAAAGAGCTCAATGATTCTCTTAGCCCTCTCCCTAGCCAAGATGCCCATCAGGTCCCAATACCAACCAAAATAAAATGTCTCTTAAATTACCAACTTTAGTATCATCAGAAGACTCAGACCCTCATTACAACCCTGGCGGTCAAAGACCGCCAGGGCTGTTTCATCGGATGCACCGCCAACAGTTTGGCGGTGCAATCCATGGAATTACGACCGCGGCGTAAGCGCAACGGTCGCACCGCCGGGGCCGGCTGTTTACCGCCACGTTGGTCCCAGCGGTTGTAATCCTCCAGGGGATTAAGAGTCCCCCTACCGCCAGCCTTTTCATGGCGGTAGGAACCGCCATGAAAAGGCTGGCAGAAAGGGGAGTCGTGGGGCCCCTTGCCACGGCCCCATGGAGCTTTTCACTGTCTGCTGTGCGCGACGGGTGCAACTGCACCCGTCGCGCCACCGCAACATCGCCGGTTCCATTTGGAGCCGGCTCCCGTGTTGCGGACGACATCCCCGCTGGGCCAGCGGGCGGAAACTCAGTGTCCCATCAATGGCATCTATGATGTTGGGGATATATCCCAGGGCATAGAAGTCACCTTTCACTGTGGGCAAATCCTCCACCTTGGGGAACACAATGTAGCTGCGCATGTGTTTCAGCAGGGCAGACAACACTCTGGACAACACGTTAGAGAACATTGGCTGGGACATCCCTGATGCAATGGCCACTGTTTTTTTAAAGGAACCACTTGCCAGGAAATGGAGTACTGACAGAGGGGGTAACCCTGCGGGATGGAGGATAGCTGACATCAGTTCTGGCTCCAACTGGGCACACAGTTCTTGGATTGTTGCACAATCAATTCTGTATGTGACTATGATGTGTCTCTCTCCCATTGTCGACAGGTCCAGAAGGGGTCTGTACACTGGAGGATGCCGCCATCTCATCACCAGCCTCAGCAGACGTGCCCTATGGAGGAGAACAGCGAGCAGAGAGTCAGCCAAAACTGAGGTATCACAATATGTCATTTGCAGAAATGTATTCATCTGCAATGTGCCTGTAACTGTGTGTATTCAAGGCCTAGATAGGTGTGACACAGTTATTATTAATGCCATGTGCCCCACTGAAATGGCAGCTGCCTGACCTGTAAGGTGGGACAAGGGGATATGAGGTAACTGCGCTGGCGTTGTACACCGTCGCGGTGGGCGGTCAAAGACCACGGCGATATTTAGCATTGGTTAACATTGGGCCCTATGGGTCTGAGGAGCCAATGACGATGTACGCAGGCGGTGACGGTACGCACCGCCGCGGACGTGACCGCCATTTTCTGTCTGTTCACTCACTTGATACCTGACCTTCAACAGCTGCTGTGACCTGTGTCTGGAAGCGACAATGGCTCATGTGTCTGGGGAAAGGGCCCCTGCCTTCACTTCAGAGGAGTTGGAGAAACTAGTGGATGGGGTCCTCCCCAGTACACGCAACTGTACGGTCCTCCAGACAAATAGGTGAGTACACTGTGAGCATGCTGAATGGGCAATGCCTGTTTGAGTGGTGTGGCTGGAAGATACATGGGGGGGCTGAGGCCTACATGTGCGGATGATGAGTGTATGTGCATCATGGAATGGGTGGGAACTGGTGGGCAATGAGTATGACGGTCCAGCCGGGTGAGTAATGTCCTTTCCCCCTGTACCATTCCTCTAGGTCAGCGCCCACCAGAAGAAGGCTATTTGGCATGCCATTGCCAAGGACGTCCAGACCCTGGGGGTCTACCACAGTGGTAGCACCCACTGCCGTGAAAGATGGCAGGACCTGTGCTGCTGGAGCAAGAAGACGGCGGAGGCCCAGCTTGGGATGGCCTCCCAACGTGGGAGGGGTGCCCGTCGCACCATGACACCCCTGATGTTCTGGATCCTGGCGGTGGCCTATCCGGAGTTGGATGGGCGCTTTAGGGAATCACAGCAGCCACAAGGGGGTGAGTACACTATCTTTTAGCTGACTTTGCGTGTATTACGAGGGGTCTGGGTGGGGGAGGTGGGCAGTGGGTTCCCCTAGGCCAGGGCGATCTTGTTAGGCAAGGTCCCTTGTGAGGCAGGCTATGTGGCACCCCAGCCCCACTAGTGGTAAGAGCCATCTACACCTAGTCAGGCTCCTGTGACTTCCAGATGTGCAGCAATTGGGCTTAGGCCTCGTACCCCATGGGCATGTGAGAAATCAAGGAACTATAAGTGCATGGCGTAGTGCAGAGGGCTGCTAACTGTCTGTTGTGTCCGCCAACTGTAGTGGTGTTGCATGCACTGAACATGTCTTTCTTCTGTCTTTCCCTCCCCTTTTTTGTGGTCTCCCTGTTGCTGTTTGCAATAGCATCATCAGGCATAGAAGCATCGGCACCGGAGCAGGAGCGAGCTGCATCCCACTTGGCCCTGGAGGGTGAAGCTACGGATCCTGAAGCCACCACTGGGATGGAGGGCGAGGGGAGCTCCACGGCGGAGACAGGAGCAGAGAAGAGCGACAGCGACTCCTCCTCTGATGGGAGCTCCCTTGCGGTGGCGGGCCCCTCTGTGCCCACTGCATCAACAGGTACAGCCGCCACCCTCCCTACCAGCACTGCACTCCCAGCAGCCCCTCAGCATCTGCCCCATGCCCGCTCACCCAGGAGGGTGGGCATCTCCTTCGCCCCAGGCACCTCAGGCCCTGCCCCAGTCAGCCCTGCTGCCCTCAGTGAGGAGGCTAATGAACTCCTGAGATCCCTCACTGTTTGGCAATCAACCATTTTGAATGCCATCCAGGGAGTCGTGAGGCATTTGCAGCAAACAAATGCATACCTGGAGGGCATTCATTCTGCTGTGGCAGCCCAGCAGAGAGCATTTCAGGCTCTGGCCTCAGCACTGATGGCAGCCATTGTCCCTGTGTCCAGCCTCCCCCTCCAACCTTCTCCACCCAGACCCAATCCCCTGTACCTCTGCCTATCCCAAGCACACCATCACACCAGCATGCACACACGTCAACACACAAGAGTGGCTCAGGCAAACATAAGCACCACACATCCCACAGGCACTCACACAAGCAACATACCCATGCACACATACCAACATCCACTTCCTCCACTGTGTCCCCCTCCTCCACGTCTCCCTCCTCCCTCCCAGTCTCGTCTCCACTCACACCTTCATGCACTACATCCTCAGCCACTACCTCCATCACCAGCACGCCCATCACCACACACTGCTCACATGCAATCACCACCCCACTACCATTCACACATCCCCAGTGTCCTCTCCCAGTGTGTTTGTGAGCCCTCCTTCCAAAGTGCACAAATGCAGGCACACACCCACCGAACAGCTATCTACCTCACAACAGCCCATGTACCTTCACCCAAAATCAGCAGACATACACCTCCTACAACCACTACCTCTTCCTCCACTCCCAAACCCCCTCCATCTACCCGTCCTAGTGTGTCTAAAAAACTTTTCCTGGCTAACATTGACCTCTTCCCTACACCTCCCCCCGTCCTTCCCCTAGGGCCAGGCTTTCCATGTCCCAGCCCAGCACCTCAGCCACCACATCCCCAGGCACAGTGGTGCCAGCAACTGCGGGGTCATGGAGTGTGCCAACCATCAGGGCTGCCAGTGTGCCACGTAGCAAGGGCAAGGACATTCCGCCACCTGCCAAGGTGAAAAAGGTGCCTACATCCCCGAGATAGAAGCCGAAACCACCAGCCACCAAGGGGTCAGTGAAAACGAAAGGGGATAGTGGCAAGACAACTGCTCCACCATCAAAGGTGGGGAAGGGCCAAAAACAGAAGGGCAGGTCAGGAGAGGGCATGGTGGCACAAACTGAGGGACCACTGTCACACCTTCTGTCCACATCCACGCCAACCTGTACAGTGGCGAACACCACCACCAGCACCGCCACCACAGACCCCGCCGCTAGCACCGCCACCACAGACCCCGCTGCCAATACCGCCACGACAGATACCACTTCAAGCACCGCCACGACATACCCCGCCACCAGCACTGCCACAACAGACACCGCTGCAAGCACCGCCACGACAGACACCGCTGCAAGCACCGCCAGCAGCCCCACGACGCCCTCTGACAGTGGCACACCGCTGACATGCCTACCATCCCCATTGGTCAGTCGTCCGAGGCTGGTGGTGAGTTCCAGGACGCTGGGCAGCTTCCATGAAGCATAACTGTCATCATTGTTGGCACCTGCAGGTGGAATGCGAAGCCGAAGCAGTGTGGGGTATGTCGCTGCCTCCATGGCGTATCATGCTACCTGTACCTCGCCAATACATTTGCACTCCCCAGGATAAAGCAGTGGGCATGGAGCCCCCTTGTGCAGCACTGGCATTGTGCGTTCATCAGGCTGAGGTGCCCCCTCTCTCTCCCCCTGAGGTGCCTGTTTATTTTCGATCTGATGCCCCAGCAGTGTTCTCTCTGTTTCCAGTCAGGTATCTAGTGTGGGCTTCGCCCATGCATTTTGGGCCCAATGGTCCACGGACAATGATTGGTGCACTATCCGGACTTGTGTAGTTGGTGTACATAATTGTATTTACTGGATTTTGAACTTTGATTATGAGATTTCATATGATTACATTTGTTCAAATCATTTCCTTTTGTCCTTGCATTCTTCCAGGGGGTGGGGGGGGTGTATGTGTACTGTTGCTGCATGTATTTGTGTGTATGTTGCTGTGGGTGAGGGTGGGGATGTTGCGTGTTGTGTGTCACTCTCTTTTCCCTCCCCCCTCCCCTGTGTTGTACGTGCAGTACTCACCGTGGTCGTCGCCGCCGTCTTTGGTGCGAAGAGAAGGAAGACTAGCATCAGCAGTATCTGCAATTCGGGCTCGATGGCGTCCTGGTTCCTTGTGGGGTGTGGAGAGGTGTTTTCCCTTCTGTGTACTGGTGCAACTGTGTTTTTGTTCGCGTTGGTTCCGCCCCGGAAAAGGTGGCAGATAGGCCTCTTGTGATATGGTGGGCGGTACATTGTCTTCCGTCTGTCTGTTGGTGGTAACCGCCGCGGTGTTTGTTTCTACCGCCATGGCGGTCGGAATGTTAAAGTGGCTGTCTATGTTGGCGGTTTCCGCCAGGGTCATGATTCCATTTTTATTCCGCCGGCCTGTTTGTGGTATTACCGCCACTTTAACACCAACCACCAGGGTTGTAATGAGGGCCTAAGTGGTTATTCTCTACACTATTTTTCACTCACTCAATCTACCAGCTTAACAGCCTCCTCTCTCTCTTGCTCTAAGATCCCTTATTAGAAATCAGAAGCTCAGCTGCAGTCTCTCTCAAATCTTCCTAAAATGCTGCATGTCCTGCTGTGTGTCCTTGCTCTGCTATGCACTGCTGATCTGCTGGGGGCTGTGTTGTCCTGCTGTTTCCCTAAGGCACTTTTATAAAATAATTAAAAAAGAAAACATTTTCAATACAATGTAAAAAATCTATGTTCTTTATTTTCTTCCTAACTGTGAGATCTTGGTCGATGTAGCTTTTCACAAAGAACAGTTCAGACATGGTTTCTTTGACGATGAATTTGTAACATGCATCTAAATTCACACACGCTCTGTCTTCTGAAAAACAAAACACTTGCATAAGTTCAAGACTTTATTTTCTCTCGTCATCTCACTTTTACACATTCTCACACTAGAAGCTTATACATAAAAGATGCAGTTTTATAGATTAAGGTAAATAATTCATGCATTCCAAAGCAAGTCAGTAAAGCAGAAAATAATAAATTAATACTGTCATCTTTGATATAGCAGGAAGAAATTATATCATGCATAGGCCATGCAAAGGTTAGGACAGAAACAGTAAAGGGCCTCCTTTTGCACCTTCTTTGCCCCCATACTGTGGGACTCCTGTACGCCCTGCCTGGTCTTCTGACGGCTCTCTGAGTTGCTGAGAGACCCCTCCTGTGTAGAGTCCACCAGGTCCCTCCTGGTCCTGGGCAGCGTGAGCGTTCCGTGTGCCAAGGCTTGTTGGCGGAATCCAGCGATGCCAACCAGACTGCAATCTTCCATCCGCTTTGGGATATCATCTGCACCAACCAGGGGCCTACATCCATCTTCTTGGGTGCAGTACTGACTGTTGTTCTTTACCAGTGGTTCTTCTTTCGCACCTTCATCTGGGTTAGGAGGGGCTCCTGTTCTCCCTGGACTCTACTGTGCTTCTTGGACTTGGTCCCCTTCTTCTACAGGTCTTCAGGTCCAGGAAGCCACTGCTGGTGTCTTGTAGTCTCTTCTGGTTCTTTCATTATCTTCTTTCTCGTGTTCTTGTGTGTTCTATGAAAGTTACTGTGATTTACTCCTGCTTTCCTGGGATCTGTTGTGGGGTCTATTACTTACCTTTGGTATTTTCTAATACTCCCAGCACCCCTCTACCCACTACACTTGACTAGGTGGGAAACCAACATTCGCATTCCACTTTATTAATATATGGTTTGTGTTCCCTTAGGCCCATTTCTAACTATTGTGATTTTCACTATTTGCACTGTTTTCTAACTATTCTTGCACCTGTTTTCGTATACTAGTATATATAATTTGTGTATTACTTACCTCCTAAGGGAGTATAGTTGTGTAGTGTAGCCATTTTTATATAGCCTTTGTGCATTTGCTTAAAGCATTAGGCCTTTGTGCACTTTGACCTAGATGCATTTTATTTGCTTGCTTACAGCATTGGGCCTCTGTGCACTTTGCCCTAGATGCGTTTTATTCAGCCTCGCACTGTTATTTTTCAATAGCCAGTTTCACGTTCTTGTTTTATTTTCTTCTATCATACTGTTTAGCCTACTTCAGCACCGGAGTTCTCAAATAATACATTCTTGCTCACTCTGTGCTTCAGTCAAGGATACAGTCTGGTACATTGCCGATAGACGTGGTAGGAGTTTAGTCTTTTGGGTTTGTAGACAATACACATTCTTACTTAGGGACGTTTTTTAGCACATCGACATGTTAGTTATAAAAACACTTCCTAGTCCTAATACACGTAAGAGGGAGATTCCGACCAGGGAACCACAACTAGACGCTGTCTGCCCTGTTGCAGAAGCTGATACAGATCACAGGCCTTTGCTCAGGTATGAGGGTTGATGTCCTCCCGGGGAATCTGAAAGGCAAGCTTAGAGCTTAACATGCTGTGCTCAAAATAGAACTTAGTAGAGAGAACGTAATCTGGTAACACTATAATAGCATTATTTCTATGTTTCACTCTCCTCGTTACTATTTCAATCCTACTGTGTTGTATGGTTCTGGTTATTGCGGCTCACACCTTATTATCTAAAATGCAGTAGTTTTATTAAAGCAATCTATAAAACCTAAACTGCCTTTGTCATTTGTATATGAGACCACACTTTGTATGAGAGAGATGTCATACGCTCGGCTGCCCAATCATCCCTTCCCTTTGGAAGAGATGAGGCACTGCTAGTTAAAACCGGATCGAGGGTGACGGGGATCCTTCTCCGTGGGTTCGACTTAGTCCTCCACACTGAGAACAACCCTGATACCCAAACATCCACTAGTCTCATTTAGGATAATGAGAGCCAACGCGACATGGCGCCCAACGTTTGGTCTGGCTCTAATTTTCGGGTCCGCCTGTCTCTCTCGGTCTCATATATTATAATGATTCCTCGGTTCCTTTAACGGAGACGTCCGTGGCACTGAGGACTTCCGCCACCGCGATATAGGTAAATCCTAGTTGTAGCGGATGGTTGTTCAAGCTTGAACTCTGAAAGGAAAAGACCCCGTTTTTGGTGTGCCTTCTCTGAACCGTTGCTGTTTTTATAATGGTGAATCCCCAGGTAATACAAATAGCCCTTAATATGAGGCAACCGCTCACAGCGCATTTGCTTGCACATGGTCTTACAAACAAGGGGGGGTCCAGTCACATTTGTGGTGGCCGCCCATGCCGCCTATAGAACAGAACTTTTTTAGTCCTGGGTCACATTTCCAGCAGCTGATGGGAATTCAAATAACTTTCACACCTATACGATGATCGCGAACGCGCCTGGACAATACAGGGCATACGCATATTTAGAGATACCTCTATCTTATCAAGAACATATTAATTGGATTGATGGCGCCCTACCCCATACAATATTACCAGTTAGGTTAGGTCCACTAAGTAATGATGGTCCGACCTGGCCTTTTTTTGCCACATATACACCACATCCAGCGGTTGCGAACATGGCGGCGGCTGAAGTTCGTCGTTTATATACAGACTTAACGGCTACATATAGACGCTTAGTACAATTTGTGATGCAGACACTAAACACAAACCCAGTGCGTGCTGCTCCAGCGCAACAGCATGCAGTCGCTCCAGGTATAAATCCGGCGACTGTACACTCTATCATGGGTAAGGTTCCAGCCAAAGGGGAGGAGACTCCATTTTGGCTGGTGCAAAAAATTTATTCCCTGGAGGCAGTATTTCCCCATACAGGACCACAGGATAAACTTAGGATATTGAAAATGTGTTTACCGTTTGGAATGGTTCCCACAGTGGAACATTGTAACACATGGGGCACGGTGTTTGCCGCGCTCTACACAACAGCACACGGTACACCAACATTGGCTAACTTACAGGAAGTGCTTAAACAAATTCAGGATGAATATGGGGCTGCCCCAGCCTTAGATTTGGGAATGCAACTGATGGGCAATTTTGCCACGGTTTCCTCAATAAAACTAAGTAATCTTAAAGGGGAGGTGGTTGCACTTGCGGTGCGTATGCGTCTTCGTGACGTCCCACAACTGGATCAGGAGCGAGAACTGCCTAAAATAATTGCGGAAACATATTCCAGTATTGATCGAGATAGCCTAGGGGCTAGACCACAGAAACCTCAGTTTTAAGGAAAAATTAGTAAGGACAATACTAAACAGCAACCTGAGGGAAATAAAAAGCGCTGGGAGAAAAAACAACAGACACCTAAAAAAGAAAGGGGAGAATCTCCGCGACCGGAGACCCCGCAGACTAGGTATAATCTTAGAAATAGGGATAATTTGAAAACGCCTGATAGATATCAATACACTGATACACTCCAATCTCGTTCCTTTCAGGACTCATCGGAAAAGAGAAATGAGAGAGGTGGGCGGTCAGAGCGGCGAACAGAGTACGTGAAACCAAGACAGGAATCACAACGCTCTTCGGAGGTTTCTGTCAAGAAGGAAGAGAAACCGATACAACCAAAACAACAGTTTAAAAAGAAAAAAGTGGCGGCAGTCTCAGTTAGACATGCCACACAGGAAGAGAGTTCTCTTGAAGAACAAGACATGGGCACTATCACTACTAGACAGCACGGCAGAGGTCACAATAGTTCGCCGGAATCTTCTAGAGCATCTGGAGGTGAAAGCAACTGATGACTTCATACAAGTTGAAACAGCAGATATGCGTGTCTCTGATCCCGATAGGGTATATACAGTGACTTTACAATTTGAAGGAGACATTGAACGCACTATAAACGCAATCTTTTGGGATCGTGTAGTCAAGCTATATGACATTTTGCTGGCTGAACAAGATTGGCCGCCTGACTTTGTTCGCACTTGCCCGGTAGGGGAGGAGGTTATTAAACCTTCATTCTCACCACTTGTTCCAAGGGAACTCGCATAATCCTATAGCATAAAATGGGCTCTAGCACAAGCACCTGCCTTATATAGAAATCACGTGGGGTGGGATAGGGATTCTCCATATCATGTAATTCCGATTAAAGGCGAACCTCAGCCACAACCGCAATATCCCATAAAACATGAAGCAAGGGAACCAGTGAGAGAAATACTTACACAATTGGAGTACCAGGGAGTAATTGAACCCTGTGCCTCGTCAATGAATAATCCCTTATTCCCTGTAGTTAAAGCTGACCATTCATATAGAATAGTGTTGGACTACAGACATTTGAACGTACATACACGTACATATGCTATACAAAATTCACATAGTGCAGCACTAATGAATAACATTGTGCAAAAAAAGTACAAAACAACTTTGGACATCTCAAATGGTTTCTTCTGCCAGAATATAGCACCCGAAAGTAGGGCTCTTACAAGCTTTAGTGTTTTAGGCTCTCAGAAAAAATTCTGTCGTTTGCCTCAGGGGTATAAGAATAGCCCAGGACTGTTTTCGGCTCGTGTGACTGAAATTTTGCACGAGTTCGACCCTGACGCATTGTCATATGTCAATGATATATATCTCACTGATGACGAGTTACTACAACATTTAAGACAGGTAGCCCACATTGTTGTAGGGTTTGCCAAAATTGGCTACAAATTTAACTTCAAAAAGTCGAAAACTGCCTTCCTCAGCGTCATCTTCTTGGGATATGAGCTGTCGAACGAAGGTAAGAGCCTAGCGCCACAATTTTTAGAGAAATGTGCACAATTGCAACCTCCTAATACGATTACGAAACTCCAATCATTGTTGGGATTTCTAAATTTTGGCAGAACTTACATTCCTGATTATGCTACACGCATAAAACCATTATTATACAAATTAATACATCCATATTTTTCAAGCAGATTTTGGACAATCCAGCATACACATACTCTTCGAGACTTGCAAACTGATTTTCTAGCTGCAAAGCATTTACACACACGGGACAATAAGACACATTTGGTCATCAGGGTCATAGCTGGGGCCATTGGGTTTACGTATGTCACCTTTAATGAAGGTGAGACAGTCCCGATAGGATACAAGTCTCACTTATATTCGACTGCGGAACAACGATTCGCACAAACAGAAAAAATTCTCACTGCTGTGCAGATGTCTGTTATTAAAGAACGACCTCTTGCCCAAGGAAAACGCATTTTAGTTGTTTCCCCCATTCCGGCCCTAGAGGCTGTTATGAAAGCGAGTGTTCCTAACACGAAAGCATTACACCCGCGATGGATACAATGGGCTATGTCTTTAACAGCCACTGATGTAGATTACATTTTTGACCCAAAGCTCCAGACACAAGAATTTCTACAATATGAAATTGAATACCCAGTTCCCGCTGATACGTTGCCTATTGATCAATATCAAGTAGTCATGTACACCGATGGCTCCGCGCAACCATTGGTGGGGACAAAACACCAATATTCTGCTGCATATGCAGTGGTGAGCGGCCATATAGAGGGGGAGAAGTTCTGCCCCCAACATACTTATTCACAAACATTAGGGGACTGTACGGCACAGTTGGCTGAACTGAAAGCTCTATTGCTAGCCCTGGAACATGCGGATCCGGCACAGTTTACACTGATTGTTTGTGATTCTAATTACTGTGTCCAGTCTTTTAATGAATATCTGCATTACTGGCGGTTGAATGGGTTCAGAGATTCAAAGGGCAGCACTATAAAGCACAGATTGCTGTGGGGGACAGTAGCAGACCTGAAGGAGACGCTGCCTAAAGTCCATGTTGTACATACTCTTGGACACCTGCGCGTTGGAATACACGTTGCTGGGAATACTTTGGCTGATGAAGCCGCGAAGTCAGCAGTGGCAGTTGCCACTGTGGCCGCAGTTACTCGTTCGAGTTCCAAACCAGACACAGAGATTCTGGCTGCCCTAAAAGCTACGGTTGATGGCACGCCTTATCCTAAGGGATTTCCAAATAACTACCAATACTTAATGGGAAGTATGCTGAATGCTGAGGTTAAAATACCAGGCGTAGGTGTACGCGAGATCCCCAATAAAATTGTATGACCTCAATTGATTAATGCAGCGCATGAGGGGGCGGCATCTGCACATGCTAGCGTGGCTGCCACAATTTCGTTATTACAGGTTCGTTACCGGTGGCCTGGTCTCTATAAGGAGATGAAGCAGTATGTCCTTTGTTGTGACATCTGTCAACAAATTAAAGTTTCAACGGCTAAGCGCCCACCGCAGATGCCCCTCTTAATATCAAATAGACCATTACAATGTGTGTACTTGGACCATTGTGGTCCACTGACACCAGACAGTGCATACAAATATATTTTGGTGGCTATAGATTCTTGCTCCAGATTTGTGTGGGTATGGCCACAGCGCTCGGCTGACGCTCAAACTGTTATTAAAGATTTGCGTATCTTTGTCTGTACATATGCAGTTGCAGCATTCTATTCGGACCAGGGCCCTGCTTTTGCCTCAAGGGCATTCAGGGACGCCATGGCTTCATTGGGGGTCCAGCTTCAGTTCTCGTCTCCATTTCATCCTGTGGGAAATTCTGTCGTGGAGCCTTTAAATCGCGATTTAAAGCAATCCTTAACGGCTAGAGTCTTAGGTACGGGTCGTAGTTGGCTCACCCACCTGTATGGAGTACAGAGAGCACTAAATAACTTGCATAGAAGGTCCCTGGGGGTCTTACTTCATATGGGTGCCTGTTTGGAACACAAATGTTTGTTCCAGATCTAGATGGTCCTGGTGTGGAGGCGGTGGAAACGCCTTTTGACATAAATGATCGTGTCACTGTTTTGCAGGACTTACAGCAGTTCTGTGAAGATAACTCTTCTACAAGTGCTGCCTCCACAGGAATCAAGGATGTGCCAGTGACGCCTACTGGTTGGATTCCCGGAGTTGGGGATCTTGTGCGTGAAAAGGTCGCAGTAAAAAAAATAATTTGGCCCTTCTTATCGAGCACCAGTCCCTGGGCTGGGAATACACGGAACAAGAACTGTTATTTTACCACCGTTGCCAGGTGCCAAAGAGAATCGCTTTGTCTTCATCGACAATGTCAAGTTACAACATGTGGCCGATTCTGCACAGCAGACCAAGAGGAGCACCCAGTAGTTCCCGAATCCCTCTCACTACTGTGGAAGATGTTCCACTTCAAGTGGTTTACACCAACGCTGTTGCCTCTCCGAGCTTGGGGAGGGTGGAGGATGATCTTGTAATAGTTCCACTGATGACGAATATTTTGGAAACATTTGATCGAGTCACTGTGACTGCTGAAGTTGCAGGTGGTGTTATCTACAGTGTACCACCGCGAGCGACACCTGCAACTCCGTTGTACACGGCGGCACCTTTTGCGAGAACTGCTTCTGGATGCTTTGCAAACCACGACGATGGTCTATCGGACTCATTGTCCTCTTCAACACCTGACCCAGGTCCACGTAAGCTGATTTATTGGCTTAAAGATACATATTTTGTTTTTCCTTGGAACTATCTGTGGCTTTTCATGACTATGATGGCTTCTTTTCAGTGGATAGGGTTTATAGTTACCTTTTTTCTGTTAATACATGCTCATTTTCTTCCTGAGAGATCAACGGTTGAACAGGTGGAGGAGGTGTTGAAGCCACATTTTTCATCACATAAGGTTCGAAGAGATTTGTCCTTTGTGAACATTTCTGCAGTGCCAATTCCGGATGGGATTGGTGGGATAAAGTTATGTTTGATATATATGGTCCCACTGAGATAATTCAAATACCGTATGTTCTAAAGTTATCAATGAATGATATTGTAATACCAGGCATTGTATCTGATGATTGGAACGTGAAGACAGTTGATTCCATGATGACCGAGTTACAATATTATACTGTCTATGAGAATGATGATGTTTACCAGTTTAAAGATAATTATGGTGCCATGTTTTGTTACAATTATTATGGGCACCACTTTATTCACAAAGCCAGTCATCCAAAAACAATATTTGACACACGCAATGGGAGCATTGCCCGACTCCCCCCGCAAGGGAGTTCTAAAACATATTATGATAAATTTGCATAGTTTTCTGGGCATGATCAAAGGAATGCTAAGTCATATTATTTTAAATTAACTCCGTATACAGATAAGCAAATACTGTTGACCAATACGAAATTCCTATACTCATATTCTTTTGTTTCCCGACTGTCGATTGAGGGCTATGAATATTGGTCACAAAATGTTGATTTGAAAAGTGTTTGGGGGACAAAACATTGGCAGACACAGGGTAGAGAAACATTGTTTAGAGCATGTCTTATTCCTGTCCAAATGATTTTTTTAAATGACACTGTACAACAGACTAGCTGTTTGGGCATAGCGACGATTAGAGAATTGAATATGCCTGGCATACCTGTCCCTACCAAAATGAAGGATTGGCAGAAATATATCAATGCCACTTTTGGTGAGCTTACAGAGTGGGTCCAGAACGGTACCTTTAACACTTCATTGTCACGTCCGGGTGGGTGGTTACTGTGGCCTATTGACACCAACATGCTGAAATTATTACTACATATAGCGTGGGGAAATTATGTCAACAATGGTTAAAATCATCCACGCTAGATGCAGTTAAGACACATCTCATGCTCCTGTCTAATCACACTGACTTGCAAGATTTTTTGTTAGGCCCGAAGACACCCCGTAGGAAATGCTTTTTGTACAAAGTATACAATGAAATATGGAAACTTTCCCAACAGGAGGCTGCGGCCCGGTTAAGGCAAATAGATCAGGGAAATTTGAAACAGGCATTGGCTGTTGTAGATAATGGAATTCACACCCTGTCCGACCGAATATATACCATTGACAACATTGTTTCTTCTGCTATAGACATTATTCAATCTGACATGTCTTCATTATATCATGGACAAAGTCAAACAAGGTCCATTATGCAGTTGGGTTGGACACTTCAGACACTGAAGGCGGGTCGCGTTCGGTGGCAGCACATCAGAGCCAGGGACATATTTTTTTCCTTTAATTTGACACGTCAACAACAACTGATGGCAAAAAAGGAGGCGACTTATGTGATGTTACACATTGAGAAATTGGAAAGATTGCCTTTTACCGTGGCAGAGATTCCTTCATCTGAGTGGTTAATACACAGGGTTATTAATCTGCCTATTTCCACACTACAATTCACTTCTTGTTTAAAACATGTTCCGGTAGGCAGATATGAAAAGTTGGGAGACAGTTATATACATGAGGTGTGGGAACTTCCCTTCTTATACAGATGTCTTAATGGCATGAGAGAGGTTTTTCTTAGCGGTAGTGAATGCGAGACTTCTGTCAGCCATTCAATGGTTTGTAAGCAGCTGTCCTTGCATGGGGCATGTAATGCCTCGGTTGCAAATTTGGCTTGCTATCTGAAGGGAGTTCCGGTCCCCTTGATTAAAAACACATTCCAGGTGCTTTCAAAAGGCAGCTACGTCCTCCTCAATAGTGAAGACTGTTGTGGTATGCGGGCCAGAATAGTTTACGTAGTTTTAGTCACCAAGGTCGTTACTTGCTGCGGGAGTGTGTTATTTCCCCCCACTAATTAAGGGAGGTGGCAGATATCTGGACTCACATTGCTACTTCCCAGGTGAATTTTGACAAATTGAGTCAACTAAAATCTCTATTGTTTCAAAAGCATGTGGCCCTCACATCTGCACTCGAGACCTACGCACTTCAGGTGGCAAGGTCGTCAGCAGAAATACAGTCCCTGTTAAATACCAACTTTCCGAGCCACTTTGGTGAACTCTTGGGACGTATATTTAATGCGTCCAGCACAGCCGGACTAGCACATTTTTTCAAAGCCGTAGGTGTTGGTTTTGCTCACACCTTCTCTTCCATATTCGGTTTGATACCTTTGGCTATTCATTCTATTTTCAGAAGCATTTTTGGAGGATTTCCAATAATTTTGGCTTTATTGGCTGGTGTTCTGCTGTTGCTGTTGTTTTTCCGCAATGGCTGTCCCGCCGCGACAAGAGCGAATGTGGGCGCGCCCATCAGCGCAGCTCTGTCGTGAACGCATGATGCAGCACTTCGGAGCAACACTCCTGGAACATTTGGAGTGTGACTGGTCTCTGTCATTCAGACAAGTTTTGGATTGTGTGCAGCCCGTGTTTCGGTGCCTTTGGTGCTCGTTTGAACATGCACTAGACATCTGTCTCTCACTGCAGCGCCCCCCAGTGGTTGATGCTGATCTGTTGATGTTCCCGGTAAGGGCTCATTCCCAGACATGCGCGCTGCAGCTGCGTTTGCTTCGTGAGGCTGATTACGAGATACCCTTCCTGGAGGAAGTTGATATTTACTCGTTCACAGGCCCTGCACGGGATGCTGCCTTGGATGATTCTGGGGCTTTGGAACACACCTGCTCCTTGATAGTATTTGACGTGGATTTTCCGGTCTTGTCATCTGCCGAAGTGGAGGATATCCTGCTTTCTGTGACCACCGTTTGAATTGGTTTTGTTCTAAATTGACACTGTTACATGAATTTGGCTCTTAAGTCACATGCTTCTTTTAAAATTTAGGTTTTTGGGCTTTGGTGTCCTCTTGATTTGTCGAAATACATGTTTTTGTAGATTTTTTATATAGGGCATTTTTAAGCTTCGATTAGAACTACTTTCTACTGACAAAGGGAGGGTGTAGTGTAGCCATTTTTATATAGCCTTTGTGCATTTGCTTAAAGCATTAGGCCTTTGTGCACTTTGCCCTAGATGCATTTTATTTGCTTGCTTACAGCATTGGGCCACAGTGCACTTTGCCCTAGATGCGTTTTATTCAGCCTCGCACTGTTATTTTTCAGTAGCCAGTTTCACGGTCTTGTTTTATTTTCTTCAATCATACTGTTTAGCCTACTTCAGCACCTGAGTTCTCAAATAATACATTCTTGCTCACTCTGTGCTTCAGTCAAGGATACAGTCTGGTACATTGCCGATAGACGCGGTAGGAGTTTAGTCTTTTGGGTTCGTAGACGATACACATTCTTACGTAGGGACGTTTTTTAGCACATCGACATGTTAGTTATAAAAACACTTCCTAGTCCTAATACACGTAAGAGGGAGATTCCGACCAGGGAACCACAACTAGACACTGACTGCCCTGTTTCAGATGCTGATACAGATCACAGGCCTTTGCTCAGGTATGAGGGTTGATGTCCTCCCGAAGAATCTGAAGGGCAAGTTTAGAGCTTAACATGCTGTGCTCAAAATAGAACTTAGTAGAGAGAACATAATCTGGTAACACTATGGTAGCGTTATTTCTATGTTTCACTCTCCTCGTTACTATTTCAATCCTACTGTGTTGTATGGTTCTGGTTATTACGGCTCACGCCCTATTATCTAAAATGCAGTTGTTTTATTAAATCAATCTATAAAACTTAAACTGCCTTTGTCATTTGTATATAAGACCACACTTTGTATGAGAGAGCTGGTTGGGATCTGAGTGATCACGACTTCCCTGAGAAGCTCTAAGATGTCATGTGCTCAGCTGCCCAATCATCCCTTCCCTTTGGGAGAGATGAGGCACTGCTAGTTAGCCGGAGCAAAACCGGATCGAGGGTGACAGGGATCCTTCTCCGTGGGTTCGACTTAGTCCCCCACACTGAGAACGACCCTGATACCCAAACATCCAGTAGTCTCATTTAGGATAATGAATGAGAGCCAACACAACAGTCTCTATGGTATTTTTGGCATTTGTGTCACCAAAATAAAGTACTTTGTAGACTCAGATCTGACCTCGCCCCAAGAATTGGGAAAGAAGGCAGACAAATGGGTCAGAACAAGCAGAAAAGCTCATACAGGGGGTGACAAGGACAAGAGGAAGGATGGTAAGTCTAATGACAAGGGTGGGGACAAAGATAAAAGCAAAGAGTCTTCATCAGGCCCACAAATATATTCTGGGGGTTGGTCTAAATCTGCTTCACTCCATCAGAATAAAAAGCCCTGGTGCTATATCTGTAGGAACAAAGGCCATAGGGCAGAGATAGTGCTTGCCTTAAGAAAAGCACCAAGCCTCCCACCACCACAACCCCCACTGCTTCAACTAGTACCCCTGGCAATAGCAGTGATGGTGGGGAAAATAACACTACTAATAGTCAATCCAAGGGTGTAGCAGGGCTCGTTCTGGGAAGTGTTGTTGGGGTTGGTTTAGTTAGGGAATCCACTGAAGCTGTTTTAGTCTCGGACGGTGGCATTGACCTTGCCACCCTTGTTGCTTGTACTCTTAATATGGATAAGTACAAGCAACAAACCCTAATAAATAGTGTTCAGGTTGAGACCTACAGGGACACTGGTGCCAGTGTCACAATGGTGACTGAAAAACTGGTGGCCCCTGAACAACGCCTATTTGGTCATCAGTACCAAGTGACACCCATAACAACATTGTAAGCCACCCCATGGCTGTTGTTGATCTAAACTAGTGGGGGGGGGGTTACTGATACTAAAAAAGTTGTGGTATCCACAGACCTACCTGTAGAATGTCTACTAGGGAACAGCTTAGAGACTTCAGCATGGGCTGAAGTGGAGTTGGAGACCCACGCTGCCATGCTGGGGTTTTCTGGGCATATCTTTGCTTTAACCAGGGCTCAGGCCAAGAAGAAACTTGGATCCTGGAACAATGGACCAAGAGCTTCCTAAAAGTAGGGGTAGAAAGGGTAAGAAGTTATGCACGATCCCTCCCTCCACTGATGATTCCTCCTTTGAGGAGGGGGAGTCAACACTCTAGACAGAATCTACACCTGATGAGCTGTAAGCTGACACAGCTGAGCTTTTAGGTGCACGGGGACCTGCCAGGGAGGAGTTAAGTGTGGCACAGCAGACCTGCTCCACACTTGAGGGTTTAAGACAGCAAGCTCTCAAGGAAGAGGTAGGGGATGTCAGTGACACCCACATGGTGTAATGGGAAAACAACCTCCTGTATTCAGAACCAAGGGAACCCAAGGCTGGTGCTACCAGAAGATTGGTCATCCCTCTGAAATTCAGAGAGCTTTTGTTGACTTTAGCACATGATATTCCCCTTGCTGGACATCTGGGGCAAAGTAAGACATGGGACGAACTGGTCCCTCACTTTCACTGGCCTCACGTGTCAGAGGACACAAAGGAGTTTTGTCGCTCCTTGTCACTTGCCAAGCCAGTGGCAAGAATGGTGGCACTCCAAAGGCCCCCTTGATCTCACTGCCTGTGGTTGGGGGTGCCTTTGAAAGGGTTGACATTGTTGGCCCCCTTGACCCTCCCACAACTTCTAGTAATAGATTCATTTTAATGGTGGTGGGCCATGACACTAGATACCCAGAAGCCATACCTCTGAGGACCACTACAGCTCCTGCAGTGGCCAAAGCCCTCATGGGAATCTTTTCAAGAGTGGGTTTTCCAAAAGAGGTGGTGTCAGACATAGGTAGCAACTTCATGTTGTATACCTAAAAGCAATGCGGAAAGAGTGTGGGGTAACTTACAAGTTCACCACACCTTTCCATCCCCAGACAAATGGATTGGTTGAGCATCTTAACAAAACACTCAAAGGCATGATTATGAAACTCTCTGAAAAACTCAGAAGGAGATGGGATGTCCTGTTACCATGCCTCCTTTTTGCCTACAGGGAGGTACCCCAGAAAGGAGTAGGCTATAGTCTCTTTGACCTCCTCTTGGGTCACCCGGTTAGAGGTCCATTAGCTCTTGTGAAAGAGGGGTGGGAGCAACCCTTGAGCCCCCTAAACAAGATATAGTGGATTATGTGCTTGGCCTAAGATCTAGAATGGCTACGTACATGAAATAGGCCACTACATAACCTTCAGACAAGCCAGGAATTGCAATCATGACCAGAGGGCAGTCCTGACAGTCTACCAACCAGGACAGAAGGTGTCAGTCGTGGAGCCTGTGGAACCCAGAGCACTCCAAAATAAATGGAATGGACCACACATCATAGTGGAGAAGAAGGGTGAGGTCACTTATTTAGTTGACCTCAGCGCTCCTAGAAGTCCTCTTAAAGTACTTCATGTGAACTGCATGAAGCCCTACTATGGCAGGGCTGACTTAACGCTGCTCATGGCCACTGATAAGAGACAGGAAGAAGAGAGTGACCCTCTCCCTGATCTCTTCTCCAACACTGCAGCTGATGGCTGAGTGGAAGGAGTTGTCCTAGCAGACTGCCTTACTGAGTCTCAGAAGGAGGACTGCCAGAACTTCACAGGTCAGTTTTCTGAACTCTTCTCTGACACCTGGTCAGAATACATGTACATGGGGTGAGCACACCATTGATACAGGGGACAGTTTGCCTGTCTAGAATAAGATTTATAGGCAGCCTGACCACGTCGGAGATTGCATTAAAGCTGAGGTTCAGAAAATGCTTGACTAAAGAGTGATTGAGCACTCTGATAGCCCCGGGCTAGCCCACTGGTGCTTGTACCCAACCTCACTCTCAGAATGGAAAAAGGGAGATGAGGTTCTGTGTAGATTACATAGGGCTCAATACAGTCACAAAGACTGATGCCCATCCTATATCCAGGGCAGATGAGATGATAGATACACTGGCCAAATATCTAAGCACTTTTGATTTGACTGCAGGGTATTGGCAGATCAAACTATCAGAAGATGGCAAACCAAAGATAGCTTTCTCAACCATTACAGGGCATTATCAGTTTACAGTTATGCCCTTTGGCTTGAAGAATATACCTGCCACTTTTAAGAGGTTGGTGAACACAGTCCTCCAAGGTCTGGAAGCTTTCAGTGCAGCATATCTTTATGATATTGCTGTCTTCAGCTCCACCTGGGATGACCACCTGGTCCACCTTTGGAAAGTTTTGGAGGGTCTGCAAAAGGCAGGCCTCATTATCAAGGCCTCAAAGTGCCAGATAGGACAGGGGAAGCTGGTTTATCTGGGACACCTGGTAGGTGGAGAACAGATTGAACCACTACAGGGGAAAATCCAGACCATCTTAAACCGGGCTCCCCCTACAACAAAGACCCAGGTCAGCACTTTTCTTTCTCTCAGGGGGTATTACAGAGGATTCATTAAAAACCATGGCTCCATAGTTGCCCCCCTTTATGACCTCACCTCAACGAAGATACCTAAAAAGATATTATGGACAATTAGCTATCAGAAAGCTTTTGAGGAGGTAAAGCAGGCAATGTGCATTGCACCTGTCCTGAAAAGCCCAAACTACTCCAAGAAGATTATAGTTCAGACTGATGCTTCAGAGGGAGGGGTTGGGGCAGTTTTATCACAACTCAATACAGAGGGCCAGGATCTACCTGTAGCTTTTATCAGCAGAAGGTTGACCCCTAGAGAAAAGTGTTGGTCAGACATAGAGAAGGAGGCCTTTGCTATGGTCTGGGCCTTGAATACGTTGAGACATACCTCTTTGGAACTCACTTCATTGTTCAGACAGACCACAGACCTCTCTTATGGCTAAAGCAAATGAAAGGAGAAAACCCCACATTTTTGAGGTGGTCCATTTCCCTATGGGGGATGGACTTTACAGTGGAACATAGACCTGGGAGTAACCACTCCAATGCAGATGGTCTCTCCAGATATTTCCACTTAGAAAATGAAGACTCATCTGGGCAAGGTTAGCCTTATTGTCACTCGTTTGGGGGAGTGGGGTTGTGAGCAGTGATTATGCTCTTTCTCCACTAAATTGTGTTGTTGCATACTGTTAACTCAGTATTTACCCAAAATTGGCATACTGGTGCCCCCTTATAAGCCCCTTGTATATGGTACCTAGGTACCCAGTGCATTGGGATTCCAAAGGATCCCTATGGGCTGCAGCATATCTTTTGCCACCCATAGGGAGCCCATGCAAAGGCTTCTACAGGACTGGCATTGCAGCCGTGTGTGAAAAGGTGCATGCACCTTTTAACTGCCATTTACACTGCACCAGGTCACCTATAGGTCACCCCTATAGCAGGCCCTCCAGCCCTGAGGGCAGGGTGCAGAGTATCTGTGTGTGAGGGCACCCCTGAACTAGCAGAGGTGCCCCCACGAACTCCAGGACCATTTTCCCAGACTTCATGAGTGTGGGGATGCCATTTTACGCGTGTACTGGACATAGGTTCCTACCTATGTCCAGCTACATGATGGTAACTCTGAACATAGGCATGCTTGGTATCAAACATGTTGGAATGATAACCCAAGGCTTTTGCAAGCATTGGTTGCATGATTCCATGAACTCTAGGGGGCTCCTTAGAGGGCCACCAGTATTCCCATCCCAGCCTTCTGAGGTTTTCAAGGCACCCCCAGGTGCTGCCACCTCTCAGACCAGTTTCTGCCCTCCTGTTGCTTGAGCAGCTCAAGCCCAGGAAGGCAGAACAAAGGATTTCCTTTGGGAGTGGGGTGTTACACCCTCTCCTTTCGGAAATAGGTGTTACAGGGTTGGGAGGGGTTAGCCACCACAAGCAATTGATAATGCTTTAAAGGGCACATTTTGTGCCCTCCTTGCATAATCCAGTCTACACCAGTTCAGGGACCGAGTCACTGCTCTGGCATGAAACTGGACAAAGGAAAGGAGAGTGACCACTACCCTGTCCATCACCACCCCAGGGGTGGTGCTCAATGCTCCTCCAGAGTGTCCCTGGTTTTGCTATCTTGGATTCCAAGTTGGCAGGGAACTCTGGGACCATCTGAGTGGCCAGTTCCAGCATGTGACATCAGAGCCCTCCCCTGATAGGTGCTTTCTTGTGTAGCTGACCAATCACCCTTTAAGAGCTATTTAGAGTCTCACTCTTGGGTGGTTCTTCAGATTCGGATTGCAAGACTCCAGCAGGAATCCTCTGCATCCTTTACTTCACCTTCTCACCAAAGAAACTGCATCTGGACCCTCTAGGAACTCTACAACTGCATCAAAGAAGCAAAGACGACTTCTGCAGCATTGTATCTTTAGCTCCTGCCAGCAACTGCAACTGTTTCCTGGTCTTGCATCCTCAGAGGACAGCCTGACTTCAGCCTGCAGCAAAAGAACGAAGGAATCTCCCTTGGAGTGAAGGAGTCACCTTGAGCAGGCACCTCTCTGCATCAATGAACAGCGGGGTGGGTCCCCTCTCCTGATGAGTTGTGTGGTTCCAGCATCACAGGTGGTAAACTGAAGTGGTCACGATGGTCCTGACGTCCTACTGTCCAACTTCAGTGGAGGTAAGAGCTTGCTTCCCCACACAAGACAGTATCCCCATGGACCGCGGTTTTTGAGATTGCCAAGGCTTGTTGGTATCCTTCCACGATGTTCTTCATGCACCATGCAGCTCTGGCCCCCAGCACTCTATCCTACGACGCACAGCTTCCTGCGTAGTTCTCCGGTGGTGTGGGACCCATTGTTGTAGTGCTGCATGGGCCTATGTTTGCACCTTCTTTGCCCCTATACTGTGGTACTCCTGTGCACACTGCCTGGTCTTCTGAGGGCTCTCTAAGTTGCTGAGAGCTCCCTCTAACCCCTCCTCCTGCGTAGACTCCACCAAGCCCCTCCTGGTCCCCGGCAGCGTCATTTTCTGCTCACGGCAAGCTTTGTGTGTGCCAACGCTTGTTGGCGGAATCAAGCGATGCAAACCAGACTGCAATCTTCCATCCGGTGTGGGACGTCATCTGCACCAACCAAGAACCCGCATCCATTTTCTTGGGTGCAGTATTGACTGTTGTTCTTCACCGGTGGTTCTTCTTTTTTACCTTCAGCTGGAGTAGCAGGGGCTCCTGTTCTCCCTGGACTCTTCTGTGCTACTCGGACTTGGTCCCCTTCTTTCACAGGTCTTCAGGTCCAGGAATCCACTGTTGGTGTCTTGTAGTCTTGTCTGGTTCTTGCATTTTCTTATTTCTGTTGTTTTTGTATGTTCTAGGAAAGTTACTGTGATTTACTCCTGCTTTCCTGTGCTCTGGGGTGGGTTCTATTACTTACCTTTGGTGTTTTCTAATACTCTCAGCGCCCCTCTACACACTACATTTGCCTAGGTGGGAAACCAGCATTCGCATTCCACTTTATTAGTATATGGTTTGTGTTCCCCTATTTCTAACTATTGTGATTTTCACTATTTGCACTGTTATCTAACTATTCTTACACCTGTTTTTGGATACTAGTGTATATAATTTGTGTATTACTTGCCTCCTAAGGGAGTATAGTCTCTATGGTATGTGTAGCGATGATCACAGTGAGACACAAGACAGTAAAAAGGTAAAAGACTGTTTGTGTCTTTTTTTTCTCAGAGTAGATGAACCCACGACATGAAGCACCAGCTGACAGTAACTCTCCCATCCCTTCCAGCACTTGACAACCAACTGCCTGTCAAAAGATTCCATGGAATCTTATGACACATTTGGAACATGGTGACAAC
The DNA here is from genome assembly GCF_031143425.1 of Pleurodeles waltl. Taxonomy (NCBI): domain Eukaryota; kingdom Metazoa; phylum Chordata; class Amphibia; order Caudata; family Salamandridae; genus Pleurodeles; species Pleurodeles waltl. The sequence continues at coordinate 708,107,016 of NC_090438.1, read as the reverse complement.
AAACTATTTAAATGCACAGCATAAAGAAACACATACTAAAACAGATACTACATCACCTTCCCCCTTTAAAAGCTAACCAAAAAATAAAATGATAAAATACAATATAAAACACAATTCAAATCTTAAAACATAGTAATACAAAAACTTTAGAATTCGCTAATACAATTCAAAGTCTTTAAATTTGCTTGGCACCTTTACTTGACGGACACCCACGGATCTCGTACTTGAACACAGAGTGTCATGTAACTTTCCTGCCATTTGATTACATGCAATACCTCTACTGGCGAGATGCTGATTATTTTGTTGTGAGAGAACAGAATTATCATCAACACATTTAAAATCCTGACAAACATCAGTGGAAAGCATAGAATCTTCTGGATGTTTTGCTTTACAAACATTTTGATAAATGTGAGCCTGCAAATCAGAAATAGGAACCACACTATCTCTGTTCCACCACCCTTTCCCTTGTAACAAAAGTGACGTTTTTGTAACTTTTTGTACTTTCACAGGGGACATGAACTTTGTTTCCCCCTTTAAACATTTGTTGGTTTTTTTAATTAAAACCCAAATACCTACTTCTATTTTAACTTCGCAAACATTATTCTTTTTATCATGATAGTCCCTCTGTTTGATCTGTTTAACTAGTGCATTCTTCCTAATAGTCTCACAATCTATAGCAATGTCATTACTATCAGGGGCTAATCTCAACCATTGAGGAATAAGTTTATATTTAGGATCTCTGCCTCGAAGCACTCTGAAAGGAGAAAAATTTATTGTTGAATGAGGAGTTGTTACATACACCCAGATTTTTTCTTTTAGAAAAGTTTCCACGTCAATGTTCAATGAAACGGCAGTCTGAATACCTTCTTTCAGTATACGATTAGCCCGCTCTACTAAGCCATTAGAAGATGGACTATATAGAGCCACTTTTATGTGTGAAATATCTAGACCTGTCAAAAACTCATTCATTTCTTTTGAGACAAAACGCATACCAACGCTGTGATAATAGAGCGTGGAGAACCCTCAATTTGAAAAGCCTTCTTTAAAAAATCAATAGCTGTTTTTGTACTAGGTGATTCAACAAAATCGTAATAGATCCATTTCGAAAAATAATCTACTAGCACAATAAGGTAACGTTGTTGTCTCAGAAGAATAAGGAAAGGACCAGAGTAGTCTAAAGCCACCTTCACCCAAGGAGATTCAGGCATCCCCACAGGAAAGAAAAGTTTGTGTGTAGTTTTCCAATGTTTGTCCGAAGCAATACACTGAGGACAAAGTTCAATAAATTGAGAAACTGCTTTGTCTTTACCTGGCCACCAAAAATGTTGTTTAAGTTTTTTAACAGTGGCTGAAATTCCTATGTGTCCCTCATGTGCCATCAAACACAAACGTTTCCTTATTGCAGTAGGTGGTACAATTAAATCTTTGCGTACACATATTTGATTTTCACACTACAATTCGGATGCCACTTGTGCAAAACATTTGAGATCACCTGAAAGTGACTTATCTTGAGGCCAACCCACATTTATGAAATGTAATACTATTTTTAATACTTCAGCCTTATCCATAGCCTCCAACCACTCTTGTTCAGAAATAATACCTTCACAGCTTGATATTACATCAACAACAGCTACAACACATTCTTTTTCTTCACAAATCTCACTGTGAGCTTCCCTGAGAGGTAAGCGGGATAAACAGTCTGCCCTGAAGTTCTTTCCACCTTGTATATACTTGATCTTAAAATTGAGCTCTGGTAATTTGGACAGAAGTCTAACCTCGCAGAAGCTTTTCCCAAACCACTACCACTTAAAAGAAAAACAAGAGGCTTATGATCTGTAAATAATTCAAATGATGTACCCCAAATGTAAGTTTTGAATTTCTCCACCGCCCAAGAACATGTAAGAGCCTCTCGTTCAATGATACTGTATTTCATCTCTGCTTCACTGAGGGACCTAGAAGCAAATGCAACTGTGTTCTCTTTATTATTAACGCACTGTCCAAAAACAGCCCCCAGCCCCTTCAAACTAGCATCAACGGATATGAATGATTTATACTGAGAATGATAAGGCTGCAACATGGGTGCATTAATAACTAACTCCTTCATTTCTTCGAAAGCTTTGTTAAGTTGTGTGGACCATTCAAATTTAACCCCTTTTTTTTAGCAGATCTCAAAGGTTGTACTAACATGGCATAACCCGGCACGAAACGTGCATAATAGTCACACAACCCAAGAAATGATTTGAGAGAGTCTTTGTCTGTGGGCGGAGGTGCCAACCTAATAGCCGTCACATTGCAGGCCTTAGGCTTGATGCCCTCACTAGTGATAGTATGGCCTAAATACTCAACTTCCTGTAGCATAAACTTGCATTTATTCAACTTTATTGTCATGCCACACTTCATCAGAGTACTAAAAACTTTTTCTAACTTAGCGACATGTTCCTCAATAGTTTCTGTGAATACCAGAATGTCATCCTGGAAAGCCTGGATTTGTGTCTCATGGCCAAACAAAGAATCCATAAGTCTTTGAAACACACTGGCAGCAGATGCCAGACCAATAGGCAACCTTAAATACCTATAGGCACCAAATAGTGTCACAAACATAGTCAAAGCCTGAGACTCTTCACTCAAAGGTACCTGGTGATAGGCAGAGTGCAAATCTATTGTGGAAAAGTATTTTGCATTACCCATATTAGCCACCATCTCCTGTATATGTGGCAATGGAAGGCAGTCTACAATTATATTTTGATTCAACGACCTGAGGTCAACGTATAACCTTAAATCCCCAGAATGTTTCTTGGTCAAAACAATTGGAGAAACCCATTCCAAAGAATCAGTAGGGGCAATAACCTTCCCCTGAACCAGTTTGTCTAAAAGTTTTCTTAAATCAGCTCTGGCACTTAAAGGAACAGGCCTCACTTTATGTGTTATGGGTACAGCATCTTTTTTTTAACTTAATCACATGCTCAAACCCCTTTACATTGCCAATGTTATCCTTGAAAACAGCTGGAAATGTCCCCAATAACAAATCCACTATATATCTGTCTGATGATAAATAGCAAACAGGCATATCACGAAGAACAAGTCTTGCTAAGTCTTTCCAGCCAACAATGTCACAACCTTTAACTGCAATGTAAATTTTTGTTACGACATTCCTCCCTAAACATTCCAAAGTTGAAATGAAAAACCCTAATAAGTCCACATCTTGTTCACCAAAAGCTTTTTGATTTATATCAGGTGAAATAAGACACGTATCAGAAGGCCAATACTTACGAAATGTCACATCACCTAAAATCGTTCCAGGGGCCCCAGAATCTGCCATAACAGTAATAGATTTCCCATCAATAGTTGCTTGACAAAAAGGCCATTTGATTTTCTTGTCAGGAGCCAAATTGATATGATTCAAATCATGAATGTCAATGGTTAACAAGACATTAGAAAATCTATTAAGGCAGTCTTGGAGATGATCATCATTGTCATTAACATTCACGTTACTAATCTTCATCTTGTTACCATTACCTGAAGAACTCTTACAAACTACCTGGAAGTGACCAATTTTCCGACATCGTAAACATTTTCTACCTAGTGCAGGACATGAGGGAAAATTTCCTAAATGATTCCTTGAGCCACATCTGTAGCACACAGAACCAGAACCCCTCTTCCCTTTAAAAACTTTGTTGATTTCACAAATAGAGGAGTCGTCAACCACTAGGTTGGCTGGAGAAAGACCTTCCTGGTTACCGCTGCCATGTGCACTCTGACCAGAAAGTACTTGTGTTGTTAGGATGGATCTCTCTATGGCTCTAGCAATGTCTATCGTTTCTGATAAGGTAGGGTTTCTGCAGGTCAAAAGATGTTCTTGGGCTTTCTTCGAATAACAGTTGAAGACAAATTGGTCCCTGATGTAGAGATCCACATTATTTTCAAATTCACATCTGGACGCTTATACCCTCAATGTAGCAATGAACTCCTCCACCGACTCATCGCTGGCTTGCTTGGCTTTGAAAAAATTGTGTCTTTCCAAGAGAACACTAGGTTATTCTGTATATTGTTTGCCCATACGAGTTTTTGCCTCCAAATAAACATTCCAAGCAGCCTCATCATCATCTGGCCTAGGGATAATTGGCAGATTGTCAAATACTCTTTGTCCAGCAACACCTAAATGGTTGAATAATAACGCCATTTTCCTAGCAGGTGAATAGTTAGTGGCATCAATGGCTGCTAGGTTCTCAAAAATCCGGAGCCATTCCTTCCATTTAATCTCAGGTTTGCCAGCTTGCTGCAAAAAGGGAGGTGGTTGTACAGCTCCTTGTACTGTAGCCATTGAGTGAAAGCACAGAGGATAAATAAGGATCTTCACAATCTGACAATGGTTGCCACAAAGCCTCCAACAACCCGTGGAATCCTTCAAAGGCTTTGTTCCAATGAGAAGACTGCCATCAGTAGTTGTTAGGTAAGGCTGCTGTCACTAGTTGCAAGGGAAGCTTGCCAGCAAGAAGACTGCTGTCACTTGTTGCTAAGGAAACTCTGGAATCCTTCAGAGGTTACTCAGACAGAAACAATAGTGGGTTACTAGGCAACGTGGAATCCTTCAGAGGCTTGTTCAGAGATAAGCAATAGCATGTTGCTAGGCAACGAGGCCTCAGACACTCAGAAACTGAAGGAAAGCAGCTTTTTTTTTTTTAAGTAAACAAAATAGCTGCCCTGCTATTTTAGACAAAATTAGCCTCACCGATAGCCAATGCTTCTCAGGGCCGGTTTCTTTCCTCAAAGCAGGAAGTATTCTTTCGTCGGTGGGTTCAGGAAAAATGTAGCCCCACTCCTGGTACCAAAAATGTAACAATGATCACAGTGAGACACAAGACAGTAAAAAGGTAAAAGACTGTTTGTGTCTTTTATTTCTCAGAGTAAATGAACCGACGACATGAAGCACCGGCTGACAGTAACTCTCCCATCCCTTCCAGCACTTGACAACTAACTGCCTGTCATAAGATTCCATGGAATCTTATGACACATTTGGAACATGGTGACAACAAACTATTTAAAGGCACAGCATAAAGAAACACATACTAAAACAGATACTACATACTATAGTATGTTTGGCATTTGTGCCACCAAAATAAAGTACCTTTATTTTAGTAACACTGAGTATTTTCTTTCATGTGTGTAAGTACTGTGTGACTACAGTAGAATTGTATGAACTTTGCATGTCTCCTAGATAAGCCTTGGCTGCTTAGCTACAGCTACCCCTAGAGAGCCTTGGTTCTAGACACTGTCTACATTTCACTAATAAGGGATAACTGGACCTGGTATGAGGTGTAAGTACCTTAGGTACACACTACAAACCAGGCCAGCCTCCTACAGTTACACAAAGCATAAAATGAATGCACAATTTTGAAAGGGCAGCTTTAGTAAGGCCCAGTTTCATTCATTCAGGTTAATTAAGTAAATTGATTTTTATGTTGTAATTAATGTTTTTGCAGAGCGATCTCCCTATGAAATACAACCAGTTCTAAAGTCAGCGAAATGCCATGCTGTACTATACTTTCGTCTCAGCTGAGCATTTCCCTTACTTCACTTGATTTGGCATAATCACCTGAATAGAGAGTGATCATGCTGCTCAACAGGTTTGCACTTCTTATTCCCCATCGAAACATCAAACCTATCAAATATTAGAAGCACCTGTTGGGCTACCAGAGCAAGTGAGAAACAACTATTGAATTACTGCAGAAACCAATAACTTTTTAACTCATGCCCTGTGCAACGTAGGATCTCTTCAACAAGTTCTGTGTGATTTACAGGTTCGTATTTTACATTTTTTTGAATCTGCAAATTCAGAAATGTAAGTCCTCCATCCATGTTTCTATGGGTACCATGTGTCGGCACACCCGTTTCAGTCATGAGCCGCACGAGCATAGAGCTCTAAAAAATAATTTAAACGGGCTTCACAGTGAAAACAAAACACCCCCCTTTGATTGAACTTATATAACATAACAAAAATTCTACCAAAGAAATATATGCAAAGAATATGGGAAGCAAAAAGAACCCACACACTGAAATCAATGGTTAAAGATCATAGAAATCAGCAAGTCAAGGTCTGAAAAAAAATAAGACATTTGACACACAACATACATTCAACTTGAGAAATACCATTTCAGAATCGACCTGGGTTAACCATATTGAGACATTATATATTGACCAGACTAGGGGATGGGACTGTCCATACACCCCATCCCACCCGCCCACTATTGTGGGCAATAGCCTAGTGCTGACCGAAATTAAAATCTCAAAACTGGATGGTGCACCTGGTCCCAATGAGCTTCCAAATAATGTATCCAAACCTATCTCCAGTTAATGGGAACTGATTTACACAAGCTTATTTACTAATTCATTTGAACCCAAATTTTACCTAATTCTTGGCAGGGGTTTGTCCTTTATGCATTCTTTAACAAAGGTACCATCAGATTACAGGCTGACTGCCTTATCCAGTGTAGAAGTCATATATTACACTAAAATCCTATAAAAAGAATTAGAATCTTGGGTAGAACCTAATACCCTAATATCACTCACACAAACAGGCTTCAGGGGAGCTAATAACACCTAACATAACATCCTTGGTCTTTCAGTGTTAATGCACGCGTCATTAAAACAAAAAAGACGCAGGCTGTTTGCTTGTTCTACAGACTGTAGAAAGACCTACGATGGAGTGGACCATATAATCCTTTGGTCCAAATTACAAAAACAGCGAATTCCAATTGAGAGTAATTTAGTCCCTTTATTGGAACACCTGAGTTCAAGTTAAGCTCGCCCACAAAGGACACATCTCTAGTAATATAAAAACCAACAGAGGCCTTAAACAGAGCTTCTTGGTGGCACCGATGATTTTAAATCTCCATATAGTGGATTTGCCCTAAATTATAGAGGCCTAGGGTCCCATCCCCCTCTACATGCCTCTTTGACTCTTTAGTCTCTGCAATATACAGCTGACACAATCATTTTATATCACAAGCCGTAAATGAATACTTTTTAATGCAAAGAAATCTGCTGTGTTAGCAAAAGGTTTTGTAAGCTGAGTAGGTGGCTAATAGGGCAAACCACAGTAAAGAAAGTAGTGCTATCATGGTGTTTGGTTTGGTGATAGAGAGCCTCCAAATGAAAAATGGGCACACTTAAATCTAAAGCTGCGTCAGTAACCTACACCATAAAATGGCGTTACAATCATCTGGAGTCTCCTTCACTAGAACCCTTAACTGTCATTTGAGCGAAACTCCTCTCCTCTCTTGATTACGGCCTAGTGGCATTTCCAGGGAAGCAAGCATTGTTGCTTCACAGAACGCAATCCAATTTAAACAGGTATATTTTCGACCATCCTAATTCTGTGAATAGACTTGGTTGGACTTGGCCCTGTCTGCAAGGCCACCCCCAGACTTTTTGCTTTCCCTCCTCTTATTTTTGCTGAATTCGTTTTTGTTGGCCTCAGGACTGTACACCCTTTACCACTGCTAACCAATGCTAAAGTGCTTGTGCTCAGTGCCTAAAACATGGTAACATTGGCTTATACCCAATTGGCACACAATTTATTTAAAAGTCCCTCTTCTTAAAGTATGTTGCTAGTGGGCGTGGTGGGCAAAAAAACAATCGATTAAACCCAGATTTTTGTGATTGGGGGTGAATGCTTACCCTGTTCAGCATTTCGTTCATCATCTGTTAATTGGGAAGGGTATGCCCAGATGTTGGTCCTATGCACACTGCACCACCGGATTCAAGCTAGCCTAGCTGATGAGGGGTGATACCTGAAAACCGGCCCCAGAATGCTTGTTTTTGGTCCAGGGAGGACATGGCTTATCAGTTCGGGCTGTTCTGTTCCCATGGGGAGCAGGGTCAAGAATGGTTTGCAAATGGCTGGGTCCAAATTGGGGTGGAGTGATGGGCAAAAGAACAATGGATTTAACCCAGATCTTTGTGACTGGAGTGAATGTTTGGATTGTTCAGCATTCAGTCCATCATCTCTTCTTTTTGCTTTTGTCGCCTTAAGTGGGAAGGGTATGCCCGGACTCACTGCGCCACTGGATTCAAGCTAGCCTGACTGATGAGGGGCAATACCTCGAAAGTGGTCCCACAATGCTTTCTTCTGGTCCAGGGAGGACTGGCTTGGCAGCTCAGGCTGGACGGTTCCCATGGGGAGCAGAGTCAAGACTTATTTGCATATGGGTAGGTCCAAACTGGGGAGGTGTGGAGGGCAATAAATGATGGATTATGACCAGAGTTTGTGACTAGGGGTGAATGTTTAGATTGTTCATCATTCCGTCCATCATCTGTTCTTTTTGCTAGTGTGCCTGCAGAACTGATTGTGCCACCCACGTAAGTAGCCCTTTAAACATGTCTCAGGCCTGCCATTGCAAAGTCTATTAGTGCAGTTTAAACTGCCATTTCGACCTGGCAAACTAAACCTTTTGCAAGCCCCAAAACTTCCTTTTTTACACATATATGTCACTCCTAGGGTAGGTCATTGACAGCCTAGAGGGCAGGCTGCATTGTATTTAAAATATAGAACATGTGCGTTTAAGTATTTCCTGTCCTTGAAGTGCAAAACTCTTAAATTTGTTTTTCACTACTGCAAGGCCTATCTCTCCCATAGGATAATATTGCAGTAAACATTATACATTTTGTAAGTGTAATTTCCAAATATGAAGAGATTGCATGTTTGGTGTCTCTGGACTCACAATTTAAAATACTAATTTATGTAGAAGTCAGATTTTAAATTTCAATTCTGAAAATGCCAGTTTTAGAAAGTTGCCATTTTCCTGCCTTAGCCATTAGGGGCCTGCAGCCCGTCTCTGCTCAAATGACTTGGTGTAGTTGGCAGTTGGGCTTTGTGTATTCTTCCTAGACAGCCATACACAATGGGAGCTTAAGTATGACTGGATGATCACAAAGCTCCAGGCTGCCTGTCCGTGACGTCCGGCCTGCTCTTCTTACCACATCGACTATCACCCACAATGCTCTCCTTGATCCTCACAATCCTCTCCAACATGAAAACATCTCTTGGCACAAAACTTGAAGCGATAAACCCTCAGCTCGACTAATCTGGGACTTTATCTGTCCTGTGTTCCATTGCAGTCGGTATAAACTTTTGACTTTGACCCGGTCCAGGATGACCAGATAGCTGCAGTGGAGCTTTATGCTTTTAGGTGCCATATTGCAGTTTATTCTTTAAAAATTCATAATCCCCGTTCTACCGATTGAATTTTTGTCATTGTGGTCTTGTGTCATTTCTTTAATTGTGCTCTATTTCTCTAACCTGGTGTGGGATACTTTCTGTGTGATGCTTTTCACAGTTTTACTGTTTAACAGTAAATACGGGGTTTGTTTGCGCCTTAACTGACAATTGTGGTTGCTGCTTGACCAGGGCACACACCCCTGTCAGCCACTAACCACATTTCTCACAGAATTCAATTTAACCTAAAGTAGCCATCCCTAAAGCTGTTGCTTCAGTTTTAGCTAATTTCTTCAGGGTGACGAGTGCCAGGACATTTTTCTTAAGGCCCCAATCTGGTTTAGTTTATCAACGCTCCAGCAAACCTTGAGCTCTTGTCAGGGTATTTTAACACCCCAAAGGATACTCTGCAACGGAAGCCATGTGGGACTTGCCCGTTTTCAGTTGAGTACTACAGTTTTACTAACTTAGAACCTTTTAACATCAAAAAACATTCAGCCAATATGGCAGGCACTTTTTTTAGAAAGCTCTCCTCCAAGCTACCTCCTAGTCCCAATGTTTAAAGCAGTTAGACATCACTTTATTTTTCTACGTTTTTTAATAGTCTCACTTTTGGAGTTTCGACATGCCTGACCAGACTACAAGCATCAGACAATGAGTTGTTGACTATGTGCCTATAATTTTGAATCCCTAACCCATTTCATGTGTGCATGCCCCAACCTATAAATGTAAAGACGAAAATAGCTAAGACCAGTTTTTCTTAAAAGAGGCTGTTGACATGCAAAAGAAGCTGTGGGCTATTGCACTGAGTGGTGAAAGCATGTAAATGTCACACATCTTGGTTAGGTATATTAATGTCACTATTCATACGATACGTTGAGCTAAAGATGAGGGGCACATCAAGAAGGTTTTATCAGGGTGAATAACTTTTTTGTACCTCAAAAAAGTTTTCATGAAATATTTGTATTTCTCATATTTTTTTATTATTCCATCACCAATAGTTTTTCCACTATATACTGTATGATTTTCATTTATTTAATGGGCAATAAAAAATTATTTTATTTTATTTGAATTCAGAATCTGACATCAAAGTTCAGTCTGTACACTCTTCTTCATCTATTTTTCCTTTCAACACTCACCACCCTTTTGAAAAAGGGTAACGTGCTTCAAGATCCAGTGTTGACCATACTCAACTTAAATCCAACTTCCACACACTTTACCTTCAACTAATCTCCTTTTGAATTCTTCTTTGATAATTTCCTCTCTTGCCCCACCTATTTTCCCATTATAAGATTACAACCACCTGGGACTGGTTGTTCCAGGTGATCTTCCGCTCAAAACATCAAAAGGACATTTTCCCAAAGAAGGATGAGCTCACAGCATGTCTCTCAATGCCTCTTCCAGGCTGAGACCTGACTTACGGGCTAATTCCATGATCCCCATTTGCAAGCTATTCATCCTCTTCAACTGTGCAAGAAATGTTTTCATGCCATCAGATGTAAGTTGGGTACCATTATGTGTAACCAGATAGACTAGCATAGCTTCCCTACAAACAATTTCTTTTAACATCTTCACTGTTGACTCAGTAGTAATGTTTCTAATAATGTTTCTCATGAACAACAGTTATACCTGCTTAGTATAGACATCTAGACAAACAGCAATATATATCTCTAATGGGCATGAAAAAATTGAATGGTCCTATAAAAACCAAAGACATTTTCTTCAATGGCATCTCATTGTCCAAGGCATGTTGTTCATCACTAAGAGTGCCCAAACCAGTTCTCAGACATCACTCACCCTCAACACACACCATACACTCCTATCCATTTCCGAGAATGAGTATCAACCCTTAGCCCCCAATAGTACTCTTTTAGCCTTTTATAGGTTAGTGATTGCCCTAGATATCCCTCATTGTCCATTTGTAAGAGTTAAGGTCTCGACCCACTGGGAGAACAAACCTCTCACCTCTCATCACAATCAGATTATCAAAAGTGGACCACTCCTTCAGCACATTGTGATAAAGTCTGACACCCTGAGGAAGAGTACTCTCTCTTTGAGACTTTGTCTTAATGATTTTCATGAGAGTCCAATACATTTTATCACGCCGCATGACATCTCGCCAACATTCTTCTGAAATTAGTTCTTTACATCCTTCCATCGCATCACCCTCACTTGCCTCAATTTCATCAGTTTTCAATTCAGCATCACAGCAACGCTTACTTTTTAGCTGACAACCTGGTTAATCTTGCTGAATAGTTTCTAGTCCCTCCAGTCTTTAACACTTAAGCAACAACTTAGGTGGTCATTACAACCCTGGCGGACAGTGTTAAAGGTGCGGTAATACCGCAAACAGGCCGGCAGACAAAAAAAGGGAATTATGACCCTGACGGAAACCACCAACTAAGACAGCCACTTTAACACACCGCCCGCCACGGCGGTACAGACAAGCAGCGATGCAGGTTACCGCCAACAGACAGATGGGAGCCAATGTACCGCCCACACTATTACAACCCGCCAATCCCCCACCTTTTCCGGGGCGGATTCACCGTGGATAAAAACACTTTTGCAATGGGAAAACGCTCACCTTAACACATCCCATGAGGAACGAGGACACCATGGAGGCCGAATTACATATCCTACCTGCCCTTGTCTTTCTGCTCCTCTACGACCAACAGCTACGTAGGCGCAGAAGACACCGGTGAGTACTGCACCTACGACACAGGCGAGGGGGGAGGCAAAAGTTAGTGGGACACCCACCAAACACCCCCACCCCCACCTTCGCATAGTACAACATACACACCAATGCAGTCACAAAAATCACAGTAACAACCCACAATCCCCCCGGAAGAATGAAAAGACAATGCGAAATTCAGGCAAACATTGTAATGTGCCAATATACATGTCATACAAAAATATACAGATATATATCTCAAAATCACTCTTATTTACACATATAATCCGAGAAGTAGTGCAGATATGTACACAACAATGTGCGTGCACCAACAGTCCAAAAATGCATGGGCGAGGCCCACAATAGATACCTGACCAAAATCGGAGATAACACTGCCGGGGCATCAGATAGAAACACTACAGGCACCTCAGGAGGAAGGGAAGGGGGGGCACCTCAGCCAGATGAATGCGAACCCAGATCCACGACGGGGCTCCATGCCCATTGATGTATCCTGGGGAGTGCAAAGCCACAGTCTCTCAAGTCACTACAGTGGGTGGGTTGCCCACTGTGCCATCCTGGGGAGTGCAAAGCCACAGTCTCTCAAGTCTCTACAGTGGGTGGGTTGCCCACTGTACCATCCTGGGGAGTGCAAAGCCACAGTCTCTCAAGTCTCTACAGTGGGTGGCTTGTCCACTGCCATATCCTGGGGAGTGCAAAGCCACAGTCTCACAAGTCTCTACAGAGGGTGGGTTGCCCACTGCCATATCCTGGGGAGTGCAAAGCCACAGTCTCTCAAGTCTCTACAGTGGGTGGGTTGCCCACTGCCATATCCTGGGGAGTGCAAAGCCACAGTCTCACAAGTCTCTACAGTGGGTGGGTTGCCCACTGCCATATCCTGGGGAGCGCAAAGCCACAGTCTCTCAAGTCTCTACAGTGGGTGGCTTGCCCACTGTTACATCCTGGGGAGTGCAAAGCCACAGTCTCTCAAGTCTCTACAGTGGGTGGGTTGCCCACTGCCATATCCTGGGGAATGCAAAGCCACAGTCTCTCAAGTCTCTACAGTGGGTGGATTGCCCACTGTGCCATCCTGGGGAGTGCAAAGCTACAGTCTCTCAAGTAGATGCAGTTCTCTACTGGTACTGGGTGGGATTGGTGCCCAGACTGGATGAGTCTCCCCGTGAAAGTTCATGTCCTGTCACTGTCCCAGCTGCACATGGGATAAGGATGCCTGATGTGGCGGCCTCTTCATTCCTACACGGTGCATGCCCTGTTCAGCGGTGCTTTGCCATGGCGGTCTTTGCCCTGTTCAGCGGTGCTTTGCCATGGCGGTTCTGGACTGTTCAGCGGTGCTTTGACATGGCGGTCTTTGCCCTGTTCAGCTGTGCTTTGCCATGGCGGTCTATGGACTGTTCAGCGGTGCTTTGCTATGGCAGTCTATGGACTGTTCAGCGGTGCTTTGCCATGGCGGTCTATGGACTGGTCAGCGGTGCTTTGCCATGGCGGTCTATGGACTGTTCAGCGGTGCTTTGCCATGGCGGTTCTGGACTGTTCAGCTGTGCTTTGACATGGCGGTCTTTGCCCTGTTCAGCGGTGCTTTGCCATTGCGGTTCTGGACTTTTCAGCGGTGCTTTGACATGGCGGTTCTGATACGGACATTGGTGTGTGGCATGACGATCTCTAAACTGGGCATTGGTGTGTGGCATTACGATCTCTACACTGGGCATTGGTGTGTGGCATGACGATCTCTACAATGGGCATTGGTGTGTGGCATGACGATCTCTACACTGGGCATTGGTGTGTGGCATGACGATCTCTACAATGGGCATTGGTGTGTGGCATGACGTTCCATCATTGCCCAGCGGGGCTGTGTCAGCCGGGCCCCTCCTGGGCTGTGACTCCGGTGGTGGTTTCTGGACCAGTGACGATACTTGGGCCCTCCTGGGCTGTGACTCCGGCGGTGGTCTCCTGACCAGTAACGATACTTGGGCCCTCCTGGACTGTGACTCCGGCGGTGGTTTCTGGACCAGTGACGATACTTGTGCCCTCCTGGGCTGTGACTCCGGCGGTGGTTTCTGGACCAGTGACGATACTTGGGCCCTCCTGGACTGTGACTCCTGTGGTGGTTTCTGGACCAGTGACGATACTTGACCCAAGGGTAGGTCGCTCCCCCTGCCGCTGCAGCTCCTCCAGCTCCTCCAGCCCAGGTTCCTGAGACCTCCTAGCAAGCCCAGCTACCTCGCAGTAAGTACCCCCCCCACTGCCCAGCCCCTCGCCCTGCCCCGCGCTACTCACTTCCTCTCCTGCTTCTTTTCTTCTTCTCTGTTCTTCCTCTGCGCTCTTCTTCTGTAGTCTTCTTCTGTACTCTTCTTTCCCTCCTGCTCCCCGTCTTCTGTCTTCATCGGTCTGCTTCTCTCTCTCTCCTTTGCACCGCGACCTGCGTGTGCCTCTTCTTCTGTGTCCCTCTTCTTGGCTCTTCCCTCTTCTGCTCGTCGCTCCTCTTCTTCTTCACCTTCTTCTGTATTCTTCTGTCTTCTGCGCTTCTCTTCTTCACCTTCTTCTGTATTTTTCTGTCTTCTGCGCTCCTCTTCTTCTTTACCTTCTTCTGTGGTCTTCTGTTTTCTGTTCTTCGGCTCCTCTTCTTCTTTACCTTCTTCTGTGGTCTTCTGTTTTCTGTTCTTCGGCTCCTCTTCTTCTTTACCTTCTTCTGTGGTCTTCTGTCTTCTGTTCTTCGGCTCCTCTTCTTCTTTACCTTCTTCTGTGGTCTTCTGTCTTCTGTTCTTCGGCTCCTCTTCTTCTTTACCTTCTTCTGTGGTCTTCTGTCTTCTGTTCTTCGGCTCCTCTTCGGCTCCTCTTCTTCTTTTACCTGCTCCCTGGTTCTTCCCGCGCATGTCCTCCTGCTCCTGTCTCGTCTCTCTCCCTCACTCGCCTTCCCTTCTGTATCACCCCTATCTACCTATCTCTCTATCTGTCCCCCTCACTCGCCACCTCCTCCTATCTACCTATCTACCTATCTCTCTATCTGTCCCCCTCACTCGCCACCTCCTCCTATCTACCTATCTACCTATCTCTCTATCTTTCCCCCTCACTAGCCACCCCCTCTGTAACCACCCCTATCTTCCTATCCTTTCACTCTACCTCTCACCCTCACCCACCTCCACCTCTACAACCCCCCCTCCCCTATCTTCCCAACCTTCCTCCTAACTCTCTTCCTAAACTCTTCCCTAACCCACCCCCCACCACCCTTAACCCCCCTCCCCATCTCTTCTCACCTCTACCTGTCCCCCCTCCCTCCGCTTTCCCGCCACCACCTCCTGCACGCCCCCGCCCCCCCAGCTCCCATTCGTCGCCCCACTCCCGTCCCCCGCCCCCAGCTGACCCCTCCTCCCTCTTATGGCAGCCGCTGCGCGACCGCGCCGCTGGCGCGCCAAAGGCACGCCAAAGGCAAACCCGTCTGCGCCCGTCTGCGCCTGGCCCGCGCCCAGCGCCACGACCCCTGGTCCTCAGCACTCCCAAACCCCGCTGCACCGCTACGACCCCACCACCCTCCACGCCCTCAACCCAGGGCGCTCCAGCATCTGCTTCCAAGCTAACCCGTGAAACGTACCCATGGACCTTTCGCATGTCACACCTGCAAACGTATCTTCCACCACAAAACTACCACGACCACCAGACCACGCGCCATCAACCACCTCAAATGCATCCTGGTCAACGCTCGATCCATCCACAAGCACGCCGTTGAACTCTGGGACCTCCTGGACTCCACAGCACCAGACGTCGCCTTCATCACGGAGACCTGGATGAACGCCTCTTCGGCCCCCGACATCGCCATAGCCATCCCCGAAGGCTACAAGATTTCCAGGAAAGACCGCACCAACCAAGTAGGAGGAGGAATCGCCATCGTCTTCAAAGACTCTATCAGCGTCACCACCTCCACCGAAGACACCCCCCTCGCCGCCGAGCACCTGCACTTCCAGATCCGCACTGACCCCAGGACCACCCTCAGAGGATCACTCATCTACCGCCCCCCCCGGACCGCGCGCCCTCTTCAGCGACTCCATCACCGACTTCATCTCCCTGCACGCCCTCGCCTCGCCAGACTACATCCTCCTCGGCGACCTCAACTTCCATCTAGAACAGAACAACGACCCCAACACCACCACTCTGCTCGACAACCTCGGCCTCAAGCAACTGGTGAACACCCCCACCCACATCGCCAGACACACGCTTGACCCCATCTTCTCCGCCAGCAAACACGTTTCCTTCAATAACGCCTCCGCTCTACACTGGACCGACCACAGCTGTGTCCACATCACCTTCCGACGCGAGACCCGCCACCTCCGCACTCAACCCATCCCTCGTCAACAGTGGAACAAAATCCCCGAAGAACAGCTTTTCTCCACGCTCATCGACAACCAATCTACCTTCACCGCCGACCCTAACGACGCAGCCCTCAGCCTCACGAACTGGATCACCAACTGTGCAGACAACTTTGCTCCCCTCAGACGCCTTCCAAGACAGGCCAACACCAAAAAACCTCTCTGGTTCTCTGACACCTTTAAGGAATCAAAGAAAACCTGTCGCGCCCTCGAGAAAGCCTGGCGTAAGGACCACACCGCTGACAACATGACCGCCCTCAAGAACGCTACCTGCGAACACCACCACCTGATCCGCACAGCCAAAAGGAATTTCTTCACTGACAGACTGGACAAAAACAGCCACAACAGCAGAGAACTCTTCAGCATCGTAAAAGAGTTCTCCAACCCCAACGCCATCGCCATCACACCCTCACAAGACCTGTGCAACTCCCTTGTCACCTTCTTCCATCGTAAGATTACCGACCTTCACGACAGCTTCGGACACCAGACCCAGCCGACCAACACTGAACCCACACCCCCAGCCATCACCCTCAACGCCTGGACCCACATCAACACAGAATAAACCAAAACCACCATGAACTCAATCCACTCCGGCGCCCCCTCGGACCCCTGCCCACACTTCATCTTCAATAAAGCCGACGACATCATCGCCCGCACCTCCAGACCATCATCAACTCCTCTTTTTCATCTGCTACCTTCCCCGAAAGCTGGAAACACGCCGAAGTCAACGCCCTACTAAAGAAACCTACGGCTGACCCAAGCGACCTGAAGAACTTCCGCCCCATCTCGCTCCTCCCCTTCCCTGCCAAAGTCATAGAGAAGACCGTCAACAAGCAGCTTACCAACTTCCTTGAAGACAACAACCTTCTCGACCCCTCACAATCCGGATTCCGAGCCAACCACAGCACTGAAACCGCCCTCATCTCAGTCACAGACGACATCAGAACCTTGATGGACAACGGTGAAACAGTCGCCCTCATCCTCCTCGACCTCTCGGCTGCCTTCGACACCATCTGTCACCGCACCCTAATAACTCGCCTCCGCTCCACCGGGATCCAAGACCAGGCCCTCGACTGGATCGCCTCCTTCCTCTCCAACCGCTCTCAAAGAGTCTACCTCCCACCTTTTCGCTCAGACCCCACCGAGATCATCTGCAGCGTTCCTCAAGGCTCCTCGCTCAGCCCGACACTCTTCAATGTCTACATGAGCCCCCTCGCCGACATCGTACGCAAGCACAGCATCATCATCACCTCCTATGCCGACGACATTCAACTTATACTCTCCCTCACCAAGGACCCCGCCAGCGCAAAGACCAACCTGCAAGATGGTATGAAGGTCGTTGCAGATTGGATGAGGCTCAGCCGTCTGAAACTGAACTCAGACAAAACGGAAGTCCTCTGCAACACCCCGACTGCATGGGACGACTCCTGGTGGCCCACGGCCCTTGGCACCCCCACCGACCCCCTCAGACCACGCTTGCAACCTCGGCTTGATCTTGGACCCTCTTCTCACCATGACCAAACAAGTCAACGCCGTGTCCTCCTCCTGCTTCCTCACCCTCCGCATGCTCCGTAAGATGTTCCGCTGGATCCCCACCGACACCAGAAAGACCGTGACCCACGCCCTCGTCACTAGCCGCCTGGACTACGGCAACACCCTTTATGCTGGGACCACCGCAAAACTCCAGAAACATCTGCAACGTATTCAAAACGCCTCCGCCCGCCTCATCCTCGACATACCCCGCAACAGCCACATCTCCGCCCACCTGATACACCTGCATTGGCTCCCCGTCAGCAAAAGGATCACCTTCCGACTTCTCACCCACGCACACAAAGCCCTCCACAACAAGGGACCAGAATACCTCAACCGACGCCACAGCTTCTACGCCCCCATCCGTCTTCTCCGCTCCACCAGCCTCGCTCTCGCCGCCGTCCCTCGCATCTGCTGCTCCACAGCGGGTGGGAGGTCCTTCTCCTTCTCCTACCTGGCGGCCAAGACTTGGAACACCCTCCCCACCAGCCTCAGGACCACCCAGGACCACCCAGGACTTCTCCTCAAGACCTGGCTCTTCGAGCAGCAGTAACCCCTTCCCCCTAGCGCCTTGAGACCCACATGGGTGAGTAGCACGCTTTATAAATGTTAATGATTTGATTACTTGGGCCCTCCTGGGCTGTGACTCAGGCGGTGGCGGTGGTCTCTGGACCAGTGACGACGGTGCTGGTGGTTGTGTCTGGACCGCCGGAAATGATGGCGCACTTCTCCGCTGTGACACTCACAACAGGCTGGGCAGACTTCCTCTGGCCCTTCCCCACCTTTGTTGGAGTTACAGCTGACTCACCAATCGCCTTCGAACCCATGTCACTTGTAGTCTCACCAGGAGTCTTAAGACGGTCCCGTCGTCCACTCTCCAATTTCAGAGCCTTTACAGGGGGTGGGCTGCCAGTGCCTTGGCTCCGGGTCCTACTGCCTGCCCTGGTGGCCGATGCACTCCACAAACGTGGAACACGCACCACTGGTACTGGAGGCTTTTTGGCTGAGGCGCTACGACGGGAATGATGAATTGGAGGGGGGTGGGGGCAAAAAGGTCAATTTGACATTGGGACAGTTTCTGACGGACACTGGGATGGGTAGCTGGAGGGGGTCTGGGAGTGGAGGAAGAGGAGGTGGTTGTAGGAGGTGTCACTTTAGGTGTTTTGGGTGCAGGTGCAGGTACTGGAGGCTCTCGTGAGGTGGATGGATGTTGGGTGAGTGATTGCCGGCGTTTGTGTACTTTGGGAGGGGGCGTCACAGACACACTGGGAGAGGACACAGGGGACGTGTAAATGGCAGTGGAGGTGGTGAGTGCAGGTGAGCGGCTTGTGGTGCTGGGTGTCCTGGTGCGAGTCCTAGTGCCTGTAGATGTGGTGTATGCAGGTGTGTGTGTAGACAAGACTGGGAGGGAGGAGGGAGAAGAGGAGGAGGGGGACACAGTGGAGACAGTGGATGTTGCTGTGTCTGTATGTGGGTGAGGCTTGCGTGAGTGCCTGTGGTGTGTGTGGTGCCTATGTTTGCTTGAGCTACTTGTGTGTGTTGACTTGTGTGCATGCTGGTCTGTAGGTGTGCTTGGGATGGGCTGGGGTACAGGGGATTGGGTCTGGGTGGAGGAAGTTGGAGGGGGGAGGCTGGACACAGGGACAATGGCTGCCATCAGTGCTGAGGCCAGAGATTGCAGGGTTCGCTGAAGGGCAGCCTGACCAGAATGAATGCCCTCCAGGAATGCATTACTGTGTTGCAACTCTCGTTCTACACCCTGGATGGCATTCACAATGGTAGACTGCCCAACAGTGAGTGACCTGAGGAGGTCAATGGCCTCCTCACTGAGGGCAGCAGGGGTGACTGGGGCAGGGCCTGAGGTGCCTGGGGCGAAGGTGATTCCCACCCTCCTGGGTGAGCTGGCACGGGGCGAACACTGAGGGGCTGCTGGGAGGGCGGTGCTGGTAGGGGAGGTGGCGGCTGTACCTGTAGAAGTGGGGCGCACAGATGGTGCCGCCACCACAGGGGAGCTCCCATCGGCGGACGAGTCCGTGTCGCTGGTTGGTGATCCGGTGGCCAACGTGAAGCTCCCTTCACCCTCCGTCCCACTGGTGCATTCAGAGTCCGTGGTGTGGCCCTCCATGGCCATGTGGGATGCAGCTCCCTCGTGCTACAGTGCCACTGTACCTCCGCCTGATGATGCTGATGTACAAAAGGACAGGGGGAGCAGGAAAAGGGGGGGAGACAGAAGAAAGAGAGTTTTAGTGCATGGCATTCCGCTACCGTTGGCGGACAAGACAGACACAGCAGCCCCCTGCATTACGCCGTGCTCCTGACCTCTGCACATGCAATATCTGGGATATGGCCTACATGGCAATGGTGGAAATCTGCGCACATGGATGCCACAGGGGCAACTATACCTCAACTTGGCACTCTGCTGAGGTGGTGTTGAGTGCCACATGGCCTACATTACGGAGGGGCCTTGCCTACCGAATTCGCCCTGGCCTAGGGACACCCACAGCCCACCTCCCCCACCCAGACCCCTCCACTGCACGCAAAGTCCGCAGAATGAGGTTCTACTCACCCCCTTGTGTCTGCTGTGATGTCCTCAAGCGCCCATCCAACTCCGGGTAGGCCACTGCCAGGATCCGGAACATCAGGGGGGTCATGGTGCGACGGGCACCCCTCCCACGTTGGGAGGCCATCCCCAGCTGAGCCTCCGCTGTCTTCTTGCTGCAGCGGCGAACGTCCTCCCATCTCTTCCGGCAGTGGGTGCCCGGTCTCTGGTGGGCCCCCAGGGTCCGGACCTCCTTGGCGATGGCACGCCAGATGTCCCTCTTCTAGTGGGCGCTGACCTACATGACATGCACAAGGGAAGAGGAACAGTCATTACCAACTGCACCGTCAATGTGAGTGGCCCCCTCCCTACTCTGGCCATGTGGCCCATTCATTCCCTTGCATTAATGTTCTATGAACTCTGCCCCCTTCCCTCTTCAACCCAGCCCTCTCCACCCAGGCCTAGCCCATACAACGTGCTCCCTGTGTACTAACCTGTTGGTCTAGAGGACCGTAGAGTAGCATGTACTGGGGGAGGACCCCATCCACAAGTTTCTCCAACTCCTGTGCAGTGAAGGCAGGGGCCCTTTCCCCAGACGCAGCAGCCATCGTGGCTTCCAGACCGAGGTCACAGCAGCACTAGCAGTGTAGGTCCTCTCCTGTTGAAGGTCAGGTACCTAGTGATTGAACAGATAGAAAATGGTGGTGACGTCCGCGGCGGTGACGTCCGCGGCGGTGCGCATCATCACCACCAGCGCACCTATTCATTGGCTCCTGGGACCCATAGGGTCCAATGTTAACCAATGCAGCAGTGCGCCACGGTCTACGACCGCCTACCGCGACGGTGTGCAACGCCAGCGTAGTTACCCCACAATCCCATTGTCCAAGTTTAGAGGTCAGGCAGCCGCCATTTCAGGGGACCACATGGCTTCATTTACTACTGCGTCACACATAGCTAGGCCTACACTCAACACACATACAGGAAGGGTTTTGTGTCTGGTGTAGTCTTGTGTGTAACTGTGGGTACATGCCTGGAGGAATATTGACTGGTTCTTCGCTGTTGTCCTTCGTAGGCACCGTCAGCTGGGACATATGAGAAGATGGCGGAATCCTCCGGTGTACCGACCGCTGGTGGACCTGTTGACAATGGAAGAAAGACATGTCATCGTCACCTACAGGTTTGACCGTGCCACAATCCAGGAACTATGTACCCAGTTGGAGCCAGACCTGATGTCACCGATCCGCCATCCGACTGGAATCCCCCCTGACGTGCAGGTGCTGTCAGTGCTCCATTTCCTTGCAAGTGGGTCATTTCAGACAACAGTGGCCATGGCATCAGGGATGTCCCTGCCTATGTTTTCCAACGTCTTGTCCAGAGTGTTGTCTGCCCTGCTGAAACACGTAAGGAGATACATCATATTCCCTCAGGTGGAGGATTTGCCTACAGTGAAAGGTGACTTCTATGCCCTTGGACATATCCCCAACGTCATAGGTGCCATTGATGGCACCCATGTAGCTCTGGTCCCCCCCTGCAGGAGTGAACAGGTGTACAGGGACAGGAAGAGTTATCATTCGATGAATGTCCAGATGGTCTGTTTGGCAGACCAGTACATCTCGCAGGTAAATGCAATGTTCCCTGGCTCTGTGCATGACGCCTACATCCTGCGCAATAGCAGCATCCCTGATATGATGGGTCAACTCCAGAGGCACCGTGTATGGCTATTGGGGGACTCTGGTTACCCCAACCTTTCCTGGCTATTCACCCCAGTGAGGAATCCCAGGACCAGGGCAGAGGAATGGTACAATGATGCCCATGGGCGGACTAGGAGGGTTATCGAATGCACCTTCGGCCTTCTTAAGGCCAGGTTCAGGTGCCTCCATATGACAGGTGGATCCCTATTCTACTCACCGAAGAAGGTGTGCAACATCATCGTCGCCTGCTCCTTGCTCCATAATTTGGCATTGCGACGCCAGGTGCCTTTTCTGCAGGAGGATGATCCAGATGACGGTGTTGTGGCAGCTGTGGAGCCTGTGGAGCCTCTGGACAGTGATGAGGATGAAGCTGAGCAAGAAGAAAACGACAACAGCGAGTCAGTCATACAGGAATATTTCCAGTGACACACAGGTGAGAACATTTTCTGGTTTAACATTACATTAACTTTCACACGTCTACCTCTATCCTGTACCTACATTTCACTCACTATTTGTTAATTGAGTTGTACCCTTCCATTTCAGTTTCACAAGTGTGGTAACCTACGTGTCAACTGCTTGCATCCTTGAAGGGCTTGTGATGTGTGAGATTGGTATGTTAGCCTTACAATGGGTAACCCATTATGACACTGTAATTGATAATACAAAGTTCCAAATCATAGACTGACTCCAGTTTTTTTTAGTGTTTCAAGGGTGTTTATTTAAGTGCTCAAAAAATGAAGGGGGGTTGTAAAATGAGGATGGGTGATGGTGGAGGAATGTCCATGGCAGAGTCCAGTCTATTAGTCTCACAGGTGCACTGCCCATCTGGGCATTGGAAGTGGAGCTGGGGCAGTTCCAATCTGAACAGGGTGACAAAGTGGGACAGTGAGGGGACAATCAGGGTGGTCTTATTTCCTGGCGGGGGTCTTGCCATCTTGCTCTGTCCTGTTCCTGGATCTCAGGGCCCGCTTGCGTGGTGGTTGTCCGTCTGCAGGGGGTGGGGTGCTGGTGTGGTGGTCCTGTGGCGGGGCGTCCTGTCCACTAGCGCCAGCGGAGGTGGTGGGCAGTTCGTCGTCCTGGCTAGTGTCAGGGGCCCCTTGGAGTGCCACGGTGTCCCTCAAGGTCTTTTGAATGTCCGGCAGCACCCCTACAATGGTGCCCAGGTCGGAGCCGATGGTCCTGAGCTCCTCCCTGAACCCCAAATACTGCTCCTCCTGCAGACGCAGGGTCTCCTGCAACTTGTCCAGGACCGTCGCCATCGTCTCCTGGGAGTGGTGGTATGCTCCCAAGATGGAGGATAGGGCCTCATGGAGAGTTGGTTCCCTTGGCCTGTCCTCCCTCTGTCGCACAGCAGCCCTCCCAGTTCCCCTGTGTTCCTGTGCCTCCGTCCCCTGGACCGTGTGCCCACTACCACTGCCCCCAGGTCCCTGTTGTTGTTGGGGTGGTGGGTTACCCTGGGTGCCCTGTAGTGGTGGACACACCGCTGATTGACCTGTCCTGGGTAGGGAGGTTTGGGCCCGCTGGGTGGGTGCTGTGCTGGTGTTACCAGAGGGTGGAAGGTCGAGGTTGGGCTGTGGCTGGGCACGGGGAACCGACTGTCCTGAGGCTCACGATGGTCCGGGCTGGTCATCAAGATCCAGTGGGGCAGAGCTGCTGTCATCACTGTGGGCCTCTACTGTGGGTGGAGTGGAGTTGTCTGGACCCTCCGGTGTGGTGACATTCCTTCGTGGTCCTGCAGGGACATAAGAGCATGATTATTACATCTGTATGTATAATGGTGTGCAATGGGTGGGTGTGCGTGTACCCCAGTGCAGGCATTCCTGTGTGGGGGATTGTGTGATGATGGTTGGGGGGGTGTTCTGGGTATGTGCAGTGAGTATGCTTTGGTGAGGGGTGACCATGCTTAGTTGTGTCATGCAGGGCTTGGTGTTGGGATGGGTGGTTGGTGTCATGGGTACATTAGTGAGGATTTGGAGTATGAGGGGAGGGGTGAGGGTGGGGGTGTGTGATAGCATGCAGGTAGGGTGGGGGATATGATAGTTAAGATTTGACTTACCAGTGTCCCATCCTCCACTGACTCCTCCGAGGCCCTCAGGATGCAAGATGGTCAAGACTTGCTCCTCCCATGTTGTTAGTTGTGGGGGAGGACGTGGGGGTCCGCCGCCAGTCCGCTGCACCGCGATGTTGTGCCTGGAGACCGTGGAACGCACCTTCCCCTGTAGGTTGTTCCACCTCTTCCTGATGTCCTCCCTATTTCTTGGGTGCTGTCCCACGGTGTTCACCCTGTCCACTATTCTGTGCCATAGCTCCATCTTCCTGGCTATTGATGTGTGCTGTACCAGTGAGCCAAATAGCTGTGGCTCTACCCGTACGATTTCCTCCACCATGACCCTGAGCTCCTCCTCGGAGAAGCGGGGCTGTCTTTGGCGTGACATGGGGTGGTGTGTGTGAGGTGTGGGGTGGTGTATGTGTTGATGAGTGTGGTGATGTGTGGAGACAACATCAGAACCCTGATGGACAACAGTGAAACAGTCGCCCTCATTCTCTTCGACCTCTCGGCTGCCTTCGACACCGTCTGTCACCGCACCCTAATCACCCGCCTCCGCTCCACCGGGATCCAAGGCCAGGCCCTGGACTGGATCGCCTCCTTCCTCTCAAACCGTTCCCAAAGAGTTTACCTCCCTCCGTTTCGCTCAGAACCCACCGAGATCATCTGCGGCGTACCTCAGGGCTCATCGCTCAGCCCGACACTCTTCAATGTCTACATGAGCCCCCTCGCCAACATCGTTCGCAAGCACGACATCATCATCACCTCCTACGCCGACGACACCCAACTTATACTCTCCCTCACCAAGGACCCCGCCAGCGCCAAGACCAACCTACAAGAGGGTATGAAGGACGTCGCAGATTGGATGAGGCTCAGCCGCCTAAAGCTGAACTCTGAAAAAACAGAAGTCCTCATCCTCGGCAACACCCCGTCCGCCTGGGACGACTCCTGGTGCCCCACGGCCCTCGGCACCGCACCGACCCCCACAGAACACGCCCGCAACCTCGGCTTCATCTTGGACCCTCTTCTCACCATGACCAAGCAAGTCAACGCCGTGTCCTCCGCCTGCTTCCTCACCCTCCGCATGCTCCGCAAGATCTTCCGCTCGATCCCCGCCGACACTAGAAAAACCGTGACCCACGCCCTCGTCACGAGCCGCCTGGACTACGGCAACACCCTCTACGCCGGGACCACAGCCAAACTCCAAAATCGCCTGCAACGCATTCAAAACGCATTGGCACGCCTCATCCTCGACGTACCCCGCAACAGCCACATCTCCGCACACCTGAGACACCTGCATTGGCTCCCAGTCAGCAAAAGGATCACCTTTCGACTTCTCACCCACGCACACAAAGCCCTCCACAACAAGAGACCGGAATACCTCAACCGACGCCTCAGCTTCTACGTCCCCACCCGCCTCCTCCATTCCTCTGGTCTCGCACTCGCTGCCGTCCCTCGCATCCGCCGCTCCACGGCGGGTGGGAGATCTTTTTCCTTCCTGGCAGCCAAGAGCTGGAACTCCCTCCCCACCAGCCTCAGGACCACTCCGCTTTCCGGAGACTCCTAAAAACCTGGCTATTCGAGCAGCAGTAACCCTCCCTTTCCCCTAGTGCCTTGAGACCCGCACGGGTGAGTAGCGCGCTTTATAAATGTTAATGATTTGATTTGATTTGATGTGTAGTGGTATGTGGTGTTTTGTGCGTGGATGTTGTGTGGGTGATGATGTTGTGTGCCTCTGTGTGATGGGGTTGTCAATAGCTGTGCTTTCTCACTCGCCTTCTATCAGAATTTCTGGTTGTAGGGGTTTGTGGGTGATGTGGGTGTGTATTTTATATTGTGTTGGGTGTGTGGGAGTGGTGTGTGTATGTGTATCAGGTGTGTGTATTTGTAATTGTCCAATGTGGCTGTGTTTTGGTGCTGTGTGGGTATTTTGAGCGCAGCGGTGTGTACCGCCAATGGTATACCGCGGTTGAAAGACCGCCGTGTGGATTCATGGGTCGTAATAGCATGGGCGTGTTTCTGTTAGCGTGGAGGTGGAGGATTTGTTTCTGCATGTTTATCGCTGACCTTTGGTGTGGTGGTGTTGTGTGGGTGTCTGAATTTCGGCGGATTCCGTGATGTGTGTCATAATAGCTGTGGCGGTCTGCCGCGGCGGTGTATTGGCGGTCTTCTGCACGGCGGTAACCGCCTTTTACCACCAATGTTGTAATGACCCCCTTAGTTCTTAAAATTATGTGTTATCCCCACACATACATCTTCAGGTAGTTGACAGCCCATGCAGCAGCCAGTGCCCCCGTACAAGGACCAAGTAATTTCTTTTAGAAGCTGATAATGAACAAAAAGCAAAGGTGGCCACTGCACTAGCATCCATTGCTATAGTGATTTGCTGGCAATTTTAAATGTTTTCAAAACATTAGTCTTAGAAATGTAATTATTTTACTTCTTCAAATACATTCTGTTTTTTCTCTCCCCACTCAAGCACTTTCCCTTTTCTCCAGAGCAACCTCATCACTTCAGCTTTGTCAGAAAGGTCCAACAGAAATTTGGCACAGAATTCAATTGGCCCCATGAGTGAACACAATTTGTCTTTATCATCTTCTATGGCTAGTAATGGCACTGTCCAAATGAGATTTCAGCCTTATACTATCTTCGGATATAGAGTATACTAGCTATTATACTTCCATTTTCAGAAATCTGCAATTTTACCTTTTTTGGTTAGACCTGAAGCTGTCAAACGACAGCACTTTCTGCAATCTATCATTATGCTATTCAATGGTCTTATATCATGCTATTCAATCAACACAATGAACAAGAAGATGTTATCTCAAAAATATTACGTTCTTGAGACTGGCCAATGTCCTCTGAAAAACACTGGCTAGAGAGCATAATCCAAATGGCATATGGGTAAACTGATAAACCTCACCACATTCGACAAATACTGTTCAAAGCCTTGGATTCTGGGTGTTACCTTATCTGGTGGTAAGCAATTCAGTAGTCTAACTTGGAGAAGTACCTACCACCTGACAACAATCGAGCCCTTTCATTTATGTTTGGCAAAGCAAAGAAATCAGCAATCACAATCTAATTTAGACTCCTAAGGCTGACACAGAATCTTAAAGACCCATCACCTTTCTTGTTGATTACAACTGGTGCTAACCATTCAGTGATTTATGCTGCTCTTATTTCCCTCTGCCGCCATTTGCTTCAGCATGTCCCTGAAAGTGACTCTGATAGCCAGGGGCATCTTCCTAGATAAATGGTTTACTGCTATTGTTCCTTTCTGCAGCACTATTTTGCATATATATTATCATACAACTCCTAACTTGTCCTCAAAGATCATGGTAAATATGTTTGATATATTTTCAATTGTTTGTGTGGTACTACTAAACCTGGTCCAGTGTTCATGGATTAATGATCAGCTCAAAGACAAACTGATGAGTCCAGTCCATATATACCTTCTATGATATTTGTGAATCTAAAACTGTATATGTGCCATCATATACCCTACCACATTGAGGATGCCTAATATCCATTAGGATCTATGGGCCTCATTCCGACCCGGACGGGCGGCGGACGCCACCCGCCGGGCGGAAACCGCCCAAACACCGCCCCGCGGTCAGAAGACCGCGGGGGGCATTTCAACTTTCCCGCTGGGCCGGCGGGCGATCTGCAAAAGATCGCCCGCCGGCCCAGCGGGAAAGCGCCTTCCACGAGGATGCCGGCTCCGAATGGAGCCGGCGGAGTGGAAGGTGTGCGACGGGTGCTGTGGCACCCGTCGCGCTTTTCAGTGTCTGCTAAGCAGACACTGAAAAGCAATGTGGGGCCCTGTTAGGGGGCCCCTGCAGTGCCCATGCCATTGGCATGGGCACTGCAGGGGCCCCCAGGGGCCCCACGACACCCGTTCCCGCCAGCCAGGTTCTGGCGGTGTAAACCGCCAGAACCAGGCTGGCGGGAAGGGGGTCGGAATCCCCATGGCGGCGCAGCTTGCTGCGCCGCCATGGAGGATTCCCATGGGCAGCGGGAAACCGGCGGGAGACCGCTGGTTTCCCGTTTCTGACCGCGGCGTTACCGCCGCGGTCAGAATGCCCATGAATGCACCGCCAGCCTGTTGGCGGTGCATTCGCTGCCCTCGGCCCTGGCGGATTCAATCCGCCAGGGTCAGAATGAGGGCCTATGTCTCTTGGTTGCAACTTTAAACCAAGTTAAGTAGCCTGGAAAAGGTCCATTGAGACTTGTGTAGAATTTGCCAGAGTCTTCAGTTAGTTCTACTTCTTGTTCTCTGCTCTTGAATACCGCTGAAGGTCTATATTTTCTTCTATCAGTATCATTCTTCATCTCCAAAGTGCACACTACCTTAGGTTGATCATCATCTACATGTTCTTGTACTACTGACACTTTACTCATACTTGAACTTTTGCATATTCTGGCAAAGTGTACTTTCCTGCAACAGTTCTGGCGTTCTTTTCTGATTGTAAAGCAATTTTTTGAATCTGCAGAATGAAGAAGGCTGTTGCATTTTTTAACTCCAGTGTTACTCTAATACTTGCTTTGGTGGGTACTCTTGATATTTGTATTTCTTGAAACAGATTTTTTTCCCACCACATTTACCTCATCATCTTTATTACTAGCCTCTGCAATTTCTGACAAATTTGTGTTGATTCTTCTAACCTCTTTTATGCATTTTTCCTATTGCTCAGCTATATTTGCAATGATGATGGCTTCTATCCTCCCATTCCATCAGTAGAGGAGCTGGTGTTGTTGGAAAACTTGGAGGAACAATTATCCTTTTTGATTCCACAATGAAGTGCAGGCCAAGAGATTATTAAACATACTAATTTACTTGAAAATAAAGTATTGTAGTTTCTACCTTTTCTGCTAAGAGATGCTGTTGTCACTTACTGAACCGGCTGATGATCTCACCAAGTCATGTGACCTCTTCCTGTCAGGATGTGAGGGTAAAAATTAAAATCACTGGCGCTCAGTGATGCAGCCTTATATAATTAGATAGGCTTGTTTGCCTTGATAGACAAGAGAATGTGATGAACTTACACAGTAAAGTCAATTCACTTTTTGTGTTAACATAAGCAAGTGTGGGTGACTAATGTGGGATTAATGAAAGGGGCTAAGGGTGTGCAAGGCTTGCAGAGTGGTCATTTGCTGTGAGAATGCTTCTTCTTGTGGTGATATTTGAAAGAATAAAATAGAGGGTGGTACTTATGGGCGGAAAATGGTAGGATCGTTCTAGTGTACTGTACAGTCTGCAGAGGGGAACATCATCTGTCATTGCCCCAGCCTGCCCTCTCCCAAATGGCAACTGACTCCTTTCTCCATCTCACAACAACACTGACTTAGAAGGTGTCTGCAGTCAATGAGTGTGAGTCTACAGATAGTTCAGCTACAGCGACAGTGGCAGTCCGAACCAGAAGATTTTATTTTCCCAACACTGTGAGACTTGGTAAATGAAAGATAAGGCTGGTGATGAGTGTTACTGCTGGAGAGAGGTCAGAGATGTGTATAATGGCAGTTTTGACTCTCAAATAAAGTAGCGCAGAGGGTTAATATGCCTGCTGTGAAGAAAGTCTACCAGCATATCATAGATCTGTATTTTATGTAGATAGCTCAGTGGGTTACTTCTTTTGTCACAGAGATCCATTTGTTACTTGTGGTTCAGCCACAACTAGTGCTGCGGTGGGGGGGATGGATGGTGCTATGTATTTAGAAATCAGTTTCAAAAGCACCTACTGCAGAGTTCCTTAGAGTGTCTTGTTGTTCAAATAGGATTCATCGCTAATATTTGTTTGTTTCCTTGGACTTCATTGCATGATTTTGTTTGCAAGAAAGTTTCACTCTTAGTGTCACACATTTAGTCATTGAATGTCACTAATAAGTACACTGAAACTATGGAATGTCACACATAAGCAACCTGAATCCTTGGCAACTATGTGTCTGCTGACGATGATCCTTGTTATGGAACCGGTCACTCGTTGCCAAAAAATGAGGCGACAAACAAAAACTGGAGAATCATTGTAAAATGATTCTTCTTTTATTGTAAACAAGGAGTTGTGGCAGCCTCTAGGATAGACACCAATCTCCAACTACAAGCCTATTTTAACATAGGATGCAAGTGGAATCATTGCAATGTTCCACTGGCACACAGTGGCCTTGCCCCAAAGGGACTCAGGTCTAAGCCAGACATTATTACGTAGAGGAATATAATAAAGCTATAAATAGAGCCAAAACCAACTTCTACGCTCAGTAAAGTTTACCTTCTTCCAATCATACTGGTGTGCTCTTCAGAATCAACAGAGATATTGCATTCCAAATAACACTACAAATACCTATTTTATCCTTCCAGTTTTATAAAGACAGTAACACCTTTTTAAGGACATAATATCTATGGCTAAATAAACAGCAGTCCAAAAATAGCAATCTTCCTAGAGGCAGGCTTGCCACATTGTGTTGTTGAATTCTGCAATATCAAATCCGCAATCCTTAAGAACTTGTGCATAGATCCATAATTTGTGTAAACACCACCTTACTGTTGCACAGTGCTGAAGTGTGTAATGTTGAAGCCTGAAAATGAATCAAAACAGACCTTCAGATATAAGTAGCACCCACAAATTTTGTACACACATGGTAATGGACACCTACAAAAAAAAGTCCCAACAATCACAAATAGAAAAGTGTCCGTAAAGGTGTGTGCAAGAATATACCTCAACTGTAAGAGTATCCCCAATTTGAACCAAACAATCACATGATACTGTAGCAATTACACTACACCATGCTACAGGTGGGTGTACCCAGAATGTAACACAATATTCACTGGTGACCTGCAAACATGTCAGAGATGTATGAAGGTCTCATGTCCCCTTGGTGTGTGCAATATATCACAAACATAAGATCACATTCAAATGTAAAGTGCCAGGTCATCTGTGTAATGCCTATGTGCATATTATTGATACATCATGTCAAAATAAACACACATGCATTCTTCACTCACAAAAACAGAAACACATATATTGGTGTAAGTGTCCAGTAACAACATGAATGCTTGCACCAAAATGGATGTGTCCATCACTGATGTACAACACTAATATATACATTTAAAAAACAACTAAAACATACAGCCTGTGTTTGTCAGTGTCACAAATGAATGTAAGTGCATGGTTCACACATATGCAGAAATAACATAATCAGTAAACAATTAGTAACAATTGAGTAGTATGGCCTGCATGAAGGTAGTCTTAAAATAAAAGACTTGACATAATGAGGAGTTTAGTCACTCAATGATATGTCATAACTCCATCATACTTGGAAAATTAATGTTCCCACCCATGGTTGCCACAATGGCTTTCAGGCCCATCACTTGCCTTCTAAATTCACTGCTAGAATAAATCTCCTCTGGAAAAGGCATATATGGGGCAGAGAGCAGGCACCTCAATGATGTTATGGGGGGTGAGTCCTTGGGTTTGGGAGTGGTGGGTTTTGTATTTGAAGGGGGATATTTGGTAGAGGTGGACTGGGATATGGAAGGGGCCAGGGCAAAAAGAAGGTGTTCTTTGGGAAAATGGGTAGGGTGGTTAAGAGGGAGTTTGGGTTGGGAAGTAGAAGGAGTGGCTGTGTCTGTTGTGCATGTGTCTGTTGATGGTGTGGGTGCCTGAGGGTCTGGTGTTATGCTGTATCTTTAGTTTTGTGTCTTTTCCTGATTGTCTGTTGGGTGGGTGAGTTTGGGCGTTTATGTTGAGTATGTGTGGATGTGTCTGTTGTGGTGTGTGTTGCTTTGGTGTCTGTAGATGGGGAGGGTGTGGAAGGCTGGGCATGAGGTCGGGGTGGGTGGGAGGTTGTGGCAAATGAGGAGGCCAGATCCTGGAATGACCACTGTAGGCCAGACAGGGCACCGTGATTGCCATCAGGGTAAGCCAGTATCTGGGTGTTATGGTCAGCCAGCCCCTGGATAGCACTCATTAGTGCAGTCTGGACTACAATGATCATTCTTAAGAGATCAACAGCCTTCTCAGTGAGCGCAGACTAGGACACCAAGGCAGGGGCAAAGGTGCCTGCAGCAAAGGTGACACTGCCCCTTTAAGTGGGGTGGCTATGGCCAGGTTGTGGGGGAGCAAGAGGGAGGGTGGAGACTGGAATGCAGGGCAGATGAAGACGCAGGTGTCACAGTCTCTCCAGGGTCTGCCCCCACTAGGACGAATCTTCATTGGAAGCCACCATGGAAGATTTTGAATCACTCGTGCCTTCTGGCCAGTCCCCTCACCCCTCATTAGCAATGTCAATTCTCCTATATACATATAAGCTGCTTCATAATTGTGCACTTTGCCACTGTCACCGGTAATAAAGTCCACATTCACTGCACACATTTGCGATGTACCATCACACCTAACCCAACCATGACGTGGAGCATGTTCTGTGAAACTGTCCTTCATGTCATTGTAAAAATGCTAGCAATCCAATGTTTGCATGCAGCATGTGTCTGACCACAACTGTAATTGCCTTGAACAGGACAAGACAATTCAGTGTCACTGTCGGACAGTACTGCGGTAATGTTACATTTGATAAATTCACATGTACATTTATAAAACAGCTATATTATTTTCCATAAAACTGTCACAGGTCGAGTGAAAATATTGATTTGCAGTGATCTCATGTGCACCGTCAATACTTGGTAGCTTCTGATATTACCTAATCAGGCCTACAACATCACCTTGGCCATAACTTTGCAGCAAATAATTGTGAGAGCCACAGCTGATCACTCACAATTATTGTGAGCTACTGAAGGCCAAACCACCTGTACAATCCTTACACACAATCATACTCACAGCTACATTGGCTTCCCACCTAAACTCCCAAGAGTCAGAACACATAGGCCCTCATTACAACCCTGGCGGTCGGTGTTAAAGCGGCGGTAATACCGTCAACAGGCCGGAGGTAAAAAAAAGTGAATCACGACCATGGGGGAAACCGCCAACACATACAGCCACTTTAACACTCCGACCGCCACGGCGGTAGAAACAAACACCGCGGCGGTAACCGCCAACAGACAGGCGGAAGACAATGTACCGCCCACTGTATTACAAGGCACCAATCCGCCACCTTTTCCGGGGTGGTACCAACGCCATCAAAAGTATGGCGGAAACAGTACTTGGAATGGAAACCACTCACATCTCAACACCCAACCAGGAACCAGGATGCCATGGAGCCCGAGTTACAGGTGCTACCAGTGTTGGTTTACCTCCTCTTCTACCAGGAGCAGCAAAGAGGGCAGCGATGACCACGGTGAGTACTGCACCTAGGACACGGAGGAGGGGAAAAGAGAGTGACATACACACGCAACACGCAACAACCCCACCCAACCCTCACCCACAACACCATACACACATACATGCCGCAACATTACATATATACCCCGTAACCCTCTGGAAGAACGTAAGGACAAAAGGAAATGATTGTAACGAGTGTAATCATCTAAAATTCAGATATGGAAACAGGTCTGTAACAGAGCAGTATATACAAATATGTACAGCAACTACACAAGTCCAGATAGTGTTCTTTTCATTGTCCGTGGACCAGTGGTCCCAAAATGCATGGGCGAAGCCCACACATGATACCTGCCTCTGAACAGAGAGAACACTGCTGGGGCATCAGGTAAAAAAAAAACAGGCACCTCAGGGGGAAGGGGAGGGGGGCACCTCAGCCGGATGATGGGACGACGCCACTGCTCCACGAGGGGGCTCCATGCCCACTGATTGGTCCTGGGGAGTGCAAAGCCACAGTCTCACAAATCTCTCCAGTGGGTGGTTTGCCCACTGTTTGGTCCTGGGGAGTGCAAAGCCACAGTCTCACAAGTCTCTCAAGTGGTTGGTTTGCCCACTGTTTGGTCCTGGGGAGTGCAAATCCACAGTCTCACTAGTGGATCCTTTTCTCCACTGGTTCTGGTGGGGGCGTAGTGCCCAGAGTGCTTTATCCTGCCAAGGACTGGGGTAATGGATGCTTTTCTCCACTGGTTCTGGAGGGGGCTTAGTGCCCAGAGTGCTTCATCCTGCCAAGGACTGGGTTAGTGGATGCTGTTCTCCACTGGTTCTGGAGGGGGCTTAGTGCCCAGAGTGCTTCACCCTGCCAAGGACTGGGGTAGTGGATGCTGTTCTCCACTGGTTCTGGAGAGGGCTTTGTGTCCAGAGTGCTTCACATGGTGTGTAGCAGTTCCCATTCCCGCACCATGGTGTCAGTGCCACGAGATTTCCTGGGAACAGGTAGCATGATACTCCATGCAGGCAGAGACACACTCCACCCTGTGGCGACTCAGCCTGCCAACCTCTGGTACTGCCAGTGCTGGTTGTGGTGCCTCATGTACGCTGTGCAGGGTCCTAGACGTCTCCTGCAGCCTCGGATGACTGCCCACTGGGGATGATGTCCATGTCGGGTGTGGTGGCACAGTCTGAGTATGTCGCGGGGCAGGTGGCGGTGGTTGCGGCAGTGTTAGCGGCGGACATGCTGACAGTGGTGCATGTGTCAGCACCTGTGAAGGTAGACACCAGGACGTCTCCTGCAGCCTTGGATGGCTGCCCACTGGGGATGATGCTGGGGACTGGAGCAGAGGCAGCAGAAATGCAGGTGGGTGTGCAGGTGGCGGTACAGGTGGCAGTGCAGGTGGCGGTGATTGCGGCAGTGTCCACCGTAGTACAGGTTGTGTTCTGACCTGCAGAAGGGGTGTCACCAGTCCCTCACCCTGAGGCTCCATGTCCTGAGCTGATTTCCTTTTAGCCTTGTGTCCCTTCCCCACCTTGGAAGTCTCTGCTGGGACCTTGACACTGTCCTCTTTTGTCTTGGAGGAGGCCTTGCTGCTTGCTTGGTGCGGCTTGTCCTTATGGCATATTGTCCCCTTCTTCACCTTGGCAGGTGGCGGAATAGGGTGATCCTTGGCCTCATTAGGTGGCGCACTGGCAGCCCTGATGGGAGCAGCCCGCGATGTGACAGGACTTGCAGGGACCACAGTGCTGGAGGATTTCGTGGCTGAGGTACTGGGCTGTGATCTGGACATCCTGGCACTAGGGGAAGGATGGGGGAGGTGTAGGGAAGAGGTCAAAGTTAACGAGGAAAAGGTTTTTTGACACATTGGGATGGGAAGATGGAGCGGGTTTTGGAGTGGAGGAAGAGGTAGTGGTTGTAGGAGGTTACGTCTGCTGAATTTGGGTGAGGGTGCATGGGCTGGAGGCTGTTGTGAGGTGGATGGCAGTTGAGTGGTTGTGTGCCGGCGTTTGTGTAGTTTGGGAGGAGGGCTCACAGACACACTGGGAGAGGACACACGGGACGTATGAATGGTAGTGGGGGTGGTGATTGCACGTGAGCGGTGTGTGGTGATGGGCGTGCTGGTGATGGAGGTAGTGGCTGAGGATGTAGTGCATGCAGGTAGAGACGAGACTGGGAGGGAGGAGGAGGATGTGGAGGCGTGGGACACAGTGCAGGCAGTGGATGTTGGTGTGTCTGCATGGGGATGGTGCTTGTGTGAGTGCCTGTGGGATGTGTGGTGCATATGTTTGCCATGTCCTCTCTTGTATGTTGATGAGTGTGCATGCTGGTCTGATGGTGTGCTTGGGATAGGCTGAGGTAGAGGGAATTGGGTCTGGGTAGTGGAAGTTGGAGGGGGGAAGCTGGACACAGGGACAATGGATGCCATCAGTGCTGAGGCCAGAGCCTGAAATGCTCTCTGTTGGGCTGCCACAGCAGAATGAATGCCCTCCAGGTATGCATTTGTTTGCTGCAAATACCTCTCGACTCCCTGGATGGTACTCCAAAATGATTGATTGCCCAACCGTGAGGGATCTCAGGAGGTCAATAGCCTCCTCACTGAGGGCAGCAGGGCTGACTGGGGCAGGGCCTGAGGTGCCTGAGGCGAAGGAGATGCCAACCCTCCTGGGTGAGTGGGCACGGGAAACTCATTGAGGGGCTGCTGGGAGGGCAGTGCTGGTAGGGGGGGTGGCGGCTGTACCTTTTGTTGCGTTGGACACAGAGGTAACCGCCACCGCAAGGGAGCTCCCATCAGAGGAGTCGCCGCTGTCACTAGTGTCTCCTGCTGTCCCTGTCGTGGAGCTCCCCTCGCCCTCCATCCCACTGGTGCCTTCAGACTCCGTACATTCACCCTCCAGGGCCATGTGGGTTGCAGCTCCCTCCTGCTCCGGTGCCACTGCTCCTCCACCAGATGATGCTAATGCACACAAGGACAGGGTGACAAAACAAAAAGGGGGGGAAACAGAGGAGAGACATGGTCAATGCCTGCAACAACACCACCGTTGGCGGACACAACACAAAGGGAGCAGCCCTATGCACTAGGCCATGCACTAACAGTTCAGGGGAAAATCACAAGCCCATGGTGGACTGTGCCTATACCCATTTGATGCACACCTGGAACCCTGGTGGACCACAGAGTTGCGTGTACTGGGGGAGGACCCCATCCACCAGTTTGTCCAACTCCTCCGAAGTGAAGGCAGGGGCCCTTTCCCCAGACACTGTAGCCATTGTCGCTTCCAGACTCAGGTCACAGCAACAGTTGCAGTGTAGGTCCTCTCCTGTTGAAGGTCAAGTATCAAGTGAGTGAACAGAGAGAAAATGGCGGTCACGTCTGCAGCAGTGCGTGCCGTCACCGCCGGCGTACATCGTCATTGGCTCCTGGAACCCATAGGACCCAATGATAACCAATGCTGAATTGCGCCCCTGTCTTCGTCCGCCTACCACGATGGTATACAACGCCAGCGCAGTTACCTCATTTCCCCTTATCCCTCCATACAGGTCAGGCAGCCGCCATTTCAAGTGGCCACATGGCAGGCCAACTAACTGCGTCACAGCAGTTTTGTGCAGGAATACGGACATACAGCGCTAAACACAGATTACATCGCATTTGTTCTAAACACCCTTGTGAAACCTATGTGGTGCATGACCCTCTGCTCACCCTTCTTCTCCCTAGGCCACATCCGCTGGGGCAGATGATGAGATGGCGTCATCCACCGGTATACAGACCTCTGGTGGACTTGTCGACAATGGAAGACAGACACATCATCATCACTTACAGACTTGATCGTGCCACAATCCATGAACTGTGTGCCCAGTTGGAGAAAGACCTGATGTCAGCTATCCGCCATCCCACAGGAATCCCCCCTCTAGTGCAGGTCATGTCAGTACTCCATTTCCTGGCCAGTGGGTCCTTTCAAACAATAGTGGCCATAGCATCAGGGATGTCACAGCCAATGTTCTCTAACGTGTTGTCCAGAGTGTTGTCTGCCCAGCTACATCGTATTCCCCCAGGTGGAGGATTTGCCCACAGTAAAAGGTGACTTCTATGCCCTGGGACATATCCCCAACATCATTGGTTTCATTGATGGTACACATGTGGCATTTGTCCGCCCCCGCAGAAATGAACAGGTGTATAGAAACCGCAAAAGCTACCTTTCTATGAATGTGCAGATGGTGTGTTTGGCAGACCAGTACATCACCCATGTGAATGCCAAGTATCCTGGCTCAGTGCATGACGCTTACATTTTGAAGAATAGCAGCATCCCTTAAGTGATGGGGCAACTCCAGAGGCACTGTGTGTGGCTAATAGGTGAACCCAAAGTCCCAACACACATTACATAGGTGTCTGGCTATGGTAGAGTCCCTAATGGTTGGTGTATGTCTCACAGTTGTCCCTCTATATTTGCAGGTGACTCTGGTTACCCCAACCTGTCATGGCTACTGACCCCAGTGAGGAATCCCAGGACAAGGGCAGAGGAATGCTACAATGAGGCACATGGGCGGACTAGAAGGATAATTGAGCCTAATTTCGGCCTCCTGAATGCCAGGTTCCCTTGCCTCCATCTGACAGGTGGCTCCCTATACTACTCACCGAAGAAGGTGTGCCAGATAATCGTGGCATGCTGTATGTTGCACATCCTGGCTTTGCGACGCCTGGTACCTTTTCTACAGGAGGATGGGCCTGATGTTGGTCTTGTGGCAGCTGTGGAGCCTGTGGACAGTGAAGAAGAGGAGCCAGAAGAAGAAGATATTGACAACCGAAACAACATCATCATGCAATACTTCCAGTGAGACACATGTAGGAGACTGGCACTGCTTCTCTCATATCAGACTACTGTAGGACATTGCATGATTCTGCCTTTTTGCCTCTGTGTATGGACCCTGACAGTTCACTTTGGCTTTCCATTTTACAGATCTGTGTACCACTTTCTGCCGTCTGCTATGTTTACTGCTGCCCAACAACTGTCTAACATTGGTATGTGAAAATGAACATTGGCATTGCTATTTTTCTGAAAGTTTGCAATAACACATTTGTGAAAGTAAAGACTGACTCCAGATTGATTTGTGATTCAAGGATGTTTATTTCTGTGCTAATAAGTGGAGGGGGCTGTGCAATGGGCTGGGGTGATGGTGGAGGAATGTCCATGGTGGAGTCCAGTCTATTGGCATCACAGGTGCATTGTCCAAGGGGGCATAGGAAGTGGAGTAATGGCAGTACAAGGTGGACAGGGTAAAAGAGTGGGACAGAAGGGTGACTATCAGGAGAGTCCTATTTCCTGGCAGGGGTCTTGGCAATGTTCTCTGTCTTGTGCCTGGATCTCAGGGACCATTTGCGGGGTGGTTCTCCTTCTGCAGGGGGTGGGGTGCTGGTGGCCTGTTGGTCCTGTGGCAGGACCTCCTGTCCACTAGCACTGGCAGAGTTGGAGGGCTGTTCATCGTTCAGGCTAGTGTCAGGGGCCCACTGGTGTGCCACTGTGTCCTTCTTGGTGTTGGCCATGTCTGCCAGCACCCCTGCAATGGTGACCAGGGTTTGGTTAATGGACTTCAAGTCCTCCCTGATCCCCAGGTAGTGTTCCTCCTGCAGCCGCTGGGCCTCCTGAAACGTGGCCAGTACCGTGCCCATGGTCTCCTGGGAATTATGGTATGCTCCCATGATGTTTGAGAGTGCCTCATGGAGAGTGGGTTCCCTGGGCCTGTCCTCTCCCTGTTGCAACGCAGTCCTCCCAGCTTCCCTGTTATCCTGTGCCTCTGCCCCCTGAACCGTGTGCCCACTGCCACTGACCCCAGGTCCCTGATTGTCTTGGGTTAGTGGGTTTGCCTGGGGTCCCTGTGCTGGTGGACACACTGCTGATTGACGTGTCCCGGGGACAGTGGCATGGGCCCGCTGGGTGGGTGCTGTGGGGGTGTTTCCTGAGGGAGGAGGTTCTGTGGTTGTTTGTGACAGTGGCAGGGGAACCGACTGTCCCGAAGTCCCAGATGGGTCGGGCTGGTCATCTTGATCCATGCGTGCAGAGCTGCTGTTGTCACTGTGGGCCTCTTCTGTGGGGTGGGGGCTGGATATGTCTGGCACCTCCTGTCCAGAGACGTTGCGTAGGGGTCCTGTTGGGGGGTAAATGCATAGTTATTGTATCTGTGTGTGCCCTCTTGTCCAATGTGTGAGTTACCCTCTACTCCTGTGGTTGGCTTATTGTCTTTGGCCTTGTGTGATAGTTAATTTTGGGGCCTGGGTTAGTATCGGTACTGGATATGCTTTAGTGATGGGTGTCCATGCATTAGTGTGACATGCAGGCCTTCGGATTGGGATGTGTGGTTTGTGATAATGGGGTTTCTGTGGGGTGTTGGGGTGATGAGTATGAGGGTAGGGGTAGGGGTAGGGGTAGGAGTTTGTGATGGCATACAGGTAAGGTGGGGGATATAGTACTAAAGATATGACTTACCAGAGTCCAGTCCTCCTGCTACTCCTGCGAGCTCTCGGGATGCATGATTGCCAAGACTTGCTCCTCCCATGTTGTTAGTTGTGGGGGTCTACTGCCAGTCCTCTGTACTTCTACCTGGTGTCTGGATACCACTCAATGCACCTTCCCCCGTAGGTCATTCCACCTCTTCCTGATGTCATCCCGTGTTCTTGGATGCTGTCCCACTGCGTTGATCCTGACGACAATTCTTCGCCATAGCTCCATCTTCCTTGCAATGGTTTTCTGCTGCACCTGTGATCCGAATAGCTGTGGCTCTACCCAGATGATTTCCTCCACCATGACCCTG
Source organism: Pleurodeles waltl (assembly GCF_031143425.1). NCBI lineage: Eukaryota > Metazoa > Chordata > Amphibia > Caudata > Salamandridae > Pleurodeles > Pleurodeles waltl. Next base: position 708,066,892 of record NC_090438.1, on the reverse strand, counting down.
AGCTCCTCCTCAGAAAACCTGGGGTGTCTTTGTGGTGCCATGATGTGGTGTGGGTGATGTGTGAGGTGCTGTCTGTTGTGATGTGTGGGGGGATGTGTTGGGGGTGTGTTGTTTGAAGTGCGTGGATGCTGTTTGAGTGATGGTGTTGTGTGCCTGTGGATGCTGGTGTTGTGTTTGCTATTTTTTCTCTCTGGGCTTCTTCCAAACAGGTCGTTGTAAGGGTTTGTGGGTAATGTGGGTGTGTGTTTTATATTGGATTGAGTGTGTGGGTGTGGTGTGTGTATGTGTGTCAGGTGTGTGTATTTTGAATTGTCCAATGTGGTTGTGCTTTGTAAGTGTGTGTGTATTTTGAGCGCAGCAGTGTGTACCGTCAATGGATTACCGGGGTTGAATGACCTCCGTGTTGATTCGTGGGTTGTGATAGTGTGGGCGTAGTTCTGTTGGCGTGACGGTGTAGGTTTTGGTATCGCCAGTTCATCACTGACCTTTGGTCTGGCGGACTTGTGTGGGTGTCTGTATTGTGGCAGATTACAAGATGTGGGTCGTAATACCTGTAGTGGATTTCTGCCGTGGCAACGGTATCTTGACGGCCGTCAGCACGGCGGTAAGCGGGATTTACCACCAGGGTTGTGATGAGGGCCATAGTCTGCATCACACGCAGTGACTGAAGGCAAGTTAAGAAGGGCTGCTATGTGTCAATGAGAGCAGGGATATGTGGGTTGTTTAAATAAGTGTGATTTCAGACTGGGATCCAGTGTCATCTAAACTTGCTGCACCTAAAATAAGTTTACCTATATGTGGTGCCATGACAGGTTTTAACTATACAGAGCAAACTGATACACAATATGTGCTAGAATCCCATGTGACAGTACAGCACCAGACAACTCCAGACCCCCCACATTTTTCACTCAACATCACTGTCATTTTAATATTGGTTATATGTTATCGGTCATACTACTGGTACACTGTCTACTGGCCACTGGTAGTCAGTGGCCTGCAGTTTGTGTGATGAAATAGGACTTGTGTGTTACATAAACACACATTACAGCTTCTACGTTCAGGTGACTTAACATTTCCATGCACAGACATTTCAGACTTTGGTCACAAAAATCTGTCCCAGCTACGTCATTCTGTCAACTCCAAGCACAATACCACCCACATTACCAAAAAGCAACCAAATAGCCTGTGAATCATAAAGGAAGAGGTTACTCAGTCAAACATAACCCAATCAGGTAACCGAAAGTTGGTTGTACAGGGACAAAGTCTCCCTGGCAAGGAGCTCCAGCTCCTCAGGGGAGAAGGCAGAGGCCCTGCCACCTGCTTTGCCCAGCACCCTGGCTGCCAGAGCCAGGCAACAGCAGCAAAAAATGAGGTCTTGATGGCTGAAGTGTTAGGAGGTAAGTGAGTGTTTTTTCACAACGCACATACATGATACGATGGACACGATCCGTGATGGAGACGGACACGACCATTGTTTTTTGTGTGTAGCCGTCACACACATTCGCCTATGGTAGGGCCTGTAGTGGAGGTTATCACCTACTATGCAGTCAACCTCCGCTGACGACTGTTGGGGAGCCAATGTCCTGATAGCAAGGTCAGGCAGCCACCATTTTAGGGTATAAAGCTGCACATTTTACAATTGTTTATGAGTCACCAGCACTCAGAACGGACACTACTGCATTTCTAAAAGTCAGAGATGAATGACACTTTTCTTGGCAAGATATGACGCAATAAAATGTGAACCATGACTGTGTTTGACAATGATAGTGCCATGGGGAAGACATTTTTAAAAAAAAAGTAATTTAAAAATAGGTGCAAATAATACAGTTCAAATGTATGACTAAAAAAACCTAAATATGTTTTTTTACATCATAGTGGACCAAATATTTGATGTCAATGTGTGTACACATATTACCGAATGGCATTTCCACTGTTACCCTGAAGTCAGATGTGAATTGACATTGAAAGTATGGAGTGACCATTTCACCTAAACTTTTCTATTCTATACATACAGACATCTGAACCCAGCCATGGGTAGGAGACGACAAGCCTCAGGTGTTCCGGTCCTTTCCAGACCTTGCCATCATGGAGGAAAGGGATGTCATCAAGCATTATCACCTAAATAGGCACATAGGGCCTCATTTGGACCTCCGCGGTCTTTTTTCAAGAACGCCGAGGTACCGCCGTGCTGAAGACCGCTAGTGCAGGCGGTTTTCCGCACAGCGTATTATGACTGCTAGCAGCCCTCCGCCCTTTTCCGGACGGAGAGCCGCCAGCAGACATACTGGTGGTCGGCGATGAAGTGGAGACTGCTCTACCTCCACCACCACGTCATCAGAACACCGCCCACCGAATCACAACCCAGGATTCGGCATGGCGGTGTTCTGGTGATGGGGTGCTGGCGGCGGAGCAGCCCCCATGGATCCCGTTCCCTCCCGGAGGATCACTGGACCAGGTAAGGTGTCTCCAGCCCAGCGGTCGTTACCATCCTGGCGATCGTAGTGGAGAAGTGGTGGTTTGGCGTGGCGGTCACCGCCATGCTTGTAATTTCATTTTTTTTCCCGTCAGCCTGTTTGCGGTATTACTGCCTCTTCTCCACCGACCGCCAGGGTTGCAATGAGGGCCATTATCTTGGATTTGTGTCAGCAGTTGGAGCCTGATGTCCTGCCTCACAATAAGAATCCAGCACCAAAAGTAAAACTTGTGGCAGTATTGCCTTTTGTAGCCACTGGCACCTTTCAATACACTGTGGCGGTATCAGGGTGCATGTCCCAGCCAACATTCAGCAGTGTGCTACAAGCAGTCCTTGCTTCCCTGATGACAAACATCAACAATTACATCCAATTCGCATATCCACAGGATTTGGCCACTGTGAAGGGAGAATGTCATGCTTTGGGTGGAGTACCACATGTGGTTGGAGCAATAGATGGCATGCATATTGCCTTGGTGCCACCACACAACAGAGAACAGGTCTACTGCAATCGGAAGAACGTCTATTTCATCAATGTGCAAGTTGTCTACTTACCTGATTTTTACATCTGAAGTGTGTGCCCTCTTCCTTGGGTCAACACATGTTTAATTCTTTCTACGGAACAGCAATATACCCATGCAGATGCCACAACTTGGACCAGAGAGGGCCTGGTGTGATGGTAAGTACATGACTTTTGATCTTTTGCCTGAATCCTAGTTTAGGAAGGGACAATGGTTTGATATGTGAAAAATATGTTGATGTGTTGCTTCCGTGTAGGAGATGCAGCGTATAGGAACTGACCATGGTTATTGGTACCTCTGAAGAATCCAATAGCACCAGGGGAAGTCTGCTTCAATGAGGCCCATGGGAGAACATGGAGGCCAGTGGAGCGGGCTTTCGGGCTCCTGAAGAATAGGTTTAGGTGCCTCCACAACACCGGTGGAGCCTTCCTCTGCTCACCCGATAAGATGTGCCATATCATGGTTGCCTGCTGCATTCTCCATAACATCGCCCTGCGGAGAGACATCCCTATAATTGCAGAGGATGGAGACTGTAATGAACCCCCAGGTGAGGATGTTGAAATGCCATATGGAGATGACAGTGGGGAAGAAGAAGGAGTTGACTAACATCAAATTGTGATTGCCCACTTCTTCACCTGAATGTACGTTTACCTTTACAAATTCAATAAAAGCTCTAATGTCAGTACAACTTGTGCCCTAGGGTACATATCTGTCTGCTATGGTAATGTGTTAGGAATGGTCTGCGCAGGAACGTTCAAGGTAAATATGTTAGTGGATCAAAGTTTCCCTACATTGGGTTATGTGGTCATTGGCATAGATGAAATGTGTGTCCTTGTGACTTGTCAATTGAGTTCAATTTAATAGATGGTAAAAAAATAATTTCCCCTTGTTATTTTGTTTCAGGGTCCTTCACCATGTCATATTCATTTGGATATTTCAATGTTGTGACATTGTGATGCTACGTGGACTAAGCAGGTGCCATCAACTCCATTTCGTGTCCTGCAGCAGCTGCAAGGCACGGCTGTTTTTCTTCACAGAGTTCTTTCCTCTTCACAAGTACAGAGCAGGACGGTTTCTGGAACATTGGATGTGGGATGCTCCGTTGATAATGTGCACAAGGTTGGGTTGTTTTTGCCAGAGGAATGTACAGCTCTGTCTCAGAGCAAACATTGGAGCCTGGCCAACTCCTTTGACTGATTTTGATGCAGATGAGTACAGCCAGCATTCATTTCATAACAGAAGGGAGGGGGTTTCTAGAACTATCTCCTTGAGTTGTTTTAAGGTATAAAAGGCTGGGAAACGTGATACTCAGGCATGAGCTTGCCTGTGGAACGGACGCGCTGCCCAGGGGTCTTTTGGTGGTCCCGATCAAGACTCCCTGCCTGACTGCTGAGGGCTCCCCAGTTGCTGGCGAGGATGTTGTCTGCAACTCAATCGGTGATGTATTTTAAGCCTTGATAATTTGGTTCATGTAAATATGTTCTATTGATATTTCGCACATTTCTTCTGCTGGGATATCTTACGTTTTGATCACTTCATTTATATTCTTATTTATGCATGTTTATGTCTTTCATTTGATGTTTGGAAAGTGCCTTATTTCATAGTAAGAGTGCTGAGTTTCTACAGCATTGTGTCCTATTTCAAGAGTGAAGCAATACAGACATTTGCTGTGATATGTTGCTGTTTGGAAGTACAAGTGTACATGTGTTGATCCTGGGACAGACAGCCACTTGGGATGGAGAAATCTTTCCCAGAAACAACTTGCACTCCGATAGCATGGAAGTTCAGAAGATTGTATCTGACCTGTTTTTGTTTGATGCTGCCATTAAGGCAATATGTTCCACTCAAGTTGCTCAACCACATGTATATGTCAAGCCCTAGCATACTGTTCTCCATTCACATTGGCTAAATCTTCCATTTGTGGACAGTGGGGTAGCTGTTGATGTATTTCATCAAAGGTGAGTAAATGTTTTGTTAGCACACCACTGAATGGTGAATGTGTTATTGCATCACACATTGCCACAGTGCCCTTTACTGGTCATGTGGCCTCAAATGTTGTCATTGCCATGATGTAGACTACTTGTATTATTGATCTAGGATTCCTGTTGTGGGGGCAGGACGTGTGGCTCCAACTGAGGTCATGCCTCAATGAAAGTGTTCCTATTTAATTTGTTCCCCTTCCATGTTCCCTTTCCTCCATGGTATCAAGCTAGTGGAACATACAACCCTGAATGGCACAGATATTGAGGTAGGAGAGGTTTTTGTAACCCAGGCTCCATTTCTAGAAGGACCTATTTCTAACATGTGTATGTTCCACATACATTCTCAGTGGAGTAAGTTTACTTTAAATAATTTGTTTACACTTTCCCTCTTTGTAATTATTTATTCTTTCCTAAATTGATATTCTATACTTTTCCCAACAAGATGGTGGAAGATAGACATGACAAAGGAAATGCCACAATTAATCAAACAAGAGTCTTGTACTCTGTGTCCGTTACATTTATTATGAAAAAAGTGTGAGGTGAAGTTAATTAAAAAGAGTTGATCATGGTGGATAGAAACATGGTAGTAGAGCCAAATACAAGTTGAAGTCTAATGCTCAAAATACTTCTGTCCTCTGAAAAGTTAAATTTGTCAATGAAACAGTCCACAGAGTGAATGGTAGACACACAAGTAGGAAATTAGACTCTGCATCTCTTGGAGGTGGTGGCGTTGGCCTTGCCATCCTCTGCTGCTGGTCCAGATGACCGGGAAGGGTGACAGGTGCAGGAACTGGGGTGGTAAGAGCAGGCTCATCCTGTGGCAGGGCCTCCTTGTCTGTGGCTGGCAGTGGTATACTTTGCTCAGATGTTGAGGGACCACAGACTGGGGAAAGCTCTGAGCATAATGTGATAGATGTCATACATCACCCCAGTCAAGGAGCACAAATTGGAATTGATGTTCTGCATCTCTGCGTCATTCTCCCTCTGTCCCTGCTTTACGTCCTGGAGCTCATTTAGGATCTGGCCCATCGCGTCTTGGGACTGTTGGACTTATCCCAATACTTGGGTGGTCTGGCTAACAAAAACCCCAGTGGCCTCCCTTGGCTGGCCCACAGATTTCCTCTCACGATCCCTACCCCCACCAGCCTGTGCCCTTGAAGTGTGCTCCAAACCACTGGGTCTTGGAAGACCTGTCGGCTGAGGTGTTGGTGGCTCAACAGTATCCAGGACTGGGGGACACAGGATTGGGGTGCTGGTTCTCAGCGTACAGTAAGTGGACGTGTTCACATGCTGAGGTCTTGTTGCAGCTGTGGTGGGAGGCCTAGCTGTGGGCTGGGTTTAACTCACAGGAGCTGTGTGGACAGATAGACCAGAAGGACCAGCTTGTTCCTCATCACCCTGAGTTGCAGCATCGGAGTTCTCACTGAAGGGTTGCTCCTGGGCAGGAGTGGAAGTGTCTTATTTGGCAAATGATGGTGGACTGGGCCGGGTGGTTGGGCATGTGAAGGATACAGAGAAAATGTGATTACTTAGAAAGAGAGCAATTGACAGATCACGCCTTTGTGTTATTTTCATTGTTTTACCAAGGCTTAGCAGATTACAAAACATTGGATACAAAGTGGTTCACAATGCACATGATAATGTAATTGGTCATCATACGGACAGTGGAATTTCATTTGTGTGTGGCTACTAATTCTGTTCATTATGCCACAACACATTATTGGATATCTTGGATTCAACAAACAATGAATAATGTAAGCATTTTCAGCAATTCAATTTAGCTATGAGCATGTGTCAACTTGGTTGAGATACACAAGAAATTATACTTTAATCCAGATTCAATAATAGAGCATTATGGCAGTTGTCGTCATCTGTTGACATCATGGGCAATACTTGTTTGAAAAATAAGTCACACAAATCACTTCCGAAGACTATCTTCGTGATGAAAACACCTGTGCAACTGGTACACATATATGGCTATAAAGTGACTAGGGGAAAATACAACTCAGAAACACCATACTCTCCTGTGAAAATGGATTTAGTTTTGGACCTGTTTTTGGAAGCATAACAGCATACATTGATAGACAATAATTGGGAGAGCCCATGCAAATGATGATCCATGAAGAACTACACACAACCTGACTATACATATTGTATTCTGTTAGAAGGAGTGCTACACCCATGCTGTTGGTATTTGTATGACACAACAGATTTTGTTTAGTCAAAATTAGCTACATATGTGTTGCTAAAGTTGTTGCAGCATTCTAAAAGTCCACCTTAAGTTCAGGACTCCATTGGTTATTAGGGAGACATACATAGGTCTGACTTCACTCCACCAGGGATATCAGTCAAGCCTTCAGGATGTAGGATTTGCAAGACCTTCTCCTCCCAGGGAAAGAGTTGTAATGAGGGAGAGGAGAACCACCACCAGTCCTCTGAGCCTCCAGGTAACGCTTGGAGGCCAGTGAATGAACCTTCTCCCATAGGTCGTTCTACCTCTTCCTAATCGCCTCCTGTGTGTGCAGGTTGCTAGCTACTGCATTCACCCTGTCAAGTATTCTGGTCCACATTTACCTTTTATGAGATGGCAGTGTGTTGGACTTGTGCTCCAAACAATTGTGCCTCTACTCTAATAATTTCTTCCACCATGACAGACAATTCTCCCTCTGTGAAACAAGGCTTTCTTCTCCCTGGCACTGTGAAATACACCTAAACAAAACTAATGCTAAAAAAATGAAGGATACTGTACAAAAACTAAATTTAACAAAAAGACACAAAGGAAGAGGTAAACAGATTAAAAAACCTGTCTCCTATGTTATGGTTTTGGCTGGCTCTCTGGTCTTCTGCAGTGGAATGGCAAATGATCATGGTATGATATTGAGTGTGTTTTATAGTGTGTTCTGCAGGTGTTCACAATTATCCAGTTTGCAACAGGTGTGGGCTACTAGCATCTAGCCAATGACCACAGCCATAGTACTATACTGAATGGACTCGGCCATCATGGGTCCAACCGTAACACACCACCAGCACAACTGTGTGATCTAAATATGCTTTGCAGGATGACACCATCGAGACATCGACAAAGTGCTAATCGTCGGCATCAGAGTCCATCACGTCGGCTGCGGGATGCAGCTGGTGCAATGAAGTACACTCCATCATGGCAGCTTTGGCTTTGCCGCAATGCATCGAAATATAGTGGGTGGGAGACCACCGACGTGACAGTCTTTTCAGGCCTGCCACCAACATGGCTTGGCGGTAAGACTGCCAAAATCTAAATCCAGCCCTTAGTACAGCCTGGCACCACCACCTTCTATTCTTTTCTCCAGAGTTGGCAATGTGACTAATGGCTGAGTCTGTGCTGGTCAGCTGTGGTGCCCTCTGCCAAATACTCTGCATCCTGGGCAGGCTTCTCTCCCAAGCCTGCAAGGACTCCTGCAGCTAAGGGTGAGGCTGACTTCAGTTCAGCAAGGGACATTCCCAGCTGATGCATGTTACTTTTGTCTGTCACAGGCTCCTTCTTGCCTTCAGGCATGCCCCGTTCATCCTCCCCTTCCCTTGCACCGACCCTTCAATGGAAGTCTTTCCATCAAGGGCTGTCTGGATGATGTTGGTCTCCCAGGCTACTCCTTTGCCGATATGCTAAGCCTTTTCTTAGAGGTGGGGAGGTCATTGTACTCCGACTTTGGCTGTCATAGGTATTCTTTAATATGCAACTGTTTGTTTAATCAGTGGCTTACCTGTACTCCAAAGATATTCCAACCAATGGCTTCACCCACTTCAACTTACTTCTGCTCATACCCACTTCAACTTACTTCTGCTCATTACAGTCTCCCAATATCTGCCCGTACAGGCTAGCAGGGAAGTCAGATCCAACTTGTGTTGTATCTTTTGAGCCTTCAAGTCAGCCCCTCCAACCTGCTATTACTTCTAATTGCACTCAATCCTTTGCTATTCCACCCTATGAAGCACAAAAGGTTGGAGGACTAAAACAAAACCTTCAAGACTGAAGGTTATGCTGGCCGCAGCGCGAGGTTAGAAGTGACCTCTGACCCTGCATCCTTGCAGGCAGGTCGCTTCCTCCTCACCACTGCTCCGGTAAGTGCTGCCATTGTTTTGGGCTTGTTTGGGCTTGTCTGGGCTTGTCTGGGCTTGTTTGGACTTCTTGGCTTCTCCTCTCCCAGAAGGCCCCGCCCCCCCTCCTCCTCAGAGCTCTTCCCGATCCTGACTCCTGCTGCCCCTGCCCCCACACTCCCATTGGAGGTTTCCTTCCCTCCTCCCAGCTGCCACTCCCTCCCACCTCCCCTCTTATGCCAGCCGCAGCACGAAAGCACAGCGGATGCGCGCAGCGTGCGCGCCGCTGGTGCACCGAAAGGTACGCCAAAGGCAAGCCCGTCTGCACCTGTCCACGCAAAGACCGCGCCCAGTGCGAGACCCCCTGGCCAACACGCCTCCCGCGCCACCAAACACCTTTACACTGCCAACAAACTCCACGCCCTTAGCCCAGGACGCTCATCCATCTGCTTCCAGTCCACACCGACGCGCACCAAAGGACCCTTCTCCTGCAAAGCCTGCAATTTCACCTGCAACCTAACCTCCAAACACCAAATCAAAACAGACAACCACCTAAGATGCATCCTACTTAACACCCGCTCCGTCCACAAACATGCAATTGAACTCTGGGACCTCCTGACCACATACTCGCACAACGTCGCACTCCTCACCGAAATCTGGATGAATTCGGTCTCAGAACCAGACGCAGCCATAGCCATACCAGAAAACTACAAGATCACCAGAAGAGACCGAATCAACAGACCAGGAGGAGGAATCGCTATAGTCCACAAAAACACCACAAGAGTCTCCACCAACTCCCACAACACCATCAACTCCGCCGAGCACCTCCACTTCAAAATCCACATCAACGCCAACAACACACTCAGAGGAACACTCGTCTACAGACCCCCTGGACCAAGACCACAGTTCTGAGACGACATCGCTGACGCCATCAGCTCCCAAGCCCTTGCCTCAACAGACTACATCCTCCTTGGTGACCTAAACTTCCACCTAGAAAATAACAACAATATCAACACCAGCAACCTAATCGACAACCTCGACAACTTCGGCCTCAAGCAACTCGTCACTACACCCACCCACTCCGCAGACCACACACTGGACCCCATCTTCTCAGCCAGCAAACACGTCTCTTTCAGCCACACCACCGAACTCAGTTGTACAGACCACCACTGCATCCACTTCTCCCACCAAAAACCAGTCACTCACCACCACCGCACACAACCCCCCGACGCAACTGGAGCAAAATATCAACGGATCAACTGATCTCCACTCTCGCCCGGGCCCCACCCCCTGGAACTCTGGACCCCAACATAGCCACCACCAACCTGCATCGCTTGATAGAAGATTGTGCCAACACCCTTGCACCGCTCAAAAAAAAAAAAAAAACCTCCCACAGAATCAAGGCCAGCTGGTTCACCCCATAACTACAGGAATCCAAACGGCTATGTCGCAGAATGGAAAAAAAACTGTCACCTTGACCCTACCAACTCCAACCACATCGCATTCAAGGATGCCCTACGCAAACATCACCAACTGATCCGCACCACCAAAAGGACCCACTTCAAAAACTGCATCGACGCCAACGCTCACAACAGTAAAGAGCTCTTCGGCATCGTCAATGAGCTCTTCACCCCCAGAACCTGCTCCAACGAACCCCCTCCATCACAGGAGTTCTGCAACTCACTGGCAACCCACTTCCATTGAAAGATAGAAGAAATCCACAATAGCTTCAAACCCCAGACCCGCCAGCTGACTACAAACACCCAAGAACCCAACGCTCCAAGCAACACCCACCTCCTCCACACCTGGACCCCCGTCAACATAGAGGACACCGCCACCACCATGGCCTCCATCCACTCCGGATCACCATCGGACCCCTGCCCACACCATATCTCCAATAAGGCAAACATCATCATCGCCCCCCACCTCTGCAAAACCATCAACAGCTCCTTTGAGTCAGCCACCTTCCCAGAAAGATGGAAGCACGCAGAAATCAACGTCCTGCTAAAGAAACCAAAGGCAGACCCAGACAACCCCAAGAACTGCCAGGCCGATCTCCCTACTCCCCTTCCCAGCCAAGGTCATCGAAAAAATTGTAAACAGCCAACTATCCCGGTTCCTGGAAGAGAGCAAAGTACTCAACATCTCCCAATCCGGATTCTGCAGAAACCACAGCACTGAGACTGCACTCATTGCTGCCACAGACGACATTAGGACCATGCTCGACGAAGGAGAAACAGCAGCACTCATCCTCCTGGACCTCTCTGCAGCTTTCAACACGGTATGTCACCACACTCTCCGCACACGCCTCCACAATGCTGGAATCCGCGACAAGGCACTCGACTGGATCTCGTCATTTCTCTCAGGAAGAACCCACATAGTCCGCCTCCCACCGTTCCTATCAGAAGCCTCCAGAATCATCGGTGGTGTTCCCCAAGGATCTTCGCTCAGCCCCACACTCTTCAACGTTTACATGGCCCCCCTCGCCAACATCGCACGAACCCACCACATCAACATAGTTTCCTACGCAGACGACACTCAGCTCATCCTCTCCCTCACGAAAGACCCTACAACTGCAAAGAACAACCTCCACAACGGACTTCACGCCATCGCCAGCTGGATGGAATCAAACCACCTTAAGTTAAACACAGAGAAGACAGAAATCCTCATCTTTGGCACCAACCCCTCAACTTGGAATGACTCCTGGTGGCCCACCTCCCTAGGAACCGCACCCTCACCCACCACCCACGCAGGCAACCTAGGGAAAATACAGAGGGATAAAGAGGGAATAGAGTCTATTTTTAGGGCACATTTTTGTAGAATACACGAGGAAGGCCTTGATATTGAAGATTTATTTACCCTGGCTCAAACTCCCTAATTGGCACTGGAAGTAGCAGGCAGTCCTATTCACCCTATAGAGATAGTAGAGGTAGTTAATGTGGCGATGGAACTTCCATGATGTTAAGCCCCATGGGAGGATGGCTTTCTGTCTGAATTGTACTAATTGATGATTATATATCTGAAGAATCTGCTAACACATTGTTCAATTATATTTTTTCAGGAGGGGCCCCACCCTCTTCATTTAAGAGAGGACTAATAACCTGATTTGCTAAAATGATGCATTCCTACTGCCTCATTACCTTACTTAATGCAGATTACAAGATATTTATGAAGATTTTAGCTAGGATAATATCAGAGGTAATAACTGATCTAGTAGCGGTAGATCAGAATGGATTTTGCCTACACGCCAACTATATTCTAATACACACTTTTTAATTTAAGCCATGGATTACTACCAACCATCCAGATTCCAGCAGTAGTGTTGTTTATAGATGCCTAAAAAGCATTTCATTTGATGAATTGGAAGTTTTCATTTAAAACTTTGGAAATAATTAAATTTCGGGGCCATCTTATTAAGCCAATTGCCCAAATATATCAATGCTGTAGAGCTCAAATGACATTAAATGGGAACATTTCAGCCAATATAAATATTTCTCGGGGCACTAGGCAAGGGTGTCCATTGTCACATTTATTGTTTTCAGCTTTTATTGAAACCCTTGCATGTGCCTGGAGGAGGATAGAAGGATTCTGAGCCTCAGTGCCAGACTCTCCTAAACTAAATTATATGCAGATGATCTGGTCATTTATATTCATCCAGACTTTGCAGCTATTCAGAAACTGTTTGAACTCTTAGGAAATTTTTCAGCTGTCACAGAATATACCATACACATCACCAAGGCAGAGATGCTGCTTTTTAAAACTGACAGAGAGGACTTGCCAAAATGTATTTACAAGGTCTATGATAGAGGTCCTATTAGGTATCTGAGGATTAAATTTACAAGTCATCTTGATGATCTTTATAAGATGAATTATATTCTCCTAATCAACAGAAGCTGCACATTTTGACTGTTGGCAGGGTTGCAATGGATACAATGCTTACTCTGCCCATATTGAACTTTTTATTTATAACAATCCCAGGTCACCTAACCAATGCATTTTTGTTAACATTTAATGTGAGGATTTCTGCCTTTATCTGAAATAAGGTAAATCCTTGAATAAGCCTTCCAAAGTTAAATCTTCACTGGGAAGCGGGAGGAACGACACTCCCAGATTGGAAAGTGTATAATTTGGGAGCTTTTTTGGTTATGCATACCAGGATCTATAATATATCTAAGATGTCAGAGATAGATAATTTTTATTTGACAAGTTTTCTAGAAGAGGTTCCACCATACCTAGATTTCTTGAAACCCTATGAGAGCTAAACACAAGACAGTGGCTTTATTTAAGCAGAAGCAAAAACAAGAATAAAATATCTTGGCATCCTACACATTCATGCAGTGCTCCCCTTCCAATGTCTGTGTCAGATCTAAAACAAGCTACAAGGTGGTGGGAAAGAGATAATTTGGTACTGGTAGCAGACTGGATTGCTAATACTGAAATATTATCCTGGGAAGGAAGGCAGGCAGGATCTGCCCAGGTCTACAACATCCTGGAATATTTACAAACGCAAAGTGTACACAAGAAACTACTCCCTCTTCAGATGAAGGAATCAGTGGAAAGAGTGATGGCAATATATAATTCTAAAAGTTCTGCAATATGTGTGGGCAATGGGTAAGATAGCTTCATACTTGCTATAAAGAGGCTGATAATATGTTTGCATTGCTCAAAAAAGTGGATGAAGGATGTTAGAGTGAATGTGGCTCAGGGGAACTGGTCAGAAATATCAATTTTTAACACCTAAATGTTGAAAGAGGCTAACCTTAAATGAGTACAGATGTACTCATTGTGGCTAGGATACTACATGAGCCAAATATGAATATTTCAGATAGCTGTCCTAGATGTAACCTAAAGGGCACATGGCAACACATGATTTAGAGCTGTCGGAAACTAAATAGATTCTAGGAAAAAGTTTTAACATATGTACAGGAGGATGTGGGAGCTTCGTTTGTGATAGATGGTAAGACTATACTTCTAGGAAGTTCTAGACACCTGGGCTTAAAGACTAGCTTGTGGCATATAGCAATTTTATTAGCTCGATCAGTGATAACTAACTAATGGAAATCAAGGGACCTGCCCAAATTTCAAATATGGCTGAATAAGTTGCACACTGTTTATAACAAAGAATATGTATATGCCAAAAGGGTGGGGGAGAAGCAAGAATTATTTTTAAAATTAGGCAGTTTTATTCGCTGTAAGAAAGATACTTTAGGAAAGAAGACTTAGAATCACTGCACAGTTGCACTTTTTTTCCTCTGGCACTTTTTATAATAATGTATCTGGGACTCTTAGCCTGTTTGTGATTGAGCACTTATTTTTGTCCTTTAGTAAAGGAAATGTAGTCGGACCCATGTTAGGGTTATTCAGATGTAACACTGAATATAGAATACATTTTGAAAATGTCTAAAATGTATTTTAGAAAGATAAGTTAAAACAAATGCCCTTCTTCTAGAACTTTATTTAGCAATAAATTAGTTTGCATCTTTAGCTACAAAAGTGGTAAGGTCTTTGGTATAGTTATTTGGCTGTTTTGTAGAATAATTATTCATCCATTCTTTTCTGGAAGGAAATTAATTCATGTGTTGTTCAGCAACTGTGAAACTAAAAAACAGTGTGGAATGAAAGTAGAGTCTCATTGATAAACATAGGTTTTGGGGTTTGGTGTAAAACCATACATTAGTTTATGATATATTAGTATTTTAGAAGTATGTCAAGAGCACAATATAGAGTTAAAAAATAGACATATCGTGAAATAAGAGTACTGACTCTTGATGAAGACAAGAAAAGTTTCTTTATTGTCAACTTAACCACTGTTTTATATTCACAGACCAGTTCCAGTCTCCTTCAAACATCAACAACATCAAATCCACCCCAGAGCAGACAACATATGACCTTCAACTCCCTTTAGATTTCACCATACAATGACAATCCTTCTGAGAGACAAAAATGGTTAGGTAGAGACTTAAAAAGCACCAAACGGAAACCCCTGAAGGGTAACCTATCCTTCACACCTACCAACCAATATAGTTAAATACCATACCTCGAAATATAATTGTTGTACCACCAAGAACACATATATTTAGCTACAGTCTGTAAAATGTTGTCTTCAGCAAACTCCCTTTTCCATTCTTGCCTAGAGATGGCACTGTTAGCGACATCACAAATGATTTCATCCTCATTGCACATCTCTTCAACACATGACACTTCACTGTATTCTAGATTAACCAAATGAGAAAGACAAGCTGCTGAAAGGTTTTGTACATCTTGTAAATACTGAATATCAAGAGTACATTTCTGTAAACCATTGGCTCATTTTCTTATTCTTGAACATATGGCATCAAAGTCCTCACGTATAAGTTTGTGATTTGTACACACAACAAACATTCAACCCCTACAAAAAAAGTTTGTGAACTTGACTCCAAAGTGAACTTTTAAATCCTCCCTTTCAATGACAGAGTAGTTGAACTCTGCATCTTTGAGTGCTCTAGATGCAAAAGCAATGATTTCTTCATATCCATGGATAATTTAGGAAAGAACAACACACAAACCTTTGCTACTCACATCACTTGTCACTATACTTTTTCCAGGCACAAACTCTTTCAAACAAGCAGCATTCTTTAAATCATCTTTGACTTATTCGAACCCTAGAGTGTTCTCCTCATTTCACCTGAATTTAACATCTTTGTGTAAGAAAACCCCCATACCGAATTACTTTTCAGACATTACGAATATGAAATAGAATTCTTCCATACCTAAAAATAACAATATTTTTATCTTGTTTGTCGGAGCTTTCAAATTCGCAATATTACTAATTCTTTCTTGTGTACGATGTTGTTAGTGTTCACAATGTCTCCCAGATAAGAAATTTTCTCCACACCAAAAGAGCACTTATTCAAGAACATTATACACTCTTTCTATATGTTCTGTCCATGTTCCAACAAAGATAAGGATATCTTTTTCGTACATTTTGACAAAAGAAATGTCAATTAAAATACAAGGGACATTGTTAGCATATGGTGAAAGATCTGTGTTAAGTACTTACTTGCTACTCTGCATGCTTGCAGTCCACTTTAAGGAAAACTAGCACTGCCTGAGATATTCCACAACTTGGTAGGTAAAGCCTGGGCAAGGCTGGGGGTGCTGGCACCTGGACTGTGGTATGACAGTGATGGATTTTGCTCATTTGCTTGTTTAAAGGCACTTTCTGAGCTTCTCCACCATTTTTTAAATACTTGCAGCTGCGGGATTACTTCTTGTATGGGTGTAAAGAGACAATTAATCTTGATGAATCAGGCATTCTGTCTTACTTGTATAGGGCACCTCGAAAGGAAAGGCCAGTGTGCTATATCAGAGATTCAGCATGCATAGTAAAGACGATAGTCTGTTGCTTGCCTCCAAGTGGAGGAGGGTGCTTGCCACTGAGATCTTCAAAGATCAAATTCAGGGTGCTTTAGAGATTGAAGAAAAATCTGTTAGCTCGGTAAGCCATAAACTACAGCAATGCAAGACTATTTGTATGCTTTACTATACACCTGGTCAGATTTCTAAATAGACTACAAACCACACTACATCTAAAACTCAATGTCCAAAGTGTGGCTTTCATACAGAAGACATAGTACATATATTTGTAAATTGCTCTGTGCTATGTAAATTCTGGGCAGGTGTTGTTCAGTGAGTAATACATTGCTCAGGTTGTGACCCTGAGCTATCTGTTACGGAGATTATGCTGGGCTATAAAGCTATGCATAATGATAGCCTTAGCTCTTTGATGTTGATTATTATTACCTCAAATTGGCTATGCATAGTTTTCTCATGGATTTCTTCTCTACCCCCCAGGGTGGCTCAGTGGTGGGCAATCATCTGCCAAATATATGAATGTGATTTAGCTATCACTAAAGCTAGAGGCCCTAAGGGAGTGAAACAGTTCAGGAAAACGTGGGCCGGTTTTAATTGATATTAAGAGTAATCTTCAAATTAGATTGCTGGGATATTATTCAGATATGAGGTATATAGGAACAAAAAAATAATAATAATACCAGCCATTGCCCTCTAAAAAACAGAGGTAGCTGAGACCAAACCGAATGGAATTCGGACAAATGAACACAATGAACGAGGTATAATTTTGACATGTTTCATGAAGTTTAACTAGATGATACACTGAGACCTAATTCAGTTTGGTAAATAATTTTTCTACATGTAATTCTGATAGCAGCTCTGTCATATTGGATAACAGGAACTTATCAGCAATAACTTCCATGTTTAGTTCCCTCAAATCAATGCAGAATATGATGTCCTCAGAGGCCTTTTATGCCACCACTAAAGGAGACAGCAAATCAACATCCTCTATGGGAACTACGACTCCTTCAGGACACAGTTTGTCTAGCTCTTTTTTTCACATCATCATAAACCCCTAAAGGCCACCTACACACTTTGGATACAACAGATAGAGCCTCTTCCTTTAGCCGTATCTGGTGAATGTAATTCTTCAAAAACCCTGCACTTTCACTGAATACCTCAGGAAAATTTATTTTCAAAATCAGTCTGAATGCATTTAACCTTTGAACAGAGAAGATTAGAATCCTTGAAAAGTACTTGTGGTCAAGAATTAGGATCACCTTTCACTGAACCATACACTTTACCTACAATGAACACTAACAACAATAATGAACATTGATTCATCATCAGCATAACCCCACATATAAATGGGTTGACCACCCTGTTCAAAAGGATATATGTATACATCTTTTTCATCTTCAGCCTTTCACTGAAGTATTTTCTAAAGTTTCCTTCAGATAGTATGCTGATTCTTGGGTAAGAACCAAACATCATTCTAAGATTTATATTTTCCACAGTACAACGTTGAATGATTATAAACCTTGCACACGACTTGCATTACGTCTTTGCAAACGTCTTTCACAGCCATACTCACTTCTGAATCATTAAAACTCTTACAATAAACTGCATACTGCCCTCTTCTTCCACAGTGATTGCACTGAAACTTCAGTGTCAGACATAACTTGTCATTTGCCATGTGACCAGCTTTTTTCCAACGCAAAAACACACACCATTAAAGGAAACAAGTTTTTACTTACAATTTTCATTAAGGCACTTCTTCTCATCACTTTGCCCACATCACTCTTAGCATACACACTGTTGACTTTCGTGACATCCTTCTTCAGACCTCCACACATTTATGCACGTGTTCAGCCATTTTTGCAACCAAGACAACCTCAAATAAAAGAGGTTCTAAGTTTATGTCAGGGTCACTTAAATCATTTTCTCATTTTCTACTTTTAACCCTCCTTCAGCTTCATATTTCTAACTGTTGCATAGCTGTGTGCCACTTGATGACTCTATGACAACATATTTAAACTCAAGTGGCAACCACCACAAATCTCAAGGGGGGTGAAATAATAATAAAAACTTACCTTTCCTGCCACTGGCTGCCTCGCTCCTCTTCTCTATTGTCCCTGGGACACCAGCAAAGCCCCCCACGCAATCTTGGCGCTGCTCTCATGCTATACATTGCATGACAGCAGCACCAGGATTGGTCTGAGCAGCTTGATCTGCCACTCAGAGAGTGCCTGGGAGTTTGTGCTGTTTCTCCAACCCAACTGTGCAACACGGCCGGGCTAGAAAGACCAAACTGACATGCGCACATAAGTGCACTTCACTCCTCCTCCCCCTCCCATGGTTCAGCCCCACCCCTCACTGCACACGTTGGCTGAGAAAGTATGTAAAAATTAAAAATTTAAAAGATTATTGTTTTATTTTTCAGCTGCTGGCTCTTAGCAACACTCCTTCACCATTGCGGAGGAGCCGCCTCTTGTAAACTCCCATCAGACTGAGCCTGCACTGTCCCTCCATCAACACCCATCTCTATAACTGACCTATACACTTTCCCCCATTTCACCCTGAAGTTCACATGCCTTACGGGAAACTGGAAGGTTTTCAACAGTCTTTCATGAAAATGAAATCTTTTGTAATCAGTACTGTTACCACAGCATATTCCAAATACTGAAAATATGCAAGCTATGTCAACATTCAATTTTCTGTTAGCACTAGTTAATTAAGATAAACCCCAGAATATTCCCTAAACCCCAACAAATAAATACAACCTTTATGGAGAAAAGGATAAGTGGCTAGTGTCTCTTAAGCCACCTCCATTGAGGTAGACTTGAGTAGTTGAGAATGTTGGAAGTAATTTTTGTCAGAGAATCTCTCATATCCAGGTGGTATACAGAGAAACCCCGCCGTAGCCCTGTAATCAGTGCACAAACACAATGCACTGCTCTGCATAGCACTGAATAATTGTTTCTAATATATTATTTATCTACAAATAAGGTGCATTTGAATAAGTATTCTAAACAGCTCAGGCAAAAAAGTGATGCACTGGGTTATGGCTCCAAGTAATTGACAGTGGCTGACATTTATTCGAGCATTCCATCCATCACTTTGCTCTTATTGCATTTACAAACAATGCATGCATTAGAGAGTGAATATTTTCCATTCTCCGTCCTGTAAGCATGAGTTATGAAAAACAGTGCTGCAGAAAGCAATACAATAAGTTGAATCTTTTTCTAGGCCTTTAAACTGCAACACACATACAGTGTATCTTTATGCATCTAATACATAAACAACATTATGCACCACATACAACCAGGCCTCCGTTGCATGTAGCGCAGAAATACACACCGAAGCCTTGCCACACACATCATTTTTATACAGCGAAATCTCTCATGAACCTGCTAGTATTTAGCATACTGGACTATCACTATAGTCCACTAGTGTTCTTCCACGAATATGGGCACTAAAACACGCTACTTTTATTCACAGTAGTGAACGAAATGGCCCCAAAAAGCTCACTGATATAATGTTTTGCTCTATGACATCCTGAAACCTAAGACCTGCTAACCATAACCTCCTAGTCACACCACTATGTGCTGCCTCCAAGTATCATTCATTCTACATTTCATACTCTTCTCACTGGATCTACTGTTAACGCGCCCCTTTATGATAATTTATTACACATCAGGATTCGTTTTAGGCCAATGAATCTTTTGACCCAATTGAGAGACACCTTAGGACGAGATAGCTAATCAATATGTCAATCAATACATCAATAATGTCATCAATATTGATCACAACAATGCATTTCACTTTAGTCAAAGACATTAATCAACACAACAACGCTACCATGACCTTTCAGCCATGAATAACCACACCTTGTTTAGTAGAAGTTTATAAGTTTTATTCCCTATTAATTACAGTCTAAAAGCAGATGCGTTAATCTCAACACCAAGAAACATAATAGCATAGTCACGATATGGCAACTTTGGTAAGATTTCATTAAAGCAAGAATCACAAACATCAAAACATAACATGGCGTGAACATAGATCAAGTTTAGCAGAGTGTCAATAATGCGTCAGTTCAACAAAGCATAGATTCGGTCGTTTGTCTATTTGCGTCAGTTTTGGTGAACACCTATCCTAACCACTGATTAGCATTCGCATGTTGGGCTTCATGCAAAACAATTTAGAACACCAATTTGGAAAACATCTATCTAAGGTCTCTGTCAAAGTAAGCAGTTGGTACCTAGAAAGGAAAAGCAAACAGACAAATCACAATTGCATTGTCATATTTACCCTCCAAAGTTTAGGTCAGCGCGCACAGGTTCAGTCTTCGTCTTCAGGACATCTATCAATTCGCCATCAGTCAAAACTCAGCTCCGGGCAGAAGGGCACTTTCCTCATAAGGAGGTAAAGTGTAACATGGACAAATCTAAGGGCAAGGATGGTTTCAAGTAAACCACCAAGTCACCAAACAGAGTGACAGAGTTTCTGGATAAAATCAATAGCATTCCCTAACCCGCCTAAATGACTCCCCGTGACATGGGTTTTTATCCCTTTTCCATTGTACATTCCCCCAAAATTCTATTGGACATTTGTTATACCCCACTATCTTTAACCTATCAGAAAATACATTAGGTAACCCAACTCTTCACCCCATATTATTTTACAAGTCTTTGATTGGTCTTCATAATTGACGTCTTCAGAGGTGGCACGTCCGGTATGATTGAATCTTTCTGTAATTCTTTGCCCATCTTTTGGTCAGCAGTTCCATTGTCTTCACCGGTTTGAATTACCTTGTACATTACATTAATCTACACTGTTTCAATTTGCTTTTAACATTTACTCTTCACATAATGAAGAATGCTTGAGAACAGATCTAACATGGTTACATTCGTCTTCTAATTTGAAGAAAAAGAACACGCAGGGTCGTGTCCCTTTGTGAGTCAGCATACTGAAAAATAGAAAAATGCATTTAATATGAGAGCCAAGCAGCTAGGCTTCTGCTCATGCTAACTTAAGGCCTATGAGGATTTCAGCACAGATTCAATAACACAAACATTAGTATAAACTTATTTAAACGTAATATAAACATTTTGGTCATCATTATTAGTCCACGTATACGTTGGTGGCCCCTCCCCGTGGTCACAATTCAAGTGCACGTCTAAGCAAAATTACTATTATTATAATTTCTAAGCAGAATTATCACACATTAATTCATAAACATTTCATGTTAATATACACCTAATACATCTATGGACACATGAAAGATTGCAGTTTAACACCACCCACACTGTGGTAAATATGGTTATGCTACATCTGTTTACCCCCTTTGTTTAAAAATATTATATTTTGATGTATGTCTGTCTTTACTACTGGTACCGTGAATTAATACCACAGCAACTTATATTCAATGTTATGTTAAGTGCCCTACCCTCAAATGTATACATAGTGCATCGCTGTTCTATAAAACATCTCTGATTATATTGTAAATGTTACTAAATGAATAAATAAGTATAATAAATGAAATGCGCCACGCAGGGCAGTACCGTATTTCTAGCCGCACTTAAATATTGTTATTCTCACTTTATTCCCACTCCAGTGTCCAAAGGAAGGAAAATTATTCCCAGTGAGTTGTCCACTGCACGACTTTGAAATCTCACCTATTAAAGGCAATAGTGTGTCTATTGGTTTGGACACAGACCATCCTGTTATCAAGAACCAGCGATGGATGAATCCAAGCAGACTGTCCCACAGCGACCCTGAAGCCTATATTCTAGTTACTATATAGGATGATGAATTCTAGCACTCTGCCCTGGGGCACTAGGTATCTGGCTGACTTATGGCTACACAACCTGACATAACTTTCTGAAAACAGCAGGGATGAACAGTCAATTTCAGTGAAAACGAAGCATGTGATATTGTCACATGTACGTCTACATGTATAAAGGTGTAGTAGGACATGGGTTATTTGCCAACTGATCTAACCTAATCCGATTTTCAACAACCCGCAATATATCAATGGAAAATCAACATTATTTGAAGTAAAAATGTCCCCAGCTGCTCCCATCCCAAGGTTATGACTCTTTATTTAACAAAGACGCCTCGTTTACATAGCCGTTCAGCTACGACTTATAGTCCACAACTGATATAGGCTATCCAACCCATTTATATTCACAAATTGCCATTATTGAACGTTCGACAGATTCCAGGGCTAGAAAATATGAAGATGCTCATGAGAACTCTTATTTCTCACCTCTGGATTCAGGTGTGAGGGTCACACACTTTACAAAAAGAGGCATCCCGCTCAAGTCCTAGACTATGTTTAATCAAAGACCATGTGAATGAGGTGGACTGTAACTCTGCATTAAGGGGAATGAAAATTTCAATAACCGATAACGAAAGAAAATGATGCAAAGAGTAGAGAAGCTTTACAATAAAAAGTTCTCCTGAATGCAGCTCAATTGATGTGACACTTCCAGCGCTGCTGGTCGTTTCCCTCCTAATTCTCTACATGCATTCTGTTCTACTATCATCTGGGGATCTTTCTCTTGGACAAGTGGCCTCTCCAATGCTCTCCTTGTATGGGGCCCACTGCAGGCATACTCTGAGATGATTCAGGTGCAGCTCTGTGACACTTACAGGTGAGGTGTATGGGAAGCTGTTCATGTCAAAATTCGAGCTCCCCACTTAGAAAACCTCCTGAAATGCATAGAGTGCTTCAAAATGAATATGACAGCCCCCAAAATGAATGTAATATTTGTAAAAATAAATATACCTGGCAGAGTGAATATGACTTGAACCAAAACAAATATGAAACCTGACACAGTGAATATGCTACTTAGTGAATACTATGAATAACACACACTCTGAACTGAATAAGAGATAAACTGAATTAATATGTTATATTCTGAAAAAAAAATAATGCACATTGAAAATATTATAACATGCACTGAAATTAACATTACCCAGATTGCATTGAATATGAGATATACAGAAATAAATAGGAGATGATTTAAAATGAATATGGCTTGTGTTGAAATGAATATAAGCCCTATTGAATTGAATTTGACATACCTTTAAAGGAGAATGACCAAAGCTAAAATTATTATGACATTTGTCAAAATAAATATGGCATACATTGAAATTAATATAATACATTTTCAGGTGATGATGATATTTGTTAAAATGGATAGGTTGCATCTTAAAATAAATATGACTAATGTTAATATGAATATGACATCCATTAACATAAATATAACATTGATTGAAAGGAATGAAACACATGTTGAAATTAATATGACATGAGTTCAAATGAATATGAGTAATGTTAAAATGAAAATGACATTTATCAAAATAAATACGGCTTGCATTGAAAGTAATATGATACACATTGACATGATTATGATACATGAAACAGATGGTACAGGTCAATTCCACAGTCGGAAGGTTAGAGGCCAGATTGGAGGATGCATGAGGCAGGTCCTGTCGGAATAACATCCGCTTGCTGGGGGTTCCCGGAACGCGCGGAGGGAGTTAAGGTGGGAGGCTTCAAGGGAAATTTGGATAAAGGATGTGTTGCAGTTGGATTGTCCAGGGTGTTTGTAGTGGAGCGAGCTCACAGGGCCCTACTGGCACCACCTCATCCTGGGGCACCACGAGAGCTATTATTGCCCGACTACTGAATTATAAGGACAGAGACTGTATCCTGAGGGCAGCTCGAGAGTCTGAGAGAGAGGTTTTTGAGAACTGTAAAATCTCCATTTATCCTGACTATACGAATGAACTTCAGACCTCTAGAAAGGGGTTTATGGAGGTGAAAGCCAAGCTCCGTTCCATGAACGTCAGATACATGTTGCTGTACCCAGCGTGCCTGAAGGTGATATCCGGGGGGAAATCCCACTTTTTCGATTGCCCGGAGGAGGTTTGGAGATGGCTGGAGATTTGGGACAAAGCTGCTCCTGGTAGGCTGGAGATGACCGGCTTGACTGTTCAATGTCCTTCAGGCCAGGCTAGCCCGGATTGGAGAATTCACAGGGAGAGACAGCTGGGGGCACCGCAAACCGGGTAGTGGACATTGTTGCTTCCACCAGAGCAGAGATTCAACTAGATGGAACAACAGCTGTGGTAACTCCTGGTTCGGCTGATTGATCGAGGGGAACGATGGTGTAGACACATGACCTGCTTTCTGGCTTTGAAATGCCAATTGCCTGATCTATTGATGGGAGGCGTAGACCCCCGTGGAAGGCTCCTAGAAAGTCTGTTGGGGGTGCTACAATCAGGGGGCCACTGTTGAACTTTGAATTTGCATATAAGTTGTACGATGGGGGGACAAGCAGTTTACGGCTTTCTATTAGTAGGTACTCAAATACAAGAATGTTATGGCCAGGGTGGAGGGTGGTTACTCCACAGTTGTGGTAGGACCTGGTAGCCGTAGAGCTTGGGAATTAGGCTGTTGTCCGGGCAGCAATCATACATATGGATCTACAGTATGGTTTGATGAGTTTGATTTACTGTTTATCTGGGGTGGGTACTGGGGAGTTGGGTTGTTTGGTTGGTCAGGTGTGCAAATGTTTGCAGTTTATAATAGCAGTGCATGTGTGTGTATAGGAGAAGGAATGGGCTCTCACTCTGCTTTATCTACCTGGTAGGGAGGACAGGGATGGTGGGCAATTGGGACAGAAGATGAAAACCTTTTTGGTGTGGGGGGGGGGCAGATTAATATATTGATGTGCAGCGCCAGAGGGCTGATGAATTACACTACACGGTATAGGGTGTATTCCTTTTTGAAGCGTCATAAGGTACATATCGTCTGTCTCCAGGAAACGCATATGACTCAAAAGTTAGCAAAGAAATGGCGGGGTCAGTTGGTCTCCTCGTCTTTCTCCTCTTACGCGAGAGGTGTGACGATATGGATCACCACTGGGGCCCCCTTCACTCATGTATACAGTGAGGTGGATGTTGAGTTGAGATGTGTGCTTGTGCAAGGCACATTAGACGGGGAGCCCCTCACCATACTGAATATTTATGCACCTAATGTGGATGATCACTCCTTTTATGACGGTTTCCTTGAGATTATAGGGGATGGGATGGATGCGCCTCTCATATGGGCGGGCAATTATAACTGTATCTTGGATGGTGAAAAGGATCGTCTCCCGCCCAGATTGGGGACCAAAACACTGATGATGAGATCTCTTGCGGAGGTTATGCACAATTTAGGGCTATGGGATGCATGGAGGGTACTATATCCGGATGGCAGGGAGTATACATGTCACTCTAAGACACACAACACACATAGTCGGCTTGATCGGTTTCTCTTGGGTGGCCTGAACTCCTCACAGGTTTTGGACGTTAGTCATCTGGGCAGGTTTCTATCTGATCATACACCTGTGTTGATGCAGCTGTGGTGGGGACCCGATAATACTGAGCTAACACATAGTTCGAGGATGCCTGTGGGATTGCTGGAAGATGCTGGGTGTCGTGATAAGGTGGCGGTAGCTGTCAAGGACTATTTGGACCAAAACTGGTCCACTATGGATTCTAGAGGTACGGAATGGGAAGCACTGAAGGTGGTTATGAGGGGGTGTGCATTGGTACCGCTTGTGGGGTGCGTAAACAAATGAAGGAAGAACTTACTGAGTGGGAGGACAAGTTGGCAGATTTGCAGCATCAGACACCACTTACACTGGAGATTGAGAGGGAACAGCTCCGGCTGTACAAGATGGTGAACAACTGCTGGGACACATTAAGCAAGGTAACACTTCGAGAATATATACAGCGCTTGCATAGGGAGGGGGATAAATCAAGCAAATTTTGGACGTGGATCCTAAAAAGAGAAGTGGAGAATCCCCCCATATTGTATATTAGGAATGTCAAAGATGAGATGATTACCAAGTACAAGGATATACTTAAGGTATTGGTGGAGCATCTGCAGTGAGTATCGCAGGATGATGCGGTATTTCCAGATGATGAGTTGGCAGGGTTCTCCAGCTCATGCGGCTTCCGGGCTTGGAGCCGGAATGTAGGGAGGCTCTAGAGAAAGCAATCACAGTAAAGGAGGTAAGCGAGGCAGTGGAGGCAATGACGAAATCTAAGTAGCCGGGGGTGACTGGTTCCCGATTGAGCTGTATCAAAAGTTTCCCCTACTTCTGCGGGAAAAACTGTTGGCGGTGTTTGAAGACGCATGACAGTGTGGCATCCTGCTGGAAACCATGCATGAGGGCATTGTCTGTTTGATGCTTAATCCTGGGGGGAGCCTGGTGATCCCTCCTCTTACCGCCTGCTTACTATGCTGAATAGTTATGTGAAGATCCTTTGCAAAATATTGGCCACTAGGCTTCGAGGAGTGATTTGGAGGTTGGTGCATGAAGATCAATGTGGTTTCATACCGGGCGGTAGCACAACCTATAATTTATATTGCTTGGCACATGTGCTGCATGAGACTGTGGGTGGGAAAGATGAGCTAGCGCTAGTGTCATTGGACCTGAAAAGGCCTTCAACACAGTGGAATGGGGCTATCTATTAGCGGTGCTGCGGGGTTTGGCCCACAATTTTGTGTGTGTGTGCAGCTGCTATATACTGCACCCGTTACATGTGTTCCAGTGGGGGGAGAGCACTTAGAAGCATTGTAGATTGGCAGGAGAAGGAGGCAGGGCTGTCTGCTTTCTCCGCTTCTCTTTGCCTTAGCTGTGGCACCACTGGCGATCTGGATCCGAGAGGAGCTAGAACCTAACACAAGCTTTATTCGGTCATAAACCATCAGAGCAAAAAAACATTATTCACATAATTACATATACAGATAAAAGTTTAGTAAGAAAGAATAAATAAGTAACAGTCAATAAAAATATCACCCATTTTTAACCGTAAAACCAATCAGATTTCTCAGTACTTATCCCAAAGCTTACAGAATTATAAATGACAATAAATAAAAAAAATGAGTCCGTATATGCCATGCAGCCACAAGGAACGTTCTAACTGCATGGATCACAATAACAGAAGTATCACTCTTTACGATCCTAAGGGCAATAACAATTTGCCAAATGCCCAAACTGGGCGAATCCACTTACTTCGAGGAAGGGCATACGCTGTACAGAAGAACATAAAATGTTCAACTGATTCCAGAACAGTATTACAGCATGGACATAAACTAGATATCATCGGTGACCTCCAACTGCCACCAAAAGACAATAGCAGTAAACACACGTAACGGAAGCAAACATACAAACTCTTCCCCAGAGTATCAGGGAGAAGATCTAAAAAAAGCTCAAACTCGGGATACCATTTAAAATCAAGGCAAGCATTGGTCAATCATCCATATGATGAGCCAAGGAGGTAGTTGTTCCTGACATAGGACCAATATGCTATTTTCAAAGGCAATTTGCGCACCTTCTCTAAATCCTGTGGGTTCTCCCAATGGTTCCCAAGCCCCAGGGTATGGAACCAAGTAGAAACATGCCTAAACCATGGAATGGAAGTTACATTAGGTCTTTTTAGAAGATTAACGAGAGAGTCCCTATAAACAGCGAGCTGGGGAGTCATCCAGATTCTTACCCAGAAAAGTAGAGGTTTTAGGGCTGTCAGATCAGAGATACGGTTAAATCAAGATCCAAAAAAATGGGAACCAAAGGGGTGCTACCTGGGCACGCAAGTAGTGCTCTAGCAAAATTGTTCTCACCCACCAGTAATTTAGAAGTTTTACAAGAGCCCCACACCTCAGCACCAGAAGTACCAGCATTTTGAGCTGTGGCTAGATCGATCTTTATAGCCGGAGAAATGCTTTCGTAGCTGTGATCTTATAAAAGCGCAAAATGGCACCTGATCTATGCTGAAGAAGGGACACACTCTTGTTGATCTGTTCTTCCCAGAGCACTTTATTGGAGATCCTCACACCCAGATAATCTATTGAGTTTGCTTCCCCCAGAGGAGCCCCAGCTAGAGTGATAGTGCATCTTTTGGCTGGTCGTGGACTAAACACCATCAATTTAGTTTTATTAGCATCTAATTTCAATCCATGATCACTTAAAAAGGTAATAAACTTGTCCACAAGGGTCATCCCCAAAAAGCAGTATAGGGATCTTTTGCTCGTTTAAGGAAGGGGAATCATTTTGGCAAAAAGACACCGCTTGTATCACCTCATTTATGTATATCGTAAATAAGGTTGGTGCCAAAACACACCCCTGATGGACCCCCCGTTGGATAGGAATATGGTCTGTCAATTCTCCCTGATTGCCCCATCTCACCTGGGCGTATGTGCCCTCATGTAACCGTTGTAGGGGGTAGATTATGTTCGTTGGAGTACCTATTTTATGTGGAACATCCCATAATTTCCCTCTCAGGACCATGTCAAATGCAGACCGAAGGTCTAGGAAGGCAACATACAGTTTTTTTTAGCCAAAGTTACATATTTCCAATATAAAAGTGCCAACCTAAAAACCTGATCCGCTGTACTAATTTTGGGGCGAAAACCTGTGTGAAGTGAAGACATCTCATAATGGGTATCAGCCAATTCTAAAAGCCTTTCCAGGAGTTGCTTGGCATTTTTTTTTTTTAATATTATCATTAAGACTAATAGGTCTGTAATTGCCAGGAGAGCTCGACACTCCCTTTTTATAGATGGGAACTATTTCGGCCCCTTTCCAAGTACTAGGTATCGGACCTCCTGCAGCTATTGCATTACATATCATATTTGTATAGCTGGACCAGATCACTGGCTCAGACTTATATAGGTCTCCTGTATCTTATCTGGACCTGGGGCTTTGGAGGGTTTCAGGGAATTAATTGCAGCTAGTGTTTCCTCCAGGGTGAAGATAATATAGTCATCCTGTTTACACACATCTGTACCCGAATCACTAGATGGTGAACTCACTTCAGCTAACTGTTGAAAGTCAGAGTTACAAGGGGGGGGGTGACTACGGGGCATAGCGTAAAGATTAGAAAAATGGTCGTCCCAACTCTCAGGCTGGATATGGGTAGGAATTATATTCTTGCCCTCTCTATGACTACCAGACAGCACTTCCCAAAAAAGACTTAGGGGGTCATTACGACCCTGACGGCCGGCGGTAATGTGGCGGTAACACCGCCAACAGGCTGGCGGTGTTCCGCCAGCAATTATGACCGTAGCGGAATTGCCACGGCCATACCGCTGGCCTCTCCAATTGACCGCCAGGATTTCGCCTGGCGGTCATAATCCCCAGGGCAGCGGTGCAAGCACCGCTGACCTGGGGATTATGAGTCCCTGACTGCCAGCCTGTCCGTGGCGGTAAACACCGCCATTGAAAGGATGGGAGAAAGAGGATTTGGGGTGCCCCTGGGGGCCCCTGCACTGCCAATGCACTTGGCATGGGCAGTGCAGGGGCCCCCAGGCATAGCCCCGTCGCGCATTTCACTGCCCGAATTTCGGGCAGTGAAATGCGCAACGGGTGTTACTGCACCCGCTGCACATCAGCATTGCCGCCGGCTCTATTACGAGCCGGCAGCAATGTTGATGTGACATTTCCGCTGGCCCAGCGGAAATGTCATAATAGGGACCCAAGAATACAGCAGGCAATGGCGGTATCCTGGCTCCCGCGGCCTCGGCGGTCTTTTTTAAAGACCGCCAAGGTCGTAATGACCCCCTTATTGTTATTAGATCTGGCAGCAGCCAACAGGTCCTGCCAGATTAAATCATCCCGGCTTTTCTTTGCCTGCGCTTCAACTTTATAATAGGCTAGTCTAGCTGCTCTAGTCGCCCCCTGGGAGCAGGACACAATGGCTAGTTTTAATAGATGTTTGGCCTTCAAACAGTCCTTATTAAACCACTTGTTGTTCTTTGGTAGGTGATCAGATTGCTTGATAAGACTTTTCTTTTAAAAAACATTCTGAATCTTATGTAGCATTATCTCATGGATGGTAAGAATTGGGATATTGGCAACCTCATATCCCTCATAATCCGCTATGACACCAATAAACAATTAATAAATCTCCATAATCATATATGGATTGGACAACACTTTTGGCCAACTGACACAAGTGAAACTATTATTCAATTGTGGCTCAATTTTGGCAAGTTTTATATTAATTTCAGCATTGATCATATTCATTTTAAGGCATGTTGAACTAATTTCTATAGGGCTCTTATTCATTTCAGTGCAAGTTGTATATTAATCTTAGCATGTGTCATATTCCTTTCAACGGCTGTCTCATTCATATTAACACATCAGACAAACATGAGGTTTGCAAGGGTCTGGCACAGGCCCCACTTATTGCGCCTTTAAGCCCCCAACCACCTTACCCGAGGATTCCGTTGGCATGTGCCCCATATATTTTAATTTGGGAGAATGTTCCCATATTAAGCAAACCACACTCTGAGTCACACTCTTCACTGTTTAATAGAGCTTGACATTGAGTTGGAAAGCACTCGGGGTGGAGAACAGATCTTTCCAGGGAAATCTTAAATGTAAGAAGGGCCCCTTGGGTTGGTACATCAATTAAGACCTCACAAGGGGATTGCATAATTATACATTTTAGGAACCCATGGTTAGTTAGCACCTTGTTTCATTATCTTTTAACTTCAACGAAGGCTCTAGGAGCTATTGGAGTACAACGTTAACAGATTTCATTAGTACTCCTCCACAGGTTCAGCCACCTTGTTTAATTGTTGCAGACAAACAGAAACCTCGCTATCTCAGTGTGCCCATGTCTCCTGATTCCCTTTTGCTGCTATCTAATAGTTTTGAGCCTCTGAGCTCTTTGGAGCAATTGGATTGACCATTAGTAATTGGGTGCCCTCCAGGAGAAAACCCAAACACAGATATATCAAACTTGTCTAATTTGCAATCTAGGTAAAGCACTTAATACCTCTGAAATGGTAGTGTCAGGGATTATCTCTTCGAATGTGGCAGGATTAAAGTCCAAATTGGAGAATCCAGATTGGTTAAAAATAGTGACCCAAAATTCGTATACCTGCTGCCAAGAAACATGGCTTATGGACCCCACCAAATATTGCTGGTTATACTACTTATAGTGCTCCTGGAATTAAGTCTCAGGTGGGTAGGGCAAAGGGAGGTCTGGTCACCTTTGTATCGATACTGGTAAAAGGGGTGGATGTGCGTGTCATGGATGCAACCCCACATTATCTAGTCCTTTTTCTTAAATTAAATGAGCCATATGACGTGTTGCTGATTAAATATTATAACAACGTTTTCAAGCCGACAGCTACTAGTGTCATTGATAACCTTGAGGACATGTTACATAAGGTATTGAAAGTGAGTAAGAAGGATCTTAGAATAATTTGGGTTGGTGATTATAATGTTCATCTCTGTGATTCAGAGCACTTAGATTGCTGTGGGCTCCATGATGAATTTTAAACATTCCGCTTACGGAAATGCTCTTAATCGTGTGATGGCTGCTAATTCTTTGTTTTTAACAACACCAATGGACGAGGGGATTCCTACGTCTATAAGAGGAAACGCCCATACTACAATTGATTTTATTGCTTAATATAGAGAACTTATCCCCTTTGTTGGGAAGTTTAGGATAATGTTAACTTGTTTCAGCGATCATAACCCTTTAATCTTAGAAACAGGATTGGGTTTGGATAAGAATTCAAGGGTACTGGAACGATTGTCTGTTATAACGCCCTCTGCACAGAAAGGTTTGACCATTAGGTGGGAAAAAATTGAAAGCACAGTTTTTTTTAGAGATTTAGGGGGTCATTACAACCCTGGCGGACAGTGTTAAAGGTGCGGTAATACCGCAAACAGGCCGGCGGACAAAAAAAGGGAATCATGACCGTGGCGGAAACCGCCAACATAGACAGCCACTTTAACACTCTGACCGCCACGGCGGTACAGACAAGCAGCGTGGCGGTCACCGCCAACAGACAGGCGGAAGACAATGTACCGCCCACAGTATCACAATCTGCCAATCCGCCACCTTTTCCGGGGCGGATTCACCGTGGATAAAAACACGGCGGAAACAGCTTTTGCAATGGGAAAACGCTCACCTTCTACACATCCCATGAGGAAGGAGGACACCATGGAGCCGGAATTACAAATCCTACCTGCCCTTGTCTTCCTGCTCATTTACGAACACCAGTAACGGCGGCGGCGAAGACAAGGTGAGTACTGCACCTACGACATAGGGAAGGGGGAGAGGCAAAAGTCAGGGGGACACAAACGCAACACCCCCACCACCACCCTCACCCTCGCACATTATAACACACACACCAATGCATGTCAAAACATCACAGTAACAACCCACAACCCCCCCCGGAAGAATGCAAAGACCAAAGGAAATCAGTCCAAAAATTGTAATGTATCAAAATACAGTTGCCAAATATATACAGATATATATATACACATTCAAAAGTATATACATTACGAGAAGCGGTGCAGGTATGCACATATCAATGTCCGTGCACCACTGGTCCAAAAATGCATGGGCGAGGCCCACAATAGATACATGTCCACAAACGGAGAGAACACTGCTGGATCATCAGATCGAAATACAACAGGCACCTCAGGGGGAAAGGAGGGGGGGGCACCTCAGCCGGATTACAGCACCACGCCAGATCCACGACGGGGCTCCATGCCCATTGATGTATCCTGGGGAGTGCAAAGCCACAGTCTCTCAAGTCTCTACAGTGGGTGGGTTGCCCACTGTTCCATCCTGGGGAGTGCAAAGTCACAGTCTCTCAAGTCTCTACAGTGGGTGGCTTGCCCACTGTTCCATCCTGCGGAGTGCAAAGCCACAGTCTCTCAAGTCTCTACAGTGGGTAGCTTGCCCACTGTTCCATCCTGGGGAGTGCAAAGCCACAGTCTCTCAAGTCTCTGCAGTGGGTGGCTTGCCCACTGTTCCATCCTGGGGAGTGCAAAGCCACAGTCTCTCAAGTCTCTACAATGAGTGGTTTGCCCACTGAACAATCCTGGGGAGTGCAAAGTCACAGTGTCTCAAGTGGATAACAGTCTCCACTGGTTCTGGAGGGGGAATGGTGCCCACACTGCATTAGGCTCCCCGTGACGGTTCCTGTTCCGTCACAGTCCCAGCTGTACATAGGATAACGATGCTTGATGTGGCGGTGTTCCCTTCTACAGCAGTGCTTTGCCATGGCGGTCTCTGATCTGTTCAGCGGTTCTCTGCCCTGTTCAGCGGTGCTGTGCCCTTTTCAGCGGTCTTCACCATGGAGGTGATTCTCTTGTTCAGCGGTTCTATGCCCTGTTCAGCGGTGCTGTGCCCTTTTCAGTGGTCTTCACCATGGCGGTGAATCCCTTGTTCAGCGGTGCTTTGACCTGTTCAGCGGTCTTCACCATGGTGGTGATTCCATTGTTCAGCGGTGCTTTGCCATGGCAGTCTCTGACCTGTGCATTGGTGTGTGGCATGACGGTCCCTCATTGCCCAGCGGGGCTGTGGCAGCCGGGGCCCTCCTGGCCACTGACTCCGGCGGTGGTCTCCTGACCAGTGACGATACTCCTGCCCTCCTGGGCAATGACTCCGGCGGTGGTCTACTGACCAGTGACAATACTCCTGCCCTCCTGGACAATGACTCCGGCGGTGGTCTCCTGACCAGTGACGAAGGTGCTGGCGGTGGCATCCCGGCTGCCGGGGAGGATGGCGCCCTTCTCCGCCGTGCTGCTCTCACCAGACTGTGCAGACTTCTTCTGGCCCTTCACCACCTTTGGAGGAGTCACAGCTGACTCTGCAATCCCCCTGGGACCGCTGTGAGCAGTTTTGCCGCCAGGAGTCTTCACCCTGTCCCGTCAGCCACTTTCCAACTTGAGATGCTTTACAGGTGGTGGACTGGCAGTGCTTTGGCTCCGTGTCACACTGCCTGCCCTGGTGGTCGGTGCACTCCACACACCTGTAACACGCACCACTGGTACTGGAGTCTTTTTGGCTGAGGCGCTACTACGGGACTTATGAATTGGAGGGGTGGGGATGGGGGCAAAGAGGTCAACGTTGCTGAGGGAGAGTTTATGACGAACACTGGGATGGGTAGCTGGAGGGGGTCTGGGAGTGGAGGAAGAGGAGGTGGTTGTAGGAGGTGTCACTTTAGGTGTTTTGGGTGCAGGTACTGGAGGCTGTCGTGAGGTGGATGGATGTTGGGTGTGTGGGTGCCCGCGTTTGTGTACTTTGGGAGGGGGCGTCACAGACACACTGGGAGAGGACACAGGGGACGTGTAAATGAGAGTGGGGGTGGTGAGTGCAGGTGAGCAGGGTGTGGTGCCGGGTGTTCTGGTGCGAGTCCTAGTGGCTGTAGATGTAGTGCATGCAGGTGAGAGTGTAGACGACACTGGGAGGGAGGAGGGAGACGATGAGGAGGGGGACACAGTGGAGGCAGTGGATGTTGCTGTGTCTGTATGTGTGTGATGAGTGCCTGTGGGATGTGTGGTGCCTATGTTTGCCTGAGCTACTTTTGTGTGTTGAGGTGTGTGCATGCTTGTCTGATGGTGTGCTTGGGATGGGCTAGGGTACAGGAGATTGGGTCTGGGTGGAGGAAGTTGGAGGGGGGAGGCTAGAGACAGGGACAATGGCTGCCATCAGTGCTGAGGCCAAAGATTGCAGGGTTCGATGAAGGGCAGCCTGACCAGAATGAATGCCCTCCAGGAATGCATTACCGTGTTGCAACTCCCTTTCTACACCCTGGATGGCATTCACAATGGTAGAGTGCCCAACAGTGAGTGACCTGAGGAGGTCAATGGCCTCCTCACTGAGGGCAGCAGGGGTGACAGGGGCAGGGGCTGAGGTGCCTGGGGCGAAGGTGATGCCCACCCTCCTGGGTGAGCGGGCACGGGCGAACGCTGAGGGGCTGCTGGGAGGGTGGTGCTGGTAGGGGAGGTGGCGGCTGTACCTGTAGAAGTGGGGGGCACAGATGATGCCGCCACCACAAGGGAGCTCCCATCGGCGGACGAGTCCGTGTCGCTGGTTGGTGATCCAGTGCCCGACGTGAAGCTCCCCTCGCCCTCCGTCCCACTGGTGCATTCTGAGTCTGTGGTGTGGCCCTCCATGGCCATGTGGGATGCAGCTCCCTCGTGCTCCGGTGCCACTGTACCTCCGCCTGATGATGCTGATGCACAAAAGAACAGGGAGTGCAGAGAAGGGGGGGGGGGGCGACAGAAGAAAGACAGGTTGAGTGCATGGCTTACCGCTACCGTTGGCGGACAATACAGACACAGCAGCCCCCTGCACTACGCCGTGCTCCTGGCCTCTACAGATGCAATTCCTGGGATATGGCCTACTTCGCTATGGTGGACATCTGCACACATGGATGCCACAGGGGCATGTATACCTGTACTTGTCACTCTACTGCGGTGGGGTGGAGTGCCACATGGCCTGCATTACGGAGGGGCCTAGCCTATGGAAGTCGCCCTGGCCTAGGGAAACCCACAGCCCTCCTCCCACACCCAGACCCCTCAACTGCACGCAAAGTCCCCAGAATGAGGGTGTACTCACCCCCTTGTGTCTGCTGTGATGCCCTCAAGCGCCCATCCAACTCAGGGTAGGCCACTGCCAGGATCCGGAACATCAGGGGGGACATGGAGCGACGGGCACCCCTCCCACGTTGGGAGGCCATCCCCAGCTGAGCCTCCGCCGTCTTCTTGCTCCAGCGAATGTCCTCCCATCTTTTCCGGCAGTGGGTGCCCCGTCTCTGGTGGACCCCCAGGGTACGTACGTCCTTGGCGATGGCACGCCAAATGTCCTTCTTCTGGTGGGCGCTGACCTACATGACATGCACAGGGGAAGAAGAGAAGTCATTAGCAAGAGCACTGTCGAAGTGAGTGGCCCACATCCCTGCCCTTGCCATGTGGCACATGTATTCACAGTCCTTCATGTTCACTGCACTCTGCCCCCTTCCCTCTTACAACCAGCCCTCCCCACCCAGGCAAAGCCCATACAACGTGCTCCCTGTGTACTTACCTGTTGGTCTGGAGGACCGTAGAGCAGCATGTACTGGGGGACGAGCTTCTCCAACTCCTGAGCAGTGAAGGCAGGGGCCCTTTCCCCAGACGCAGCAGCCATTGTCTCTTCCAGACCGAGGTCACAGCAGCACTTGCAGTGTAGGTCCTCTCCTGTCAAAGATCAGGTATCAAGTGATTGAACAGAGATAAAATGGCGGTCACATCTGCGGCGGTGACATCCGCGGCGGTGCGTCTCATCACCGCCGGCGCACTTCATCATTGGCTCCTGGGACCCATAGAGTCCAATGTTAACCAATGCAGCTTTGCGCCGCGGTCTTCAACCGCCTACCGCGACGGTGTACAGCGCCAGCGCAGTTACCCCACATCCCATTGTCCCAGTTTAGAGGTGCAACTGCGTCACACATACCTAGGCCTACACTTGACACACATACAGGAAGATTTTTGGCTTTGGTGTCGTGTTCTGTGCATCTGTGGGTATATACCTGGGATTTTGTTGACTCTGTGGTCGCTGCTGTCAGCTTAGACATTTGAGAAGATGGCGGAATCCTCCAGTGTACCGACCGCTGGTGGACCTGTTGACAATGGAGGAGCGACATTTACTCATCACCTACAGGTTTGACCGTGCCACTATCCAGGAACTATGTACCCAGCTGGAGCCAGACCTGATGTCACCAATCCGCCAGCCCACAGGAATCCCTCCTCAAGTGCAGGAGCTGTCAGTGCTCCATTTCCTTGCAAGTGGATCGTTTCAGACTACAGTGGCCATGGCATCAGGGATGTCCCAGCCTATGTTTTCCAACGTGTTGTCCAGAGTGTTGTCTGCCCTGCTGAAACACGTAAGGAGCTA
The DNA here is from genome assembly GCF_031143425.1 of Pleurodeles waltl. NCBI lineage: Eukaryota > Metazoa > Chordata > Amphibia > Caudata > Salamandridae > Pleurodeles > Pleurodeles waltl. The sequence continues at coordinate 708,029,759 of NC_090438.1, read as the reverse complement.
CATCGTTTTCCCTCAGGTGGAGGATTTGGCTACAGTGAAAGGTGACTTCTATACCCTTGGACATATCCCCAACATCATAGGTGCTATTGATGGGACCCATGTAGCTCTGGTCCCCCCCCCCACAGGAGTGAACAGGTGTACAGGAACCAGAAGAGTTATCATTCGATGAATGTACAGATGGTATGTTTGGCAGACCAGTACATCTCGCAGGTAAATGCTATGCTCCCTGGCTCTGTGCATGACGCCTACATCCTGCGCAATAGCAGCATCCCTTATATGATGGGTCAACTCCAGAGGCACCGGGTGTGGCTATTGGGGGACTCTGGTTACCCCAACCTGTCCTGGCTATTGACCCCAGTGAGGAATCCCAGGACCAGGGCAGAGGAACGCTACAATGAGGCCCAAGGGCGGACTAGGAGGGTGATCGAACGCACTTTCGGCCTCCTGAAGGCCAGGTTCAGGTGTCTGCATATGACAGGTGGTTCCCTATTGTACTCACCGAAGAAGGTGTGCCAGATCATCATCGCCTGCTCGATGCTTCACAATCTTGCTTTGCTACGCCAGGTGCCTTTTCTGCAGGAGGATGGTCCAGATGGCGGTGTTGTGGCAGCTGTGGAGCCTGTGGAGCATGTGGACAGTGATGAGGAGGAAGCTGAGGAAGAAGACATAGACAACAGGGAGTCAGTCATGCAACAATATTTCCAGTGACACACAGGTGAGAACAGTTTTGTTTTTACCATTACATTCACTTTCACACTTCTACCTCTATCCTGTCTGTCAGTTCATAGCAGTTTTCGGTCACTGAGTTATACCTTTCCATTACGGTGTGGTTAGCAACGTGTATCATCTGCTTGCATCCTTCAAGGACTTGTGATGTGTGACATAGGTATGTTGGCTTTACAATTGGAAACGCATGTTGACACTGTCATTGATTATACATATTTACCAAATCACAGACTGACTCCAGATTGTTTTGTGGTTCAAGGGTGTTTATTTCAGTGCTCAAAAATGGAGGTGGGTAGTAATATGGTGATGGGGGACGGTGGAGGAATGTCCATGGCAGAGTCCAGTCCATTAGTCACACAGGTGCACTGCCCATATGGGCATTGGAAGTGGAGCTGGGGCAGTTCCAGTCGGGACAGGGTAACAAAGCGAGACAGTAGGAGGACAATCAGGGTGGTCTCATTTCCTAGCGGGGGTCTTGCCATCTTGCTCTCTCCTGTTCCTGGATCTCAGGGACCGCTTGCGGGGTGGTTGTCCGTCTGCAGGGGGTGGGGTGCTGGTGTGGTGGTCCTGTGGCGGGGCGTCCTGTCCACTAGCGCCGGCTGAGGTGGTGGGCAGTTCATCGTCCATGCTAGTGTCAGGGGCCCCTTGGAGTGCCACGGTGTCCCTCATGGTCTTTTGTATGTCCTTCAGCACCCCTACAATGGTGCCCAGGGTGGAGCTGATGGTTCTGAGCTCCTCCCTGAACGCCAAATACAGTTCGTCCTGCATGTGCTGGGTCTCTTGAAACTTGGCCAGGACCGTGGCCATCGTCTCCTGGGAGTGGTGGTAGGCTCCCATGATGGAGGAGAGGGCCTCGTGGAGGGTGGGTTCCCTTGGCCTGTCCGCCCCCTTTCGCACAGCAGCCCTCCCAGTTCCCCTGTGTTCCTGTGCCTCCGTCCCCTGGACCGTGTGCCCACTACCACTGCCCCCAGGTCCCTGTTGTTGTTGGGGTGGTGGGTTATCCTGGGTTCCCTGTAGTGGTGGACACACTGCTGATTGACGTGTCCTGGGTATGGAGGTATGGGCCCGCTGGGTGGGTGCTGTGCTGGTGTTACCAGAGGGTGGAAGGTCAGTGTTGGGCTGTGCCTGTGCAAGGGGAACCGACTGTCCCGAGGCCCACGATGGTCCGGGCTGGTCATCAGGATCCAGTAGGGCAGAGCTGCTGTCGTCACTGTGGGCCTCTTCTGTGGGTGGAGTGGAGTTGTCTGGACCCTCCGATGTGGTGACGTTCCGTAGTGGTCCTGCAGGGATATAAGAGCATGATTAGTGCATGTGTGTGTGTAATGGTGTGCAATGGGTGGGTTTTGTGTACCCCAGTGCAAGCATTCCTGTGTGTGGGTTTGTGTGATGATGTTTAGGGGGTTGTTATGGGTATGTGCAGTGAGCTTGCTTTGGTGAGGGGTGACCATGCTTTGTTTTTGCATGAGGGGCTTGGTGTTGGAATGTGTGGTTTGTGTTATGCGTACATTAGTGAGGAGTTGGAGTGATAGGGGAGGGGGTTAGGGTGGGGGTGTGTGATGGCATGCAGGTAGGGTGGGGGATATGATAGTTGAGATTTAACTTACCATTGTCCATTCCTCCACCGACTCCTCCGAGGCCCTCTGGATGCATGATGGTCAAGACTTGCTCCTCCCATGTTGTTAGTTGTGGGGGTGGAGGTGGGGGTCCGCCGCCAGTCCGCTGTACCTCGATGTTGTGCCTGGAGACCACAGAATGCACCTTCCCCCGTAGGTCGTGCCACCTCTTCCTGATGTCCTCCCGATTTCTTGGGTGCTGTCCCACAGCGTTGACCCTGTCCACGATTCTTTGCCATAGCTCCATCTTCCTGGCTATGGATGTGTGCTGCACCTGTGAGCCAAATAGCTGTGGCTCTACCCGTAGGATTTCCTCCACCATGACCCTGAGCTCCTCCTCGGGAAACCAAGGGTGTCTTTGGCGTGACATGAGGTGGTGTGGGTGATGTGTGGGGTGGTGTAAGTGTTGATGTGTATTTTGATGTGTAATGTTGTGTGGGTGATGGTGTTATGTGCATCTGTGTGGTGGGGTTCTCAGTTGCTGTGCTTTCTGTCTATCTGGCCTTCGTTCGTGAATTATGGTCGTAGGGGTTTGTGTGTGATGTGGGTGTGTGTTTTATATTGTGTTGGGTGTGTGGGAGTGGTGTTTGTATGTGTATCAGGTGTGTGTATTTAGAATTGTCCAATGTGGCGGTGTTTTGGAGATGTGTGTGTATTTTGAGCGCAGCGGTGTGTACCGCCAATGGAATACCGCGGTTGAAAGACCGCCGCGTGGATTCGTGGTTCGTGATAGCATGGGCGTGTTTCTGTTGGCGTGACGGTGGAGGTTTTGTTTTCGCCAGTTTATCACTGACCTTTGGTGTGGCGGTCTTGTGTGGGTGTCTGAATTTAGGCGGATTCCGAGATGTGTGTCATAATAGCTGTGGTGGAATTCCGCGGCCGCGGCGGTGTTTTGGCGGTCTTCTGCACGGCGTTAAGCACCTTTTACCTTCAATGTTGTAATGAGGGCCTTAATGTTGAATAAAAGGGAAGAGGTCACGATTGCTTTGGGGGAAGACATGCTTCCACATAAAACTGTTGAGGAATTTTCTGCCCTGACAAGGTATATGGCTAACAAACTACAACGCACCAGTACCAGCAAAGAAAGAGGACCTCGTTGGTTTAATCATGCATGTACCTCAACCCTTAAAGAACTAAAGAAAATAACCAAATTTTCCCCTCAAAATCGTCACGCTATAAAAGTGTCAAGAAGGAAATATAAGGAAGCACTTGCGGCTAGGAAGATCGAATGGAGGGAGATTGCTTGGGATGAGCTTATTGAGGCAAGTAAAACAAAAGACACAAAGGCTTTCTGGCAGGTGGTTAACTCTGCTCCACTGAATGATAAGGATAAAATAATAGTCAGCACTGTCATACCATCCCAAACATGGGTGGATTATTTTTCTAAAATTATTATCACAGTGAATAGTGTTTCCCAAGATGAAATGAATTGCCTTATGGCAATAAGAAATGCCTTGGTAGGTGCAGCCTTCTGTAATACAATAGAAGTAGCTGATGTAAGACATTTCAAGACTGCCCCTCGGACAAAGTCCCTGGTCCGGATAGAATCCCAGCTGACCTATATAAAGCGATCCCAGAATTATGGGGACCATTGCTTACTAATGTTTTGAGATCGGCTATGATAGGTCCCTTAGTAGATTCTTGGAGAGAGGCAATTATTGTGCCTATTTTTAAGTAGGGGGATAGGGCTGATCCACAGTGTTATTGCCCAAACTCCCTCTTGGATCGCTCAGTTAAGATATTAGGCAGAGTTATGCTAAATAAGATGGAAAATTGGGCAACAAAGACAAGCTGTTTGTCAAAGGTGCAGTATGGGTTCTGCCAAGGGTTGGGAACAGTTGAACAAACTCTTAACCTGACCCTGATAGTTCAAAAATACACGAAGGCAAAAAGGGGTTGCGTACATCTAGCCTTCATGGATCTGTCCTATGCTTTTGACAGTTGATAGAGTGAAACTATGGACTGTTATGCTAAACATGGGGGTGGATAAAGATATAATTGTTCGTCTTAGTAGGTTACATGTAAAAAAAAACGCATGATATTAATTTTAACATGAATTATATCCATTGCAACACATATCATAATCATGTCAATGTGTATCATATTACTTCAAAGCAAGCCATATTCATATTGATAAATATTATGTTCATTTAAAAGTTAGTATTCATTTTAAAACATGTCAAATTAATTTCAATTAAACTCATATTCATTTTAACTCATCTCATATTCTTTTTAACATGTTATATTCCTTTAAATCAATGTTATATTTATTTCACTGGATGTCATATTCATATTAATACTTGTTATATTAATTTTAAGATGCAACCTATCCATTTCAACATATATCATATTCATTTGAGTATGTATTAAATTGATTTCAATACATGCCATATTAATTTTGACAAATGTCCTGAGAATTTCAACTTTGGTCATACTCATTAAAGACATTTCATATTCAGTTCAATGGGGCTCAGCACAAGCCATTTATTAATTTTTAATTATCTGCTATTCATTTCTGTATAATTCATATTCATTGCAATCTGAGTAATAGTCATTTCAACACAATTCATATTCATTGCAACATGTGTAATGTTAATTTCAGTGTATGCAATATTATTTTCAATGTGCATTATATTATTTTCAGAATATAATGTACTCATTCAGAAGATGGCATTCAATTGGGCTGGACATTCTCTGCTGGCTGTTTTTTTCAAATTGGCCATTTGGCAGGACAAGTGCCCCATGAGACAACTCTGTATTATTCATGGTGTGTGTGTGACCTGGCCTTTGCATGTCCCAATTATATGTGCATATTGGTTTACATCCATCGTAGATATGTAGGTATTCATTTTTATGTTTGGCCTGAAGATAGCTTTATTTGTCTTGCCAGTCTACTATAATCTTAAAAAACCTGTATAACATATTTTTCATAACACCACATACAGAAGGTGGCTTTGGGTCAGTCCGCTTCATCCATTGTCCTGTACACAATGTCAGTAATTTTTTGGATGAGCATCTAGGCAGTCATTTGTAGTGTTAAAAAAACAGCACATCGGGAAGCTGAAAGTCTAACTTGCGATTAATGCAAAGTAACAATTAACAAATAATTAAAAGACAACTGCCATTTCAACTAACCAGACATCTCACTAGAAAAGAGTAACTTGCAGCATAGCCCTCAAACATGTAAACCTTTGAGCATTTTTATGGTTTTTCACTAAATGCAAGTTTATGTAACCTGCTCATGTGAAAGAAACATGCTACTTCTAGAAAAAATATTATCTAATTATCAGGATCTTCTTCCAAAGGCAGCACAAGAAATCCTTGAGGAGATGGTATCAGTTATGAATATAAAGCTGACCTCATTATTCTCCCAAAATTCAGCTCAGAGTTGATAGTACTAGAAAAGAAGCTATGCTTGACAGAAATTTGCAAATGTACTTCTATAAATGAAATTGTTTCTGAGCTTACTAGAGCCATCAAACTTAGTAAGCATATTTGAGGCATATGAATACTTCAAATCAATAAGAAACAACATCTCCATTTGATTTAAAATATGTTGCTACACACTTCATCATACATTTTAGACCTGTCAGCCTTAGGGTGGTCTTCCCTCAAGCATTTTACCTTCTCCCCTTCTGTTCTGCTGAATTTACTTTTGTTGGCCTTAGGTCTATGTGCACTTTACCACTGCTAACCAGTGCTAAAGGGCCTGTGTTCACTCCTTAAAACATGGTAAAATTGGATTACCCCTGACTGAATATTTAATTTACTTCTAAGTCCCCAGTAAAGTGGTACGCCATAAGCCCAGGACTGGTAAAATAAATGCTGGCAATAGCCCTGCAGCAGTATTATGACACACACTTAAGTAGCCGCTTACAACATGTCTCAGGCCTGCCATTACAGCCTGCATCCAGTTTTAAACTACCAATTTGACCTGGCAAAATAAAAATCTTGCCAGGCCTGAAATAACACATATGTCACCCCTAATTGGGGCCCTAACGAGCCCATAGGGCAGGGTGAATTTTATTCAAAAACGCCCTGATAGTGAAAACCCCCCAACTTCATTTTTTCCACTGTGAGGCCTACTTCTCCCATAGGATAACATTGGGTTACCTTGTTACATTTAATATGTGATTTTAAGTGACTATCCTGAAAATGCCACTTTTAGAAAGTTGCCATTTTCTTGCCCTACCATTTGGTGCCTGCAACATATTGCTTGGGTCACATGACTATGGGCCAGATGTAGCAAAGTCCGATTTAGCGAATCGGAAATTGCGAGTCGGTGCGACTCACAATTTCCGATTCGCAAAATCGGATGCAGTACGGTGTCTCAGACACCGACTGCGAGTCGCTATGGGGTCGCAAAGACCCACCTCATTAATATTAATGAGGTGGGTCGCATTTTGTGACCCCATATCGAGTCCCTGCACTCACAGGGATGGTGGCATGCTGAAGTCAGCAGACCTCCATGTCTGTGACTGCTTTTTAAATAAAGCAGTTTTTCTTTTTTCTTTTGCAGCCCGTTTTCCTTAAAGTAAAACGAGTTGCAAAATAAAAAAAATAACGAAACCTTTTGGTTTCGGATTTCAGAGTAGGCAGTGGTCCATTGGACCACTGCCTGCTCTGAAAAACCCTTATTTGCAACATTCATTTTTGCGAATGGGTTTCCACCAGTGTGACACTGGTTGTAACTGCGAATTGCTTTGCGACCGCATTCGCGGTCACAAAGCAATTTAGCATAGCGATGCGAGTCGCAAATAGGAAGGGAACACCCCTTCCTATTTGCGAGTCGTATTCACAATTTGCAAGTCGGTACCGACTCGCAAATTGTCAATGTGCATCGCAAAAGGCATTTTGCATGGCGCAAACTGCGATTTTCGCAGTTTGCACCATGCAAAATGCTTTCTACATCTGGCCCTAAGTGTAGTTGGCAGTTGGCCTTTGTGTATTCATCCCGGACAGCCACACAATAGGGTGACTGGATGGTGGTAGGATGGGCCACCCTAGCAGAATGGGATGGAAGCTGTTCACAGCCCTATTTGCACTTCAAAGACACTGCCGCAGCACACACCCAAAGAACTTCACAGACTCTAAGGGCTAATTGGCAGGCTACCTGATCATAGCCTCAGAGACAGAAAAGGCTCCAGACATCTTGAACCCACTGCCAGACTTAGCCTGAGTGAGTACTGACTCGCCAAGTTGTGCCCCTCCTGTCCAGTGCCCTTGGAAGTGGTACTGAAGGTGCCCAGAGAGCCCAAATTCAAAACGTGGGATTCAGAGAATTTTCTGCCAAAAGTGCTATGGGAACCTAGAGGAGACCTGGACACACATACTCACCGATCTACCCAATGATCATCCCCGGGCGGCCTGACTGCACGGTAGCTCCCGCTATGTTCTTCTCCACAGCAGTAAATCCTGTTGAGAGTCTCCTAGCAGAATGGGTATCAGGTCTCATGAAGCCCTTGTCAGCTACAACCTGCAGCTTCTCCACACTGAAGATTTCCGACTTAAGAAAAGAATAAGCCAAACTGATCAGGGAGACCTGGCATGTTACATGCAGTATAGAGACAGTATTGTTTCCAATGGCCTGGATCACCACATGTGAAATAGGACTCTCCTGGTCCCGTGGCATCCCCTACACTTTTATGTACCCTCTCTCATTTCAACCATCCTCATTATTGCCACCACTTGGATGGGGAGAAGGGAGACATCTTCTAAACAACAGGTCTGTTGTCTGTCTCAAGCTTTCCAGGGTAATAGTGGGACTTCTCTAAGTCCTGTGATGGAATACGTGCATACTCTAGACCAATCCACAGTAGTGGAATCAGCCTTCGTCCTCGTCATTTTACTGACAGCTAGCAATATCACATTGCTTGCTTGTGCATTACCTCCTTGTGCTCCAGCCATTAGCAGCTCCTCAGGCGTTGGTTCATTTCTGGGTGCATCAACAGTTGCACCTCAAGCCCTGTCTGCTGGTCTGGGGAACATGTCAAACAGATCTTCTTTCTTTGTGCCCTCACTCACATTTTCTGTTTTTCAGTGATCTGAGGGAATAGAAACTGATGGGTGGAACATTTGGAGCACAAGCCCTAACTCTGTCCATTAAGTGAATACTTTTGTATTCCAATTTCTCCTTGGTATCTCTAATACTTTGGACTTATGATTATATTTACTTATATTTACAAAAGTGAAAACTGTAACCTTGAAAGTTAACCTTGCGCTGGCTATTCCAGAAAGAGTAAAAGTGGCCTTCGGTAGATAGAGCAAGCATACACAAAGAGTCTTCCTAAAAGTAAGAGATCAGTAATGGAATTAAGAGAAGAAAGTAGAATGTTGCAAAAGTGGTTGGCTTGAACAGAGCAGGCCTGCCTTCCAGCTTGGTTAGTACCAACAAATTAGTGTTGACCGAGTGCAGAGCTTTCTGAGGATAATAACACTTTAATTTGTATTGCAAGAACTGCAGCCAGTCTGGTGAAATGCACAATGGACTCCATTGCATTCCAATTCAAATTTGTATTGTTATGCATAGTTATTGAAAACTGTAGTATACATTAGTGCGTTTTAAAAACCTGTTACAGCAACATTCCATAAAAGATACCAGAACGTTGTTAAAAATTCAACACATTGAGGCCAATAGGTACTTCAAATCAATAATATTTGATTATTAAATATATCGCTACACACTTCATCAGAAAATATATTTTTAAAACACAAATATTGTATTACATGAGAGTATGTGATTATGTTTGTACATTAGTTTGGTTTGTCATGCAGTGTGAGTGATTCAATTTTGATTTCTTACTTCCTCTTCCATATCTGAAAGACAAAGGATTTCACATCAATCTGTGAACTTCTGCACTGCTCACACCACTTGTCAGTACTTGGTTGGACACCCAGTGTGCTTCACTGGTCTGACAGCAGTCCCTGATGCTGCTCAGCACCACTCCCTTTGTTATTGTGGCTCACTGGCCTCTGCTTTACCATATGGGTGCGTGCTTTATATTGAGTTCCATGTGTTTTCCTTGAAAGCAAATTAGATTAGTCTTATACTTTTGTCTTGAATCAATATTGTTTTTCTGAATACTGCTATACAAGTATAAAGTAGTACATGTTTTTTTACTGTTGCACGTAAATAGTAGTCAAATATTTATTTTGTTGTTTTACTGGGCAGTTGCCCTGCAGGTTCATTTCATTTTCTTTTGTGACATTGTAAAAGATGTGTTTCAGCCTTTTAATTGTCAGTTCTTCTCACTGTAACAGACTCTTAGGGGTTGATTTAGCAAGACTTTGCAGAAGTGCAAAGTCACACAAAGCAATGCAACCCAGCACATAGGCCCTCATTCTGACCTTGGCGGTCTTTTCGCGAGACCGCCGAGTTACCGCCGCGGTGAAGACCGCCGACCGCGGCGGTATGCCGCTGTGCGCATTCCGACCGCTGGGAGCGTTCCGCCGGGAAACCGCCAGCAGCCACACTGGCGGTCGGCGGAAAAGTGGAGACTGGTCAACCTCCAGCGCCACGCCAGCAGAACACCGCCCACAGAATTACGACCCACATATCTGTGTGGCGGTCTTCTGTTGGCGGTGTTCTGTTGGCGGTCACCTCCCCATGGCTCCCGTCGCCTCCCGGAGGACCAACGCACAAGGTAAGTGAGGGGAGGGGGAGGGGGGGTGTTGTGTGATGTGGGCGTGCATGGGGGTGTGCGTGTGAGTGTGTAGAGGGGGTGTGTGAGTGCGTGTATGCGGGCGGGGGGTGCTGCTGTGTCTATGGGTAATGTGTGCTGTTCGGCAGGTGCGCATGTCTGCATGTATGTGTGCGGGTATGTGTCCCCGTTGTGTATGTGTGTGTAGGGGGTGTGTATATGTGCATGTTGGGGGTGTGTGCATGTCGGGGTGCATGTATGTGCATGTCGGGGTGGGGGTGGGGAGGGGGTTCGTACCACCTCTGGGGGGTGGCAGGGGGGTGGAGGGTGTGGGGGGAGGACTCGGGTGGGTAGTGGGGGGTGGGGGAGACCCCTATCAGTGCCAGGGAAGGAATTCCCTGGCCCCGATAGTGCTTACCGCCATGGTTCGCATGGCGGTTCCCGACTGCCAGAAACCGCGGCGGTAGGCAGGGTCATGATACCGTTGGCGGTCTTGGGACGACCGCCGGGCCGGAGTGCGCAAACTCCAGCCCGGCGGTCATGACCGCCGTGGCGGTCGGAGTGGGGAAGTGGCGGTCGATCGCGGCGGTGACCGCCGCGGTCAGAATGCCATTTTTCCGACCGCCGGTCTGTTCGCGGTCCGACCGCCGCCTCTCCGCCGACCGCCAAGGTCAGAATGAGGGCCATAGTCTTCATAAAGTATTGATCTAATTACAACTAGAAACATGCTTTGATTTGGGAACCTTGGAAACTGGTATACAGAAGAAAGGGAGTTTTTCATTGAGCAAAGATATTCAAGTTATACCAAGTGCGACCCATGCCATTACTTTCAATGAATACTTACAAAATGCTTTGGACAAATAAGGTATACAGTTGTATTACTGTCTGTCCCTGGAGTTTTATTTACGAGTAGAATTGTGTAATGAAGCTGATTTCATTTCTCAGACTGGATAAGATTCCTGTGACTGAATGTACTTATTAATGTTTTCATTGGAACAGTTCTAAGACTTTCAACAAAGGATTAGAAAATCTGTACTTTGAGTACTACATCCAAGTGATTCATTTTCTTACATAACTATGTGGCATACACAATGCATTCTTAAGGAATGATGAAAAGTAATTCAAACAAAACAGGTTTATATTCATAACAAAGTATGTAATGTTGCCACTTTTAAACTATAGCAACGAGAAAGGGGCAACAGGTACATTAACAATGATATTACACATTTTAAAAAGAATATCAACAAAGATTTGGCATGTGCAAGTTTAAGGGGAATTTCTTTATGATGCTTTGATGATGTGATTTTGCAATGTTGTACCACAGATGCATTAACCATACGAATGTGACTACACCACACAAAGGTTCACGGAACATTAATATAAACACTCAGTAATTGTAGATGTATATTCAGGAGACCAACGTGCTCTGCAGTGCATGGAGAAGGGAAAAGGTAAGGTAAAATACATGTAGACAATCAAAACATCCAAGTCATGGAATTTTCTAAGAAAGGTGTTCAAGTGATTATTGAAGGAGTGGGAAGCCAAAGGGTATTTATTTATATTATTGAATGTTCTAATATATGTTTACCTCGCTTCCAAATGTGAACTGAGCAAAGCATTAGTGCAGGTGCAGTAGCCATAGGACTAGAACCTACAAACAGAATGACATAAAACAGTGAAAACCCCAGCCACACAGCAGGTAAGGCTGCAGACTCTGCACATCAGGGGTTGGCAACCTGTGGAGGATGGTTAATTCTGCAACACATCCCCAAGGGCTGAGCCAAAGTTCACGCACAGTAGGAGTTGTCCCCCTTTGTGTTGTTTGAAACAGAGCCTGGCTGGAGTGTATGCATGTGCCCCCACCATGCATTGCTTATGAGCTCACATATTAAATCACTCATGTAATATTCTATCACATTATTGATAATATCAATACGCCATCTGAAATGGCCTCATTAACAACAATGTACATGGCGAGAGTGTGAGTTATAGTTACTTTAAATAACTAAATACCTGTAACTGGTGAATTTCAGTGTTTTTTAATTTAAAGTGGTATGTTTAAACTGACATTTTCACCTAAATATAACATCACTTTGATGTTTGTTTTTACAGTGAATTTTGGAGGCATTGTTTTTGCCTATAATCAGGCTAGCGTCATTTTCTGACACACAACCCCCTCCTTCCCTACCGCCACCCCCACCCGGCTAGCGTCTTCTTCTGAGGCGCTAGCCAGAGTTTAGTGCTGACTTGCGCCATTAAATAAATATGGTGCCCTGCTGGCATTGTTAAATGATGCAAGTCACCGCTAAACTTTTTGCCCCCAAACTGCGTTAGCGCAGTTTGGGGGCAAAAAGCATAAATATGGGCCTTAGTTTCTATAGAAAAAGCATTTTTTGTTTTGCTAAGAACTTTGGCACCACTTGACAAATCTGCACACAATTTTGCAAAAAACGTTGACGCTCACTTCAGCTGCTGTCTGGAAAGTTTCAAGGTGATGCATCAAGCAGAGGCTGAGACAAAAGGAGGTTCCCAAACCACTATTTCCCCATTCTTTTTTCTATAGGGATTTTCGAGCAACGATAGCGCCAAAACCACTGGACGGAATTACAGCAAATTTGGCAGTAAGGTAGCTCTTGGTCCAGAAAGAGCCCTTCTTGTTATTTGTTGTAAATCTGAAATTAAAGGAAATCCAAATTTATACATACAGGGACGCAAAGGATTTGCCACCCCTCCTGATCTCATGCTGAGATCTGATTGGCTGACAACACTTCAACAAGGAAGTGTTGTCAGTCATGTTGGGACTTGGATTGAGCTGAGTCTCTGAGAAAACTGTGAACAAAAGGGCAAGGGTATGGAACCCCTGACCCCTTAGCTCTGGTGCTGGGGTCCCAAAGGGGAGCCTCCAGGGCTAAAAAGCATTTTTTTTTAAAATGTTATGTCTGGAGTCGCGGTGGATCCACGGATCTGCCGTAAAATAACAATACATTTAAAATCAAGGCTTGTTCTTCATCTTTTGTAAGGACCGCCACCTGCCCAGGGCTCATGATTAATGTACGGGGGGCACGCACCTCCCACTGCCACGGGGCCCACCACCTCCCTGGGCCAAATAGTTAAAAAAACAAAGGGGGTCCCTTTGTGACCCCCAAACCCTTGGGATCACCACCTCTCCAGGGCCTCTAACACATTGGAGGGAGGTTGCACTTAACCCCGTGACATAGCTGTGTGCTGTGACTTGGCTTGGCTGCAGCTTTAAAGCCATAGCAAACATTCTGGTTTTTGTCACAGGACCTGTCAAACAGGTCCTACTGTCAAAAACCGGACCTTTCATCTCTGTCCCCTACACGCAGGTATGCGTGAAGAGAACAGAGATAAAAGGTTTGCTCCATCAAGCAGACAGCTTCTGTTAAAAGCAGCTGCCTGCTTGCTGGAGCAATGGAACTGCGGGGGAGGCCTTGAGATTTTCCCTGTGGTCCCAGATAGCCATAAAGGGCTTTTTATAAAGTTGAATTAAAAAATGCAGGGACCGCAGGGGCGTTGAAGAGAAGTGGAATAGCTCAGTGTGAAGGTCACAGACCTTCACACTGAAAGTTCAGCGTTCATAATAAAAGGTGATCTTACTCTCTTTAAAATACATTTATTTCAAATTGTGCAGAAATATCTCATTCTAAATAGATCATACATCAAAGCCCAAAGAAACTTGCTATCTCTTTCCCTCTCACTTTCGTTCTCTCTCTCTCTTTCAATCTCTTTCTCCCACTCACACATCCACTCAGACACTTACACACCCGCTCCCAGACCCACTCAGACATTTACAAACACACTCATAAACCCACTCAGAACCTTCTGCACCCACTGACAGCCCCAGTCAGAACCTCATGCACTCACTAACAGACCCACTCAGACAGTTCCGCACCCACTCACAGACCCACTGACAGCCCCATGCACCCATTCATACATAGACCCATGCACACACTGATGCACGCACTAAAACACTGGTGTATGCACTCTAACACCCAGACAAACACTTCCACAGCCACTATCACCCCCAAATACACCCTCTCACCGCTATTCTGACACCTAGAGAGGTCACGGCCAACTTCCACCGCGCACAGCAAAAGGGCTGTGCACAGCATGGGGTTTATTGGTGGGGGAGTTGGCCACAGGGTCTGGCTGCAGGCCAAGACTTGTGGGCAAGCTTCACTGCATTCAGGTGAAGGCCATGCATGGTTCAAGGTTTGATACTTATACTCAGTTGGTCTCAGGGCCAGGGTGCAGCTCACATGGCAAAAGGACATGCACAGAAGTGGTTGAATTAACCTATAGTAATGAAAATTACTGTACCTTAAAACAAACATAACAATTCACTGAAAAAAAGAAAGGTTGCAAGGAAGTAATTTCCTAACAACTTCCCTGTAACCTTTGTTTTTTTTTCAGTGAATATGTATAAGTATATATATATACATATATACATTTGTATGGTACACATATCAGGATTTGACTGTGATTATAGGTATCTTAATGACACTTGTATATTGCACAGCACATAGCACTTCATTAGATAAGATGTTTTGATATCTGTCGATCTGGTGAATCCCTAGAAACAGGGGTGGGCCGGAGGTTGCCCTTCAGGGGAGGTCTATCTACTGTCAGGGTGACTGTCCTTACATGCCTATTTATAACTGAATTACTGCATTTGGACTGGTGGAGTACGTACACAGTGATAAGTGTGCAATATGCAACTGGCAATCAGCAACTTCATGCAGGGTGATCCGACTAAATTTGTAAGTCATGATCAGCAGGAGTTGGAGTATTCTATCGTAATTTTTAGAGAGAAGAACCACAAGTGTTCCCATGTTAGTTTGCCGCTCTTTAATGACACTCAGTTTTTATTGATATTAAACTTCGATTGAATGAGCATGGCACTGGGGGGACTGTAGTTCTTTATTCACGTTGTCAATATTATAGATTCTATGTCAGGACCGGAGGCTTCGGATTATGCTTTCTCTCTCTTTACTGTCAACACACAGCAGCCAATTGAAAAACAGTAAAATAAAAAACTACATTTCCCAAAGTCACACAGCCTCGATACGACCCTCCAATCAGGGCCAGCCATCCTTATATATCACACAGTGATATATAAGTCTGTCCTCATTCTTTGCTGCTTCACGCGGAGATAAGTACTACCAATCTTATATCTTATATCTTAATTGAACTTTATTGAATTTACAGTTGTTGTTTGTCAGGCGCCTGATTTGCCTTCAGGCACCTTCTGTGTAATCCGGACGGTGTGCACCGCATTGCCGTAACAACAGTCCTTTCTGACCATGTTGATCTAAGCCGGTGAGGAGCGTTAGGGTAAGCGCAGCCTTGACGGAGCAGTCCTCTTTCTGTTGCGGTGATCACGCATACGCCCAACTCGTGCCTTTAGAGTTTGTGGGCGCGTGATCAGCATCAGCAGAAAAAGGATGTCTTTCTGCTTTGGCGCTCCCCGTCCTACACCTGTGAGGGCTACAATAATCCCTATCAGAGCGTTGCTCTAGAAGAAGTGGTGCTGGACTCCTCTGCAAAAAGCATTTTCCTTCTACCGGCAAGGGTCTGTTTGACCCCTTTGGCACGTGGGTCCGTGCCCCCATATAAGTGGCAAAGTGTTTACTGGGACCTCAATTTATTGATATTTACACTGCAAATATGGCCTAATATAATGACGATGAATATTATAGGGAATATACTGGCATCCTGATCAGTACATGGAGGAACGCCTGGTGGAGGCCCTTGATTTTCATGTGCAAGACTCTGTAAATAAGGCTTTGGTAAAGCCCTTACATCCTTTTGCGCCGCCTATATTTCATTTTGGTTTCAGGCACTTTGACGCAGGCTAGAGGAACCCCACCCTAGTTGAGGTCAATGTAAATGAGCCTGGCCGGTCAAATTTTGACCCTTTGGAGCACACCATTAATTCGGTACTAAATGACCAAGAATATAGTGCCTTCCTGTGTCAAGGGTCTGAACGGATTTTGCATTCCACTCATAATTCAACCGATGAGCCTTTAGTTTTGGATTCTGAGGAGAATTCACCTTCTGAAAAGCACAAAAGCAAGCACAAATGCAAAACGTGTCATTCCGAAAACTCGGATCCTTCTCCCCTTCAGACTAAAAATCTCCTATTTGACCCAGATAATATAGAGCATCCCAGGTCCTCAGAGTGGACTCCTTGTCAAAAGGTGGCTTCTTATGTGCAATCCTGTCTCAGAAAAGGTTTTGAAAAGGACATTTGTAGTCCACGCCCAGCTCTAGAGGGGAAAGTAGCGGAGACCCCTGAATTAGACCCACACATGGTGACTTTCCTTAAGAAATATTCAAAGGACCCAAAAAAAGGTATTGACAGGGCCTGGCGTGGATGCCAAGACAAACTTTTGGATATTTCCGGTCCCCTCACTAAGATTCTTGATTTAGCAGCCCAGGCCAAAGAGTCGCAAGAACCCATTGATCCAAACATTTTGTTGGAATTGGCCTAACGGGCCGTTTGTCTTTTGGGAAATGCTAACTTCTCTATATCTACTGAACGTAGGAAATCGTTTTTGAGTGCATTGACCCAAAATCAGAGGAATTAGCCTCAGCGGATGCTGGTCCAGCTCCTAAAGGCCGACAGGTTCATCAAAGATCTTGTACATACGTGGCTACCTTTTTGGCTTTGGACAAGGACCAAACCTCAATTAAAAAAGTATTCAACAGTGGCCTTTTTCACCGGGCTGGGCGTTTCAGAGGTCGATCGTCTGGCTGTTTCGCATCCCAGACCTCTAGTCCATATCAGAGGAGCAGAGGAGACTCAAATTTTCAATCCAGCTCCAACTTCTACCCAGCCAGAGGTCGAGGATGTAGGGGCCGCAATCCTAGAGGACCCCACAAAGGAGAACATTACAGTCAAAATTCCTCTCAAACAGGTAATAATCATATCTTCTGAGGAAATTATTCTGGGAGGAAGAGTGAGTCCATTTGTTCAAAATTGGTCTTTGATTACGCAAGATGCTTGGGTACTGGACACTATCAAATGGTATCATCTAGAGTTTTATTCGAACCCCCAGCAATCCGAGATCCCTCTTCCTCTTAGTTTTTCCCATCAAGAGAAAGTTTTTATAGATTGAGAATTAGAGGCCCTTCTTCAAAAAGACACAATTGTCACGTCTCATCCTGACCCAAGAGGTTTTATCAGTACGATCTTTCTAGTCCTAAAGAAGGGAGGGGGTTACCGTTTGGAACTCAATCCACGACACTTCAACTCATGGATTGTTTACCAACATTTCAAGATGGAAGGCATCCATCTTCTCAGGGATCTCTTATTGGAAGGGGACTGGATGGTTGGATTGGTGCTGTCATAGGGGTGTGGATGGCTTCAGTGCAGATGATAGCAAATTTTTTGTCTCATATAGCGCCATAGGGTCTAGCATACAGAACTGTAAATAATTTTAGGTTTGCTATTTCAGCTAAACACCCTCTCCTTGATGGTAAACCTGTGGGTGAACATCCATTAATCTGCAAATTACTGCGTGGTGTTCGTATACTTCGACCTCCTCCACCAAAATATTCATCTCTAGGGGATGTCAATATAATTTTGAGGTTTTTGGTAGCTTGGCCGGCCAATTAAGGTCTTTCCAGGAAGCAATTTTGACCATGTTACTTTGCCTAATGTCATGCAAGAGAGTCTTGGACGTAAAGGCCTTGGACATTACAGGTAGAGTTTTTACTCCTAATGGAGTCTCTTTTCACATTTCTGAACATACAAAATCAAATTCAAAGTGTATTAGTTATCCGGCATTTGGAGATAACTCAAAATTATGTGTGGTAAATTGCTTAAAAGAATATGAAGATGTTACTCGAGAATTACGTAGGGATCAAGCTGGGCAATTGTTGATTTCCTTGCAAAAGCCTTTTGCTCCTGGTTCTTCTGCGACTCTTGCAAGATGGGTCAGATGGTTATTGCAAGAGGTAGGCATTGATACCTCTGTTTTTGGGGCTCATTTGGTTCGTGTGGCTATGGCCTCCAAGTCTTTCAATTTAGGGTCTAGGTTGGAAGATATCATGACAGCGGCTGACTGGTCATCAGATTCTACTTTTAAATTGTTCTATCATAAACCAATTGTTGATGTGGCTTCTGGAGTGATCGCTCAGCTTTAAACTAGCATAATTCGAAGCCTCTGGTCCTAACATAGAATCAAACATTTTCTAGCTTTCGCAACAAGAATTTTCAATTCCATTAAGGACACGGAGGTGAGGATTATCCCGCCCTAGATATCTATAATATGTTACAAGATATTGTTTCTATTATCAGATTGAAATGTTTATTTTCCCACCCGATATTTTATGAAATGGAGTAGTAATTTAGAATGTTACCGCTTTATTATCTTTTACAGATGAGAAAACTACTTGACGGACACATTTGGGAAATCTTCTGATTTGGAGGAGGGTGAATCGATTCCTTGGCACCGGTTGTGCAATGTTCCAGCTTCCTGTTTGGGAAGATATTGTTTGGTTTGGGATTTCAGTGTTCCTAGCGATTTGTTCGTTATTCTGTTCTCCTAGACTTAAAAGTGCAATGAAAGAGGACAGACTTTAAAGACTGTGTGATATGTAAGGGATGGCTGGCCCTGATTGGGGGGGGGGTCATATCAAGGCTGTGTGACTATGGGAAATGTAGTTTTTTATTTTACTGTTTTTCTATTGGCTGCTGTGTGTTGACAGTAGAGAGAGAGGAAGCATAATCCTAGCCTCCGTGTCCTTAATAGGATTGAAAATTCTTGTTGCGAAAGCTAGAAAATGTTTCACTGTACAGCGGCTGAGTGGAAAACAAAATGGCAGAGCACCATGCTCTATGGCAGAGAGCAGCTTTGGATGTTTTCAATGGGATTTCAGGGGCCCAGATAGTTGGGAAATCGACCAAAATGGGCCCTAGAACAGCCACCATAATGGTCAGAGAACTGGAGAAGGCACGTATATCTGAGCTGAAGAATTGGTGGGAGATGATCTCTTTAACCAAGTATATCAAGTGTGGAAGGGTCCCCCAAGGTCTACCTATCCTAATATTATCGACGTCTTGGGATATGGACCCTGATGAATTAGAGGATTGGAGACTGAATACTGCTGATTGCTCCATGAAATTGATGGGAACCCTGATTAAACATACACAACGTCGAATGGAAGAGCAAACAACACTCATTGATGCACTGATGAAAAAACTTGAATCAATCCCTAATCAAGAAGGGGTAAAGGGTCTGTTAGTCAAAATGGAGGAACGAATAGCCAAACAGGAAGACGAAACAAAAGCACAGAAAGCCCATAAATTTAATAGAGACAGATTAGGTTATGAATATGGCCAAATATACACCTTTGGAAAGAGATCTGATGCATTATGAGGAAATGAGAATTTAAATAAGATGAAGAACCACAATGTAGGATTGAGTGATACTGAATTCAGCTCTGATCCAGGCTCATCAGTGGATGAGGATCCTGCTAACAAGCTGGATTTTCAAGGGGAGGTGCAACTAATGCACTTAGCTATGCCCCAACAGTCGCAAGGCAGAGGTTGAGGAAGAAGGACACAAAACATAGAGGCACAAGACAAAAGGAAAAAGAAAAGGGCATCAACTGATAGAAGAGTCATCCAAATTGTTATTACAGAATCCATGGACCACTAGAGTGGTCAACATTTCCACAACTTAAATAACTTCCCATCAAAAAAAGATTCAAGTTTTCGATTTAAGCTTCTGCCCCATGGTTATTCCTGATTATGCTAATATCCGTATTAAAATTTATCAATTCATCCAAAAGTTGAAACTCTATAAATACTTTGCTATGAAACCTCGGTGCACATCTAAAACACTCGGGGTGAGGAGATGGAGGGGTCTGGATTCACCATTTAGGATATTCCAGATCTATTGAGCATCAATGAATAATATATGAAATAGTCTCAAAACACTAGAGATGTTAAATTAGCAGAACATCTATATAATAAGGATTTGATGCAATTGGAAATGATGGGATTCAGCATCAAATTATTTACTACCTGTTGTGAAAGTTTTAGAGTGCTCCATCAAGTGAGGGCTGAGAAAAAGTGGGGGTTTCAAAAAGCGTTTTCCCCATTAATTTTTCGATATGACCTTTAGACACGCCTAGAGCCCAAACCAGTGAACAGTATTACACCAAATGTAGCAGAAGTTAGATCCTGTTGTGCAGATCATGCTTTGTGTGGTTTGGTGAAAACCTATTCAGTAGTTTTGGAGTAATTTAAGGCCAAAACATATAGATATATAGGGACCAGCGGGGTGCAAATTAAAATTACCTTAGGGCGCGAGTTATAGTTACTTGAAATAACTCTAACTATAACAGGTGAATTTCTATGGTTTTGTATGTTTAATAACTGACCCTAACTATAACATCGTTGTAACCTTTGTTTTTTTTAAAGTGAAATATATATATATATATATATATATATATATATATATATATATATATATATATATATCAAAAACGAAGTTGTCCTCATGTGAAAGCGCACTCCCAACAGGTTAATATCAACGGGAAGAAAAAGCAAAGCCAGCAACTCACAGTGAATTCTTTAAGCAGTTTCATTATTCCAGGCCTTAAGTTATAAAATCATCTCTGGACACGTGTTTCAAGGTCAATCCTTTCTTCAGCAGAGAAAAATATAAAAGTGTTTCACCCTCGTAGGTGCAGCCAGTGCTGGAGGTGTTCCAGGCATCTCTTTCTTACTGAAAAGACCGGCATGGCTTCAGCTTGTCTAATTAGAGGCACCTGATTAGTCTCTTTAAATACTAGTCCCCCCCAGTGGGCCTCTCAAGTGAGCAGTGCATGCTGGTTGTGGTGGTCCTGCAATTTTTTCATTTTGCCCCAAGTGGGTTGCTGGAGCCAAACAAAATAATGACCCAAAGTGCAAAACCTTTGTAGGCGAATCCAAAGTAAAATTGTCAGATTTGCTGTGAATAACCCAACCTGATTGCTCTTATGTGACAATCCATTTTAAGTCACACAGACCTGCTTCGATGTGCAGTGGTGCTGCCTTCCCGGCTGGACAGGCCGGTTAATTATCAAAAACGAAGTTGTCCTCATGTGAAAGCGCACTCCCAACAGGTTAATATAAACGGGAAGAAAAAGCAAAGCCAGCAACTCACAGTGAATTCTTTAAGCAGTTTCATTATTCCAGGCCTTAAGTTATAAAATCATCTCTGGACACGTGCTTCAAGGTCAATCCTTTCTTCAGCAGAGAAAAATATAAAAGTGTTTCACCCTCGTAGGTGCAGCCAGTGCTGGAGGTGTTCCAGGCATCTCTTTCTTACTGAAAAGACCGGCATGGCTTCAGCTTGTCTAATTACAGGCACCTGATTAGTCTCTTTAAATACTAGTCCGCCCCAGTGGGCCTCTCAAGTGAGCAGTGCATGCTGGTTGTGGTGGTCCTGCAATTTTTTCATTTTGCCCCAAGTGGGTTGCTGGAGCCAAACAAAATAATGACCCAAAGTGCAAAACCTTTGTAGGCGAATTCAAAGTAAAATTGTCAGATTTGCTGTGAATAACCCAACCTGATTGCTCTTATGTGACAATCCATTTTTAGACACACAGACCTGCTTCGATGTGCAGTGGTGCTGCCTTCCCGGCTGGACAGGCCGGTTAATTATTAAAAACGAAGTTGTCCTCATGTTTACTGCACATCGAAGCAGGTCTGTGTGACAAAAAATGGATTGTCACATAAGAGCAATCAGGTTGGGTCATTCACAGCAAATCTGACAATTTTACTTTGGATTCGCCTTCAAAGGTTTTGCACTTTGGGTCATTATTTCGCTTGGCTCCAGCAACCCACTTGGGGCAAAATGAAAAAATTGCAGGACCACCCAACCAGCATGCACTGCTCACTTGAGAGGCCCACTGGGGCGGACTAGTATTTAAAGAGACTAATCAGGTTCCTGTAATTAGACAAGCTGAAGCCATGCCGGTCTTTTCAGAAAGAAAGAGATGCCTGGAACACCTCCAGCACTGGCTGCACCTACGAGGGTGAAACACTTTTATATTTTTCTCTGCTGAAGAAAGGATTGACCTTGAAACACGTGTCCAGAGATGATTTTATAACTTAAGGCCTGGAATAATGAAACTGCTTAAAGAATTCACTGTGAGTTGCTGGCTTTGCTTTTTCTTCCCGTTTATATAAACCTGTTGGGAGTGCGCTTTCACATGAGGACAACTTCGTTTTTGATAATTAACCGGCCTGTCCAGCCGGGAAGGCAGCACCACTGCACATCGAAGCAGGTCTGTGTGACAAAAAATGGATTGTCACATAAGAGCAATCAGGTTGGGTCATTCACAGCAAATCTGACAATTTTACTTTGGATTCGCCTACAAAGGTTTTGCACTTTGGGTCATTATTTCGCTTGGCTCCAGCAACCCACTTGGGGCAAAATGAAAAAATTGCAGGACCACCACAACCAGCATGCACTGCTCAGTTGAGAGGCCCACTGGGGTGGACTAGTATTTAAAGAGACTAATCAGGTTCCTGTAATTAGACAAGCTGAAGCCATGCCGGTCTTTTCAGTAAGAAAGAGATGCCTGAAACACCTCCAGCACTGGCTGCACCTACGAGGGTGAAACACTTTTATATTTTTCTCTGCTGAAGAAAGGATTGACCTTGAAACACGTGTCCAGAGATGATTTTATAACTTAAGGCCTGGAATAATGAAACTGCTTAAAGAATTCACTGTGAGTTGCTGGCTTTGCTTTTTCTTCCCGTTTATATAAACCTGTTGGGAGTGCGCTTTCACATAAGGACAACTTTGTTTTTGATAATTAACCGGCCTGTCCAGCCGGGAAGGCAGCACCACTGCACATCGAAGCAGGTCTGTGTGACAAAAAATGGATTGTCACATAAGAGCAATCAGGTTGGGTCATTCACAGCAAATCTGACAATTTTACTTTGGATTCGCCTACAAAGGTTTTGCACTTTGGGTCATTATTTCGCTTGGCTCCAGCAACCCACTTGGGGCAAAATGAAAAAATTGCAGGACCACCACAACCAGCATGCACTGCTCACTTGAGAGGCCCACTGGGGCGGACTAGTATTTAAAGAGACTAATCAGGTGCCTGTAATTAGACAAGCTGAAGCCATGCTGGTCTTTTCAGTAAGAAAGAGATGCCTGGAACACCTCCAGCACTGGCTGCACCTACGAGGGTGAAACACTTTTATATTTTTCTCTGCTGAAGAAAGGATTGACCTTGAAACACGTGTCCAGAGATGATTTTATAACTTAAGGCCTGGAATAATGAAACTGCTTAAAGAATTCACTGTGAGTTGCTGGCTTTGCTTTTTCTTCCCATTTATATTAACCTGTTGGGAGTGCGCTTTCACATGAGGACAACTTCGTTTTTGATAATTAACCAGCCTGTCCAGCCGGGAAGGCAGCACCACTGCACATCGAAGCAGGTCTGTGTGACTAGAAATGGATTGTCACATAAGAGCAATCAGGTTGGGTTATTCACAGCAAATCTGACAATTTTACTTTGGATTCGCCTACAAAGGTTTTGCACTTTGGGTCATTATTTTGTTTGGCTCCAGCAACCCACTTGGGGCAAAATGAAAAAGTTGCAGGACCACCACAACCAGCATGCACTGCTCACTTGAGAGGCCCACTGGGGGGGACTAGTATTTAAAGAGACTAATCAGGTGCCTGTAATTAGACAAGCTGAAGCCATGCCGGTCTTTTCAGTAAGAAAGAGATGCCTGGAACACCTCCAGCACTGGCTGCACCTACGAGGGTGAAACACTTTTATATTTTTCTCTGCTGAAGAAAGGATTGACCTTGAAACACGTGTCCAGAGATGATTTTATAACTTAAGGCCTGGAATAATGAAACTGCTTAAAGAATTCACTGTGAGTTGCTGGCTTTGATTTTTCTTCCCGTTTATATAAACCTGTTGGGAGTGCGCTTTCACATGAGGACAACTTTGTTTTTGATAATTAACCGGCCTGTCCAGCCGGGAAGGCAGCACCACTGCACATCGAAGCAGGTCTGTGTGACAAAAAATGGATTGTCACATAAGAGCAATCAGGTTGGGTCATTCACAGCAAATCTGACAATTTTACTTTGGATTCGCCTACAAAGGTTTTGCACTTTGGGTCATTATTTTGCTTGGCTCCAGCAACCCACTTGGGGCAAAATGAAAAAATTGCAGGACCACCACAACCAGCATGCACTGCTCACTTGAGAGGCCCACTGGGGCGGACTAGTATTTAAAGAGACTAATCAGGTGCCTGTAATTAGACAAGCTGAAGCCATGCCGGTCTTTTCAGTAAGAAAGAGATGCCTGGAACACCTCCAGCACTGGCTGCACCTACGAGGGTGAAACACTTTTATATTTTTCTCTGCTGAAGAAAGGATTGACCTTGAAACACGTGTCCAGAGATGATTTTATAACTTAAGGCCTGGAATAATGAAACTGCTTAAAGAATTCACTCTGAGTTGCTGGCTTTGCTTTTTCTTCCCGTTTATATAAACCTGTTGGGAGTGCGCTTTCACATGAGGACAACTTCGTTTTTGATATATATATATATCCTTCAAGAGTTGTTCCCATGCAATCAATCATGTTTTTGATGTAAAGACTATTATAACCCTAGTCTGAAAATCATTGGGTAAAGTGCATCTATTTAGGTAGTGGGATTTACTAGTCTAACTCTACTCCCACAAAAGTATAGGAAAGTGCATATGTTTGGTGGGTTACATTTACTATTTCAACTCCAATTCCATAAACATTTGGGAAAGAGCACGTATTTGAGGGTCAGATTTACTATTCTAATTCTAGTCCCACAAACATTGTCTAAAGCCCATATATTTTTGAGGTGTGGATAATAGGATTAATAGAGAACTTTAATTTTCATATTATTTTATATAGTTGTGAACACAAAATGGTAAATACATCAAAAATATATGCAAACTTAAATAGTGTGTTATTAAAAAAACTAATGATCTTCAAACATCTCAAATATATTTTTTTAAATCACTATAACTCCCAAAAATGTATATACAATAATCTTTCTAAAAATGAACCAGTCATCCAAATCCCCTATGATAAAGTACAAGCCATTCTTAATACAAATTCAAAAATACAAATCAGTGAACCACAATATTTTATGAACTAATTAAAAAAAAATCAGTTTATTAAATAAAATAATAACGATTTAAAGTAACAGTGATCCTGATTTAGATGTTGGCTGTAACGGTCCTGCTGCAGGTTTTCAGTTGAAAACCTGTCTGCCACCCTGGCCGCCCACCCCCCCAATTTAGATGCTGGCAGGACCATAGGTGAAAGACTGCCTGAGAACTTCTGACTCCACTATGAATCTCCATCCTTGTTGACGGTGGGTTTGGAGATAGGGGCTGGGGGCAGGACTCCAGCCACCCTTCCTGCTGAGCAGATTTACGATGTGCCTTCCCGTCAACCCAACTGTGGCAGTGTTACCTCCACACCTGAGTTGACAGATTGGATGGGAAAGGGGCACAAACCTACCTTTTTCCACATTTCCGCTTCCGATTTGGACTGGACTTGACTTGACTGGGCATCACCTGCCTTTGCTGCTGTCACTGGGCCACAGAGGACACATCGCCCTGCTTTTGTCAGACTCGAAGGTAGGGATTCTGCTTGAACTGTGTACGTTGTGTGCTCACTGCACATGAGTTCAGGACCTCTGCAGGACCTTATTTTTTTTAAATATCTCTGACATGCATATGTTGAGATAACATTTGTGTCAGAGATTTATTGGAACACACTGATACACAACACATGTCACACACATACACAATTGTTATTGTGGTTTCAGTATTCATTGCGAAATGAATACTGGCATCACAATAATGATGGCATCACACGTGTTACCATGTATGTGTGTGCACATAGCAAGTAAACCTGTACTTGTGATATTCTGAGTCCAGTTGTGTATGTGAGTAAGTGCATGTATGTGAGGGTGTGTGTATGAGACTGGATTGACTGGTAGAGGAGGAGGAGGGAGCTGGGGTGGGTGATGTGGTTGTGTCTGTATGTGTGCCACATGCATGTGGGTCCAATGTCTGTTGTGTTTTTTTGGTCGTGTGTTGTGTTACTGTGTGCAACATTCAGGTGTGCCATTGATGTGCGGCGGTCATTGTGATGTGTTTAATTGTGCTTTTGTGTGTTTGAGGAGATGGGTGCATCATTGTGCTGGTTGTCATGGTTGTGATGTATGTGTGTTTAGTATCAATGGTGTGTGTATGTTGTATCATGGATGTATGGGAATGTGTATTTTATGTATGTAGATGTAATGTTGTGGTAGAATGGCGATGGCTAGTAGTGTGTATGTTGTATGTTTGGCAGGTGGACACATATGGCTAAGGTACAGTGTTTGTCACTCACCTCTATGCATTAGCCACTGCCATTGGACAATACTCGCAATGGTCTCCCGCAATCAGCAATTCGCCACCAGCACACCGCCTGCAGAATTGTAACTTCCAAATAAGTTCACAGAAACCCACCAGCCTGATGGCTAGGCAGAGCACTCCATTGTGGCGGTTTGCAGCTCAGTCGCAATACATCAAAATACAGTGAGCAGAACACCGTCAACTTGATGGTGTTTTCGAGTCCGCCACTACATCAGATTGGTGGTAATACTGCCAAGATCTAAATCAGGCCCAATGTTATTAAAGAAATAAATATTGAAACACCTCTGCTTTATTGGTTGATTGATTGATTGATTGATTGATTTATATTTTACAAAATGCTGCAACTAACCAGTGGGCACCCTGGCTCTAGTTTAAGCATCTGGGGGATCCAACAGAGATAGACTAAACTCGAGTTTTCAAATGTTTCCTGAATTGCCAAAGGTCTGGTATTAAACGTAATTCATGTGGTAGTGAATTACAGACTTTCACTACAAGGCTCACTCACCACAACATGCTTTGGGAACATATGGGATTGTTAAGACGTTAGCAGATTTGGAGTTAAGCTTTCTTGTGTGAATGTAACACTTGAAATGAGACACCATAAAGTGTGTTCTGGAAGGTGGATCTTGAATGACTTTGTAACATGGCATAGCATTTGGGCTTTAAAGATACAGTTTTTGCTGACTGCTCTTAGGTGTGCAAAATGATGTGTTTTTTTGGAAAAACCCAAATGCATAGCAGGTCACCTTATATGGTGTCCAGGAGAGCCACACATCATCTGACTTGCAACATTAGAATGCCGATCTAACTTGTCTGAAACACATAAAAAAGGTGCCCAAAGCATACAGTCAGTGCATGGTGAGTTTAGGACCTACTTTCCCATCTGCATACAATTTCAAGATAATGATATCCTCAGAATGTTACCGCCTTTAAAATAGAACTCCAGTTTGGTGGATAGGGAAAATTGACCAAATACCTCTTTTATCACTTGACTCTCAGGGTAGCTAGGCAGAGTAGTTCCAGGAACAGAGGTGCTGTTAGCTACAAACACAGAGCTCAGCAATGCACAATTATAACCCTCACTAAATCAATGTCTACCTTGTGCATTGTCTCTATATTACTATAAAGCTCATAAAACTAAATACAATGCACAAAATCACAAATACATATAACATTCAGTGGGAACAAAAGTTTAGAAAGCTGCATTCAGATACTCTACATACATAATACAAAATATAGGCCTACAGGTTTGTCAGGCCATTCGCATTAAATAAAGTAATCCTACTACCTTTACCAATTGATGTTCATATAACTTAGAAATACACCTGCAAGGGGGCATGGTGTCAATGCCGTATAAAATGGTGGTACTGTGCTGAGCTCCAGAGTGAGCAGGGCAATTCCTAACTGGTTGGGGCTGCTTAAGACAGGCACTGCAGAGGGAGAAGCATATGTGTCTCTTTCAGAGAGGCTTGTGAGCCACTGGAGCTGTTTTCTTCATGCTACATCTACACATATTCATGTACAGCCACCCCAGGGATTTATCTCTTCAGTGCAGGAGGTTGTGCCTGCCATTTTATAAGACTGTGCATGCGTCTTTCATGAAAATGGTGTCTCACGTGACTGATATAATTGAAGATAGCTTTCTTGTCATCTTATTTCTTTACTTTCAACAACTAGCCCCGGAGATTTATCTCTTTAGTGTGAGAGGCTGAGCCCTTCATTTTATGAGGCGTTGCACGAGTCTCTCATGAAACTCTGTCTCATGAGACTGAAATTAGGGGTTGCTTTTTGACAATACCTTTCTTTACTTTCTACAGCCAACACATTCTTCGAATGAGACAAAAGAGATTTCTCTCGTCCACCATTTCTCTCAACTGTGTGCAGCTAACCATGAGGAACTTTCTCTCTTCAATGTAGAAGACATAATATCCAGTTCTTTTGAAACATCGTCTCGATATATAAATATATTACTTTATGTAATAACTTCCCCTTTGTGAGCTGTTACTTTAACTTTTGCCTCTCAGACTCAAAGTGTCCTCCACAAGATATCCCTTAGAAATCAGATACTGTCCCTGTGACGATTTCAAAGACCTCAGCACTTGGTAAAACAACATTGGGGGTCTAATAGAAGATCTAAAAGTGGCCAGTCCTTCTCCAGTTAAATCAACTCCTATCTGTATGGAAGTGATTCTTAATGAAATTTATGCCTTAAAACCCTTTTGGAAAACACTAATAAAGTTTTACATTTGGATGAGAAATGGTCCTCTGTGGATATACCAGTTTTAATTGTAGAGCACAGGATTGACAGTCTACAAGATACAGCTTCATGCATTGCTCATCTGGAATCAGAGATCTTTATTCTCAAAAAACATATTGAGGACCTTGAGAATCACATCAATCTTCAAATCTATGATCTGATCGCTTGTCAGTCCTTCCTGCCAAAGCTTCTAGACATGCCTTCCTCTACTCATTTAAACATTCAGAGGGCACACAGACTTGGTCCAAGAATTTCAACAAAATCAAGAGCAGATCAGTTTTTTTCTTGCAATGTACAGACCTTCAGAAAATAATGACTGTTGTTAAAGCTGAGAAACAAATAATATGACTCAGTTTTGAAATGACCCCAGATGACTCCTCCTCACACAGAATTAATGTTATTTGCACTATTATCTGCTAATCCCAAGGCCTCTTCCATTTATTAATGTATACCAATGGCAGAACTAAATCAAAGACAGAGCTGGCATGGAAAACAGATTTATTGGAATGTTGGCCTATCATTTTGTGGAATAAAATTTGGTTTACAATTTATGAATCTATTAGGGCTCCAAATACTTTGCAGACTCTTTATTTTGTCTATTACCATTTATTATGTACCCCATAAACTTAAAACACTTTTCTAAAGATGTGGGGCCTCATTACAAATTTGGCGGCCGGACCACAAATACGGTGGTAGAGAGACGCCTGTCAAGGTGGGGGCCGCTCCACCGCCCTACTACGATGTTTTTGCTGGATTGGCCTGCAGAATCAGTGCGACGGCATTGACTTCAGCTCTCAGGAAATAGTCCTGAACATTAGCATGAGATCTCTACCGAGAAGGAGCACATAGATTTTAATTAGAACCAAAAAGGAAAGGTTATGGTCTCCCAGAGAAGGCAGAATCATTCAATAGATAGACATAAATATAAATATACTAAAAATAAAACATCTCCCTAGAGAGAGCTCTTAACACACTGGCCAGTTTTATCTTGTTTACTATGATGCTAATGGGATTCAGTGTACAATTAGGAGATGTTTATGGTTTCCTAACAACCATGATGCTTGGCTTCCTGGAACAGCATTTCTTTAACTCTTTTCATCTTAAATGATTTCACCCTGCACATATTCATAACTGCTCTGGTGGGGGATGATACTTCCCCTGCCTTTTTAGGTCAATGCATGGCTACTCTATAGTGGATTCTTTAGTGGGAGAAGAAATATAAGCAGTAGCAAGGACAGGGTTGCCACGGTCCAGGACAGGTATGCGCCTTGACTATTATCAATGGGACACAATATTGAGGGCAAAATATTGAAAAAATTTAGATTTGTTCCACCTAACTCCAAGTATATGTACCTACATGGTACATATATCTTCAGGGTACATAGAAGTGGAGTTAGGAATAATAAATCTATGTTCCCTATGCAATTATCTTTCAATATTTTGTCCCTCGACTGTCTGTTCTCAATACTCTTGAAACCACAATATTCTGGGGATCGATATTCAGTAGTATAATCATCCACAGCAGCTCCCATTAATGGGAGCACAGTTTCCCTAGCCTCTTTCCCTAGCCTCTCCTGCCTGATTAGAACACTGTGCGCCCCTTCTCCTTTAGAAGGAAGATAACTCAATGAGGGACTAGTTTCGATAGGCCACTTTAGCAATCCCAGTTGCTGAGAGGAACAAAGCATGTGAGGCAGTCTGTGTAGGCAGCCCACTTTTCAGACTCTTTCCTCAATAACGCATGATCATAATAGGAATTTCTTAGTGGTGACAGGTGCCTCCGGACAAGGGGCACCCACTTGGAGTGTCCTGAAGCCACTCACATGTGGCAAAGATAAACTGTAGCCTCTCTTTTCCAGGTACAGAGTCAGCTTTCCCTGACTTGGGCAAACATTGATCCTAAACTTCAGCTTCACTCTTCAGAGGATCTCTCTAGCCCTCTAAAGTTTCCTTTTCCTGGCAACAGTAGCTTCACTGGAAACGCTGTGGAGGTCCCTCCTACCCAGACTTTATGATCTCCTGGCATGGGGACCTTCTGCTTCTCAGTAGTACCTTTAGTAATGTACGTAGCCTCCATGGCAGACCACACTCAGTGCCAGCAGTCCCCAGTTCCTCAGCATCTCAGCAGATGTGTTGGTTATCCTTCCCTTGTTCCAAAGCTTCTTCTGCGCTCATTCTGTCTGTGCAAGGGTAGAAAAAAGAGGTGGAATGTTTTGCAATTAGTCAGACACCCATCTAAGCAATGGTGCCTGATCATTCCTGCTCGTCTATCTGACACCAAAGAACCCGCCCACTGTCTGTCTCACTTCCCTGTCCCTGCAAGGCATTCTGTGAAGATGTAGATGGTGAATTCTACATGAGTTAGAGCACAGGTGTGTCTCTGCTTGCACATGCCTTCTCTGTTTCTTCCAAAACATCACAGGGGCTTTCTGCTGAACATTAGAGACATGGGTCTTCTCTATCCTTACTGTTTAAGCTGGGACTTTCCCTGCCCTAATAACCAGAGAGCTGACAGTAGCACCTCCTGAAACTAACACCCAAAACACCTTCTTCACAAGCAGAATCTTAATCTTCCAGGTAAGGGCCTAATGTTCAGCAGGGTCCTATGATATGTCAGCCTGTCAGCACAGTAGTCAACTCCATTCAGTAAGACAGCTCAAAGGTACATTCCATTAGTGACTGAATTAAGGAAATCTGCTGTGTGAACAATAGATTCCTGCTATGGAAACAAAAATTAGATCTGGATTCTGGTCACACAAAAATATATACAAGGACACTACTCTGGTCCTTGAATTACGAGCTAATCAAACATTATAATTTAATACACTTTAAACGTAAAGTGCACAAACTGAAATACACCACAGAATATACACTCTACCCAAAAGGAAAGGTGCATGACTTTTCAGTAACCAATTGAATTTTAGGTCCACGTACAATTTAGACTGGGTCACATTTGTAACAGTGCTACTTCTGTGCAGATTGCATGCCATTCCTTGCTGTTGCTCAGTCTCCAAGGGTACAAGCATGTTTATACGCGTGCAACCAGCTCAGTTCTGTTTACCTAAGTTTTTGCAGCTCACAGTTAAGTTGCACTGAGCATTACTGAGAATGAGACTTCATTTGGAAGTCTTCCGCCGTTCATTTTTATTGCAAAAACACAAAACTGACAATTACGCAGATACATTGTTTAAGAAGAGCAAATGGTAAAAAGCTAAGATGAAACTATATAATTGCTAAATATTAGAGATTTCAATTGTCTCTGCAGATACTTTTGAAAGCGGGACCATGGCTGTGTTTTTAACGCTGAGTCCTATGAAGGATTTCTTCTTATTTTTAAAGTAACTAATTCTTGACACAATTCGTCAAAATCTAATCTAGCCTCAAATATCAGAAAGGAAAGAGTTTTTTCTTTCCCAGTATCTCTCTGCAGTGCATTCCTGCTGCAGAATCATGGGTGGGATCGGGATTGTGCCGCAGGAATGCTCTTACTAAACACTAGGGCCCATACTTATACTTTTTGACGCAAAACTGCACCGGCGCAGTTTTGCTTCAAAAATATTACCGCCAGCTAATGCCATTCTGGTGCGCTGTGCGGGCGTCAGATTTATACTTTGACGCACAGCGGCGCAAACAACAGGTGGGAGTCATTATTTTTGACGCACTCCGCAGTGTCAAGTCGTAAAGGAAAACGACATTAACGCGGCGGAAATGACTGTGGGTCGATTTACGACACCGCAAACCGGATATGCGCTGTTTTTTTTACGCAATAGCGTCAAAAAACACAGCGAACACAGCCATTTCACCAGAGGAGAGCCAAAATGGTTCCCAGATGCCACTACAGACCCCAGGAAGTTGACAGCAGACCAAGAACCAGCCAGGAGGACCCACACAAGAACCAGGACACTTTTAAGAAGAAAAGAAAGTGTTGCTTCAGTGCAGAGGAGCAGGAAATCCTGGTTAAAGAGGTGACGGAACACCAGCACCAACTGTTTGTCACATCAAAGTTGCCAATCAGTAGGAGAGAGGCAATATGGCAACAAATTGTTGACAAGATAAACAGTGTGGCAGAAGTACGCAGAACAGTCATCGAGTGCAAGAAACGCTGGCATGACTGCAAACGCAGGACCAAGGAAAAGATGGCCAGGAACAGGAAGGCAGCACTGCAGACTGGAGGGGGGAGTCCAGCACACCAGGAGGCACTGGACCACATGGAGGAGATGGTCGCAGCCGTCATCCCTGAGGAGATCGTCACAGGGATTCAAGGACAGGACAGCGCAGACTACCAGGACACAATGCACATGCAGGGTAAGTCGCATGGGGAATTATAATGCAATAATGTCAACTGTGAGCATGGGGGGATACCGACCACTAAATGCATGGAAGTCATCTAATACATGGAGTGGCATGGGTAAAGGGGCACGGCATGGGAGCATGGCCCGTTTTGAGAAGACCTGGGGCACACCATTACACAACACCAACAGTCCCATGGGGGCATGCTGTCATGCCAACGGTGGAGCAAAGGGAAAGCCACGACAAGAGGGAAGGCCACTACGTCAAACTGACATCCTGGCACTCGTCAGCCAACATACCTCCTACATTAACTAGGGCCCTATTAGCAATCCCCTAGCCAAACCGACAACTGCAATGTAACTGCGACAACAGTTGCCACTACCACCTCTGATCTATGTGCAAATCAAGTAGCCAATGGCAGTAACCACCCCATGGAACATACACACCTAAATTAGGGGGTGAGGATGACATCTGCAGCAATCCCCTGAAACAAGACAAAGGCCCCAGTACACTCAAATGTCAATGCCCATAGTTGTCACAAACATCAGCCAAAGTAAACAACAATAGGAGCGACACAGCACTAAGGACACACCCATGCTGCATATGTCAGGGTCCATCCTGTGCCTGGGTAACAAGGCATCATCCCAAATGTCATACTGCTCAGACAACAGCATTGAGGAGGGGACACATGTAACTGTCACTGAAATACACCTGCACAGTCACAGGACGAAATAGGACACTGATACGACTATCAGGGCAATCCAATGTAACACACATTACCCAACATCAGCAGGACCCATTAACAATGTCAACATCCATATCAGATCATAACATTGCCATGCATAGGATATGCAACATGTCAATTACATTTAAGTCGATGTGAACGATCAGGGATTGGGGCAGGTCCTGATAGTTAAGTGTGCTGCCAGGGCCATCAGAACACCCACAGCCAGTGAAAGGTCTCACCATGAGAATGGATATACACAGAGGGTCGACTACGACAAGAAGGTGGCAATTCTCTATTTGGCATAAACCAACACCTAGAGGCGATGAGGTTGACAAGTCTGATAACTCAATAACATACATGTGACACACAGGTGGGCCATAGGCCTGAAACAATGCTCATCTGAAGGACTGCAGATATTAATACAAAACAAGATCACAAAGTGAATTCATCAAAAGGCAGGCACGTCACGTCAAAATTGTCACAACACAGACACACTAATTGTACCCTGTTTCATTACAGAGGAAGATGGATCTCCTGCCGATATGCCTTTCCCAGATTTCCCTGATGACATGGATGACGAGCCAATAAACATTCCCCAGGAGACTATCCAAAAGGTCCTTGAAACCCTCCAGACCCCACCTTCGGTCACAAGGAGGAGCACAGAACAAGCAGCCATCGCAGAGGAACCACCCACCACCCCAATTGTAAGACCTGCCAGCTCCAATACAGCTGAGGACTCAGACGACACTGGCACCAGCTTTGAGAGAACTGGAGTTGGAGTACAGCGGGAGCTGGCCAAGGAGGTGCGGGTGGGGATGCAAAATATGTCAGCCAGCCTTGAGGGGATGCGTTCGTGCATGATGTCATCTGCAGATCAGGCAGAAGCTATGCAAGCCCTAACATCTATCTTGCAGGAACTGCAGAAAACCCAGAAGGAAATCAGCACAGCTGTAATACAGTTGACCCAACACCTACAACAGCAATCCTGTCAACGTGTGCATGAATGCAACATTGAACCCCTCAGGGCCGACCTGGCTGCCTACCATCGTGATGTGGCTGCTATTCTCAAGAACCAGCAGGCCCTCCTTGCAGCAGTACTGCCCTTAAGACCTTCAGAGGGAGCAGCCACCAGGATGTCTGACTCCACGTCTTCTAACACTGAGGTGTGTGTTGCCCCTTCACAACCAACAACAACAAGGACAAAGCAGGCAACACACACATCAGAAGAAGAAGACATGGAACAGATCACATTCACAAGGAAAGGTACCCGGAAGCACTAGTCCCTGCCACATGGGCAACTATTACCAAAGTCCTGCGTTTTGAAACATGACAGTCTTACAACAACTGTAATCAAGCACTGTTCTGCTAACCACCGTATAACTTGTCACCCAGCCCAGTGATTGTCTCTCTCCTACTCATTGGCTAAGTCTGTCCCTGTGCACTGTCTGAAAAAAGCAACCCCAGCTTGACAAAAGCATTTTGGTAAACCCTTGTGTTGGATCACACTGGAAGATATCACTATAATGGACTCACAATCATAGACAATGTACATATAGCACTACAGCACTTTTCAATAAATAGCACTTACACAACAAATCTGTCTCTGGGTAATGTGACATATCAACTGCGCTGTAGATAATTGAAATGTCCCGACTGTCAAATAACATAGCTTGTCAATACAACTGTCCAGATAATATGTAGTTAGAGAAATCTGCACAGTGACCATGATTGCATCATACTCTGCCCATCCTGAGGGAATAATCTGATGAAGTGAGAAACCATACACCACCATGCTGTGTTGGACAGAAGAATGCTTCCTCAGGGGATAACTAAGTCATCAAATAGTGCCCGCTAAATGTTGTCAACATGCAAAAATAACACAATAAACATGCCACACTAATCTAAGTAACTAAACAAAAAAAAACTGCATAAATGAAGGTGTCTGAGTTAACATACAAATAGGTAATCATGCTGAACTGTGTCACAAATGATGTATGAGGGTCATGAAGACAAGAATACAAGATTGCCAATGAGAACTCATCTTATAAAGGTGTGCATGATCATCACACTGCAGTCAGACCTAAAACTGTTTCCCCAATATCAAGTCTGGAAGCACTGTTAGTGACTTTGAAAACACACTTATCAACAGAAAGACATTGTCATCCATATTAACTGTGATTGGTGGTTGCAATAAAGGGTAGACACTTTTCAAGGTAGCTCTGGGTTAGCTGCCAATCGTACAGCTCAGTTAGGATTTGTTTGTAGCATTGGACACAGATGTTATAGTACAAAAGAGATGTACACGGAATCCAAACCCACGATCAAGTACCATTCAACACATACTATTAAGGGGTAACCAAATATTTATTAAAAGCTAACCATAGATGAGGAAACTGAAGGAAAAATCTTACCTACCCTAATCTACCCTGACTACTCATTACCCACAACTGGCCCTAACTAACCTAAGCTACACTTACTTATCACATGTAACGAAACGTTCTAAACATCTACCCCCACCCCCCTTATGAGACGGGACACATTGAGGACAACACATACTAACCTAAACACATACTATACTATCCTAAACAAATATATATTTTTTGGGATTTTTTTTATTTTTATGTTTTTTGCTTTTTTTGGTATTTTTTTTTAACACACAATAACCCCAACATATCCCCCCACCCACCCACCCACACATGTAATAAGTCAAAAAAGAAACAAGCAGGACCCCCCACTCCCCACCCACTAACACTGACTAAACTAACAGCCTATACTAACCTAACACTAAGCCCCCTAAGCCCACTAACTATAAGAACAAGGAAAGAAGAGGGAGGGGAGGGCATCATGTCCATCTATTCAACTGTCTAGAGGTTGGCCCTCCGGAGGGTCCTCTTGATATCCTTCACCCGCTGTTTAATGTGCCGCACGTCCCGGCTCAGGTGGCTCACCCTGCGCAGCACTTTGTCCATCTTGTGTTCAAGTCTATTGAAGGCTGCAGGGTCAACAGCTGGAGCAGTGGCAGTCTGGGTACCGGTGGAGGAGGTCTGTGTGGGCTGTCCTGCACCAGTGGCAATGCTGGGGCCAGGAAGTCCTGCAGATGTAGATTCAACAGAGGCAGCTGTGGGTGGGGCCACCTGGCTCTGATTGGTGATTGTTTCTGTGGTGGCTGTGGTGGGCACAGTAGGCCCACCCTGTGGGAAGGCTCGCCATGCCCCAGAGGCACGTTCATGGCGATATCGCCGGGCCATCCTCCGGAACCTCGACTCCACCAGCAGGATGTGCTGGTATCGCATGGCCCGACGCTGAAATTCACGGACCTGGTCTGGAGTCATGTTAGCTGCTGTGAAGACAAATGCAGATATGCCACATTAGTAACTGCATTGTGTGAAACGGCACAGCAAGTTAATCAGACATTACATCTACTGTACTTCTAACAGCTCATATCACGATACAGAGCATCGAATGTCCCTGAGGAAGTACATGGCAGGCCAGACTACAAAGATCACATCACACAAAGCACATTCATAACCCACAAGATGGGTAACAACTGGCCTTGACTTGCAATCTGAGTTCTAAGAGTTAACATCTAAGAATCATGCTGCATATCCTCCACCAAGAGCTGGGCTACAAATGTCAGTGTACGGAAAGCAAAACTAAAGCCACATGGTCTGCAAGTTGTAACTGGACTTTCCAGTATGGTACCAAGTGCCAAACCTGAGTGAGTATACTACTATGCAACCAAACCGTCACTTATTCACAGGTATGTGTAACATACTGGTAGCATCAATACTAGGTACCCCATTCACAAACCCATGGCCGTGTTTGAGGGGGGGCGGTGGATACACAACTTTAATTTGCCAACAACATGTACACCGAGGAGTGTATAGGCTAATCCACACATGTTTGTCTCTACAGACACACCACAGGTAAGGTCTATCTACAATTTGGAGTCAGCAAACCCTGGAGCACTCATAGGGTCAGACATGTCAGGAAAATCAGAACTTAGTACACAACATATACTTCCAGTGAGGCCTGACTTACATCAGACACAGAGTTGCTAGAACACCCATGATCATGAATTGCATGCACACCTAGGCCATTACACTCAGGTTCCACAGACTTGATGCACTACATGTGGAAGTACATGCTGCTAGGAGGTTCTATCTACTGTTTAAAAATTACGTAGGTAAATAGTGAAGCAGATGTCTATTGGGAAGCTATTAGCTCCACCAATCTTAGAGAACCTGGGTCTGACAGGCTGACTAAATATGGGCTGACTTCCATTGCGACTCTTGGTGATACAAGTGTCAGAGACATGACTATCCCCTGTACTCACAGTGGGACCTACAGGGATGTCCTACAATCCCTACATGATACCATTGGATACGCATTGGCTAACTCAAAACATGTGAGAACTGCACTCCCACTCATGGAACAAGTGAAAAACTTGCCCACCGCATCACACCTTGCTATGCGTCCAACTCACACGAGTCCATAACCAGCAAACACAACACATAACAGAAATATCAACACTTACTGTAGTGGTTGGGGTCCTCAAATGTCACCACCACTCCCACAGTGTAGGGCGCCGGTCCACCTGTAAGGTATGGAAGGAAGAAATGTGCTCAAAATCTGTGCACAGTGCAACATTTTCAGTATCATTTACAATGTGTAGGCTGAATAAGGAAATGGCAGCCATTCAGACATGATGGTACTGCATCTGATATTTCACGGCCAACTTGTACATAGCATGGGTCTCCTGTGACAGTTACACACACATATCTGCACACATACATTGGCCCTAACTATCATGTGGTTGCAAACTTGCCCCATAATTGGTGAGCACTAAAAAATATGGAGTGTAATAGTCTCATCATGTGCATCCAAGAGAAACATCCAGCGCCTGCTTACTTGAGGACTGCATTACCAGTCAAACATGCCTTGTGGCCATGACACATTTAGTGCACATATGCCCAATGTACAGAGGGAGGGGCAGGGACTCCTGTAAGCCATCCTGTTGTTACAGTATAGTCAATTGATGTGGCCCAGCTGTGGTGATTTGCACCAACCATGGAGATGCAAAGCCTTGTGCATACACTTGGACTGCCATTCATATTTGGATTGTGGCTCAACCAATTCCAACAAACATCTTAAGATGTTAGCTGAGGGCACCTTACACCTTTTCACTATGTTTTCAAATCATGAACTGACATGTATCCAAAAAGATCAAGAAACACAATAATCCCACACATTCATAGTGCTTCTGTGAACGCTTTCCTTCCACACTCACCAGACTAACATGAGACCAATGTTTGAGCCACTTTGCTATTATCAATTGACGTGAAGGCAGCATTCATTTTCAGCATCATGTAGTGATTCTAAAGTCAGTCTAGCAATTGTGTCAACATAATTGGCCTAAATGTTGGTACATCTGTACTTCTCTGTCAATAATACCCTATTTAGACAAGATTGGCTCCTATTTTGTTAGCTGTGCTGACAAAAAGGCCGCACCAATTTCCTTCATGGTAAAGTTACCTGTAAGTTTGCTGAGCACGTGCTACCTGACAGCTAGCAATTGTGATCCTCGCCATAGTGCATCAATGATCCCCTTATATTTCCCCAAAATTACACACAGTCATCAAGTTAGCTGGCAGACATTGCACTAATCCACTGTTGTCACTACAGAGCATTTAATTGTGCACAATAACAATAGTCGTACTCACCAACAGTGCCACCAATCATGATTCCCAGGTGGTCCAAGAGATCCTGCTCCCTGGTGATGAGGTCAGCCCACCAGTGCTTCAGCTGGTGGTCACTCCTCTGGCTGGCATACACACGCTGCAGGTGATGCAGCACCTTTCCCCACTGGATTCAGCGCGCCTCTGTCGGGTACCCCTGTATGACCCTGCCCCCTGTCTGGATCATGAGCGGCAAGAAATGTGTCACCAGCCAGATGAAGCCCCCAACTCCTCTTCCCCCATCCTGCCAAGACGTGGCCTACCAGACATACTTATAATTGAAGAGAAGAAATAGGGGTAAAAGATATAGAAAGGAGAAATGGGTGAAAGTAGGGGTAAAAAGATAGAAATAAAGTAAACCTAAACACTAAAAGAGCCCAACTATCCCCAAACTAACACTACCCACAACAGACTCCCACAAACAAGAAATACACAAGATAAATGGACAAATGTAGACAAAACACAGTACTACAGTATACACAAACAATATTTATTTCACAAAAGGACTTTACAGATAGCACACAGGACAAATACAGCACAAATTCTCTGGACAACACTCTCTACACAGCCGCACAGTCTAGAAGGATCATAGACTGCAAAGTGAAAGTGAAAGTACACCCACTGTACATGATCTGTAAACAGGATATCCTATTACATCACTTCCTGTATGAAAAGTCCCGCCTTTTTCACGTTATGCGTCATTTTTTGTTGCACAAAACTGTATTTGCGTCATTTTTTTTTACGCACAGACGTGGATATTAACCCGCATCCACATATTGATACATGGACTGTACAAATATCTGGATGCGGGCTAAATTTCACTCCTGTGCGTCCAAAAAATGACGCAAATACAGTTTTGGTAAACAAAAAATGACGCACACCGCTAGGGACGTCAAAATTACAGTGCATTAACTGGTTTGGGGCATTTTTACTTCTTTTTTGGTTATTTTACATTTGGAACACATCAGAGATTGGCTAATTGAAGACAGTATGGTGTTGATGGTGTATGTTCACATGTGTGACATCATACTGCAGCGGAACATCATCCACTACACCCTTCACAGTATGTTTACAGTTGGCTGACGTCATAGATGGTCATAAGTGTGCCCTACATATATGTGTGGCACAAATTGTGCATGTTTGCCGTAAGGAGAGGATAGTAATGTGACGCACATATGTACAATACCTAATTGCCTTTGGCTCAAAGTGTGTGCTTTGACAACTAATTTGTTGGTTGACCAAGTGTGTGTGTACATCACATGAAGCATTATTGTACATTTGGTTGTATGAATGTGACCTCCATGTGTCCAACCCTAAGATGCAAGTAAAAATTGGAATGAGCAAGGGCATGTGTTAGTCATACATGTAACAACACCCGCAAAGTATACTTCCAAGTTTTAGGGTCACGTAGACACCACATGTGACATAGCATGCACCAAATGGATGGCAAACGCATGTTCATGTCAAAGGTCCACACTTTCTACATCCTATGTCCTAGAGTATTGGTAACAGCTTCCTAGGCACTAGTTGATGAATCCCACAGTGAGTCATACACATGCATTGAGGAAGTGGGTACCATGTTGTTTGCACAGACAGACAAGGGTCAATCTCATATGTATGATGACACCACAGTTGAGGCCATAGAAGTAAGCCCCAACTATCAAGTGGCTGTGGTGGACCAGCATTCAAGACAGCACGTGTCCACATATTTCCAGTGATCAATTGCACATAGGTGTCTTGTTCATGTGTGTGGTCCAATGATGATCCTGTAGCTTTTTTGGGGTGTAATTTGTCACAGTTCGGACCAGGACTCATCATGAGTCAGCGGCAGCTAGTCCTGTAATTACTGAGTATCCTTGGTTGATCAATGTGAGTAAAGTAGATGTGGACATGTGAACCAACATGTGGATGGTCCCACCCTATCACTAAAGATGTGTAATGAGACAGTCTACAGGGCAACCTTGGTGTGGTGAGTGAGATAATATCTCAATTGTCATGTTTCGGCAGGTGTCATTACAACATTTGTACACAGGTTGGCCTCTGCACTTCCCACTGCACCTGGGAACATCATAGCCTCTGTGCTGTTTATTCTCGCAGCTATTCACCACACATGGCCCATCACTATGTTGTGCGCACTGTGATGCTGTGTGTGAACTGTCATGGTTCTGACATTTGTGTATTATTCATGGACATTATCAGAGGTTGCTGGTTGTGCTGAAAGCCCCGTACCCAATCCCTGCCTATGACCCTGGGACACTGTCACACTTTGTCATTCATGCATAAATGCAACCCAGTCAAGGGATGGGCCATGAATTTTGCATTTCCAAGAGGATTTAACTCAAATGGTACAGTTAAAAGGCACATGATGCTATACCATGTATTTGTGTATACATGGTAGAAGCCCATGCCCAATGCCCCATGATGAATGGCAGGTTTGCTAACGCAAGTGTGGTACATATGTAGACAGAGGGATACTTTAGTGTGACGCACAGACAGTTGCCAGTCAGGCTGACAGAATGCAAGATGATTCAGGAGCCAGCTACTGGACAAGTTACATAATCAGTGGTCTGACTGAGACTGTTTGGAGGACAAAATAGACAGTTCACATGTCAATCTGTGTACGTCCTGTGTTTTTGAAGGTGACAAATGAACCCAAGGGCTGAGTTACACGGCTTAATTACTATCAATGGTTGACAGTGTATTTGACATAATGGCGACTCCTATGCTGTTCCAGGCATCATCAGGGGCAGTGCTTTTTGTAATGGGTGGTGTGCATGGAGGTGATCACAGGTGTAGGCTGCATCTGTTTCTCACCAGTCCTGTAGGTGAGACTTGCATTCTAAGGACCAACAGACATTTTCACAAGGGGAAGCAATATACATGTGCTAACAGGGCTTTGAAACTAGAAGACAGTGTATAAATTGACCTGACGTCCATGCAGTCAGATGTTCTATGACAATGACATACCTTAGGAAAGGGTGTAGCACACTGGTTTGCTTTGAAACTAGAAGACAGTGTATAAATTGACCTGACGTCCATGCAGTCAGATGTTCTATGACAATGACATACCTTAGGAAAGGGTGTAGCACACTGGTTTGCTAATGTTGGTCTGTGTGTGTAGAGGAGGTATCATCTGGGTACACATCTTAGTATTCCAGGGACCTCTTCTGACAGGTGGGTTGTGACCAGGTGCATGGGTGTGTCAGGAGTTAGGAAATGGGCTGACATGTGCATGGAATGTCATGTGCGCAATGCATGTCATATGTGTGGCACTTGTGCTGTCTATGTTCTGCTTCTATGGAACTCTAGCCATATTGCAAATATTGGATGCAGTTGGACTAACTGCTGTCAAGGGTCTTGTCAGACATTCCTGTTAGTGATGCCAAAGCACATTGACTGCCTCATCTATGAGGCTTGTTTTCCCCTTATTGAGTGATGGTGTCATAGTTGTGTGCCATATGCTGTGTTGGACCTTCCTTTCAACATGTATGTGTGAAATAGTTGTGGTCCTCTGCTATAGGCCTTCAAAGGAGATATGTACATGATATATGTCATTAAGAGTGTGTGTGTATGTGACCATTGTATGTTAGGCATCACGTAAGCTCTGGGATGTTCTGTGTCCTACTCAGTATCTCAGCAATGCTCCATGAGGCAACACTCTTATTCTGATAAGTAGAGATGAAGGTGTGTAAAAAGGAATAGCCAGACCATGATATGGTGATTATAATAGGTGTTTATTTAAAATAGTTAACTAAAGTGGTGAAGGTGATCATATTCAGAAGAAATTATTTACAATCTGTTGCCGCCTGCGTATACCAGCAGCTGTGTTCTGTAGTTCCCCCTCCTGTTGCAGGCCAGCATCCTCCTCTTCAGGCATGTGTGGCTCTGGTTCCAGGAGGGGAATGTTCCTTCTGATGCAAATGTTGTGCAATATTTCACATGTGAAGATGATCCTACAGACCATCTTGGGGGAATATAGGAGGCTACCACCAGTGATGTCGAGGCAGCGGAACCTTGACTTGAGGATGCCAAAGGTCCGCTCGACAATGCTGCGTGTCCTCCTATGGGCTTCATTGTAAGCACGCTCTGCAGCTGTACTCGGGTTGCCAAATGGTGTCATAATCCATGGCTGGATGCTATACCCCTGATCAGCTGCAAGGGAAAATGAATGGGATCATGTTGATGTAGCTGGCACTATTGAAACGACCTTTAATGGCAGTAGTTGTCTTATGCTGTCTGTGACTCTTTTGCGTACTAATGTGACATCCTATGCTTGTAGGCTATACCATCTGCATTGTGTTGTTTCCTTGGCTGAACGAGTGTTTGTCTGCTAACCGTTTGTCAGCAGTATGTTTTGGGATTTGCAGTACAGTGTGCCCTCCCTAGCATTGTGACTTGTGATACAGGTGTCTGTGTGTCTTCACTGGGGGTGAGATGATAGTTCCATGCACAGTTAAAATTGAAAGTGTTGTTAACACGTTCATATCAAAGCACCCTGGAAATCCCATACCTTTAGACTTATGCAATGTATTAATGTAAAGGTCATTGGGACACTTACAATTTGCAAGGTGACATTTAGGCAACCACACTCATTGACGTCTTCACATTAGGCTGTACAGTAAATTCCAATGTGTGACAGATTCAATGGTGACTTAAGAAACATAGCTAGCGATGTCACGACCTCAGTGTGTTCCTGTTCACATGTTGCTGTAGTGGTGTATGTGTTGTGTGTCCTAGAGGGTTGCTGTGCAGTGTATGTATATGTAGGTTTTTGTACTTACCAACAAGTAGTACATTG
Organism: Pleurodeles waltl; assembly: GCF_031143425.1. NCBI lineage: Eukaryota > Metazoa > Chordata > Amphibia > Caudata > Salamandridae > Pleurodeles > Pleurodeles waltl. The sequence continues at coordinate 707,985,507 of NC_090438.1, read as the reverse complement.
CCATAACGTCCATCCTGGAAGTGTTAATTGATGGTGCAGTGACGGAAGATGTATGAGTCATATACACTCCCAGGATATTTAGCCACGATGTTGGTGATCAATCCCCGGTGATCGACTATGGCCTGAACGTTGATGAAATGTGTGTGCTTCCTGTTGCGGTAGAGGTGTTCAGTTGCAGCAGGTGGCACAAGGTGTACATGTGTGCAGTCGATTGCACCAAGGACGTGTGGGAAGCCACTGATTGCGTAGAACTGCTGTTTTGTTTCCTGCTGCTTCTGCAGTGTGTTAGGGAAGCAGATGTGGCGGGGTGTCAGTCGAATGATGGCATCCAGTACTTTGGGCAAAAAGGCGGAGATTGATGGTTGTGATATTCCGCCAACCAGGGCACCAGTTGTTTGAAAAGAGCCACTTGCCAGCATATGAAGTACGGCAAGCAGCTTTGTTTCTGTTGGGATAGTGCGGGGTGTCACCAAAGTGGGGGCCAACTGCTGTTCAATGTTTCACAGCAGCTGCTGAATGGCCTGCCAGTTCAACCGGTACCTCTGTATGATGTTGTGTTCCCTGAGGCCCTGAAGGGTTGTTCTTGGGCGGAATATCCTCTCCTGCCTTCTGCGCTGCCTTTAGGGTCCCTGCTGGTGTTGTTGTAGCTGCTGTTGTTGCTGCTGGGCTCTGCGTCTGCGTGCACGCTAGATTAGAATCACCTCCATGGCTCCCTGTTGCTGCTCTGCTGCTCTGCTGTTTGTTCTGTGTGTTCTGATTAAATACAGGTGTGTTTGCCCCATTTTAACGCCTGCCCTGACCCAGGCGTTAAAATTTGATGCAAACCGGGCTGTGCGTCATTTTCCGGCTCCGCCTCCCGGCCGTGCGTAATTTTTGCCCGAAAGCATAAATACGACGCACGGCCGTTTAAGCCTTTTTTTGGACGGGAACGCCTACCTTGCATATAATTAACACAAGGCGGGTTGCCGCATCCAAAAAATGACTAACACAGCAGAATTTTGTCATCCGCGGGCTCGAGCGTCAAAGTTTAAATACGGGGCAACATTTGTGCTGATTGTGCGTCAAAAGTTTTGACGCGCAATCGGCGCAGACGGAGTATAAATATGCCCCTAGGGATTTTGTTTTGGTTTGGGGACTGGCCCCTTGGGCAGTGGTCACTTCCTATTATGTGTCAAATATTGTGGCTGTTTTCTTCCCCCATGGGGCAATGCGGCCATACTTTTAGACCGACCTGCCCCCAAGGGGGGCAGAAAACCACTATACACCAGGGATTAATGTGTTTACATGTCAGTAAGCAGCCCCTTGGGCAAGGTTTGCTCCCCATTATTGGGGAAATATTGTGGCCATTTTATGAGTGCACCGGGGGCAGATCAGCCTTATTTTTAGGCTGGTCTGCCACCACAGATTAACGTATTTATACATCGGGGGCAACCCTTTGGGCAATATCCCTCCCCGTTATATGGCAAGTGATGTGGTCTCTTTCTGCCACCCAGAGGCAGATCAGCCATATCTTTAAGCCCATCTACACCTCAAGGGGAGGAGAAAACCACTAGACACCATGGATTCATCTATGTACTTCTCGGAGAGCTGCCCCTTGGAGAAGGATCGGTGCCTAAATATATTACTAAAGGGTTGGACTGTTTTCCAGCCCAGGTAGCATATCAGCCACTTTTTAAAACGTTTTGGGCCCACCTGTCCCCAATGGGGCGGAAAACCACTTGACACCAAGGAGTAAGTTTCTGTGTGTATGAACTGGAGATTGACTGTCAGTCTGTATGTACTGACATTTGGCTGGCTATACACGTACTAGCGTTTGGCTGGCTGTGTGTCCCCTGCTGTTTGTATGGTGGTGTGTCTGGTGTGGTGTGTGGCTGGTGTCAGGCTGATGTTGTGTTTAAACTGGGGATTTTGCTGGCAGTGAGTGTGGACTGCTTCTGGCTGGAGATATATGTGGCTGGCTTTTAGATGGTAGTGTGTGTGAAATGGCGTTTGGCTGGGGTAAGGGTCACTCCCCTTTGCGGTGTTCATTTCTTGCCTTTGCTTTGTGCCCCCTTTACGACAGCTCAGATGTTTGTGATACTCATCTGTCCCCAGGGACAGACTTCGTAGTGTTTTATAATGTTAACAGTTTTCTTGTCATCATTTGCATTTGTGATCTTATTATAGAAGATTGTAACATCCTAGAAAGTGAACAGAATGGTTTCAGACTGGCACATGGTACAGAAACCGCTCTAATTCATGCGTTGGATGAGCTGAGAATGACAGTTGATAGCAGCAAAGTGGCAGTATTAATATTATTAGATCTATATGTTGCCTTCAATACTGTCAACCATCAAATACTACTGAAGAGAATGGAATCATATCTGACTGATAGGTACCAGGCTATTGTGATTCCCCCTTCAAATCTAAATTCAGAGAAATAAGTCACAATGTCCCACCGGGTTCAGCATCAAGTCCCGTTCTTTTTAATATTTGCTTTTAACCACTATCGAAGTTAATTGAATCATATGGGATTACCTTTGTCAGTTATGCAGATGGTACTCAGATTATTTTATCATTGGACAATAATAGTGCATCCCATCTGGAAGGGTTTGATACCTGTCTGTTTGAGATGGTAAGATGGCTAATACAGAAAAACTTTAAATTCAATGGAAAGCAAGACAGAGGTATTCTGCTGTAAGCGTGCTGAAATGCCATTCCTGGCGTTGGAACACATCTGAGAACATTGACCCAGCTCAAAGTGTTCACAGTTTGGGAGTCCTAATGGTAAGTAATCACACAATGGAAACCTATATAAATAGAACAGTAGCAACATGCTATAGTTTACTAAGAAATTTAAGAAAAATCACTGCCTCATTACCTCAACCACCAAGGAGGCTGGTGATGCAAACAGAGTGCTTAGCAGATTAGGTTATTGTAATGCACTGCAACTAGGTGTCCCTGACTATTTATTGAAAAGATTGGGCAGGGTCCAAAGAGTGGCAACTAAGCTTGTGATCTGCAAATCTAGATTCAGCCTCAGGGCCCCTAAAACAGCTGCATTGGCTACCAGTGAAAGAAAGAATAATTTTGAAAGCAATGTGTATTGTTTTTAAAGCTGTAAATGAAGTTGGTCCATCACTCCAGAAAAATAAGTTTTGTTGTTACAGGCTGCAGAGGCGGCTAAAGTCTGCCCAATTGGGTAACAAACTTCCGGTTGTCCTTAGGAAGGATGGAAATTTGTACAGTTTGAGATGAAAGTTAAAAACGTGGCTCTTTCCTAAGCAGTAGAATTGCCAAGGTTAAGTGCGGTATTTCAGGCTGTGCTAATCTCATCGTGTTTACTGTATGTTTTAGAGCCATGATACCTGTGAGGTGGGTGTGTGCTTCATAAATGAGTATTCATAATAATATTTATTGTTTTATTTCTCCTTTTTATCTAGTGCAACGCTTTAGATTTCCTTGGTGGTGACTCCTGCTTGAGCTTTTGGCAATGGTACATCTACAGGTTGTATAGTAGCATGTATTTGGTAAGGAAACTTTTTTGTAAGAATTATTTCAAATGAGTACCATTGCCCTGCTTGAATATTTTTATTTTACTAGTTATAATGTGTAGCATATTTATCTTATGGTTAATTATTTTTTTCAACATCATGTTTGGATTTATTCAAGATCTGTATTGTGTTATCTTTTGTATAATTGTTTTGTTTTCCTCTCAAGTGTGATATTGTTGGTACTTGCTGTGTTTCTGCAGAGTAGGTGCAGTTGAGAGGTATTTTGTAAAATATCATGTTCAATGTGCGGATTGTATTGAAAGTTTTTCAAGATCATTATATGAAAATCGTTATATTTACTCTTTTACACAGCTGAGTTTGTTGAGTTCTAATTTGACACAGTGTTGTTTAGTGCTGTCTTGTTTGTGTGCTAGTTTCATAAGTAAGCATTATGGCTGCCTGCATGCTTGACGGCCAACAGGTTGTAAGTTTGCTTTTTGAATCTGCCTCTTAATATGGCTCCGAGACTGACTGCATCTGAAGCAGAGGACCAAGTTGAAGATTCAGGCACTGAAATTTCTGTTTGAGAGGAATCATCTGATGATAAATCCACTATTAGTTCTCATGAAGTGTCTCTTTTAGAAAAGGACAGTGATGTGCCAGTAGTGCAGCAAGAGCAAGCTGGGCTGCAGCTATGGTCTGCAATGCTTTCCACTGAAAGTGCTGAACCCTTGGTTGCCCTCACATGGTGCAGCCTGTTTTGTTTGCCTTAAGTTGTTTTTTAGGGTGTAGGATCAATAGAGAGAACTTTTGCCTATCAATTTCTTCCAACTGATATTGGTGATGTGCGTTTTGGATGATATTGTTGAGAAGACTAATCAGAACAGCTTTCAAGGGGCAATGGTACCACACCTAAGACCCATCCCAGAGCTACCCAGTGGATTCCCACCAATCTCCATGAGATTAAGCAGTTCTGGGGTTTAACTTTCTCAATGGGTTTCATAAGGAATTAATATATTGGTCTAGTATTCCCATGATGTCAGCTGCTATATTTCCAGCAACTACAAGTCAAGATCGTCATTTGCTTCTGCAGCGGAAGCAGTACTTTGTGCTTAATGCTGCAGCATTGCCACAAGATCATCCTGGTTGTGACCGTCCCTTCAAGATTCAGCCTATTCTTGATCATTTAGTAGATCATTCTTTAGAGATATATGCCCCAGGAAAGATATATTTGTGGATGAGTCTCTAGTCTTGCTCAAGGGACATTTGGTTTTCAGACAATACATTCCCAGCAAGAGAGCACATTATGGTAGTAAGCTGTATGTGCTCTGTGGAAGTGACACTGGATATGTGTATAATTTGAGAGTGTACACTAACAGGGATTCTTCAATTGACTCCACTGTTTGTACTTCAACTTTTTAAATCAGTGAGCCAATTGTGTGGTAACTTGCTAGATCATCTTTTCACAAGGGTTACCATTTATATGGGGACAATTTCTACACAGGTGTGCAATTATCTAAAGAATTGTTCAGAGTGGGCAATGTGGCATGTGGCCCAATCCACTCTAACCATAAAGGTCACTGTTAAGAGTTTGTGTGCAAAATAAATGAAAGGGGACAGAGCAGTACTTTGAGTAGTAATTAACTCTGTGCTGTGAAATTTTCAGACAGAATAAATGTCCACATGCTGACAATTATTCATGATGAAAGTACTGCAGCTATGACTATTTGGGGTCAGGTTGCAGACATGTGCAAACCAATGTGCGTTCTAGGCTACAACAACCACAGAGATAGAGTAGATCAAAGGTTGGAGCGTTACAATGCTGCGCTAATGTCATATATCTGGTAAAAGACGTTGGTTGTGCAATTGCTTCATTTGGCATTCCTGAGTGCTTACATTGTTTTTAAAGGTCAATCTCCAGAATCCAAGATTATTTTTGTACAGTTTTAGTAATCTGTAATATGTACCCTTGTTGCAGTTGAGCAGACAAGTGTTCCTAGATTCGGAGTGGTAGAGGATGTGGCTATATTGAAAGATCGCCACTTTCCTGAATACATTCCTCCAACACCTTAAAAGACTCTCCTTGTCAGAGATGTAGTGTCTGTGTCCAAAGAGGAGTACGAAAGGAGAGTCATATGTTCTGCTTAGAGTGTCTTTCTCATTCTCATCCAGGTGTGCCCACATGTTTTATACTGTACCATACGAAACTCACGTTTTGGGAGAAACAATGACAGTAAAAGGGAACTGACTGTATTGCCAAATATTTTCTGTTTAGGTGGCTGGCTGGCAGTCGTTTTTATGTGCTTAGTTACACCTGTTTCTACCACCTGTATTCTACCAATAGGTGGGTTAGTTCTACTTGTAGAAACGAATGCTCATTTTAGTTCGATGTTTTATTTTTTCTGTCTGTACATTGTGTGTGTAATCTGTTCATTGTGAGAATGTTTTTTAAATGAAAGTGATGTGGAACTTCATGGTGATGTCTGAGTAGCATTGGGCTGGTAGTGTATGTATGGCGTCTGGATGACAGTGTGTGTGTGCACTGGCATTTGGCTGCCAGTGTGTGTGTAGTGACCAACAGCAAGTCACTATACACACACACTGTCACTGAACCACCATTCCACATATTACACCAGCTGCCAGGCTGTGTGATTTCTATGTCTGAACTGGCATCTGGCTAGCAGTGTGTGTGGCTGGTATCTGGCTGTTTGTGTGTGAACTGGCATTTGGGTGGTGGTGTGCTTAGTGATTTGCTGCTGGTTACAAAACACACACTGGTAGCCAAATGCCAGTCCACACACTTCGCCAGGTGCCAGGCAGTGTGATTGCTGTGTCAGTACTGTGGGCATATGAAAGTGATGGACCTTGAATGGCACTGTTTGCTGATGTGAGTGTTGTAAAGTGCTACTCCCACGGCTGGCGGTGTGAATGGTTTTGTGTGTGTGACACATGAAAGGTGTGTGAATGGCCAATAAAGCGGTTGGTGCCTTGTCATGGCTTTACAGCCCATGAGCTGTGAGTCACTGGCTCAGTATTAAATAGTTATCTAATAAACAGTGATTTCCATGCTTTAATTGTTGTGTAATCATTTGTTAATAAAATTTACATTTTGAAGTTTTCACTTATGCTTGTGCCAAATCCAACCAGTATGTGTGTGAACTTGAAGAGTAGATAGTGGTGCAGTGATTTGTCTTTTCTGTCTTTCTCTGCCAGCGTGTACATTGTTTCTAGGGAATATTTATCAACCCTGAAATTGTCATAAACTAGACACCAGGTGGACTCCAGTGTGGTGTGTCTTGCATGGATCCCACAAGGTTTTTTTACTCAGATGTTTTTGCAAGCCTTAAAAATAGGCTAAAATACACACATTTTCTTCATATTTGTGTGATTGAATGTAGTGGAATCTGTGGGGAGATGCAAATTTCCTGCTACCAAGAGTTCTCAAATGTCTCCTGATAAGAAATGAGTTAATCTGTGTGAGTAGGCCTAGCACCCGCAAAATGCCAAGGTCCAAAACATAATGTGGCAACATCAGCAAAAGGGTTAGCTGCAGCTTTTGGGCTTGGGCTCGACTGCAACCCAGGGAAACCTAACAAACTAAGGCATTTCTGAAAGCTAGACACCCAGGGGAGTACAGGGTAGTGTGCATCTCATGGACCCCACAATGATTTCTTACCCAAAATGTCTTGCAAACCTCAACATTTGTCTAAAATTACACTTTTTCAAGTGCATTTCCGTTCTGTATTCCTCCAGCATCAGAAGGAATCCACAAAACTCCTACCACCCAGCACTTCCCCACATTTCCAGATAAAATTGCTGTTCAGCTTGTGTGGCTGGGCCTTGTGCCCGTGACAGGAACGGATCAAACTAAGGTCAATGTGAGTCCTCGCAAAGTGACACTCATTGACCATGGTTTGATATGTTTCTGTCACATTTGCTAGGTTTAGCAACACAAATGAGCTACTATTTTAATTGGGGGACTTGAGGGAATAGTAGGTGGTAGGAAATTGCTTGCTTCTGCAGATTCTAGAACTTCCCATAGCATAAATGTGAGGAAAATTTGTTTTTTAGTGAAAATGTGATATCTGCAAGGACTTCTGGGTAAGAAACCCTGATTAAAGCCATGCAAGACACCCCACCCTGGATTCCCTCTGTTGTCTAGTTTTGAAAAATGTGCACGTTTGCTAAGTTTCCCTATGTGCCGGTTGAGCTATGGCCCAAAATTCACAGCTAGCCAGATTAAAAAAAGGGTCAGCCTTCAGCGGAAAAATGTGGTGTTTCCATGTTGCATTTAGGCACCTTTCCTGTCATGGACACTACCCCTACCCACAAAAAGTGGTACCATTTTTATCTGGGGACTTGGACCCTGCAGATTCCAGAGCTTTCTATCACAAAAATGTGTTTTTTTACTCAAAGTTTGAGGTTTGCAGGGGCTTTTGGGTAGGAACACCCAGTGAGAGCCAAGCAAGTCACTTCAACCCGGATTTCCCTGGGTATCTAGTTTTCAAACATTTGCAGGTTTGCTAGGTTTCCCTAGGTGCTTGCTGAGCTAGGGTCCAAAATCCACAGCTAGGCACATTTGCAAAATAGAAGGTTAGCTTTCAGTGGAAAATTGTGATGTGAATTAGTTGCGTTTTGGACCCTTTCTTATTTCACTAAGCTAGGAGAACACAGAATAGTAGAAGAAGTAGTATTGCCGGTTGTATTTCTCTGCATTTGTGCCTTCCAAATGTAAGCCTGTATGTAAGAAAGAAGAAAGTTTAAAAAAATGTCCTCTTATTCACATGCTAGTATGAGTACCCATAAATCCAGAGATGTACAAATAACCACTGCTTCTAAACGTCGTATCTTGTGCCCATTTTGGAAATATATATTCCTTAATACCTATTTTTAACTCTTTATATTTTACTATATGAATTGCTCTATACCAGTTACACAATAAACAAATATTGTTAGGTGCATCTCAGTTATTGGCTCTAGGGACCCACAAACCCTAAGTGTAACCGCAACCAGAAGGGTCTATCAGATGTAATGGTATATTGCTTTTGTAAATCTGCCATTGTGACGAGATGTTACAAATGAAAAAGATGTCACAAATGGATGTTTTTACTATATTTTTTTATTTCAACTTCGGGAAAACCTTGAAGCATCTACACAAATGACCCTTTGCTGAATTCTGACTTTTGTATACTGTTCAGAAATCTATAGCTCGCCAGGAGCACCCAAGGGTTTCACAGCGGTTCCACCACAAACTGGTAGTAGATTGAAAGTACAAAAATTGGGAACAAAGGGCTACCTCTTTGAAAAATGCCAAAGCTGTTAAAGTAGGTTTTTACATTCAGCTCTGAATGTTTCTGATCCCAAAAAATCAAAACTTTTCTATATTTTGTCTATTGTTTCAGTCCCCTCCACAGGAATCCTCAAATCCTGGATACCTTTAGAATCCCAAGGATGTTGGGAAAAATTAATACAAATGTAGTTTGGATAACTTATGAGGAAAAAAAGTTAGGATGCCTAAGCGAGAACTTCCCCAAATAGCAAATAAAGGGCTTAGCATTCTAGGGGGAGAAGGCTTAGAAGGCAAGGGGTTAACCTGGGAATAATAAAAGAAATGTAAGTGTTTGTTTGTCACACAGACCTATCTAAAATTTCTTACTAATGGAGTGGCAGGACCTTCTAAGTCTTGCCTGGACGCCGCTATATTAAGGATCATCTGTGCAAGATAATATAGTGCTGCATATGTTCCTAAGACATAGTTGTGTTAAGATGTTTATAATGCAGACTGTTATGCAAACAAGGGCTTCCTGGTGCAGGAAATGACAAACAGAAAGGCCAGTTCAATCTGTAGAAGTGAAGAGTTGAGTTTTGAAGGCCTTTCCGACAGCCAAGTAGCTGTCGATCAGGTGAAAGTTGAGGGGAAGAGCATTCTTTCACAAAATAAGAAGAGAGCCACCAAGACAGCAATGACATATCTTGGGGACTGCCAAGTGACAGGTAGTGGATGATCGTAGGAAAAGTGTAGTGACTCAAAGTATGAACCTGTGCTGAAACAATGTAGGTCCTGAATGGTGATGGGTATAATGGATTACACATAGAGTATCAAACTTAATCTTTCTAGGGTGCCAGCGCATGGAGACAGGGTATCAGGCGAGATGGGTGCTATGGGGGGGGGGCTGAAAGGTAACACTGACCGTTGCATTTTGAATTTGCAAAGTATTTCAATTGATGATGCTGGTATACCTAGGTAGAGAGATATTTACAGTGGTTCAGGCGGGAGAGGATAACTGCCTGGACTCCAGTTGCTAAATGGTGGAGTGGAGTGATTTTGCAGAAAAGACAAATATGATGGAAAGAGTAAAAAGAAACTTAACTAATCTGAGAGGACAGAGAAAGAGAGTGGTCAAAATGGAAATCCAAATTCCTCACAGAGGATACTGGAGAAGGGGTGGGACAAGGTCTTCAAACCACAAGTTGATAAATTCAATGGTGGGATCTTTGCCATCAATCAGAACCTCAAATTTAATGGTGTTGATTTTGAGTAAATTGAGTCATATCCACTGAACCAAAAAAGGCAGGAAACAAGAATTGCACAAGAAACTGTCACTGCAGAATCAAAGTACATCAAGATCTGAGTGTTATCCGCACTGGTCATAAATTAAAGACTGAAGGATCGAATAAGACTAGCTAGAGAATAGGTGAGACACATGATCCACTTAATGGCCAGATTTCTGGTCTCTCTTGATGAAAACCTACAATTTGGACAATTGTTGAGAATGCAAAGAGACTGTCAGGGTTAACTTTGAGAAACAGGCCAATGAATGAACTACCAAGCTTAAGGAAAAAGAATGATCTAAAAGAGTTTTTAGGTCTGGTCTCTAACTGTAATAGGAAAGAAGTTGAGTATTAAGATGAGAAGCAAAAACATATATTTACAAGGGTCCGAATCAGGAAAAAAAAAATTGAATACTGAACGATGAAGACATCAGTGCTTGAATTCCAAAGGTTTCTGCAGCACCAATCTGCAAGGGTATTTAGATTCCCTGGAAGCTAATCAGCTTCAACTGAGATTTTTCTCTGATGGTAAAACTCCCAAACATTATTTGCTAGTTTAGATATAGGTCTTGATCTTGTACCTCAAGACCATTTAATTACAGAACAATAGAGAGACTATCCTTTCAAAGGAGAATGGAACAACTTATCTTATTTTTGGCTAAAGTTTAAATTGCAAAGACACCTGCAAGCATCTCTAAACAAATGATGTGCAGTATTGACTCCTCTTGCGACTGTGTGTCATCAGTAGAGAACTGACCACATTTTGCGCATCAACCAATTTGACTTGCATCTGATTCTAAAACAAGATTTGGTGCTGTAGAGAAAACTGCTTTCTTATTCAATGCATCTAGAGGGTCTAACTACCTTTGGAGTTCAGAACAAGACGTTTGATCTAAAAGGATGACATTTCCCAAACCGAGGCCATCTCAAAGATGGCAAATGTTTAACCTTTATAAAGCTCAATAATGAAGGGGACCTGGAAATATGGCTTGGATCGAGGAGACCAGAAGGCCTATGATCCAAGTTAAAAGTCTGAGAGTTTGAGTGGACTGATTCAATAGTTGAGTTATTTCTTTTTTTATTAGAAAGTCTTTCTCTTTTGCTAGGTGAAAAAGTGATTTTTCTGAATCCTAGAACTTCCAACTGCTGCTTAGGCTGTAAGGTGGACTTGTCCATGTTGATGAGGAAAACTAGATTTTGGAGAAGAGACATGAACTCTGTTAGATGCGTCTTTGTCTTGATGTAGGAAAAGAAAATCATCTAGGTTGGAGAGCAATCTGGCACCTTGAGCTCTCATGTGTGATATGAAAGGTGTCAAGACTTTGGTGAAACAGCAAGGACCGGTGGAAAGACCAAAATGGTGTCTTTCTATTGGCATTGAATTGATTTCCTGAATGATTAATGAATCTGAATCAATAGATACGCGTCCTGGAGGTCCAGTCGTATCATCCAATCTTTTTCCAGAAAACAATCTCTGAGATGGATTATTGTTTCAATCTTGTAATTATGATAAACCACGAAATTGTTGAATAACTTTAAGTTTATTACTGGTCAAACTTTTTTTTTTTTTTTTTTAAACAAGAACTTATATACATTGTATATAAATTAGAAAATTACCGATCCATCCATCAAAGACAGTAGAGTTACTTTATCAAGAGTCACAAGGTGGGTGCTTTTTATTTTTCCCCTCTGGTTTTGCCATTTGATTTGCCCTTCAAACAAAACCACATGAGCAGTACTATTGCTTTTGAAATGCAATGAGATGAGGAAATATCATTCCCATGATTCTATGAGGCCCCAGTATTACTATGATGTCGCACCCCATATGCCACTACATGGTGTGTGATGAGAGGTACTGCCCATGAGAAATACAAAACATGGGGAAGCATATACAAACAGCCTCTCCTTCCACCAGCCACGCACAAATATGGCAGGCGAGGAAGTTAGAAGTACGAATGGAGTGTGCATGATGTGTGCCTTATTGCAAAACCTGTATTCTCTCTTTTGCAATCATAATGTCTGCTTTTGGATGTTTGGGAGAAGTAACAATGCATTTGATGCTTATCAATCAATAATAACATATCTTATACTAATAAATAGCCTTCTACAGTCTATCTATCCCCGAGGAAACAACCAGCGCAAGTCATGACAGGTCTCTACATTTGCAACTAGCGCAAGATCTCTATGTCCTCATCGAGTATATACAATTATGATAAGATCATGTTTATCCCCATAGAAAATGATGAAGAGAAGTGCGATTGCCTTTCACACGTACGAGCCGTTAACCCGAGTAGGACGTCCTATTTTATGTCAGAGAGTTGGAGAGGTGAAATGGAGCTCAATCACACCTGATACTATTGAAATCTCTCTGACAGCGATCAGAACTGCCAGAACCCAAGTGAGTAAAGTGGAAGTCTCTGACTGAGAGCAGGTGACGTCCTTTATGTTTCCTTACCTCCCTCCATAGTTTGAATTGACTCTGAAGTAGCCACAGAGTAAAGGGGGTTGACCTTTTCCTATGACATGGTACATTAACTCTGCTTTAGATAGTTGAATCTCACCCTTTTTTACAGTATGCAGCCTTCTTGCCTTGCCAGGATCGAGGTGCCCTTCCACCAACCCTTCTATGGAACGAGTCACTTCTGCACTACTGATAGCGCATCAGAACCTTGATAAGTAAACTTACAAGGAGACACGCCTAGGCCGATGAACCTTTTGACCACGTTCGGAGACTTCCCAGTACGAGGTATCTTTCTGGCATCACAATCAATATCTCAATAACCCAATAAATCTCTTAATAACTAATCAACTAGATAATCAATAACATTTAATATAAGTCAATAAAGCAAACACACCATGACCTTTCAGTCATGAATAACCACACCAATTTAGTTAAGGATTAGAATATTTATTTCCCTATTTGTTACAATCTAATTTCATCTCCGTTAATCTTTTTAGCAATCAATCTCATTATTAACTCTTCAAACTTGTAATTAAAACCCAATTAATCAAAGTAGCGCGCATATACGACCAGCATTAACATGTCATTAGTAAGAAACAGTTTATCGAGTTGCAATGATACGTGATTCAACAAAGAAAGAATTCAGCCATTTGTCTATTTGCATCAGATTTTGGTGAACACCTTAACTAACCTCGAATTAGCATCAGCATGTCGGGATTCATGCAAAACAATTTAGCAAACACAAATTTGGAAAACTTCTAACTATGGCCTCTATCAAAAGAGCACCTTGGTACCTAGAAAGAAAAGGCAAACAGACATTTACAATTTCATCAGATAGTTACCCCTCCAACGAATCAGCAAACAGCGTCAGTCGATTTACCATCAGCAAGGATAGGACAGGGCAAGTCTCAGTATGGCATAGCTAAGAATGAGGCTCTTCCCCCATAAGGAGGAGAAGTAAGTATTAGGTAAGAACAAATAGAAGATGGTTTAAAGTATTAGAAGAATAACAGCAAAGTCTCAAAGAACAATAGCAAAGTATGGCTTAAGGCAGAATGTCAGAATAATGGCAAAAGTGTCCCAGTAATGGCTGAGCATGGCTAATAATGGCAGATTTCTTTTCGGGTCCTGCGGTTGTATCAAAACAGTCGAACTAGCCCTTAATGCCCTATTGGATCAAATTTGGTGCATCATTTTCTCTGTCCAATAATTCTCCACGCACCTCACTAGAATTTTCCACAAAACACAGTTCTCATGCAGTTGATTGGATCCTGTAATTGACGTCTTCATCAGGTGGAATGACAGGTAAGAAAAGTTACACTTTACGCTCCAGTCAGTAGTCCTATTGTTTTCTCCTAGTCTAGGCAGCCTTGCACCTGTTACAAATTACACTGTTGCATTCGGCAAGAATGTCACCTTGAGCAAGTCGGGTCCCATGAGAAAGAATTTACTACGGCTACACACACATCTAGCTTCTGGGAAAGTACAGCTTCGTGTCCTTCAGGAAAGCAGCACATTGCACGTTAGAAAAAAAAAACAGTTTAATATGAGACCAGGCAGCTAGGCCCAAGCCCTCGCTAACTAAGGCCTAGTAATTTAGAGAACAAAACCCAAATACATAGCTCTAATTATGATATGCTAATACAAATTCATACATTAGTACATTATTAATTCATCATTAATAAGTTTCGTCATTCTTTGTATACATTGGTGGCCACTCCCTGTGGGCACATTTCAAACGTGTATATTATTTTCTACGTTGACGCATTTCCTAGGCAGCTTCATTATACATTATATTGCAAGCTTTTCATATCAACATTAATTTTAAAGGTCACACTCCAACACTAGTCTGTGTTGCAGTGGCTGGAGGAAGCCTTGTAAGTCTATGGTGCCTGACATGAAAGTTGTAACAGCAGGATAGTGGGAGTAGGGATTAAAAGCATGTCTCTCTAGCCCCCAAAGCGGACCCCCACTCATTACACGCATAACCGTGTGATCCAGACTCTTGCAGGTACCTGAAGGAATGGGAAGGCCTGAATTTAATGAGAAAATGAGCAGAGGTAAACAATGGAGGTGGGGCAGGTGGGAGAAGTGGGCACTATAATTATCGCCACAGTGTGTTGTCCCAAATTACCATCTCTTGGAGCACAGTTCGTGACTCTCTACAATAAAACCAGTGATCAGAGTGAACAGGTGCCTGGCCTTAATGTCACCTGGTTAAAGCCTCACATAAATTACAAAATCAAAAGCACTTTTCATGAACAAGGGGCAGAAATGTGGGGAGCGCAAAGAGAATGCCCTTCCCTTTCCACCACACACAGTACCCAAGTACAGATGCTTGGATGTCTGCCATCTGACTGGACAGAGATGAACCATTTACTGGAAAACTAACGTCTCTGATTGCTGTTCGTGACTATTTGCTCTGTGTGGTGTTGATTATTTAAAGTACATGGTTCGCACTGTTTGTAGCAAGGGTAATGATTTGAGAATAATTGAGAATGTTTATATGTCCTATTAAAGTGAATGTAATCTGCTTTTTCTTTGCCAAGGTTACTAGATTGCACTCATGAAAAGTTTATTCTTTTTCAGCTACTTTCTCTATCAACCTGGTTATACATCAGACTGGCTAATCTTCTTGTTAAGATTCTCCTGTTCTATCAACTTACAAGGGAAGCAATCACTATGTAAGCTGAATTACACTGTGAATTGTACATCAGATGTGGGTTGACTTGGAGATGCTTAATGAAATTCCACCTCTTGATCCTCCCCTGGAATGCCCAACACTGCACCCCTTGAGAAAATTGGTCAACGATCCAAGATCAGGTTCCCTCCTTGTGATCCCTGCACGTTGGCTAGGCAGAGTATGACCTTGCCAATGACAATGTTATGATTCATTGGTCCTGATTGTAGTGATATTGTCTACAATATATCATATATAAAATAGAACGTTGTTGGAATATGGCCCTCTCTAAAGGGTCACTCCAAACCTTTTACCTTCTCCCTCCATTTTTCTGATCTCTTTTTTGTTGGCTTTGGGGCTCTGGGCACCTTATCACTGCTAACCAGCGCTAAAGTGCATGTGCTCTCTCCTTATGAGATGGTAACAACGGCTTATACCCATTTAGCATATATCATTTACTTGAAAGTCTCTGGTAAAGTGCACTACATGTGCCCAGGGCCTGTAAATTAAATGTTACTAGTGGGCCTGCAGCACTGATTGTGCCACCCACATAAGTAGCCCCTTAACCATGTCTCAGGCTAGGCCTGTGTATGCAGTTTCACTGCCACTTCGACTTGGCATTGAAAACTACTTGCCAAGCCTTAAATTCCCCTCTTCTTACATGTCACCCCTAAGGTAGGCCCTAGGTAACCCATATGACAAGGTACTATGTAAGTAAAGAACAGGACATGTACTTATATGTTTTACATGAAGTCATTTTTCACTACTGTGAAGCCTGACCCTCTCATTGGCCATCATTAGAAATGTCCTTGTATGCTTTTAAGTGGTAATTTCTGATCTGAGAGGAATAGACTTGTCATATTTGGTAGAGTTGGAATGGTAGTAAGAACACCTACTTATTGGTGAAGTTGGATTCTACATTATTATTTCAGAAATACCACTTTAGAAAGTAGCCATTTCTCTGCACTTACTGCCATCTGTGCCTTACAGCCTGTCTCCAATCCACGTCTGGCCTGTGCTGGTTGACAGCTCCCATTGTGCATTCCACCCAGACAGCCATACACACAGGACACTCAGCTGCATCTGCATTCATCTCCATACAGGTGGGTTTCCCTGGGCAGCAAGGGTGGAGGGGCTGTCTCTTACACTTCAAAGGCCAGTGGCCCACCTTCACACAAAGGGCTGATAACACCCCGCAGGGCTCCTGGCATACAGGGCTGGGTTGAAAGAGGAACTTGGGCACTTCAAAACCTCTCTTTGAGGTTTCCTCTACTTCATAGGCACTTTTGGGCATATATACTGGGTCTTTGACCCCACCAAACCAGACACTTCTGGAGCTGCAACTGGGCCCTGTCAGAGGGACTGCCTGGCTGTGCAAAGGACTCATCTGGTCTGCTTCGCTGAAAGGACTGCTCTCCTGCTTGTTTCTCTGCTGCCTGCTGGCCACTGACTACCTTCCTCCACAAGTGCTCTCCAAGGGCTTTGATTGAGCTTGCCTCCTGTTCTGAAGTCTCAGGGCCAAGAAAAACGCATCATCCCTGGGTTTCAAAATACCCCTGCATCACAGTGAGGAACTATAGGAGGCTGGATCAGTTTATGATGTACACCTATAGTGTGGCACCCTACACTGAGTCCTGGCAACCCTTAGTGATAGTGAATAAGTGTCCAGATAGCAGAAGCTCTCTAGGGGTAGCCGAGGTGAGCAGCTAAAGCTTATCCAGGCGGAATGTAAAGCACTTGCAATACCACAGTAGTAAGACAGTAACTCACTCACAAGGAAAAAACACGCAAGTGTTGCAAAAATAAAGGATACTTTATTACAGCATTACTACTGAACTGAAATTGGTATATCTCCAGATATTACATACAATTATACACATACAATAGCCAGCTAACATAGCATAGAGGGCCAACCATAAACTAAAAAAGTGGAATGTGAAAGTGGAACTCCAACCAAGGTAAGTGTGGTGGTTAGCTAGGGTCTGTGGTCAGTTAGAAACACCAGAGGTAAGTACAGTAGGTGACCCCAGCAATGAGGAGTAAGTCAGTTACCCACCCAGTTGTCCATAGGCTAACACAGAAAGCAGTGGTTGGAATTTGTGAAATTCAGCACCCTTCCCAGCGGACCCTGAGTAAACCAGCAGGCAAGAGGATGGTTGGAGAGTGCCCCTACCCCAGTACACCCAAAAGACAGGACTACCTCCAACAGGGACCCAGATGCAGAGGGGGAAAGGGACTCTCTCTGAAGGCTGTAGATGCCTTGGATAGTCCAACTGCTGTCACTACCCGTGGGCCAGGCCGGTGGAACTCAGGGATGCATTGCAGATGTGGAGGACCTGCAAAGGAAGGGGACAGAGTTCCCCACTCAAGGAGGTGCCCAGGTGGTGCAGGTGACAATGCCCATCCTCCTGAAGATAAAGTTCCTTCAAGTCAGTGGACGAAGAAGTCCAGCTGTGATGTCCAGGGGTCAATATAGATCCCAGGAATAACCTATGAACTGTCCTTCGATGGTCGCCGGATTCCAGAAGAGTCAGTGACCTTCCAGGTCACCCACAAGTATTGGCAAGTGCAAATGGAAGAAGAAGAGAAGTTTGCAAAGTTGTGGGGAATAGCAAGGTCCAGGAGACACCACCTATTAGGTGGAGTCTGAGCTGGCCCTCAGCACACTGGAAGGCCAACAGAAATCAATGGAGCACCCATGAGTGACCCACAGGTGCCAGACACATGGAGCCTCAAGGAGGCCTTACCAGCCCAGCAAAACAGAACTCCCAGGTCACAAGAGTTGCAGGACAGGGGCTGATCTTCAGTTTGCAGAGTGCTGGAGGCTTGGGCCTCTTGGAGGCAGAAGATCTCCCAGTGGAAGAGTCAACAAGCCTTAACAAACACAACAGTTGCGGTGCACTGGGGTGCCAGTTCAGTGGAAGGAGCAAGGACCTACAGTCTCCCAACTTGGATAGAAGATTAGGAGGACCCAGAGGAGGCCGTGATTCACCACCTGTGTTGCAGGATCTTCACATGTCCAGAGCCAGCAGACCCCACCAACCAGTCGACGATGCCTTGAGGTGTCTGCAGTTGTAGGGGAGTGACTCCTTCACCACAAGGGTGATTCCTTCTAGCTTCCTGGTGGTGCAAACAGAGTACTTGTGACCCTGGAGGATGCACAGCCTTGGATGTTTCAGAACTCTTGCAGGATGTTGAGAAACAATGTTGCAGTGAGAGCCTTCTCACCAGAAGCAGATGTGTTCATTTCCAGGCGAAGATCAGCAGTGATTCCAGAGGCCAGGGGCAGAAGATGTCTTGCAGAGATGTCCTTGTAGAGTCTTGCTTGATTAATCTGAGGACCCACTGACGAGGGAGCCCTGAAATAACTCCAAGAGAGGGTTGGTCGCTCTCTGCAATGACCTGCCTATCAGAGAGGGTCAGTGCCATCACCTGCCTGGCCTAGCCAACCAGGGGCCTGTGCCCATCTTATTTTTGAGATGGCAGAATCAAGTGGCCACCTGGCAGAGCTCTGGGCACCTTTTTCGGGGAAGAGCTGGACAGGGTGCTGGTCACTCCCCTGTACTTTGTGTATTTTCATGCCAGAGCAGGTTTCGGGGGTTCCTGAATTGTGCAAACTGGATTATGCAATGAGGGTACTAAATACACCCTTCAAAGCAGTCTGGTGGTACGCAGAGGCCACTCTACCCCAGCCCGTAGACACCTATTACACAGGGAGAGGTGGTCACACCTCTCCCTTACAGGAAATCCTATGGTTTGCTCCTCTGGCCTGATCTGGCTCATCAGCAGGAGGGAAGAACAGTGTCTGGGGTCAGCAGTAGTGCGTACTGACAGCTGGAACCAGTAAGACTGCACAGTCAGAACTGGGGGAATCCCCTAGGGAACCCCCAGAGTACATGGTATCATGCAACTAACACTGGACTCAGTGTTGTTACATGATTGCAATGTTTTTGATACCAAACATGCCTAGGTTCGGAGTAGTCATTATGTAGCTGGACCACTCATGTTGACCAGTGTCCACTACATACCTTAAGATGGCTTCCCCACAATTTCAGAGTCCAGGAATTGCCCTGGGGTCTGTAGGGGTACCTCGCTCCTGCAGGGGTACCCTCACTCCTAAGGACATGCACCATGTCCTTGGGCTGAAGGGCCTACCAGAGGGGTGGCTGATAGGGTCTAAGTGCAGTGGTTAGCTTTGGCAGTAAAAGGGAACATGCACCATTTCACGCAGGCTGCAATGGCAGGCCAGCAGTCACAGTTTGCATGGACTCCTAGGGGTGGCATAATACATGCTGCAGCCCATAGGGGACCCCTAGCATACCAATGGCTTGAGTACCTAAGTACCATATACTATGCACATGCATGGGTGCACCAGTATGCCAACGATGGGTGTGAAGGGTAACCAACCAAGAGCACTAGCACTTGGGTCCTGGTTAGCGGGATCCCAGTGAACTGCAGACCAAGCACACTGACATCAGGCAAAAGGTGGAGGTAACTACGCCAGAAAGATGGCACTTTCTTACAGGAACCAAGGCTGCATTCCTGGAAATCAACACATCACCTTGCAGCATGGAAAGAAACAGCACATTATCTTTTCCCCGCCAGAAAATCTGACGCATCGCCTTACTTTTCAACACATCTCCTCCTCTGTGTCTACTTTGTGGTGGTATTTTTGACGCATCCCAGGTACTGTGTGTTAAAAGGATAGAACCACAGATTCTAAAGGATTGAGACCCATTTAAACCTTTAAAAAGTGATATCTTGGCTTGTGCATATTGGATTTTTGTTGTTTTGGTCTTATTTTATTCACATAAATAGTATCTATTTTCCTAAACGGGTGTGGAGTGCTTTTTGTGGTGTTTTCACTTTGTTAGTGTATGAGTTATTGCACAAATACTTTACACATGGCCTTCTAAGTTAAGCCTGACTGCTCTGTGCCAAGCTACCAGAGGGTGAGCACAGGATAATTTAGGTTGTGTAGTGACTTACTCTGACTAGGATTGTGGTCCCTACTTGGACAAGGGGGTTTACATCTCCTAACTAGAGATCCAGTTTCTCACATTGGTGGCAACGTTAGGATAGGACATCTGTTTGTGCAGTGCCATACAATAGCTATGTATACACTACCTACCCACGTTTAAAGACCATTTCGATTTTTTTTCTTCTGCAATTTTTTCCTGCTTCACATTTTTTAATTCGTCCTATACATCATGTCTCTGGCTGGTTCTGCAAGTGTAGCCATGGAGTATGAGCTGGTTAAGTTGGAGGACTACAGTGTTAGTCAGTTGAAAAGCTTCTGCAATGGGATGGTGGTACCTACCGAAGACCAGCCTGCAATTCCCCCAGCTGGTGCCCAGTATACTTTTCCCTGCACCCAGAGAGGCATCCTTACTGCATGATGTAGTAGTGGCTGCCTTATGGGTAATGTTGGGAAAGGTTGTAATGGATTGTGTGCTGTAGGATGCAGCACACGTGTTTTTGCAATAGTTCAAGGCAGCTGCAAGGTGTTTCTGCAAGGGACACCACAATGACGTGACCCCAGTAATGGTATTGATTGACTTCCTCGTCTCTGATGTTTTGATCGTGTTGATAGGGTTTGTTTGACTATATGCAAGGGATGTTGTGAGAGGCACAGTAATTATACATGCCTTCCATCCTATGTGCTGCATGTACATGTAGGTATGTAGCCCTGGTGATTGACATATGTCCAAGTTGTGTATGTGTTGTAGTGCATGGCGCTACCAAGACATATGTACATGTGTTGCTTACGTTTGAATGGTGCAACTTGATTCATGTGCAATGTGTCCCTGTGCGCTCCTTTGACTTGCATTGTGTGTGTCCTATGTGCCTCCCCCTTCTTGCACTTGACAATTTT
Source organism: Pleurodeles waltl (assembly GCF_031143425.1). NCBI lineage: Eukaryota > Metazoa > Chordata > Amphibia > Caudata > Salamandridae > Pleurodeles > Pleurodeles waltl. The sequence continues at coordinate 707,964,466 of NC_090438.1, read as the reverse complement.
GTATTCATTTCCCCCATGCAACTTACCCTGCATTTGTGGTGTTTCCTGGTAGTCTGCGCTGTCCTGCAATTCCAGTGACCAGTTCCTCCAGAATGACCGCTGCAACCATCTCCTCCATCTCATCCAGGTCCTCTTGTGGTTCTGGACTTCGACCTCTAGTTTGCAGTGCTGCCTTCCTATTCCTTGCCAAAGAAGGTGGAGTTCCAAACGCTCCTGAGGGCCTGGGCAGTCTCCCGCACCCATGGGGATGATTAGTTGGGGGAGCCTGTGACTGGCTCCCTGAAGAACTACCTGCAGCAGTTGAGGGAGCCACCCCTAAAATATGCTACCTCTGCGGGCAAGGCGCAGTGTCTTAAATCAAGGTCTGACTGCAGATGAAAGAAGAGAGAGTAGAGAATTTCAGCTGCAGTTAGCAAGATTAAAAAATAGATGCTGACTGTGAAGCCAAGCAAGCTGAAAGAGCTGAAAGAGAAGCTGAAAGGTCCTTGTCAGAAAATAAATTACTTCTGGCTCATGAACTGAGTCTGAAAGAGCTGTAACTCAAGGCCAGACAGGCAGATTTCAGCAGCTATGGTGGCAGCATACGCACAGTAACCCGGATAGAGACAGGATAGTTCGAATCCCCAAAGACTTGGTGCCCAGTCATGTTGTGGGAGATGATATTGATAAGTGGTTTTCTGCTTATGAAGTTGCACTGTGGGTACATAGGCTTCCTGAAGAGCACTGGGGGGGCGGGCCTGTGGAACCACATGCCAACACTTGGAAGGGACACACTTATAACACTAGAGGTTGGGGACCAGACCAAGTACACTCCCATGAAAACCGTTTTGACTGCCAAATTTGTACTGGCCCCTGAGAAGTATCACCAAAGATTCAGGGACAGTCACAAGCCCACCAACCAAACCTGGGTAGACTTCATTGATTACTCCAGTAAGGCACTGAATAGCTGGGTGCAGGGCAGCAAAGTTAATGATTATGTTGGGTTGTACAAATTAGTCATGAGAGAGCTCCTGCTCAGTTTCTGTTTTCCAGAGTTGTGCCAGCACCTAGTTGACAGTAAACTGACTGACTCCAGGAAGCTTGCTGAGGCCGTGGATCTCTGGGCTAGCACCAAAGTGTGCAAGAAGGTACCTGGGAGTGACCCCTAAGAAGAGTGGTTCTGGTTTCCCCCAGCAGAGTGAGGGGGAGGTTCAAAATGACCCAGACAAGTCCTAGATTAAGGGGGAAGGTAGATGTTTCCATGCCCCATCTGAGAAACAGGGTGGTGGTTCTGGTGGGCGGTGGCCCAGGGCACCCCATTTCCAACCCCACTGCTTTGAGTGCTCTCAGCTGGGACACAAGCAGGAGGACTCTGTCTGTCCAAAGAAATCACCCACTGGAGGGACTTCTACATGAGTGGCCAATGTCGCCTTAGAAGAAAGTAGTCCCCAGGGGAAGTTCATGGCCACGGCATAATCTCCCTTAGTTGGGAGATAGACTCAGACTGAGCTAGTGATCCCTGAGGATGGGCATCGTCACTTCTACCAGGTGAGAGTGATTGGGGTCCCAGTCTCTGCTCTGAGGGACACCAGGGCTAGTCATACCATGATGGTGGAGAAATTAGTTTCCCCATAGCAGTACACCGCCCATGTGTGTAGGGTGACTCTAACCCATGGGGAGGATTTATTTTGCCCTATGGGCCTCGAACCCCTGGAGTGGGGTGGGGAGGTGACTCAGATGCCGGACATAGTTAGTCCCCAGATGCCAATAGACTGCATTCCATGGAATGAAGTACTCCTGGTGGCAGGAGAACTAAGAGGGGTGGCTCTGAAGTGTGCCCTGGCAGTTCAGTTGTCTGGAAGTACCACTCCCCAGAAGAGGGTATAGAAGCCCATATATAGTAGCAAGGTGAGAGAAAACCCATCCCTGTCCCCTGTTCAGCCCCTGGGTACAGACCTGGGTTGAGTGACCAGTGTCAGAATACCACCCCTGAACTGGAGGGAGGTAGAGTGGAAGTAGGGTGCAAAACCCCTATGGCTGCTGCCCCCACTCTTAGATGCCTCAGAGGTCAGGGAACCTTCAGGAGCCCATAGGGAACTCCCTGCCAGCCCAAAGGCTGGAAGAGAAGCTTACCCATGGTCCTGCTTAGGTTTTTCATTTAGCAGTGGATGGCCTGGGGCCTGGTTCTTGACATTGACAGCTGTCAGTTGCCTCTGTTGGTTGTTGTCAGTTGCTTGTGGCCAGAAGTCAGAACCAAGGAGTGGAATGTGCTGTATCACCTTGCTGGCCATGGCAGTGATGTCTGCCTACTGAGATGCATTTGTGAGCAAATTAAGGTTAGCTGCTTCACAGATGGGGTCCACAGGTGAGGAGAAGGGTTCCCCTTGGGTCATTTCAGTGGCCCCAGAGACTATAGATAGAGGGATAGAGCTCAGAAAGGCATAGAACTGGCAAGTGCCCAAGTTGACTCAGGTACAGTTTGTGGCATAAGAGGAAGAAAGGAGTCACCTGGGTGCTTTGAACCTCGTTGGTATTCATATAGCTATGGGTGCTTGATTAATGTAGGAGCCACTGCAATGTTTTATTGAAAAATGAAAGGTTAATACATTTCAGGCTCTTCTTAGTGAGATGCTGAAGTGTGTGTCTCTCTGAGTTTTAGGTGCCCCATGCAAATCAAACAGGGATTTCTTTTGCTATGCACCTGGTTTTAATGACAAGTGATCCCCTGTGTAATGTGAATAACAGCACAGTACCTTTAACCATGACTACTGACTCCGTGTCCTTTTCAACTTGCTCACTTCCATAGTGCTGATTTGCAATGTTTTGTCTTTTGGGAGAAAAAAAAAATTCTACTATTAAAACTTCATCTCTGGAAAGAATGCTGGTTGCCGAAGGACTAGACCAGCTCCTGCAAGGGTGATATATTTTGTCTGACATTCACCACACCCAGGATTTTGCTGCTAGAAAAATGCAAGAGGCATATCAGAGACCATGAAAGAAAATTGTAATGGTTTTCCTGAATTAGGGGTGAGCCTGTCAATTTGAAAGGTGCAGGAGTGGCTAAAATTCTGGAGGATATGTGGAAAGCCACTCACATGAAGAAAATAACTATTGAGCTAATGGCCAAACAGTGACTGTCCTTAACATGTACTGGCATCCAAAGGAGATGTTTGCACCCTCATTGTTTGTAAGAGGTGCATCTAGGGACCTTGACAGGTCTAAACAAATCATTGAACAAGTCCCTATTACATGAAAACATTAAGGCCCAGGTGTATACTTGTTGACGCAAAACTGCGCAAATGCCAGAAAGCCAGGAGAGACCCTAGGGTGACCCAAGTCAACCACACACAAGTCCCAGGGGAGGGAGAAGAAAAAGAGAATGTGTTGTTTTAGTGTGGAGGAGCATGAAATACTTGCGAGAGAGGTGGCGGAGCACCAACATCAACTCTTTGTCACCTCCAAATTGCCAATTGGCAAGAGAGAAGCAATCTGGCAGTAGACAGTTGACAAGATCAACAGTGAGGCAGAGGTGAGCAGAACCTTAACTAAGTGCAAGAAACGCTGGCATGATTGCAAGAAAGGACAAAGGAGAAAATGGCAAGGAATAGGAAGGCAGCACTGCAAACTGGAGGTCGAAGTCCAGAACCACAAGAGGACCTGGATGAGATGGAGGAGATGGTTGCAGAGGTCATTCCGGAGGAACTGGTCACTGGAACTGTAGGACAGCGCAGACTACCAGGAAACACCACAAATGCAGGGTAAGTTGCATGGGGGAAATGAATACAAAATTGTCAAGTGCAAGAAGGGGGAGGCACATAGGACACACACAATGCATGTCAAAGGAGCGCTCAGGGACACATTGCACATGAATCAAGTTGCACCATTCAAACGTAAGCAACACATGTACATCTGTCTTGGTAGAGCCATGCACCACAACACATACACAACTTGGACATGTGTCAATCACCAGGGCTACATACCTACATGTAATTGCAGCACATAGGATGGAAGGCATGTGTAATTACTGTGCCTCTCACAAGATCCCTTGCATATAGTCAAACAAACCCTATCAACACGATCAAAACATCAGAGATGAGGAAGTCAATCAATACTATTCCTGGGGTCACGTCATTGTGTCCCTTGCAGAAACACCTTGCAGCTGCCTTGAACCATTGCAAAAACACGTGTGCTGCATCCTACAGCACACAATCCATTACAACCTTTCCCAACATTACCCATAAGGCAGCCACTACTACATCATGCAGTAAGGATGCCTCTCTGGGTGCAGGGAAAAGTATACTGGGCACCAGCTGGGGGAATTGCAGGCTGGTCCTGTATCACAGGAAACATGCCACTACCCAGTGTAACTAAACTGGTGTAGTGTGGAGCCACACATTTCAACACTGATCACAACTGTGCCACTAGAGAAAATATGTTCTACAGATTGCAGTCTGTAGGTCACAACAAATACAGGCTGAGCCCACAACTACTCTGACACAACCATGTGAGACACATAGGAATGGGGAAATATCCACGCAAACACAGCAGATGATGTATGTCTGTGACCATAATCGTGTACAATTTCCCATTGAAGGGCGGGGATGGTGCATGGGCAAGTCTGGTGTTGGTATGTCAGCTAGTGCAGTGTACCCTTTGCGGTTGGCAGTATGAGTTACATGCTAGGATGGCGGGTGGAAATCTATCTGCTCATGGCAGCTCTGTGTGGCAGTTACTACTACATTGTTGATGGATCAAATAGAGACAGCGCCAGTCTTGGGGTGCATTGGGTGTGACAGGACACGCTGCTCTTAGCCCAGCAAATCAGCAGTGGAAAGCGCAAAGGGCCTTGGCATGGGGCCCCCTGCCAGATTTGTAATGAGGGTCCATGTATGCACCAGTGTAACTACCTGCAAAATCACCAACAAACTAGCTTGGGGCCCTGACTTAAGTTCAACTTTAGTCAACTGGCTATGTCCATTATTTTTTTTCTCCATCAGGCATTGTCATGTAGAAAATAATGTACACATCAACAAATGATACCCATGCTGGCCATCCCTGGGTCCACCCCAAGCCTGTGTCAAATTAGCTGCACTGCCACAATGCTGCATCTCTTGCACCATAGTGCAAGGATGGCTGCAATGAGTGGGAGATCAAGAGTTGTGTAGGAAGGTGCATCTTCCATCACAGACAAAAACTGAAATGGAACACCCGTTGTAATTCCCTACCATGCAAATTGATGTATCGGAAGGGTCCACAATAACAAGATGGTGTCAACCCACCAAAAAGATATACATCACACCTATTAAATATGATGAAGCCAATTGCGCCACCTGAGCTTTCACTCAGGTGGGGCAAAGGGCTGATAGACTTCAACCATGATGTAAAGGAACAATGTTTGGGAAGTAAATTGACAATGAGTCTCCAACAGCAAGTCAGTGAAGTGACATGTCAGCTGCCACAACATTGAAAGATTGATTTTACACCATCTCATTGCAGAGGATGATGGCTCTCCTGCTGATCTGCCTGTCCTGGAGTTCCGGGATAAACTGGATGACCAGCTGACAACCATCAGCCAAGAGACCCTCCAAGAAACCCTGGTATCCCTCCAGACACCACTTCCAGTTGCAAGGACGACAAATAATGGAGCAGCCCTCCCAGATGCCCCACCCAACACCCCAATAGTACAACCTGCCAGCACCAACACAGCTGAGGATTCCGAGGACCCAGGGACAAGCTTTGAGAGGACAATGGTAGGAGTCCAGCGTGAGCTGGCCAAGCAGGTGTGGATGGGGATGAATACTTTGACAGCCAGCCTAGAGGGAATGCACATGTGCCTCATGACAGCCAATGAACATACAGTTGCCAAACGAGGCATACACTCCCCACTGCATGGAGTCCAGCAGTGTCTGAGGGACATAGCTGCTGCCATGAGGGAGAGGCCACAACAACTGCCCTCCGAAATTGGCAGAAGCCTGATTGAGAACAAACTGGACTCCATGCAGGGGGACGTGGCCGCCCTCAGGGCAGACATGGTTGCCTACCACCAGGACTTTGCTGCTATCCTGAAAAATCAGCAGCTCCTCCTTGCTGCAGTGATGCCATATGTTGTTCCACAAATGGCAGCTGCCGGGAATTGGGAATGGGACCACTGAAGTGTGTGTGGCCCCCACTACATCCCCACCACCATCATCAAGGGCAGAGGAGAAACCACACACATTGGAGGATGGGTATGTGGAACAGATCGTAAGATTTCCCGGTAGCACCAGCCCATGCCACATGGGCAGTGTTCTCCTTTGTCGTGTGCTTGAGATCATGCCATTGTTAGCACAGTTGGATATGTGCACTCTTCACCCACACACTGTTGACCTGTTTGCTATGGACTGTCACTGTCTCCCACTTACCATTTGGCAATTATTGTACCTCCGCACTTAACAACACTTCAACCAAGCATGTCCTATGACATGTGCCTCAACCCTGGACTTGTGTTGTGTCACAATTGGATTTCACAAATGGGGTCACTGACCTGGACATTGTAAATATCACACTACAACACTTGTAAATAGACACCTACTACACGATCAGCATGTCTACGTGTAGTGTGATCCATTGACTATGCTAAATAATTGTGATGTGTGTATCCATGTCATTGGTCACAGAATACCAGTACAAGAGTACAGGACTGTGGGGGCACATAGCTACACACAAGGTCCCTAACATGACAAATGTGTATGCTGGTCTCATCATCTACATGCAATTCACCGATTATGTCACAAATGAAGAACACATGTATGCTTCCCTCCCTATATACGGCAGGAATGGCTGTAAAGCAAGTCTAAGGCAATATTGTCAGCTGGGAGTACCAGTAGAACACACTGGTGTAATACAGAGGTAGCTAACCACATTAGTGATTGCTACCAGTCAGTTTTGCAGGACAGAGTTACAATTTAGGCTGTTGTCAGATGTGCCACAGTACCTACACAGGACCCCAACACTGACAGCTGAAGTACCACACCTACCTGTCCAATGCAAAGTAAACATAGTCATCTTGAGTGGTGGGTACACTGAATGGCAGATGCATGGGCTAGTAGATGTGTTGTTGCTGCCAATGTGACAGCTCAGTTGTCAATAGGTAATGCAAATGTCAAGAGAGGTATTTGAAGGCAGGACGGAATCCCTAGATCAACCCCTAATTTGCATTGTGCACTCATGGAATGACCCTGAGACACAAGTATATAACACAAAATGTATGGGAGAATGGAAAAATGTTTCTTAAAACCTAAAAAATAACTAAACCCTACCTTATCCTAAACTAACCTATTCTAACTATACTTATCCAACAACTAAAGCTATCTACCTTATGCTAGACTTAACTTACACATTGAACACCACACTCTGAACATTGGCCCCCCACCCCCTTTACGTTACAAGACACATATAGGACAACAAATACTAATACTACACATATACTAACTAATCTTAAACAAATATATTTGTTTTGTAAAATTCTTTTTATATATTTTTTTTCATCATTTTATTAAGAAAAACCCACCCCCAACTATATTTATCCTATCTAATCTATAAACCTACACTAACCTAACACTAACCCACTAAAGCCCACAATAAAATATCTATGAACATTGTAAGGGAGGGGACAGAACTTGGAGGTGGCAGATCAGATGAAAGTCACAGTTTGGCCTTTTTTAGTTTTTTATGTATCTCAACATCTCCTTATTTCTGGTTATCTCTTCCTCCATCCTGTCCAAACATTTGAGAATGAGGGACATGTCCCTTTGCAGATCCTGCAGCAACTGTGTAGCAATGGCAGCAGGTGGTGTGGGCTGTTGCGCTGCTGTTGTGACTGTAACAGCCGATGTTGATAGGGGTGCCCCACTTTACTGCTGATGGGCCAGGAGCTTGCTGAGCCTTTTTAGGCAGTGTGGGGGCCCAATGTGGGAATGCCCGCCATTCCCCTGTTGCCTTCTCTGCACGGAAGCGGCGGCTCATGCGTCTATACCCAGACTCCACTGCCAGGAGGTGGTGGTACCTTACAGCCCCCTTCTGAAAATCATGCCTCTCCTCGTTGGTCATGTTGAAAGCTGTAATATGGAGACAAGCAACCATCAGTGTCAGAATTGTGTGGAGTCTGTACAGATTACTAGCTTACACAGCCACATCTAATTACACATGCATTCCAACTCACATTCAAGAAAAAACAAAGGCCCAGACAAATGCAACGTCAATGTTCCCTTTGCATCATATTTTTGAAGATAAAGCAACGCAAACCTACAAAATGAACCAAAATTTTGGATGTGTGCACCACTTTTGCACAAAAATTTATGCAAAGGCGGCACTAACTTCACATTGATCAGGCCCAAGTTTCCTCATCATCTGTGTCTATTTCCAAGCATACATCACCAGTAACTTGGACATGTCATTGGGAGGATGGGATGCTGTTGGTAACCATAAGGGGTCAGAGCTGATAGGTACACATGCAGGCCTGATCAACATGACTGTCACCTACACTGTGTACATCATATCTACCTACATATTTGGTATTCCTCTCCCCCTGAGCCTAAGGGGGGATGGCCATGCTATCCATCATCTCAACAGTCCTGGTCATCCACCAAGACCTGACCACTCATACATGGATTCAAGGAGTGGACCATATGTTAGGAGGGCTGTCAACTAGAAACCTGGTATCCATAGGTCAATCACATGTACATTTGTGTGTCCAGGTGTAGACACTCATCAATACGGACATGCCACTACTATTCCATCCATGCCAGCACACGCTGGTCCTTGACCTGCATGCAAGCCAATTACATTCCACAAAAGTGAGACATACATGGAGTGCAAAAGACGGAGCACCATGCTGGGGGATAATTGCCAGCCCAGTCCTCCACCTTCATGACAATACAGGGATACACCAAATTAGGATCAATATGGTGCATCCCTGTGTTGTCACCTATGCCTGGGCACACATTGATAACATACGTCAATCCAGGGAGCCTTGCCCCATTGTGCATAGTTTGCTGCGTTGAGGAGGAGTTTGATCATGTGCCACAAGGGAAACTTTCCAACACATTACAGTAACCAAGAAAGAGGACATAAATGTGATGTGTGCTGCCTCATACATCCTCAATTGGAAGATTCCAATTGGAGGATATATGAGAGTATTCATCCTAATTGCACATTGCTAAGGCCCCGCCCTCCTCCGGGGGTTGCAGAATTTGGCACTCACTCTAGTGTGAGCAAATTTGTTGATCTAGGACTGCGTCGAAATGCAATGCCACAGCAACACCCATTTCCGCTTATCACACTGCTCCAGATATCGAAGTCTACTCATACCTCAGTCACAGCAAATTTGGCTAAGCCCACGCCAGTGATCGCATTAAAGGATGCAATGAGGAGAAAGTTGGCATGTCCCGTTGTTTGTTGCTCTTACTATGCATGCTACACTCTGCAACAGACAGAGTAAGAGCAAATCACATATGCAGCCGTCTGTGCACCATGACACAAGGGTGGCTGTGTTGGGGCTTGGCTGCAAATTTAGCAAATACACAGGGGAGAACACAGGGCTGCACTGTATACAATTTAATACGGCGCATCCCTGTGTTGTTACATAAGGCCCTACATGGGACTTGTCACCACCTTGTATACATGATGCTGGTCATTGCGCACCATGAGCCTCACAGCACGTGACCCTCTGGTGGTGCATGGGAGTCTTTCAAATGGGCCATGATGTCACCATCCAGCCTACCATGATATCTGATCATTGGACAGCTTATAACGTCTGCCATTGTATTCAACACACATGATTCACTCACACCAAACTCTGGATTACTTCACAGGACACACATCACACTTAGTGATACATCATGTAGGGGGCTGGTCCACCTGTAAGACATGAATGGTAAACCATGCTTACTGTAAAATCATAGTCACTGCAATTGGACAACAGATTTCAGTGTGAGCTAGTTAAGAGGAGTGAGCTAGTCATCCTAGTGGAAATCAGTGCAACAGACACACCACTACGATCACACAATGACACAGACACTCAGGTGAGTTAGAGCCACGCATCTGAACACTAGCACTGGGCCACAGACTCCTGTAGTTCTCCACCCTGCAACATTAATATGCAGCATTGTCATGCAGCTGTCTGAGGGGGACTGTTTGATCATGTATTTCCCATCTTAGGACCATGCTATAATGTAGCAGTGGTAGGACCATTGTCACCCCCATGGAATTTCTGCCTGCAATAGATATAGGAAACAACTATATCATCATCCTAGTTCACAGATATGCTACTACCCTGGGATTGTGTGGTATTGCAAGGTGTTAGAGATTTGTATTTCACACCCTGCAATGAAGAGAGTTAAATGTGTGCCATCACAAGGCAGATACACTTAAGAAATTGATATAGCTGTGGACTCGTGTGCAGTTGCTTTATCTGCCTGCACATTGACTGCATTGTGACATATATATATTGCAAATAGTGGTTGGCCTGTTATTGTTGCCATTGTACACAATGGTCAATCCAATGAAGGAGAAGTACATGGGCATAGACATAGCATTCAACACAGACACACTTGCACTGGATGTATCTGGAGTTGCAGGTTGGTGGGTGATGTGGCAGAGATGGATCTGATGCAGTGCAGCCTGATACTGTCAGTGAGGAGTTGTAGGCCAGTGGAACAGACTCTGCACATGTGGAACAGACTCTGCACATGTGTGTGGTGTGGGGGCGGTGGAGGCTGTCTGTGACAGAACATGAACTGGAACATGGAACTGCCAGTATTCTCTTCCCAATTCATGTTCAATACCCCTTAAATGGCCTTACCCAATGACGCAAAGGGGCCTATAGGACAACAGTGGTGCAGCACCTGGGACTTGAGTAATAAAAAAGTGCGCACCGCCTTTACGTCATTTTCCGACGCATAAGCAACGCTTAAATACAAATCATGTGTTTGAAGTAAATTTTGTGCTGCTAATGCGTCACACAATGACGCAAGGGCGGTGCTAGCCTCACATGAATCCGGCCCCTAGTGCTGCCCCACATGATGTGTGCCCCTTAGCACACCCCTGACAACACCATGTGTGAGCCGTCTATCCAAACGGCACAACATGGCATAAGGGGGAGTTGTGCAGTAAATACATGACACTACCCTGGCGCTTTGCAAGACTTAGAACTGAAATACTTATGCTTGTCCTGCAAGGCACCCAGAGGTGCTTTGTGATCAAAATATGGCTCAATTAAAAGTCTGCAATGATCATGCATTGATTAATTCATGACTGATGTGGCAAAGTTGGCTCATGGGATCAAATGCCCCATATACATTGCCCCCTAAGGTGGGTGAAACCCCTTTGCAAACATTATAGCTGGGGCAAGGCTCATGTGCGTGAAATGTTGACAAAGTTGTGCTATGCATGCATTGCGCCACTTCGTTGACACAATCCTGGGAAAATATGGTAGGGTGGCGGTGCCTTAATGTTTCATAGATGAAACTATGCCGGTGCATAGATGATGCTATGGTCTCTGAAATGTATGCCTCTGTGATGGTTGTGCAGGACTCATTAGACATGAGACCTGCATTGATATCATTGTTGGACATGTGAACATACTCTTCATATCGGTTGCATACAACCTGTTGACAAGCATTGCATTCAGCACTCCAACTTATCTGCTACTGTCGTTCAAAAGCAGTGAACAGTCAATAGTATGCCAATGGGAGACTTACCAACAGTTCCACCGATCTCGATTCCCAGGTGATGTAGCAGATCCTGCTCCCTGGCCACCAGATCTGCCCAGCTATGCTCTAGCTGGTGGTCATCCTGGCCTGTTTTGTAGACTCATTTCAGGTGGTACCCCACCGCAGCCATCTGACCTCTGTCTGGTAGTTGAAGATAACCCGGCCACCCATTTCCAGTGTCAGTGGCAGGTAGTGCTCAACCAGCCAAATAAACCCACCAAGCTCATCTGCTGACATTCTGGACATCCTTCCCTTGCCAGACATGTTGACTGATGGTCAGAGTTGACCCCAATAAGTAAGAATACAAAATAATAAAGGAAACTTAACTTCACTAACTTATCCCAACTATTCCAAATAACTAGCAACCTCAGACAGACACCCCAAAGTACAAATACAAAACTGGACAAAAACTACACAAAACCACAACTTTTAGGACAAAATGCACACAAAATTCAATAGGAAATGGCACAAGGGACACAACAAACTTCCAAACACAATCAACAATCAACCACCAACTCCAAACTCTTCCACACAGTCACAAAGGCACAGACTGTAAAGAGAAAGTGAAACTACAACCACTGTGCCATGCTTGTAGACAGGATTTCCTATTACATCACTTCCTGGGCGTGTGTATCCCGTTTTTTCACTTAGGCGTGTTTTTATTTGACGCATGTAGCATATGTGTGGTTTATTTTAGTCGCATAATGCATGTGTGTCATTTACATTGATGCATGTTGGTAATGCGTTGATTTCAGAAAAGGCTGCAATAAGAGGAGTGTGAGCGTGGAATTCACGCTAAGGGCCCATGTATCATTTTCTCAACGTTTGCAGATTTTTTTGACACATTTGCTTCATAATTTTTGCCTCATTTCATGATTGCGTGTTTTTTTTGCATTGTCCTTGGACTCACCCTGATTCACCATACATATGACATGGGCTGTGCTGCAGTGTGACATATGGGGTATGGCCACATGTGGAAGTCCATGCAGCAATGTGGTAAGGGTGTGTTGGTCAGTTCCACCAGTGTGTGTATTACGGAGTCAACAGCATGCAATATTTTGCACGTCATGCATATATATGCATGTGTGACAACAGTGTGTCCACATATCTTTGGCATTCAGTACAATACAATAGTTCTGAATTGTGATTGTGTATTGTGTTTTGGTATGTGATGTGTAATGTTGTCATACAGAATATACTATCTGAAGCTGCATACACAGGTCAGGCATTGTTGATGATGGGCGAACTATTGCTACATAGGAAACATGACCCGACATCTGTCTACAGAAATAGATTTGGAGTCTCTGGAGACCTGTGTAAAGACATCACATTTGTCTGACCTGTGTACATCTTTGGTACATAGTGTGTATGACACACTGCCTACATTCCACCCAGAATATTGTCTGATCACAAATGTTTGATATAACTCATTGCATTTACCAATGGTTGTTGTTTTTGTATGGTGGACCTGTAGTCCTAGCTGCATATGTTGTCATCCATACTAATGTGCATTCCACAGATGTGTCTGTGCAATGAGTGAGGTCATGGTTACCCTGTGTCAAGGTTGTGCCCCAATGCAGTGGCAGGACAGATTACCATGGACAGACTGCGCAGGCTCAACTTCTTCCACAGGTTAATATCCATAGGCAAATCATGATGACCTTAGCTACCAATGTAGTCCCTCCCTATCACACATGTTCCATGCAGCCATTGCAACTCTCACACTGAGGTGTGACAGTGTTCAGTTCCAACATAACTTAATTTCCCATTTTTGACATCCCCTACCTCATGTGTGGGCCCCTTGCATACATCATATTAGGACATGATGTAGTTGAGTATGATGGGCTATCGATTAGCAAGTTGGCAACGTGAATGTACAAAACATGTAGTGGTCCATGGATTGTGTCCTTCAGTTGTCACATACCTGTAAGTGATGTGTGTGTTGGTGGCAGTGCAATCTAACACATCACATGTGATGTCTCTACATTACTTGTTAGAGGTTAGTAATTTTTACATGCTCCCTGAGGTTAGACTCACATTCCTATGGTATTTGTAGTAGGGATTGAATAGACCAAAGCAGGATTGGTTGTATATATGAAGTGTTTATTTAAAATTTTAACATGATGATTTCAGTGGTTCTTATGTATAAAAGTTGTCAACAATTTGTTGTCTCCGGCATCCCCCAGCAGCTGTGCTGTGCTGTTCCCCCTCCATATCATCAGCACCATCCTCCTCCTCTTACTCAGGTAGGTCAGCAACTTGGTCGTACATTGGCACGTTCATTCGCACACATATGTTGTGCAGGATGGCACCTGTTAGGATTATTTTTCACACAATGTGTGTGGCATAAAGGAGGCTGCCTCCTGTCAGGTCCAGGCACTTGAATCTGGATTTCAGGATGCCAAATGTCCTTTCCACCACATTGCATGTCTGACCGTGTCCCTCATTGTAGGCACGCACTGTTGCTGTGTTTGGGTTTGCAAATGGGGTCATCACCCACAGTTGTATGCTGTAAACCTGATCTGCTGCAAACGATAAAAGATGTAAGCTGTTGTTAAAGCTTGCAACAGGTTTAGTATGTAGCATGGCAGTTGTTAGTTGGAGTTGGTTATGTCTCAGACGTGTTTGTGATATGGTGTGAGTTCCTGGCCTTGTGCTATGTTTTACTAGCACTGTGATGTTGGACATGACAATCTTGTGTATTGGCTCAGGTGCCTGGGACATATAATTGGGATTCCTAACTGATGTCCTGTATGTATGTACCATGCGTTGTGTAGTGCATCACTGTAGCAGTATGCTATCACTAGAGGGGACATGTCACATCCTTGCAACACAATTGGGTCAGATGTAGTGACAACATGGTAGCCCTACAAACCCTGGACATCCCAGCCATTTTGACATGTGTCAGTACAGATGAAGTGCAAATCTTAGGCCCATTTTAATGAGTAAGTGATAGTACACAACACAGCTTCAAAATAGGCAGCGCTGGGCTGCATCAGTTTTACTATACAGGAATGCACCATGTGTAATATGTTACAAGTCAACCCTTTGTTGTCCCCTGTGCCAGCACCTAATATGCAGCCGTGCACCAACACTGCCAACCTTGCACCAGGATGCATGGCTGGCTGCCCTGTGGAGGCAGATATATCTGTGCAGGAAGGAACACCTTCCTATACATATACTATTTTCATGGGCAATCAGCTCTTTCTGTGTGAGCAGCAATGTGCATCATCCATAGGTGGCACATTCATATGAGGTCAAATCACAGTCTATTTCCTTAGTGCAACCTGCAAACGCCATCCCTGGGGTGGTGTTTGATGTTGGTACTGCCTCATGTTTTGGGTGACACCTACATCTGATTCAGCGTCATCATGCAATGTATCCTGTGGTGACACACCTACGCCAACACACATTGTACGCCCCTTCCACGCAAAGTGCTGCATGGGAGGGGGCTATATTTACAATAGGGCTTCAAGTCACAAAAGACTGGTCATCCACCAACTTGTACATACAGTGCAGGCCATGACAATGGCACTAGGGGCTCTTACATATGTCCCTTAGTGATCTTGAGTGGCAGCTGATGTTTGTGCCAGCCATCAGGTGTCCACGTGTGTGTATCCCATTGTTTCAGGACGATTAACATTACAACCAGTGTCTCTCCTATCTTCCAATACATGAATCACCATTTAAACTGTCAACACATGCACAGTGCAGGCTATGGGATGAGACTCAGCTACTTTGCAAATATGTCCCCTAGCACAGTGCATGTAGGATCAGTGATGTCCTAAATATTCCTACCGGGTCCCACTATGGCATCCATGATCAGCACTGTCTAACTGTGACTTGCCCCATGGTGGGCCATTTATTGTTTGCGGTGCAGACATGATGGTGTTGTGGGTCAGTAAGTGGTGCATGTGAGGTAGTACTACAGCAGGTGTGGTGCCACTTCTCACAAATCTGGCACATGGTATGTGATGGCCTTTAATTTTGTATTCCTATTTGTGTGACCCAATGCATCAGGCAGATGGATATGCACACTGCAGGTAAGTCAGGTATGTATTGACGAGATGTTGTTGGTATTGGCACCAGTTGTCTGGCATTTGATGTTTGTTCTGGCAGAGACTTGCACGGCATGATTTAAGGGATCTGTGCCTATGTGTGACTTTTGTTACATGAATATGGTGTATGCCATTGATTTTGCTGTGCTATACTTTGTTTGGCGTGATATGTGTTTGAAGTGTGTTTAGTAGCCAACCTATGGGCACTCGTAGTGGTTTGTGGACATCTTCTGTTAGCAAAGGGTAGATATCTCTACCTGTCCTTCATGTGGTGTGTCTGTCAAGTTGTGGGTGTGTTACGTACATGTGGATGTATGTGTTTATGCTGTGCACTGCTTGCGCTGTACTGCAGCATGGTGCATATGCATTGGTACTCACAAACATTTTCCCAGGGGCCAAAAAGTTTGGTCTGTGATGAGCCTGGGGGCTGCATTGATGCCAGGGCAGTGGCAGTTGGGTGGGGTGGCTGGGGGGATTGTTTGCAAGGTAGGTGTAGGAGAAGCAAAGGACATACATCTAGTGGCAGAAATAAACAATGGGAAACCAGAAAACCTGGAAGTAATCCTGGCTTACCCACTTTTCCAAATTGTGTGATCCTAGGCAATTGTTTAATCTCACTTCCCCCCTTTTTCTGCATTATCACATTTAAAAGGACCTCGAAATACATGATTCATGGTGTGCGCTGCACAAAACCTGCTTCTATGTTTGATTTAATAAACTATAATGTTGTTCATGTATAATAGGAACCCAGGCCACCCATAAAGGACACATGCCAAGTGACTTGCCTCTTTAATTTACTGTTGGTGTTCTCAAGGTAAGGGGAAGAATTCATGTTTCCAAATGTATGTTTGAGAAAACTATCACTTTTAAATTAATTAATCTCAATGTACTGGTAAAATAAATTGTACTAAGGGGAAAAGGTTCTGCATGTTCTCTTTTTTTAATTTTAAAGAGACTGTCTTAGTTTTACACTTATGCTGCAAGATGTCTATAAAAATGAAGGTGTTTCTAAAGTTAAGTGCACGAGACCTTAGCTACTTCCTGTCTTTAAAAGCAATTAAGTTTGAAATAAGTGATTGTGTGTCTATTTAAACAGCTGCCCAGTGTTCTGTTGCCCAAATGGCCGCATGTAAAGGTCTGTAGGGCCACATGAGACCCGTGGGCCGTACTTTGAGTATCCATGTGCATATGTATTGTTACTTGCACATCTGTGTTACCCTGGCCATGTTTTTTTTGAGTGGTGTATGTCTTGTGTGTCCTACAGGGTTGGTGTGTTGTGTGTGTATTGCTAGGTTTGTTGACTTACCCACAAGTAGTCCATTACCATATTGGCCATCCTGGATGTTTTTGTTTATCCTGCTGTGCCTAAATATGTAGGCGTCATGTACGCTACCAGGATACTTGGCTAACATGTTTGTAAATAGAGCATGGTGGTCCACTATGGCCTGAACATGTATGGAATGCATTTTTTTTCCGATTCCTGTTTAGGTGTTCTGTTGCTGCAGGTGGGAGAAGTCAGACATGGGTGAAGTCCATTGTACCTATCACATACAGAAAGCCGGCAAATTGGTAAAAGCCCTGTTTTATCTCTTGCTGCATTTGCTGGGTGTTGGGGAAGCAGATGTGGGTGTGAGGGAGATGATTGAGTCTAATACCTTTGACAGGTAGACAAAGATCGACGGCTGTGACACACCTGCAACCAGTGCACCCGTTGTCTGGAATGAGCCACTTGCCAGCATATGCAGGACAGTTAGCAGCTTTGTGACAGGTGGTATATTATGTGGTGTCTGCAGGCTGGCTGTGATCTGTGGCTCAATGTGGTACAGCAGGCGTAGAATGGCTTGCCAGTTGAGTAGGTATGTCCTTATGAGGTCTTGTTCCCTGAGGCCAAGGAGGGTTGTCCTGTTCTGGAATGTCCTCTCCTGCCTTCTGCGTTGACTTTGTGGGTGCCGTAGTGGTGGTTGTGGTTGCTGCAGAAGTGGTGGTGGTTGCTGTTGTGGTTGTTGTCCTCTGTGTCCTTTCCTGATCTGGAGCAGTAACACTTCCATCGTGTCCTGTGGGTTGCCAATGTTGCTTCTGTGTGTTTTCCTTGAGTAGTGGTGTGTGGGCCTCATTTAAACTCCTGGTCTGACCCCGGTGCCAAAATTTGACGCAAATTGGGTTTAACGTAATTTTTTGAGTCCGCCTCCTATCCATGCAAATTTTTTGCATGGGTAGATAAATATGGCGCTAGGGGCTTAGAGTCATTTTTTAGACGGCAACACCTACCTTGCATCTTGTTGACGCAAGGTGGTTTCACGCATCCAAAGAAATGTGATTAACTCCTATTTCTTGATGCTAGACGTGTCTAGCATCAAAATATGAATATGGAGTTAAGTTTGCGTTGAATTAGCATTAATAAAATGATGCCAATTCAGCGCAAAGGAAGTATAAGTATGAGCCTAAAGGTTTGCATTTTTACTGCCAATAAAAATGATCCTCTGTGATGAATGGTTAATTTAAAATTTGAAGTATGAACATTTTTACTTTTTTCTCTGTCATATGAGCTGTTGGTTCGTGGTTAATAAAATACTGTCCGTGTAGCATGGGTACAACTCAGAGACCTTGAACAAGGACCATAAATTTTATCTTGAAAGCATATATCTAGAAATGCTGGGGAAGAATAAAAGGATTTTGAAAGCAACAAATCGAGAGCCCTGATGAATCTCAAGCTCACTGTTGTGCTAATGAAACACAAATTGAAGGGAGGGTTTTGTCAGCAAAAAGAACTAGACCCGACTTGGCTGCCACCTAAGTGGGCAAGAGAAAGAAAGAACTCAATTTGGCACATGTAAATGGACCCACTGGGAAAGAGCAACAAGGCCTTATGAAAAATAGTATTTTTTTCTGTTTTTCTATTTGAAAAATGTTCTTTCTTTAGGTACACCTGCTAACGCGTTTTCTCATCCTTCACAGGAATCAAAACGCTTCACAGAGGTCGTCAGACCTTTTCACCCAGTAAAGAGCGTGGTAAATCATACACAATCATTTCAAACATACCCTAACAAATGTGAACACCAATACCAATGTGGCCATGGAAGGAAAACCCTAATCAATAAAAGTTTCAAGGCTTTATTTTATATCCACAGAGCTAAAGTCACATAAACTGTGCACAAAATGAAATTGTTAAGATAAATCAACACCATTGTTTGCCCCAAACGGCAAAACAAGTTTAATCTACTTAGCATCAACACCATTAAGCATTCAAGAAGAATACATATCATTAAAGTTACAATCTGAGCAATAGAAACATATCAGTTCAAGATGTGTTGACATTTGACAAATCAAATTAAAAAGATATCAAGAATCAGGACTGGACATGAGTTGTCCCTACAACTAACCAAATTAGGACATGCATGTGTGAGAACAGACTAACACATTCAGACAAAAGGAGAAAAAAATAATTGCGAATACAATCTATTTGGGCTAAGAGAAACTAACTAGACAAATAAAATAGGTAGGTGTCAGCATACTATCTTCTATTACAAAAAGGACTTGTCAAGGGAAATAACATTGTCTCCTAGGGTCAGCATTCAAGGGATCTTCATCAGCATAGCATGTAGAAGAACCATCAGGGAAGTGCAGAACACGAGTTGCACAGAGAACAGTTCTCGGAAACAAGAGGACAACTAACTGAAACTTACAAAGTCCATCCCTATAGTAAAGTACACAAACATCTCTGATTCAGCAGTTCAGTGGTCCCACATCACGTAAAAGGGGCAATATCCAGAGTCTAAACATTATTCAGAGATGTAACATTGCAAAGTGTTCTCAGGTTTGGACTGAAGTAATCGCCGCCTTCCGTGTGAATCCACCAGTCAATTAAAACGTTCTATCAGTTGCAACAATACGACAATTTTTTCAGGTTTACTCCACAAATCCTAAATGTTTTCTAATCTAGGTCATTTGGAAACAAGTCTTGTAAAATTAAACAAAGGAACCCTTTATTATTCATATGAACAATTTAATGGACAATTAATGTTAGAAAAAGAAGAACGATTCATCACTTTTACATGACTGCAAATACAAAGTGTGCAGGCCTAGTTATCCTAACACAAGAAATATAATGCATTAATACATTTTTTTAATGAAACACACAAAATAGTCAAACTTGTAAATTTGGCATTAATAATGTATCATCAGAATACATAAAACATTTAATTAAGAATTGCAAACTTGTTAAGACATCATGTTAGGTATGACAGAGAAGTACATTTATTTTTATGCGCACCTAACTTTAAACTCATAAATCACACATTAAACATTACAAAATCAAATTAGTTTCACCACTAGCAATTAATCCAGAATCTAAAATATGCTTTGATATTATTTAAATCCAGGAGCGGCCCCTCCGCTATGGCAGGAGGAATGTCGCCCCGCTATTAAAAGCAGAAAAATAAAGGAATAATAAAACTATTTTATTAGCCCTTTATTTTTCCACTTTCGTAGGGTGGGGCGCGGCCAGCCTCCTCATCAAGAAGTTGAAGAGGAGTGGTGGTTCGCTTCCAAGCGTGCATGTCAGTTTGCCTGGGTGTCCGAGGCCGGCCAAACGGAAATGCGCACTAAGAATTCTCCACCCAGCTGTGTTTCACAGCCAGGTGTAGACCAAGCGCAATGTCCCACGCCTTCCTTGAGCGGCATTTCAGCCCGCTGAGGCCAATCCCGGCACTTCTTTCATGCTGTGTAACTGCATGAGAGAAGTGTCGGAACTGGTTGGGGAGGGACGAAGAAGAAGACGAGGGGGTGCTGGAGAGGCAGAAAACAGAGGCTGCAGGTAAGTTTTTTTTTATTCACCCCTCCACACCCCCGACTCCTCACGCTGCCCCCAAGCTCCCTGCTCTATGCACTGCTCCCCACCCCTTCCTACCACCAGCCGCTACTGTTTAAATCTTGTTAGCACAATGTTAAATCTGATAGGTGCAATGGTGACCACTACAAATGAACACATGAGCACTTTTATAAGTACATTTCAGTGCAGCTTTTCTACACTATGCTTTTAAGTATGAATGAAAATATCACCTGCTGCTGATGTCTGGGTCAATAAAAGCATTAGTAAAATTTATACTCCAACACACCCATTACATAGTGCATACATTTGGGGCAGATCAACATTCAGCAAGCTCCATTTTTTCACCACTGCCAGGGGAACACCTGTGTATGGGGCACTTCATTTTGTGATCGCAAAATAAATATGCATATTTACATTTTACCTAAATAGGAGCGTACAGAGTAATTTTTCATCTACACAACCGATTCCAAAAACTGCGGTAGTCCCGGCAAATCAGGGACATTAGGTCATCCCACCTAACGCCAGTGCAAGTATTCAATTACATTTTTTCAAACATAAATTCATTAAAACAAATTTGTTTTCCACAGAGAAGAAATATGGACTAGAGACCCTTGTGGTGACAAATGTGGAGAAAACATGGTGCAGTGCTATAAACATAAATAAATGCTTTAATAATTTGAAGCTGACACTTGACCGTTTCACTGATTTTTAGTTGTAATGAAAAACAATAAAACAAAATATAGTTGTGGGGTCGTATAGAAACTACTTTGTGCTAAACTGTAAGCTCCTCCTATGTTTATAGGCACTACTTATACAGATGCCGATCTATTAGGTTATTCAAAGAAGCCCATTTATCCTCTGACTACCTATGTCAAGTCAGGCACATACCTATTAGCCTACTTGAAAAGGTCTTAAATACAGGCTCATGAACTGCATCCCATGTGATCTTGGTCTTGGCATTGATCCTTTTCAAATTGCTGAGAGTAGCAACTGTTTTGACTTTATTTCAAAGCCAAAATACTAAGGAATTAGAGCCATCTTTGAATTTACTGGTGTCCAAAGACAAATCAATGAGGAATTTTACAGAAACGTCAGGAAAGTTGGTATCCATTTTCAATCAGAAATATATTGCCCAAAATAACCATGCTGGAGTTCCGAAAGCCAATGAGCAATAAAGACAACTTTGAGTTTTGTTTTTATCTTTTCACATTTGCTGTGTGATCAAAGACAGATATCAAATGTCAGTTTAGTCCTCTGACAAACTGCTGCTTATTCTTTCACAGTGGAGACTGTTTACTTTTGTTTTGAGTATTGACAAGTGTGAGGAATTTGTAAAGTGAACTATGTGACAAACATGCTGGTGTGAGAGAAAAATCTGTAGCATTTTGTTTTTTTCTAAAACAACAGGGGCGGTTCATATGCAATGACGAAGATGCATTACCCCACTGGCTAGGAGCCAGCAGATGAAAAATAAAATTATATTTCATTATCGTTTTATTTTTCAGCTGCTGGCACTTAAGTGTGCATGCTAGTTTGGCCAGCTGTCGTAGGCCGTCCAATCTGACATGTGCACTTAGGTTTCTCCAGCCTGGCTGTGTTGCACAGCCGGTTTGGAGAAACTGCACTGACTCCCATGCAGTGTCTGAGTGGCAGACCAAGCCGCTCAGACCAATCCTGGCGCTGCTCTCATGCTAGCTATAGAAAGAGAGCAGCACCAGGATTGAGTAAAGAGCCTGTGCTGGTATCCCAGGGACTACTGGGACACCATCAGGAGAACAGAGGAGCGAGGCGGCTGTGGCAGCATCGTAAACGGTTACTTTTTTAAAAAGTTAAGTATTTCCCTTGACGTTGTCCCCTACCGTCACCACCCCCTTGAGATTTGTGACTGCAACTACTGTTAAACACATCAAAATTTAAATAAATAAACCTTAGCAAAATACAAATTAACTCCTTTTTCCAATTGTGAAGTGTGATGGAAACAAACATTTAAATAGGAGCAAAACAAATCAAGGCACTTAAATTGGTGCTGCCCAAATGACAAATATTTACTGAAATCCAATTTCCACACATTATTGTTTGTAGACTGCATAGTTTTATCAGTAAAAATGCACAAAGTAGTGGTTATTTCTATGGAACTGTGCTGCTGGCAAATGACAGTGTGCTGCCACACCATGCTTTAGTAATATATTTGTAACAGTCTGCTCCTAAATGTAACACCAGCTATATACTACAACTCTACCACTCTCCTGCTGAATAGTTCTAGCTCATTTGCAACATGTGTTCTTTGTGTGATGCTTAGATTTTTCAGAATCCCTATGAGTTCAGGGATGTAACAATGATTGCAGGCCCCACAGTCTGCTCCAGTGGTGAAATTGTTCCATCACCACTGAATATATTATTAACTAATATACTGTAGAAAATATGATTAATCAAATAATTAACTACTAATGCTTTAAATGAAGCACTTGATGGAATATGACCTAAAGCTTTAGCGTATGAAGACCAGTCTACTATTTGTCCTGTGACTGACAGTCATGGTGTTATTATGTGTGTGTGTGTGTGTGTGATTTGTTCAAAATATTTTGTGCATTTTTAACTTCTAGTCAGCACTGTACTAAACAACAAATAACATTTAACAGTTGTTTTCTTTTTTACGTTTTTATTGCAAAAACACAAAAATGGTAAATAAAGAGGAGCAAGAGATAAAATGTAAAACATGCAATTTTTAAACAAATAATACTACAGATTTAATTGGTCTTGAAGATATTTTCAAAACAGAGATCTTTTCTTTTTTCTCAATGTCACAATGTCACAGCTGATTTTTCCTTGTTTCTGAAATGAATTTTTTTTTGAATCTAGTTAGATACTGTTAAACAAAATAAAAAGAAGCCCCAAGTATCAAAAAGTAAAATTGGAATTTCTATACCCAAAATATATGAATAAATATTCTTCATCATAAAGGTTAGTTATTCTACCTAATTTAAGGAAATTGAAAAACAAATCACCATCCAAAGGTTGAAAATTGGCAAACATGTGGGCCAAGTCTGCTCCTTTTTATGAGAACTGTGAACCACTAGCACTGTTTAGCACTGTCTTACCCTCTCTTCAGTTCTTTTTCGGCAGGTGTATAAAAGTGGTGTTCCCAGGCAACAAAATCAATCAAATGTATGTATGCATATTCATGATATTTCTATACCACGAACATAGCGAAATGGTAGCGGAGCACTGTACATAATAAAAAACAACGGTAAAGTCAAAATTTTATAGGAGAGGAAGCTGGTTTGTGGATGGTTAATGCACTGATATATGAAATCCTTTAAATGATACAGATGTTGTTCCAGATCCTGGGTGTATAGATGGAAAAGGCTTACTCTGTGGTTTTTTCCTTTCTACACTTCTTAGTCTGCATTCTGATAGGATCTTGGCTGCAGGTGTGCCAGAAGCCACTAGTGATGGAGAGCTTGCTTGAAAGATAAGCAGAGGTGCTTTTAATAATGGGTATGCACATAATGCAGCTGATTTTGAAGATGTTGTGGACTGGCAAGAGGAGCCAGGATGGGGGAGATGTGACCTTATTTCTTCCGACCGTGGGTAATATGTGCTGTGGTATGCAGGGGACCCCTAAAGGGTCACAAAGTGGAGCTGGGAGGCCATGGAGTAGGGCACCATCCAGATGTGAGAATATGAGGAGTTCATTAGACAGCAGTGAAGTCATGTTTTGGCAGAATGGTTTGACTTTCTTTAGTGGAGAGAGCAGGTAGCAGGCTGTCTTTGTGTTTGTATTCCTAGAGGGAACACAGAGAAAAAAAAACAAAGACAGCAAGCGTGAATCCAAATGACTTGGCACTGGGTAAAGGTTAGGGTTGGAAGCCATCAAGGCTCATGTCATTGAGCCAGGTTTGTACTGTATCTTGTTTGTTGTTCTTGGCAAAAAACAGGAATTCTGACTTGGGTGGGTTGAGATTCAGGTAGGCCAGGTCTGGATGCTGTGTGAGCTGTGTTTGAGATGTTGGATGTCTGAAGCAGAGGAGCCTTTCAGGTAGAGTGTACATCATCTGTATTTTGGTAGATCTTGATGCCTAAGTTAGACAGTGACCTATTGTAACTTAGAAATACCAACAAAAATTAAGCAGGCCCCAGCCAGTGAGTTTTTGCTTAAGCCTTTTGTAAGTTG
This sequence comes from Pleurodeles waltl, assembly GCF_031143425.1. Lineage (NCBI taxonomy): Eukaryota > Metazoa > Chordata > Amphibia > Caudata > Salamandridae > Pleurodeles > Pleurodeles waltl. The sequence goes on along the minus strand of NC_090438.1, from coordinate 707,939,677 downwards.
TTCTACTTTGTTTTTGGCCGCAAATAAATCTTGAGATAGGAGAATGCATCTTTCTAAAATAAGGCATAAAGATGGAGGAATTTGAAAGGGAATAGCTCTAAAAAGATAAATAAAATATGGGACAGTGAGTATTTTAATACGGTTCATCTGAGTCAGATTTGCAAGTGGAAGATTACTCCATCTTTAAGACACTTATAGTTTTCTAGCAACATCTTTCACAATTCATATGTATATCCACAATACAATTAAGGTGAAACTGACCATCAAGATATGTAGCTGACAACAGAAAGTTGGAGAATTGCATACTTGACATTTTATTTTAGCAATTTGTGATTTTAAGATATTTAGCCTATATCCTGAAAGACCACTTAAATTGTTAGAACTCTGTTCAATAGCATGATGTGGATTTGATGGATTTGAAGCAATAAAATAAATATCAACTGTAAATAACATGATTGTTAATTGATTACCATCAACCTTAAGCAAAAATACTTCAAGGTCAGTTTGATACAGGCAAATAGAGCTAGAGATAACAGCAGTCCAGACATGCACTCCTTGTCTCTTTCCACCAGGAAGACCATCTACAGAATTGAATACTTACTGATTGGAACCATTAGGTCATGGTAGAGGGCCCTCATGGCACTGATAAACAGTCTGAGAAGTCTGAACTTTCTGAAAGGTTCCCAAAGGAAATTCCAGTGAGCTCTGTTGAAAGCCTTTTGGTCAACTGATTGCAGCTAAGTTTGAATTCTATTTCTAACAAGATCAAAGCTGAAGCCTGAATGTTCTACTGTGAACTACAATAACCAAAATGTACTCAGGGAAACTGGTGTGATTTGCCGATAGTGTGCTCCCAATACTCTCTACCATATCATGTTCTCAGGAAAACCAGTGAATGAAACAATAAAACAAAAGAGTTCAAAAGTGGTGCAGGTCGATCCTCTAAAATGTGAGCAAACGGAGGAATAATGTGAACAATATCGAACATCCTCCCCTGTTTTGTTAAAGACTGCAATTTTTTTCCCAACTATGGCTTTGGAGGTTCGTGTTCAGTTGCCCATTTTAAGGACATTCCAACATCAATAGCCTGATTTGTGGAAAACAACCCAATTGAATTCAGCTAGGAAACTGCTGTATTACAGCTGCCTTATTGTCAGGACTCCTATAAATAACCTCTCTCAGTTCATTCCATTAAATTTACAGTTATGTTATGTCAATTTGTAAAGTGCACTATCATCAGGGAAGTTATCCTGATGTTGAGCATGTGACGCCGCAGACTACCGCGGTGTCCCTTTTGCAGGCCGCGGTCCGACCGGTAGTCCGCGTTTCGGAACGCCGGAACTGCTGCGGCTCAGTTTTTGGAGATTGCCTGGCATTTTGTGCCGCAGTGCAGCCCAGGATTCAAATTTTGGGCTCACGATCACACCATGACCCCTGGCAGCCTCCCTGAATTTCCCTTCTCACTTACCTTTACTTGGGTCCTTTTTCTTTTCTTCTTTTTTCTTCTTTCTTCATGTCGTCATCTTGGGTGTCCATATTGTCTTCTTCTGTTGTGGTTGTCTTCCCAGCATGCATTGTTCCTTTCCTTTTCTACTTGGCTTTTCTATGTGTCTTTTCCCAATCTCTAATGGTGTCATGCATTCTTCCTGTTTTGTCACTTCCTGTTTAATGGTATGTAAGCACTGCAGTTCCCTCTTTCTTTGCGTTGCAAACACTTCCATCTTGGTGGTGATCCTCACTCCTGTCTCCAGTTTTTTCTACTCGTTTCACCTTATTTTCCCTGTTGAGTTGACATCTATTTGTGTCTTTCTTCATTGTTTTCCCTCTTTTTCAGGAGTTCCTGTGATAGAGGTTTTTTCCCATTACTTGGGTTTTTCCTCTGGGACTCCTTCTGGAGTGTACAGTCTGCCTTGGCATTTTTCAAGTCAGCGGCACTGTGGCTACTAGAAGGGGGTCGTCCTTATCTTGGCCAATCCAGAACCAGTAAGAAACCAGGCATCCTTCCAAGTACTGCAGCCTACAGCGGTAAGTGACGTGCAGACTGTGACAGAGTAGGTGTGAGACTAGCCAACCCTAGGGCCTACTGGGATTTCTCAGAAAGCCAGGTCTTTAGTCTTTTGCGGAATTCAAGAAGTGAGGAAGAGGTTCTTCTGTGTAGTGTTGGTTGTTCCACCCTTTAGGAGTGTATAAGTGAAGTTTCAGCCTCTGAATCTGGTTTCAAATACACGTGGGATATGTGAAAGTAGGAGTCCAGATAAGTTGAGGAGTTTTGGGTAGGTCTTGACTGACGGGGATAGAGCGGTGTTGGTTGCTGTAGTGGCGATCGATCCCGGTGTGGAGGTAAACCGGCAGTGGATGCAGGTGAAGGGTCCAGCTTTTGAATGCGGTGATGCAAGACAGCAGTTGTTGTTTCGTCCAGGGTTCAAGGTGAGGAGGTATCTGGCAGAGAATCTGTGGGAGTGCAGAGGGCCAGGGTTCCTGGTGCTGGGCGTGAGACCTACCCACAATAACATGAAATAGCTGCCTACTAATCAATGCCAGATCACTCTGCAAACATGCCACCGAAATCTGGGACACCATCTCCATCCTTGCACCTGACGTGACCTTCATCATCGAGACCTGGCTCACCCCTATTTCCACCCTGGACATGGCCACTGCTACACCCATCAGCTACAAGATGAAAAACTGCAACCGCACCAACAGACACAGAGGCGGTGTCACTATCATTCACAAAGAATCTGCTCCGCCACAAGACCACACCGATCATGGAACACATGGACTTCCAGCTTTGCCCTGACAACAAAACAACCATCAAAGGCACCCTCGCCTACAGACCCCCTGGACCCTGAACCGGCTTAAGCAACATCTTTGCTGAATTCATCTCCCTGCTCACCATCAAATCCAAACACTACCTCTTCCTGGCAGATCTCAACTTTCATCTGGACAACCCTAAACACACCAACTCTACAGACCTCCTGAAGCGAACGAATGGAGAACACCAGCTGCAAGCAACTGGTCACAGAACCCACACACAAAACAGGTCACTTGCTGCACCCCATTTTCACATCCATTAAGAGAATCAGGTACAGCCACACCATAAAACTCACATGGTCATCCCAATCCATAGTACATTTCACCATCACCGGACCACCCTACACCGCCCCACCATCTACAGTGCCCCCTCCCACAGCTGGACTAAGGTAACTCAGCAACAATGGAAACACACCCTCAACACCACCCAGCCCAAGGCCACCACAGACTTGAACCAGGCAGTAAAGAACTTCAACTCCTGGATCACCAGCGCTGCCAACCTAGTCGCACCCACCAAACCGGCCAGACTACACATATGCAACAGACAAGCCAGATGGTACACCTTTGAACTTAGCACGGCAATACAAGAATGCAAACAACTAAAAAAAAAGTGGTTGACTGGCAGAAACAACATGGACTGAGCCACCTTCAAAGAGGTCCTCAACAACTACCACCACCAGCTCAAAGTCACGAAGAAGGAGGCCCTGACACATTGAAATAAGACCGGTGCCAACCAAGCAAAGAAACTCTTCATCATCCTCAAAGAGTTCACCTGACCACTAGCCACCATAAACTCAATCTCCCCTCACAGGACCTCCGCGACACCCTCGCCAACCACTTTCACAACAAGATAGCAACTAACTACAAAAACTTCGAACCTGTGAGCAAGGACCTCTTTTGACATTGTAGCTCCCCCCCACTCTTTGCCTGGAAAATGATGTGGTTTCAAACTGTAAGTGCCCTGGGCCCTTGCCAAACAGGTTCCCAATGCCAGATCTCTGTCCCCAAAACTGTACTATTTTTGGCACTTCATCCACCTTTGTAAGTCCCTAGTACATGGTACCCCTCGTACCTAGGCCATGGGTACTGAAGAGGGTCCCCCAGAGCTACAGCACCAATTGTGTTACTCTGAGAGGCCCCACACCAGCCTCATGCAGACTGCCATTGCAAGTGCATAATAAGGTGAATCTAAAAGTTGCAAACTCGACATGGCACTCACCCAGGGTGCCATTACCACTAATACTGCATGCAATATAGGTAAGTCAACCCTCTGGCAGGCCTTACAGCCCTAAGGCAGGGTGTATTACAATCATGTGAGGGTATGTGTGTCCATGAGCAAATATGCCCCTACAGTGTCTTTGCCAAACACTAAGACATAATACATGTGCAGGGGAGGCATAGAGAATGCATGTGCTGGTCACTGGTCATTACGAGTTCCCCAGCTACATGATGGCCTCGCTGAACCCTAGGTTGTTTGGTATCAAACAACTCAGGATAATAAACCTGCACTAATGCCAGTGTCAGATTTATTATAAAAGGTACCCAGAGGGTTCCTTAGAGATGCCCCCTGTAAAACCTAACAGCCCTGGCTTGGTTGGTGACTGATCCTGACCAGCCTGCCACCACCAAACAGGATTCTGCACTCTTGGGGTGAGAGCCTTTTGCTCCTGCTGACCTGCAAGCCACACTCCGAGTGACCTGACCCTGGCTCCAAGGACCCTAAGACTCACAAACCGTGGCTGACGTACCTACACTGCCCTCATCCTCCCTGGCCATGCATCAACAAACCAGCTGTGCTCCAGGGGTCTCCAACCCCTTGCGCCCTCAACCCTCCAAGAGAAGCCACCAGGCTTACCTTTGAGTCCATCTGTGCAGTGTGTTTCCAAGTGGTCTCCTTCTCCATTGTGCACCAGCTCCAAGATTTTCAGTTGCTGCTGCCGCTTGAACAGGGAACTGCCTAAACTTCTCCAGCGCTGGTCCACAGGACATATTGATGACATCAACCTAAAAACAGAAGGTGACACTTGTGAGAACATTGTCTAATTGTATATGCATTTATAAAGTTTTCCTGTTTATTCCTATGGCGCGTAATTATGCACAAAAACTGAACATTTTCTAAACTTTGAAAAATCATAACTAAAGAAGTACTTACCATACATTGATGATATTGGTCTTAGAAATTGTATAAAGATCTAAAGTATTTTTGTAAATTGGTCTGGAGTTATTGTTCTGAGTGTGTGTCCACATGTATTGATACTGTGAGTACAACAAATGCTTAGCACATCTCCAAGGTAAGCCTAACTGCTCACCCACATTACCACAAAAACAGAGCATTAGGTGGTATGCTTTTTACCTCTTGATGCAAAGGTGGGGTTCCTTGGACTCCCTGCACAGTGCACATCATTTTTGTACAGATATAGAGAGCCAGCCTCCTACAGACCCCCAACCAACAGACCTCCCCTGCAACCCGTCCACCACGGACATTGTCCACCCTTTCACAACATGGGAACAGCTCAGCATACCAAACACAAATACTCTCATGAACTCCATCCACTCTGGAGCACCCACCAACCCTTGGCCCCACCGGCTCTTCAAACTCAGAAGAGACAAGATCAGCCTCCAGCTCACCACCATGCTAAACACCTCCATTGCTACAGCCACCTTTCCTGACACAGAGATGTCAGCCCCCTCCTCAAGAAACCACCTGATTACCCCAGTGAACTCCAGAACTGTGTCTCAGCATCCTACTCCTGTTCCCCACCAAAGTCCTGGACAAGGCCATCAACCTCAAACACACCGAACACCTGGATAGAAAAATTTACTGGAACTCTCACAATCAGGATTCAGAGCCAACCAGAGCACCGAGACAGCCCTTATTACCATAACTGATGAAATTCCCTCCCTGCTTAAAATAGGAGAACCAGCTGCCCTGATCCTGTTTGACCTCTCCTCAGCCTTCGATACCGTCTCCCAATGCACACTCATCCACCGTCTGAGACAGATCGGAATAACAGACGAAGCGCTCAAATGTATGGCATCCTTTGGGTCGCACCCAGAGAATCCGGCTCCCTCCCTTCACCTCAAAACCTAAGCACACCATCTGCTGCGCCCTTCAAGGTTCCTCCCTTAGTCCTACCTTCTATTATATCTACATGACACCACTGGTCAACATCGTCAGAACCCATGACATCAACATAGTTTCCTATGCTGCCGACACCCAGCTCATTCACTCGCTCTCAGCATAGCCCACCAGAACATAGGGCAATTTCCGTAACAACATGGAGAAAGTCTCAGCCTGGATGAAGAACCACTGCTTGAAGCTCAACATGGACAAAACCAAAGTACTGCTCTTCGACATACACTTCCCTCTGGAACGGCTCCTGGTGGACATCAGTACTTGGAACCACCTACACTTCAAAAGATCACACCCGCAACCTTGGTATCATTATGGACAGCGAACTGTCCATGAAACGCCAGGTCAACTCAGTTGCTTAATCCTGCTTCCATACCCTCTGCTTGCTCCGCAAAGTCTTTACGTGGCTCCCAGTCAACACCAGGAAAATGGTGATGCAGACTCATCACAAACAGACAGGACTACAGCAAAGCTCTGTATGCCAGCACCACCACTGAGCTCATAAGAAGATTCCAAACAGTCCAGATCACAGCAGTCAGACTGATCCTCAACATGCCAAAACATGCCAAAAATGGCCCACATCACTCAGTACCTGAAATACCTCTACTGGCACCCCATGCAGAATCATTGTCAATTCTATCTCCTGACGCACACCTACAAAGCTCTCCAGAACCAAGGACCCACCTACAATAACCACTGCCTGAGTCTCCTCCTACCTCCCGGGAACCTCTGCTTCTGTCACCTAGCCCTCGCTCAGACCCCACACATCAGAAGCTGACGTACCAGTGGTTGTTCCTTCTCCTACCTCACCACCAAATCATGGAATGCCCTCCACCTCCACACTTCACCTTCGCTGACCCACTTCATGAAGGTCCTGAAAGCCTGGCTCTTCTACTTTGACTGAACCAGCAGCACCCCGCCTGTATACCCACTCGGGTAAGAAGCTGTGCTTTATAAATACAGTTTGATTGATGGAGGTGTATGGATGGTGTGTGAAAGCCTGTGTGATTGTTGAGGTATGCTGGGCCAGTGTTATGTAGTGCCTTAAAAGTGTGGGTGAGGAGTCTGAAATTTTCCCAGTTGTGTATGGGGAGCCCATGGAGCTCCTTCATTTGTGCTGTGATGTGAGTGTGGTGTGGCAGGGGGAGAGTAAATATGGCCAGTTGTGAATGGTCTGCCGCCTTCTGAGTTTTTGTTGTTGATTCTGGCATACAGGTTGTTCCTGGATTCCAGCTTGCTTGTGATAAGTGTGTGTGTGTGTGTGCGCTGGATTTTCAGGTACTAAATGACAGCCATATGGAAAATCTTCCTCGGCATCTTCAGGATATGGAAGCATGGGGTGGTGACACTATTGACTTGGGCAATCATGCTGAGTTTGCTGTTGATGACAATCCTGAGGTTCTTGTCATGGGAGGTGGGGCTGGGTATCAATCTTAGCTCTAATGGACACCAGGTGGAGTCCCTGGGTGAAGTACTCTTCCTGTAGATCACAATTTCAGTCTTGTCAATCTTGTACTTCAGACAGTCGGTCTTATTCCAGTGGGCATTTTCAGTCATGCAAGCATTGAACTTGATTCAGGTACTGGGCGTCTTGTATTTCAGGGAGAGGTAAGTTGCATGTTGTTGGCACAGGAGAGGACGTTGATGATGTGAGAGAGGGATCATGTATGTGTTGAAGAGGGTAGGGCTCAGGGAGGATCCCTGATGAACTCCACAGATGAGGTTGCAGGCGTCAAAGGTGCATGGTGCTAAGCTGACTGACTAGGTCCTTCTAAGCAGGAAGGAGAAGATCCATCATAGTGTATGTCCTTAGATTCTTATGGCATGTAGGAGTAGGATGATGAGAATGGGGTGGGAGACTGTGTTAAATGCTGGGAGAGGTCAAGAAGTATGAGGGCCTCTTAAATTCATAGCTAAATATATATATATATATATGTGTATATATATATATATATATATATATATATATATATATATATATATATAGAGAGAGAGAGAGAGAGAGAAAGAGAGAGAGATATATAAATATATATATAGATAGATATATATAGATACATCCAAGAAAGAAGTGACTCAAACTGATGGTCTCACCAAAGAACAAAAAAATATTTCCACAACAACGTTACGGCTTCTACCTTCCTCAGGGAGTACAAGATGGTTTGCTCACTGGCCACCCAGCTGACACTGCTGGATTTTCAAAAAACATCATTCGTGAAGATTCCAATTAGAATGTGGAATCAATGCAGTCCTGAGAACTCTTCAGATATGCAGAAATCAAGTGGTATTTTCAGTGATGTTCAGTCCATCTGGATGCAGGGATTTAAAACGTTACATCCAGAAGTTTTCTCTGATGTCCAGCAGTTCTTCCTTTCAGACATGTTTCACAGGGAACATTTTCAAATCTGATAGTAAAGGCCCGCAGGATTAAACTGATTGGCTACAAGCTGGTCAAGTTTCTTGTTAATTATTGCTGATTTGTGGTTCCTAAATCGTGTACAGAGGTCATTCACTGTTTGTCCTACATTTTGTTTTTTACAGCTTTGGCTTTGGCACTGAATCACATAAATAATGCATGTAAGAGGTTTTCCTATTCCATAGGTCCTTCTTGTGACAGAGCTAGTTACTGATGATGTTTGTAAAATGTATTCACATGTAATGCACCTTTTAGAATCACAGAAATGAACTCCTGCATTTGTTACAGCTTTCTTAAGTTCAGCTCTCACAATAAGTGATCGTAAATTGGGAACTCTGCAGTCAGCAATGACTGGCAGTTTTGGAAAAAACTTTAGCAATTTTATACTAGTGGATATTAAGGGAAATGTTGTTTGCATTATATTTCTGTAGTTAGAAGCTGATGGATGATAGTCAACCACTAACCGGATTATGTCACTTTTGTTTATTCTGTTGGTTTTACAAATAAGTGCTTCCCTGGGTAACTGCAAACACTTGTCAATTTGTTACTGCAAATATTACATTGATGTTATCAATGATGTTATGAAAGATGGCATGATTGCCATAATTCGTGAGGTAATTGGCAGTGCATGGCAAGGGCGTGAGTCATACTTGTACAAAAACAAGGTATACACAGTTCCACAACGTAAGTATAATCAGGAAAACCACATTGGGTCCTGATCTAAGGAAAAGATCGTAAAAAAGAGAGAAGAAAGAAGAAAGAAAGCCAGGTCCCTGGAAAATTAATTATTTTGGAACAAGAGCCCTCACTCACCAAAGGTGACATGCTTCATCCTCGGGCTTTGCTCCACTTCAGGCCGGCGCTGCAATGCCTGACGGGCCCCTCAAGGGGGGCTCTTTGCCGGAGATCTTTTGAGATATATGCCCGGTTTAGAAAGAATAGGGTATAGTATTGGAAAAATTCTATTTACAAATAACTAGAGGTTAGGAAAATATTTATTAAATAATCCAACCACTGTCATGATTAAAACCAAAGAGCGGGGAGAGAAAAGAACAAGGTCTACGCTCCCCAAAATATTATTCACTTCCTCACTCAATTTGAGGTTAGGAATTGTACGCACAGGATCCCCTGTACGATTCACCAGAAGGTCAACATGTTTCTCGCTATTGATGTCCTATGGATCTAACGCGATTCTTCAGGACCTAAACTACCTAATCCTATGTGTAAATATAACCTATAATAAGGAATATTAGTACAATGCAGGGACCTGAAATGAGAAGAATAACAAACAAAAAGAACAACACATTATTCACATGCACAATATCAACAGCAATGTGCTCTGTGCAAATCCACACATAGGTGAAGTATGCCCACTGTGGATCAACGTGTAAATCAATGTGAAAATAATGATGAAATAAATGCTTACCCTCCTCATACTAGTGGATGGGCCGCATCAGGTAAAGCACCAAGTAACGGAGGTCCTACTGAGCTAAATGCGTGAGTTCAATTATCAGATTGTATTTAGGGAGAAAGACAAAAACAGTAATACCGGGAAGTTGAGGGATATGTGGTTTTCCTGATTATACTTACGTTGTGGAACTGTGTATACCTTGTTTTTGTACATGTATTGGGAGCTCTATACACAGGACCAGGATTTTTCTATCCAAATCTCCCTTTTTCCAAACCCCTCTTTTAGTTGTTTTTTGATGATCGTGAGTCATACTTACCATAGGGCACGAGTTATAGTAACTTGAGGTAATTGAGGTAATTTCTATGTATTTTAATTCTATTTTCTAACTATAATGTCCCTGTATCCTTTGTTTTTTTCAGTGAATTTGTAAAGTAATTTTAATTTAGCTGTGTGCGGCGGTGGTGGGACACAGGGCCTGGCCACAGGCCAACCCTCTAAAAGCAGCCAACCTTGCACCGTGCACAGCCTTCACCCGTACGCAGGAGAGGTTGCCTGCAAGACCTGGTCTGCAGGCAGACACTGTGTCCACCACTCCCTAACCACTCAAATGTACGATGTGCACAGCCCTTTGGCCGTGCACGGCAGGAGTTTGCCACAGTTTCTCTGGGTGCGAGAATAGGTGTGAGAGGGTTATCTGGGGGTGAGAGTGGCTCTCAGATTGTCTGTCTGGGCGTGAGAGTGCATACATCAGTGTTTTACTGAGTGCTTCAGTGTGTGCACAGGTCTGTCAGTGGGTGGATCATGGTGTCAGTGGGTCTGTGAGTGCATGTGTGATGGTCTCACTGGGTGTGTGAGTGGGTGCGTAATTGTCTGGGTGGGTCTGAGTGAGTGCCTGAGGGTCTGACTGGGGCTGTGAGTGAGTGCTGAGGGTCTGCGAGTGGGTGCATGAGTGTCTGTGTGGGACTGCAAGTGGGTTCATAAGTGTCTGAGTGGGTGTGTGAGTGGGAGAAATGATTGAAAGAGAGAAAGACAGAGTGAAAGAAAGTGAGAGGGAGAAAGATATATCTTTAAAGTCTTTAATGTCTGATATACTTAGAAAGAGTTATTTGTTTCCAATTTAAAAACACAAATGCATTTTTTTAAATATAATACTTGTTTTTTATTTAACAAAACTTTAAATGAGTCCAGCTGGACTCAACCCCCTAAAGCTCAGTGTGAAGGTCTGCAACATTCACACTGAGATACGGTGTTTTTTTAGTTTTTATTTGGGCTATCTTGGACAGCTAAGGAGCTCTTAAGGGTTCCCCAGCGGTCCCTCCTTATTTATTTATTTATTTATTTATTTACTTTTAAAAATTGCAACTGAAATCCCTTTCCGGGCTATCTTGGATCATGGTTCCTCCTTACAATTTTTTTTTTTTTTAAACAAATGTTTAAATAAAATGCACTTTATGTGCTACTTGTCACTGCAGGGGAAGTCTTAAGGCTTCCCCTGCAGTGCCAATGATTCAGCAAGCACGAATCTGCTTTGACAGCAGCTCCATACTTGCTGAAGCATTTCATCTCTGTATTCTGCGCATGTGCAGGGGACAGAGATGAAAGCTCTGTAGTTAGACAACTAGACCTGCTTTAAAGTTCCCACTGTCAAACAGCAGAGTGTTTGCTGTGGCTTGGCTGAGTCTTCAGCACTGCAGCCAAGGCACATCAAACACCTGAGGGGTCACCAGGGCCATCTGTGACTCCATGAGGGGGGGCCGCATGTCCCCCATCCAATGCTAAGATAGCCCCAGGGTGGTGGTCTCCAGAGCTCATGGGGGTCCAAAACAGACCACCTTTCAATTGTTTTCTGTTTGCCCTAGGGGGTGGTGGTCCCCAGGGTGCGCAGTGGCCATGGGCCCCTCACATGTATCCATTTAGAAGGGGTGGTTCTTTTTTAAAGATATGTCCCAGAGGGTGGTGATCCCCAGGGCTGCGGAGGGGCTTGTGCCCCCCCACCACAAATATGATGCATTTTGCCCTAGGGTGGTGGTCCCCGTGGGGTCCACAGACCCCCGCATCATATTAGCTGAACGCCCCGGGAGGTGGTGATCCCTGTGGCAGCGGAAGGGGGTCAGACAGCCCCCGCATATTACATAAAAGCCCCGGGGAAGTGGCGGTACCCAGGGCAGCAGGAGGGGCACAGCCCCCCACTTGCAAAACAAAGCCCTGGGGAGGTGGCTGTCCCCGGGGCACTTGGAGTGGGCCAAGGGGACCCCCACTTTTTATCTAAAAAAGCCCCTTGGACTTGGCCCACCTGGGGGCATTAGACTTACAAAGCACAAGAAACTTCACTTTGCTTTTTCAAATATTTTTATGAGATATACAAATTTGTTTTCCCCTAAATTTCTTAAAAACTACTGAATGGAATTGCACAAAAACAAAAAAGCTCCCTTTCTAGACCAGGACCTACTTTCTTGACAAATCTGGTGTAATTCTGTGCAGTAGTTTTTGTGTAATCACTATTCAAATTCCCTATGGAAAAATGAATTGTAAAAAGGATGTGTTTTGGGACCCCCCTTTTTTCTCAGCCCCACCTTCCAAACTCCCCCCCTCCCCCCAGACAGATCACCCAAAACCTTCCAGGCAGGAGCTGACAGGCCTGGTAATTGTTTGGGGAATGTTTTGTGGCGATTCATCAAGTGGCCCAAAAGATATCAGCAATAAAATAAAATGTTTTTTATATAGAAACTGGGTCCTAACTATAACTATATCTATGTACATATATATATATATATATATATATATATATATATATATATATATATATATGTAAATTCCACCACCAGTAGTCGACAAAATTTGGCACACACGCAGCAGGTGCAGATGGCAGAGGTCAACTATCTCTGTATGTATCAACAGATTTTTATGATTTTAAAATTCCACACTGCACTCCAAGAAGTAAGTTATCTTCACATTACTTCTTTATTAGGCCATTTTATAATTGTATAATTGTATTTCTAGGTAGAAGTAAAATAATCCTACCTGAGTTCAGTGCTCAATCCAGTTGTTCTGCTGGCCTTGTTTGATAGCCCTGCTACAAATTCAAAAAGTCCCAGCAATAACCTAATGCATTTTAAACTTAGGAGTGCATAAGACACCAACTTTGGATCCCTTGTGGAATTAAAACAGCATGTTCCCTTTGAAGAGCTAACAATAACCTTTCCTGATTTGCTCTTTTTCACTTAACAATTGAGCCAGGAAAATTTGACATGTATGACAAAGACTGTATACATGTCTCATAACCATGGTATTTAAGGCATCCCAGATATTTAAAACATTAGTGTTACTGTAACTGTTCTTGATTCTGCAGAGAAATTGCAATATTGTTCTATGTGATAAAAGCTCACTCTTTATCCATGCCCTTTTCAGTGTCTTTTACTTCAATAGTTGATGTATGAGTACTATATCAATATTTGAGTGTAGTGGGACATGATCAGAAATTAGAAATTAGTCAACGCATGATGTACAACTCTGTCAAGATTCAAGATATTTAAAAAAAAAATCAAACATAGAATAGGGTACATAAGGGTGAGAATATATAATATTAACCCAGACGTTGTGGGGTGTTCTCCGTGACAAAAATAATTTAGATCATAATTCTTCAAAAGACATCTAAACTGATTTTTACTTTCAAATCTAATTACCATTTTCTTCGAATGTGTTGAATGAAAAGAGTCTTTTCAGTTGGTAGGTCTAAAAGCGCATTAAAACATCCCACAAACAAATATATTTAAAGGCATCTAACACTATAGATGCTATTGTCCATACTCTAGGAGTATTTGATCCAGAAAAGTCACAAATGGGTGCAATTCAATTCCTTGATTTCATATTCCATTGTCACCCAACGACCTCCTGAGTATGTAACCACTTGCATTTTAGAGTTAAATGTGAGAAATGAGACCCGACGTATAGTCAATTGTGATGTTGACAATGTACCACAAGCAATAAATGAATCAAGTATCTTTCATTCAAAATAAATGCATCTCTTTCAAAAAGACAATCTTTTGTTAAAAAAAGTGGGCAATAATTTGTGTTCCTTTCTGGACCTAAGAAAATGAAAATTAAAATGTGTAATCTTTATTGTAATTTAATAAATAAAATGAAAAATTAAAATTAAAGCATAAGGATTTTTTTTTTTTAAATGAATGAAAGCTTCCAAGGGTGTTGATACTGAAAGGGTATCCAGTGCTAGGATAGAATGGATGTGCTGTCAGTGCCTGTCAGTGTAGGATGAGAAAAGGAAGGTCTTATGGCATTTTCTGCTGAGAAGATAATTATCTTGTAGGGCTCCTGAGGGTGTTCAAGGGTTGGACTAACAAATAACATAAGGGACTAGATTGACCCAGCTCTTCTAAATACAAGGCAGTACCCTGGTTGTGTTCATGAGTGTATGTTTCTCTCCTCTTTCTCTACTTGCCCCTTTATCTCATCAATTTTTTATAACATCAGCATATCTGGTCCATCCCAGACAAAACCCTGAGATACCATTCATCAGACTTCTGTGAGTGTTTATCAGTATGATGTTTGAATTGGGTTCTTCAGTCTCCTCTATTGCTCATAGTTTACAAATTTGTATTGCCTTTAGATTGTGGTCAATCCATTGGCAAATTCAAAGAACCAGACCTCCAAATGTAAGCATTAACTGCTACTGTTGTGTTCTTCAAGTCCAGGGATCACCACAAAGAGGGTTTTCGAGGAAAACTATCTATAGATTTAAAGGGTTACAACTAGATGATATTGTGGCTGCCTAAGATGCAATATCAAAAGCATTTTTGTACCATTATCGATGAACATTATGGATGAACATGCATCTTCCGCAAAGTGACAACGCTGCTCTGATAATGAAATGTTGCATATTACTTAATAACTGTAAATAAGTTGAAGAGGATGTGGACTCAAAGGAAGAAGAACATGAGAAATAAAATACTTGAAATACAAACAAAATGTTGTGGGCCTTTTTAAGCCTAGGTTTATAGAATTCCATAGCCCTTAACTTTACAAGTAGTAAAGCCATTCTTTACTGCAAGTCCTCAGTCATCAAATGGCAATCTCAAACGTATAAAACAACAGCAATAAATAATAAATTAATTACTACCAACTTAGATACACACTACCGGGCCATTTCACGAATGCATTTTGGAGTACAAAAAATGCAGCACAACTCTTGGGAAAAAATTGGATTTCTTTGTGACAGCATGGCTTCATGAGCAAATTAAGATGGATTTGCTTCTGCAATGAGGGATAAATGATGCTACACTTGTCTTAAAATGGGTGCCATAGTAACTTATATCTTCAAGTGTTCAAAGGCTGTTTGCAGTGCTGAACTCCATTAAAAATGTGTACCCTCCTTGATTAGTTGAAACAGTGGAAATTAATCAATAAAGTGCCTATAGAAATTATGATGCACTTGTCTCAAAATGGGTGCCATAGTAAATGCTATCTTCAAGTGTTCAAATGCTGTTTGCAGTGCTGAACTCCATTGAAAATATGTACACTACTTGATTAGTTGAAACAGTGGATATGAATCAATAAAGTGGCTATAAAAATTGGCAAAAAACAAGAATATATGTATTCCTTTTACATTAAATGAACACTACCACAGATACCTTCTGAGGATCATACTGATGATCCCTTTGTCAGACAGTATGAAACTGAGAAATGTCACAAATTGAACTTCAAAGATGCATTTTTCTAGTTTAACATACAGAGAGTGAGCTCTCAGACAATGTAAGACTCATTGAATATGTTATCTGTGTTTTTCCAGGTCTTATGAAAGTATTAGAATTTTGTCTAGGTAAATGAGGAGGCTGGTGGACAGAAAATTCCAGAAGATGTAAAAACATGTTGAATCATTGCATAAATAATAATTGCGGTGTTCAAAGCGTTTTTCCATTCATCCCCCCCTGTTATCTGAACTAATTCTCTTCGCAAGTCAAAATTTGGTGAAAATATTATCAGTGTTTGCCTGATCAAATAGTACAAAAATCAAAGGTAATGGATATCAATTATTTATAGTGACAGTGTTCTACACATAGGCCCTCATTACCACTTTGGCGGTCTTTTGGCAAGACCACTGAAGTGGCAGCCAGCAAGAGACCGCCAGTGTTGGCGGTGTCCTGCCCGCCGTATTGAGTCCACAAAGTATTCTGCCTAAAAATAGCCACAAATCTGACACCGCCAGGACATTGGAGGGTGGAAAAGAGGAAGTTGCACCACCTGCACTGCCATGCCAACAACTTTACACCCATCAAATTACGACCCACAAATAAGCACAGCGGTCTTTCCATGGCGGAAATCCATTGGCGGTCTGAACCACTGCGCTCAGAACTCACTCCTGTCAGAACACAAAACAACATTGGACAGTTCGAATACTCTACAATGGACACACATCCCCACACCAGGCATACCTACTCACAGCACTATATAACATCCCCCCACACACAACCCACAATCCTTTGCGCAACTAACAATTTACACAGACCCCGAAAAGCCACAATGCCATTACATAACACATATACACCATAGGCCCTCATACACACTCACTACACACCACACCACAGCACCGCCAACACCATAAACACATCACTACTAAACACAAACACTACCACCTATCACCACTCACTGCCAAACACCCCCACCCCACCAAGCACCTTACACTGCACACCACACACACAACACCCTCCCACCCACAACACAACCACCATGTCACGCCAAAAGCACCCACCCTTCACCAATGAGGACTTGCGGGTCATGGTTGATGAAATCCTGAGGGTAGAGCCACAACTCTTTGGAGCACAGGTTCAACAGACCTCCATAGTCAGGAAAATGAAGTTATGGAAGAGAATAGTCAACAGGGTGAACTCAGTAGGCAGCCATCCACACACAAGGGAGGACATCAGGAAGAGGTGGAATGACTTTTGGGGGAAGGGGTGTTCCAGTGCATCCAGGCACCAGCTGGCAGTGCTGAAGACTGGTAGAGGACACCCCACCTCCCCCCCAGAGTTCACGTCGTGGAAGGAGAAGGTCTTGAACATCCTGCATCCTGAGGGCCTAACTAGAATACCTGGAGGACTGGACTTTGGTGAATAACTAACACTTCCCTGGCACTAATTTGTCCTGTCCAGCATGGTTCCTCACCACCCAATCACTCCCCATAGACTCCATCTCCCACTACACCACCCACCTACTGACCTAATGGCCCTCTCCTGCATGCCACACCACCACCCACCCTCAATGCCCACACACTCCCTGCCAAGTATATGGATAGCACAGAAAAAAACAATCACTACGACTCCCACAATGCTCCAGCCCATCCACCACAAAACCTGCATTGTGCACATCACATCACACCTCTTGCATGTATGACAATTGCACTAGCTACAGCAACTGGATGACAGCAATGCTATGGCACTACACAATGGCAAACTAGCCCAGACACAGCACTGTCACCAATCCAAAGGGCCCCTAATCCAGGCCCACTACCCTGAAATGGACTAGTCCTGGCCATAACAGTAAGGCGGTATACTCCATGCACAACTGGCACAGAGAGGATAAACAACCTTGCATACACACATACCCACCTCCCATTTTGACACCATGCTGCAATGTACAGCCATTCCCAATCAAATACCTACCAAGCTAGAATGCACACCAGCTAACAAGACAAACCTGTCATATTAACCATCACACCGGAACACAACCAACCCACTGAGCAAACGTGACCTGGCCTGATGCAAAAAAACTCCAAGGAGCATGGTATGCATGTCTCAATCCACCATCCACAAACAGTGTTAGCAGTGCTGCACCTGTCAATGCCATTGCTAGGAATCAAGCCACTGTATTCATCAGACTAACAGACAACTATACACACCTACAGCATTTAACACTCTTTCATTCCATCCACAGGTGCCCCTGTCACAACAACAATGGAGAGGTTACCAGAGACTGCCAGCCCTCCTCAGGATGAAGGCCCCAGTGAGGAAAATGCCACTGGATGTCTGGACAGAGATGACATACCTTGCCCATCTGGGACTCCTGGTCATTCTACCACTACCTTCCTCACCCTGACCATACCCGCCCCCCTCCTTGTGGAAACAACAACTCAGCCAACCCTTCGTCCCCAAACCTGTGCCCCAAGGACTGGTCAATCAATAGAATGCCCTACAGGACAGGGACCTGATTCGACCCCTCATACCCCAGACAATGATGGTTCTAGTGAAAATGGAAGTGGGCACACCATGCCAGGGGCACAGACGCATGGGGGCAAAGGGCATGGGAGGCAACCTGTGGGCCAGAGGTCGGGCAGCCAAGGGAGGCATCTGACCAGGAAGCCATCTCCCAAGTCCTGGGAGCATATCAACTATCCCAGGACAGATTGGGCCAGATCATATCCATGATGGGGGACAACCAGAGGCTGCAGAGGGAATACCACCAGGAGGACATGCAACAGTGGCCGGCCCACAATGCCACCATGGCCTTCATTGCAGGGGTGCTGAGGGACATTAACACCACCCTGTGTGCTTCCTCCGCCCACCAATAGGCCCCTTCCACTAGCCACATCACATCAGAGCCCTCGACATCTGTGGCTGCTAGTGGAATGGAGGCCAAGACCAAAACCATTACCAAGAAGTGACCCTCACCTGATAGTTCTCCCTTGTGTGTCACTGAGACACCCTGTTGATTGTTCAATGCCTAAAATCCACTTTCCCATGCCCCATGGGCACTGGACCTGTGCTACTTACAGCTGTGCCACCTACTCTCAGGATTTCTTTTACCTTGACCCCACTCATCACCTGTTTGTCACTCAACTTACAATAAACACCATTGATCACAGCCACTGTAAATGTGTATTTATTTGCACAGTAACAAAAGTATGTTTACCTATTTGTCAAAGTGGAATCAGCCAGAATCCAGCAGGCAGTGTAAAGGATTGCAGAGGGAGGTAATGTTTGCAGCAGTCACTGTACAACAGATATGTGCCAGGGCTGATGTAAGGGAATCACTAGTGTTGCCACACATCAGAGCAAATCTACACATCCAACCTGCAAAAAGACCATGACAGAGAACACAATCAGGTTAGGAGGCATGGTGACAGCTAAAGCACATATGTAGTCCATAGTGGATGTGCCTAGTGTAGTAGACAACTAAACAGGACATGACAGATAATGCCTCTATAGCACCAGTCACAGGAACTACATCACCAAACACTGTACATGGCACCTCTCATGTGCTAAAATCCACAATGTGCGCAGTAACCAAAGGATACGTAATATTCATGCCTCAAGCAATAGGTAGGAGTGTCAAAGATAAACAGTGCACAGTCAATAGCTGGAATGACATGAGAACAGGAGTATGTAGGACACATTGCACAATACTGGCCTGTTAATGATAGATGTGTTGCATTCAATCTGCAGAAAGTATACGTCAGAGAAAATACATTTCATTTCATCTCTACACCTTACATGCAGTCAGTCCCCTCCCACAACACACACATGGGGAAATGAACACATTACACCACCACTCATATACCAAATCAGGAGGACCATAGATAAAAAATTACCTTGAAATACCGGACATGCAAATACACAGACAACATACCTGCATGTTACTTGAAGTACTGATTGATGAGCTTAGCTCTTGAGTCAGCTCCACCTTCCTCATCTGCCTCCTCCTCATTTTTCATGTCAGCATCACCATCCACTGGTCCAGCTGCCTCCTCCTCCTCAGCTAGTAAGGGTTTATGGCATATCAGGGATAGATTGTGCAGCATGCAGCAGGCTACTATGTTCTAGCATACCTTTTGGGGAGTGTAGAGGAGGATACCTCCAGAGACGTGCAGGCACCTGAATCTGGCCTTCAGGATGCCAAATGTTCTTTCTATTACGCTCCTCGTCCTCCCACGGGCCTCACTAAAATGTTTTTCCCTTTCAGTGGCAGGGTACCTTACTGGTGTTAACAGCCAGGGAAGGTTAGGATAACCAGAGTCCCTTGTGTGCACAGAAGTAGGACCTGTTACAGGATGGGTATAGTTGCATGATGGTCTGACAATTCAGATGATAGATCTGAATTATGTGCCTCTCCTCCAGGTTTGCAAGGTCCACTACCAAACGGTACACAGGTGCATGTCTCATTCTCCTCAGAACAGGTTATCTAGGATGGAGAGAAGGGATTGCACAATGTGAAATGCACACCACACATGTTGGCACAATACATCTAACTTGCACAAACCTACCACTGTCCACAATGAGTACACTGCTGGCACATACCATTCTGGGCATGCTGAAGAAACATGGACTTCTCAATTGATGCACATTGCTGCCCTTGATCAATACTGTCTGACATACATCACATGTGTCAAGTTCCATATGTGGTACAGGCTTAGGCCTATCCTGCTATCTGTTGTATAAGGTGTATGTCAAACTCATTATTCTGCATAATGGTATGATATGTGGCTATAATGGCAGCCACCTGTGCAACTTCTCATTGAGTTACATTGCTGTCTATGGGAGACTGGGGCCACCGGCGATCACCGCCAGCCGTGACAGTCTTGTCCACAGAGGCCATGACCACCATTTTCTGCAGCCTAGCTCACTTGTTTCCTGACACACTAGCAAGCAAGACCTCCATGAGCTGAGCTGCTGCATACTGTCTCTGGGAGCCATCATGCCATGTCCTGCAAATAATAGGGCCCCTGTCTTCACCATCGCAGTACTACAGAGGCTGGTTGATGAGGTCTTACCCCTGTATGGATAGATGTATGGGGCTCCAGAGAAACAGGTGAGCCCAATGCCATAGTTATGTGTGATACGGGTGTGTGTGAGGGTGAATGACGTACGTGTGCCAGTCAGGGAGTGCATGCATGCAGAGTGCATGGAGATCAGGCGTGTGAGCCGTAAGGATGGACATGATTGGGCATTTGGTGGGTCTGATGTTTATAGTCCACTGCTGTTGGTATGGCTGTCAGTCTACATAAATTTCTAGTTCTGTCTGTGTCACAAATACAGGTCAACGCCCATCAAAAGAAAGGGATCTGGCTTGCCATCGGCAAGCAAGTGCGGACCCTGGAGGTCCATAGCGGGCAGAGCACCCATTGTTGCAAGCGGTGGGAGTACCTGGGACGCTGGGCCCAGAAGACCACGGAGGCCAAGCTGGGGATGTCCTCCCAATGAAGGAGGGGTGCCCGAGAGACCCTGACCCCCCCTAATGGCCTGCATTTTGGTGGTGGCCAACCCTGAGGTACATGGGTGTTTGAGGGCAGCACAGGAGCCACAAGGGGGTGAGTACTGGCTGTATCCTTAGACGTGGCTGGGCTTAGTTGGGATTGGGTGCCTAAGTGCTGCCAAACTGGCAAACTGGCTTTGCAAATAATGCTACATGTGTATCAACATTTGGAAATGGGCAAAAGGCACCCTTACTGACTACCTTTTGTAGTTGTGTCTCCATGCCCTACTGCCAGTCGATTTTCATCTCCCTGTTCCATACCTCTTCAAGTCTGTATTGTGAAGATGCACTAATAACATGGGCACATGTGTGACTCCATCCTGGTCCTATGATGCAGGTGAGTGTCCGTAGTACCCTAAGCATTGTGTATGACCAGCTCCAGCCATCTGCATCAGTGGCTCTGAGGTGTCAGTCCACTCCCATCTGTGTAGCCAACCTGTATATGCGACTGTGAGACTCTCCTTCCATCCCTGGGACTATGTAGATCATCTACTGTAACTGGTATAGAAAGATTGTGGGGCTGGCATTACAGTTCCACCACTGCACTGCCCTTCATGGGACAGGAGTACTGGCCTGAGAGCTGACTGGGCATATATAGGTGATCTGCTGACTGTAGGGTATGTGTAGATGAGACACTGATACATGTAGATTTGATGAGGTCTGATTGCACAGTTCTAAAGTTTCTGGGGCTATATTTGTGGGGATATGTCCTTCCAAAGTATGGGTTGGTACTGATGGTGGTAAGTGCCCTTGGAGATCCCTGATGTGTCACCATGGTGTGTATTTGGCATGTATAACAAAGCCCTACCTTGTGCTCTGCTGCACTGCTGACTGACTGCCTACATCATGTCGACATGGATAGCTGAGGGCAGTTCGGATGGCCTGTGACTCTTCCAGCTTGGCTTGGCTATTAGGTTGTGGCGGATTGGGAGTAGTTTGGCCATTGCATGACACATCTAATGTGTTTGTGTGTCTGACTGGTACTGGCAAAATCTGAGTTGTCCCCCATGATGGCCTCATTATACTGAGTGGGCAGCCATGTGTAAGGACAGGTAACTGTAGTGATCTCAGTGTTTGGAGCTCTCTTCATTTTAATGGGCATTTGACAGTGGACATAGACTATTCAGGTGTTTTTCACTGTAAGCGACTGCAGTGCATTGTTGTGCCATCTGCACATCCAATGAGTTATCAAGGTATGGTGAGGTAAGATGTGTTGTCCGGCATGGTATTGATAGTGCATCCAGGGCATGCTGTGCCAGCTTAAGAGGGTATTGGTTAGCATCATGAGGATGAATCTAGGAGTGCTGTCCTACTTAGGTATTGCTGTAGGTGGGAGGGTAGGCAGCCAGGTGTGGGAAGTAGTGACATCTCATGACAATGTAGGTAATATGTATTTGCCTATGATATTGCCTGTGCATGATATTTATTGTGACTGTTGTACGTGTTTCGTAGTGTCAATGGGAGGTTATGTTAACCATTTTGACCTCTTTCTCTCTCTCCCTCTCTCCCTCTCTCACTCTCTCATTGTGTGAGAAGGGGCACAGGCGAGTAGGGAAGCAGCAGCCCACGGGTACCAGGAAGGTGGCACCACCAACACCGAGGGACCCAGTGGGACAGAGGGTGAGGGGAGTGCCACAGGGGAGACGGGATCCAACACCTCTTCTTCTGACACCTCCTCCAGTGGACACTCCCTAGTGGTGCAACCCATCTGGGACCACCCCAGCACCATCTTTGTCAGCAACCCCCCTTACTAGCACTGCCCTCCCTGTAGCTCCCCACACAGTTGCCTGTTCCTGCTCACCCAGGAGGGCGGTCATCTCCTTCACCGCAGGCATCTCTGCCCTCATAGAGGGGGCTATTGACCTCCTGAGGTCCATCTCTGTGGGTCAGTCGACCATCCTGAATGCCATCCAGGGACTGGCAACTCAAATCCAACAGAGCACTGCGTTCCTGGAAGGCATTCACGGTATCATGACTGGCCTCCAGAGATCCTTTCAGGCTCTTGCCTTCTCACCGACGGCAGCCAGTGTCCCTTTGTCAACCGTCCCCCCTCCACCTACCTCTTCCTAATCCTAAACCCCTCTCCCCACACCCATACAGAGCACAAATTAACACAGGCATGCATCCACCTCAACAGACACGGTTGGCACTGACAAACGCCAAGCACTACAAGACCCACCACCAGCATGCAGACAGACAACACCCACCTGCAGACACAACAACATCCACTTCCTGCATAGACTCCCCCACCACCTCATTCTTCACAGGCACTACTCCTGACACTCTTGCAGGCAGCACATCATCATTTTGCAGATCCAGCCACCAGTCCCATCTTACTCACAGTCAAAACAATATCAGATCCTTAGACATCCACCCCAGTCACCACTTCGGCACTCCCTACAACCACCGACACCCCCACATGCAGCACATATACCATACCTGCAGACACCACCCCAAAACAAACTCACCCACCCAGCAATCACCCAGCACGCACAAGCATTCCATGCAGGCACCTGCACCCAAGACAACCATAAAGACACATCTTGCGACCACTTCCTCTCCTTCAACTCCCAAACCCTTTTCCCATGGCCGCCCATGTGTGCCAAAGAAACGTTCCTCTATGAGTGTTCCCTGTTCCCTACTCCTCTCCCACCCCATGAGAACCCAGACCGATCGGTGTCCCTCCCCAAGTCCAGCCCTTCCACCTCCAAGCCCTCCCCTGCAACTCCTGCTAGTGCCCCTGTCCCTCTCACTGAAAAAAGGTCGACCCCCCAAGGCCAAGGCCCCCCTCCCATGGCCAGACCCAAGGACCCCCTGCCCAAACCAAAACCCAAGGATCCTCCTCCCAGGCCCAAACCCAAGCAAAAAGACCCCCCTTCCAAGCCCAAACCCCCTTCCAACCCTGCCATTGACACTGAGGCACCTGCCTGCCCTCTTGATGCCCCTACCCTGTGAAGGTCATTATGCTGCCAGGAGTAAAGTTGGGGCACAGTGAGGTGCCTAATGTGCCTTTGGCACCCCGAACATTGGGCTGCCCTATGGGCTATTATTGTCCATAGTTAAATATTTCTATTTATTTTTACGATTTAATACATCTGGGACAACTATATGTTGGCATGTATTGAAAACTACTTATCCTACCTTTCTTTCTCCATGTCGGATTTGTGTTTGTGATCCTTAGTTTGTGTGTGTGACATGTGTGTGTGTTATGTATGGCCTGCATGTGTGTGTGAGACCCTGGCATCAGTCCCACTGTGATTGGTGTGTGTTGTGTGTGTGATATAATTGTGTAGTCACATGCTTGTGTGTAGCTATATTGTGTATTGTTAGTGGTGCAATGTGTTATGTTGGTGTTGTGTGCCATTGTGTGGTTGTTGTGTGTGTGTTTGTGTGTGAGTGGTGTTGGCTATGTCCTATGTATTGTGTGTTGTGTAGGTGTGGTGTGACAACACATTTGTTGTATGGGTGTGGGTTAGTGTTGGTTGGTTGTGCGGTGTTGTTACACATTGTTGTATGTATGTGTTGTGATGTGGAGGTGTGCAGTGAGAGTGGTGGTGAGGCGTATGTGTAGTTGTGGTTGTGTGAGTCAGTGGTGTTGTGTATGAATGTGTTTGACAATGGCGGTGTTGTGTGTATGTCACATGTGTGTTGACCGTGGTATGTGTAGTTTGTGTACGCGTGTGTGTAGTGTGTATGTATGTCGAGGATTGTGTCCATGTGGGTGTGCAGGTACATGTATGTGTGCCCATCGCAAGGTGTCCTGGCTGTGTGTGTTGTGTGGGTGTTTACTAATGCCTTTCCCTCCAGTGTGTGCTAGGTGTGTGTACTTAAGGCTGCTGTCTTTGTCGCTGGATCAGGAGTCATTGTACGAGCAGGAGAAGTGGGAGGATTTTGAGTTCTGGTTCCATGGTGGCTCCGGCCTGGTCTGTGTTCCTGAAGATGAGTGTTTCCTTTTACAGCATTGGTTTCTGCCAGTGTTTTGTTACGGTGCGACTGCGGTGGAAACCCTGGCAGTGTGCAGCCTCGTAATATGTCCAGCGGATACATTTTCCCCACCCACTGGTCTGAAGGTGACTACGGCCGTCCACGGCAGTCAGACTGCATTGGCGGTACTGGCAGTGTATTGGCTGTATTCTGTTGGGAAGACCCCAATGGTCATAATATGGCGATCTTCACCACCAGGCCGTTGGCGGTCCACAGACCGCCAAACTCGTAATGACCACCATAGTCTCCGATCACAATCAGCCTTTCCAAAGATACCCTGAGTTTGTGGATTTCTCTGGTGGGAACCAAGATAATGCCCAAACTATAGTAAATGTTTGCTTAGGTTTTTGTTTGGAAAAATGGGAAAAGAATGCTTTGCAAGATAGCATATATTATTTTTCTAAAGATGCCATTAAACAAATGTTTGCTGTGCTGCCATCACCATCTTCCCAGTTTTGAAGTACAAGAAGAACATAGTTGTAAAACAAAATATAAATAATTTTAATTGTTTTGTGACCACATTTTTTGCTTTTTTTCTAAGTGTCATCGATTTTTACTAATTTATGTTGTTTCCACCTGCTTGGCTTTTGTGGTTGAAACAGATGTGAAGCCCATGGGCCAACCCAAAAAGCTATACATTTCAGAAAACTAGAAAAAAGTGTGTATCGTTCATAGGCTTCCTAGAGAAACTTATCATTGAAATAAAAAATAAAAAATGAAAATACCTCAGGAAGAAAAGAAATAGGTGACAATATTTTCATCTATAATTTTGTGCCTCAATGATCAATTTACAAAAGTAATATACTGCTACTGTGGGCGTGTCCAGCCTTATATTTCTTTTGATAATTTATTTATAAGGTGACATGTATAGGGTAACCATCAATTACCCTTAGAGGTCAACACAAATCTTTGGACTCAGATAGGAGTGAGAGACCATCCTAAATGTCAACATCAATGAGATTAAATCAATAATCATTTTCAATATTGGAGTCAGTAATTTCTACGCACCATGACCTATGTGGCCATGAATCACCACACCAGTTTAATAAAGTTCAAACATTTATTGCCCTTCAGATTAACAATGCTTAAGATCACGTAAATTAGATGTAAGACCGAATGATATAAGTACAGGAATAATACCAGCTGACCAAACCTTCTAAAGAATCTTAACCTAGACAGAATATTTATCATTAAACATTCAAGAACCACCATGCAGAATAACAAAAATAGCAAATGAATGCTAGACAAATAATACATTTAGTCATCGCTGATGAATTGTTTACAATCAATTTATATGAAACTGTTGAATTTAGAATGTGACCTTAACTATTACTCTAATTCGATAAGCATGCACAAAGAAAAGGAAAAAAATTATTTGAAAAACATCTGACTATGGCGCTAATCTAAAATAATGGTTGTGTATTAAAAAAAGAGAGAACATAAAGGCCCACATTACGACCCTGGCGGTTGGCTGAGAAGTGGCGGTTTTACTGCCAACAGGCTGGCGGTAAAAAATTTGGATTATGTGGTCATCCGCCACTTCTCCGATCAGACCGCCATGGTGGAGACAACCGCTGGGCCGGAGACTTGGGTCTCCAGCCCGGCGCCCGGAACAATACCGCCGGCGGTATCATGACCAGGCTCACGCCATGGATTCCATGGGTTGGGAACCGCCATGAAATCCATGGCGGTGAGCACTATCAGTGCCAGAGAATTCCTTCCCTGGCACTGATAGGGGTCTCCATCACCCCCCACCCCGACCCCCGAGTCCTTCCCCGACACCCCCACCCCCCTGCCATCCCCCAAAGGTGGCAGGACCCCCCTCCCCACCCCCAACATCACATTACTGATTCACACCGGACACGCACGCAGGCACCACCAACACATATACCCACACACACACCAATAAACATGCCAACAGCCACACACACAGTCATACACACACACCCACATTCAGACATACACGCACACATCCATACAGACATACATATAGACAGACATGCACACATTTCCGAACACTCAACACCCCCGCATGCATACACGCAGTCACACACCCCTCTACATACCCACACGCACACCCCAATGCACACACACAACACCCCCCCACGCCCCTCCCCTAACGGATGATCAACTTACCTGGTCCGTTGATCCTCCGGAAGGGGACGGGATCCATGGGGGCTGCTCCGCCGCCAGCACCCTGTCAACAGAACACTGCCACGCCGAATCACAGAAAGTGATTCGGTGGGTGGTGTTCTGTTGACGTGGCGGTGGAGCAACCTCCACTTCCCCGCCGACCTCCAGTATGGCTGCTGGCAGCTCTCCGTCTGGAAAAGGACGGAGGGCTGCCAGCAGTCATAATGCGCAGAGCGGAAAACCGCCTGCACTGGCGGTCATCAGCACGGCGGTCCCTCGACGGTCTTGTAAAAAGACAGCCGAGGTTGTAATGACCCCCAAATCTGCAAGCAAGACAAATGCACATTTGGTTACACCTCTCCAAAATGGATCGGCAAGAAGCAATATCTTCAGCAGTGGAGCATCTTCTTGTTTTCTTCACTGGGCAATGACATAATAGGGAACAGTTCAGTAAAGATGGCCTTAATGCATCTGAACTGACAATGGCAGAAAGCTAAAGGCACAGCACATCATGACACTAGCTTAGAAAATCCAACTCTCTACTACAGCTTAGAACAGCAAGGAACTGAAGAAAACTGCCCATAGGAACTGCTAATAAGAACTGCCCTTACATCCATCACTTGAGTTTGTTATATTCAAGTCCTAGAAAGCAACTAGCTAAGCTTCTATTGGTCAGTCTTTGTGGCAGTTTAGTTGAGAGCCAATTAAAACTATTTCACATTTCAGAAGTATCTTTTATTAATTTTCTGCATTCACGATTGGCTCACCTTCTCCCACTGCAGTCACCAGTTTCAGCAGTAGAATACAATTGTTGCAGGTTATACATGAGTACTGAAGACTATTGTTCCTGGTGCTAGTGTGCCTGGTCCTTAGTAAGTAAACTTACAAGGGGACGCGTATAAGTCGATGAACCCTTTGATTCACATGGAGTATCCTAGCTATGTAGTAACCAATGACCATCAACAATGAAATCTACCAATCAATAATCATTAAGCAAGACATTAATCAGTAGTTAATAAAATCAACAATTCATGAATAAATTCAAATATATTCAATATACATTTTAGCAATTTTACTTCCCTATTAGTTACAATACTAACTCATGAGGTTAATTCCAACTTTATTCAATCAACTCAGGATTAATTCATTAGTGACCACCAATAACATAATCTAATCAGAACTTGAGAAAACATACGTTCTAATGCTTCAGCGTAAGCCAACAAAGAAGAATATGACAACATCAGTAGCAGAGTTCAGCAAATCAGTCCGTCAATCATTTGTCTCTATATATGTCAATGTCTTAGCATGGGACCCTCACCTAACCCAGATTAGCATTAGCATGTTGGGCTTCATGCAAAAACAGTTTAGACATGAATTTGGGAAAACATCTAGCTAAGAGAAAAACTATTTAAACAGCACAGTTGGTACCTAGAAAGAAAAGGCACAAAAGTTAATAAGTAACATTGTCATAGCTACCTATCCACGGAATGGATCAGCAGCAAAGTCAGTCTTCGTCTTCAGGTCATCAATCGATCAGCAACGCATCAGGCTCTCAAGAGCATGAGCCCAATGAAAAAGTATTACATCAATTTCGGCAGAGGTCTCTCCCCGATCATCTGCCTCTAACAACTCTCCCTCAATTCTTAAATTTTCCCCCTCTGTCATGACATTATATCAAAGTCACCCAGACCATCCCCCAGTTCCTAATTGGTCAGTTAATCACCTGTTACTACTCTACCCAATAACTTTAATTTTCCAAATCTATGAACTATAATATTAAGCGGTTCTCAGGGTGTCAATTGGTTCGCTGTATGATGTTCTCATCATCCGGTTCATCAGGTATCAAATATGTGGCATCTTCTTCTCCAGTCAGTGTCTCTATTGTTCGAGGCCTAGGAAAGTACATCTTGTCTGCTTTACACTGATTTTGATACATACTCTGGTTCCATCATCTCCGTCTGTTGGTTCATTGCAGAAAATTATAGCGAAGAAGAGTTTATTAACACGAGCAGTTCAGGGTCAGTTCAGCACATTAGCTTCTCTACATTGCATGATTATTGATCTTCTGCATGAGGCCTGACAAAACTAGGCCACAACTTTGGCTAAGTTAGCTCTATAATATAATGTAAAA
Organism: Pleurodeles waltl; assembly: GCF_031143425.1. NCBI lineage: Eukaryota > Metazoa > Chordata > Amphibia > Caudata > Salamandridae > Pleurodeles > Pleurodeles waltl. The sequence continues at coordinate 707,910,402 of NC_090438.1, read as the reverse complement.
CATACGTTCTATATCTCAATATGACATATTACTACATTATTATTATGCATTTTCCCCATTTCACATATTTTTTGTCATTTTTGATATAATTCATGAATATTGGTGACCACTCTCTGTGGGCACGTTTTCAAACGTGCCCATTCATTTTCTATGCTTAATTATTTATACCATTTTCTTGTTAATCAAATTGCATAAACGCTCATGAATATTTCTAATAAACACATATGCATTAGTAATCCCTCCTCTGATGACTAAATATGTCATCACACCACTTTTACCATCATAATTTCACAGTTCGATCTCCTCATTGTTTTGTCTCCTTCTCAAATCTTCTCTATAGATCATTTCCCTAGTTCGTTCTTCCCTCCTCTGATTATTTTTAGACTTTCTCAATTTAATCTTCTGACAAAATTTACATGAACCCCATAATCCTAACATGCAAGCAATCACAAATAATATTCCCGGTATGATTTTTAATAATACCCCATCCTAAATGTTCCTAAGTCAATTTCCCACTGAAGCAAATCCCTTTCCAAACTTTTTCCAAACTCTCAGTTCCTTCAATTCCTTTAAATTTTAAATCCTTACTTGAGTTAGTCAGGTTGGTGAGTAAGCATCTTATCTCTGTACTATTGTTAGGAATATATGAGCAGAAATGCCTAGAGTTAATCATTTTACAGACTCTGCCATCTTTCGCTAAAAGGATGTCTAAAGCAAGGTGATTTTGAAGCGTCATAGCTCTATCCGTAGCTAATGCGGTGTTTACAAGGAGTATTGCCCCTGTAAAATTTGTCAGCATGTTATCCACAATAGTAGACAACTTTCGTATCTTGATCGAATTCAGGATGACTCCCAGGGAAGAAATCACTGCACCAAAGATATCTCTCATAACTGCAGAAGATGTTTCCCTCCTCTGTCGCTTAGGAAGTAATTCAGTCAATTTCGGAAACTTCTTTAAGTCATCTATCTGATAAATCTTTGGGAAATCTATCCCCAAATAACATCTCCCATACCATCCTCTTGGAAGACGGTAATAAGCATTTAGTCCACAAATATAATAGATACCAGGAATCGCAGGGTCCTGACCATTCAACATAAAGGTCCACTTACTCTGAAACAAAAACACATGCCTACATTCACTTGTTCCCGCAAATAAAGTGTCAGTGCATGATTTTGGCCTATAAATACAAAGCTTCTGTACGTGTAATGCATCTAGTGCTAATTTTCCTTGTGCTTTAATTGCAGTGTAAGCATAATCCTTCTTATAAGACCTTTTCTCTAATCCTTTTTATAATTTTTCTTTAAATGCTTTTCTCCTGTCATCAGTATACCCTATGAAGCTCTTTTCTAAAGGTGTAAGCAAGCATGTGAGGTTAATTCTGTATGCATATGCGTTCCAAATGTTAGTATTGGCTCAAAGAATCCTCTAACTAATACTATATAATGATCCTTAGCTACTCTGCTCAGATACCTAATAATAGGAACAAACGAAAACACTACATCATAATTAGAATAAAAATACTGTATATACTCCTGGTTACAGAACCTTGTTAGTAGCAGACTACAGCTTATTGCGTAGGTTAGCGGAAGACTGTGGTACATAACTCCTTCCTCTACCGACAAAGGAATTTGCGTACACACAAGACAATCTCTTGCATCCATCGTCTCAACATAGTCGCTCAACAAGCGATAGAAAACATTAGAAGAAAGCTCTCCTTGAGCATTAGTATAGTCATGCAAATACTTCTCATCTAACTTAAACCTCTCTAGAGCCATTAGTGTAGCAGTCTCAGAAGCAGGAGCATGATTGGCTCAAGAACAGACATTCCCACAATTACCACTATAAACAATATCCCACACATAATTGCCAATCCAACACTCATATACCTACAGTGCATAGAATTTCTAGCTTGATTATTCAACTCAGCCATGATCTGTAAAGAATCAGAAGGCAGAAGTAACTCTTATATAAAGTGCAGTAAAATCAAAAATAAAGGAAAGTTCTTCTTGTGCAGTTCAGTCTCACATTCAGGAACCCTTTCCCTTTGTCTAAATCGATTAGCAGCTTGTCACACCAAGTTTTCAATGTCAAATCAGGTTATCAATGTCTCTTCTAGTTTATTTTCAACAGTCTCTTTTCTCAAGATGTTTTCAGATTGGTTCAACAGTTCAGCTCCTTGATCACCTTCAGGTTACATGGAAGTACTGACTCAGAACTTCTCTATCAAAACAAAAAGACATAAACTTTTGTTGCCATTCATTAGTAGTTGCATACGTCAATTCAGGACCTGTGTAACACCGACTTGCTATTTTCTTTCTTTTCAACTTTCGATCACCACTTACTTCCCCTTCACTCAATTCTTCTTTTCTTGTGGTATCTACTTCTTCTTTTATTGTTTCATTTATGACCAATTCTTTTCTTTTTCCTACTTGTGACTCGGGCCAATTATCTCCTCTTCTCGATCTTTCTGTCAGTATTCCTCTCAGGATTGGACTCTTCTCCTTCTCTTTCTCTATGGTGTTTTCCCTTGATGACCTGCAACAGACTCAAGGGGATTCGGATCACTTTGACTTTGATCCGTGTCAACTCTTTCCCCCTCTTGGTCTGGCACTTGCTCGGTTTGCTTTTCAGCAACGTCTGCTTCTGGGAGAACCCTTACTGAGGTAGGCTCTCCTGCTGTATCCGTTGAGATTGATTCTTCCGCACCCTCCTGTAATTGTTCACTTTCGTCTCTTACAGGAGTAATAGAACCATCTTCCACAAGCTCTTGTTCAATTTCAGGCACTCTTGGTTCTTTTTCTGGTTCAGGTGCGGCAACCTGTTTCACTGTTGTTGGTGCTCTCAACAACACTTCTTCATGATCCTGTGGACACACGACTTTCTTTGTATGAGTCGCGTGTATCCAGTTCGGGAGTCCTGCGCACTTGACAGCTGTCGTAGTCATTAGGACCACCAGGTAAGGCCCTCTCCAGCATGACGCCAAACATGTCTTGCGAGCATGTTTTCAGACAACGACCCAGTCACCGGCTCTCAGATTGTGCCCTTAATCATGGATGGGTGGCAGGGTGGTGGCCTGCACCTGCTGAGAAAAAGAGCAAACCACTTCAGCCAGACCCTTGCAGTAGTCCAACACCATATCATCTGTAATATTCACAAGTGCATTGGCTGGAACTGCTGGTAATCTCATTGCTCTGCCCATGTGGATCTCATGGGGTGACAGCCTTGTCTTCCTGTCAGGTGTATTCCTCATTGACATCAACACAAAAGGCAATGCATCTAGTCATTTCAGATTTGTAGCTGCACACATCTTTGTAATTCTTGATTTCAAGGTACCATTAATTTGTTCCACTAGTCCTGATGCTTCAGGGCAATAGCTACAATGCAACTTTTGCCTGATGTTTAGTGCTGCACATAAGAGTTTAATCACCTCGTTGTTGAAGTGAGTTCCCCTATCTGATTCTAAAGAGATCGGAAACCCAAAATGTGGTATCAACTCCCTAAGTAACAACTTTTCTACTGTAAGACTGTCATTCCTTCTTGTGGGGTATGCTTCAATCCAGTGACTGAAAATGCACACAATCACCAACACATACTTTAAACCTCCACACGCAGGCATCTCAACAAAATCCAATTGCATTCTGCTGAATGGACCTCCTGCTCTTCCAGTGTGGCTTAAATTCACCACTGTCCCTTTTCCTACATTTAGCTTCTGACAGATTATACAGCGATGACATACTGCCTCTGCTGCCTGCCTAAATTTGGGATTGAACCAGTCAATCTTGAACAACCGAACCATGGCATCCCTCCCAATGTGCGCCTGTCCATGGTAATACCTGGCCATTTGTGACAATAAACTATTGGGCAGGATCAGCTGACCTTCCTCAGAAACCCAGATCTCATCAGGTCTTTAGACACATTTTAATTTGGACCAAAGTCGTTTCTCTTTTTTGTCAACATTACTTTGCAATGTTTTCAATTCTTCCAAAGTATCGATCACTTTTAATGCAAAACTTGTACATGTATTGCCTTCTCCTGACATCAGTTCCCACTTGTCTTTGAACGATATACAGTTCAATTCACAAAATCTTGTGACTTGATCCGCATATCCATTTCCTAGTGAGATGTAGTCCTGTGTCTTTTGATGTACACTGCATTTCACCACAGCAATTTCTTCAGGTAATTGTATTGCATTTAGCAATTATTTTATTCTGTTGCCATTTCTTACTGGTGAACCATTAGAGGTCAGGAAACCTTTTTGTGACCACAATTGACCAAAATCATGAACAATTCCAAATCCATATTGGCTATCTGTATAGATAGTGACTCTCAATCTAGCAGATACATGGCACGGTCTAGTAAGAGCTACTAATTATGCTACTTGTGCAGAATATGCACCTTGAAGCCAGGAAGCTTCTAAAGCACCTGTAACTGTGCACACAACATATCCTGCTCTCAATGTTCCTGTACCATCTCTGAGACATGAGCCATCAACAAAAACAATTTGGTAAGTTTCTTCTAATCGTGTATCTCTGATATCAGGTCTTGGTTTTGTGCATAACTCAGCTACCTCAAGACAATCATGCTCAATGTTTTCTTCTTTTTCAATTTCAATAGTATCACTTGGAAGTAATTTTGCAGCGTTCAGCACTGTACATCTTTTGAATGTTACATTTAGAGCACCTAGAAAGCTCATCTCACACCTTGTCAGTCTGGCACCAGTCAAATACTGTGTTTTCGTCCTTGTCAATAAAATATCAACTGAGTGAGGAACCATTACCGTTAGAGGGTATCCCGTCACTACTCGCTCACATTGAGAAAGGCTTTGACCAACTGCGGTGACTGCACGCAAACAACCTGGTAAGGCTGCTGCGACTTGGTCCAAGATAGCTGAAAATTAGGCTACTGGGCGATAAGCACCTCCATGGACCTGTGTCAAGACAGACGAAGAACAAGCATCACATTCATGACAAAACAATATGAATGGCTTCGTGTAATCAGGCATTCCCAATGCTGGAGCCCTGCACAAACTCTCTCTCAACTCGGTAAATGCTTTAATCTGATCCTGGTCTAGTGTAATGGGATCTGTAACCTCCTTATGAGTCAGCTGCTGCAATGGTTTGGCAATTTCAGCAAAATTTGGAATCCACTGACGACAATAACCTACCATTCCCAGAAACATTCTGACATCTCTCTGTGAAGTCGGGTGACATCTCTGCAATTTCACTGTAATCCTTTCTCTGGAAATTCTCCTTGGCCCCTTCTGAATTTGGTGACCCAAATATTTCACTGACTTCTGGCAGTACTGCAATTTCAAAGGTGACACTTTGGGCCTCATTCCGACCCTGGCGGTCATGGACCGCCAGGGCCGGGGTCGGAGGATGCACCGGCAACAGGCTGGCCGTGCATCCAGGCCAATTCTGACCACGGCGGTAAAGCTGCGGTCAGAAAAGGGAAACCGGCGGTTTCCCGCCGGTTTTCCCCTGGCCTAAAGAATCCTCCATGGCGGCGCTGCAGGCAGTGCCGCCATGGGGATTCTGACCCCCTTCCCGCCAGCCTGGTTCTGGCGGTTTTGACCGCCAGAACCAGGCTGGCGGGAACGGGTGTTGTGGGGCCCCTGGGGGCCCCTGCAGTGCCCATGCCAATGGCACGGGCACTGCAGGGGCCCCCTAACAGGACCCCACATTGATTTTCAGTGTCTGCATAGCAGACACTGAAAATCGCGACGGGTGCAACTGCACCCGTCGCACAAAAGCAACTCCGCCGGCTCCATTCGGAGCCGGCTTCATCGTTGCTGTGGCTTTCCCGCTGGGCGGGCGGCCTTTTGGCGGTCGCCCGCCCGCCCAGCGGGAAAGTCATAATGACCGCCGCGGTCTTTTGACCGCGGTACGGTCATCTGGCGGTTCCCGCCAGGCGGGCGGCTACCGCCGCCCGCGGGGGTCGGAATGACCCCCTTTATGTCAAAATTTCCCAAATGGTTCAACAGGGCAATCGAGTCATACTTACACTTGTCCCTCGATTTGGACGCAATCAGTATGTCATCAATGCATTGCACCAGAGTCGATTGGTACAGTAACTCCAACGACTCCAGATTCTTTTTCAAAATCTGATTGAACAGAGACAGTGACTCCGTGTAACCTTGAGGAAGTCTTCACCAGCTGTAGACTCTGTCTAGGAATTTGAAACTAAAGAGAAACTGACTATCCTCATGAAGAGGAACAGAAAAGAAAGCTTGTGACAAATCAACCACTGTGAACCACTCTGCATCACATGGAATCTGAAACAATATTACTGCTGGGTTCAGCACTACAGGGCAACACTTGACCACCATGTCATTCACTTTTTGCAAGTCTTGCACAATGTGCACTTTCCCACAAGGCTTCTTTAAACCCATTATCAGTGAATTACATGGACTGCTCAACACTTCTTTCAAGAGCCATTGTTTCAAAAAATCTCCAATTATCTGCGCCACTTTCATCATAACATCCGGTGCCATGTTATACTGTGGAAGCTGCGGAAACACTAGATTCGGTTTCAAAGTGATCTTAATCGGCTCCACTCCCTTGATCAAACCAACTTCTTTACCTGTCATGTCCCACACATTCTACTGTACTGTTCCCTGCAAATCTGCATGCAATTCTTTCACAGTAAACATCGGGAAAAACTCAATCAACCGGTACTCTTCATCAGTAATTTCATTCTCAATTTCAGGAGTTTGTTCTTCCTCGTCATCACTAATTGTCTGGACCGCTATTCCAGCAGTTGAACAATTAATCAAACATCTGGTCTTGCACAATAAGTCCCTTCCCATTAGGGATACTGGAATCAAGTCACAAACTACAAACTTATGATATCCCTGAAAGTTGCCAATCTCAACATGTACTGGATCTGTGATCGGGTTTATCAACTCTCTATTCGCTACCCCGACAACCTGAACTGTTCTGCCTGATAGAGGTAAGTTTGAAACTTGTGCAGTCCTCACTGTAGAGCGTGTAGCTCCTCTGTCCACTAGGAATGAAACCCTATGACCCCTCACTTTTCCTTTCACAAAGGGTCCTTGTTGATCTACTTCTAATGAGGCTGCAAGCATACATGGCTCCTCATCCGAACTATTACACATCCATTTATCGTTTATTTCATTCTCACTATGTAATGGGATTTGGTGCACCGTGTCACTACTTCTGTCTTGTCTCTGACCTGTGACCTGCTGAGTAAGCATCATCTGTTGCTGTTCCATCGGGTTTTGAGGTATCTACATTTGCTGTATAGGTACCATGGAAACCTGCTGCTGCTTTGGTTGCAACTATGTCATTTGTGCACGAGGCATTTGCACCTGCTGCATGGGTTGAAAATTCTGCAGTTGATTCATGTTATTTTGAAAATTCTGATTAACTCCATTCATTCTAGGGACTTTCACAGTTTGAACTGTATTGACATCACCACTGTGCTGAACAACACCATCCTGCACCATCAACAGACACTCCCGCTTCCAGTGTCCCACGTTTCGGCAAAGATGACACGGTAACATCTTTTTCATCCCTTGCACATCATTATGAACCACTACAGTACTCACATTCAGACCACGATTCATATTGGCTCCATGACCCCTACCTCTCAACTGGGGTTGGAACATAACAGTTCCCTGCAACTGTGGTATCTGCTGCACTAAAGCTCCCTGCACTCCTGTTTGAGCTGCCTGAATCTGCATCACCATCGCCTTCTCTTTCAACTTCTTCTGTTTCAACTGAATCTTGTCACTACAGTATTTCACATACTGCAACACCTCATTGATCTGCTTCGCTTGCCAACAAATCAAATGACTCTTAATCATCTGACCTTCTTCAGGTCTCAATCCTTCCACAAACCAGAACACAAAGTGCAACATGTCTTTCAGCTCGATCGTTTCCTTACCACTGTACTCCTTGAACGCCTTCAGCAATCTCTCAAAGTAGGATTGTATTGAATCCTTTACTTCTTGCACTGTCCTGCCAATTCTCTGCCAATCAATATTTTTAGGTGAAATTCTCATCTTCAGGAACTCAATCACCTTATAATAATGTTTCATCACTTCAGGTGATGATTCATCTGTAACTCTAGCTCTTTCTGGTTCACTCATCGGCCAATCCACTACACTCTTACACTCAACCCACAAATCAGCTGGAACTACTATTTCCAACAAAGTATTCAAGTCTTCCCACAGACATTTTGAAAGTTTTACAATTCTATTTGTCTGCTGGCACCACTCAACCGGTTTCTCTCTCAGTTTTGGATAATCATTTGTGAATGCCAAAATATCGCTCCTGTGTCAGGGAACATGCACAAATTGCCTTCCTGGAATTTCCTTTATTGGTAAAATTTTACTGGATCTTTTTCTTTCTGAACACTTTCAGACCGTTCTGGTGAATCTTGTTTCCGTTTATCCTTCTTCTTTGCCCATTGGCCTTCCCACTTTTCTAATGCTCGCCAAATCTGAGCACTCTGCAATAACTCTCTGAGATGCGCTTTCATCCCTGCCGATCTCATGTGTTCAAAACCTTTTGCCTTAAAGTCTAGTCTGTAACTCCTTTTCAAGTGCTTTGTTTTCCCAATTTCTATGTCCTGTTTATCTGCCAGATCTGCCAAATTCTGATGTATCTTGCCCACTTCTCTTATAATTCTCAGACACAAGTATCCCAGCTCTTCTTCTGTATAGGATTCTAGCCTATTCACTCCCATTGATCCCTCAACCAGCTCAGTTGTTTCTGTGGCCAGCATCACACGATCAATCTGCTCTTCACTCTTAGATGTATTTTGAGGAGAATTCAGACTGTCTAACCACTCATTTAAGTGCTGTGCTGTCAATCCCTGCAACAAAATATTGCTTGCATTCGGCAATGGCACCTGTTGTACCACTGCACCTGGAATTTGCAGCATCAAAAGCTTCAAGCTCTGACTTACACACAGGCCATTTTTAAGGCCCCTGGAAGAGCAACAAGTGGACTAAGGTCTATTAATGGCCTAGATCCATCAAAAGTCTGCCCCATAGATGATATTACCTGCACATGATCTCTCACACCCTCTTCACAAGGCTTTGTGATATTTCACCCTGTTCTCCTACAATCGGCTTCTTCTGTGCAAACAATGGTACCGCTGGACCAACAGTAATTGGCAACGATATTGCATCCAGTGCTGCTCTGACACCCCCATTTTGTGCTACTCCCTTATTCTGATTCATCACTGGTGTCACATCTGACTGTGTCCCTGTCATTGGTGCAAACTTCGGCAAACTCTGTGGCTCTGCCTGAGGCAACAACATTGGAGTCAGCTCAGTCTGGACTACCATCGGCCTCAGAACCTCTTGCTCCGTAGGAACCATTAAATTCAAGGTTGTCTCAAGAAATGGTACCTCTGGTATTTTCTGTACCGGTGGTGGGTGCATCTGCCCTTGGACTATTGAAGTAGTCACTGCATTATGAGTACTCTGCACTACCCCTTGTACCTGTCCATTATCTGTCTGCACTGGTCCCACTGTCCCCGACACTTGAGCTGGGGCAGTTGGAGCAGAACTAGTACTTGGGCCCCCTTCATGGACCGCATATGGTGGAGGTCGGTCTCTCAACACCTGAGTAATAAGATCCTCAACATCTTCTTCTTCTTCTACATAGGTCTTTTTCTTCTTCTTACCCCCTGACAAACTCTTATCACTCTTGCTAGTATCCTCTTTCCCTTGTGACTCAACTTCCTCTGTGATAGCAGGAAACAACTTAAAACCCTGCAATGTCGCCATTCTCCACTTCTTCTGTTCCCAATCCCATCTTGCCCCTGCTAAGGACTTTTTTACCTTCCTTATTCTCCTCTGGAATTTCATTTCTTGCTGCTGTCTTGCTATGAGCTCCCAAACAGCTAATGCCTCAAACTGTGCTGGTCTCGGAAGTGGCTTCATCAAATACAATGTCATTCGCAATTGATCCAAAATTCTCAAATCAAACGTTCCATGCTCTGGAAACGCTATTGCTCTCTGTTTCTATGTCAATTTGCACCACTGCTTTAACCAAAGACATGGCGCGACACCTCGCTCATCCATCACAATAAATGCAGGAGAATTTTCCAGTGGGGTAGGCTCCCCCACTGTCACCTTAATGTATGTATCACCCTTCATGGCACTCCTAAACGCTTTGAAAAACGTCATCTTTTCTATCATTTGTGTATTTCAATTCAATAAGGAAATTACTTTTACTCCCAAGATTCCTTTCATCCGCTTTCTCAACCAATTGCCTCTTACGGATGGCTGCCAATGTGCTTGTGACTCTTCTCACTAACCAATCTATCCCAAAGCAGCTCACTCTGACGTCACACTCATACACTGCAGCTGACAAAGTCTTGCTGCTTGTCCTCCTGATCTTCAATTTTACACAAAACGAATGCAAAATTATTGCGAGCACTAACCAAAAAAACAAAAACAAATCAGCTGGTTTACTACAGGAAGGTACACAGTCGCTTCAGAGACCTTACGGATTTTCACTGATGGCCCTTTCGCTCATGCAGCTATTTCCCTTTCTCAGTCTCCCACATTCGCAAGCAAAATTCGACCCGCGAATTTCACTCTCAACTGATCAATGGGTCTGTCCTGGTGCACATAAGACTCGCCAAATCTCAGGCGAACATTTCTCTTACTCACTTAGCTTATACACCGACTGTTGACCATGCCCGATCAACTTACTGTCTTCTACACTTGTCAAGAGTCGTAGACCACGTAGGGTCCGTATATCACCAACAACCACGTGGACAATTTTTGAGGACACACGTGAAGTTCGACAACTTCCCTACTCTCATACTGCGGAGTACGCACACCCTTACTAAACCTCAACTGCAGACTCCCTACTTCCCACACATACGTCACAATTCACCTGCGATTTGCATATGCTTTTGCAAGCGCAACCTACCACTTTCACACTATCACTAGGACGCCGAGAACATACCCAACTTTACTAGCAGGATCCAGGATCTGGGAAAGTCATTTCTGGTCTTAAGGGGACATCATTCTTGCTACAATTGGCATTACGAAAAATAAAATCCAAATCACAATAATAATGAACAAATAACCCTAACTCAAACTACCACCATAACCATTGGTCACCACGTAACTAGTTCTCCAAGGAAACTAATCATCAAGCTGCTACCAAAAACTGCTAGCACGATTGGTCCTTAGTAAGTAAACTTACAAGGGGATGCGTATTATCGATGAACCTTTGTATTTGCATGGAGTATCCTAGCTATGTAGTAACCAATGACCATCAAAAATCAAATATACCAATCAATAATCATTAAGCAAGACATTAATCAGTAGTTAAGAACCTCAACAATTCATGAATAACCACAACTCAATATACGTTTTAGCAATTTTATTTCCCTATTACCTATCCACAGAATGGAACAGCAACAAGTCAGCCTTCATCTTCATGTCATCAATCGATCAGCAACGCATCTAGCTCTCAAGAGCATGAGCCCAATGACAAAGTCTTGCATCAATTTCGGCAAAAGTCTCTCCCCGATCATCTGCCTCTAATGTCTCTCCCTCAATTCTGAAACGTTCCCCCTCTGTCATGATATTATATCGAAGTCACTCAGACCATCCCCCAATTCCTAATTGGTCAGTTAATCACCTGTTATTACTCTACCCAATAACTTTAATTTTCCAAATCTATGAATTCTAATATTACGCGGTTCTCAGGGTGTCGATTGGTTCACTGTTCGATGTCCTCATCATCCGGTTCATCAGGTATCAAAAATGTTGCATCTTCTTCTCCGGTCAGTGTCTCTATTGTTCGAGTCCTGGGAAACTACATCTTATCTGCTTTACACCGATTTTGATACATACTCTGGTTCCATCATCTCCTGTCCGTTGGTTCATTGCAGAAAATTATAGCTAAGCAGACTTTATTAACACGAGCAGTTCAGGGTCAGTTCAGCACACTAGCTTCTCTACATTGCATGATTATTGAGCTTCTGCATGAGGCCTGGCAAAACTAGGTCTCAAGTTCGGCTAAGTTAGCTCTATAATACAATGTAAAACATACATTCTATATCTCAATATGACATATTACTACATTATTATTATGTATAATCAACCTTTCACATATTTTTAGTCATTTTTAGTATAATTCGTGAATCTTGATGACCACTCTCTGTGGGCACATTTTCAAATGTGCACATTCATTTTCTATGCTTAATTATGTCTACCAATTTCTTGTTAATCAAAATCTGCGTCAGCATTGGGTACACACTATCTCCCACCAGGAAGACAAACAAATGTTACAACATAAGAACCTAACTTTTCCACAGTGAACAAGTCACACAGGATGCTTAAAATCTATTTCTCTAAACATTTGTAATATTATATGAAGTCAGAAATATGTGAACAATGAACATTGAGCTTCTAGAAACTGTTGAGACAGGAAAACATTGCACAAGCTGTTTAAAATGTGATCATATTTACCAAAACACAGGTTTTTCACATAACCTTTTAATACATGTTATTTTACGCCATTTTTAAGTGTCACAATATTATTAATAATGTTTGCACATTACATTGATCAGACCCTCCTGGTCACAGGGATTTAAAGTGTTTGTTAGTTGTCTAAAAACAAGAATTACCCAGAGTATTCAACAGAGCTGCTGCTATATTTTTTCATTGTGTACGAACTGTGATTCAACTGTGTAAAATCTAATGAATGAAAAATAGGTATGATGGAAACCTATGCATTTCTTAAATGTCCTTTAGAAACTGATATTAGGAATAGTGGTTATTTATACAACTCTGTATCTGAAATTACCCATACTATTATGTTATTTAGGGGGCATGTTGAAAAAGGTTTCTTTCTTGTGTGCAGGCTTACTTTTGGAAGCCAAAAATTGGGAGAAATTTAGTTAATTATACCAAGTGTTATACTGTTCTGTTCTTGGATCCTCATGCTTTTCCAAATAAAAATAGTACCCTACTTATGCGACTATAACAGCATTTGGGCCCAGGCTCGATCTTCACCTAGGGTAACCTACTAAACCTAGACATTTCTGAAAACTAGACACCCAGGAGAGTCTGTGGTTGTTAGGCTGTAACATACCTCTGCATGGTAATGGACATGCACCCCTGCCATGTGTGTCACAGCTGCAGCAAAACCTGGATACTTTGTACTGATTTTATTGTCATGGGCAAATACAGATCATGCATATGCACCATGACTTAGGCCTGTCTCACAGATTGCGATCTTGCTACACCACAAAGGGCACACAAGGTGATACACTTCTGTTGGTAAAGGACTACTGCTCTTCACCAGAATTAAGTAGCACACATGCAGTGATGACAGCATCCTGTTTTCGTGGCAGTCATCAATAAAGTGAAAGGGCTTTTTAACCTATGTCACTGGGGAAAGGCCTTCTGGCACACTCATGAAAATGTCCACTCCTGTGTAACTAAATCCCCCTTGGCCTATATCATGTTGTTATGCAGCGCTGTGCCAAGCGAATGTGATTTCATGCTGTATGTGTGCATGTGTATGGTACAGTTTTATGAAAGCCTGTTAGTTCTATATTGGAAGGCCAGGGTCTCCAGAGAAGCATGTGCAGAGCCCTCCCCAATTGGTTTATGGATTGGTTGCATTCCTGAAAGCTGAGTTGGGCACACCAAGGAGTAAGGTAGAGTGAGCCTCTCTTGTGCATTTTAAAAGGGTTCTTTGATTTTGTAAAGATCATTGGTAAGGGGGGCCTGGGCACATATCTGGAAGGAGATGGAACTGAAAAGGAATTCATAAAGAATGTAGCTTTCAGCCTTAGAAACCTTCTAATAGACATATATTAGTGAGGCTGACATACAGGTGTGATTCTCTAGGCCCGTGTTGGAGGTCATTAAGTTTGGATACATTCCTGCTGTAATAGATTGCTTCCTGGACAAAGGAAAGGACAGAAGAGTGGGCACTTCAAAGGTGTCAACCCCCGCACCAAGAACTTCAAAGACCCAGCCACTAAATCACATCTGTGTTTGGAAATGGATTATAAAAAGGTAGCTTGAGCGTCCCAAAGTTATCAGACTGGAGCTGTACATCTGTGCACAATTTCTGCCTGCTGTAATCAGGACTGGGGCCTAAGGTCTGCCAGTTTCCCAGATGGATGAGAAGACATCAGCCAGGAGAATCAAGACCACTCACCCTGGAATGCCAGCATCTGCCTGCCAAGACCAGAGAACCTTGTGAGGAGGAAAGCACCTGGGGAGAACTCCATTGGGGATTCCATTTACTGGATTCCTGAAGCGGAGTGAGAGATTCTGCTTCTGCTCTGAGGACAACTGCATCAATTGGACCATCTGCCTGAGTGCCGCTGTTCGAAATAAGTGTTGTCAGATGGGTCCACGGTTAAACTAAGGGCTGTCAGTCTAGTACAGTCTAGTACAACACTGGAGCAAAAACACAGTCGTCGCATGTGCAGTGTTTTGACCCGAAGGGGCTGCCACCTTGTGTGAACTGTCACAGCCCCTGTATGCCAGGTAAGGGCCATGGTGATTATAAGGGTTGTCACCCTGGTACAACGCTGTGACAAGAAGTGGGCCATCGCCAATGTAGTGTTGCGACCTGAATGGGCCAACGCCTTATGTGCACTAGTCATGACCCCTGTTGTCATGTAAGGGTCACAGTGAAGATAGGAGCCATCACCTTGGTACATCGCAGTCACAGGGAAGAAAGCAGTCACATCCATGCTGTGATGGGACCAAACGGGCTGTTTGTGACCCCCTTTTCCAAGAGGTAGCCTTGGTCAACCCTGGGAGCACCCGCCGCTGGACTCATGAAGCACACTGTTTAACGACTGCTTGGATGCCTGTCACCTCACCTCCAAGCGAGAGGGGGTAAGATTGATTGGCAGGCCATCAAGCCTCTGGGGGGACCTGACCTGACTAAAAGCACTGGGACACTTTAACTGTTATGAAGCCATTGTGGAACTTCTAGGACGTGCACTTTCTAGCAGATTCTAATCTGAATTATTACTGCATGTGAATAGGGAGTAGCCACCATCCTTAAATAAAGGGTGTGACTCAGGGAAATACCTCATCAATGCTAGGGTGCTGGCCTTATGAAGACTGTGTCTAACATTTGTTGTGTCCCATATTTCACTTTGTGTTCATATATTAATGCTACTTCTTTCATAAATGCAGGCTTCTGGCTAGACATCAAAACATTCGTTTATTGGGGTTACTGGGTGTGTTTTGAGTACGTGTACACCTTGCATCTATCGCCCCCACCCTGAGAGGGCAGACTACCCAATATGGTCTCTGACTGAAAATCAAGTGCAGAGGGGTCAGGGCACCAGGACATCAAGAGTAAAAGTCCACAACCCCCGGTGTGTCAAACATTGGCTACAAACACACATTTTTCTCACATTTCTGTGAGGGAAAGTTCTGGGATGTTTGCCATGAAAATATATTCATTTTGATGATGTGGGTTACAGTGGTATTTGTGCCCCGGCTTAGTTGCCCCCCCATGAAAACCCACTGATCCTAGACATTTCTGAAAACTAGACACTCAGAAGATTCCAGAATGGTGTGACTTCCATGGATCCCCATGAAGTTTTCTTTCCCAGAGTGCATTGCACATCTCAATTGTTGGCTAAAATCATGTCTTTTCCTTACATTTCTGTGAGGGGAACGTTCTGTAATCTGCATGGATCCACTTACTTTCTATCACCCATCGTTCCCACACCCATAACACCATAGGCCCCAAAACACAGTGTGGAGACATTACATTTTTCTCATAAAAATTAACCTATTTTGGTGTTATGAGTAGCTGCCATGTTTGAGTCCGGGCATGGTCACTATCCAAGGCAACCTACGAAACCTAGACTTTTCTGCAAACTAGACATGAAAGAAAAGCCCGGAGTAGTGTAATGTGTGGATAATGTTTTTGAACCCAAAATGCACTGCAAACCTCAAACTCTGGCTAAAATCACACAATTTCCTTACATTATCCCTGTGAGGGAAAGTTCAAGACCATATGGGGTTACACAAAATTCATACTACCCAGCATCCCAAACTTGTTCCAGTAAAGGCGGAGCCCACTTGTGTGGCTGGGCATTTCACTTGTGACATAATTTGCCTAAAAACACAATGTGAAGACATCAAATTTTCATCATGAAAATTGAACCTTTTTGGCGATGTGGGTTTCTGCAGTATTATGGCCCATGCTCGATCCCCAACCTAGGGAACTGACTAACTACCTAAACATATCTGAAAACTGAGCACTCTCTCCCTGCACTGGAATGTCCCATTCTGATTGTGCAGCTATACATTCTTCGTCTGCTGGGATACAAAGTAGATGTAAATTAAATTCCCTTAATAGAATAAAGTTAGGAGTTTATTGTTCTCCAAGGAGCCTTTTGATTTCACTGATCAGTAGCTCTGCCCTTCTAGCCCTCCCTTTAGGGTGTAAGTATGCATTTATGATCACAATCAGTAGTTCTTTTCCCTAATAGTGTACCAATGTTCTCATTTCTTTTATTTCTATTTTTGTTGAGTACTGGACCTGTAGTTCGCTAACAGCACTGATACTTATTGTCAAGGTATAAATTGACGAACTACATTTAGGATGGCCAAATCTGGCCCCTTTGTTGGCTGGGGAGTGGAATCCTGTGGAATCCTGCATATGGAATGGTTGTTCAAGCCAAGTTTCTTGTAAGAAGATTATATAATGCTTGTAGAAAGAGCAGTACATGGCCACCTATTATTTTATTTCCCGAGCCGTTGATGTTCGAGGAACATAGACTTAATGATCTTTCTTTGATCAATGGGTTTTGAATGAATTGTAAGCTTTGTCATAAGTTACTATCTGCACCATTTATTGTGCTGGATAATCAGCTCTAATTTTTGTCTAGTTCATCATTTAGGAGTGTAATCAAGCTGTGTTGGAAATGTTGCTTGTTTTTTTCCTGAGGGGGAGGGACCTCTTTCTCCCTTTAGAAACGAAAAGGTGGCTTTTGGTTTTTGCAGGACTGCTTTGGGCTGACTCTTGACTAACAGGGGTGGAGGATAGCGGCCACCAGAGGAAAACTTAAAATTCTCTAAAAAAACAGAAAATTAGACTCATGCATCTTAAAATCCCCTTTAGCAACACAAAAGAATGATGGATGGAGAGCTGAACATTGCAAACACTCACCCCCAGTCGCAGATCTGGGTTCAATCCATCGTTCTTTTGCTCACCATGCCACTCTAGTTTGGACCCAGCCATATGCAAATCAGGCTCGACCCTGTTCCTCATGAGGAACAGTCCAGACCGAACTTCGAGGCCACGTCCTGCCTAGACCAGATACAAGAATCATAGCGCCAATTGCAGGGTATCACCATTCATCAGCCAGGCTAGCTTGAATCCAGTGGCACAGTGAGCACGAGACCCACATCTAGGCATACCCTTCCCACTAAGGGCAACTTTAGCAACACATAAGGATGATGGACAGAGTGCTGAACAATGCAAACACTTACCCTTAGTTGCAGATCTGGGTTTAATCATTCATTCTTTTGCTCCCCATGCCATCCCAGTTTTGACACAGACATATGCAAATCAGTCTTGACCCTATTCCTCATGGGAACAGTCCAGCCAGAACTGCCAGGCCAGGTCCTCCCTGGACCAGAAACAAGCATCCTAGGACCGGCTTCAGGGTATTACCCTTCATCAGCGAGGCTAGCTTGAATCCAGTGGCACAGTGAGCATGGGACCCATGTGTGGGCATAGCCTTCGCTGGGTTGACGTGGTAAGCAAAATACCAATGGATTAAACCCAGATCTGTTACTGGGGGTGAGTGTCTGCAAAGTTGCAACACTCCGTCCATCATTTTATTTTGTGATATTGTCTTGTGCACCCTAAATGACTAGGGTACGCCCAGACATGGGTGCCTTGCTTGCTGCACCACTGGATTCAAGCTAGCCTGGCTAATGAAGGATGATACCCAGAAAGTGGTCCCCGGATGCTTGAATTCTGTCCAGGGAGGACCTGGCTTGGCAGTTCGGGCAGGACTGCTCCCATGGGGAACAGGGTCAAGACTGATTTGCATATAGCTGGGTCCGAACTGGGGTGCCGTGACAAGCACAATAACGATGGATAAAACCCAGATCTGTGACTGGGGGTGAGTGTTTGAGAAGTTTCAACACCCTGTCGCTCATTTTATTTTGTGATATTGTCATAAAAGCTAAGAGAGTAACTATCCCCTAAAAGACTACCCATCTCAATCATGGAATAGCCTTTAAAGCATAGTACACGTGCTAAAAAACTGAGCACGTTTGCCACAAGTTACACACACACACACCAAGACTCACACGTTCCCCTGGAACAAATGACTGAACCTTCGACACCAACGCAATTATACACACAGGAATACTCATATGAACAAAATATACAGGGCAAAAGAAGGACAAAAAAGAAGCATTGACAGAATTCTGGACCATCTTTGAGGAGGCCCAGGTCGATAACACTAATGTGCAACCAGCAATCAAGGCATCCGCACCTCCCCTGTCATATGTAGGTACGGAGGTGCTCTCCCCAATGCCTGCTATTCCTGCATTAGGCTACACCAATCCACTGGTCAAGGGAGCCCAAGGGGCCCCTACCAAACAACAAGCTGTCAGGTCTAGCCATGACAGATTGACAGGCCTACAATCCCAAGCACTCTGGGCACCAACCGAGTCCAGTGCTAGAGCTCCCTGAAGTTCGATCCCCTGTCCATCACGTTTATGCCACTGAACCTCAGCAGCACGGAGAGTACATACTCCCACTGGTTCCATGGAATGCATTCGAGTGAGAGGGAGATTCATAGCAATTCTCAACAGTGAGACAACTAGTGAGGTTGAGGAGAGGGATCCCAGCCCTCAGGGGTCTTATGATGAGGGAGGAGCCACAGGGTATGCTGATGTAGCCAAGGAAATCATGGAAAGTGAGCTTGAGGAGACGTCCTACCTAAGAAGAACAGAGCATAGCTCAGAGTGAAGGAGGCAGTCTAGATGTGAGTCAAGGGAAAGGCTTGAGCTAAGTAGGAAGAGAGAGAGAGCTCACACTCTTGAGGCCCAGTGAGAGAGTAGAGCAGCACACCCTTCACCTGAGGAAAGCAGGGGTAGATACAGGGCCCCAGTTGCTGTATAATCTGAGATAGAATCACAGGTGAGGCTTCTGACTGGGGTCTGTGCCTCACTAGAGCACCAGCGTAGGAGAGGGGCTGACCAGGAGATCAGGGACCAAGGTAGCCTGGTGCAAATTCATGTTAGCCACAGGAGGACCAAGATGACACCTTTGCAAAAACATGAGGAGACAAATACATCTGTTGCTCCTCCCGAATGCGCAAGACAAATAAACTAACCCCAAAGGATATAGTAGTTCAGCAGGAAGGCGAGATCTTCACATGATTGTTTTGTCAGCTACTAACCAGCTGAATTGAAAGAAGTGATCAGTCTGATAGAGCCTGGCTAAAGAAGGGATCCTTCGAACCAGAGAACATAGGTGTTGCTGAAGACTATCCAGCATGGACGGCAGGAGATCCCTAGAGGAACTTTCCTTGCATGCAGGATTGTCTTAGGCGATGGGAACGCTATGTTGCGGAGAAACCAATGGAGCTGCCCAAAACAAGAATATGTCCACTACCGCAGAAGGGCACATCCAGGACCATCTATGTGCCATGGGTTCAGATGGATAAGAAAGGACCAAGAGCCACACTGCAGCTGTTGATGGATGGGGGATGGAAATGGACTTCATGCTTTGAGAAGAACACGTGTACTGGACATAGGTCACTACCTATGTCCAGCTACATAATAGTAACTCCAAACGTAGGCATGTTTGGTATCAAACATGTTGGATTCATACCCCAAGGCTTTTTCAAGCATTGGTTATATGATTCCATGCACTCTGGGGCTCCTTAGAGGACCCCCTGTATTGCCATTTCAGCATTCTGAGGTTGTCCAGACAGCTCCAGCTGCTGCCAACTCTCAGGCAGGTTTCTGCCCGCCTGTTGCTTGAGCAACTCAAGCTCAGGAAGGCAGAACAAAGGACTTCCTCTGGGAGAGGGGTGTTACACCCACTCCCTTTGGAAATAGGTGCTACAGGCTTGGGAGGGGTAGCCTCCCCAAGCCACTGGAAATGCTTTGAAGGGTACATTTGGTGCTCACCTTGCATAATCCAGTCTACACCAGTTCATGGACCCCCAGTCCCTGCTGTGGCACGAAACTGGACTAATTAAAGGAGAGTGACCACACACCTGTCCATCACCACCCCAAAGGCGGTGCTCAGAGCTCCTCCAGAGGGTCCCTGGGTTTTGCCATCTTGGATTCCAAGTTAGCAGGGAACTCTGGGGGCATCTGAGTGGCCAGTGCCAGCAGGTGACGTCAGAGCCCTCCCGTGATAGGTGCTTACCTGTTTAGCTGATCAATACATCTTTCAGGGCTATTTAGGGTCTCTCCTTTGGGTGGTTCTTCAGATTCGGATTGCAAGACTCCAGCAGGAATCCTCTGCATCCTCCACTTCAACTTCTCACCGAAGAAACTTCATCTGGACCCTCCAGGAACTCCACAAACTGCAACAAAGAAGCAAAGACGACTTCTGCAAATTGTATCTTCAGCTCCTGCCAGCAACTGCAACTGTTTCCCAGTCGTGCATCCTCAGAGGACAGCCTGCCTTCAGGCTAGGCCAGAAGAGCGAAAGAATCTCCCTTGGGGTGAAGGAGTCACTCCCCTGCTTCAGCAGGCACCTACTGCAATGATGACCTGCTGCGTGAATCCCCTCTCCTGCTGAGTTGTGTGGATCCTGCATCACAGGTGGTGGACAGAAGTGGTTCTGATGGTCCTGAAGTCCTACTGTCCAACTTTAGTGAAGGTAAGAGCTTGCCTATCCACGCAAGACAGTACCCATGTGTACCACTTGTTTTGCAGTTGCCAAGGCCTGTTGGCACTCTTCCACAAAGTTCTTCATGCACCGTGGAGTTCTGGCGCCCAGCACTCTATCCTGTGACGTACATCTTTCTGAGTGGTTTTCCGGCGGCGTGGGAGCCTTTGTCGTAGTGCTGCATGGGCCTCCTTTTGCACCTCGTTTGTCCCCGTGCTGTGGGACTTCTGTGCATGCTGCTTCATCTTCTGTGGGCTCTCTGAGTTGCTGAGAGCCCCCTCTGACTCCTCCTCCTGGGTAGAGTTCACCAGGCCCCTCCTGGTCCTGGGCAGCACCATTTCCCGCTAACTGCAAGCTTTGCTTGTGCCAAGGCTTGTTGGTGTTATCCAGCGACGCAAACCAGACTGCAATTCTCCATTCAGGGTGGGACATCATCTGCACCAACCAGGAACTCGACTCTGTCTTCTTGGGTGCAGTACTGACGGTTCTTCACCTGTGGTTCTTCTTTTGCACCTTCATCTGGGGTTGCAGGGGCTCCTGTTTTCTCTGGGCTCTTCTGTGGTTCTTGGACTTGGTCTCCTTCTTCCACAGGTCCAGGAATCCACTGTTGGTATCTTGCAGTCTCTTCTGGTTCTTGCATAATCTTCTTTCTCATGTTTCTGTGTGTTCTGGGATAGTTACTGTGTTTTACTCCTGCTTTCCTGGGCACTGGGGTGGGTTCTACTACTTATCTTCGGCGTTTTCTAGTACTCCGAGCACCCGTCTACACACTACACTTGCCTAGGTGGGAAACCGACATTCGCATTCCACTTTCTTAGTATATGGTTTCTGTTCCCCCAGGCCCATTTCTAAAAATTATGATTTTCACTAATTGCACTGTTTTCTAACTGTTTTTATTCACATTTCTGCATACTAGTGTATATAATTTGTGTATTGCCTCCTAAGGGAGTATAATCTCTATGGTATCTTTGGCATTTGTGTCACCAAAATAAAGTACCTTTATTTTTGTAACAGTATTTTCTCTCATGTGTGTGAGTACTGTGTACTGTGTGACTATAGTGGTATTGCATGAGCTTTGCATGGCTCCTAGATAAGCCTTGGCTGCTCAGCTACAGCTACCTCTAGAGAGCCTGGCTTCTAAACACTGCCTACATTTCACTAATAAGGGATACCTGGACTTGGTAAGAGGTTTAAGTACTATAGGTACTCACTGCAAACCAGGCCAGCCTCCTACATTGGTCGTGCAGTGCAGTGGTGGGATACGTACTTGCAATTACCTTATCACTCTGCCCCCTGGTGCTTTCCACAGGAAAGACTACTCTATACCTAGAGCTTTACAAATATACCTAGGATAGGGATGATCTAGTCTCTTACCTTCCTTTCATAGAGACTAGAGGTTAGGTAGGTTAGGTTTACCCTACACCACCCTAACACACACATCATGTCTACTGCTGGGCCTAGCTCTGAGGTCATGGGTACTCCCAATGAGGGCATGACCTTCAAGGAATTGAAGGGGCTTTGTACAGACAGGAAATGAGATGTGGGGAAGAATCCCAGTAAGAGTCTCCCTTTGAGCCTTCTTCTTCAGGATGACCAGGAGCATGCTGGTAGCCAGGAGGAGGAGGGAGATTCTGACCCCATTGAATTAGATAACCATCTTCCAGGTTCAGGGGAAGGTTATTCCAAAGATCTTGTACTTAGCAGACCCACTAGCGTAGCTGGTAGTGGGAGGGGTAGTCACTCAGGTAGGGCTCCCTTTAAACCCAGAGGACAGGTAACTAGGGTCACAAAAGCTAGGGAAAGATCCACCTCTGCCCATTCCCATATCACCTCAGTGTCTGATCACACTGCACAACTCCAGGAGATGTCTCCATAGATAGGGAGCTCAGGAAATTGATATTGAAGGAGGCCAGGCTGAGGCTGCAGCAGCAACAGCTAGCCCTAGATAGGAAGGCCCTGGCAGTGGAAAGGAAGAGGCAGGGGTAGGGGTTAGTACCCCATCATGGCAGCAGCAGCAGTTTCAGGGATTATAGAGTCAAGTAGGACTCCATTGATTCCAAAACCCTGCACAAAATTGTCCCCTCATACAAGGTAGGGGATGATACCTGCAAATGGTTTGCTGCACTAGAGAGGGCCTGTAAAGTTCAGAGGGACCCTCAAAGGCAGTGAGCTGCTATTCTTTGGTTGCCCTTCTCTGACAAGGGGAGGGATAGACTTCTCACTGTCAGAGAAGAGGATACAGACAACTACGGCATTTTAAAAACAGCTCTTTTGGAAGGTTTTGGTCTCACCACTGAACAATACAGAATCAAGTTCAGGGAGACCAGAAAGAGGCCTCACAGGATTGGGTTGACATTGTGGACTGTTCTGTTAAAGCTTTAGAAGGCTGGTTACATGGCGGCAAAGTGTCAGACTTTGAGGGCTTGGATAATCTGTAGTTGAGAGAGCTTACTCTGGGAAGTGTAGTGGAGTTGGTTTAGTTAGGGAAACCACTGAGGCTGTTTTAGTCTCTGATGGTGGCATTGACCTTGCCACCCTTGTTGCTTGTCCCCTTAATATGGATAAGTACAAGCAACAACCCTAATAAATGGTGTTCAGGTTGAGGCCTATATGGATACAGGTGCCAGTGTCACAATGGTGACTGAGAAACTGGTGGCCCCTGAGCAACACATACTTGGTCATCAGTACCAAGTGATTGATGCCCATAACAATACTGTAAGATACCCCATGGCTGTTGTTGATCTCAACTGGGGGCTGGGGGGCTACTGGTCCTAAAAATGTTGTGGTATCCACAGACCTACCTGTAGAGTGTCTACTAGGGAAAGACTTGGAGACGTCAGCTAGGGCTTAGGTCCATGCAGTCATGCTGGGCATTCCTGTGCATATATTCTCTTTGACAAGAGCTCAGGCCAAAAAGCAAAGAGGACAGGGAGACTTGGATCCTGAAACTATGGACCAAGAGCTTCTTAAAAGCAGGGGTAGAAAGGGTAATCATTTTCCACTATCCCTCCTTCCAATTATGGTTCCCCCTTTCAGGAGGAGGAGTCAACTACCTGGACAGAACCTACACCTGAGGATCTTCAAGCTGATACAGCTGAACTCCTAGGTGCGGGGGGCCTGCTAGGGAGGAGCTAAGTGTGGCACAGCAAACCTGCCCCACACTTGAGGGTTTAAGACAGCAAGCTGTCAAAGAAGAGGCAGGGGACATCAGTGGCATCCATAGGGTGTACTGGGAGAACAATCTCTTGTATTCTGAGGCAAGGGACCCAAAACCTGGTGCCACCAGGAGCCTGGTCATTCCCTTGCAATACAGATCATTTTTGTTAACCTTGGCACATGATATTCCCCTGGCTGAACACCTGGGGCAAAGTAAGACCTCGGACAGACTGGTCCCTCACTATCACTGGCCTCACATGTCTGAAGATACCAAGGAGTTTTGTCACTCCAGTGTCACTTATCAAGCCAGTGGAAAGAAAGGTGGCACTCCAAAGGCCCACCTAACCCCACTACCAGTGGTTGAGGTTCCCTTTGAGAGTGCACGGGTTGATATTGTTGGCCCCCTTGACCCTCCAACAGCTTCTGGAAACAGATTCATGCTGGTGCTGGTGGGCCATGCCACCAGGTACCCAGAAGCTATATCTCTTAGGACCACTACAGCACCTGCAATGGCCAAAGCCCGAATCTTTTCCAGGGTGGGTTTCCCAAAAGAGGTGGTATCAGACAGAGGTAGCAACTTCATGTCTGCATGCCTAAAAGCAATGTAGAAAGAGTGTGGTGTAACTTATACATTCACCACACCTTGCCATCCCCAGACAAATGGGTTGGTTGAGTGTTTTAACAAAACATTCAAAGGCACGATTATGGGACTCTCTGAAAAGCTCAGGAGGAGATGGAATATCCTGTTACCATGCCTCCTTTTTGCCTACTTGGAGGTACTCCAACAAGATGTGGTGGACTAGGTACTAGGCCTAAGATCTAGAATGGCTGAGTACATGAAAAAAGGCCACTAAGAACCTTCAGGCAAGCCAAGAATTGCAGAATAAATGGTATGATCAGAAGGCTTTTCTAACAGTGTACCAACCAGAGCAGAAAGTGTTGGTCATGGAGCCCGTGGCACCGAGAGCACTCTAAGATACATGGGCTGGTCCTCACATCATAGTGAAAAAGAAGGGTGAGGTCACATATTTAGTTGAGCTTGGCACTCCTAGAAGTCCTCTCAGAGCACTTCATGTGAACCGCCTAAAGCCCTACTTTGGCAGGGCTGACTTAACCCTGCTCATGGCCACTGATGAGGGAAAGGAGAAAGAGAGTTGCCCTCTCCCTGATCTCCTCTCCAACACTGCAGCTGACGGCTCAGTGGAAGGAGTAGTCCTAGCAGACTGCCTTACTGAATCCCAGAAGGAGGACAGCAGGAATCTCCTAGGCTAGTTCTCTGAACTGTTTTCTCTGACTCCTGTTCAGACTACATGGTGTGAAAACACCATTAACACAGGGGACAGTTTGCCTGTTAAAAGTAAGATTTCTAGGAAACCTGACCATGTTAGAGATAGAATTAAGGCTGAAGTTCAGAAAATGCTTGACCTAGGAGTGATTGAGCACTCTGACAGCCCCTGCGCTAGCCCAGTGGTGCTGGTACTCAAACCTCACACCCAAAATGGAAAAAGAGATGAGGTTCTGTGCTGATTACAGAGGGCTCAACACAGTCACCAAGACTGATGTTCAGCCTATACCCAGGGCAGATGAGCTAATCACATCTGCCAAGTTTCTAAGCACCTTTGATTTGACTGCGGGGTATTGGCAGATGAAATTATCAGAGGGTGCAAAACCCGAAACTGCTTTTTCGACCATTAGAGGGCATTATCAGTTTACAGTTATGCCCTTTGGTTTGAAGAATGCACCTGCCACTTTTCAGAGGTTGGTGAATACAGTTCTCCAAGGTCTGGAATCTTTTAGTGCAGCATATCTAGATGACATTGCTGTCTTTAGCTGGGGTGACCACCTGGTCCACTTTTGGAAGGTATTGGGGGCTCTGCAAAAGGCAGGCCTTACTATTAAGGTGTCAAAGTGCCAGATAGGGCAGGGAAAGGTGGTTTATCTGGACACTTAGTTGGTGGGGAAAAGATGCAGCCACTGGAGGGGAAGATCCAGACTATTTTAGACTGGACTCTCCCTACAACTCAAACTCAGGTTCGAGCCTTTCTTGGTGTCACTGAGTACTACAGGAGGTTCATTAAGAACTATGGGTCCATTGTTGCCCCTCTTAATGATCTCACCTTAAAGAAGATGCCTAAAAAGGTATTATGGACAGCCAGCTGTGAGAAAGCTTTTGAGGAGTTGAAGCAGGCCATGTGCTCTGCACCCGTCTTAAAAAGCCTAAACTACTCAAAGAAGTTCATAGTTCAGACTGATGCTTCAGAGGTAGGGGTTGGAGCAGTGCTTTCCCAACTCAATACAGAGGGCTAGGACCAACCAGTTGCTTTTATCAGCAGAAGTTGACCCCCATAGAAATGTGTTGGTCGGCCATAGAGAGGGAGGCCTTTGCTGTGGTCTGGGCCTTTGAAGAAGTTTAGACCATACCTGTTTGGTACTCACTTCATTGTTCAGACAGACCACAAACCTCTCTTATGGCTAAAGCAAATGAAAGGAGAAAACCCAAAATTGTTGAGGCGGTCCATTTCCCTACAGAGTATGGAATTTACATTGGAACATAGACCTGGGAGTAACCACTCCAATGAGATGGAGTCTCCAGATTTTTCCTTTAGACAATGAAGATGTCGCGCCACGGCGGCCCGCGGCGTCTCCTGATTGGGCCACGGTACTTGTTTGGGGACGAGGGGCCCGCTGCAGCCCTTTTTTCCGGCCGCGGGTATTGTGGTGGGGTGTCTGCGCCCCCCCCCTTGAATCCCACACTTACCGGGTGCCCCATTCCAGGGCTTTCTTTTCTTCCTCCTTCTGTCTAATGGAGCCATGCCTTCTCCTTCCCAGCACACCATTCACCTCTCTTTTTCCCTGCATGCATCTGTTCCCTTTTTTGCTATGGTATCTGTTCCTATCTGTTGCTATAAGCTCCTTCCCAATCCAAAATGGTGGTGTTACTTCTTCATGTCTATCACTTTCTGTCTCGGGTATATAAGGGGAATCAATTCTTCTTCTCATTGCGTTGCAACACTTCTGCTGTGGTGGTCACGCTCCTGCTGGTCTCCGCTTGGACTCCAGTTGCTCCTGTTTTTTCCTCTGCTTTCCAGTATTTCCAGGCTTCTGATTGCTAATTCCTTGTGTCCTCCTTTCTGTTCCAGGGAGTTCCTGTTGGAGGTTTTTTCCCCTTGGGGTTTTTCCTCTGGGACTCCTTCTGGAGGGCACGGACTGTGGTGGCGTACTATTGTCAACAGCACCGTGGCTACCGGAAGGGGTCGCCCCTACCTCGGTCAGAGTAAGACTTGCAAGAACCGGGGCCGCATACCATCCCCCTCTGATCCGGACAGTAAGCCAAGGGTGAATCGTGACAGATTGCAATGCCCAAAACTTCAGTCGTGGTCTGGAACCATAGAGAATTCCATGATGAATACGGAACCAACAAGCCAAACGTTGCTCTTGACTATCCAACAACAAGCCCAAGTACTCCAACAGCTACGAACTGAAAATACGGCTTTCCGACAAGCCCTAGTCTCTACGGCCACTGATGTCCCTACTATTTCTGCAACTACACCTCACTTCTCTGGGGATCCTAACAAGTTGCGAGAACTCCTAAAAGCCTTGACAGTCTACTTTGTATTCCATCCTTCACAATTCATGCAAGACTAAGGTGGGATATTTGATCAGTGCCCTGTCTAGTCCGGCCTTAGCCTGGGCAACTCCCCTGGTGACATCCAATGATCCCAGTCTGTCTAACTATTCAGCCTTTATCACTGCCTTTAAACAAATGTTTGAGCGTCCTGGACTTGAATCCTCGGCAGAAGAAGCACTATGCGATATTCAACAAGGAAGTCAGGACGTCCTACAATACATCACACGGTTTAGACAATTGGCAGCTGAAACCTCTTGGGTAGAGCGTACCTTGGTGATCCTTTTTCGAAGAGGTCTTCGGGATGAAATCAAAGATGAATTAGTGACTCCGCCAGAGTGGAGGATCTCAAGGGTTTGATGGACTTAACACTTTCCATAGAATATCGTCTACATGAGCGTAGGATGGAGAAGAAAAAGAACCGTATACCATCACATTCAGTGACCTCCTGTGCCATTCCTCATCGTTCCGAGGAGACTCGTTCTGAATCTAAGGGGTCTACTGATGAGGAACCTATGCAAATCGATATTGCGCGTGGACCATTATCGACTAGTGAGTGTGAAAACAGGCGACGGAAAGGACTTTGCCTTTATGGTGGTGCTTCTGGTCATCTACTCCGTGCCTGTCCCATCCGTCCAACAAAGCCCTTGGGAAACGCCAGATCCCGTCCTCTGTGAGAAGGGAGAGAACAGGATAGTCTGAGATACCTTCCATCTGTTCTTCCAGAGAGGAAATAACCGCTCTTTTCCTTTTACCCATCACCTTACAACTAGTAGATGGCTGTGAAGAAAGAGCACTGGCCTTGTTGGATTGCGGAGCCAGTGGTATCTACCTAGACGAAACATGGGCTATGGAAAGACATTCCTCTGATACCCAAGGATGTACCAGAGCAAGTCCACACTGTGGATGTTTCCCCCTAGCCTCGGGGCCTGTCAGGAATACCACTCCTACGTTATGTTTACATTTCGGGAAACATCAAGAAAACATCTCCTTCGACCTGATATCCTCACCGCATCACGGAATGATTCTGGGTATTCCGTGGCTAACCCGGCATAATCCCTATATTAATTGGGAAACTAGAACCATTTCTCTTTCCTCCCACTTTTGCCAACAGCATTGGTATTTGTCAGGAACTTATTGGTCCCTGAAGAACATGTTACTAACACCACCTAAAGTAGGATGTTCCATCAACTTTCTGCAAGGAGTACCCAGACATTATCTGGAATATGCAGATGTATTCAAGAAACCGGAAAAGCCCGTACTACCACATCATAGAGAATATGATTGTGCCATTTCTCTGGAGCCAGATGCTGTAGTTCCTTTTGGGCGAATGTATTCTCTAACTGCACCTGAGAAAAAGATCTTCAAGGAATACCTAGAAGAAAACGTACAAAGTAGTCTGATTGCCCCTTCCTCTTCACCTGCAGGGGCTCCCCTCTTTTTCGTACCAAAAAAGACGAAAGATTTGCGTCCGTGAATCAACTTTCGCAGATTGAATAAGATCACTACTAAGGACCGCTACCCTCTGCCCCTCATTAAAGATATTTTAGAAGCCATCAGAGGTGCTAAGAAATTCACCATGCTAGATCTTAGAGGAGCATACCATCTTTTAAGGATAAAAGAAGGTGATGAATGGAAGACTGCCTTCAGTACACCTTTTGGCCATTATGAGTATCGGGTAATGCCCTTTGGACTAACCAATGCTCCCTCCATCTTTCAGAGATTTATGGACACTATTTTTTCTGGCCTTCTACACCAAACAGTGGTTGTCTATCTGGATGACATTCTGATATTCTCAGTTCACCCAGAACAACACACTAAACATGTACTCCAAGTATTAGAAAGGCTTAGACAACATCACCTATTCTGTAAACCAGAAAAATGCGAATTTGATCAGACTGAAGTAAAATAATTGGGGTATTGCATCAATCAAGTAGGTGTTGCGATGGATTCAGACAAAATCCAAGTGATTCTGGATCGGCCATCCCCCTCCTCCATCAAGGAAACTCAGTGTGTTCTAGGATTGGCCAATTTCTATTGTCAGTTTATAGCCGACTTTGCCCAGCAAATCAGTCATATCACGCAAACCCTTAAGAACAAAAATCTACGGAAGGGCTTCTGTTGGACCAAAAATGCAGAATCCGCATTTCAAGAATTAAAACATGCCTTCATTCAAGCTCCCATTCTACGGCATCCAGATACCACCAAACAGTTCATTGTCGTTACAGACGCCTCAGAAAAAGCAATAGGGGCTGCCTTGCTACAAAAACAAGATGATGATGGGTTAGAGCACCCCGTATTCTACCTTTCACACATACTATCTGACTCCGAACGTAACTATTCGGCTTTAGAACGAGAGCTACTCACCTTGAAGACAGCTTGCACAGAATGGAGACACTTTTTTATGGGATCGAAAGAACCTTTTGAGGCAAGGACAGATCATCGGAACTTACAGTGTTTGAGAAACTTTCAATGCCAAAATAGTCGGCAGTCTCGATGGGCTTTCTTTTTTAGTCAATACGACTTCTACATCACATATATCCCTGGTTCCCAAAATATTTTGGCAGATGCCCTGTCATGACGCTATCCTGAGTGTAGTGATTCTCCTGTGCAAAATGTATTTGAGAATAATAGAATCATCGGATTGGTACAATCTTTCTTTGAAAAAGTTAAAACTGAGTATTCAAACCTTGATACAACTGAGCTAAACAATTTACGACCACAGCTCCGTAAAGATCAAGATTACTACTATCATAAAAAAGCATTGTTCCTACCTACTAAAACAGTCCAAATAGAGGCCCTACGAATGTACCACGATTCCCCCATCACAGGTCATCGTGGTATGAAAGCTACTCAAGACCTCCTGCTCCGCTCTTTTTGGTGGCCCACACTTAAAACAGACACTGCAAACTATGTGACTTCTTGTCCCATCTGTGCACAAGTAAAAACACCTTGTAATAAACCAGCAGGATTACTCTGTCCTTTACCTGTTCCACCAGGTCCGTGGCACACTGTATCCACTAATTTTATGTGCTCTTTGCCTCCCTCAGTTGGGAATCGGGTAATAATGGTAACGGTTGACTTCTTCACAAAAATGCCACATTTCACGGCATTAAGGAAACTACCTACGGCACAAGAACTAAGTCAGATCTTTATTCAGGAGATCTTTCATCTTCATGGCCTGCCGCAAGTCATTATCTCAGACCGGGGTCCCCAATACATCTCACCCTTTTGGAGACAATTTTGTAAGACACTAAAAATAGAG
Organism: Pleurodeles waltl; assembly: GCF_031143425.1. Taxonomy (NCBI): domain Eukaryota; kingdom Metazoa; phylum Chordata; class Amphibia; order Caudata; family Salamandridae; genus Pleurodeles; species Pleurodeles waltl. The sequence continues at coordinate 707,879,485 of NC_090438.1, read as the reverse complement.
GTAGCCCTGTCATCTTGTTTCCAATCCTAAACTAATGGACAGACAGAACGCCTGAATCAAGGCCTTGAACAATACCTATGTAGTTTTTGCAATGCTACGCAAAGCAATTGGTCTATGTACCTACCACTTGCCGAATTCTCATACAACAACGGGACACAGTGCCTCGAAAGTCTCTCCTTTTTATTGTTCTTATGGGTTCCATCCGAAAGCCTTTCCTATTCCTCTTAAAGAAACATCTACACTCCCTGCAATCAGCTCAGATATCCGGCAACTACGGGGTATCCAACGTATCATACATTTGAACCTTCTAGCCACAAAAACACGCATAAAAAGAATGGCTGACAAGAAACGTTGTGAGGCCCCGCCTTATCAAATCAAAGATAAAGTCTGGCTTTCCTCTAAAACCTCTCCGATTATCCCAAAATAAGTTCAAACCCTGGTATTATGGTCCATTTCTGATTCTTCAAAAGATCAATACCGTTTCTGTTCGTCTTCGTTTGCCTCGGACGTGGAAAATACATCCTGTGTTCCATGTATTTCAGCTTAACCCCTACGCACCTGATCCTTTTCACAGACAATTCACCTGTCCTCCTCCTCAATTGGTTGACAACATGCCTGAATACAAGGTCCAGGAAATCTGTGACTCTCGATTCTTCCGTGGTCGTCTTCAATACCTCATCCATTGGAAGGGCTATCCTATGAGTGAATGTTCCTGTGAAGACACATCTTCGGTTCATGCCCCTCTTCTGATCTGTTGTTTTTTCCGTCTTTTCCCTCACAAGCCTGGGGCCTCGGGAGGGACCTACTGTTGCACCACGGCGGCCCGCGGCATCTCCTGATTGAGAGAGGATCCCCAGTATTGTCATTCCAGCCTTCTGAAGTTTTCCAGGCAGCCCTTAAGCACTGCCAACTCAGACAGGTTTCTGCCTGCTGTTGCTTGAAAAGCTTGAGCCAAGGAAGGCAGAACAAAGGATTTCCTTTGGGAGAGGAGTGTTACACCCTCTCCCTTTGGAAATAGGTGTTACAGGCTTGGGAGGGGTAGACTCCCCAAGCCACTGGAAATGCTTTGAAGGGTATATTTGGTGCCCTCTTTGCATAATCCAGTCTACACCGGCTCAGGGACCCCCAGTCCCTGCTTTGGCACGAAACTGGACAAAATAAATGGGATCGACTCCCCTGTCCGTCACCAACCCAGGGGTAGTGTTCAGAGCTCCTCCAGAGGGTCCCTGGGTTTTGCCATCTTGAATTCCAAGTTGGCAGGGAACTCTGGGAGCATCTGAGTGGCCAGTGCTAGCAGGTGACGTCAGAGCCCTCCCCTGATATTTAGGGTCTCTTCTTTTGGTTCTTCAGATTCGGATTGCAAGACTCCAGCAGGAATCCCCTGCATCCTCCACTTCAACTTCTCACTGAAAAAAACTGCATCTGGACCCTCCAGGAACTCTACAAACTGCAACAAAGAAGCAGTTTCTGCAACATTGTATCTTCAGCTCCTGCCAGCAACTGCAACTGTTTCCTGGTCATGCATCTTCAGGGACAGCCTGTTTTCAGCCTGCACCAGAAGAACAAAGTAATCTCCCTTGGAGTGAAGGAGTCACTCCCCTGCTTCAGCAGGCACCTACTGCAAGGACGACCGGCTGCATAGATCCCCTCTCCTGGTGAGCTGTGTGGATCCTGCATCACGGGTGGTGGACTGAAGTGGTCCCGATGGTCCTGACATCGATATAGTTATGATGATAGAAATCAGGGAAGTTTGCAGCAGCAAGACCCCATAAAATGCTACTATTGCCCCAGGATGAACCACATGACTAACAGACTCTGGCTAAAGGCATACCACAAGCAGAAGTCAGTGAGGCGGGGCCAAGCCCTGCAAAATTCCCATCCACAGATCCAAGCCCAGGAAAGGCTGAATTCACCTTATATTCAGCTGAAGGAAAGTCAGTCCACTGCCGCACCACAGCAACAGGGGTCAGGTAGTTGGACCAACACATGGCATCAGCAATCACAGACAGGTAACCCAGCCCAACAAGGACCGGGGCTACAGCCCGAGTAGGGAGGGGTAGCTGTTTGGGAAAGCAATGCCTTCTCTCAGACGCAGAACCTAAATATGCACTAAACCTTAATACCCCCATGCCAAACATTAATTTTGCATACACCTTAAAAATTCACTGCAGTAAAACTTAAAAGAAAGACAAATGAGACAACATTACAGATTTCAAACTTTACTTGCATTCTGGAAGGTCAGGGTTGCCGTGCGGCTGTCAATCGGGTATCCTCACTAGACCACCTTGCAGGGTGGCTGCTGGGGCATACAACCCACTCTGTTGCTGACTCCCCAGGGCGGGCTAGCTGGCCACACCCCAGGGAGAGGGTAGTCTGGTGAAGATGGGCAGGGCGGTTTCCTGTTCAGTGCTCAAAAAGCACACACCCATGTCTTTGCATGCACAAATGAATTGGGACAGGTTCCTTTTATGAGGTCAGAAGGTCCCCATTCCTTGGCATCCAGCCAGGATGGAAATGTCTTTGTCATATAATCCCAGCAGAACTACTGCCCCCAGAAAGTAAACGTCCCACAGCCAAATGGAGGCCCTCTTTGGGTTCCAAAACAAAGCTGTCCTCTACTGAAGGAAACCAGGCTTCCCGTACGCTCGGCAAAATGCATACATCATAACCTCCACAGCACACTTACTAGTTCAGACAGATTGCGAAGCTCCGCATGACACTAAGCCAGTAGAGGGGGGAAGGATGTTCACCAGAACATCCAAACATCCCAATCCATTCTTATATTTTGGGCAAACCTGGATGTGTACTTAGTCTTGCTCGAGACTCCCCGAGTGGAGATGTTTTTGCCTCCTCCTTTACCTCAAAGTCTTCAAAGTAGCAGCCGGGAACCGCAGGTCCAAATAAGATATGGTCCGAGGGAGAAGGGTGCCCTGGGGAAAGGGAGACCAACAGGTTAATCATAACTCCTAGCAGAAGGGAACACAGAGGTGTTCTCACCCTTGCTTCAGGCATAACAACAAGCTAACATACAAGGCCTCACAGACACCGACTGACAGGATCAACAATCCCAATTTCGAACACTGCAGAGCAGAGGTACATGAGGGATGCGGAACAACTATCGGACCTACTCCGGTTCACAACAGTTAAGACCGATGGTCTAGGGAAGCGCCCAAAGACCAAATAAAAGAAGCCCAAAATTAGCCCAAAGGAAGCCTCTACAAAATAGTGTAGTCAGGACACCTTGTGCCACTTGTGCGGGTCATGTTTCACGTCACATGCGGGAATGGAGAGGTACACACATGACCTCAGAACACATTGTGATCACAGTAGGAGGCTGGCCTGCTTTCTAGTGGGTACCTTATGTACTTACACCGCATACCAGGTCCAGTTATCTCTTATTAGTGAAATGTAGTAGTGTTCTAGCAGCTTAAGCTGATAGAGGTAGCTGTAGCAGAGCAGCTTAGGCTGAACTAGGAGACATGCAAAGCTCCTGCAACACCATAATAGTAACTTATTACTTATACACAATAAAAGTCAACACTTAGGCCCTCATTCCGAGCCTGGCGGGCGGCGGAGGCCGCCCGCCAGGCTTCCCCCCTCCGAAATACCGCTCCGCGGTCGTAAGACCGCGGAGGGTATTCCGAGTTTTCCCCTGGGCTGGCGGGCGGTCTTCACAAGACCGCCCGCCAGCCCAGGGGAAAACTCCCTTCCCACGATGACGCCGGCTCGTAATAGAGCCGGCGGAGTGGGAAGGTGCGACGGGTGCAGTTGCACCCGTCGCGTATTTCAGTGTCTGCTTTGCAGACACTGAAATACTTTTAGGGGCCCTCTTACGGGGGCCCCTGCCGTGCCCATGCCATGGGCATGGGCACGGCAGGGGCCCCCAGGGGCCCCGCGACTCCCCCTCCCGCCATCCGGTTCCCGGCGGGAGAACCGCCAGGAACTGGATGGCGGGAGGGGGAGTCGGAATCCCCATGCCGGCGCAGCATGCTGCGCCGGCTTGGAGGATTCCTTTGGGGCAGCGGGAAACCGGCGGGAGACCGCCGGTTTCCCTTCTCTGACCGCGGCTGAGCCGCCGCGGTCAGAATGCCCCGCGGGGCACCGCCGGCCTGTCGGCGGTGCCACCGCGTCCCACGGCCCTGGCGGACTTGTTCCACCAGGGTCGTAATGACCCCCTTAGTGTTATTAAAAATAAAGGTACTTTATTTTAGTGACACAAGGCCAAAAATATCTTAGAGGCAATACTTCTCCTGGAGTATTGTACACTAGACACCAAAATAAGGTATTAAATAGTCATAGGATAGTCCAAACAATCGAAAATACCATAGAATGCAATAGGAAGAAATAGGTCTATGGGCAACACAAACCATACACTAAGAAAGTGGAATGCAAATCATGCATTCCCCCCTAGACAAGTGTATCACTGGGAGAGTAAGAAAACCACAAATGTGAGTAAAATACCCCACCCCAGAGCCCAGGAATGTAGGAGGTAAGTACTGCAAGTTTCCTTAGGACACCCTACAAGTCGTGATTAGAGATATTGCACGAACCAAGCAAGACTGCAAGCAACAAATGGTGGATTCCTGGACCTGAAGACCTGTAAAGAGAGGAGACCAAGTCCAGAAGTCGCAGAAGATTCCAGGAAGGACAGGAGCCCCTGCCAACCTAGAAGATGGTGCAAAATAGGATTCTCTGGTTAGAAGAAGTCTGCAGAAGAGCACCAAAGAAGATGGCTGCGGGTTCCTGCATGATGCAAAGGATGTCCCACGTGGAGATGTTGGATGCAGGTGAGTCACAGCGCTGGATTCGTCCAACAAGCCTTGTTTCAAGCAATGTCGCGGTTTGCGTCAAAATTGCGCTGCCTGGACCCAGGAGGGACCTGGGGGCCTCAACTCAGACTGAGGAGGTAGAGGGGGCTCCCAACACTGGAGGGAACCCACAGATGACCAGGCAGCACCCAAGAAGGTGCAAATTGCGGTTGCTGCAGAACTACAAAGGAAGGTCCCACGCCGCTGGAGAACAACTCAGTGAGTTGAGCATCGCAGGAGAGAGTACTGGGGACCTGGGCCAAGTAGTGCAAGAAGGATTCTTGTAAATAGTGCACAGAGGCCTCAGGAGGTGAATATGATGCGGTACACAGGGGTACTGTCGCAAACGGGGAAGGCAAGCTCTTACCTCCTTCAAATGTGGACAGCAGGACCTTAGGACAGTCTGTGACAAAGGGGTCCACCACCTGTGTTCCAAGGAGCATGCTTGTCGCCAGGAGAGGAGTCCAAGAGAACCAGTCGTTGTCTTAGAAGGTGCCTGCTGGAGCAGGGAAGTGACTCCGTCACTCCACGGGAGATTTCTGCAGTCCTTCTAGTGCAGGGTGAGGACAGGGAGTGCCCAGAGCGTGCACACCGTGGAAACTGTTGCAGTTGCTGGCTGGAGCTGAAGTTGCCAAGTCGAAGTAGCCCTTCTGAATACTGTTTTGCAGTTACAGCAGTTCCTGGAGCAGTCTGCAGTTGATCCGAGGTCAGGGGATGAAGCAGTGGTTGCAGAGGACTCCTGATGGAAACTTGCAAGCAGAATCTGAAGAGGAATCCACAAGAGAGACCCTAAATATCCCTAAGAGGGGGATTGGCTACCTAACCAGGTATGCACCTATCAGGAGGGGTCTCTGACATCACCTGCTGGCACTGGCCACTCAGAGATCTCTAGAGTGCCCCCACACCTTGGAAAACAAAATGGCTGAAGTCTGGGACACATTGGAGGAGCTCTGGGCACCACCCCTGGGGTGGTGATGGACAGGGGAGTGGTCACACCCCTTTCCTTTGTCCAGTGTCACACCAGAGCAGGGAATGGGGGACCCTGAACAAGTGTAGACTGGCTTATGCAAGGAGGGCACCATCTGTGCCCTTCAAAGCATTTCCAGCTGTAGCTGCAGTGCAAGCCTCAGAGTGCTGGTTTGGCAGTACTGGGGGTCCATGGTGGAGCCCCCAGGATGCATGGAATTGGCTCCCCAATAGCAGATGTTAAATGGGGGGACAATTACATGATCTTAGACACCTTACATGGCCATATTCGGAGTTACCATTGTGAAGCTACATAGGCATTGACCTATATATTTAGTGCACGTGTGTAATGGCGTCCCCGCACTCGCGAAGTCTGGGAATTTGGCCCAGGACAGCGTGGGGGCACCTTTGTGAGTGCAAGGGTGCCCTCACACTTAGTAACTTTGCACCTAGCCTTCAGTTAATGAAGGTTAGAGATATAGGCCACTTATAAGTTACTTACGCGCAGTGAAAATGGCTGTGAAATAGTGTGTGCACTATTTCACGCAGCTGCAGTCCTGTAAAAGGGTTTGTCTGAGCTCCTTATGGGTGGCAAAAGAAATGCTGCAGCCCATAATGATCTCCTGGAACCCCAATGCCCTGGCTACCTAGGTACCATATACTAGGGACTTATAAGGGGGGTCCAGTGTGCCAATTGGAATTGGTAAATGAAGTCACTAGCCTGTAGTGACTAATGTGGAAGCAGAGGGAGCATAAGCACTGAGGTTCTGGTTAGCAGAGCCTCAGTGACACAGTTAAGCACTACAGACAACACACACATTAGGCCACAAACTATGAGCACTGGGGTCCTGGCTAGCAGGATCCCAGTAAAACAGGCAAACCACACTGACATATAGAGTTTTCACTATGAGCACTGGGGTCCTGGCTAGCAGGATCCCAGTGACACTGTAAAAACACACTGAAACACTCACAAACAGGCCAAAAGTGGGGGTAACTATGCTAGAAAGAGACTACTTTCTCACAATCACTGACCAACATTCTGTGCTACATGCCTCCTCTTTTACATCCTCCGATGTTGGTCAAAAACACCTCCCACACTGATGGCGTCTGTATGCACACACTAGGGTACTGGAGGGCTGCCGACACCACCAGAGCATCAGTTAAAAAAAATTAATTATCCACATGCACAAGAATCACACTGCAAAGCATACCTTTAGGCATACACTTAGTCAGGCACGGAGAGGTTGGAGCCCTAACAACCCATAAAAATCAATACGTGCATAAACAATAACCAGCTTTTTCCAAACCAGGTATCCCAAGTGGGGCCACTTTCTGGTGCTTTACAAAATCATGGAAAATGCAGGAATTCCTAAGAAACAATTGGTGACATGCATGAAGGTAATGTTCTTTCTTTCATAACAACCAAACAGCTCTTGTGCAACAGGTCTGCAGTTGAGCAGCTAAGTGCGGCACCTCTACAGTGGATCATTGCCTTCTCAGTGGCCGCAACAGTACCTGCAATGGAATCAAGAGCCACAAACTGCTCCAAAGAACTTTCACATCCAACAGGAACAAGATCCACAACCCGCTCCAAGGACTTTCCACATTAATGCACCCACCTTGCTCCAAAGACTTTTTTCCCAAACGGTTGACAACCAAGAAACTCCCATCACCAGAAGACCATGGACATCTCCACTGGAATCATCTCAAGGCCAACAATGTTTTCTAAGTTATGTGTTTTTTATTCATTTATACATACTTGGTATACTAGGGGTGCTACTGCATCCAGTTAATTCCAAAGAACAGTCTAGTCTAATGGAGTCTATGCAGATAATGTCACCTCACTTGCATAGGGACCGCTCCCACATCACCTAGAATTACAACGCACCCAATATTAGCATTCCACACGCACTACACAGTGCCCTTTTACACAGCACGTAGTATCAGTACATAACCGCCGTGGGTTCCAAGACATCTACCTGGGTCATGGTACGTCTGTTCACTGATACCACATGCAGTAGGTGCAGCTAGGCTTACGTATCCCAAGATGTAGCTCCTGTAAAATCTAAATGCCTTCTTCATCTGTACCTATGTAGGATTCGGGCTAAAATACAACCTAATAAAGTAGAGCCCTGTAGGTTAGTAGTAAATATGACCTGCAATGAGGCCAACCCTACAGCACTGTATGTTCTTACCATAACTAGCGATATCCAAACTGACCTAGACAGGATGTGCAGAAAATGACTATAATAGAGGATACTTTTTGGCCCAGAGATTTTCCAGAGAAGAGATTCTTGGAGGTACCTAAACCAGCGAACCAGTGCACAAATATGTCTGCTCCCGCTTCTATCTGTGGTCCAAGGATGGCCCTTAATGTGTCTGGGCTGTCTTTGCTAACAACAAGTGGACCCTAGACATGGAGTTTCACTGCAGAGGCCATCCACCTCAATGATATGAAGGGCAATGGGTCTCGTAGGGGAGGGTTAAATTACAGCATAGATACCCTGTGTCAGGGGGTCGGGGACACTAAGATAGATATGTACACATGGATAGAAAGGAAGGGACAGCCCCTAATTGTACGGAAATTCAGACTTTATTCCTTATGTTTCAGAGGCAGAGGAACATTATACTGGGTTTCATCAAAAACTGTGGCACAATCCTGCACATTCTGGACATGCAATGGGGCCATGCTGATGGACACCTACTGGCAATGCAGCAAGTTTGCATACACTCAGCTCTTCCGTGGATGGTGCAGCCTCTGCTCCCTCATCACCATACACATCCCAAACCTGGTCATCTCTGTCTGAGCTCTACCAACCCACTAAGGAAGAAAACAACATTGTTGCATCAGGCTCGAGAGATAAGAACTGCAGGCTATTTTGGCTGGGCTCAGTACAAGGACATATTCCTGAGGAATTCAGACTGTTCACTGACGCTCAAGTATCGGCGAGGGGGTCCATATCCTTCTTCACCTTGCAGACGAAAGCAAACACCCACTGGTTGCAGATAACCCAGTGGGAAGTGCTCAAAATGATGAACAGCACTGAGCTTGGCCTTAATGTGATCAAGGAAGAACTGAGAGCCATATGCCTCATGGTGATACAACATCAGTATGTGTTGAACTTGAAGACTGCAGTGGAGGGTGGGGTATGTACAAAGACTGGTGCATCCTGTTGCACTTTTATACATAGTAATAACATGGACAATGGGACCCTGACTCTTGCCATCCAAGCATTGTATTGAGTACAAAAACGCATGCATGAAGAAGGAGGTACTCCGAGTAGGAGTGTTTCACAAATTGGTTCTCTTCACTGCTAGGTTGGCTAACGGGTCCATGCACATCATTGTTCCCTGTTTTCATTGCACTACTGTTTTTGTATGGTTTCATGCAAGTGGGGGTTTCCTGTTGTAAAGACTAAGGCCCATATTTATACTTTTTTGCGTCACTTTTTGACGCAAAAGTGGCACAAACTCAAAAAATGATGCAAATGCGGCACAAAAAAAAGCATACTTAAGGGCCTCAGTCCCCGAATTAGGTAGGATACAACTAGCTGGGGAAGTAGGACAACAAGCTCCCAACAATGTGACTGTCATGAGGTGTGGGTTTGATGGAAAATCAACTGGCAGGGGTAAAGTTAATATTGGAGTAATTGATGTTGATGCACAGTGGTACATTCATATACACCAACAAAGTCACATCACCCTTATTAGATTACCCCAACCTGAACTCTCCATCAACCCCGGCAGGTAGGTATATGGTCAGGCAGGCTCTGAGACCTAGGCCTGAGGTTACTGACTGACAGGTCACAGGTGGGGTAACGCTTACCCAGCAGGCAAATGCACAAACAGGAAAACTTAGATCAGATCCCACAGATAGGCGCAGCAACACCACAATGTTCCCTGGAGATTGACTCCAACGAAACACAATGGCCAGAGGGGTGCATACATTCCCAAAAGCACCATTAAGTTAGATGTGACATATAGTTAAGAACACTTAGCCAACCAGAACACAGCACACACAGCACATTCAGCAACCATACGCCCCTAAGACAGGACATCTTGAAACATACTAGCTGGCCCACATTGTTTCCACACAAGGTCTGGCCCACCTCCATTCGTTATCTGGAACTTTATTTATGACTCCATGACAACTGCTCACATTTTATACCAAGAAAAGAATGCTTTTTATTGTTTTATGGTACTCAGAGAAATGTTTAAAAACGTACTCCAAACTGATGTACATTGAGAGACAGTCCTCAGACCCCGGTTCTGTAACTGCTGTTCCGACCACTAAACAAAATGTTCCTGTTTTGGCAGATGCCTCTTGTCTTTTGTTTTTTAAGGTAAATCCACATTTGAGCAACACGTGGCATTTGAAACCAATAAACAGGAAACACATGTCTATTCCTCGCAAATGTGCAAACCTAAAAACTAATTGAGCAATGGTACCTGTATGTTCTATAGGGTTCATTTGCTCTGGGATTTGGTCTGCCAAGGGGTTACATGTAGTGAGGCCATGGGGCCTGAGTGGTGTTATCTTGGTATTGCAGGAGGCAATGAAGTGCCACAAGGGAATTATAGCATGAGCCCTGTGCACCAGACCCAGTGTACAGAGGGCACAAGAGGGGGTTGTGACAGCTCTCCCCGGCAAGGAATGACCTAGGGGATGTGGTTTGTCTGAGTGACGAGCATGGAAGGAACAGACCAGGCGAGGAGCATGAACATTTCTGGCTGGTTCCCAAGACTATTATTTAGAACCATAACCTTTCCAATCAAGTCAATAAAACAAACACCCATTAAGAGGTTTTGAGTCTAGGATTCTCAGTACCTCAAATTCTAAATGGCCATATTGTGTTATTGGCTGTGGAGGTGGAGCAGGATGGGGTTGTGCATCATAAAACACTGGGTGAATGGACAGATCTTCTGGCAGCTTTAATATCTCTGCTACAGGGTTGATGATATGTTCTATTGGAAAGTGACCTACATATTTGGGTTTTAATTTACATGGACCCTGGAGTCACATGTTTATTGTGGCCAACCAAACCTGGTCTCCAGTTTTTAGGTCAGTTGTTGTCGGTGTCTGTTAGCATATTTCTCCGTATTCCCTTTAGCCTGATGTAAGTGTATTAACATCAGTTGTTGTGAGTTTGACAGATGTTGTACAAAGTCTTGTGTGGTAGGTACATCTTCAGAAGGTATGACAACATTTTTTGGTAACATACATGGATGTGTGCCTGTTACACTATAAAAGGGGAATACTTCAATTGGCAGAATGCTGGGAGTTATTGTACACAAATTCATCAAATAGTAACAAGGATTTCCACCCTCATGGAGTAGAAGTTAGAAGACATTACATTGTCTGTTCCAAAACCTGATTCACCAGTTCAGTCTCCCCAATGGTTTGTGGGCAGAAAAGAGTCTAGTGTCAGTGTCCATGGATGTGCAAAGTCTGCGCCAAAACCAGGAAATGAATTGTGGGTCTCTGTCCGAAATGATGATGGAGGGAAGACCATGTAACCACACGATGTGTTGGACAAATAACATGGAGAGAGTCTTGGCAGAGGGTAATTGTTTAAGGGTGATAAAGTGTGCCATTTTGGAAAAGAGATCTATTACTACCCAAATAGTATTACAGCCAGTGGAGTTGGGTAAGTCTGTGATAAAGTCCATACTAATAGTGTGCCAGGGATGTGGGGGCAAAGGCGAAGTTCATAAGTGATCTGCAGGAGCAGAATGAGATGTTGTTTTGTGAACATATAGGGCAGGTCTGTATGCATTCATGCACATCTTTGGACACCAAATCCATTGTTGAAAGTTAGCTAGAGTTTTTCTTCTACAGTGACATATAAGGTGGTTCCATGGTAGGGAAGATTGTTATGTATATGATTATCTTTCTGGCTACCCCCAAGGCCATGTCTTCGTGCCTCAGGCTGTGTATGACACTGTTTAGGAATGATTCTTGCTCGCAAAATCCTACAATGTGTCCTGGGACTATGATGTTAAAGGGTATCTGTTCCTTAGAGCCCTGACTTGTGTAACCCCCAACTAGATAGCATATCGGCCTTGGTCTGTTGTGTGCCTGGTTGATAGGTGGTGATGAAATTGTATTCACTGGAAAACAATAACCACCCTATTAGCCTAGTGGTCAATGCTTTTAATGACCTAAGGAATTGGAGATTTTTATGATCAGTGAATATAGTAATGATGTATTGAGCCCCTAGTAAATACTGCTGCCACTCTTGGAAACATAATTTGACTGTCAATAATTCTCATGCAGCAACTGTATAGTCCTGCCCCGCTGGCAATGCATTTTGGGAAAAAATACAACTGGATGCATGTGCCCAGCTGTGCTGTTGCGTTGCAAAGAATACCTCCAACTGCTACCTGAGAGGCTTCTGCCTCCACAAAGTAAGGCTGTGTAGAATCCGGATGTCTGAGTATCGGGCCACGAAAAATCGTTCCTTAAGTAGATTGAAGGCATCATTGGCTTCCTTGGACCGCACAAAGGATACTTTCTTTTTTAAAAGCCTAGTAATTGGACTAACAATATTAGAAAAATGGGTGATAAATCATCTGTAAAAAATTGCAAAACCCAGGGAACCTTGCACCTCCTTAACTGTGGTTGGTGCTGGCCAGTCTAATATTGCCTTAACCTTCTTGCTATCCACGGTTACCGATCCTGGAGACAAGATGTATCCCAGGAATTCAAACCGTTGAGTATGAAATGCACATTTTTCCAATTTAGCAAAAAGGACATGTTCGCGGAGTCTATGTAGTACTTCCTTGACACGGCCTATGTGTTCTGTAATGTTTTGTGAATAAATGAAGATGTTGTCAGTGTATACAACAACACAAACGTCCAGTAAATCTTGCAGAACTTTGTCAATAAAATACTGGAATGCTGCAGGGGAATTTCATTTTCCAAATGGCATGACTGTGTATTCGAATAGTCTGAACTTGGTTCGGAAGGCGTTTCCCATTAGTCATCCTCTTTTACGCAAATAGGATGGCATGCATCACACAGGTCCGACTCCGTGTACACAGTGGATTTCCACACCTGGTCAAGCAAGACTGGGCTTAAAGGCAAAGGATATCTATTCTTCATGATCAATTTATTTAATGCTCTATCATTGATGCATGCCCACAACTCACCATTGTTCTTTGGATGAAGAAGAGCGACGATGATCCAGGTGAGGTGGAGGGACGAATGAACCCTAGTGCTAACAGCTCATCTAGGTATTCTTTTAGATGTTTTGTCTCAGTTTCAGAGAGAGCATAGACACGACTACAAGGGAGTGATGTACCTGGAATTAAGTCAATGTGGCAATCATATTCCCTATGGGGAGGTAATTGAGTAGCTTTTTGCTCGTCAAAGACTTCTCGAAAATCTTGATATTCTACAGGAAGTTGCATCATAAATGCTTGTGTTAAGGCTGCACATGTCGAGGAGATAGAACTTCCTGTGTCTCTTTACAGCAACGGGTTCAACAGTAGTGAGAACCCAGGGTGACCAGACAGAGGGCCCAGTCGATGTTGGGATTGTGAAGTTTAAGCCAAGGGAGCCCTAATATTGCACTAAAGATATGTGTATCAATGAGACCAAAGGTCAAGGTCTCAGTATGCCCATTCTCACATACTAGGATTATTGGTGCAGTTTGATTTATGATCGTCCCAGAAGAGAGCTTGGAGCCATCCACAGCTCTAACCTGTTCAGGTTTGCTTTTCTTTATGTGTGGGATATGTAAAGAACTGGCCAAGGCTAGGACTAAGAAGTTTCCAGTAGCCTCGGAGTCTAGCAGCATAAGAAAAACCTTCCTCTGTTTAAAGGTGGCTAGTATTGTAAAATGTTGTGGAACCATATGTAAGGTGTTTGCCAAGTAATGTGGGGTCTGTTCTAGGGCCACAACCCGCAGGTTGACCCCTGGGTCATTAGGGCTCTCCAGTTTCCCTGTACCAAATCAGATGTCACTGCAACATTCTTACAAATTCCATTTGGTTTGACAGTACACTCTTGAGCAAGGTACCCTGCCTTACCACAATACAAACACAAGTTTAACTTTTTTCTACATTCCTTTTCCTTGGAGGTTAGAGGTACGCACAAGCCGCCTATCAGCACAGGCTCTGTTTTATACTGGTGCTTAGACTCTGCCTCTTTTCACTCAGTTCGTACAACTAATAATTTGGACTCCCCCAGAGACGTTCTCCTTTTCGTTGGATTAACCTATGATCCAACTGGACATCTAAGTCAATAAATTTGGAGCAATCCAACGGGAGATCCAGTATGTGCACTAAGGAATCTTTTAAGTCATCACTAAGCCCTGTATAAAAGAGGGAGGTCCTCATCTCTTCTGGCCACTTGGTTTCTGTACCAGGCTTACAAAAGATTGTAATGTAAATCAGGACATCCTTGTTGCCCTGATGAAAGTTTAATAACTCATATCACTGGTTTGATCAAAAGTATGTTTGGCAAAGAGACAGTGCATCATCTCTTTAAACCTTCCAAAATCATGTAACCCTGGGTCATTATTTTCAATGAATGGATTAGCCCAGTTAGCAGCTGTGCCCCAGAGATAGGATATAATAAAGGCAATTGTAACTGTGTCTCAAGGAAAGATCCCTGTTTTTACAAGAAATTGCAAGTGACACTGACTCCAGAATGCATCATACTTATTCCTGTCCTCAAAAAACCTTTCTGACATAGCCAGGGGCACAGGGACTGGAGTGGTTACAGTTACATGGAATGGATTAAGAGTTCCGGTGGGAGAAGAACCTGTTTGATTCCCTAAATTACCAGAATGCGTCAGTAGAAGAATGGACCGTGTACCTTTGGGAGTTACCTCAGCATCAGATAGCCAGGGCGAATGGCAGGGGTGATATTGCACTAGTTCATCTTTGAACACCAGAGTTTCTTGTCGTGAGGACATTTTGCACATCAGATAGTGCCCTTGCTAATTCTAATATACTTGGAGTTTCCTCCAGCAGGGCCTGAGCTAGGTCTTAAAACTGTCATTGGTCGACTGAGTAACTGAGTGGTGGAAGAAATGACGCACTAACCTGGTCCGACTGTGGAGGTGAGGCTGGATCTCTTATACCCCGGAGGACAGCCCACAATCAAGGAATCCTAAACCCTTAAATCATACACTGCCCCGTGGGGAAGGAGGGTTGGGGCAAAATGAGAAAAGACAAACTTGCGGCACTGGTCCTACTCTGTTGCCTTGGGACACTGGGTAAGAGGTCCTGCACTCCCTGGGCCTTTTGTTTTGGTGTGATTGTAGTGCACTAGAAACAACAGCAAGAATAGTTTATGTAGTTATTCATAATATTGTACACTTACAGGCTTCACTACAAGTACTGCATGAGAGCAGGTACAAATCAAGATTTAAGGCTGGAGTTTCTGAAACTCCCAAGAATCATTTTACATTCAGTTCTCTGTACAAGTTTGTATGCATATATAGTGCGCTCTAATAAATCCTCTCTCGTTCTTATTACAACTATTTGTCAAGAATTACTAGTTGGCGGAATTTAGCTCTGTTATAATTCAAGTTTGGAGTGCCCAATCTGTAGAAAATTTTAGATCGCTAAAGCTATTGAAACAAAGGTAGTGTCTGTTTTCTGGAAAGCAAGCTTTCTCCATTCAGCACTCAGTCTTATAGATAGTCTTAGGTTTAATCTAAGGATTAGTGCACACTAACCGGGGATCAAGTGCCTTGTCTCCCTTACTGAAACTGGAATCCAGAGAAAGCCTTTGTAGCTGTAGCACAGGGAGCCAAAGAGGAATTGCCATGCTGGAAGTGAAGATGACAGAAGCCTCGTAGGCGTCAGGATCACAGGAGCTGCAGGGAGGCTTGTGCTGAGGAAGACTAAAGCACTGGAGGAATCTGGTCAACTCAGGAGGTAAGTGCAGGGATGATGCTTGCTCAGGGCAGGAACGAGGCCAAGCACCGACTCAGGTTTCGGGTGCAGTTTAAATACTCTATGGGTATGGCTGACTCCTGAAAAACATGTGGCTCACATGGGAGACTGGAAGGTTTGAGTGGGCTCTGGGACAGAACACCTGTCAGCCTGATGGTTTTGGCCTTTAATGCAAGCAGGTGCAATCAATTAACATTAGCAGGTGGAGTCAATAAGTAATGGCTGTTGAAACCAATAAACAGAAGAGGGTGGAATCAATTAACATTAGCAGGTGGAGTCAATAAGCCAGGGTGTTTGTAACCAATAAACAGGAAACATGTCTGTTCCTCGAAAGTGTGCAAACCGAAAAACTAATTGAACACCAGTACCAGAATGTTCTTATGGGTTTGTGTGCTCTGGGAAGAGGACTGCCAAAGGGGTTAAGTATAGTGGGAATATGGGGCATGGTGGTGTGTTTAGCAGTTTTCACATCTCGAATCAAGATCCTTTTATCATCTCCTCTTCGAGTCCTTAGTATTTTGCTTTTTGCTTAGTAGACTATGTGACCTGTAAAAAATAAATTATGCAGAAACATGTATCCCTCTACACGGCCACCTTGGAAAAATGCTAGCTGCTCTGCACAAATCAGACTTTAGTCCTGCAGCTCAGCATAAGTGTATCCATGTTTTATATTCCCAAATTGGAACCTGGCAGAGACCTGGGTTACAGATGGCTAATATTTTAAAATAAACAATAGAGACCTAGTGTGTAGATTTAGATGACAAAATGTAATTGTAAAGGCTAATTTCAAAATAACAGCATGCTGTCTTTACATACCTAACATTTTCTGTCAACTTATTTAACATTTTTAACTTGTGTTATCAATTAGCCTAGTCACAGACATAGAATGCACCAGCCATGAGCTACCAGTAGACAGCTTACGGTAAGGTAAAAGTTCCTCCGACATTATTATATGCCATTGAATCGATAAATATGTTGAAATGGGATTTCTTAGAAAAAATGCAAGGTCAGATTTTACGGAAACTTTGTAACTTTAACTCATCTGTTGTGGTACCTGCCTTAAGGTTGGAATTCGGTTTAACAAGTTGCTATGTGCAAGGGCTGGCTAGTGTGATTCAGTGGTACAGCTTATAAAGAGTGAAGAGAACTCTCTGAGGAGTTTTTTGCACACTGAGGGGCATATTTATACTCCGTTTGCGGCGAATGTGCGTAAAATTTTTTGACACACAATCAGCGCAAACGTTGCCCCATATTTAAACACTGACGCCCGAGCCGGCGCAAGGGAAAATTCCGCTATGTGTGTCAGTTTCTGGATGCGGCAATCCGCCCTGCGTTAATGACATGCAGGGTAGGCGTTCCTGTCCAAAAAACGACGCACACAGCCGTGCATCGTATTTATGCTTCCGGGCAAAAAGGACTCCCGGCCGGGAGGCGGAGCAAAAAAATGACGCAAAGCACGAATAGCGTCAAAATGTAATGCCTGGGTCAGGGCAGGCGTTAAAATGGGGCAAACACACCTGTATTTAATCAGAACACACAGAACAAACAACAGAGCAGCAGAGCAGCAGAGCAGCAACAGGGAGACATAGAGGTGATTTTCATTCAGCGTGCACGTAGACGCAGAGCCCTGCAGCAACAACAGCAGCTACAACAACAACAGCAGGGACCCCAAAGGCAGCGAAGAAGGCAGGAGAGGATATTCCGCCCAAGAACAACCCTGCATGGCCTCAGGGAACGGGACATCATCCAGAGGTACCGGTTGAACTGGCAGGCCATTCAGCAGATGCTGAGAAATATTGAACAGCAGTTGGCCCCCACTTTAGTGACACCCCGCACTATCCCAACAGAAACAAAGCTGCTTGCCGTACTTCACCTGCTGGCAAGTGGCTCTTTTCAGACAACTGGTGCCCTGGTTGGTGGAATATCACAACCATCATTCTCTGCATTCCTGCCAAAAGTACTGGATGCCATCATTCGCCTGACACCCCTCCACATCTGCTTCCCTAACACACTGCAGAAGCAGCAGGAAACAAAACAGGGGTTCTACGCCATCAGTGGCTTCCCGCACGTCCTTGGTGCAATCGACTGCACACACGTACGCCTTGTGCCACCTGCTGCGAGTGAACACCTCTACCGCAACAGGAAGCACACACATTCAATCAACGTGCAGGCCATAGTCGATCACCAAGGATTGATCAGCAACGTTGTGGCTAAATATCCTGGGAGTGTATATGACGCATTCATCTTCCGTCACAGCACCATCAACCAACACTTCCAGGATGGACGGTATGGCAATGGACTACTTGTTGGTAAGGACAAAAACCAAACTTATATACACACTGCACAGCAACCCTCTAGGACAAACAACACATACACCACAATAGCAACACCTAGCCAGGAACACACTGAGGTACTCACATCACTAGCCATGTTTCAGAAGTCACCATTGAACCTGTCACACATTTGAATTTACTCTACAGCTTAATGTGAAGACCTTAATGAGTGTGGTTGCCTAAATGTCACCTTGCAAATTGTAAGTCTCACAATAACCTGTACACTAATACATTGCATAAGTTTTAAGGTATGGGATGTCCTGGGTACTTTCACATGAACGTGTTAACTACACTTTCATGTCTCAACTCTGCATGGAACTATCATCTCACCCCCAGTGAAGACACACGGACACCTGTATGACAAGTCACAATGCTAGGGAGGGCACACTGTACTGAAAAAATAAATACATACTGCTGACAAACGGTTAGCCAACAAACACTTGCTCAGCCAAGGAAAAAAACTCAATGCAAAAGTTTTCACCAACAACTATAGGTTGTCACATTAGTACACAAAAGAGTCACAGATAACACAAGACAACTACTGCCATCAAAGATCTGTACAACAGTGCCTCCTACATCTAATTGATCCCATTCTGTGTTTTTCTTTCAGCTGATCAGGGGTATGGCATCCAGCCTTGGATAATGACACCATTTGGGAACCCAAATACTGCTGCAGAGCGGGCATACAATGACGCCCACAAGAGGACACGCAGCATTGTTGAGCGGACCTTTGGTATCCTAAAGTCAAGGTTCCGCTGCCTTGACATAACTGGCGGTAGCCTACTCTATTCCCCAGAGATGGTCTGTAAGATCATACTCAGTTGTGCCATATTGCACAATATTTGTGTAAAAAGGAACATTCCCCTCCTTGAACCGGAACCAGACATGCCTGAGGATGACGAAGAGGAGGATGCTGGCCTGCAACAGGAGGGGGAACAACCTAACACGGCAGCAGGAGTGCGTAGGCGCCAACAGCTTGTCAATACATTTTTTTCATAATTTCTTATAACAACACTTATTGCACTATTGTAAATAAACACAGATAACAAACACCACATCATGCTTTGGCCTATGCATTTCTGACCGCCTTTAGTTTGAAATTGCTGAAGAAGAATGTAGTTTCATTGAGCAAGAATGCTAAAACAATCATCACACCAAAAAAAAACATCACAAATGTGTGCACAGAGGGTAGGATGTCACATGATACATTACCATCCACAGAGGCCAACAGGAGTACAAATGTGGCAATGACACATGCCTGATCCAGACACCTGAGACAGTCTCTCACCCAGCCCAAAAATGTAGATCATTTGTAAGTCTCATCACACGTGTTCAGAGACAGGGTGAGACCATCCATGTGTACGTGACCATGTCCTCAATGGCTTGTCTCAAGTGTTTGATATGAGCAATACCCAATTGGAACAACATTAGCTGCCACTAACTCATGAGGAGACCTTGAAGTTACAGTGACAACATACACCCAGACAGGTGATAGTGGATCCACATTCCCACACACATATAAACATTTGTCATCCAATCAACCAAATATTTGAAAGCAGCCCATCACAGTAGTGTCCCAGTTTGAACCTAGCAGGAAGACTGTAACATGCCACTAAACCAGGTAATGCAGAAAGGGCCACAGACATCAAGAAAATATTTGTCATCAGCACATGAGGAACGCTGAGATTTTGCAAACATAGTCATTGGAAAATGGTATGCCAGATTGCTCCAAATCATCAATAGTGCAAACGTCAAATGGGCTAATGAGATGAATGAATGGTTAACAGTGATTCATACCATATGGCCTTACATTAGCCTGCTGCTGCAGGTTTTGCATAACAGAATAAATAAAAGCCATGGATACATTAGCTAATCTGGATGGGCAAACCCTAGGGTGCTGGGGGCCTAAGTCCACCTCTACCGCCCCCCAAATATACAAGAATCATGTACTTGTGAACTAAACACATGCATAAGGCACATGTGTGGGCTACATGTCAAAAGTAAAACAAAAATCAGAAACACAAATTCATAATAGGACATGGTTAGCCCCATAAAAACTGTAAGTGACTATTGCACTACCTGTTTGGACTATAGATAAAAGCATTACCATCATAATTGTGGACACATTTTTGAGAAGGAATACATCATGGTATCCCATCCATCATTTCAAAATAGCCATCAGCAATTACCCAAAATATGTGTACAAATATGGTTTATACATTGTTTAACGTATCATAAATATTACAGTGTGAATGCCTTCTATACATACAATAACGGACATGTGTCATAGCTAACCACAAATGTGTATCACATAGCACCGTTTGGCCATGACAAATCTCCTTCCCCAAGTTTAAAAAATGAAGACATAATTAAAAAATTGCTCAAATTTCCACGCATACAGCATGGGCGTCATAATTTTTTCACGTACAGGAGTGCACAGAATGCAGAGTCAAATATAAATTTTCATAAATGTTTCTCATATTTAGCCATGAAATTATAATTTTCATTTCATATTTTTTGACTCTGCATTCTGTGCACTCCTGTACGTGGAAAAAATATGACGCCCATGCTGTATGCGTGGTAAATTTGACGCAACATGGACAATATGTTGGACATGTCATGTACCTTATTAATTTATTAATTTTCATATAATATTTTTTGACTCTGCATTATGTGCACTCCTGTACGTGGAAAAAATATGACGCCCATGCTGTATGCGTGGTAAATTTGACGCAACATGGACAATATGTTGGACATGTCATGTACCTTATTAATTTATTAATATTCATATCATATTTTTTGACTCTGCATTATGTGCACTCCTGTACGTGGAAAAAATATGACGCCCATGCTGTATGCGTGGTAAATTTGACGCAACATGGACAATATGTTGGACATGTCATGTACCTTATTAATTTATTAATTTTCATATCATATTTTTTGACTCTGCATTATGTGCACTCCTGTACGTGGAAAAAATATGACGCCCATGCTGTATGCGTGGTAAATTTGACGCAACATGGACAATATGTTGGACATGTCATGTACCTTATTAATTTATTAATATTCATATCATATTTTTTGACTCTGCATTATGTACACTCCTGTACGTGGAAAAAATATGACGCCCATGCTGTATGCGTGGTAAATTTGACGCAACATGGACAATATGTTGGACATGTCATGTACCTTATTAATTTATTAATTTTCATATCATATTTTTTGACTCTGCATTCTGTGCATT
The DNA here is from genome assembly GCF_031143425.1 of Pleurodeles waltl. NCBI lineage: Eukaryota > Metazoa > Chordata > Amphibia > Caudata > Salamandridae > Pleurodeles > Pleurodeles waltl. The sequence goes on along the minus strand of NC_090438.1, from coordinate 707,858,222 downwards.
CCTGTACGTGGAAAAAATATGACGCCCATGCTGTATGCGTGGTAAATTTGACGCAACATGGACAATATGTTGGACATGTCATGTACCTTATTAATTTATTAATTTTCATATCATATAATTTTGATTCTCCATTCTGTACACTCCTGTACGTGGAAAAAATATGACGCCCATGCTGTATGCGTGGTAAATTTGACGCAACATGGACAATATGTTGGACATGTCATGTACCTTATTAATTTATTAATTTTCATATCATATTTTTTGACTCTGCATTCTGTGCACTCCTGTACGTGGAAAAAATATGACGCCCATGCTGTATGCGTGGTAAATTTGACGCAACATGGACAATATGTTGGACATGTCATGTACCTTATTAATTTATTAATATTCATATCATATTTTTTGACTCTGTATTATGTGCAATGTTATGCGTAAAAAAAAAATGACGCACATTGTGTATGCGTGAAAATATGACGCATAACGGGAACATAAAAATGGCGGCCATTTTATGCAGGAAGTGATGTAATAGGATATCCTGTTTACTAAATCTGTACTGGGAGTTAACTTTCACTTTCACTTTGCAGTCTCAGATTTATCTAGACTGTGTGGTTGTGTGAAAGGTGTTGTCCTGTGTTTAACTGCTTTTGTGTCCTGTGTACCTTGTATTTTGTCTTTTTGTGATCCTAGTCTTGTTGCCTAATATTGTCTCAGTCTGTTTAGTCTAGTTTTGTCCAATCCTGTTTTTGTTTGTATTGTCTGTGGGAGTTTGTTCTGGGTAGTATACCTTTGGGGTTAGTTGGGCTATTTTTCTTGTTTTTCTTTTTCCTTCACTACTCTACCTTTCCCCATTTCCCACTTTTACTTGTTTATTTAATTGTGCTCATTTTGTTCTATCAATATGTCAGGTAGGCCTCGCCTTTCCAGGATGGGTGAGGATGAATTGGGGGGATTCATTTGGCTAGTTTGCCATTTCCTCCCACTCATGCTGGAAGCTGGGGGCCGTGTGATACAGGGGTATCACAAGGAGGCACGGAAAGTCCGGTGGGGGAAGGTGCGCCACCATCTGGTCCGGGTGTATGGGAGCATGCGGAATGACCATCAATTAAAGCACCGCTGGGCAGATCTGATATCCAGGGAACAGGACCTGCTGGACCACCTGGGAATCCGGATTGGTGGCCATGTTGGTGAGTACAAATCAATTACATGTGAATAATAGAAATCTGTGTGGGGACATGTGATGATTGTTACCCAATCTGCTAGATAAGTAGCTGACTGTGTGTAATGCTAGGGAAACCTAGGCCCATATTTATACATTTCTATCCCCGATTTTGCGCCACATTTTTACACAAAAACGGCGCCAATTTACGAAATAGAATTGTATTTTATTAGTTTGCGCCGTCTCTGTGTCAAAAAATGATGCAAATGCGGCGCTACAAAAGTATAAATATGGGCCCTAATTTGTATTTGTTGCACAATGTGTAGGAAGACCAATGCTAGCAGTCAGATGGCTCATGTTTTCAACACATACCAGATGCCTGTAGCTGTATGTAATGTAGTGTTGCATTTGTGTCAGACAAGCAACACGTTAATGCCTCTATTTGAACTCTACAGGTCATATTGGCCAGTGAGTAAGTCATGTAGAAACAACATACCTACATATGTTGACGCCATAGCTAGACAGAAAATTGGAAACCCATGATGATGCTATAAATGTGTGTTGCCTTCACGTAACATGAAGTTAGATATGTTGTCCACACATATGTCACATGTGTGTCTGGTTGCTGTGTGTTGAACATGTCCACCTAGCCTGTTTGATTGTGAGGGGTCATGCAGTCCTCAAGTAACCAGCTTTTGGATGTCTCTCTGGGATGCACATGCTGAGATGTATGGAAGACATTATTGTTTGGGCATACTAATGGAGGGGTATCATTGACAACACCTGACTGTCCTGGCCACTGCATGTGTGTAGTAGGGTGTGTAACTGTAGCAGGAGACTCATCCAATGTTAATGTAGGATAAAAATTCATCCATGCAGTATGAGCATGTGGGAAAGTGTATCATTACCATGTCATATTCACACAGTGTCATAGTAACTGCAATTATTTGTCAGTGCACCGAGTCTGAGTATATTCTTCCTTTCATGCTTTACAGGTGGACCAGCACCGTACACCGTGGGAGAGGTGGCACATTTTGAGGACCCCGATACCTACAGTGAGTGTGGCCTGAGTGCTATTTTAATTGCTTGCTAGTGATGCATGATGGACTACTGTGTGTTCAACAGAATTCATGATTTGATGCGCTGGCCGTTCATTGGCATTGTTGCTTTAGTGGGATATCAAATAGCACTTCTGTTTCTGTAAACCAATACTTAGCCATCTCTCAGATTTAGGGGCTGTAGGTCATTCCAGTTGGGCCGCAATGGGGAATGGGATGAGTCATGTGGAATACACTGGTTAATGTAAGACTTGCTCTGGGACTTGGCATGAACTGAGTCTGCATATCAGACTGACATTCTCCCATATAGCTTTGGCAAATGGCTTTGATGAAATGTGCATCTTCCTAGTTGAGGATGCACTGTGTACACTGTAGGTTGGATCTTCCGGGGGCATGTACTTCCACAAGGTGAACTAGAAGTGTGTGTGACTAGAGTGCAATGGCCTAGGTGTTCTGTCGACTCATGATAATGAGTTTTCTTGCTCCTCTGTGTGTGTTGTAAAACATGCCTCACTGATAGTATGTGATGTTGGCCTAAGTCATAGCATTTTGACATGTGTGGATCTTGGATGTGACAATGTTTGGCTGACTCCAACGTGTTGTGTGTGAAGGCACATACTTGTTGAACTTTCTATACACTCCTGGGTGTGCATTGAACATGGGGTTGTTGGTTGTTCTTCCCACACCACCCTCAAAGACTGCCATGTTAATGTTAATGTGAAACAGGGTACCTAGGACTGTAGCAACCAGTATGTTACACGTACTTGTGACCTTTTGCGACTTGATTTAGAACCTAGGGCCAGATGTAGCAAACTGTTTTCAAGTTGCAAATGGCATAAATTGCTCTTTGTGAGTTGCAAACGTCTGTTTGCAATGCAGAAATGTATTTTGTGATTCTGAACATACTTGCAAAATGCATTTCCAACTCGCAAATAGGAAGGGGTTTTCCTGTCCTATTTGCGACTCGCAGTGGTATGCAATTCCATTTGCAACCGAGTACGTGGTCGCAAAGGGAGTCGCAGTTACCATCCACTTGAAGTGGATGGTAACCCACTTGCTAACTGGAAGGGGTCCCCATAGGAACCCTTCCCCTTTGTGAGTGGACCTAAAAAAATTTTACTAAACAGCCAGTGGTCCAAGGGACCACTACCTGCCCTGAAATAATCCAAGATTGAAGATTTTGTTTTTTTTGCTAAGTGCAGCTCGTTTTCCTTTCAGGTAAACGGCCTACACTTGGGGAAAAAAAACAGCTTTATTTAAAAGCAGTCACGGCCATGGAGGTCTGCTGTTCCCAGCAGGCCTCCATCCCCGTGAGTGCCCATAGTCGCTAAGGGGGCGCAACTTGGGACCCACCTCATTGATGTTAATGAGGTGGGTCTTAGCGACCCCATAGCGACTCGCAGACGGTGTCGGAGACACCGTTCTGCATAGCAAATTGCAAGTCGCAAATTTCCATCTTCCTACATCTGGCCCTTAGTGTACACATTCGGTTATGGCCCATGGGTTCAATATTAGCACACAACAAATTACAAATGGCATTGAGTGAGGATTGTGATAGTTATCACATAGAGTGACATATGTAGTGAAGTCAGTATGCGGAAGAGGTGCAGCCATAATGTCAGATGCCTTAGGTATAATTTGGATGAGTAGTTTAGGGTGATGTCATCCATCATGCAGAGACATGGATATGCTAGGTGTGATATGCCCTTATGTATGCAGGCTTCACATGTACTTCCTCTGAGCCTTTCAGTGAACTATGTTGTGACAATTGCTGCAACCAATACATTTCTAGTAATGTACAAATAACCCATTGTGCTATTCCACCCAATGCAATTCCAAAGGTAAATATTTGCCTTTTCTCTTCACAGCTGCAAACATGAGTGCCGCAGATCGACACCATTTTGAGAGGCGTGCCATGAGATACAGGCACATCCTGCAGGTGCAGTGTGGGTACCGGAGGATGGCCCGCAAATATCATTTGGATCGGGCCTCCGGGGCGTGGTGGGCCACACCACAGGCTCCGCCTACATTGCCAACAACAGCCACCAACACCACATCCACCAGGTTTCACCAAGTGGCCCCAGCAACGTCGGGAACAATAGACCCTGGCTCTTCCTCCAGTCCTGGACCCAGCTGTGTCGTAATACCAGGACAGTCCAGTGGGCAGCCAACTCCTGGCACAACCTTAACCTCGGCCGGCACACAAACAACATCAGCCCCTCCTGTGGACCCAGCCGCATTCCTGGCATTAAGTCGAAAATTGGACAAGCTTGTCAATAAGGTGGACAACCTGAGCCAGGATGTGGCCTATATTAAAAAAAGGGTCAGCTCCATCAGACGGACCCTACGGAGGGCGAACCTGTAGGACTTTTGCCCTGTTGAACTTTTACCCCTCCCCTCTCTCCTCTTTCCTATTTTCTACTGATAGTTGGGTTTTGGGGATTAGTATTAGGTTAGTATAGGTAATTACCTTAGTTAGTGTTAGGGAAGAGGGTGGGGGGTCCTTATTCTTTCTATCTTTTTTTTTTGTGTGGGTGGGTGGGTGGGGGGCAATGTTGGGATTCCTGTTTAAAAAAAAAAAAAAAAATTAAAGTCTACAAAAAATTACAAAAAAATATATGTTTGTTTAGGATAGTATAGTATGTGTGTAGGTTAGTAAGTGTTGTCCTGCATGTGTCCTGTCTCATAATGGTGGGTGGGGGGTTGATGTTTAGATCGTTTCGTTACATGTGTAGAGTAAGTTTAGCTTAGGTTAGTTAGGGACAGTTGTGGGTTAGTAGTAGTCAGGTTAGATTAGTGTAGGTTTACCTTTCCCTTAGTTGCCTCTTGTGTTACTCAATAGAAATAAATATATAGTTAACCCTTTACATGATGCGTTAGGTGCTACTTTATCATGGCCTTGACATCAGTGTAGCTGAATGTTTTAGTATGACATTTGTGTCCTATGCTCGCCATCCCCAGGAAATTGAGGTTTAACATGCCAGCTACCCGTGTGCTAACTTGGTAAGTATCCACCATTTGGGAGAACCACCATTGGTAGTTTGCATTGATCACCAAGGTTTTGTGTTGGTATGTATCCTACTTCACAAAGAGTGCTTCCAGACTTGTTATTGTGGGTAAATTGATAGGTCGGACTGCAGTGTGAAGTTCAGGGAGATCTTTGTAGATGAGGAGTTGTTCACACTCTTGTCTTGTTGCTTTCATTGCTGACCTACATCATGTGTGTACTAATTCTGCATGACTTTCCTTCATGTAAGTATACTCCGAAAGGGTGATTGATGCAGTGTTCTTTGTTAATGTTTCCTTACATTTTGCAGCATAATTTCTTGTTTTAGTATTGCATGGTGCCTACATTTCTCAGCCACCATTAGTTGTCTAGAATAGCTATAGATGGTGCATCATTCTGTCCAACACAGCATGATTGTGTGTGCTTAGTCCTTTCATCAGTTATTTTCCTCAGTATGGTAAGGCTATGATGCAATCCTGGCCACTGCACAGATATTTCAGAATACATGATATCAGGACAGTAGAATTGACAATCTACATGGTTGCCACACAGGCACTTTGGAGTTAGGTACTGCACAGTTGAAGTGTGAAATAACACAGAGACATAATAGGTGTGCAAGTGCTATTTATTTATAGGTGCTGTAGTGCAAAATGTCCATTCACCATGTTTGCTGGGTCCGTTCTGGTGCATTCTTACATGGTGATCCTACAGAAGGGGTGTGGATGATGCTCCTGACATGCTGGGGTGATGTCACAGACAGTGCAGAGGGACAGGAATTGGCAAATAGTAGGAGAGAGACATTCACTGGCAATGGGGACAAGTCATACAGTGGATTGCAGAACAGTCATTGAGTGTAGTTGTAGTGAGACTGGCATTTGACAAAACGTAGGACCTTGGTCAAAGTAGGCCATGGTGCAGGGACTAGTGCTTCCGGGTACTCTTCCGTGAGAATGTTATCTGTTCCATGTCTTCTTCTTCTGATGTGTGTGTTGCCTGGTTTGTCCTTGTTGTTGTAGGTTGTGAAGGGGCAACACACACCTCAGTGTTAGAAGACATGGAGGCAGACATCCCGGGGGCTGCTCCCTGTGGAGTTCTTAAGGGCAGTACTGCAGCAAGGAGGGCCTGCTGGTTTTTGAGAATGGCAGCCACATCACGATGGTAGGCAGCCAGGTCGGCCCTGAGGGGTTCTATGTTACATTCGTGCACACGTTGACTGGATTGCAGTTGTAGGTGTTGTGTCAACTGGATGACAGCTGTGCTGATTTCCTTCTGTGTTTTGGCAAGTTCCTGCAAGAGAGATGTTAGGGCTTGCATAGCAGCTGCCTGATCAGCAGAAGACATCATGCACGAACGCACCCCCTCAAGGCTGGCTGCCATAGTTTGCATCCCCACCCGCACCTCCTTGGCCAGCTCCCGCTGTACCCCAACGACGGTTCTTTCGAAGATGGTGCCAGTGTCGTCAGAGTCCTCAGCTGTGTTGGAGCTGGCAGGTCTTACAATTGGGGTGCGGGTGGTTCTACTGTGGTGGCTGCTTCTTCTGTGCTCCTCCTTGTGACTGAAGGTGGGGTTTGGAGGCTTTCAGGGACCATTTGGATGGTCTCCTGTGGAATGTTTATGGACTCGTCATCCATGTCATCAGGGAAATCAGGGACAGGCATATCGGCAGGAGATCCATGTGCCTCTACAATGAAACAGGGTACAATTAGTGTGTCTGTGTTGTGACAATTTTGCACTAAGATACAAGCCTTTGGATGCCTTAACTTTGCGCTCTGTTTTTGTCTTGGTATCTGCTGTCCTTCATATGGGCATTGTTGTAGGCCTATGGCCCACCTGTGTGTCACATGTATGATATAGAGCTATCAGACTTGTCTGTCTAATCGCCTCTAGGTGTTGCTTTGTAAAAATTTAGGAATAGGCATGTTTTTGTCCTACTCCTCCCTCCGTGTTTAACTATTCTTATGGAGGGACATTTTGTTGGGTGGGCTCTCATTATCCTACATGAGATTACTGGCTTTCTAGGCAGCAGGATAGCTAATGGTGTGGGGGACTAAGTCTGACCCACTTGTAAATAACTCGGTCACCCTGATTCTTTCTTTTTGCTCTGGCTAACTAGCAGTGCCTCTGGTCTCCCACAGCAAAGGAATGATTAGACATCCGAGCGCATGACATCTTTGGAACTTCTCAGGGAAGTCGTGGTCACTCAGATCCTACACAATTCTCTCTTTTCCAGTATGATCTCATACACAAATGACAAAGACAGTATTTGTTTAATATGATGATTTCATTGTACAACTGACTTGTAGATATTTAGGTGTGAGCCACAATAACCCAAACAATACAAACTGTTAGAATTGAAATAGTCAGCAGGAGAGTAAAACATTAGTACAAAGCTATCATGGTTCCTAACTGTTTCTACTATCCCTCTGCTTGTTCTATTTATAGCACAGCATGTTAAGCTTCGAGCTTGCCTGTCTGAATCACTGGGGAGACATCATCCCTCATATCAGAGCAATGGCCTGTGATCTGGTTCTGCATCTGCAGCAAGACAGGCAGCGTCTAGTTGTGGTTCTCTGTTTGGAAACTCCCTCTTGCGTGTCTTGGGACAAGGAAGTGATTTTATAAGTAATATGTCATCGTGATGACAAAGTATCCCTACGCAGGAATGCCAAATCTTAACCCCTACCACGTCTATCGGCAATGTACCAGACTGTATCCTTGACTGGGGCACAGAGTGAATATGTTCTGGCAAACTCCAGTGCTGAAGTAGGCAAAACAGTGTGATTTGACTAATACACAACACCGTAGGACTGGCTATTTGCTAAATTAACTGATAGGAAGCCTAATAAAAAGCATTTAGTGCAAAGTGCTCTGAGGCTCTTAGATGTGAGCAAATGCGTTAAAGTACATTCAGGGCAAGGTGCACAAAGGCCTAAAGCCTGAAGCTAATGCGCAAAGTATACGTTACACTTACAACACTACACTTTGACTGACTGTGGGTGTTGTGAATGCCCTGCCAGCACACTTGCCTCTCAGGACCTGCCCCAAACACTTTTTATTCACATTGCCCGAAATGTACATGTGACGTGGCATATCCTATGCATGTCAATGTTAGGATGTGGTATGGATGTAAACATTGTTGATGTTTGAAGATGATGTTGGGTCATGTGTGTTTAATTGGATTGGCCTGTTTATCGTATGAAGGTTCTATTTGGTTGTCAGACTGTGCAGGTGTGTTTCAGTGACCAGTTGCCTGTGTCCCCTCCTCAATGTTGTTGTCTGAGCAGTATGACATTAGTGATGTTGCCTTGTTAGCCAGGTACGTGAGAGACCCTGACGTATGCAGCATGTGTGTGCCCTTAGTGCTGTGTGGCTCCTATTGCTGTTTACTTTGGCTTATGTATGTGTCAAGTATGGACATTCGGCATTTGAGTGTACTGCTGCCTTTGTCTTATTTCTATGAATAGTTGCAGATGTCATCCTCACCCCCTAATTTAGGTATTTATGTTCCATGGGGAGGTTCCTGCCATTTGGTACTATAGCTGCACAGAGATGAGAGGTGTTATTGTCAACTGTTGTGGCAGTTACATTGCAGTTGTTGTTTTGGCTACTGCATTACTGATAGGGACCTAGTTGATGTAGGATAGATTTTGCAAGACAAGTGCCTGGATGTGAGTTTGACGTAGTGGCCTTCACACCTGTCGCTGCTTTCCCTTGGCTCTATTGTTGTACTTACAGGATGGCCCCATGGGACTGTTGTTGGTGCTGTATTTTGTCGTGCCCCAGATTCAGTCTGTGCTGGGCATGCCCCCCTGCCGTGCCCTTTTACCCATGCCACTTCATATATGTGCTGACTTACATGCATTGTGTAGTAGGTATCCCCCCCCCTGCTTACAGTCCCCATTATTGCATTTTAATTCCCCATGCGACTTACCCTGCATGTGCGTTGTGTCGTAGTAGTCTGCGCTGTCCTGTCCTTGAATCCCTGTGACGATCTCCTCAGGGATGATGGCTGCGACCATCTCCTCCATGTGGTCCAGGGCCTCCTGGTGTGCTGGACTCCCCCCTCCAGTCTGCATTGCTGCCTTCCTGTTCCTGACCATTTTTTCTTTTGTCCTACGTTTGCAGTCATGCCAGCGTTTCTTACACTCGGTGACTGTCCGGCGTTGTTCAGCCACACTGTTGATCTTGTCCACAATTTGTTTCTATATGGCCTCTCTCCTACTGATAGGCAATTTAGAGGTGATGAACAATTGGTGCTGGTGTTCCGTCACCTCTTTCACCAGGATTTCCTGCTCCTCTGCACTGAAGCGACACTTTCTTTTTTTTCTGAAAATGTCCTGGTTCCGGTATGGATCCTCCTGGCTGGTTCCTGGTCTGCTGTCATCTTCCTGGGGTCTGTAGTGGCATCTGGGATCCATTTTGGCTCTCCTCTGCTGAAAGGGCAGTTTTCGCTGGTAAATTTGACGCAATAGCGTAAAAAAAAACAACGCTTTCCGGGTTGCACTGTCATAAATCGACCCACAGTGATTTGCGTCGCGTTAACGTTGGTTTCCTTTACGACGTGACGCCGCTGTGTGCGTCACGAAATAATGACTCCCACCTGTTGGTTGCGCCGCCGTGCGTCAAAGTATAAATTTGACGCCCGCACGGTGCTTCGAAATGGCGTTAGCCGGCGCTAATTTTTTTGACGCAAAACTGCGTTAGCGCAGTTTTGCGTCAAAAAGTATAAATATGGCCCTGAAAGTTTTGCCTTAGAACTAGGGAAATATACATTTTCCAGGGACTTTGCCCATGTACTAAACCAATTTGATCTACAGGAAGCTACAGTGGCATCGCTCCCGCACACGCAGACTAAATGTTTCTTAAAGGATGCCTCCTGTCTTATTAGTCAACAAGTGGACATAACATATCTCTACCTGCCACTCCAAGGTAGCTGAGCAGTACCTGTCTTGGAATCTGGAGCATAATCTTTGCCACTTCTGAACATTATTAAGAATGAATTTGCTCCCGCTAAATGTGCTACTAGCGATTTGGTCTTATTCCGGAGATAAAGGGAAAGTGTGCAATTTGAGCAATATGGCTATACAGGATTTTAGGGCCATATGTACGAACACATTTTCCCATTGACACAGAATGGGAAAAACCCTTTTGATACATCTGGCCCTTAGTCATGTGTTTTTTGTTTGCCCCACACTGATTCTTCTATGCAGCCACATTTTAGGAAAATGTTTTTAAAGTATAATTTTAAGTCAGTTGTGTTTTTAAAGTGTATAATAAGGTGTCGGAATATTTGGTTTCATGTGGACTCTATTTTGAGTTCCAGAACAGAAAACAATTAACTGAATTGAATTGAGATGACAGCTTATGGTCATTCCTGTGCAGTGCACAGCTTTCACTCACATATGTGCCCCTCCACCACATGAAGTACATCTTTTAAAGCAACATTGTATATCTTAAGGATTTTATTGTTTACATGGCTGTTTTGTTGTGGTGTTACAACAAATGAATAAAGCTATCCTGTTATTTTCCTCTGAAAGGTTTGACAGCAGGTTAGTGCAAGGTCATGATGTTGCCATCAGCGATATCCCTTCACAGTTTCTGTATTTTTTCCAATTTATCCAGTTCTATCTAGTAACCATAAGAGGTATTGATAACTGTCACATCATGAACTTGCACTTATCAACTCTGAGTCCAGTGCTGAGGAACTGACATATCAAAAGAGACTGACAGAACCTGGGCAGCCTGGGTAACATATCAGTTTGGGTCTGACAGTGAAATTACATTTGCCGCCAGCTGAATTCCTTTAAGGGTGTTTTCATGAGCTTGATAACAACTGCTCACTGCAAGGCCAAACAAAGCTGATTCCAAGTAAAGAAGCAACTTCCAGAGATTCTTAAACCTTAAGGCACTTTAGGCAGTGGTGCAAAACGTATGATTTTGCAGTGGAAAAAACAAGCATAGGATAATATTTTTGATGTAAAAATAGATTTTTATTTTGAACTGTTTTGAATTTCCTGTAAAATAAAATAGAAATTCTGGGGTATTTGGACAATGTTGTCAAAAATAAAAATATTATATTGCAGAATTGATCTTTTTTACTTCTTTAATTCACTTTCTCCTCACCCTCGGCAATGACAACTTTGCTGCAAGTGACTTCCTGTTGACTAGTTGCAAGGCAGAGGTTTTGCGGCTCAGAAGTACCAGCTGGGCCGGACGGGGGTCTCACTCTGGCTCAGCGCTCTTTGCCTCACCCACAGTTCTAGGCATTCTAGGGTTGGTGGGTAGGTCCTCAGCTCAAACTTGTTGGCAAACACGCTTTTAGACTTAGACAGCCAGTTCAGGTCTCCGGTTCCATATATGCACACATCCCTAACATAATGACCTGTAAAAGAAAGAAAGAAATTACGCCCGTTAATGCATTGCTGCGAATGAAAGATCAATAACGATAGTTATACAAGTGTTGTACATCATATGTAAACGCTAGGTCAAACCATGCCAGCACCCAACTGTGCTATTCATTTAATCATGTTGCTAAATATATTTAACAGGCAACAACATATTTATTTTAGTAGGGTTGACTGAGACACATGTAGCTGTCTGTTAAATCTTATGCCAACAAACACTGACAAAGGGATTAGGTCTGTCTCATGTTCAAACACGGCATGTATCAATACTGACATGCAGTGTCGCAGCAAAACACTTACAGACAGCTGTAAATACTCGCACATCAATATCCATATAGTCACAAATAGGCATACAGTGACCAATGCACGACCAAAAAATACATATTTGATTACTCACAACCAAATCATATATCTAGGTTCAGTTCACATGAAGAAAAGAGCAAACCACCACCTGGCACTCGCACACGGACGTAACCACACACCACCAGATATAAAGACACATAACGTACACAATGCACATAGATCACCAGACCTACAAAAGCATGAAAACACTCAGACCTAAAGGTACCCACAAACCATAACTATAAGCATGGCAGAAACACATCCGCCCTCTTACATACAAGCAACGCACAAAGAATGACAAAAACAAGCACATGCAGCTACCTGGATGGGTAATGCATATCTGCATTGATGCTTGAGTGTGGGTGGATGCAGGATCGCTGAATGATTGCATTACTCTGAGTGGAAAAGTGGATGCCTAGATAAATAGTGTGAAATATACATGAGTAGAAGGAGGAATACGTTTGTGGTTCGATGGAGGGGCGAATATATGAGAGTGCATGTGTGAAGAGACAGATTGGGAAATAAAAGCCTAGTACTCGGTGGGTGGATAGTGCATTAATTCATATATTAATGCACGCAGTTATTACTGTAATCACACATATATTCAAATATGCACTATAGAGATAAATGACTATCCACTCCTGCAAGCCATGCATTCCTCAGTTAATGCACTCAATCACTCATCAATACATGCCTTTATTTGCCCAGTCATCCTTCCACACGCCTATCCATCCATCCACCTATGCATCCATGTATCCATCCATTCAACGAAACATTGCCTCATTTCCACATTCACTCACTCACCAATACACATTGCGTGCGCACACACACACACACCCACACACACTCAAACACTGATTCCTGCATTTATTTCCCGAAATACGTAATCACCACTATTATGTGCATTTACAGGAGAAGTTCATATGCACATAAAATAGTGCTAAAAAGCCTCTTTGAGATAGGCCACTGCCTAGTGTAAAACAGTCTTCTACTCCAGGACCTGCATAGAGAAGTGTAGAAAAACCCCTTTATGTGCAAACAGCTCAGATATAAACAAAAAGGTATATAATGCCTGCATTATGCAAATAGTCCTACTAAATACTCGTTTCATGAAATGTAAAAGCCAGTGCTTCGTGAGAAATATCTATAAATCTCTACAATATGTAGAAAAACATTAAATAAATACATGGGATATGCAGAAATGGTGCAGCGACCAAAGGCCCTCACCCCTGGAAGGTCTGCTGCTGTCATATTCATTCTGTGGGCACATTTACTGTGCGAAATATAACTTTGCAATTTAACCACCATTTGTATTTTCACCACAAACTTGAAATCCATTGCATAACATCTAATGACATTCTAAAAATTATCACTTAACCTCTCCACGTTTATTTGTGGAACCGCAGCAGAGGTTCCGGAACTTAGAACTTTAAACAAACACCTGGACAATAAGGAAGCTTTATAAGTATAAATCGCTCCCCATGGTCAAACAATGCGCACTCTAGGAAGCATGTGACTGCAGCCTCTACTGCAGCTCAGGGGAAACATTTCCAGCTGGGGCACCAGATGCGAAGAAAAACCGAATAGTTCACGGCCGTTATGCGCAAAAATGTGCCAATAAATATAATTGTTTGTACTTGTGACTTGGTTGTGAATTATATTATAGGGTCTGCTAGGTATAATTTCACCAAGGGGTGGACTGGGAATAATGCAGCGAATTATTTAGAGTTTGTGGATGTATGACATCTGTAAAAAAAATGGACAGATGTTCTAGTGCACACTATTTTAGAGTGTACAGCTGTAGTGCTTTATATTAACATTTTATTCAATACTTAAGGCACATACACTGTGGTTTGCTTATGCAATGTATTCAATGTAATTTCTGTACTGTATGCTTTCTTATTGCATTCATGCATTATACTACGAAGTGTTCTGCTGTTGATGTTCAATTGAGGTTCTAAATTTTATTACAAGACCTGAGGCTCATATTATGCAGTCTTTTCTTGCTTTAATTTTTAACAGCAGCCAAGTAAAAACTACAGTACCCAGAATAAAGAAAACTACAACGATGACATCATAGCTGCAACAGCCAATAGGATAACATACAGCAATACTAATATCTTAACTGCGAGCAACAAGTCCTCTTTTCTTGCTGCTCGCAGTCAAGATAAGTACCTTCTTTGTTTACTCGATATTTTTATTGTGTTAACTGTCTTCTATGGGTTACATATGATTCTTTAACAGCGCGTTCGTACCTAACCTTAAAACGCGCGTCTTCCTTTCTTGTTGAAGCGCGTCTTTCAACGGTCGTTTTTTGGCCATTGAAGATGCGCGCGTGCACGCGCGTCCATTCTTTGCATTCTCGTCATACCGGCATACCTTTTGAGCAGCGCTCATGCCGCGTCTATATTTCCCGGTATTTCTTATAGTTTCGAGCACATTTCGCTCGTTTTCTTCTTCCCGGCTGCCTTTTTTCTCCTCAGTCAGCCGCTCTGACGTTTGGAGTCAATCGGCTTCTGCCTTTCCTGGCAGTACCGCCCCTATTTCCTGGTTCCTGCCCCTTCAGCCACTCCCTCCCACTTTCTTCATATTTAACCCCTGTTTCCCCAGTTTCAGTTTTAGGTTTATTTTATTTTAATTATATATTTATATATTTATTTTCATATACTGATTTTTAATATATTTTATTGGTTTTCCTCATTATGGTTGAGGAAGAAGATTCTCAACTCTTTCAAGAGAATTTAAAGTCCTTCATTAAGGACTCTGTACAACAGGCAGTGACTGTTTCCATGTCAGATATTACAAAGAATTTGGAAGCCTCCTTTTCCAAAATTATGTCCTCTTCCAAGCTGCCTGTTAATAAAGGCAAGAAACGTGCGGCCACCCTCCCAGGGCCGTCCAAAGGCGTTTCCTCTGGTCCTTCCATCCGAGAGGTCACTAAATCGGGTCCCCCTTCTTCTCCAGTGCATGTTTCACATTTGAGAGACACAGATGATGACGATGATGATTCTAGTCATGATGACGACATGGACGGATCGGCAGATCCATTTTTGTGTGGGCCTTTGGAGAAAAGGCGTAAAATTTCTCCGAGTGACGGTGGTGCCGTTCACCCTGTGTCTCATGTTTTGGTTGACCATGCTGGCGAACCCTTATTCGACCCTTCCTTCATGGTTCATCCAAATTCAAAGGAGTGGTATCCATCCGATCATGTGGCTGATTATGTTTCTTTCTTTTTACGCCATCCCCTCGACAAAGCCACTCGCAATAAGCTTAAGTCGGAGTGTCCCCGTCCCTCACTACCAGATAACATTACGGCAACCCCAGTTATTGATCCCAACATGCTGATGTTTTTTACCAAATTCGGCAAGGATCCCAAGAAGGGCGTTGATAGAGCTTGGTCAGGTTGTCAAGACAAGCTCCTGGATTTGGTGGGTCCTCTCACTAGAGTCTTTGACTTGGCGGAAGAGGCTAAAATGGACAACAGTCCTATAGATCCTGAGGTTCTTTCAAACTGGGCGCAACGCGCTATCTGCATGCTGGGGAATGCCAATACTCAGCTATCTATTGAGAGGAGGAAGAGTCTACTTTTGAAAATTGATCCCAAATTAGCCTCCTTAGCCTCTAAGGATGATGGCCCGTTGGCTAAGGGCCAATTATTCGGGGATTCTTTCATTAAAGATCTGGGGAAATATGTGTCCACCTTTGCCTCCCTGGACAAGGCCCAGCTTTCTATGAAAAAGATTTTTTCATCTCGGGTTTTTGCCAGGGCCGGCAAAGGCAGGAGTCGCTTTGCTGGCCGCTCCATCAGAGGCCAATACGCCAGCAGAGACTCCTACAGTCAGCAATCCCAGCTTGAGTCCTATACAGGATATAAACCAAGGTTCTATCCCCGTCGGTCAAGAGGCTACCGGCAGCGAGGCTACGCCAACAGAGGAGATCAAACCTCCGGTAAGTGTTTCCGTTTCTGGCCTTCCTCCAGTAGGAGGCAGACTGGCTCTGTTCCTCAATTCATGGTTTTCTCTCACCTCAGATCCCTGGGTAATTCAATCCATCCAAGGTTACCTGTTAGAATTTTATCAAACCCCAATTCAATCCCGCGTTCCTCTGCCACTAGTTTTTTCCCAAGATCAAACCGAGTGTTTGCGCGTCGAAATCCACTCTCTCCTTTCCAAACGCGCGATAGAACCCATTCAGTTCGACCCTTCGGGTTTTCTCAGCACCATCTTCCTCGTCCAAAAGAAAAATCAGAAATTTCGTCTGGTGTTGAACCTAAAGGCTTTCAACAATTTTATAGTTTATCGACACTTCAAGATGGAAACTATTCTCCACCTCAGAGACATTCTGCTTCGGCACGATTGGCTGGTCAGATTAGATCTTCAGGATGCCTACCTCACAGTGCCAATTCATCAATCACACAGGAAATTCCTTCAGTTCCAGTAGCTAGACTCTTTCTACCAATTCAGAGTTCTTCCCTTCGGGCTTTCTTCCGCACCTTGGTGTTTCACCAAAATTCTCAAACCCGTCGCAGCCTTTCTCCGTTCTCACGGGGTTCGTCTAATCCTTTATTTAGACGACTTTTTGTTGATGGTGCAAGACAAACGTTTGCTTCTAAACCATCTTCAACTTTGTCAGAACCTACTTCTCAGCCTAGGTTTTCTTATCAATGTACAGAAGTCGGTCCTAATTCCGACTCAAAAGTTGGAGTTTCTTGGTTTTCTAATAGACACTACTCTGTCGGTGTTGCAACTCCCTCAACACAAAGTATCCCTAATCAAGAAAGAGATTCGTCAATCCCTATCTCTCCCTCATATCTCCCTCAGGACTCTGGCGCGTCTAGTAGGCCTTTTGGCTTCTTCTATCCAAGCCATCTTCCCAGGTCCTTTACATTACCGCGCCCTTCAGCGGCTCAAAATCCGTCATCTTCACAAGGGTCTCGCTTATTCGGATCCTTTGGTTTTAGACGCCGAATCCAAAGAAGAACTTCTGTGGTGGTTGACACACCTAGATGCCTGGAACGGCAGAACTATCTTCTCTGCCGCCCCAGATCTTGTATTAGAATCCGATGCAAGTCGGACTGGTTGGGGCGCAAGATGTGGTCAGTTCTTGACTGGGGGCGCATGGTCTCTGAAGGAGTCCTTCTTGCACATCAACAGTTTAGAGGTGCTTGCAGGTACCTTTGCCATCCGCACTTTTGCAAAAAACAGAGTAAGTTGCACCTTCCTCCTCAGGATGGACAATTTGTCCGCGGTCAGGTATATCAACCACCTAGGAGGTACCAAATCCAAGATTCTATCCACTTTGGCGAAGCATCTTTGGGAGTATTGTCTTCCTCGTCGCATCTCGGTCAAGGCAGTGTTTCTGCCAGGCAGGCTGAACACAGTAGCGGATTGGTATTCCAGACATCTTCACGATTCCAGCGATTGGCAATTGCACCCTTCAGTATTCAGGCGTCTTTCTTCCATCTTTGGCGAAATGTACATAGATCTTTTCGCTTCTCGCCTCAACTCTCACCTTCCTTCCTATTTCAGTGGGAGGCCAGATCCGCAGGCTCTAGCCACAGATGCCTTCCTTCAGACTTGGCCGTCTTCCCTTCTTTATGCATTTCCTCCCTTCCTTTTCATTCCCCGGGTTCTGGCTCAAGTACGCAGACAACTGTCCACTCTGGTGATTGTAACTCCTTTCTGGCAGACCCAACCATGGTACCCAACTCTCTTGGAGTTGGCAATCGATCGGCCCATCTGGCTTCCTCACTTTCCCGACCTCCTCTTGGATCCCCAAGGCCAACAACATCAGTTAGTTCTCAACAGCTCCTTGTTTCTCATAGCCTGGAGAATTTCGGGCCGTCCTGGAGAACCCCAGGAATTTCGGAAGATGCTGCTAGACTCATCCAGCAGGCCAGGGCCCCTGGAACCTCCAGAGCCTATAAATCCGCTTGGGCCCTTTGGAGCATGTGGTGTTTGGACAGGAATTCAGATCCCTTTTCGGCGAATGTAGTTTTAGTTATAAATTTCCTGGCTTCTTTGGCCTCTCAAGGTAAGGCCAATCGCACTATTAACATGTACAGATCTGCCATCTCTGCGGAGCATCAAAGAGTTGATGGTAGGCCAATTGGGGAACATCCTCTCGTCTGCCAATTATTAAAGGGAGTAAGATACGTTTTTCCACCGTCTCCTAGATATAATGTCATGTGGGATGTAAATCTAGTATTACGATTTCTCACCTCTTGGCCTAATAATGATTTGCTATCTCTCAAACAGCTTTCGGCCAAGTTAACCATGCTCTTATGTCTGGTTTCTATCAAACGGGTCTCAGACGTTAAAGCGTTGGATGTTTCTTCCTTTTTCTTCTCCCCCCTTGGTGTTTCTTTCCAGGTCAAGAGACGTACGAAAACTAATTTAGCTTGTGTTAATTATCCATTTTTTCCCTCTCAACCCAAACTATGTGTTGGAAATTGTCTCAAAACTTATGTGACTCGTACTGCAGATTTGAGATCGTCCTCTGCCTCCCAGTTGCTTATTTCCTTTCAGAAACCACATAACCCTGTTTCTTCCCCTACTCTGGCTCGTTGGGTTAAATGGGTCATGTCTTTAGCTGGCATTGATATAAATTCCTTCGGTGCCCATTCGGCCAGAGGTGCTATGGCCTCTCGCGCCTTTTGGGCAGGATCCTCTCTTCAGGATATTCTCAAGTCTGCAGACTGGTCGAATGAAAGTACGTTTAGAACTTTGTATTGTAAACCAATTTCTCATGTTTCAGATTCAGTCATTGCTATGCTTTGAACATGCATAATATGAGCCTCCGGTCTTGTAATAAAATTGAGATTTTCCTAGCCTTGGTGTCTGAAAGGCTAGATTTTATTAAAGACACGGAGGCGAGTATTATCCCACCACTATTTTAACCCGCCCTGTATCTTTCTTTCAGTGCCAACTCCCTCTTCCAGCGTTGGCTCGACATGATGCACACGAACAACTCTTACCGATTTTGGATTCGCCCGGCAACGTCTATTCCTCCCGGATGGCTCTCCACTTTCGCCATATTCAAGATTGTTGCATGGACATTGTGACTTTGGTTTCTATTTTCTATGCCGTTTTGTTTGTTACTTCTCCTCTTTAGTTTTGAATCAAGAAAAGAGGACTTGTTACTCGCAGTTAAGATATTAGTATTGCTGTATGTTATCCTATTGGCTGTTGCAGCTATGATGTCATCGTTGTAGTTTTCTTTATTCTGGGTACTGTAGTTTTTACTTGGCTGCTGTTAAAAATTAAAGCAAGAAAAGACTGCATAATACTCGCCTCCGTGTCTTTAATAAAATCTAGCCTTTCAGACACCAAGGCTAGGAAAATCTCAATTCTAAACGACGCCAAGCCAGTAGTTTGACAACTGCTGTCCAGGCGCTTGGGTGCTAATTAAAGGGTCTACTACTTAAGTTTATGTGGCATTTGTTATCCATCGTACCACATATTATGGTGAAGGGGTAGAGGATTACGAGGAGCCCATAAGAAGTGTTTGAGGAGCTCACAGTTGTGTCCTTGGAGCATCCAGATGTCGCTCTCTGACATTTCTTTGGGTGGCTGCGGAAGAACAGTTTCGAGGTTCCATTGGTTTGCAGGGAGGAAGGAGCGACCACCAGGATATTGCTGCTGTGGTGAGTATCTTTGGGGAGATGTGTTTATTGAGGAAACGTCATCCAGGAGTTGCCGGTCTAGTGTTCTTTAAATGTCAGCCATATTCAAATGATGTATGTATTAGAAGTTTGGAGACGTGCTTATTTATGAGATGTCATTTAGGAGTTACCGGTCTAGCTTCCAGCTATAGCCGTATTGAATACTGTACTTCTTCAGAGATTGGTCAAAGCTAATGTAATCATGATAGCAGCCATTTTGAGTGTATCAGAATAATTTTCTTGGCGAACATTGCACATTAATGGAGTACATCATTGGAATTTGACAGTGATGCACACACCATTTAAGGTACTTTACAAATACTTATATACATTCCCTGGTATGTTCCGTGATGCGCACACTTATTTCATTAAGGTGACTCTCTCAGCAGATCGGACATGTTTCTTGTGCGTTCTATTCAGTGACATGCATATGTTACGGTAATACATGCACCTTATATAAATAACATTTGTGTGTTTCCCGTGGTGAAACACACACCCATTTCATCATTTCAATTTTTCTACTAAATCTGCCATTTTAAGTGTGTTCTTGAATATATAAATATATATTGTACACACATTAATTATTAGATAATGTCTGTTACATGTGGGAATACACCTCCTCCATTTTTCTCTTGCCCAAACCAGCCTTCCATGAAGTGGTAAAAATGTTTAAGGAATTTTAATAATTATTTACTAACGATTAATGGCAATAATTTTCTCTCATCTAGAAAAAAACCGTCACTATTAAATATACTAAGAACAGATGCAGAAGATGTTTTTGAACATTTACCTGCAATGAAACCACCAAAAGGAGTAGAGGCAGGTGATTATGATTGCTTTATGGAAACATTAGATGGCCTTAAAACAATGTTTTGCGAAGATCCACATATTGTTATGGAAATATATAATTTGTATACGCGTCATCAATTATTAGAAGAATCTATGGATACTTATGTTTCTGCTCTTCGCATTTTAGGAGCTGATTGTGCTTTTAGAGGACAAGTTGATACATATATTACAGGTCATCTTAATATAAGGTGTTCTAGTAAGAAAATTCAAGAACAACTATTGAGGCAACAAAATCCTACTTTGCAAGAAGCAATTGATATTGTTAAGAGTGTTGAAAGATCCATTAGCTCGTTTAAAACTATTAATGTAGATGGCACTTCAGAAATAATAGCTGTTTTAACAATGAAAACTACAAAGAAACAAATGGGTTCTAAAAATAAATTTAGTAAAACTCAAACATTATCTACTATCGCTAGTAGCAAAGTGCAGTGCACTCATTGTGGTTCAAAAACACACAATTTTCAAATTAAATTGTGTCCTACCAATGGAAAGAAATGTTTTAAGTGTGGAAAGCTGGGACATTTTGGGGCAATTTGTAAGAGTGTTGCCAAAAGTGTCAAGTATACATGGCGATGGTGCAGAAGAGGAAGTTACAGCAGAGAATGTAGTATTGTGTGTTCAAGGAAATGTTGATAGTGAGAATGAGTTGTCTGATACCAACTTAGAAAAAAATGATAGTAAAATGGAGTCTGATGTAAACAATAAGGAAGCCAACATGGTGTTCAGAAATGAAATGAAGGATATTGAGGTAGGCACAGAACCATATACACCACCAATGTCTGAAATAGTTATTGATAACAAGAAAATAAAAGTAATGGTCGATTCTGGATCTCCATATACTATTATTTGTAGCAAGTGTTTTCAAAGTAGTTGGATAAACAAAGTTTTACAACCTCCAGATGTGAAAGTATTTGGTTTTTGTGGTAAGGAAATGAATATGATAGGCTATTGTGTATCCAGGATTAGTTTAAACACACATCTATCATTTACAAATTTATGTAGCTATTGATGGGTTGCAAGTGTTAGGTTGGAGCCTTCGAGGAAAGTCTGATATTACACTCAATCCCAAACCCAAAGTGCAAGTGCGATTGTCAGAGGAAGTGGGAAGAGGACAAAGTGTGTTGAGTGCGGAAAAGAATTTGGAAAACATATTAGAGATCATAAAAGTTTATTTGGAAATCACCTTAGCAAGGTAAATGGTTTTTCTCACCAGATTGTATTAAAGAATAATGCTATATTACAAAAAAAAGAAATTGATACATGTGCCAATATCGGTTTGTAATAAATGATCTCAAATGCTAAACAAGCATTTGCAATGCAACCGGTCTTGCATTTCTCCGAGTTAGAGCTATTAGCTGTTGTAAACTCCCAACTGGACTTTTCTTGCCAAATTAAACCTATCGGCAAATGTGCAATTATTTACGTAACAGGCAAAAGTGCAGTTAACTATGTAACAGGGTAGATGTCAGGCAAAGCGCTCAACTTCTGCCAAGCGAGATCACGCTGCGAAAAAAGATAAAAAGTAGTCCACAAACCAGACGGAAAACAGTGAGCTTCGCATGTTTTCAGTACTTGGTCGCTGCGCTCGAGGAGGGCAAACCACCGGAAAAAGGCATGACGTATGCCTGCCTTCCACTAATGAAAGCAAGCAGATTTTGAAAGGCAAGCCCACAAACCAATGAAAGACACTGACGTGACATGGGTGGGGCTCCGAGCCCTTTGCTAACTACTAATGCGTCTCGCAAGCGAAACGATGGTGCTCCATGTGGGTTGGGGCATTGGGCCTCCGGCAGTAAGCGCATGTCCAACTTCCCAAGGGGAGCCTGTGCAGGTGCGATTAAGAGCAGCAGGCTCCGGGCGGTGGGCTTGGTAAGCAGAAGAGAGCTGAAACTGCAGCTTTTCCTGCTTATGGTCATACCACCCTGAATGTGCCCGATCTTGGAAACTAAGCAGGGTCGGGCCTGGTTAGTACTTGGATGGGAGACCGCATGGGAATACCAGGTGCTGTAGGCATTTTGCCTCTCGCAGACACTAGGTGCTGCACTTCTTAGCTTAATTACTCAGCTTCCTCCCTAATTTCATTTTCCACTTTTTATTTCCTGCACTCTTTTTTTCCTGTCTTCAAATAAGAAATAAAAAAGAACAGCAATAACACTAAAATACACACTTTCTAAAGGAAAACTTACAATTATTCTCCACTTTACACTCAGCCCAAGCTGAAGAAAACATTTGCTCCATGACGGGCTAAGGGATCCCTAGCTAAGGCTTTGCTTTCTTGCAGTAAGCATATGCGTGAGGTCTTAAGACCAATCCGACACTTCTTGTGATGTCATTTCCTGTCAGGTGCGATTTCACACGCCATGGTGTCATGTGCCGTGATGTCACTTGCATAGTGTCTAACTTGGTGAGTCCCCCCACTTATTTTGTTTAAGACTTGTGCCATGAACAAGCCTTAGCCCCCAAGAAATAGTGCTTGAGCCCACTACTGGCAACCAAATGGAAAAAATCAGCACAGAGTGTCGGAAATGTGATAAAAGGACGATGATGTATTCGGTGTTGAGGAATGAAATGAGTTGCAGACACTAGTGTAACAGAGTCCAAAAGCAGAGCATTCCAGAAACAGGGAATAAAAAGAGGAAAGGTGGGTACAATTTGAGTTGTTGTAAAAGCATTCCAAAGCATTTACCGGCATTTCATGGCACTGTAACAGGTGCCATTAACTCAACGATCCATTTATCGACCACAGAAAGAATGGGTGAGCAGGGCGTGTGCAGAATAAAACCTGTTCAACATAGGAAAACATCCCAGCAGAGAGCACATTACTCACTGTTGCGTCCTAAGCATTAAACTACAGACCTCTGTCTCTTTCGGTTTCACTTGTATTGTAAGAAGGGCATTATTTTGCCTGTTGTTGGAGAAAAGATTCAAAGATGAAATATCAGATTTTTCCAACAACTCCTAAATACCTTCTGTGGCACCCTGGTTTGACAAAAGTAAAGAAAAGACTGGCCACCCTCTGCCTGTACGGCATGGCGAATATGTTGCAGATGGCACTTACAGAGTGACAGAGCCTCTCCATTAAGTGAAAAAAGTGCAAGAGGTGAGTCATTGGCTTGCCTTCCCGTTTATTTCTGGATTTGTTAAGGTAGTGTAGAAGAGATATTTCTCCCGGCCAGAGTGAATTGAGGTGTCGCCACTCAGTGGGATAACGAAGAGAGAACTCCTGCATAGCAGCATCTAATCATCCTTGGGAGGGAGAATGATCGCTGCTGTTCAGAAGCAGCGTCTCCCATGGTGACTCCTCGGTGTCATGCCCTAAGGAGGGGTCCAAGGAGGTGCAGCACATGCTGTGTCAGAACAGGGTTGTCCATTGTAATTGAGTGTGTGAGAGGGGCTATCTGATAGTCATGCTAGGTTGGGGAGGAGCTGCTGCAGCCTGTGAAGATGAGAGAATCGGACGTAACCCAGAGCATTTAACGAGCATTTTCAATACAACGGGTCACGCATTTGCTTGAGTTAGAGCTATTACCATTGCAAACTCCTAACTGGACTTTTCTTGCGGTTAGGAGTTTACAAAGCTGGGGGAGGGGAATGCAATGATCTGGTATTTGCTTGAGTTAGAGCTCCTATCGTTGTAAATTACTAAGTGGACTTTTCTTGCCAAACAGACTGAAAATAAAGAGAGCGAGGGTGAGCTGGCCCTGGAAAAGCCCCCCTCTGCTGTTGGTTTATGTTTACAGAGGGAGCTGCTGGGGAGGAGGGACTGAATAAGCACCCACACTGTTGAGGTGAAACAGGCAAATGCCCCAAAAAAGTCCCTTACAGAAGAGATAAACAGGACATAGCGCAATTACACAGTACTTTGTGCTGCTCCCAAAGTGAAAAAAGGCAGGACAAAGAGGCAGAACTGACCACTAGCAAGCAAGAATTTTTGAAGGGCACTGCAACTAACAAATCAAAATGCTGGAACTCACTCTACTGTAAACTTTAGTATACAGCAGGCCTAACGCTAACACTCAACCTAAAAACATGGGTAATAAAGATTTACCTGTACACCTATTGACTCATCTGAATGGATATCTCCCATAGTTTTATTTTAAAAAAATGGAGAACTCAGAATGTGCGTTGACTTAAGATCAGTCAACAAACAAATTCTAGATGATTGTCATCCTTTACCTAGAATACAAGAATTGTTTCCCAAGTTAGAAGGAGCAAAATATTTTTCAACAATTGATCTTAAAGCAGCTTATCATCAAGTTGAGTTGACTGATGATTCCAAACACACTACTGCATTTATTACACCAGACGGAGCATACAAATATATTTGAATTCCTTTTGGCCTTGCGTCAGCTGCATCAGTATTCCAGAAGTTGATGTTTTGCCTCTTTAGGGATATTGATGGGGTAGTGGCATTTCAGAATGACATTTTCATATAGTCTGAAACAGCTAATGAGCATTTTAGTTTTCTGAGCAGGGTGTTGGATTTTTTTTTAAAGTATGACATTTAATTTAGACAAGTGAAAGTTTATGCTTCAAGGAGTAGAGTATTTAGGTCATACCATCACAAACATGGGCATTTTTCCTTTAAAAAAAGATTTACTGGACTATGAAAATTCCTGGTGACAAAGATCAACTAAAATCATATCTTGGATTATGCAAATATTATTCAAGCTCTGTTAAACTATTTGCTGATATTATGTATCCTTTGAGATGATTACTTTAAAAAGGAGCAAAGTTTGAATGGTATGAAGAACACACTGCAGCTTTCACTATCTTGAAGGCTGAAATTATTACTTCAAAACCTTTGATGCCTTTTGCTAAAGATGCAGTGAATGTGATCTTGGTGGATGCCAGTACCACTGATCTTCGTGCTGTGTTCAGTCAAGTCAAAGATGGAGTTCAGCGTACTGTTGCTTTTGCGTCCCAACCATTGACTTGTACAGAGCCCAGATACTCTACTATTGAACAGGAGGCATTAGGATGTACTTGGTCAGAGGAACATTTTAAAATATATTTATGGGGCAAATCTTTTCAATTAAGAAGTGATCATAAACCATTGATTTCCTTATTTTCTAAACAAGAAATGGGTAATGCATCAGCCATGTTGGTAAGAATATTGGTTAAGTTACATGAGTACAATTTCACAGTGGTTTATTTGCTAGGTGCTCAAAATGTGAGCTGATTGTTTGTCTAGGATGACAGGTGTTATCAGTATCTCCAGTGGTGATTAGTTGCAGTCATTTGGGTCAAACTAGTACCATAAAAAAGGTAAGAGAAAGGTTCTGATGCCTTACATGGACAGTGATATAATTACGTTTTTTGAGAATTGTTATTTGTGTTTACATTCAGACAAAGTGTTAAAGACACAGCAATCTTCGCAAGTACAAACAAATTTCCCTTAAACTCCATGGTCAAAGATAGCTATTGATTTGTTAGGTCCTCATGAAGAGATTAGCCATGGTAAAACATATATTGTTGTTTTATTTGATTACTTCTCAAAGTGGAACAGCAGAAGATTTTATGTTCTCTGTAGGTTTATCAAAATAGCAACGGTTAATAGCTACTTCCATTGATCATACTTTGGAAACAATTGAGGAATATGTGATTAATGGTTAACCTTTGGAGAAACATCTATCTAAACAACTTCAGGCATTTGGAAGGCAAAGGGTGAGCTTTTTTTTTAAAACTATGTTGTTGTCAAAGGAGAATGTATTCTTCCACCTGCAGGCATTAGAAATAAACTTATATCTATTGCTCATTTAGGTCATTTGTGTCAAACTAGTACCATGAAAAAGGTAAGAGAAATGTTCTGATGCCTTACATGGACAGTGATTACGTTTTTTGAGAATTGTTATTTGCGTTTACATTCAGACAAAGTAATCTTCGTAAGTACAAACAAATTTCCCTGAATCTCCATGGTCAAAGATAGCTATTGATTTGTTAGGTCCTCATGAAGGGATTAGCCATGGTAAAACTTATATTGTTGTTTTATTTGACTACTTCTCAAAGTGGAAGGAGATAAAATGGATTTCACAACTCAATAAAGAAGCTATCATTAGTTTCTTACAAGATGCTTTCAGGAGAGAAGGCTTCCCTGATGCTATTGTTTCTGATATTGGAGCTCAGCTTACAAAATATCTTAGGTTTTTTAAGATTGCAAGTATTCATCATATCAAAACTGCTTTGTAATCGCCAAACATGAATGGTTTGCTGGAAAGGTTAAACAAGACTCTAGTTGAGGATATTCAATTAGCTTTTAAAGCACGCATTCATGTTAAAAAAACATTTTGCAGATTTATTATGGTCATATCATTGTACACAACCTTGCACTGCTCCATTTTTTTTCCTTTTGTGCCACTTAAAGGACGAAAGCCTAAACAACGATCCCAGTAGGTAGTTTTCTGAAAGAAAAATCTGTAATTTAAAACAAAGTATGACACTATAAAAAGCAATGTGATGTAGAATAATGCTAAAAAGTACAGGATGGATATTTCAAACAACAACAAATTAAAAGTGGGAGACAATTTGAAGATCAAATTACCAAAGCATGTGAAGAGAATTTGTTCCAAATGTTCTAAAGTAGATTCATTTGAGTGGACCCAAAGTGAAAAGGTATGCAGCCATGTGGAACTCATTGTCAGATATAGCCTGGAGCCTTGCACCATAGTGGGATTCTGAACTCCTTAAATTAGCTTAAGTCTGACCATGGATATCGTGATTGGGAGAAGGTGCTTAAGATATCCTACAGAGGAAAGGACATTACTGGGTGTGAAATGTGAACTTTTTCCACTCTGAGTTTTCCCCCCAAAACCAGTGGCTTCAGGGGGATCCCTTAACAGCTATCCTGCCTCCTCAAACTCATCGTCTGACATTGCCTGCAACATTGCCCAGCTGGAGGATTTCAAATTACATTTGAGAGACTAACAGACTAACACTTAAGTTAAATCTTTGACAGGTACAACCCTGCTTGGTGTATCCATTGTGGTATGTCAAAAAACATGCCTTGGTACCAATCACCCATGAACAGTGATTACTGATTGGCGCAGTACTTTTCTTTGCTCTTAAATCTTTAAAAATATATATCTCATGTTCCCCCTTATTGGATTTCTGTCATTTTGCCTATTCTATTTGTCTTTATTTTTATAATTTGGAATTTGATTTTTTGCGGTGTGTTATTGACTTTTTAACTGTTTTGGCTCTTCAAAATGCTTTACACATGTTCTCTACATTAAGCCTGTCTGTGCTGTGTCATAGTTACCAAGGTTTGAGCTCAGGTTTAAATTACCGAAACATTTGTCTGGATATAACAGGTGGTGACCTTATTACTTGTGGTGGACTATGGTGGAGTAAAAACCATTCTAATTAATAAATCACTTTCTTGAAAGTGCCACAAATGCATCTACACTTCACCACTAACATATAGAATTATAGATAGTTAACAGTAAATAATTGGTGGGCGTGGCCAAGATGGTGACCGGAGCGGACGCTAGCAAGAGAGCTCCGCTCGCGGCCTGAAAATAATACTGTTGTTCACCCTGCCCAGACTATCCTAGTGCCTGCCAACGCGATCGTGGTGATCCCCCGGTGGTGGGGAACAAGCCCCCGGAGCGTGGTCTGCTTGCCCCGAGTGCTGGTGTGGCAGGGCCGAGGGGCATGACGGGTAGCGGTGCTGGCCGAGCAGAGGTGGCGTGGCCCGCCGAAGGAGGAACCAGCGTGTAGATGCATCGGGGCTCAGGATCTGACCACGTGGGCCCTGCGTACTTGCGGGCCCCGCGGTGAGGTCGGTGTGGCATACCGACGGGCCACCACGACGCTGAGCGATCTGCAGGCCGTGTTCAGACTTCCCGACACCGAATGAAGTGAACTCCGTGCAGAACGCCCACACAGCCTGGGGGCCGGCCTAAGAGCAATGGATGCGGAACCGAGGTGAGGACACCCTGGGAGTGCTGGTCCTTCTATTAACTGGGGGCTATATGTAATATGGCGGATGGCTTCTTGAGGACGATCGGAAGCTCTTCATATGAGGGACACTAGCCTCAAGTTCGCCCAAAGTCAAAGGGAGCACGGGGCTGGGCAGGTCGCCCCAACCAGCTCGCAGGCCTCCAATATGACAGCACGCTGTGTGAGCCAACTGTAATGTGAGCAAGGCACCACGCGACTCTCGGTGCCTAATAACATTGCTGGATTTCCTGGTCACCACAGTGCCCACTGCAGCATACGAGCCTCAAAGGGACGTGTTACCCAGCCAATGGACTGAGCTGTGTGAAGTTTGTGTAATCGCATGACGTGGGCAGAGTCACCTATAATCATGGTCAAACCAAAGCCGATAAAGCAGCCACTGCCCACTGAAAGAGTAATGCTACCCCCCATCACCGCTGCAAGCGACCATGCTGCAGCCCTCCAACAAATGAATGAGACATTGCTGGCCCACTCTACTCAATTTGACAAGCTACTACAAGCCATTATGGACACCAAGGTAACTCTGGAGGGGAAAATAGACTCGGTGGCACTGGAGGTGAACCTACTTAGAGCGGATCACTGCATGTTAGTGGACAGAGTTTCTGACAATGAAACTACAATCACAACAGTTCGACCCGAAATCAAAGAACTATAGGACCAGCTGCAGCAGATGGAGACGGAGGTTACATCACTGAAAAAAAGAGCAGAAGACGCGGAGGACAGGTCGCGGAGGAACAATGTCCGCTTTATGGGGTTTCCGGAGTGAGTGGAGATGCTTAATGCTGAGACATTTTTAGAACAATGGCTGAAAGACACGGTATTGGCAAATAATGCATCACCCTCTTTCACAGCTGAACGCGCTCACCGGAACTCGAGCAGGCCACTGCGCCCGGGAGCTCCGCCCGGGTCCTTAATAGTGCAACTCCTCAATGTCTGTGATAGAGACGAGATCCTCCAGAGCTTCAGGTCGCAGAAACCTTGGCAGTTAGACAATAATAATATTACCGTCTACCCTGATTACACCATGGAGGTGCAATGCAAGGGTGCGTCCTTCACGAGGTTTAAACAACTCTTGGGCGAGTGCAATCTTACCTATTCTTTGCTGTTCCCGGCACGTCTTCGGGTGATACACGGGGAGAAAACCCATATCTTCCCATCCCTGGAGGACGCCTGGACTTGGTTAAATGCCAAGGGCCTGGTTAAACCACATAGTGACGATTCCAAACTGGAAAAATGGATTACACCCCAATCTCGGCACAAGAAGAAATATGGAATCATGGCTCGCCCCTCCAGGACACAAGCGGCTGAGAACCAGGAGCAGGCTTTGATAGAAGCCAATCAGTTCACATCTAAACAGTATGCCACCCGTCGCGAGGACAAAACCATGAACCCCTTCCATGAGTGAAAGAATGTGAGTTAAAATTATCTAAAAATGACCTCATATCCTAAATTCCTATTTATTAATGTCCATAAAAAGGATAAGGGTAAGATTAAAAATAGGTGACGTTGTGAGGACCCGCAATGGATCCTACACAACTAAAATTTAAGGTCGACATGTTTCAGCCTAACACGGCCACTCAGGCTCCATGGCTTTCATCAGAACCTATTGCTAATTAGAATACTTGCAACTTTCAAGTAATCAACAAATGTAGTTATGACTAGTGCCACAACACTGGGAGCACAGAAGGGAATCTCAATGGGAGCTCTTCCTCTATTCCACCACAGGAAAAGGCCTATATTTCTGGAGAAGCAATCAACATCTTCTACAGATCTAATGCCATTATAGATCTGTGTAAGATTTGATTGCTTCTCCAAAAATAGAGGCCTTTTTATGGACACTAATAAATAGGAATTTAGGATATGAAGTCATTTTAACTCACATTCGTTCACTTACCCTCTCACTGAGATATCTTTCAGTTTATTTGGATAAAGAGATACCGAAGTGAATGAAGACTCTGTGATGATGCTACCCACAAAATCACCCCAAGGCGGTAGCATTCACTGTTGAGGGTAGAATACACGGTTGAGGGTCTGTTGAGAAAGATATCAATGGGCCTGGAATGATATGGCATAAGGGTTCCCATCTTTTGGTTATTAGTGTTTGGACAAAGGAAGCTGAGTGAACCTTAGAGACAGCTTCTTTCTGCCTCTGGGTTATTTTCTTACTTTAGCCAGTTGATGCCTACTGCATGTTTCTGATTCCATGTTTGGGTGTGGTAACAGCTGGACATTGTTTATTCCTCCTAGACAGCAACCCACAATGGGAGCTTAGGTGTGACCTGATGGATCTTGATGGGCCATCCTTGGCAGGATGGGAGGGGGGAGCTGGGCACAGCCTCACTTACACCTGAATAGATTGTGTCCTTTTCACGCACAAAAAGCTGCATAATCCTCTGTAATGAGCCTGGAGCCAGGATAGGAAGGACAGGGTATCTGTGCACTTCAAAGGTGTTAGAAATGGGGTTTTTGGTTGGCAGTCAGGTTACCCTCTGTCCAAGCAAGAACCCTCACTCTAGTCAGGGTAAGTCACACACAATCCAAAATTATCCTGTGCCCATCCTCTGGTAGCTTGGCACGAGCAGTCAGGCTTAACTTAGAAGGCAATGTGTAAAGTATATGTGCAATAAATCATACAATAACACAATATAGCACCACAAAAATACACCACACAGTGTTTAAAAAAATATATAATATTTATCAGGATAATTGAAGGTCAAAACGATCAAAGATGCAATATGAATTTGTAAAGATATCACAAAAAAGTGATATGAAGTGTCTTAAGTCCTTAAAAAGCAAACAGTCTCTTTCAAGCACAAAGTACTTGGTTTAAAGTGGAAAATCTCCACAAAGGGCCACAGAAGAAGAAATACGTGGAAAAATGGTGTGTGCGTAGATTTCTCCTCTGCAAACACGGACTTGCGTTGTTATTTGTTCACACGGGGAAGTCGTGCGTCGTTTTCCTGCGCGCGGACAGTCTCTTTCTGTGGGTCGCTGGGATTACCAGATGTCCCGGGGTCTGTGCGTGGATTCTTCGGTTTGTTTTCCGGCTGCGCATCATTCCGGGAATTGCATGGAACTCTCGGTCTCACGGCAGGCGTTGCGTCGATTTCCCCTCTGGAAGTCGGGCGGCATTGTCCTTGCGAGGCCATGCGTTGAAGTTCCGGTCGCCCCGAAGGTGTCGCGTCGATGTGCGGAGATTTTCTCGCCGCGGAGCAAGCTGTGCGTTTACATTTTCGGTGCACGAAGAGTCCAAATAAAAAAGAGAAGTCTTTATGGTCCTGAGACTTCAGGGAACAGGAGGCAAGCTCTATCCAAGTCCTTGGAGAGCACTTTTACAGCCAGACAGCAAGCAGAGTTCAGCAAGGCAGCAGGGCAACAGCAAGGCAGCAATTCTTTGTAGAAAGCAGTCAGGTGAGTCTTTTAGACAGCCAGGCAGTTCTTCTTGGCGGGATGCTGGTTCTGGTTCAGGTTTCTTCTCCACCAAGTGTCTGATGAGGTAGGGCAGAGGCCCTGTTTTATACCCAAATGTGCCTTTGAAGTGGGGGAGACTTCAAAGAGTGGCTAAGAAGTGCACCAGGTCCCCTTTCAGTTCAATCCTGTCTGCCAGGGTCCCAGTAGGGGGTGTGGCAGTCCTTTGTGTGAGAGCAGGCCCTCCACCCTCCCAGCCCAGGAAGACCCATTCAAAATGCAGATGTATGCAAGTGAGGCTGAGTACCCTGTGTTTCGGGTGTGTCTGAGTGAATGCACAAGGGGCTGTCACCTAAACCTAGCCAGACGTGGATTGTAAGGCACAGAAAGATTTAAGTGCAAAGAAATGATCACTTTCTAAAAGTGGCATTTTTAGATTAGTAATATTAAATCCGACTTCACCAGTCAGCAGTATTTTGTATTACCATTCTGGCCATACTAAATATGACCTTCCTGCTCCTTTCAGATCAGCAGCTGCCACTTCAACAATGTATGAGGGTAGCCCCAATGTCAGCCTATGAAGGGAGTAGGCCTCACAGTAGTGTAAAACCGAATTTAGGAGTTTTACACTACCAGGACATATAAACTACACAGGTACATGTTCTGCTTTTTACCCACACAGCACCCTGCTCTAGAGGTTACCTAGGGCACACATTAGGGGTGACTTATATGTAGAAAAAGGGGTGTTTTAGGCTTGGCAGGTACTTTTAAATGCCAAGTCGAAGTGGCAGTGAAACTGCACACACAGGCCTTGCAATGGCAGGCCTGAGACAAGGTTAAGGGGCTACTTAAGTGGGTGGCACAACCAGTGCTGCAGGCCCACTAGTAGCATTTAATCTACAGGCCCTAGGCACATACAGGGCACATTAGTAGGGACTTATTGGTAAATTAAATAGTCCAATTGGGTATGATCCAATGTTACCATGTTTAAAGGGAGAGAGCATACGCACTTTAGCACTGGTTAGCAGTGGTAAAGTGTGCAGAGTCTAAAAACCAGCAAAAATGAGGTCAGAAAAAGAGAAGGAGGAAGGCAAAAAGTCTGGGGATAACCCTGCAGAAGGGCCACTTCCAACATATCCCTCTTTCAGCCTAAAGCCAGGGTAGATTAATCAACACTCTGACGGACTTCCCTGCTTAAGGTGATAGAACATGGACAATGGCCTGCTACTGCAGGGGCACTTGCCATATCTACGTCTTTCTGAACTCAGTGAGGCTTCTTTGTCTATACTCTCTGGGGCCACTGAACTGGCCCATGGGGAACCCTTCTCATCACCTGAGGACCCCATCTGTAAAGCTCCTAACTTTAATTTGCTTACAGATGTATCCCAGTATGCAGACAGTACCACAATGGCCAACAAAGTGATGTGGTCCATTCCATTCCTTGGGTCTGACTTCTATCCCCAACCCAGGGAAAACTCTGCCCACAAGGACAGAAACCAACAGTGGCCACTGACAGCTGTCAGTGTCATGAGCCAGGCCCCAGACCATCCACTGCTAAGTGGAGACCCTGAGGGGGGCTGTTGGATGAGCTTCTCCCCCAGCTGGGGGGCTGGTAGGGAGCTCCCAAGGGGCTCCTGAAGCATCCCAGAATGGGGGGCAGTAGCCCCAGGGGTCTTGTACCCCTTCTCCATTCTCACCAGGTCAGGGGTGGGTCCCTGATACTGGTCACTCAGCCCAGGGTCTGTACCCTGAAGCTGAACAGAGGCCAGGGGTGAGTCATTCCTCACCGTGCCTCCCCATCTGGGCTTACATACCCTCCTCTGGGGAGTGGTACTGCCAGACATCTGAACTGTCAGGGCCCCCGTAGGGGTCAACCCTCTCAGCTCTCCTGACACTAAGGGAAACTCATTCCCCAGAATGCAGTCAATGGGCAGCTGGGGACTAACTATGACCCGCCTCTGGGTCACCTCCCCACCCCGCTCTAGAGACACCCGGGCCATGGGGCGGAAGAAATCTTCCCCAATGGCTGGAGTCACTCTACACACCTGTCCGGTGTACTGCTCTGGTGACACTAGTCTCTCCACAATCAAGGTAAGACTAGCCCCTGTGTCTCTCAGAGCGGTGACTGGGTTCCCATTCACTCCCACCTGGTGGAAGTGACGACTCCCACCCTCAGGGATCACCAGTTTACCCTCTGAGTCCACCTCCCAACTAAAGGAGATGAAGGCATGGTCTACGACCTGCCCCTGGGGACTACTTTCCCCTACGGCCACATGGGCCACCCCTGTAGAGGTCCCCATACTGGGTTAGTACTTTGGACAGACAGAGTCCCCCTTCCTGTGTCCTAGCTGGGAACACTCAAAGCAGCGGGGTTGGGAATGGGATGCTTTGGGCCACTGCCCACCAGAACCACCACCCTGTTTCTCAGATGGGGTATGGGAACCCTTTCCTCCCCCCTTAGTCTGGGACTCGTCTGGGTCATCTCTAACCTCCCCCTCACTCTGTCGGGGGAACCGGAACCACCCTTCTCGGGGTCACTCCCAGATGGGAAACATCCTGAACAACTAGGTCTAAACCACTACTTACCTGAACCACTACTGCTAAACAACTAAAAAGTCTCTACAACTAAGTACTGAACAACTACTGTCTAAACAACAATTGTGCCTGAATAACAATTGCCTGAACAACTAATTATAAGGTAAGATTTTCTTTTTGGTTTTTATGGTTTATTAGTTGTTTAGAATATATAAATATGTAGTAGTTGTTCAGGCAATTGTTATTCAGGCACAATTGTTGTTTAGACAGTAGTTGTTCAGTACTTAGTTGTAGAGACTTTTTAGTTGTTTAGCAGTAGTGGTTTAGGCTATAGTTGTTTAGGACCTAGTTGTTCTGTCACATATTCCTCCCAGATACCTTTTTGGACACTCTGGTTCTAGCCCAGAGGTCCGCCTACTCAGCAAGCTTCCTGGGATCAGTCAGCTTACTATCTACCAAGTGCTGGTGCAACTCTGTAAAAGTAGTATTGAGCATATGCTCTCTCAGAATCAAGTCATATAACCCTTTATAATTATCTACTTTGTTGCCCCGCACCCATCCGTTCAGTGCCTTACTGGAAAAGTCAAATAAATCTACCCATGTTTGTGTGGCTTGTTTGGTGCTGTCCCTGAACCTCTGACGGTATCCCTCAGGGGTCAGCCCAAACTTGGCAAGTAAAGTGGCTTTCTGAAGTGGGTATGTGTTTTCATCAGGTTGATCAAATGTGAGAAGTATGTCCCTCCCCAATGGCGGCACATAACCCCACATAGCTACCCCCCATTGCCCTTCAGGAACCAATGGCAGCTAACCATTTATCTATGTCATCTCCCACCACAAAACTTGGCACCACATTTTTGGGTATACGAACCTTATTTTCTCCAGCAGGTCCTGTCTGCATGCTGCCACCATTATTGCTGGATTCAGACTGTCTCGCCTTGATCTCCAGCTCCTTGAGGCTCAGTTCATGAGCCAACAATAGTTTATTTTCAGCCAAAGCTCTCTCAGCTGCAGCTTCAGCTCTTTCAGCTTCCACCTGTTTGGCTGCTCTTTCAGCCTCAGCTTGTTTGGCTTCAATTTTCAGTCTTGCCATTTGCAATTGGAACTCCCTTTCTTCTCTCCTTTCCTCTGCGGTCAGGCTTTGCACAGAGATACTGCTCCCTGGTCTGGAAGGGGGCACAATTGCAGCGGTTACATCATCCACTGATAGCAACAAATCCTCTGAGGGACCATGTTCTGGCTCCTCTTCCTCATCATCCTCCTCTAAATGGGCTTCTGCCCAGGCCCTCAGCGCCACTTAAAAGTCCTCCTTTTTGGAGGCCCCTTGGGTGGGTACTCTCATCACTCTGCAGAACCCTCTTAGCTGTTTGACCATATATGTATCCAACAGGGCTAGGTCAAAGTCTCCTACTTGAGACCCAGTCAGAGACATGTTGAGGTTGTAGTTAGTTTTTGAAAATTGTCAGGAAAAACGAATTTGCAAAAAGAGATAAAAATCAAGTTGACCTTCAACTGTGGGTAGGTAGTGACATACTTAGCTACTGTATGTCACTGCACAAATACAAGTCCTATCCTCACCGCTAATCACCAATGTTAGAAATGGGTTTTTTGGTTGGCAGTCAGGTTACCCTCTGTCCAAGCAAGAACCCTCACTCTAGTCAGGGTAAGTCACACACAATCCAAAATTATCCTGTGCCCACCCTCTGGTAGCTTGGCACGAGCAGTCAGGCTTAACTTAGAAGGCAATGTGTAAAGTATTTGTGCAATAAATCATACAATAACACAATATAGCACCACAAAAGTACACCACACAGTGTTTAGAAAAATATATAAAATTTATCAAGTTAATTGTAGGTCAAAATGATCAAAGATGCAATATGAATTTGTAAAGATAACACAAGAAAAGTGATATGAAGTGTCTTAAGTCCTTAAAAAGCAAACAAAGTTTCTTTCAAGCACAAAGTACCTGGTTTAAAGTGGAAAATCTCCGCAAAGGGCCGCAGAAGAAGAGATACGTGGAAAATTGGTGTGTGCGTCGATTTCTCCTCTGCATACACGGACTTGCATCATAATTTTTTCATGCAGGGAAGTCGTGCGTCGTTTTCTGGCGCGCGGACAGTCTTTTTCTGTGGGTCGCGGGTATTACCAGATGTCCCGGGGTCTGTGTGTGGATTCTTCGGCTTGTTTTCCAGCTGCGCGTCATTCCGGGAGGCTGTGCGTGGAATTCTCGGTCTCACGGCAGGCGTTGCGTCGATTTCCCCTCTGGAAGTCGGCGTTGTCCTTGCGAGGCCGTGTGTCGAAGTTCCGGTCGCCCGAAGGTGTCGTGTCGATCAGCGTCGGTGTGTGGCGATTTTCTTGCCGCGGAGCAAGCTGTGCGTCTAAATTTTTGCCGCACGAAGAGTCCAAATGAAAAAGAGAAGTCTTTTTGGTCCTGAGACTTCAGGGAACAGGAGGCAAGCTCTATCCAAGCCCTTGGAGAGCACTTTTACAGCCAGACATGAGTTCAGCAAGGCAGCAGGGCAACAGCAAGGCAGCAGTCCTTTGTAGAAAGCAGTCAGGTGAGTCCTTTAGGCAGCCAGGCAGTTCTTCTTGGCAGGATGTAGTTTCTGGTTCAGGTTTCTCCTCCAGCAAGTGTCTGATGAGGTAGGGCAGAGGCCCTGTTTTATACCCAAATGTGCCTTTGAAGTGGGGGAGACTTCAAAGAGTGGCTAAGAAGTGCACCAGGTCCCCTTTCAGTTCAATCCTGTCTGCCAGGGTCCCAGTAGGGGGTGTGGCAGTCCTTTGTGTGAGAGCAGGCCCTCCACCCTCCCAGCCCAGGAAGACCCATTCAAAATGCAGATGTATGCAAGTGAGGCTGAGTACCCTGTGTTTCGGGTGTGTCTGAGTGAATGCACAAGGGGCTGTCACCTAAACCTAGCCAGACGTGGATTGTAAGGCACAGAAAGATTTAAGTGCAAAGAAATGATCACTTTCTAAAAGTGGCATTTTTAGATTAGTAATATTAAATCCGACTTCACCAGTCAGCAGTATTTTGTATTACCATTCTGGCCATACTAAATATGACCTTCCTGCTCCTTTCAGATCAGCAGCTGCCACTTCAACAATGTATGAGGGTAGCCCCAATGTCAGCCTATGAAGGGAGCAGGCCTCACAGTAGTGTAAAACCGAATTTAGGAGTTTTACACTACCAGGACATATAAACTACACAGGTACATGTTCTGCTTTTTACCCACACAGCACCCTGCTCTAGAGGTTACCTAGGGCATACATTAGGGGTGACTTATATGTAGAAAAAGGGGTGTTTTAGGCTTGGCAGGTACTTTTAAATGCCAAGTCGAAGTGGCAGTGAAACTGCACACACAGGCCTTGCAATGGCAGGCCTGAGACAAGGTTAAGGGGCTACTTAAGTGGGTGGCACAACCAGTGCTGCAGGCCCACTAGTAGCATTTAATCTACAGGCCCTAGGCACATACAGGGCACATTAGTAGGGACTTATTGGTAAATTAAATAGTCCAATTGGGTATGATCCAATGTTACCATGTTTAAAGGGAGAGAGCATACGCACTTTAGCACTGGTTAGCAGTGGTAAAGTGTGCAGAGTCTAAAAACCAGCAAAAATGAGGTCAGAAAAAGAGAAGGAGGAAGGCAAAAAGTCTGGGGATAACCCTGCAGAAGGGCCACTTCCAACATATCCCTCTTTCAGCCTAAAGCCAGGGTAGATTAATCAACACTCTGACGGACTTCCCTGCTTAAGGTGATAGAACATGGACAATGGCCTGCTACTGCAGGGGCACTTGCCATATCTACGTCTTTCTGAACTCAGTGAGGCTTCTTTGTCTATACTCTCTGGGGCCACTGAACTGGCCCATGGGGAACCCTTCTCATCACCTGAGGACCCCATCTGTAAAGCTCCTAACTTTAATTTGCTTACAGATGTATCCCAGTATGCAGACAGTACCACAATGGCCAACAAAGTGATGTGGTCCATTCCATTCCTTGGGTCTGACTTCTATCCCCAACCCAGGGAAAACTCTGCCCACAAGGACAGAAACCAACAGTGGCCACTGACAGCTGTCAGTGTCATGAGCCAGGCCCCAGACCATCCACTGCTAAGTGGAGACCCTGAGGGGGGCTGTTGGATGAGCTTCTCCCCCAGCTGGGGGGCTGGTAGGGAGCTCCCAAGGGGCTCCTGAAGCATCCCAGAATGGGGGGCAGTAGCCCCAGGGGTCTTGTACCCCTTCTCCATTCTCACCAGGTCAGGGGTGGGTCCCTGATACTGGTCACTCAGCCCAGGGTCTGTACCCTGAAGCTGAACAGAGGCCAGGGGTGAGTCATTCCTCACCGTGCCTCCCCATCTGGGCTTACATACCCTCCTCTGGGGAGTGGTACTGCCAGACATCTGAACTGTCAGGGCCCCCGTAGGGGTCAACCCTCTCAGCTCTCCTGACACTAAGGGAAACTCATTCCCCAGAATGCAGTCAATGGGCAGCTGGGGACTAACTATGACCCGCCTCTGGGTCACCTCCCCACCCCGCTCTAGAGACACCCGGGCCATGGGGCAGAAGAAATCTTCCCCAATGGCTGGAGTCACTCTACACACCTGTCCGGTGTACTGCTCTGGTGACACTAGTCTCTCCACAATCAAGGTAAGACTAGCCCCTGTGTCTCTCAGAGCGGTGACTGGGTTCCCATTCACTCCCACCTGGTGGAAGTGACGACTCCCACCCTCAGGGATCACCAGTTTACCCTCTGAGTCCACCTCCCAACTAAAGGAGATGAAGGCATGGTCTACGACCTGCCCCTGGGGACTACTTTCCCCTACGGCCACATGGGCCACCCCTGTAGAGGTCCCCATACTGGGTTAGTACTTTGGACAGACAGAGTCCCCCTTCCTGTGTCCTAGCTGGGAACACTCAAAGCAGCGGGGTTGGGAATGGGATGCTTTGGGCCACTGCCCACCAGAACCACCACCCTGTTTCTCAGATGGGGTATGGGAACCCTTTCCTCCCCCCTTAGTCTGGGACTCGTCTGGGTCATCTCTAACCTCCCCCTCACTCTGTCGGGGGAACCGGAACCACCCTTCTCGGGGTCACTCCCAGATGGGAAACATCCTGAACAACTAGGTCTAAACCACTACTTACCTGAACCACTACTGCTAAACAACTAAAAAGTCTCTACAACTAAGTACTGAACAACTACTGTCTAAACAACAATTGTGCCTGAATAACAATTGCCTGAACAACTAATTATAAGGTAAGATTTTCTTTTTGGTTTTTATGGTTTATTAGTTGTTTAGAATATATAAATATGTAGTAGTTGTTCAGGCAATTGTTATTCAGGCACAATTGTTGTTTAGACAGTAGTTGTTCAGTACTTAGTTGTAGAGACTTTTTAGTTGTTTAGCAGTAGTGGTTTAGGCTATAGTTGTTTAGGACCTAGTTGTTCTGTCACATATTCCTCCCAGATACCTTTTTGGACACTCTGGTTCTAGCCCAGAGGTCCGCCTACTCAGCAAGCTTCCTGGGATCAGTCAGCTTACTATCTACCAAGTGCTGGTGCAACTCTGTAAAAGTAGTATTGAGCATATGCTCTCTCAGAATCAAGTCATATAACCCTTTATAATTATCTACTTTGTTGCCCCGCACCCATCCGTTCAGTGCCTTACTGGAAAAGTCAAATAAATCTACCCATGTTTGTGTGGCTTGTTTGGTGCTGTCCCTGAACCTCTGACGGTATCCCTCAGGGGTCAGCCCAAACTTGGCAAGTAAAGTGGCTTTCTGAAGTGGGTATGTGTTTTCATCAGGTTGATCAAATGTGAGAAGTATGTCCCTCCCCAATGGCGGCACATAACCCCACATAGCTACCCCCCATTGCCCTTCAGGAACCAATGGCAGCTAACCATTTATCTATGTCATCTCCCACCACAAAACTTGGCACCACATTTTTGGGTATACGAACCTTATTTTCTCCAGCAGGTCCTGTCTGCATGCTGCCACCATTATTGCTGGATTCAGACTGTCTCGCCTTGATCTCCAGCTCCTTGAGGCTCAGTTCATGAGCCAACAATAGTTTATTTTCAGCCAAAGCTCTCTCAGCTGCAGCTTCAGCTCTTTCAGCTTCCACCTGTTTGGCTGCTCTTTCAGCCTCAGCTTGTTTGGCTTCAATTTTCAGTCTTGCCATTTGCAATTGGAACTCCCTTTCTTCTCTCCTTTCCTCTGCGGTCAGGCTTTGCACAGAGATACTGCTCCCTGGTCTGGAAGGGGGCACAATTGCAGCGGTTACATCATCCACTGATAGCAACAAATCCTCTGATGGACCATGTTCTGGCTCCTCTTCCTCATCATCCTCCTCTAAATGGGCTTCTGCCCAGGCCCTCAGCGCCACTTAAAAGTCCTCCTTTTTGGAGGCCCCTTGGGTGGGTACTCTCATCACTCTGCAGAACCCTCTTAGCTGTTTGACCATATATGTATCCAACAGGGCTAGGTCAAAGTCTCCTACTTGAGACCCAGTCAGAGACATGTTGAGGTTGTAGTTAGTTTTTGAAAATTGTCAGGAAAAACGAATTTGCAAAAAGAGATAAAAATCAAGTTGACCTTCAACTGTGGGTAGGTAGTGACATACTTAGCTACTGTATGTCACTGCACAAATACAAGTCCTATCCTCACCGCTAATCACCAATGTTAGAAATGGGTTTTTTGGTTGGCAGTCAGGTTACCCTCTGTCCAAGCAAGAACCCTCACTCTAGTCAGGGTAAGTCACACACAATCCAAAATTATCCTGTGCCCACCCTCTGGTAGCTTGGCACGAGCAGTCAGGCTTAACTTAGAAGGCAATGTGTAAAGTATTTGTGCAATAAATCATACAATAACACAATATAGCACCACAAAAGTACACCACACAGTGTTTAGAAAAATATATAAAATTTATCAAGTTAATTGTAGGTCAAAATGATCAAAGATGCAATATGAATTTGTAAAGATAACACAAGAAAAGTGATATGAAGTGTCTTAAGTCCTTAAAAAGCAAACAAAGTTTCTTTCAAGCACAAAGTACCTGATTTAAAGTGGAAAATCTCCGCAAAGGGCCGCAGAAGAAGAGATACGTGGAAAATTGGTGTGTGCGTCGATTTCTCCTCTGCATACACGGACTTGCATCATTATTTTTTCATGCAGGGAAGTCGTGCGTCGTTTTCTGGCGCGCGGACAGTCTTTTTCTGTGGGTCGCGGGTATTACCAGATGTCCCGGGGTCTGTGTGTGGATTCTTCGGCTTGTTTTCCAGCTGCGCGTCATTCCGGGAGGCTGTGCGTGGAATTCTCGGTCTCACGGCAGGCGTTGCGTCGATTTCCCCTCTGGAAGTCGGCGTTGTCCTTGCGAGGCCGTGTGTCGAAGTTCCGGTCGCCCGAAGGTGTCATGTCGATCAGCGTCGGTGTGTGGCGATTTTCTTGCCGCGGAGCAAGCTGTGCGTCTAAATTTTTGCCGCACGAAGAGTCCAAATGAAAAAGAGAAGTCTTTTTGGTCCTGAGACTTCAGGGAACAGGAGGCAAGCTCTATCCAAGCCCTTGGAGAGCACTTTTACAGCCAGACATGAGTTCAGCAAGGCAGCAGGGCAACAGCAAGGCAGCAGTCCTTTGTAGAAAGCAGTCAGGTGAGTCCTTTAGGCAGCCAGGCAGTTCTTCTTGGCAGGATGTAGTTTCTGGTTCAGGTTTCTTCTCCAGCAAGTGTCTGATGAGGTAGGGCAGAGGCCCTGTTTTATACCCAAATGTGCCTTTGAAGTGGGGGAGACTTCAAAGAGTGGCTAAGAAGTGCACCAGGTCCCCTTTTAGTTCAATCCTGTCTGCCAGGGTCCCAGTAGGGGGTGTGGCAGTCCTTTGTGTGAGAGCAGGCCCTCCACCCTCCCAGCCCAGGAAGACCCATTCAAAATGCAGATGTATGGAAGTGAGGTTGAGTACCCTGTGTTTGGGGTGTGTCTGAGTGAATGCACAAGGAGCTGTCACCTAAACCTAGCCAGACGTGGATTGTAAGGCACAGAAAGATTTAAATGCAAAGAAATGCTCACTTTCTAAAAGTGTCATTTCTAGATTAGTAATATTAAATCCGACTTCACCAGGCAGCAGTATTTTGTATTACCATTCTGACCATACTAAATATGACCTTCCTGCTCCTTTCAGATCAGCAGCTGCCACTTCAACAATGTATGAGGGTAGCCCCAATGTTAGCCTATGAATGGAGCAGGCCTCACAGTAGTGTAAAACCGAATTTAGGAGTTTTACACTACCAGGACATATAAACTACACAGGTACATGTCCTGCTTTTTACCCACACAGCACCCTGCTCTAGGGGTTACCTACAGCACACATTAGGGGTGACTTATATGTAGAAAAATTGGTGTTTTAGGCTTGGCAAGTACTTTTAAATGCCAAATCGAAGTGGCAGTGAAACTGCACACACAGGCCTTGCAATGGCAGGCCTGAGACAAGGTTAAGGGGCTACCTAAGTGGGTGGCACAACCAGTGCTGCAGGCCCACTAGTAGCATTTAATCTACAGGCCCTAGGCACATACAGTACATTACTAGGGACTTATAGGTAAATTAAATAGTCCAATTGGGTATGATCCAATGTTATCATGTTTAAAGGGAGAGAGCATATGCACTTTAGCACTGGTTAGCAGTGGCAAAGTGCGCAGAGTCTAAAAACCAGCAAAAATGAGGTCCGAAAAAGAGAAGGAGGAAGGCAAAAAGTCTGGGGATAACCCTGCAGAAGGGCCATTTCCAACAAAAGGTATATATGTTTTGAAATATTCCCCACATCAAAGGCTTAACTGGGTATAAGTACTGGACCTCTGACACCAAAAATTCAGTACACTTCTGGACCTGTGGATACTTTGCCAGGAAGAATGACTGCTGTGGTGCTGATGGACTGCCACTCTGTTGGATCACTATTTTGCTGGACTCCTGCTTTGCTGTGCTGACCTGTTGCCTGCTGCCCTCCTGCCTAGAAGTGAGGTGGACTGGACCTGCATCTCTCCAACCCAGCGCCCAGAGCGACTCCAAGGTCTAGCTGGTTGGCCTCCTGATCTGAAGTCTCAGAGACATAAAAGACTTCCACCCACCCTGCTCCTGCACCTTGACTCTGGCATCTGCGAGTCTGCCCTTCCAAGTGGTGCCACCCCAGTCCTGGTCCCTTGGAAGGGGGTATTAGGTGTTTGCTTCAGTCAAACTGACTCATCCTCTCCTACAGGAGCAGAACCAATCCATTGCAGCTGT
Source organism: Pleurodeles waltl (assembly GCF_031143425.1). Taxonomy (NCBI): domain Eukaryota; kingdom Metazoa; phylum Chordata; class Amphibia; order Caudata; family Salamandridae; genus Pleurodeles; species Pleurodeles waltl. The sequence continues at coordinate 707,814,581 of NC_090438.1, read as the reverse complement.
TGTGAGGAACAGAACCAATGCATCACCACTACTGCGTTGATTGAAACCGACACAACAAGACTTGCATCGCCACTGCACCTTGCATCTTGGGACTGATGCATCATCTTCAGAATTGCCACTTCGCAGTGCTATCCCCAGCGCAAGCTCCTCGCACCCCTTTTCAATGGTAGCCTCGACAGAAACGATGAACCTCTGCGTCGTCCCTACTGCATTGATTGGAACCAACGCATCACATTGACTGCGCCACGCATCCTCGACACTGGTCTTCGTATCACAAGCCTCATCGACAGGATTCTTGATGTCGATGCGCAAGATCTCGCACCACAGCCACGCTGCATCTGAGAACTTACGCATCACGTCGGCTGCACAACACATTTTTGCTTCTGACCCATGCAACACTCAGAAACCAGGATTTACGGTAGTTTGATCCCACTGGCATAACTGGTCCCTGTAGACTGCCTGTTCTCCATCGTGGTCGGCCTGAACTTTTGATTTTGTCCTGGTCCAGTGTGACACAATATCCCTGGTTGGTGTTTCTTGCTTCTAAGCACTATTTTACAGTTTACCCAAATACTTTACACATTGCCTTTAGGTTAAGCCTGATTGCTCTGAGCCAAACTACCAGAGGGTGAGCACAGGTTAATTTGGGGTTTGCTTGTGACTTACCCTGACAAGAATTGTGGTTGCTGCTTGTTCAGGTCCCACATCCCAGTCAACCAACAACCCAATTTCTCACAGTCTCGAACTCCACATCTGCCAACAAGCAACCCCTCATAATTGCCGGCTCAACCACAACAAACATGTCCTCAAAATCAACTGTACACCAGAGGAAAGTCCACACGTGCCCCCATAACCCACATCATGTCCACCATATGCCTGTATATATCATTTCAGCGCCTCACTCCAAACAATAGCTTTGTTGCTGCTGAATCATCACTCCTAAGAACCCTTTGGTCAATACCGCTCATCTATTCCCCATCTGACCATAATAGGCGGCAAATCAGATATTACCCTCTTATTGACATTTTCCTTTGTGCTATTCTCAACAGAATTATAGCTTGTACCCTACAAATAGTTTATAGAAAATCATCAACATTCATTTTACAGGCAACTTGGCCAGTTTATGGAATGGAATTTAAAGAAAAATACCTGCCATGCAGGCAAACTACTTCCCACCTTGCTTATCACCCCAAACTACAAGTACTAGGTGATGGGACTACACAATCACCAATTAAGAAATTCTGAAAGCATATGAATTTTAAAGCAACTTCACAACAGGCAAACTCATATGCGCTGGTAGTAGGGCTGTGGAGGGTGCTGCAGCACCCACAACATAACCATGCTGGAATTCAGAAGGTAAATAAGCAGTAAAGATACCTTTAATTTTCTTTCTATCTTGTCACATTTGCTGGGCTTCAATGGTCAAATGTGAGGTTATGTCTTCTGACAAAATGCTGCCTATTCTTTTGACACGGGGATTGGTGTTTACTTTCTCCGAATGAGAGGGTTTTGCAAAGTGAACTATGAATCATTCCTGCTTGGGTACAGGGAGTGTGAAAGGAAAGGCTATATTATGTCATTTTTCTAACACAAAAAATCAAATACCTGTTAATCAACAAATTCCAAAATATATCAGCAGTTATTAAACCCTAAATGAGGTACTTTTTGTATTTCTGATGTGTGATGAAAACAAAGACTTTAATAGGATCAAAACAAATCAAAACACTTTACATGGGGATAAGCAAATGGTAAATATTAGGTGAAAACCGATTTTTTCAAATGTTCTTTTGTGCGTTATATTGTTTTATCAGAAAACTATACATTTATGCAAATGTAGTGGCCAGTTCAATAAAAAGTGTTCTACCTGTTAACGACAGTGCGCTACCATGCCACGCTTTAGTAAAATATTTGCTACAGTGTGCTCCAGAATGCACCACCAACTACATACTATACCTTTATCACTCTTGCTTAGTGTATTTTTTATACTTGTTCTTTGTGTAATGCTTTGATTTTTCACAGTTTCTATGATTTAAGTGATGTAACATTGATGCCAGCACCCCCATTCTGATAATAGTTCCAGCATCACTGGCCAGACCAGTGCTTAATTTGTAAATAAAAACATGCCAGTGGTCAAAGTTATTTTCTGAAACACGCTGCTGCTCCATTTAAACGTGTGATCAGAGAATACTGAGATAGCATAATCCTAAAATCATCTCAGGCTTTTTTAATCCATTTACAGCCACTCCCTGTCCCTCCAGCTCACTCTTGCAGCTTTCTGCTTTCTCCTTTTGTGATGCTTTTCTGTCTTTCTCTTCCCTCGCCTTTCCCATATGTGTCTTTTGCTCTTAGTAAATGCCTGATGCAGAAAACGAAGTGCGGCCCTCGAAAATAAGGCTGGTGCCCGCACCTGAAACCACTGGCTAAAATTAAGCAATGGGCCATACTCATTATTGTTACCCCTCCAAACCTTCCTGCATGGAGAGGGTGGTTCTCTCGTCTCTGCACCAGGCCCACTTTCTTCCACTTTTTTGTAGAAATACTCCTGGCTTTTCTCTTTATGGAGAAATCAACAATGACAACTCCTTTCAGCCAGCACATTAAAACTGTTAGAGGAGCAGGGTGATTTCTTTGTGAGAGGTGCATGTGTTATATTACATATTTTGACTGCAGCTAGCAGCCTCCATTAAACCGGCATTTATTGTATTGGGTGCATTCCCTTAGGGAGGGTGTTTTTTTTCTCTTTTGAGATGTGAGGGCAGTCGTAAAGTGATAAGCCATAACTTTCTAGTTCACCTGAAAGACAAAAACACATTGGCACTTAAAGTCACACATAAATTATTTCCCTATGGCTTCATCAATTTGCTGACAAACTATTTGCACTCCAAAATAGAACAAGCTTTTTCAATGCAATGGGTTTCGCGTTTCCTCGAGTTAGAGCTATTGGCATTGTAAAATCCTAACGGGACTTTTCTTGTCACATAAATTGAAAATGAAAAGTAAAACACTTGACATAAGCGAGCCGATTTAAAGCACCACGGCCGCCATGAGCGCGAAGGAGAGACACAAAAGGAAAAAGATGTTCACTTGCAGTCAAACATATCAACAAACATGCAATTATCCATGTAACAGGGTTGGTGACCAAGGCAGTGACAAAACTGCCCCAAAGATGGACAAACATAAAGCATTTACCAATGATATCAAAGGATTTTTGAAAGGCAAGCCCACAAACGAGGAAAGTAATGGGTGTGCAGTGGCTGTGGTTAAAAGCCCACAGATAGATTACAACAGGCAGGGACCACTTGCGTACTCAACCTAAAAATGGGAGGTATCTGAATGAAGCTACTGCTTTCAAAATGCAGTCCTTTTAAAAGGCCATATCAGGTCAGGTTTGGGAGAGGGAGGTTCCGATTCTTCAGCTTAGTGGGAAAAAGGGCTAAATGTTTAAATCGGATCTGGGTGCCCATGTTTCGGTGTTAGATTTTGCTTTTCTGTCTGTGATTGTTTAGCTCTTCCCACGAATATGGGGCATGAAATATGAAATGCTTCGAATTATATTTTCTTGTTGTTTGGTTATAATCCCTTTTTCTGGCTCTTCCCTTCCCTTCCTTTTTCTTTTTTCTTCTATTATGAATTTATATTTTACACATGTTTGATCACATACAATTTGAAAAAAAAGGCCTGATCCAGATCCTGCATTTGTGGTGGTTCGACATTATAAGGAGACACATCTTCTGTAAATTTTAAAGATCTTTGTGTCTGACTGACAAGATTGTTCTCAAGCAGTTGGTCCCCCTTCCCTCTTTTGTGAAAAAAAACTTTAGATAACTTTAGAGACAGCTATATGCAGTTATCGGAGTGAAAAGTACACTCAGTGGATATTTCGCTTGGCTGTGTCAAACGTTTTAACTTTGATGTCTGACAGTTGTTTGTTTTAATTAACAAGTAAATAATGTGCATGTAAAATAAAAATAAAACACATTTATATGCTAGGATAAGCAGTGGTGTTAGAACAATTTTCAGAGTGGGGATGAGGCCATCAGTGTTACATTACTGAAATTAGAGTGACTATAAAAAATCAAAGCATCACACAAAGAACAAATGTATCATTCAGGAGGTGAGTGGTGCAGGTGTAGCACGTAGCTCGTAGCACATTGTAGAGCACACTATCCCAAATACGTTCCTAAAGCATGGTGTGGTAGTGCACTGTCATTTACTGCAGTCATTTTCCATTTAAAATGATCTCTAAATGCGCAAAGGTGCATTTTTACTGATAACTCTATTTAACTCACAAAAGTTCATATGTGGAAATTGGATTTCAGCAAATATTTATCATTTGTGCATCTCCAGGAAATGTATATTTGTGTTGATCCTGTTAATATCTTTGTTTTCATCACAATTCAGAATTCCAAAAAAAGGTGCCTCTTGTATGTTTTTCGAACGGCTCATATATTTTGAGACATTTTACAGTTAGTTCATTTACAGGTACTTAAATCTGTGTAATAATAACCTTTCTTCAGCCTTTCCTTTTACAATCCCTATACCACAACAAGATTGTCAAATAGTTCACTTTTAAAAAATCCTCTCATTTTACAGTCAGAGAAGGAAAAGTAAACACCAATCTCCATGTTAAAAGAATAAGGAACAATTTTTCATTTGAAACTGTCTGACATTTGACCTCTGTCTTTGACCACACAGCAAATATGACAAGATGAAAGCAAAATTTAAAGTCTTCTTTATTCCTCATTCACCTTCTGAACTCGAACATGATTATTTTGGGGGAGCTGCAGCACCCTCCGCACCCGTTCCTCCAGTGCCTATGAGGATAAGTATTTTTTGCACAGAATATAAAGTGCCCACATTTCTTCTTCTATATAGTGTATTATGGGACAAATAGCAGGCATTGTATTTACTTTCTTTCACAGACACATAACAGTCTGCAAGCTCAGGAAACCATCATTCAATCAATCATGGAGATTTGCAGAAGGCACACTTGTCACCCCAGGGGCTCTCCAGGCTCTGGGGAGGTCTGCAAGCCATGGCCGGCTGGGGGTGGTGGTCAAAAAGCCAAGTCTTAAGCTGTCTTCTGAAGTCTTCCAGAAAAGAGGAGGTGCACAGGTGGATGGGGAGATCATTCCAGGACTTTGCAACGAGGTGAGAGATGGAGAAGCGACCGAAGTACTTCCGACAGATGCAGGAGACGTAGGCCAGGGCAATGTTGGCTGAGAGGAGCTCTCTGGTGGGTCGATGGAATGTGATGCTAATGTTGATGTGATGTGATGTTAATATAGGCAGGCCCGACGTCGTTCATGCGGTCAGCCGAGAAAAGACTTTCAGTTCTCTGCAGACTGAGCATAACTCCTACAGGATTATTGAGAGTTTTTAAAATAGACACACAATCATTAGCCCAGTCAGACTTCACAGCAGTAACTCCCTCTCTCACTCATTTCTTCATCCTTGCACTCACTCATCTGTCCAACTGTTTATTCTAAAATGTATTTACTTACCCAGCAATACAACACAGACACTCACAAATTGATGAAAAAACACCTTAGCTTTGACAATGCTTTTTGTTCTGTTAAACAAATCATATCATATTCATATATTGTATGTTACCATGACAACCATCATGACTTGTTTGTCTCCATTTAATGGCTCTGAGATCACCTTCCCATCCAGCATTTGGCATTGATCCAGGGAAATCTGTGGTTTGGGTCAAACAAGAAAAAGTATTAAATTATGTCATAAAGTGAGCGGGTCATTATACCTTTCTGGCCTAGTAAGTTTTAAAGTAATGTAGAAATTACTTAATACAATTGATTTTGCTTTTCCAAAAAAAAGATAACACGTTTTCTTCAATTTCTTGACCTACCACTTATGAATACCCTGTTCTATTCCGATATTTAATTACATTTTCTTTAACAAAGAAATCATTTACATTACAAATATGGTCATATGGTGTATTTGGATCATACAGAATAGTACATAGTGAGTATCTTCTGTGAACAAAGGTGAATAAACTGCACCATAGTGGATATACTCCAAACTATGTATAGGCTTCACATAGACCAGCAGAAAAAATAAGTAATACAAATAAGCAAAACAGAAACCATAACGTGACCCCCCGTTCCCCTTCATTAACCCCAAACTGCCATCAGTCATCCACGTCCCCCTAATACCAAATTAGTATGAGTGGTATCCTTTTATATGTCTGAATGACTAAGAAGAGTGCATATTACAGTGTGTACTAATGTCCCTGGTAAAAGTCAGGCGTCATACATGTTGGAGCTGTGATGTTGTCATGTAGCTGATATCTATTGTTCACTGTCCTCCTAGGATCTGAATGTTTCTAACAGATCATCTCAAACCAGTGCAATAGGGTGTTTATGTAATCCTTGATATTGCTCTCTGCATAATGCGTAACTTTCGGCTGTACCCCAATGTATGACCTCGTCCCGCCAGCTCGATGTAAGGGCCGGGCCAGGGGATTTCAAACATCTGGCATTCTGGTGTTTGTCCAAAAGAAGCGCCAAGTCCACAAACTGTGCCGTGGTTTTAAAAATCTTAGGTCTAGGGTACAGGCCCAGGAGACCGTTTTCAACATCATCCCAGTGGGTAACATCCGTAATCGCAGTAAAGCGCATCATTTATATCTGCCCAATAAGATGTTAGTGAGGGGCATGCCCATAACATATGTTCTGCAGAATCTGCTTAACATATAGGGCGAGTGTGTGATCCTGCGGGGGAAAATCTGTATAGTTTAATGGACATTTTATATGCTCTGTGTAAGAGTGGAAATTTAATGAATTTAAAACGCGAATTGTAGGAACTTTTGCTCGGTTATTCGAGGAGAGTATGCCATTTCCTTATCATGTAAAGCCCATTCAAATCCTCCTCCCATTTCTCTCGTACAGGCTCTAGGAATGTAAGTGAATGGGCATGTAGACCCCTGTATAACCACTTGACTAAGAACCTGCCAGTAACCATCTCATTTACTGCTTGAATTAGTGTGTAGGTATCCAGTACTTTTCCCGTCTGTGTCCAATGGGTACGGACATATCGAATTAGAATGGCGTGTGTTTAAAAACAGGGAGCTTGGCAAACCAGGAAGTTGTGTAAAGTTTTGATGGGTCATTAATATGCCTTCCGTACAAGGCCCCCCATTGTGGCAACTCCCTTCGATCTCTCAGGGGGTACAACTGGACCAATTTGAGCATTGCCAATGGTGTGGGAAGACCTCTCAATGGGATATTAGGGCATCATTTGGGGGCAAATTGGCATATTGGAGAGCACATCGCCAGTATGTTAACGCATTGCTAAGCAAAAACGGTTGGTGAGGGAATCACATCACTCCTGGTAATAGCAATCTGTGTACTGTATATGCGTGATCTATAACCGATTTCATCTAAGTGAAATCCTGCTAGCCAGTAGGATAATCATTCCACTTGCCCCATGAAGCAGTAATCTTTGAAGTCTGGGGGGCCCATCCCTCTCTCCGGGTGGCAACTGCATCGTAAGGATGCCAACCCATGCCACATGTCAATTCAATCAGTAAGGAATTGAGTATTTTGAAAATCGTGGAGGGGACAATGACGGGCTAATTAACAAAATAGTACAGGAGACGGGGTAACATTACTATTTTAGCTAGTGCCTGATGGCCTGCCACCGACAGAGGCAGGGTCACCGAAAAATGATTTTAGCAATGTGATGGCTTTCATTAGGTTACCGCCTAATAAATCCGCAATGGTTCTATAGATCTGGATACCCAAGTTTCAAAATGTATGATGTGCTGCATGTATTTTTTAGGCACCCAAGAGCACCGTATTGCGGACTATGAATTCCTGGAATAAAATTGCATGGGATTTAGCGTGGTTGACTCAGAAGCCAAACAGGTTAACTAACGAGTGAAGTAAATTAGAGATAGTTGTTAGCTCTCTAGTAAGGTCACAAACATACATTATCCTATCATCTGCATACACTAAGACTACATGAAGTTGAGACCCCAGTGGTATGCCCCAGTCACCAGACATTTGCCTAAGGCTTTGTGCCCGGGGTTACATTGCTAAAACAAATAAAAGAGGCAACAGTGGGTATCCCTGCTTGGTCCCATGGAATATCGGGTAATGGGCTGAGATGCATGCTCTTATCCTCGCTCTAGCAGTGGGTTACTGTACAAGAGTCTGACCCAATGAATAAATGTAGGAGGCTAATGTTGCAAACATGCATTCCTACCCCAATGTGTTGAATATTTGTAGGAGATCGAGGAAGACGCAGCTCACTGTGGGTTAGTGTTCCTTTGCCACTTCCATGACATGGTGCAGGCGTTGGATATTTAGGTATGTGTTTCACCGTGGAACAAGTTCGCCCTGATCGGCGTGTATTAAAATAAACAACAAGGTAAGCAGTCATCTCACCAGTACTTTCCTCAGTATTTTGTATTATGTGTTCAGAAGGGTTAACGGCCCACAGGAAGATAGGCCTTCAGGGTTATGGCCAGGTTTAAGTAAGGATGCAACTAGGGCTTGCTGTGATGTAGGTGGAAGGGGACCAGCGCCTAAGAAGGCATTAAAAAGTTTCCCCTATTGTGGAATAAGACGGGACGTGAATGTGGTGTAAAATTTGATGGGTAGGCCATCCGTTCCAGGCTGTGCAGATTTCATCTGGTGACAAAGGGGCCCCTAATTCTTCTCTAAGAAGGTGAAAGACTTTTGATTACTTTTTCAGCACAAAACGAAGTGACTGCATTTACCATGATGCATTGGGGCTAACTTTTTGCTTGAGTGTGAGGCAGTGTGCTCCCTTTTTTCTTTTTGTCCAATGACTGCTCCCTTGAGCTAACGAGCTGACGAGCTCTGGAGAGGCACCTGTGCGCCAGTGAGTGGTACATAAACCTGAGAAGACTTTTGGCGGCATTTCAAGCAACCCCACAGACTTGGCTGCTCTCTGCTGATGACGGGCTAAACCTAGAAACACGTGTCCAGAGATACACAGCACTTGCTGCACCTACTTAGGTGAAAGACTTTTGATTACTTTTTCAGCACAAAACGAAGTGACTGCATTTACCATGATGCATTGGGGCTAACTTTTTGCTTGAGTGTGAGGCAGTGTGCTCCCTTTTTTCTTTTTGTCCAATGACTGCTCCCTTGAGCTAACGAGCTGACGAGCTCTGGAGAGGCACCTGTGCGCCAGTGAGTGGTACATAAACCTGAGAAGACTTTTGGCGGCATTTCAAGCAACCCCACAGACTTGGCTGCTCTCTGCTGATGACGGGCTAAACCTAGAAACACGTGTCCAGAGATACACAGCACTTGCTGCACCTACTTAGGTGAAAGACTTTTGATTACTTTTTCAGCACAAAACGAAGTGACTGCATTTACCATGATGCATTGGGGCTAACTTTTTGCTTGAGTGTGAGGCAGTGTGCTCCCTTTTTTCTTTTTGTCCAATGACTGCTCCCTTGAGCTAACGAGCTGACGAGCTCTGGAGAGGCACCTGTGCGCCAGTGAGTGGTACATAAACCTGAGAAGACTTTTGGCGGCATTTCAAGCAACCCCACAGACTTGGCTGCTCTCTGCTGATGACGGGCTAAACCTAGAAACACGTGTCCAGAGATACACAGCACTTGCTGCACCTACTTAGGTGAAAGACTTTTGATTACTTTTTCAGCACAAAACGAAGTGACTGCATTTACCATGATGCATTGGGGCTAACTTTTTGCTTGAGTGTGAGGCAGTGTGCTCCCTTTTTTCTTTTTGTCCAATGACTGCTCCCTTGAGCTAACGAGCTGACGAGCTCTGGAGAGGCACCTGTGCGCCAGTGAGTGGTACATAAACCTGAGAAGACTTTTGGCGGCATTTCAAGCAACCCCACAGACTTGGCTGCTCTCTGCTGATGACGGGCTAAACCTAGAAACACGTGTCCAGAGATACACAGCACTTGCTGCACCTACTTAGGTGAAAGACTTTTGATTACTTTTTCAGCACAAAACGAAGTGACTGCATTTACCATGATGCATTGGGGCTAACTTTTTGCTTGAGTGTGAGGCAGTGTGCTCCCTTTTTTCTTTTTGTCCAATGACTGCTCCCTTGAGCTAACGAGCTGACGAGCTCTGGAGAGGCACCTGTGCGCCAGTGAGTGGTACATAAACCTGAGAAGACTTTTGGCGGCATTTCAAGCAACCCCACAGACTTGGCTGCTCTCTGCTGATGACGGGCTAAACCTAGAAACACGTGTCCAGAGATACACAGCACTTGCTGCACCTACTTAGGTGAAAGACTTTTGATTACTTTTTCAGCACAAAACGAAGTGACTGCATTTACCATGATGCATTGGGGCTAACTTTTTGCTTGAGTGTGAGGCAGTGTGCTCCCTTTTTTCTTTTTGTCCAATGACTGCTCCCTTGAGCTAACGAGCTGACGAGCTCTGGAGAGGCACCTGTGCGCCAGTGAGTGGTACATAAACCTGAGAAGACTTTTGGCGGCATTTCAAGCAACCCCACAGACTTGGCTGCTCTCTGCTGATGACGGGCTAAACCTAGAAACACGTGTCCAGAGATACACAGCACTTGCTGCACCTACTTAGGTGAAAGACTTTTGATTACTTTTTCAGCACAAAACGAAGTGACTGCATTTACCATGATGCATTGGGGCTAACTTTTTGCTTGAGTGTGAGGCAGTGTGCTCCCTTTTTTCTTTTTGTCCAATGACTGCTCCCTTGAGCTAACGAGCTGACGAGCTCTGGAGAGGCACCTGTGCGCCAGTGAGTGGTACATAAACCTGAGAAGACTTTTGGCGGCATTTCAAGCAACCCCACAGACTTGGCTGCTCTCTGCTGATGACGGGCTAAACCTAGAAACACGTGTCCAGAGATACACAGCACTTGCTGCACCTACTTAGGTGAAAGACTTTTGATTACTTTTTCAGCACAAAACGAAGTGACTGCATTTACCATGATGCATTGGGGCTAACTTTTTGCTTGAGTGTGAGGCAGTGTGCTCCCTTTTTTCTTTTTGTCCAATGACTGCTCCCTTGAGCTAACGAGCTGACGAGCTCTGGAGAGGCACCTGTGCGCCAGTGAGTGGTACATAAACCTGAGAAGACTTTTGGCGGCATTTCAAGCAACCCCACAGACTTGGCTGCTCTCTGCTGATGACGGGCTAAACCTAGAAACACGTGTCCAGAGATACACAGCACTTGCTGCACCTACTTAGGTGAAAGACTTTTGATTACTTTTTCAGCACAAAACGAAGTGACTGCATTTACCATGATGCATTGGGGCTAACTTTTTGCTTGAGTGTGAGGCAGTGTGCTCCCTTTTTTCTTTTTGTCCAATGACTGCTCCCTTGAGCTAACGAGCTGACGAGCTCTGGAGAGGCACCTGTGCGCCAGTGAGTGGTACATAAACCTGAGAAGACTTTTGGCGGCATTTCAAGCAACCCCACAGACTTGGCTGCTCTCTGCTGATGACGGGCTAAACCTAGAAACACGTGTCCAGAGATACACAGCACTTGCTGCACCTACTTAGGTGAAAGACTTTTGATTACTTTTTCAGCACAAAACGAAGTGACTGCATTTACCATGATGCATTGGGGCTAACTTTTTGCTTGAGTGTGAGGCAGTGTGCTCCCTTTTTTCTTTTTGTCCAATGACTGCTCCCTTGAGCTAACGAGCTGACGAGCTCTGGAGAGGCACCTGTGCGCCAGTGAGTGGTACATAAACCTGAGAAGACTTTTGGCGGCATTTCAAGCAACCCCACAGACTTGGCTGCTCTCTGCTGATGACGGGCTAAACCTAGAAACACGTGTCCAGAGATACACAGCACTTGCTGCACCTACTTAGGTGAAAGACTTTTGATTACTTTTTCAGCACAAAACGAAGTGACTGCATTTACCATGATGCATTGGGGCTAACTTTTTGCTTGAGTGTGAGGCAGTGTGCTCCCTTTTTTCTTTTTGTCCAATGACTGCTCCCTTGAGCTAACGAGCTGACGAGCTCTGGAGAGGCACCTGTGCGCCAGTGAGTGGTACATAAACCTGAGAAGACTTTTGGCGGCATTTCAAGCAACCCCACAGACTTGGCTGCTCTCTGCTGATGACGGGCTAAACCTAGAAACACGTGTCCAGAGATACACAGCACTTGCTGCACCTACTTAGGTGAAAGACTTTTGATTACTTTTTCAGCACAAAACGAAGTGACTGCATTTACCATGATGCATTGGGGCTAACTTTTTGCTTGAGTGTGAGGCAGTGTGCTCCCTTTTTTCTTTTTGTCCAATGACTGCTCCCTTGAGCTAACGAGCTGACGAGCTCTGGAGAGGCACCTGTGCGCCAGTGAGTGGTACATAAACCTGAGAAGACTTTTGGCGGCATTTCAAGCAACCCCACAGACTTGGCTGCTCTCTGCTGATGACGGGCTAAACCTAGAAACACGTGTCCAGAGATACACAGCACTTGCTGCACCTACTTAGGTGAAAGACTTTTGATTACTTTTTCAGCACAAAACGAAGTGACTGCATTTACCATGATGCATTGGGGCTAACTTTTTGCTTGAGTGTGAGGCAGTGTGCTCCCTTTTTTCTTTTTGTCCAATGACTGCTCCCTTGAGCTAACGAGCTGACGAGCTCTGGAGAGGCACCTGTGCGCCAGTGAGTGGTACATAAACCTGAGAAGACTTTTGGCGGCATTTCAAGCAACCCCACAGACTTGGCTGCTCTCTGCTGATGACGGGCTAAACCTAGAAACACGTGTCCAGAGATACACAGCACTTGCTGCACCTACTTAGGTGAAAGACTTTTGATTACTTTTTCAGCACAAAACGAAGTGACTGCATTTACCATGATGCATTGGGGCTAACTTTTTGCTTGAGTGTGAGGCAGTGTGCTCCCTTTTTTCTTTTTGTCCAATGACTGCTCCCTTGAGCTAACGAGCTGACGAGCTCTGGAGAGGCACCTGTGCGCCAGTGAGTGGTACATAAACCTGAGAAGACTTTTGGCGGCATTTCAAGCAACCCCACAGACTTGGCTGCTCTCTGCTGATGACGGGCTAAACCTAGAAACACGTGTCCAGAGATACACAGCACTTGCTGCACCTACTTAGGTGAAAGACTTTTGATTACTTTTTCAGCACAAAACGAAGTGACTGCATTTACCATGATGCATTGGGGCTAACTTTTTGCTTGAGTGTGAGGCAGTGTGCTCCCTTTTTTCTTTTTGTCCAATGACTGCTCCCTTGAGCTAACGAGCTGACGAGCTCTGGAGAGGCACCTGTGCGCCAGTGAGTGGTACATAAACCTGAGAAGACTTTTGGCGGCATTTCAAGCAACCCCACAGACTTGGCTGCTCTCTGCTGATGACGGGCTAAACCTAGAAACACGTGTCCAGAGATACACAGCACTTGCTGCACCTACTTAGGTGAAAGACTTTTGATTACTTTTTCAGCACAAAACGAAGTGACTGCATTTACCATGATGCATTGGGGCTAACTTTTTGCTTGAGTGTGAGGCAGTGTGCTCCCTTTTTTCTTTTTGTCCAATGACTGCTCCCTTGAGCTAACGAGCTGACGAGCTCTGGAGAGGCACCTGTGCGCCAGTGAGTGGTACATAAACCTGAGAAGACTTTTGGCGGCATTTCAAGCAACCCCACAGACTTGGCTGCTCTCTGCTGATGACGGGCTAAACCTAGAAACACGTGTCCAGAGATACACAGCACTTGCTGCACCTACTTAGGTGAAAGACTTTTGATTACTTTTTCAGCACAAAACGAAGTGACTGCATTTACCATGATGCATTGGGGCTAACTTTTTGCTTGAGTGTGAGGCAGTGTGCTCCCTTTTTTCTTTTTGTCCAATGACTGCTCCCTTGAGCTAACGAGCTGACGAGCTCTGGAGAGGCACCTGTGCGCCAGTGAGTGGTACATAAACCTGAGAAGACTTTTGGCGGCATTTCAAGCAACCCCACAGACTTGGCTGCTCTCTGCTGATGACGGGCTAAACCTAGAAACACGTGTCCAGAGATACACAGCACTTGCTGCACCTACTTAGGTGAAAGACTTTTGATTACTTTTTCAGCACAAAACGAAGTGACTGCATTTACCATGATGCATTGGGGCTAACTTTTTGCTTGAGTGTGAGGCAGTGTGCTCCCTTTTTTCTTTTTGATTTCATCTGGTGACAAAGGGGCCCCTAATTCTTCTCTAAGATGAGCCAAGACCAGGGGCAAATGTAAGGTGCTAAGGAAGGTGTCAGTGCTGGTAGAAGACTGGAGGGTACAGTCCCCATAGAGCCTGGTGTAATACTCCTGAAAAGCCGAATTCATATCCAATTGGGTGGTGCATGGAATATTGGCAGGTGTAAATACCGATAGGACAGGTGTAGGTGTCGGCCAAGTCATCCAGGCTAGAGCATACCTGCCCTGTCTCTTTCTCTGGGTCATGTTTGGGTATATCCATTATGGTTTATGACCCACAGGCTTTCCAAAAGTTCTGCATGTTTAATTCTAGTGTCCTATAGCTTGTTCATGTGAGTACCATCATGCACCGTTTCATGTTTGAGTAACTCCAATTGTGTTTTCATGTGTGTAAGGTCATGTAGGACCGTCTGCCGTGCCCCTGTGATTGTGGCAAAGGACACTACTCTTATCACTACTTTAAATGCTTCCCATTCTAGCAACAGAGATGAAGCGGTGCCGGCATTGTCAGAAAAATAAGTGGTAATGGTGAAAGCGAGGGTGTTTTTAAATACAATGTCTTCCAATAGAACAGGTGTAGTTGCCGGGATAAGGGTTGGTATCGGGCCCCAGGCTACATTCAATCCCGGAGGGTTGTGGTCTGATAGGGTTTTACCCAAGTAGATTATATCAGTGATTTGCACTTGCAAGGATGAGGGGCACAGGATCCAGTCCAGACGGGCATGTAGTTTATGAGAGGGAAATAAAAGCATTAGTCCCTCATCCCTCCATTTTGAGCCCTCTAAGCATCTATTAAGGACCAATCTACCACTCACTCACTTAGGGCCTTGTCTTGTCTGAGCAGACTAGTATTTTGAAGATGAGGGTAGGAGCGGCTGAGGTGTATGTTCATGACTTTATTAAAGTCCCCCATCCCTTGATTAACCAAGGGAAGTGTGACCAATCAGCTAGTACATACGACAGACGTGTCAGGAAGACATCTTGTTCCATAATAGGGGCGTAGATGCTGCCCAACACTATTGTTTTACCATCTAAAGCTCCACGGACAAAAAAGTAGTGATAATTCACATCTATTTAAGTATCACAAGCTTCAAATGGTACACCAGCCCTTAACCAAATAGCCACCGTACAGGCAAAAGTTGAATATGTTATGGCGAACAGTTGACCTCTCCATTTCACCTGAAGCGTGACTGTTTTAGCAGCAGAGATGTGTGTTTCTTGTAAGTAAGCTACATTGGCCCTATGGCGACTGAGCTGGGAAAAGACACTATCATTTGTGAAAAGATTCCATGCCCGTGACAATCCAGGTGAAGATTTTATATTTGCATGTAACATTAGACATTCAAGTAAAAAAGGCATTATACCTGACTGGGCCACAACAGGCATCCTCTACTACATTAGACAAAATGGATTCACCCGATGGGAACAAAGGAAAAAACAATAACCCAATACTAGGTCCAGCAAAGAACGATTGCTGGACCAACACTGTAAGAACATATTAACAAGTTATTGATGGGTGAAACCACTGTGGGAGTAGGCCAACACGGCTGCAAGGCAGAACAGTAAAGTACGAAACTGCAAGGTGCAGTACCCCAGCACACGTGGCACAAGAAACTACTTTGAGAAAGCACAGCATAGAGTAAACCGTACACTTATCGGGAGAAGTGATAGCCAGTGGGGTTTAGCAGATGAGACCCATTGCAGTGTACTAAGAGGGAATGACAACATAATATAGTGGTGGGCAACAGGTCCATGTGTTCATTTTGTTTGTGGTGTTACAGATGGGAAAAGAGCCAGGGTGCTGTTGCAAACAGTGCACGAAGCGTAGTTCACTGAGGAACTAGAATACAACAACAGCTGTTACCTCCTAATGGAGGATACAGTTGCAATCCCAGCACATTGACCCGCCGAGGCCTGCTGTGGGGAGGGGGCCACTCTGGGCGATGTTAGTCAGGAGCGCTCAAAGCTGGCGCTGCCAGGGGAGGCCGTCGCACATCCTGAGAAGATTGTTCTGAGGGAGAAGGAGGACGTGCGTTTGAGTATTTCTGTTCCAGACAGTCACATACATCTTCCAGGCTGTCAAAGAATAGAGTTTGTTGATCACAGACAACTTTCAGCATGGCCAGCAACATCAGGGCATAGGTAAGACCCCTGTAGTAAATTGTTTTTTTGCTGCTAAGAAAGATGCCTGTCAGCGTTGGACCGCCAATGTGCGGTCCAGGAAAAGGGCTATGTTTGCATTATCCAGAATAATGTTCCCATTCTTTCTGGCTTTTTGGAGCACCTTGTCACCGTCCCTTTAATTTAGAATGCGGGAAGTCTTGTAGTGCCCGTGAGGGCGGACAAGTCAATAGTCGATGTGCCCTTTCTACACTGAACAGAGCAGAGAGTCCTAGTGGGGCTAAACTGATCTTCAGCCAGTTTTCAATGAACAGTGTTACCTTGGGCCTCTCTGGTAATCCAGCAATGAGCACATTATTGCCTGTGTTCAGCCCTCAGCATCTTTTGTCCTATCATGTAAAACGTGGAGTTGTTTACGTAGGTTATCCCTAGTGGCAGAGTGTTTCACTTGTTGTGGAGCCAGTGAGGACAAAGCCGTTTTTTTATTGGACTGAACCCTATCCAACAGCCTACAGTCGTTGTCCCTGAGCAGGCCCAGGTCCTCACCAGTGCATACTGTGTTTCCTGCAAGATAATATCTAATTTATCAGGAGTGGGGCCCAGTGTAGTGAGCGGAATACAGTTCTCTTTTGTGCGGATCTGTGAACCATCGGAATGATAATTCTGCGATTCCCCCCGGTCTTGCAACGGTGACGGACGAGTATTTTTAGTGTGGCCCGTGATTTATAATTTTTTCTTGGGTGGAAGACTCAATGACGCTTACAGTTAAGTAGGGACTACAGCAGCAAGAGTAGTCAGCCCTTCACCCTATGTATTTCGATTGGGTCTGTCCTCAACGACCAGCCAAGCCAGGCGTGGGGCGTGCAAGGTGTAGTATTGTTGTGGTTAGACATAGGATATTGTCTATAGTTGGCCACTTAACGTGAGGCGGGTTGAGGAGGCCTTCACAAGCTGACTATGATCCCACGATTCTGGAAAGAACTAGTATCCTAGCAGTTCACGGAGTTCCAGAAGATAAAATTTCCATGTTTGGCATTAACAATATGATAGTGAAAGTAAAGTGGGGTTTTACTATCGGGTGCAACACCATTCACAGTTGATAATTATGGAGCTGCTCTCCAATGTTAGGAATGGATTCCCATGTGTAGCTTTGATCCAGCAATAGGTCAGGAAACCTTGAGTGGGCAAACAGAGAGGGCCCCCTCCACTCCAGAGTGGTTAGAGCCATCAGTCACAAGACATTATGTTCATGCAAGGGAGGAACCCCTCATGCCACCCAGGGTGGTAACTAAGCTGTCAGTGCCGGGCTTCCCTGCGGAGCATATGTCCACTGGGCCAGGTGCTTCCACCACTCACCTGAGGTATCGGTGGAGCCGTCCACAGGCCTGTCCTCCACTGCCCAGACAGGAGTATGTAATCCCACAGGTCCAGCCGGAGTTGGCTCTGTTCTCCATCGTAACTCCATGCAAATGGCTTGTTGGCCCCGCAATCTACCAGGAGGGTCCAGGGGAAGGAATAGTTAGGGTCCCCTCTGCTCAGTATTGGTTCAAGTCAGTTGCTAGGATCTTTGAGATGGTAAAATGGAGGGCAGGGAGTAGGGTAAATTGCCCATTGTAGGTGCTCGGCTGCCAGCCATGCGACCCCAGTGGCTCACGTTTGCATGCCGGCTCTTGTGGAGAATAATCGATTTGGAAATGCCATCAAGGGGTGAAGAGAGGGTTGCCCCTCACCAGTGTAGCATTAGTTATTTCTGCTGGGCTCAGATGATGCCGGATTATGTGTGATTTCCTAGCACCCAGCAGGAGCACTAGAAAGGTCCATCCGCCATCTTCAGTGGTTAGCCACTCCCGCTCTTTTCCGATTTGTGCAGAATTATGAGCTTTACGGTTAGTAGAACACCCCTACAAATTATACTTCACTCCAGTAAATTTCGGCTGGTGAAACCTTGCCAAAATGTACAGGAAAACAATGCCTTGTGAACTATAATATATGAAGAGCTAGGTGAAAAAATGACAAATTCTGCAGGTAACACCCAATTTGTCCAGAGGAAACTCGTAATAAGAGGCATTTACCACGCCCTGTAAATACCTCGTCCTGGGGAAATGGTACTTACCAGTTAAAATACATTTTTCATTCCATTTCAGGGCACTTGTAACCAGTGTAAAATCGTTTGGTCAAACAGATGCAGAGAGATGGAAGCATAACAAGCTTGATTATCATTCTATTTGTTTTTTGTATGGGCGCTTACCCCATATCTCTAAATGACCTAGAAAGAGACCCCACTTCAGTAAGGGAGAAACCAAGCCTGCATCTAGATCCTATTTATCAAATTACCTATTCCCACCTTAAGCAATCATTGGCAGATCCAAAGGTCTGGCCTCAGTATGCTGGTGGAATGATATTGTTTTGTTTATTTTTTATTGTATGAGTACGCTATAAAAAGAAATAAAAATAAGCATTTGCTATGCAATGGGTCTCGCGTTTGCTCATGTTAGAGCTGATAGCGTTGTAAACTCATAACCCGACTTTTCACCTATCGGCAAAAGTGTATTTATGCACGTAACCCGAAAAAGTGCAATTAACTATGTAAAGCGCTCGACTTCTGCCAAGCGAAATCGCGCTAGTAAAATAGAGAAAAAGTAGTCCACGAGCCGGACAGAAAACAGACAGCCTCGCATGTTTTCTGTACTTGGTCGATGCGCTCGAGGAGGGCTAGCCACCAGAAAAGGCATGACGTATGCATGCCTTAGACTAATGAAAGCAAGCAGATTTTAATAGGCAAGCCCACGAACCAATGAAAAACACCACGGACGTGGTCACCATATGTTTGCAACAAAAATTAAATATTTTAAAAACGTTCATTGATGTCCTTGTTTTATTGGTGATATGTAAAAAAAAACAGCCACTTCAGTTGCGCACTGAAGTTTATAACTGAAGGTGACAAGAAGTGACTGCCCTCAAATTGCACACAGTTCGATTTTTACCTCACGTAAACTCTTCATAATACCAACTTTATAAGAGACCAGAAATAAATCACCGTCAAACATGGGCACCCGATATAAAAAGTAAATAAGCTGTAAAAAACGAACTTTAAACACGCTTTTTCACTTAAGCGAAAGGAACTATTTTAAAGTAAATGTGTAAATCGGCTGGGCATTAGCTGGTAGTTTCTAAACTCGCTTTCCAGTAAGGGTAGGGTAGCCTTTACGATTCAGAATCAGTGAGAGTGTGTGTGATGTGTGATCGAAGATCATTTTCGGTAAGCTAGAGCGAGCCTCGTGACATTTTTTTTCTGTGTATGGCAACGTGACATGTTGGCATATTAATTGTGACTTGTTGACATATTTTCTATAGTAAGTGTGAATAGCTCACGGTAGTGGTGTCTGTGCTCAGTAATGACGACGTGGATACAGGGTCCGAACTGAGTAAATGCAGGTGAAAGCAAAAACAAGCAAGATTTGTTCACCAGGGCCATCACGCTGAGTGCACTGCACACTGCCATCTTTCAGTCCTACTCTATGAAGATAGGAACATATGATTTGCCCCTGTGACCTCATTCCTCCTAAGGAGCCTGATGCATAATGAACTAAGGCACACCCTACCTCTGACCTTGTATGCACAATCTAATGTGCAAAAATTCCAAGATGGCGTAAAAACCGAGTTGTATTAAATGACAATTACACCAATTACTTTAAATCCTCAGTAAAGGTATGCAGTACTTAGCGACTCTGAAATGAGTGTGAATGTGCTATACAAATACTAAATAAATAACAAGCATTTTCAATGCAACGGGTCTCGCATTTGCTCGAGTTAGCGCTATTAGCGATGTAAACTCCTAACCAGACTTTTCTTGCCAGACAAATTAAAAGAAAAAAAAAAGCAGCGCGGTCGCACTATGTAAAATGCAGCACAATCGTGCTGAAATTGAAAATGGAAAAACCGAGCGCCATCGCTCTATGTAAACCCCAGGGCAATTGCTTCTTGTGGAAAATAAACAGATAAAGTAGTCTGGAAACCATGCTGAAAACATTGAGCCTCGTATGTTTTTAGTAGTTTACTGGTGCTGTGTAGGTGGGCTAAAGATCCAAAAAGGCATGAAGTATGCATGCCTTTCACTAATGAAAGCAAGCGGATTTTAAAAGGCAAGCCCACAAACCAATGAAAGTGACTGACATGAGATGGACGTGGTTGGAAGCCCAAAAAGAGATTACTACAGGGGACAGAGCGCGTTGCGCTCAACCCTAAAAAGTGGCACAGATCAATCTCTCCTGCAGCACCCTATTATAGAAAAATATTGATGATGAAAGTTAACTGTAATTTGCAAGCGATTATTAGCTTCCACAGACGTAATTCAACCCTCGCATGTATTAGCTTAATATTCTGTGCAAACCCTGGTGTTGTTTGTTTAGTTTATCCATCATTCATTTCCAGGAGGTTGCAAGCAATTAATCAAGTTCAGGTCATAATCAAAGTTCACTTTCTTAAATATTATAATATTTCTTAAAATGTATACAGATCTTTATTTTAGTTCTGCCAGTTTTTATAATTTTAGGTTTGTTTTGGCTCCATCCTATTTTCTTATGAAATGTTCCTAAGGAATAGCACAACTGTGAGAAGCTGGGAATGGGGATTGCATTCTTGCAAACAGCATATCAAGAGCATCTTTAAAGAATAAACATCTGCAAGAAGCCCAAGAAAAGTGTGCTTTTGAGAAGCTGCTGGAAGAAAGAATGTGCATGACATTGCTGGCTCTTGCTGGAAGCCTTCCCGGTCTTCCTACTCAAGAAACAGACCACAGACGCTTGTGTGGTTTTCTTGACAACACCCCTCCAAATCACAAGCTTTGTGAAGACAGTAAGGACGTTTGGGCACCTGGGGACTAAGAACATGGGGAGGCCAGTTGTGAGCTGGATTCACAACAGTAAACTCACACATTAGTGTAAGTTTATGATGTTTTGCTACCCACAATTTACGAGTGGTATGGACTCGTCACATAAAAATATACACCTGTCCTGTTCTTTTATGTGCGGAGTCTCTACTACGAGAGAGGAGACTTCGCAGTTATAAAGTTACTATTGGTAAAATGTATTTGTGAATAGCAACAAAAAAAAATGTAAACTAACATTTGTAAATCAGATCTTTTGTCTATGGTAGTGTGAAAAAACAATAGCAAACAAAAATCAGCGAACACCTAAAATATGTTTGATTTGCTCTACATAAACCTCATGTGACAACAATAAAAATGGAAATGTGTTCATTTGACTGACTTTTGCTTCTTGCACTAGAAAGTAAATGTATGTATATATCTGCTATGCAACCATGGTGATGGATCAAAGAACACTGTAGCAGAAACTACAGATCTCATACATTGCAAGGCAATTTTAAACTGGCGCTCTGCAATTTTACTGTAGTAGTGGACAAGAATATATCAGTTGTGAGCGAACATTTGTGCTGCATGACGCCGCAAAGTGTCGGTTTTACAATGGTTAGTTGGAGCAAATTTTATTTATGCACTGACTGGCAGTACATACTTCAGTAATAAATGCCTATTACCAGTGAAAAACGAGCGGGGATGTTGGCGTCCCCACTGTCCGAGGCTTGCAAGATGTTCATGCCCAGGTGAGTCGGGCGCCAAATAACTTTTCTGTCAAGTGCCTCTCCTTCACAAACAAGGTGGGCAGGTGGTGAATGGGGCGGGGGTGTTCTTGGACCAGGCCTGAGCAAGCCGGCTGCTGGCTGCAGATGGTAGCATAAGGGATGGCTGCACCCTGTGCGAGTATAACAGGAAGAGAAGGGTGGCAGATGGCAAAGCACACAGTCAAAGCTGGCGGGGGCGAGGGATTAGGGGGGTGGTAGGAGGGGTGCGTAATTCCCACCTTTCTCACTTAGCTCTTCCCTATTTCAGATGTCACTAACTCTGATTTCTGTTATGTCCACTCTGTGTATAGCTTATATTTCCTGTGCCAGCTACGTCCCCCGATGTGCACCAACCACGAGCTGAACAGTCAATTATCGCAAGACCGTAGACATGCCGGCTCGGTGTATGTAGGAAGAACAGTGCTCTGTCAGGTAACATTCCATAGAATCAAGAACCCCGCGAATGCTGATAACTGAACGTTTTTGTATTCCTTTACTTAAAGTTGTATACGACACAGACCACACTGATGACATTAAAGTACTTTAGATGTTTTTAAAAAATTTGCGGGAAAGGCATCCAATTGTCAAACATATATTTAAAAAAGGTCGCTAGTATGCGAAGCGCTGGACTTCTGCCCAGCGAGATCATGCTGCGAAAACAGAGAAAAAGTAGTCCACAAACCCAGCAAACCTTGCATGTTTTCTGTAGTTGGTCGCTGCGCTTGAGGAAGGCTCACCACCGGAAAAGGCATGACATATGCATGCCTTCCGCTAATCAAAAAAAGCGGATTCTAACAGGCAAACTAACTTGCCAATGAAACACACTGACGTGACATCGACAAGGCTCCGAGCCCTTTTCTTATACCTAAAGTGTCTCGCTAGCGATACGCATGCGCGAGTGCATGCGACGCAGGCTCGACCCTAAAAATAAAATTAAAAAATGAGAGGCAAAACTCAGAAACTCACATGCAGACAAGCATGCACAAATGCACTCACATAGACAGAGATATAAATTATACAAATAACAAACACACATCCAGAGAGCTCTCATCACTAACCTTACTACAGGACTCCACAATCCAGCAAGAACATCTCAAAACATCACACGGCAAAATCACCCTTGCCTGTCTCATTAGAACTGACAAAAACCCTCTCCCATTGACAAGTCACACAAATACATGTAACCAACTTTCACAGCACCCTGGCACTGCCATACTCACACACATCATTCCGTCTAACTCCCAAGAAAACCCACAAGCTTTCTCTCCAACCAACACTACTTAGGATAATGACCAACAAACATCCATGTTCATCTACCAAGCAAAGAGCACAACATGAAACCACTACATCAATATAGTCAACCTACTCCCCTTGCGAACATTGACTTACTGTTCTTAATATAAACCTGGCAATCTAAATATTGACTCAATTCTAACCTCAGGCAAAAAGTCCACAAAAACTACAAGAATCAGAGATATCACACTTACCATAAAAATATCATAACCATAAAAGTTGATCTTGTAAAAAGTGGTGTCTGGAACAAATCGAATTCCTCTATCTGTGCATAGGCACCATAATATATTTTTTTATGTGTCATTGTGCATGTTCAACATTACGTTAATATTTCTTGACTGATCGAAGGCAACTGGCATATTTCGTTATCTGTATCTACCTTCTGGATCATCCATCTCTGTTATCAGTGTTTGCCTCTGGGGATCAATTTCATCATTGTTACCAAGATGGTGGATGTCCACTTGCATTACGCTTATGAAGAACAATTATCTCAGCAATTACCTCGGTGTATTTCACCATCTCGGCAGTCAACCAAAATGAATTAGCAACCAAAATCCATTACCTAGATTTGAAGACTGCCTGGGCCACTGAGAAATATTTATCAATAAAAATGTTACCAACCAAGATGTATCTTTTGCCAGATGAGATTGGGTACTCTACGCTGTGAAGGTTGGAGGAGAGAAGAAAACACTAGTACAAATGCTAACTTATGCTTTATGTATTCATACCATATTTATATAGCTCTATCATTTCGCCTTGCTCATGTCACTAAGAGGGAAGCAAGCAATCACGAAAAATAAACCCAAATTGTGTAAAAGCGTAAATGGGGTCTGAGCCTAACTGGATGGCAGGGAAAGTTCTAAACCCAGTCACTTCCCCTGGTTCAGAAGATTATAGTTTAGCAGTTCTTGGAAATGTGAGGTTTTCAGCAGTTTTCTGAATTGTATACTGTGAGCATACGGATCGGAACTGACTGGTTTCCAGAGTACTGGACAATGAGTGCCTAAGGATCTTCCACAATGCTTCAAAGAACCTTGATGGATCAGCTGGAAGGAAATCAACAAAAGGTTCCTGGCTGGTACCCAGTGACGATCGATAGACTATTGAATATTTTGTGCATTTCCTTTTTGCTTTAACTGATGGAGATACGTGCAGAATTAGTTTGTAGATTCCAGTGGTTAAGTCCAAAAGTATGACACATATCTCTCAGGCATCTACATTGTGCCTTAATTACATGCACCCACGGGCAAGGGCGACATGCCTCCATCAGGCTCAAATTCAAATGAACACAGAGGAAGAGGACACACAGATTCACCACTGATTGGAAAAGGCTCCAGGGCATTATAGAAGTGTCACTCAATGGCTGAAAAACATCCATTCCTGGATGAATGAGAATTATCTTTGCATGAACTAATCAAAATCATACAGTTAACTTTTATGGCTAATGACACAATATGATTCATTTGGCTAGAATAACAGAAAAAGGCTCTGACCAACTATACAAATCTCAGATTTATAGTTTAATCACCTTTTCACCTTACACATCAGCATAGTCATTAAGAACAAGAGTTTTCAATTGATGATGCTAAGGAGAATCTACTCGCTCCATCAAAACAATCACGTAGTTGTACTCACCATAGGTCTATTTTCCCAATTCAACTAATGCAACAGCCACTCGTTCCTTGAAAATAAAAAATAAATATAAAAACTTCAGAGGATACAAAAGCAGGCTGCCAGGCTTGGTCTGCATGTGAAGAGCTTTGACAGTGTGAGCCCTGCTCTGAAATTGCACTGGCTTCTAGTGGTGTAGACCAGTGTTTCCCAACCTTTTGACTTCTGTGGACCCCCGCTTTATGATTACTGGAACCCAGGGACCTCAACTGCATCATTATTGGAATCTGGGGACTCCCTACTGAGTCATTAGTGAAAGCCGGAGACATAGGGGGTCATTCCTACCCCGGCGGGCGGCGGGTGCCGCCCGCCAGGCGGTGACCGCCAAAAGACCGTTCCGCGGTCAAATGACCACGGCGGTCGTTTTCACTTTCCCACTGGGCTGGCGGGTGACCGCCAAAAGGCCGCCCGTCCGCCCAGCGGGAAAGCACCAGCAACGATGAAGCCGGCTCCGAATGGAACCGGCAGAGTTGCTGGTGTGCGACGGGTGCAGTTGCACCGTCGCGATTTTCAGTGTCTGCCCCACGACACCCGTTCCCGCCATCCTGTTTCTGACGGTGAAAACCGCCAGAAACAGGATGGCGGGAAGGGGGTCGGAATCCCCATGGCGGCGCTGCTTGCAGCGCCGCCGTGGAGGATTCCCTGGGGCAGGGGAAAACCGGCGGGAAACCGCTGGTTTCCCTTTTCTGACCGCGGCTTTACTGCCGCGGTCAGAATTGCCCCTGAAGCACCGCCAGCCTGTTGGCGGTGCTTCCTCCGTCCCCGGCCCTGGCGGTCCATGACCGCCAGGGTCGGAATGACAAACATAATCTGTTAATATTATTTAATTTTCTAAGCAGTCGGGGACCCCCCTGAGGAGGTTTTACGGACCCCCAGGGGTCAGCGGACCTCAGGTTGGGAACCACTGGCATAGACAATATAATTTATGACTATGCATCACGAATGAACTATATGTGGGGTTATGTCAGCAATTCCTGTGGAAACCTCCTCCTTAGAACATCCCCCACTCATCCATTTATGTCCAACAGTTCTGCCTAGACCAGCAGATCTGTTTTGGAATCATACAAACATACTGTTAAATTCATTAAGGTTCGAGGCAGCTGGCGTTAAACTCCCTGGAGCCTGAGCTCTGAATATTTTGGAATCAACCAGCCTTCAGGTATTGCACATCCTTAAAATATTTGCAAATACATGGATGAGCACAAATATTGTGTAAAAGTATCATGATACCAACATTTTTGTGGGACAGAATGTCGCAAGCAAGAATATAATTTTGTAATGTGAATAATGTGATTAATACTGTTTGTTTTATATTTGTATATAATACTGTCATTTTTAAATATTTAGCTATATTGTATTATTTTCTATGTTATGTTATTATTTTAATAATAATTATTTGTAATTATAATTTTGTATATTTAATTTTATTTTTCCCTTTGCAATATATGTAAAGCTTTTTTTCCACTGAATATATTTATTGATTGCAGGTTGTTCAGTTAGTAGGGGAGTAGTGTGGGACGTTTAATATATATTTTTATAAATGTCTATATATATTTTACTTATTAATTAGAAATGTTGATTACGACAATCATTTAACTGTTTAAATAATTTATATATTCATTCATTTTTTACATCTGTGGTATTTTTACAGAGTGATTAATGATATAGTATTTTCTAGTTATGGTGTACTAGTAACACTAGGTGTAAAGATAACACTAGGTGTTTCTACTATTATTTTTATTGTTTGTTCTGGGTGTTGGGATTTTAAGCATGTAGAATGAGAAGCGTTTCAAATACATATATTTCAAATGGTTTTAATTTGCAAATACTTTTAATATCACTTGATTTATTATATTTTTAATGTATGTTTTTAAAATTATTTATATAAATTTTATATTGCTAAAAATATCATATATTTTTGAATATATATATTGAACTATATTGTATGTTTATTTTTTATCTATATTATCTTTATGTTCTAATTTAGGACTGAGAATAGTAAATCGGATCTGCCTAAAGTGAAACACTTTCCTTACTGTTGCTCAGTTTGATGTGGGAATAGTAAATGTAATCCCTTAAAACTTCAACACTCATCCTATTTCTGCTCAGATTGGAGAGGGAATAGTAAATCGGACCCCTCCAAAGTCTAAAACTTTCCTTTCTGTTGCTCAGGCAGGAGTGAGAATAGTAAATCTCCCCTCCAAATTCCAACACTTGTCCTACTGTTGGTCAGGTTAGATTGGGGTTAGGAAATCTGACCTCTCCAAAGTCCAACACTTTCCCTGCTGTTGCTCACGTTGGAATGTGAACCGTACATTTCACAAAGTTCATCACCATTCCTACTGGTGCTTACATTGTTATGTGAATAGTATACTAATCTGGCTTCTTCAAAGTTCAATATGTTCCTAGTGTTGCTCAGGTTGGAGTGGCAATAATGAATCTGACCCCTCCAAAGTCAAACAACTCCTCTCCTGATGCTCAGTTTGGAGTGGGAATACTAAACCTGGTCCATCCAGATTGGTATTCCTTCCCTACTGTTGCTTAGTTTGGTAATGGTGCATTTGACCCCTCCAAACACTTGTTAGTTTTTATTGGATTTTTTTGTTTTATTTTTGTATTTTGTTGTGCAATATTATTCTAATTAAATCCTTTTTAATTGTATCAATATTATTCTATGTTTTTATAATTTTACACATTTGAGTATCCTTAAGTACTTTTGTAATGTATTATTAATATTTATTCAATAATTGTATGTATTTCAATATCTTTAGTTTTGTTTACATTCATTTTAAAGTAAATATATTTATTTTAAGTTGTAATTATTTATATATTTTCTGAATTATATATATATATAATATATATATTATATATATATATATATATATATATATATATATATATATATATATATATATATATAATATATTATATGATATTTTTAAAACATTAACGTAGTTTTAGAATATAATATGATTTATTTTGAAATAAGTATTTTTACCTATTTAGGTGGTCATTCTAAGTTTGGCGGTCATTACTGCAGACCGCTGTGCAATTGGCAGCCGAAACACCACCAGAATTGGCGGAGTGAAGACCGCTGCATTACGAGAAACCCATACAACACTGCCAAAAATAGACCGAAAAAAACACACCATTAGCCCAAATGATGGTGTGAAGGAGGCGGCTGCACCAACACCACTGTTACGCCGAGAATATACCGCCCACCAAATTACAAGTCACAAATCAGCATCGCGGATCCCAACATGGCGGCAATCCATTGACGACCCAAACCGCCGCGGGAAAAAAAAGGTACCATCGCATAAACACTGCACCAGAGTGGACAACACCAATGCCCAACACCTGAGACACATACACACACCTGTCCACGGCACTACAAAACACACCCCCACACATACCCAGAACCCATTGCAACTAGAAACTGTGACTGTGCATGAGAAGAGCACACTGAAAGGAGGCACTGCACCTAGATACCACAGGCACCATCATACTGAGCACGCATCACACACCACACCACTGCACACAAACACCATAGAGCACACGCACATACCACCACACAAATTCACAACTACAAACAGCACACCCAGAATCCCTGCACGCCATACACCTCCACCCACAACACAACCACCATGGCACCACAAAAAAAAACAAATTCACAGAAGAGGAGCTAAGGGTAATGGTGGAAGAAATCGTCAAAGTGGAGCCACAACTGTTTGGAGCACAGGTCCAGCAGACATCCATAGCCCGGAAGAACGTCTTATGGCAGAGGTTAGTCAACAGGGTGAATGCAGTGGGGAACCATCCACAAACAAGGAAGGACATAAGGAAGAGGTGGAATGAACTTAGGGGGGAAGGTACGGGCCATGGCTTCCAGGCATCAAGTAGCCATCATGAGGACTGGTGGAGGACCCCTACCACCTCCCCCAGAAATGTCACAGTGGGAGGAGATGGTCCCGGCCATACCACACCCGGAAGGGCTGACAGGAATAGCTACTGGACTGGACACTGGTAAGTCTAGTGTACTCACCGGCCAACATGTCTCCGTGCACAGCATGTACCCCACCACCCTCTCAACCCCCCCCACACCACCCTAACGTGCACCAACCCACCATTGACCCTATACCCACCCCTGCATGCCACAGATCCCCACTGACACCATTCCCTCACAGCCCCACCTAATGCATGTATGCTTCACACAGCAGCAAGTACCACAAGTACCACAATGCAACACTACATACCCTTTCCTGACTGCTACATCCAGATCACTTCTCTGAAATTGCACGTCAAACCATGTCACTTCCCATCACCAATAAGTAGTAGGAATGCACATCAGTACATGGCAATGACAGTAGCAAGGCAACTAATAAATGTACTCCAAAATAGGCCCATTGTAACCTTCCACTGATGGTAACACAAGTAGTGGACTGGTAATTGTCAATGCCATTACTGATCTGCAAATACAGTTAATGACGGCATACAACCATGTGTGTCACTGCAACAATACCATCATCTGACACAATACCACTCATTACACAGGCCTCCCAAGTACTGCCATATAGCAGAGGAGCCCTGTGACAGAAAGCCCAGGCCTGGAAGCAGGTTCAATAGGGGAGGACTCCCCTGGAAGTCTAGATTCGGACAACAAACCTGGCCCATCAGGCATGAGCGGTCAGTCCACCACCACCAGCCCCCCCGCCCACAACTCAAACCACCTCCTCTATGTCAGCCAGTGCACAGCAGAGCCCACCTTCTCATACCTGTGTCCCAAGGTCACATCAATCATCAGTGTGCCCCACAGGACATTGGCAGGAGTCAGCAGTGCAAACACAAGACAATTACTGTCCTGGTGTCAGTCGGAGGGGGCACACTGCACCATTGGCCCAGGCACAGGGGGCAAGGGCCAGTTAGAGAACAATCTCTGGCCCAGGGATGAGGCAGGTACAGGACACGACTGGCCAGGAGACCGTCTCCAGAGTCCTAGGAGCCTACCAGCAAACCCATGACAAGATGGGCCGGATATTTACAACCTTGCAGGACACCCAAAGGCTGCAGGGGGAATACCACCAGGAGGCCAGGCAGCAGTGGCAGGCACTCAATGCCACCATGGTCGCCATATTAGGGGAGTTCAAGGAACTCAATAACATCCTGCAGACATTCTCCAGCCAACAGCAGGGCCCATCCAGTAGTCAGTCAACACCACTGCCCTCAAAATCAGCACCTACTACTGGAATGGAGGCCCAGCAGGAGGAACAACAGGCCACCAGCACCCCTACCGCTGCAGCTGAGGAACCCTCCTGCAAAAGAGGTCGCCCATCCAGACATCCTGCAGGACCTCAGGCCAAGACCAATGCCCCCACCAGGAAGTGATCTACCTTTTGAACTGCCACCCTTGTGTGTCACTGTTAAACCCATTTGGCTGTTCAATACCAAGGTCACATCTTTTCAAAGCAAATAGATAAAGGACCTGTGAACCAAACAGCTGTACCACCCACTCTGATCATCACTTAGAGCAATACCCCACTCCTCCGGACTGTGATAGTCAACACTTAATAAACACCAATTATCACAAGTCATGGTGCATGTCTCTTCATTGTTTGTATTGGCAATTTTGTCACAGGGCAACAAAAGAATACACATGTCTACATAACAATAATGTCAAAGTAACAGATGTAGTGGGATACCCAAGCAGGTGTGTAAATATATCCATATTGTTGTAACATCCACTGTCAACTATGCCAACTGGCAACTCAGCAAGCAGATTGCAAACAGAGATGCCACCTGAAGAGAGGAAAATAAATGAAATGAGGTACATTATTGTAAAGAATTTAATCCACAGTCATACGTCAATAGAAGTTGCACACAAATACAGGATGAGAGTCCCAGCAGCTATGATACACCATATGTAAGGGCTTGAATAGCCATTCACACACGTGTGGGACAGGAAAGATGTAATATAGGTAACAGGAAGTAGTCAGGAACATGTACTTGCCATACAGCAGATGAAAATTCAGCATGACATGCCTATGCAGCAGGACAAGACTGATAAGTCCCCCTAACATATCCCCACACAGGCAGACTGAGGACCCTAAACCTTTAGTACAACTATAAGGCTGTACCGCAATAGCACCAGCATGGCACATATGTACTTAGCAGCTGTGCATTTCCACTAACTCTCATGGTAAGTCACCAACCCTTCAAGGTTGTTAACCAACATGTAAGGCTCTAGACCCCACATATAACTTGATGCATGCAAATACTGGCTACATATTGGCTTCAGAAATACATCTCCCATGTGCAGATGATATGCAATGCAGACATACCTATACATCAATGAAAGTAGTGACGAATCATGTCAGTCCTGTTGTCAAGTGCCTCATCCTCATCATCCTCCCAATCAGCATCAGAGTTACCGGTGACAAACACTGCTCCAGCATTAATGTCCCCCTCGTCCAACAGTGGGATGTGCCTTCTGAGGGCCAGATTATGGAGCATGCAGCACGCAGCAATGATCTTGCAGACTTTCCCTGGTCGGTACTGTAGGGCACCACCTGACACATGAAGACAATGAAATCTAGCTTTCAAGAGACCTAAGGTCCGCTTAATCACAAGCCTCATCCGGCCATGTGCCTCTTTGTACCTGTTCTCCCCTAATGTAGATGGATGTTTCACAGTGACAGGAGCCAGGGCAGGCTGGTGTATCTGGAGTCACCTGTGTGGAAAAGGGAACATGACCATAGGTAACAATGCTAGGCAGAGAGCTGACTGTGTTGTGAGAGGCAAAAACGTCTGACATGGAGAGCAGTACACATACCTATGAGCCAGGCCCTTTCTCCCTGTAGCTGTGACATATTTGCAGGGACACTGCTGTTCCTCAGGATGTAGGAATCATGTACTGATCCAGGGAATTTAGAGCTCACATGTGTAATGTATTTGTCTGCAAGACACACCACTTATATATTGAGCGAATATGCACTCTTCCGGTTTCTGTAGACCTGTTCACTGATCCTCAGAAGTACCAAGGCAATGTGAGTCCCATCAATTGCCCCAATTACATGTGGGACATTTGATATGTTGTAGAAGGCTGCTTTAACAGTGAGAAATTCTGAAGATATTGGAAACCTCATGCACCTGTGCACATGCTTGAGTAGGCCATCCAGCACATCCTGCAACACCTTACAGAACTGGGGCTGTGAAAACCCTGCAGCCAGTCCCACTGTGCCCTAAAAAGAGCCAAATGCAGGACTGCCAACACCTGGACTGTTGGACGAATGGCATGGGGATTCCTCAAACCTGGCAGGAGGTTTGGCTTCAACTGGGCAACCAGCTTCTTGATGCACAAAAAGTTTAATTAATAGATCATGATAATGTGGTGCTCTCCCATGGTTTCAAGACCTATGAGTGGCCGGTAAATTTGTGCATTCCTCATCAATCCATAGTGGCAATATCTGTGTGGGGACACAAGCAACACTCTGTAAACCTCTCACAATGTAGGCTACCAAGTATGACACACAACAGTCATGAGGTTTTAGTCATGGAAGTTGACTGTCATGTTGTGAGAATACACATTACTCCACCCTCCATTCCTAAACAGACAATGTCACATAATTCCTGTGGGAATGAACCTGTACAGGACATGTACACGTACATCTTCCATATGTTCATATATGCTGACAAATGTTGTGACAAGTGTGGTAATGTCACCAGACACGCACTACATGTGTCAATAACCACAATGTGTGACCTAAAGTATGTATTTGTGAGGACATGCATGTGGTTATGCTGTGTGAACTCAGGACAGTAATGTCACAGACTAATATGGCTTCCACATGTCGGCATGCACTGGACAGCTGGAAGTGACTTAGTTCCGCCGGCAGAAGTCGTCATGGCGGAGGGCAGTCTGAACCGTTGTGCAACTCCTCATTGGTTAACATTGATGTCCATGGGAGACTGGGACCAATGAAGATCTCCCCCGGCAGTGACGGTCATGACTGCTGCGGTCGTAACCACCATTTTGTATGGGTCAGCTCACTTGACTCCTGGCATTTGGGCAGAAAGGACCTCGACTTTGTGTACTGCTGTGTCCTGTCTCTTGGAGCAACGCTGGCACGCACTTCTCGGGATAGAACCCCAGCCTTCTCAACGGAGGAACTAGAGAAACTGGTGGAGGGAGTCCTACCCCAGAATGGGCGATTGTACGGTGCTCCGGGGCAACAGGTCAGTACAACGTGGTTTTTCGGACATGTTGGGTGGTGTATGACAATGTATGTGTGTGCACATTGACATGTCATGACTGATCAGGTGTGTAGCATGCACATGATATGTGTGAGATATTGGCGGTGAGCATGGTCCGTGTTTGTTGTGTGTTGCCAAAGCTTACTGCTGTATTGGTATTATTTACATCATGTCCCCCCTTTTCTCACTGTTTCCCATTCAGGACAGTGCCCACAAGAAGAAAGGGTTATGGTGAGCCAACGCCCAGGAAGTGTGGACTCTGGGGGTCCATTGCCAGAAGAGCACCCACTGCAGGAAGCGTTGGGAGGACCTGTGACGCTGGGCCCAGAAGACCGCAGAGGCCCAGCTGGGGATGGCCTCCCAGCATGGGAGGGGTGCACATCAGACCCTGACCCCCCTAATGGCCCGCATGCTGGTGGTGGGGTACCCTGAGTTGGATGGGCACTTGAAGGCAGCACAGCAGCCACAAGGGGTAAGTGTTGACTGTCAGGTGACTATTGCATGATTGTGCACTGTCACCCTCCTTGGATTTGGAAATACCGTAGTCAGATGTGATTTAAGGAATGTACAGTCCTGGTTGTCCCACCCATCAAGTAGGAGTGTGTGACAGTCACTATGTTGAGCCATGTAGGATAAGAAGTGGTGGTACTGTGACACACGTTCACCTGTAGGTGTGGGTCTCTCAAATATGCTATCTTGTCACTGGCTGCATCCTCCATCTCTGCGTGTACTGTAGTAGTACGAGGTGGTCATATTGGCACTGTATATGCGTGATGACAGGCATGTTACGTGAAGATTAAAATTGCTTCACTTCCTACATCAGTGGACCTCTGTACCACATGTACTCCACACATTCATGCCAGTTAGTTAGTGTCGTCAGTCCCTCTCTGCTAAGATTTGTATCATCCTGTAATGGATGACATGTGTTTGGGTATGTTCCTGCGCGGGATTTTTGGATTAGATATTTTGGCAGTTGATAGTGTTGTAGTTGTCTTCATTGAGGTGTTTAGGCTGCAGTGTTGAGATGAGTTTGGACATCGCTTGCATGACTTTATTTGGAAATGAATGCCAAATGGTCTATTATTTCGCAGGCAGGAACTGTTATCTGCATTGTTTGCATGTGAAGTGGATGTGTGGGTTCTCATAATTTCCTCCCTTTCTGTTTCTCCCACCCTCCTTTTCTCTCTCCTCCTCTGTCCATGTGTGCATTAACATCATCTGGAGAAGGAGGAAGGGCACCGGCGAGTGGGGATGCATCCCACGGGACCCAAGATGCAGGCATCAGCGAAGCCATGGGGACCAGTGGGATGGAGTGTGAGGGGAACACCACGGGGAGACTGATTCAGATTCTTCCTCCGATAGCGCCTCCCTGGCAATGGCGGACACTTCTGGGACCACACCACTTTTATTGTCCGCCACCCCACTTACCAGCACCACCCTCCCTGTAGCACCCCACCCAGTTGCCTGTGTCCGCTCATCCAGGAGGGTGGGCATCTCATTCGCCACAGGCACCTCTGCCCCTGCCCCACAAGCCCTGCTGCCTTCAATGAGAAGGCTATTGACCTCCTGAGGTCCATCTCTGTGGGGCAGACAACGATCATGAATGCTATCCAGGGACTGGCATCCCAGATGCAGCAGACAAATGAGTTCCTGGAAGGCATTCACTGTGCCTTGTCTGGCCTCCAGAGATCGTTTCAGGCTCTGGCCTCCTCGTTGATGGCAGCCAGTGTCCCTTCTTCTTCCGTCCCCCCTCCGGCTACCTGTTCCCAATCTACAACCCCGCTCCCTACATCCGTCCAAAGCACACCTACAGACCAGCATACCCCCACTACACCATGTAAGGTGCGCAAAGACAGTCATACATCTGCAGACCCAACAACGGACACTTCCCTCACCACCTCCTCCCTTGCAGTCACATCTCCACTCAC
Organism: Pleurodeles waltl; assembly: GCF_031143425.1. Classification (NCBI taxonomy): domain Eukaryota; kingdom Metazoa; phylum Chordata; class Amphibia; order Caudata; family Salamandridae; genus Pleurodeles; species Pleurodeles waltl. The sequence continues at coordinate 707,779,507 of NC_090438.1, read as the reverse complement.
ACCTGCCAGCACTGCATCATCACACACTGATCCTACTACCATTCCTGTCATACCCTCAATCATCACAACAGCAGACTCACAGACACACACCACATACGCACTCACCACGAATACCGTCTCTGCCTCCTGCAGCACACCCACCTCTCGTGCACACACACCACAACATTCACTCACACATTTCCCATTCCCTTTCCCTGCATCTCTGCCCCCTCCTCCCAAAAAATGCATACGTACTCACTCACCCACTCAACATTCAGCCACCACACACATACAGACATTGGACACACCAGCATCCATGCACAGCACACAGACACATCAGACAAGCACTCCCTCTACCTCCTCTCCTAACCTTCAATCATGTGACCACCTGTGTACCTGAGAAGGTTTTCCTTGCCGCCCTTGACCTCTTCCCTACTGCTCTCCAACCCCGTCTTCCTTGTAAACGGCGTGTCCCCCTGCCCCTCTCAGGCTCTCCCACCTCCCATTCCTTGGGTGTCCCCTCCGGTGTTTCCCCTGCTCCTCCAACCAGCAAGGATTCCAGCCCTCCCAGTGCCAAAGTCACCCCTCCCAAGCCCACACCTAAACAGGCCCCTTCCACATCCAAGCCTCACTCACACCCCTGAGGTGCCTGCCTGTTCCACTGCTGCCCCTATGATGTGGAGGCCTCTTTGCAGTCAGGAGTCAAGTTGGGCCAATGTTTGATGGACATTGTGTCCTGCAGTTATGGACATTGGACTTGCCATTGGCTCATTTTGTATATAGTTTCTTTCTTTTGTATATGAATACATCTGCCCACATAGCTGTGGTTGGCAAGATGAGAGGCTTGTCCTGGTTTCCTTCTACATGGTGGTGTGACATCTGTGTGCATAGGTGTGTGAGGTCTGTGTGTGGATTGTGTCTGTGTTGTTGCATGCACTGGATAGATAGTTTGGGCCATGGGGATGTTGTGATGTGTGTGAAAGCTTGCTTGTGTGATTGTATGGGGTGTTGTGTGCATCCGTGTGTATAGTGTTGCATGTGTGGATTTCCTTGTATGTTGGCTGTACATGTTGTGTCACCTGTATTATGGTTTGGGTGTGTGTTCACAGCTATTGATTGTGTGTCAATGCTACATGGAGTTCCTGGTGTGTGTACATGTGTGGTGTTGCACAATGTGCCTGTCTATGCCAACGTTGAGGTGTTTGTGGTCTAGTTGTCATTGTGAGGTTATGGGGTGTGTTGGTGGTGTTGGTGTGCATTGTGCTGTATGTTTGGCACGTATCTGCTTGGCTTTGTGTGTGTATTGGGTACTTGGCTTTGACGTATGTAGGGTGTGCATGTGTGTGGCCTTCTCTGTCTGTGTGAGGTATGTGTGTTCAGTGTGGGAGTGTACTACTGCCTTTTCCTACCCTCTGTGCTAGGTATACTTACAGTTGTCATCTTCGTCGTTGTTGTGGCCCTGAAGGTGTATGATGAGATACAACACTGGGAAGACTAATAAATCGTTTGCCATGGCAGCCGCGGAAGTGTCTCTGTGCCAGGAGGTGGCTGTTTCCTTTTATACTTTCTGTTTCTGGCAGGTTTTTCATGGCGGCAATGGCGCGCTGGAGATCCTGGCAGAGTGGTTACTTAGAATATGGAGGGCGGGACATTGGCTTCCGCCTGCATGGAGTTGGCTTCCGCTGCCGGATGCTGCTCGTCGGTGGTGGCGGTGCTGGCGGTGGATTGTCTGTGTTGCATTGGGTTCACTGCCTTACTCGTTATATGGCAGTCTGCACCGCCACCTTGGTGGCGGTCAAAAGACCACAACTGGCGTGGCGGTTCAGTTACTGCCAAACTCAGAATGACCATCTTAGTATTGCAACATTTCAGGTGGTAATATTATGTGATAGAAGACTTCAGAAAGAGGCTAAAACTGATCATTCCAATAGTTTGTACTCTCATGAATAAGGTCATTCAGGATCCACCCCCTTCTCATCATGGAAGTAAAGGACCACATTGAGCTTTCCAAGAGGGACAACCCACCCTGCAAGAGAGGTGGGACCTTATACATTTAGGGAATTCCAAACTTTCCTTAGGAATTCCTTCTCCACTAGTATCCAAGATGGGCTCAGTGTTGCAAAGGGACCACAAGGTGTCAAGTGAATGCAATGAAAGACACTAAATAAAATAAATAAAAAACATTAGCGTGTTCATTTGGCTGAAATGCGGATTCCCGCTCCGCTTATCAGTATCTTGCATGGCATTTGAACAATAGGTTTGCCCTTGTGTTCCATTTCTGTGTGAAATACCACAAAGTAAATTTCTAAAAATTTCATGTTCTTTTAAGTAAGTTTTGCAAATTTTCATAAAACAAAATTTTACGTCTATCCACAAGCCATATATATCAGCACTTCACTGCTAAATTCCTGCAAGTTGTTTGTTGAAATTGAGATATCAATTTATTAAGAGCCTGACTTAGATCTTGGCAAAGGGACTTCTCCATCATAAACATGATGGATATCCTGTTCGCCATATTCCAATCGCCATCAGATATTACGGAAGAGTAATAGGGTGGATGGGATGTCCGTCAAATTTGTGATGGAGTATTCCCCTCTGCTAAGATCTAAATCAGGCCCAAAGCCTTTTGTTAAGGATCTTAATGAAATTGCAAAGTTAGAAAATCAAGGCTGCTATGGTGGTGTACACAATGTTTTAATTACCACACAATCTCTTTTATTCACCTGATCAGTGCACAACAAGTACGGAAATATTGATACCTGGCATAATGAAATTAGTTTTGACTGAGCTTACGGTCACTGACATCTAATGAAAGATGAATCCAAAGACCAGACTTTAAAAATAAAGATCCCCTGTTTGAAGTATTGATCTATTATGCAATATTATCCAGGGGAGGAGGCACCTCCTAGTTGGAGATTGATCAGGGTGAAGTCAGAAGACAGAAGGCAGCCATTACCCAATTGGGAGTGTCCCCTAGATAATTGTAGTTTTGCAAATTAGACCCTTCAAATTTGTGGTGAAATTCACAATACTGGTGTTGGAAAGTGGATTATTGGTAAGGGCAGGTAAGTACCTACACTTAGCAATAGTCCAATAACCCCCACTATGTTCAGTTAGGTCTCAATAAATTAACCCCAGCTCAACCCTTGGTAGCTTGGTAATGAGCGACAAGGCTTAACTTAGGAAACAAAGTGTAAAGCATTCAATTATAACAAAAAAGGAATTAAATAAAACACAGGAAACACAGGAAAAATTCAAAACCAATTTATAGAAAGAAGAAATATTTGTAGCTTTAAAATGTCACCAAAATGAATAAAATCGGATAAAGGTAACCCGGAGATATACATTTTTTAAGAATTAGTGTTTTTTAGCGCTTAGAAACGAACAGTGCCAATCTGGTCGCACCTTGACCGGGACAAAGTCAAAGTTTAAGGCCGAATGCGATGGAGCCCTGCTGGTCAAAAATTTACCTTCGGACTTAGTCACTTTCTTGAAGATTTTCTTCAGTGGGACGAAGTCGCCAGTCTGATCTGACCTCCTGGAGCCCTTCCTCGCATAGCGGGAGGCCTCAGTGAAGATTTCTACGTTCGGCCTTAGCTGATTTTTCGAGATAAAAATCCTTCGAATGGGGCAAATCTGAAACTTGATCCAACGTCCCTGGAGCCCTCTTCGGATACCCTGTGCGGTAGGTCCCGGTCAACTTTCTAGGTTCGGAATTAGTCACTTTTTCAGAGATTTTCTTCAGCAGGACGAACCTGCAAGTTAGCCCGGGTCACAGTTGAGGCAAGCCGGGTAGAATTGCTGCAGCGGGTTGGTCCCTTTATGAAGGTACTTTTTCCCAAAAGTTCTTCAAACTTCTGGATCTTCTTCCAGAAGGTATTTTAGGAGTCCACAGCTCACCCCAAGGTTCCAGAAACTCTGAGTTGCTCCTTGAGGGGTGCAGACTACAACTCCCAGAATTCACCTGGTGCAAACTCCAAACTGGCCACTGGACAGTGGTCAGCTGGTCAGTTTCTTCAGGAGTTGGTGCAGGGGACTCTGGTTAGCAATTTTCCACCTGTAGCAAGCAAGGAGTCCCTCCTTGAACCAGTTGAAGCTAGGCAAAGTCCTTCTTGTGGTGAAACCCAAGTGTGCATCCGGTGCAGTCTTTCAGAGTGCAGTGTCCAGGTGCAGGTCAGGAGTCCAGCAGGGCAGTCCTTCTTCTTCTGATGTTCTTCCTTGTAGGGATCTGAGGTGTGGGTGCAGCTCTGCCATACTTATTCTTGCTCCTGGGTTAAAAACAGGGAGGTCCTGATTCTCCAATCAGAAGCAGGGTCCTTCCCCCTGTGATGACCACTTCCTGGGAAGTGTGGCAAAAATCAATACCAAGGAGAAACATTCTTAAAAAATCCATCATTGCTTTAATTGATTTTTGAAGGTTAGATCTGACTGAGCCCACCAACTGGTGTGGCTTAAAATGCTAAACACACCCCTTTCCTGCCCTCTCCTAATCTAATCAAGAGGGCTCCTAATTGTCTGGGGTTGCAGGATGTGAGGGAGGTGCTGTGTTGTTCCAAATGTCCTTCCCTGCCTGTGATGACCAGTTTGGCAGCCCTCCCCCTTCCTGTTTCTCCATCTGCTGAGGTAGTTATCTTCCCCCAGGCACATTCTTTGTGTTCATCCCAGGCCACTTCACACATCATCAAGCAGTCAGGCCAGGGTGCCTGAGGCTGGCTAATCAAAGAAGGGCACTGCAGAGCTGAAGTTGGCAACTTTTTAGGTAGAGTTTAAAACTCTTTACCTGAACCAGTTATATTAACTCCAACAATTGTAGGTTGTGGGATTTATTATAACAATCAATTTGATACCAAACTTGAGGTATCTGATACTTAGGGAGACTTTGTAAATTAAAATTGTCTCCCCATTTTAGCCTATGGAGGCCATTCACTACAGTGAGGGAAAACTAATTTGGCTACTTTACCCCAACAGGGCTTATAAAACAATGTTTATAAGGCCCCTGCTTATAGTTACATGGTACCCAAACCCAGGGGCACATCTTAGGGGAGACATATGTAAAAATAAGGTTGTTTAAGACTTTGGAAGTACTTTTAATTCCAAAGTCGAATTTTCATGTAGTTTAAAAGCAGCCTGCAAGGCAGGCCTGCCTTTAAAATGGCACTAAGCTCCTCAGCAGTGCACCTATGAGTGCACCATCTATTCTGGGGTCCCTAAACCTACATGCCTTACCATATACTAGGGGCTTATAGGTAGGTTAATATTGCCAATTATAATTATCCTAATTTGCATATCCACTTTACACAGAGCACTGGTCCTGGGACTGGTAAGCAGTACCCAGGGCACAACCAAGAATCAGTAACCACCAGTATCTGTTCAAAACGTTTGGGGGTGACCAGAGCAAAAAGGAGGACTTTCCTACTATTGGTTGTTAGATGGGGTGCTTTTCATTGTACCTTATGGGTACCTTTTGCACCTTTAAGTAAAGAGGATCTGTTATGAAATGCATTTATGCGATGATTATTAAGAATTCTAATACTGGCTAGATGGTGTCTAGACTGTGGATTGGGTGTTACATTAAACCCTTTGTGGTGTCTTTGCCCACCTGTCTTCCTATCCATACTGGTATCTTATAATACCATTGTGCTGAACACAATTACACCAAATTTGGAAGAAAACTAGATATTTACTCAGGAAGTGTTTTTGTTTTGTGATTTGGTGTCAATCAAACCAGTCATTTTTGAGAACTTAAAGGTAAACATAGAGTGATCTCTGGAACATTGTTACCTACTGTGGTGCTCCTGCTGTACTGCAACTTAATATATTCTGATTGGCTAAGAGGGCTTATTTACTGATCAGCCATTTGGTGTTTCATGGGAATAAGCAATTTGATTGGCTGGAAACATCAACAGAAATGCTGTGGCCACCATTTCAGGACTTGGGTTCTCAGCCCTGTGGCATGGGTTTACAGGGAAGAAATCTTACAAGGGGCAAGGTACAAGTACCCTGACAGCCTGGCCATTGTGGTCTATCTGGAATCCTCTTGGGGCCAACACTAAATAAATTGTGTTGCAGGTCCAATGGTACTCCTATGAGACTCAGCACCGCCTCCTGTGAGGTCCCACAGGATTCTCACAGAGCCAAGGATGGCCCCCTTGAGAGGTCCTTTTGGCATCAAAAAGTGAAGCTTCCACTGTCCTGCTATAACGTGGAGTGCCGCTTGTGTAACACTGCCAATGGAAAAATGTGGTATCGCAGAAAAAAACTAAAAATGGGAAATGTGGGTCCAGGGGGTTGGCCAAATATGAGACATTGGCTAGCAACAGGGATTTGGCTGCCTGTGGGGCATTGGGTGTAAAGCTTGGCCACAGACCAGGCTCTGTGGCCAACCCCATACCAAGCATGGCCTGTGTTTATAGAAAAAATAAAAAACAAGGATGCAGGGTAAGAGTACCCTGGTGCCCTTGCTCATCAGTTTGATTATGTCACTGTAGGAAAGTGCCCTCTTTTTGGCATAGTTACCCCCATTTTCTGCCTGATGTCAGTGTGTTTGACTGCGTTCACTGGGATCCTGCTAACCAGGACCCCAGTGATTATGCTCTCTCTCCTCTAAATGTTGTCACTGCATACTGGTAACCCAGTATTTCACCCCACATTGGCACACTGGTGCCCCCTTATAAGTCTCTAATATATGGTAGCTAGGTACCCAGGGCATTGGGGTTCCAGGGGATCCCTATGGGCTGCAGCATTTATTTTGCCACCCATAGGGAGCCCATGCAAAGGCTTCTGCAGGACTGCCATTGCAGCTTGCGTAAAAATATGCATACAACCTTTGACTGCCATTTACACTGCACCAAGTCACTTATAAGTCACCCCTATAGCAGGCCCTACAGCCCTGAGGACAGGGTGCAGAGAACCTGTGTGTGAGGGCACCCGTGCACTAGCAGAGGTACCCCCATGACCTCCATTACCATTTTCCCAGACTTCGTGAGTGCGGGTCATCATTTTACCCGAGTACTGGACATAGATTACTACCTATGTCCAGCTACATATTGGTAACTCCAAACACCACCATGTTTGGTATCAACCATGTTGGAATCGTACCCCAAGACTTTTGCGAGCATTGGTTGTATGATTCCATGCACTCTGGGGGCTCCATAGAGGATCCCCAGTATTGCCATTCCAGCCTTCTGAGGTTTTCCAAGCAGCCCCAGCTGCTGCCACCTCTCGGACAGGTTTCTGCCCTCCTATTGTTTGAGAAGCTCAAGCCCAGGAAGGCAGAACAAAGGATTTCCTTTTGGAGAGGGGAGTTACACCCTCTCCCTTTGGAAATAGGTGTTACAGGCTTGGGAGAGGTAGCCTCCCCAAGCCTCTGGAAATGCTTTCAAGGACACAGATGGTGCTCTCCTTGCATAATCCAGTCTACACAGGTTCAGGGACCCCCAGTCCCTGCTCTGGCACGAAACTGGACAAAGGAAAGGGGAGTGACCACTCACCTGTCCATCACGACCCCAGGGGTGGTGCTCAGAGCTCCTCCAGTGGGTCCCTGGGTTTTGCCATCTTGGATTCCAAGTTGGCAGGGAACTCTGGGAGCATCTGAGTGCCAGCAGGTGACATCACAGCCCTCCCATGATAGGTGGTTACCTATGTAGCTGACCAATCCCCCTTTCAGGGCTATTTAGGGTCTCTCTCTTCAGTGGTTCTTCAGATTCGGATTGAAAGACTCCATCAGGAATCCTCTGCATCCTCTACTTCACCTTATTACCAATGAAATGGCATCTGGAGCCTCCAGGAACTCTACAGCTGCCAGAAAGAAGCAAAGGCGACTTCTGCAACATTGTATCTTCAGCTCCTGCCAGCAAATGCAACTGTTTCCCAGTTGTGTATCCTCAGAAGACAGCCTGTCTTGAGGCTGCACCAGAAGAACGAAAGAATCTCCCTTGGAGTGAAGGAGTCACTCCACTGCTTCAGCCAACACATCTCTGCAATGACGACTGGTTGTGTGGGACCCCTCTCCAGATGAACTGCGTGGATCCTCCTTCATGGGTGGTGGATTGAAGTGGTCCCAACAGTCCGGAAGTCCAACTTTGGTGGAGGTAAGAGCTTGCTTCCCCACACAAGACTGTACGCCTGTGCACCACATGTTTTGCAGTTGCCAAGGCTTGATGGCATCCATCCATGAACTTCTTCGTGCACCGTGCAGCTCCGGCCTCCAGCACTCGTTCCTGCGATGCACAACTTCCTGCGTGGTTCTCTGGCAGCGTGGGACCCTTTGTTGTAGTGCTCCATGGGCCTTCTTTTGCACCTTCTTTGTCCCCATGCTGTGGGACTCCTGTGTGTGCTTCCTGGTCTTCTGGAGGCTCTCTGAGTTGCCAGAAGCCCTCTCTGGCTCCCCCTTCTGGGTAGAGTCCACTAGGTCCCTCCTGGTCCCAGGCAGTGACTTTTTCTGCTAACCGCGAGCGTTGGTGGAATCCAGTGACGCAAACCTGACTACAATCATCCATCCGGCATGGGACATCATCTGCACCAACCAGGAACCCGCATCCGTCTTCATGGGTGCAGTACTGACTGTTGTTCTTCACCGGTGGTTCTTCTTTTGCACCTTCATCCGGGTTAGCAGGGGCTCCTGTTCTCCCTGGACTCTTCAGTGCTTCTTGGGCTTGGTCCCCTTCTTCTATGGGTCTTCAGGTCCAGGAATCCATCATTGGTGTCTTGCAGTCTCTTCTGGTTCTTGTAATTTCTTCTTTCTCATGTTCTTGTGTGTTCTAGGAAAGTTACTGTGATTTACTCCTGCTTTAGTGGGCTCTGGGGTGGGTTCTGGTGGGTTCTATTAATTACCTTTTGTGTTTTCTAATACTTCCAGTGCCTCTCTATACACTGCACTCGCCTAGGTGGGAAACTGACTTTTGCATTCCACTTTCTTAGTATATGGTTTGTGTTCCCCCTAGGCCCATTTCTAACTACAACTATTGTGATTTTCACTATTTGCACTGTTTTCTAATTGTTTTTACAGCTATTTCTGCATACTAGCGTATATAATTTGTGTATTACTTACCGCCTAAGGGAGTATAGTCTCTATGGTATTTTTGGCATTTGTGTCACCAAAATAAAGTACCTTTATTTTTGTAACACTGACTATTTTCTTTCATGTGTGTGAGTACTGTGTGAGTACAGCGGTATTTCATAAGCTTTGCATGTCTCCTAGTTAGGCCTCGGCTGCTCATCTACACTACCTCTAGAGAGCGTGGCTTCTATACGCTGTTTACATTTCACTAATAAGGGATAACTGGACCTAGTATAAGGTGTAAGTACCTTAGGTACCCAATACAAACCAAGCCAGCCTCCTACAGTCATCAGTGATGTCATCAATGATGTCAGTGATGTCATCAATGATGTCAATTAACATGTCATGAGTGATCTAATATGTGAGGGTATAGGCAGTGCTTCATGGGGGAGCAGATTACAGTTAGGTTAGCAAATTATAACTGGTAAATGTTAATTGTTTTATTTATAAATATTCGTTTTTTATATTATTACAAAATCTATTACAAGACCAATTGACTGGAGCATTTTTACATGTGATAGATTGCAGTGATCAGTCAACAGACTGCTAGTGGATTATTTACATTTTTTGGGATTGTACGTTTTGTAAACTGGAAGCAGGAATACAAAACGTGGCCCTTCCACCATTTTTCCTGCCTCACCTAGGTGAACCAAGTGGAAACAAATGTCCCTGAACAATAGACGTGTAGGTGGTACACATTTAGGAGCAGAAAGAAAACGTGCCCTACTGACACACTGTTTAGGGTTGGAGGGTCATGAACTGTTGAAAAATCTCTCAGAGTTAAGTGAGGAAAGTGATTGAATGAGTTTGAACCAGTCGTGAAGTAACTTGACTTGTTATATTTCTCTTGAGCCAGCACAATCCTAGAGAAGTTAACTTTTGAAAGGACAGAGCAAATAGAGGATGAATCAATAAGGAAATATATTACCTCACTTTGAAAACTCTGCTCCTTGCAAATTGGGGGCACTTACAACGCAACAAACAAGGGACCAATCTGTTGCAAATTGCAAGTCAGTTAGGAACGGAGAGGAGCTGGGGTTACAGGATGAATCTCTGTTGTTTGATGTAGCTGCTACCTCTAATTGTGTGGAGCACATGTTAAGTTGTCTGGGGGCTCTGAAGAGGAATGATGGTAAGAAAAGAGAGGTGAATTTTGTGGGAGTGAAAACTATGCTGAAGCCAAGAGACTAGTTTAGGGGTAGTTGTTTTCGTTGTTGATTAACTGTAGACATGACCATTAGTAAAACCTTTCCAGTTTTGAAAAAAACATTTTGTGAGATGTTGCTGCAATGGAGCAGATCATAACAAAGTAGTGAACGAAGTGATTGAAAAAGTGGCGTTACAAGTTGCAGAGTTCTGGAGGTAAACCATCACACAAAGTGAAAACTGAGAGCACAGAATTAGCCTTGATGTTTAATTTATGTTCACAAATAGGCGTTATGGTGCTGATTATGGTCCTGATTTACCAAGGCAGCTTACAGTGATTTTCACTTTTCAGCAATTTTGCTACATGTAGGTTATTAACAAAGTCCAAGTGTAAATGTACTCCAAAAAAGTAACTTGCATGTCTTCACCAAATTGAAAGGCATGTGGCTACTTACAAACGCACGTGCTATTCAGAAAGGTAACATATTTTTGAGCAATTTACATGAGTAATTTACTCTTACATTTATGAGAAACTTTACACTCAGATTTTGTGAATAGCCAATAGTATTAAAAACAAGCATTTGCAATCCAATTGGTCTTGCATTTGATCGAATTAGAGCTATTGGCATTGTAAATTCCTAACTGGACTTTACTTGCCACATGAATTAAAAATGAAAAGTAAAACAGTTGACAGAAGCAAGCAGATTCAAAGCGCCACCACAACCATGAACTTGAGCTCGAGAGTTACTGGCTCCCTGCATGAATGTCTATAAAGGATCGCGGCTGGGATGAAAGGCAAACTGAAACCCGAGGAAGGGCCATCACATGCTGTAACAGGAGGAAGCGGGACATAGTGTGATGGCCAACTGAAATCTTCACTTAGTTAAATCGCCCGGATAGGAAACTCAACACACAAAGGAGGGACATTTCACAAAATGCACCAAAAAAATGAAGCATTTAAGACAAGCACAACAAAGAATGAATAGCACAAGTGGACGTGGTTAAAAGCCCGCAGAGAGATTACAACAGGCTAGAGCGTCGGTGCACTCGACCGTAATGAATGATAAATCCATGAACAACATTTTTAATTGAGAACAGCTACTAAATTAAGGCTGCAACATTACAATGTGTCATCCCGGATACTATATCCCAGTCCAATATTTACGTTTCAAAACAATTATGATTCAGAACTTCAGTCCAACTGGGCCAAACCAAGACTACAGCATGTACAATAAATCCACATGGTGGGCTTACAAGGTGTCCCCAAATACATAACGTTATTTGAAATCACAACAGGGCCACTGGCATTTTTCAATTGTGGAGAATTTACACTTCCACACACTTTTAGACTTATCACACTTGTGACATATTCCACCATTTTCTGTACTTATTTGCATTACACAATGCAATGGAGTGAAATATACTTTGCAGATTTGGTCATATTTGGCCATTAATTAGTGAACTCTGGTGTTAAACTGGTGTTAATGTGTTTAAATTGGGGAGTGTTTTTTTTGTCTGCAAAATTAACAAAACCTTTACATATTTAAATCTACAGATTCCTTACTTAGCATAAACATGTTTTGATTCTTTAGCCATACAAAATAACATAACTGTTAGAAATGGGGTTTCTGGTTGGCTAGGGTATGCACCTCAGCCGGCTGAACCTACTCACTCTAGTCAGGGCAAGGGAGTTACACGTCCAAGATAACCCCTGCTCACCCCCTTGGTAGCTTGGCACAAGCAGTCAGGCCTATCCCAGAGGCAATGTGTAAAGCGTTTGCACAACACACACAACACAAGTGAAGCAAAATGTACACCACAAAGTAAACACAACACTGAGCTATGTAAAAATAATCTGTATTGCAAAAAATATAATTAGACCAACATTACACGTCAGTAATACCCTGCTACCTTAGCAGTTGTCAGAATGTTACTCAAGTTACTAATAATCTGCAAGAATACGCAGTTGTCACATTAGAACACGTAAGTACTCAGGATTCTGCAACATAAGCAGTAGTCAGGAATTACAGTAAGAATTCTATGCACTTGTCATGAATAACTCCTAAATACCCATAAACGGAACATTAGAGAACATATCACAAGTCATAAAAATACATATCAGCTAGTCATGCCCATAAAAGGAACATCAGCCCACATATGTAGAGACAGAAAGCAGGTAGGAAATCTATGAACACCCCAAGGTCTATACTAGGCTCCTGGAGCCCATATTCTCTAAAGAGCACCTGGTCTCTGCAGTAGAGGCACTCTCAGTGCCTAAAAGAGCATGAGGGGGCCGCCGGCGCTTCTGCATGCACAACGGGGTCCACGCAGTGCTCCTGGGGGAGAGGGGTAGTCGGCACCCTCTCCTCTTGAAGAGTGGGCCCCTCTGGCGGCTCGCGATCGTGGTGGGGGCCTGCCCTGGCCTCCTCACACCCTGCCCTCGGGGTGGGGGCCAGGCGTGGCCCAACAGACAAGTAGGGGTGAGAGGAAGGGGGCCTCCGTCAAGGTCTCCCTTCCCGGTACGAAAAATGCCTGTTTTCACAACAGAGAGGAGCGTCCTGCTCCTAGGGCAGGTACCGGGGGAAGGGGGCGCTCCCTGTGCCTTCTCCCGCATCCTGCTGGCCTGTTTTTGAAGCTCGGATCCCTCCTGGGGCCCGAGAAGACACTCCCCCACACCCGATGCGGTGCACGAGTATTTTAAGCCGTTCCTGGGCCGTGCTGTGATTCCTGAAGAGTCGGAGGTGGCTGGTGCCACAGGGGCGCTCCCAAGAGCAGACCGTGCCCCAGGGGCGCCGACAGGAGCACGCTTGCTCCGCTTGACTTCTTCTTGTGCCGTGGGGGCACTGGAAACAGCTCAATCCTTGTGCTTGATGCAAATACGATGCCCGGGTCACGGCGGTGATTTGGGGTAATTAAGAGAACGATTTTCACAGCGCTAGGGCCCCAGTCAACAGCCCGGGCTGCAGCGGTGATTTTCTTCAGTCTGCAAAAGCGCTTTTAGAAAAGCGCATTTACGGGCATCCGAGAGCGCTCCCACACAGCCGAGGCAGCACTCCTTGTGCTGAAGGGTGTTTTCAGGGGTCACAGCACCCTGCCTCTGGAGACAACAGTTGAAGAAGGGGGGCACAGGGCTGGCGAACCCAGCAGCAGTTCAGCACAACAATGGGGTGCAAGCAGTGGCAGTTCCTCCTGTGAACTAGGCAGGTTACAGGTCAGCACAGCAGCAGCAGTCCAAGGTGGTCCTGGCATGTCCTTTCACAGCGTCCTGTCCAGCTCCATGTAAGGTTCCTGGAGTTCCCAGAATGTCCAAAATAATGTCTAAATTGTGGGGGAAATTTCCCTGCACTTATACTAGGTTTACAGTGTGTTTTACAATGGCCAGGAGACGGGGTTCCAACCAGTTACAACTGGTTCTGGGAGTGCCCTTTCTCTCCTCCAGCACAGGCTCCAAACATCATTGGGGGGTAAACTACCCTATTGTGTGAGGCCAGGGCACAGCCTTTACAAATGCAGGTGTTCCCCGCCACTCCCTTCTCTCAGCCCAGGAAGGCTTTACAATATGTAGATGCACCTCTGTGACACCTCCACCCTCCCCGTGTTCAGGCTGTCTGAGAAGTATGCACAAAGCCCCAACTGTCATTCTGCCTGAGACGTGGATTGGAGGCAAGCTGAAAAACACCAAAGTCATAAGCACAGATAAATGTGCACTTTCTAGAGGTGGCGTTTCTTTGATAGTAATAAAAAATACACCAGTAAGCGGCATTTCTCACCACTATCACAACCATACCAAACATGCCTATGCTACCCCTCATAAATCAGACAATACCCCTTACACATAAGGCAGGGCATTTCCAATGCAATCCTATGAGGAGGCAGCACTCACAGCAGTGAGACACCAAGTTCAGCTGTTTGTCACTACCAGGACAGGCCACGCAACATGGCACATGTCCTGCCTTCTACATACGTGGCACCCTGCCCAAAGGGCTAGCTAGGGCATACCTTAGGGGTGACTTACATGTAGTAAAAGGGGAGTTCTGGGCCTGGCAAGTAAATTAAGATGCCAGGTTCCTGTGGCAGGAAACCGCGCACACAGGTTCTGCCCTAGAAGGCCTTAGATAGGTTTGACAGGGTACTTCAGTGGGTGGCGCAAGCAGCGCTGCAGGCCCACTAGTAGCATTTAATTTACATGCCCTGGGTATAGGGATACCACTTTACAAGGGACTTATAGGTAAATTAAATATGCCAATTATGTATAATCCAATCATACCAATTTTGTAAGGGGGAGCACATGCACATTAGCACTGGTTAGCAGTGAAAAGGTGCTCAGAGTCAAAACGTCAGCCAACAAAGGTCAGAAACATAAGGAGGCAAAAAGCAAAAAGTCTGGGGAATGACCCTGTAAAAGGGCCAGGTCCAACAATAACATAACAGAGTATGTTGTTAATGCATCTCTTATTTCAATAGGACACTTATAAGAGCTACATGTCCTAATTTACTTTCTTTTAAAGTCTGATGACTTTAATCTTTCTCTGTCTTTGACCAAGACACTGATATGATATATTTGAATATATTTACCAGCTTTTTATCGATCGAAAGTGGTGCTTTTGGACACCGACAGAGTGGATACAGAGCAATCCCTGAATTAAAGACTAGTTCTAAAACCTACATAGTATAGACAAAATAAACAGGAAAAATTTTCACAAGATGTGTGCATAAGTAGGCTGTTTTTTGTCAAGTGCATCACAGTACTGTAGCAGGGAGGCCATGGGCATGAACATATGCCTATTGTAGCATTATAGAAACATAATGGCAGAATTGGGATATGCTGAAATAATGCAATATGTCATAAAGTACACAGCAGAATTTCAGTATGCATGGGAATATTACATACACCCATTTGCAATAAGCTAAAAACAAATCAAGGTAAATTAATTAGTGCCAGAATACACTGTCTTCATAGTTCATGATAGTGCAACTTAGATGACTACCATTACCTTGCAGAATTAATATTTAATCAATCGGCAGGCAGAGATCATCACTCTACATTTGGTGCAGCTCTTTGTTATGTTGATTTTTATACCTCACTAATCACCCTTGAGGGCAGCCATGCACTGGAGTATGCGAGTATGCATGTGGTTCCCATAGAGATATTTGAAAAGCCAGGTCCTCAGCTTCTTGCAGAACTCCCAAAGTGGGGAGTAGGCTCTGGTGTGTTGCGAGAGGTTGTTCCATGTTTTGGGTGCAATGTAGGAGAACGAGTGGCCTCCTGCTCGACTTTCGTGAATGGGGTTGGGGGTGTCTGCAAGTGAACCATGGCTTGCTGCATAATATAGCTCACAGAACCTGTTGGCAGCTGCTATGTAAGACACTGTGACAAGGTGTCGTCAACATGGTGAGTGCCCTGGGCATGGAATCGCACACAACAGGGGGAATAAAGACAGGAGATAGGATGAGAAGGCATACGTGAAGGACACGGAGGTCAGCAGGCAGGTGTCAGTTTCAGTGTTTACAATGGACAGATACATGTCTACAATTCAGTCCCTCAAATAGGAGGAGCGCTGCACAACCCATCCATAGACAGAGCATGAATTGCATGCTCCAGAATCAACAGAAGATCAACTGGATACGTCAAAGTGTATAGAACTGAGGGGCATATTTATAGGCCCCTAGCGCCACCTTAAAGTCATTTATTTTGATGTTAATGTGGCACAACAAGGCCAAAATCCCCACGGCGTATTTACAGGGTGGCGCAATGCACACATTGTGCCACCCTGTATCCCTTTATGCTACATTATGCCTGCGCCAGGCATTATGTATGCAAAGAGGGCATTCCCCCTTTAGGGAAGCCGGTAAAATGGTGCAGGAAATCTATGGGATTTTCTTGCACCATTTATTATGGCACTTTTAACGCCTGCTCAAGAGCAGGCGTTAAAAGTTGGCTTCCATTCTTTAGCATGGGCCCCTATGTACTCTGCAGGAGTGGCGCCAATAGTTTGGCGCTACTCCTGCTGAGTACTTCAATAGAGTCATTAAACATGACTCTATTGTCCCCTCCCCTGCGCCATATTGTAATTACAGCACACAGATGGTGGCGGTAGGGGGTTCTTAGGGGTACAGGGAAAGTGGTACTGTCCTCGGTGCAGCGCCCCATTCCATAATTCTGCCCCTATGTGTTTTGTGCACTTTACCCAGGAACTTTCTTTCTGTCTCCATGTCCCTGAACCCATAAATCCATCCAACCTTGTTTCCCTATACCTATACATACAGGGAGTGCAGAATTATTAGGCAAGTTGTATTTTTGAGGATTAATTTTATTATTGAACAACAACCATGTTCTCAATGAACCCAAAAAACTCATTAATATCAAAGCTGAATATTTTTGGAAGTAGTTTTTAGTTTGTTTTTAGTTTTAGCTATGTTAGGGGGATATCTGTGTGTGCAGGTGACTATTACTGTGCATAATTATTAGGCAACTTAACAAAAAAAAATATATACCCATTTCAATTATTAATTATTACCAGTGAAACCAATATAACATCTCAACATTCATAAATATACATTTCTGACATTCAAAAACAAAACAAAAACAAATCAGTGACCAATATAGCCACCTTTCTTTGCAAGGACACTCAAAAGCCTGCCATCCATGGATTCTGTCAGTGTTTTGATCTGTTCACCATCAACATTGCGTGCAGCAGCAACCACAGCCTCCCAGACACTGTTCAGAGAGGTGTACTGTTTTCCCTCCTTGTAAATCTCACATTTGATGATGGACCACAGGTTCTCAATGGGGTTCAGATCAGGTGAACAAGGAGGCCATGTCATTAGATTTCCTTCTTTTATACCCTTTCTTGCCAGCCACGCTGTGGAGTACTTGGACGCGTGTGATGGAGCATTGTCCTGCATGAAAATCATGTTTTTCTTGAAGGATGCAGACTTCTTCCTGTACCACTGCTTGAAGAAGGTGTCTTCCAGGAACTGGCAGTAGGACTGGGAGTTGAGCTTGACTCCATCCTCAACCCGAAAAGGCCCCACAAGCTCATCTTTGATGATACCAGCCCAAACCAGTACTCCACCTCCACCTTGCTGGCGTCTGAGTCGGACTGGGGCTCTCTGCCCTTTACCAATCCAGCCACGGGCCCATCCATCTGGCCCATCAAGACTCACTCTCATTTCATCAGTCCATAAAACCTTAGAAAAATCAGTCTTGAGATATTTCTTGGCCCAGTCTTGACGTTTCACCTTGTGTGTCTTGTTCAGTGGTGGTCGTCTTTCAGCCTTTCTTACCTTGGCCATGTCTCTGAGTATTGCACACCTTGTGCTTTTGGGCACTCCAGTGATGTTGCAGCTCTGAAATATGGCCAAACTGGTGGCAAGTGGCATCGTGGCAGCTGCACGCTTGACTTTTCTCAGTTCATGGGCAGTTATTTTGCGCCTTGGTTTTTCCACATGCTTCTTGCGACCCTGTTGACTATTTTGAATGAAACGCTTGATTGTTCGATGATCACGCTTCAGAAGCTTTGCAATTTTAAGAGTGCTGCATCCCTCTGCAAGATATCTCACTATTTTTGACTTTTCTGAGCCTGTCAAGTCCTTCTTTTGACCCATTTTGCCAAAGGAAAGGAAGTTGCCTAATAATTATGCACACCTGATTTAGGGTGTTGATGTCATTAGACCACACCCCTTCTCATTACAGAGATGCATATCACCTAATATGCTTAATTGGTAGTAGGCTTTCGAGCCTATACAGCTTGGAGTAAGACAACATGCATAAAGAGGATGATGTGGTCAAAATACTCATTTGCCTAATAATTCTGCACTCCCTGTATGTATTTTTCTCCATATCCCTGTCATTCACCCACTCTGTCTTCCGTGCCCATATCCTTGGGTCTGTGCTCCTGTTTCCATGAAGATGTGTTTAACTGTATTTTCTACAAATATTGGCATCCTCCCATAACTATCGACATTGTAAGCGTGTAACTTGTTGTGAATACATTTTACAACCTTAATCCATATGTAGTGTAAAGAAAAGACTCGTACATATATGGCACGTCTATGTCCTCCTGATACTAAATGTTGTATTGGCCCTATCGCTGTTCATTTATCTGTCTCTGGGATGGTCAATTAGATACTATAGTGCGGACGTTTTTAACCCCGGCGGGATCTTACATTTGAGAAATCACATACATTTAAAGTTGTAAAGTAATGACCGATACAGAGTGTTTTTCTGTTGTGAAATGTAAACATGCATAATCTTATTTTAATTTCCCATGACGCACAGCAGTCAAGCTTTCTTGAGGCTTGGACGCGTGCCACACTAACACAAGAAAAAAGGATTTGACCTTCTCTGAGGCTTGGACGCGTGGCACACTAGTACACGAAAAAAGAGATTTGAAAACTAGCTTGCTCGGAAAAGACTGCTCACATTTTTTTTACCTGTAAAAGCAATCCCTCCATGGAGACCTAATGATGCCTGCAAAGGACATCTCTTGCAATACACATTTAATTTTGTGGCATTGACTGTGGCACCATCTTAATATGGAGTTCCCAGCAGACCTTCTTGCGCAAATACACTAGTACATTTTGGCGCAAGGGTTTCTCAGACTCGTCAAACATTGCTAAGCTTACTTTTCGTTGATTCTGATGAAGTAGTTTTTTTGTCATGTCTAAATCTGAGAGGGTATAGGGGACACGGTCAGAAAGGGTTCACTAGCACCACTAGAAAATCCACGTCTGAAACCGCCACTTTACGCTTCAAAACGTGTTTTTTTCGATTTTATAAAAAAAGTCACATCTAGCGTTAAGAATGGTGGGGGATGTCATGAACTGATCCTTGATCCTCGCACATACCTAGAGAATATCCTCTTCTCTATCACTCTGGGGTGTTTGTCTATTCATGAATAAACTTTGTATAAATGGAATTGGAGTAGTCAGGGTTAAGGATCAGTTCTAAAATCCCGAAAGGCACTGATTATACTTCAATCAGCATTAATACTTTGAAAGGACAGCTTATTTCTTATGACCATATTGTCTACCCTCGTTTGCTAAATGAGTGTACGTACACCCATTGTATTATCTCTTTAGTGGCAGAGTGAGTGAATCATTAATTGGCATGAGGAACAGTACTGGTTTGTTTTAAATACCCTTTTGTGTGTGAATAACTTGGGAGGAGTATGTTTGTCAGTCACACCTCGGGGATCCTGAATGGATAGTACAATTATCAGATTAGCGAATTTGAATGGTATTCATTGTGCAGTTAATGCCAGGCTTGATGTTAGGCAGTCCAAGAAGGGAGCGGCTCCTGCTCACATTCAATTCGTCTGAGGCCTGGGTAGACCCACTCGAAGTCATACAAGCATAAAGTACACCTTTTATTTCTGTCTACTTACAATGCAGTCAACATTTGTGGCTAACTCTTGCTGCGGGTAGAGACTTGCATTGTGGAGTATCACGAGGTAGGGCAGAATGGTTCTATGGTTTTGTGAAGCACTAACTGGAATCCAAGCTAAGTCTAAGAACTCCAACCATATCCAGGTAAGTGAACTGAGGCACTATAAAGGTAGAGCAATTTGCTCAAGATCACACAAGGCCCAGTTAGCAAAGAGCCTCCACAATCATGGCAGAGTCTCCGCAATGAGAAACTGCAGTGTGGAGATTGCACTACGAGTGCAGGAATTCAGCTACAACTGTGGAGCCGCTGTCATTACTGCAGAGGCTTGTTTTGAATTGGGCCCACTGTATTGACCAAGTAGAAAAACCTGTTGCCAAATCGCCAACTTAAGCCCTGGTTCAGAGTACAGTGTAAGTACCAAACTGGTATCTCAGTACCTTGAAAGACCAATTCTACAGGGATCATTACATCTCAGGTGCAGAATACCATGGCATAACGAATTCTACCCACAAGTAATGGGAAATTACTGTGGTAATGTTTGTTTCTTCAGTCGGTTCCCCCAGTGCCTCTTACCTTTTAGGGTTGAGCCTGTGTTGCATGCGTTTGCCCATGCGTTTCGCTTGCGAGACGCTTTAGTAGTTAGAAAAGGGCTCAGAGCCCTGTCCATGTCACGTCAGTGTCTTTCATTGGTTCGTGGGCTTGCCTGTTAAAATCTGCTTGCTTTCATTAGTGGAAGGCATGCATACGTCATTTCCGGTGGTTAGCCCTCCTCGAGCGCGGTGACCAAGAACTGAAAACATGCGAGGCTTGCTGTTTTCTGTCCGGTTTGTGGACTACTTTTTATCTTTTTTCGCAGTGCGATCTCGCTTGGCAGAAGTCAAGCGCATTCCATGACATCAACCCTGTTACATAGTTAATTGCACTTTTGCCGGTTATGTAGAAAATTGCACTTTTGCCGATAGGTTTCACTATGAGTGAACTGTAGCAGCACGATCGTGCTCTTTTTTTCCATTTAATGTGGCAAGAAAAGTCCGGTTGGGAGTTTACAACTGCTAATAGCTCTAACTCGGAGAAATGCGTTGCATTGCAAATGCTTGTTAGTTCTGCTTCCACTAACATGTCTTACCAGTTTTCTGCTGTTGAAACATCAGGTGTGAAGGTGGGGACCATGTGTAGGAAGTTGGCTCTGTATATACTATTTCAAAGTAAGAAATAGTGTGTACAGTGTCCAAGGGTTCCCCTTAGAGGTAGGATAGTGGCAAAAGTAGATAATTCAAATGCTCTATTTTGTGGTAGTGTGGTCGAGCAGTAGGCTTATCAGAGGGTAGTGTTAAGCATTTGTTGTGCACAAACAGGCAATAAATGAGGAACACACACTCAAGGACTTACTCCAGGCCAATAGATTTTTATATTGAAAAATATATTTTCTTAGTTTATTTTAAGAACCACAGGTTAAAGATTTACAGTAAACACTTTAAATGTAAGGTACTTCTCTTAGATACTTTAGGAACTTTGAATAAAAGCAATATCATATACAGTCTTTGTAAAAATGGCAATAAGCAATTTTCAAAGTGGACACTGCAAAAATCAACAGTTCCTGGGGGAAGTACGTAAAGATTAGTCTAGGAGGTAAGCAATACACTTATAAGTCTCAGTTCTGGGGCATAGGCAGCCCACCGTTGGGGTTCAAGGCAACCCCAATGTTACCACACCTGCAGCTCAGGGCCGGCAAGTTGCAGAGTCAAAGTGGTGCCCAAAACACATAGGTGCCTATGGAGAATAGGGGTGCTCCGGTTCGAGTCTGCTAGCAGGTAAGTACCTGCATCCTCGGGGGCAGACCAGGGGGGTTTTGCAGAACACTGGGGGGACACAAGTAGGCACACCTTAAGCGGCACAGGGGCGGCCGGGTGCAGTGTGCAAAGCAGGCATCGGGTTTCAGGTAGGAAACAATGGAGGGACCCGGGGGTCACTCTAGCGGTGCAGGCAGGCATGGGGGGCTTCTCAGGACAGCCACCACCTGGGAAAGGTAGAGGGTCGCCTGGGGGTCACTCCTGCACTGAGGTTCAGTTCCTTCAGGTCCTGGGGGCTGCGGGTGCAGTGTTGGTTCCAGGTGGCGGGTCCCTTGTTACAGGCAGTCGCGGTCAGGGTGAGCCTCTGGATTCTCTCTGCAGGCATCGCTGCGGGGGCTCAGGGGTTCGTCTCTGGTTACTCAAGGGCTCGCAGTCGCCGTGGAATCCTCCCTGAGGTGTTTGTTCTCTGGATCTCGAGCCGGGGTGTCGGGTGTAGAGTGTGAAGTCTCACGCTTCCGGCAGTAAACGTGCAGTCTTTGAAAGTTGCTTCTTTGTTGCAAAGAAGTAGCTGGTTTTGAACAGTGCCGCTGTTCACGGGAGTTTCTTGGTCCTTTAGTCCAGGGCAGTCCTCTGAGGCTTCGGAGGTCGCTGGTCCCTGTCGGATGCGTCGCTGGTGCAGGTTTTGGAAGTTGGAGACAGGCCGGTAGGGCTGGGGCCAAAACAGTTGTCGTCTTCTTCCTTCTCTGCAGGCTTGTGGGTCAGTAGTCCTTCTTATTTCTTCAGGTTGCAGGAATCTGATTTCCTGGGATTTGGGGAGCCCCTAAATACTGAATTTAGGGGTGTGTTTAGGTCTGGGAGGGCAGTAGCCAATGGCTACTGTCCTTGAGGGTGGCTACACCCTCTTTGTGCCTCCTCCCTGTGGGGAGGGGGGCACATCCCTAATCCTATTGTGGGAATCCCCAAACTCAAGATGGAGGATTTCTAAAGGCAGGGGTCACCTCAGCTCAGGACACCTTAGGGGCTGTCCTGACTGCTGGGTGACTCCTCCTTGTTTTTCTCATTATCTCCTCCAGCCTTGCCGCCAAAAGTGGGGGCAGTGGCCAGAGGGGCTGGCAGCTCCACTAGCTGGGATGCTCTGGGGCGCTGTAACAAAAGGGGTGAGCCTTTGAGGCTCACCGCCAGGTGTTACAGTTCCTGCAGGGGGAGGTGTGAAGCACCTCCACCCAGTACAGGCTTTGTTCCTGGCCACAGAGTGACAAAGGCACTCTCCCCATGTGACCAGCAACATGTCTGGTGTGTGGCAGGCTGGCAGAAACTGGTCAGCCTACACTAGAAGTTGGATTGGTATTCAGGGGGCATCTCTAAGATGCCCTCTGGGTGTATGTTACAATAAATTGCACACTGGCATCAGTGTGTATTTATTGTTCTCAGAAGTTTGATACCAAACTTCCCAGTTTTCAGTGTAGCCATTACGGAACTGTGGAGTTTGTGTTTGACAAACTCCCAGACCATATACTCTTATGGCTATCCTGTACTTACAATGTCTAAGGTTTTGCTTAGACACTGTAGGGGCATAGTGCTCATGCACATATGCCATCACCTGTGGTATAGTGCACCCTGCCTTAGGGCTGTAAGGCCTGCTAGAGGGGTGACTTACCTATGTCACAGGCAGTGTGAGGTTGGCATGGCCCTCTGAGGGGAGTGCCATGTCAACTTAGTCATCTTCTCCCCACCAGCACACACAAGCTGTGAGGCAGTGTGCATGTGCTGAGTGAGGGGTCCCCAGCGTGGCATAAGACATGCTGCAGCCCTTAGAGACCTTCCCTGGCATCAGGGCCATTGGTATCAGGGGTACCAGTTAGAAGGGACTTACCTGAGTGCCAGGGTTGTGCCAATTGTGGAGACAAAGGTACAGTTTAGGGAAAGAACACTGGTGCTGGGGCCTGGTTAGCAGGGTCCCAGCACACTTTCAAATCATAACTTAGCATCAGCAAAGCAAAAAGTTAGGTGGTAACCATGCCAAGGAGGCATTTCCTTACACCATGGAATACCATTTCAGACAAAACAAGTGTTGCCTGCTGAATTAGGATTACTCACAATGCAGAATGAGAATTTCATTAATCAAGAGCCCGATGTACTAATTATGGCCACCAAAATGTGGCTGCAATTTCTGACCTACATTTGTGCAACCAGCAAATAATTTAGCAAAACAATCTATTAATTGTCAGCGCCTTAAATTCCGATTCAGAGCATGTCGAAATCAGACCTACCTCATAAATAGTAATGAGGTTCTTGGAAAATTGTGACTAGCTACGATTGGTGTCATGAAAAGGTCAGCAAATCACCCTCTCACTTTCAATAAAGTAAACCTTTTTAATAATGTAGCCGGTTTTCCTTAAAGGAAGGGGGTCTGTGTTTAAAAAAAAACGTTTTCCTTCTTTAAAAAAGTTTGAAAGTTGGCAGTGGCCCCCTGGACCACTGCGTATTACTCCCAAAAAGTTATTTTTACATTGAAATGCATTGCCACCCAAACTTGGGAGTCAGTAATCTTCCAGTGTTTGAGACCGGCTATGTTGCATACCGATTTGGTATTTGGAAGAGACACCTACATGTCCCTTTTAAATACCGACTTGGTATGGGGCTGCAATCCTATTTTAGGAATTGGTAAAAGTTGACTGATTCCTAAAATGGGATTATAACATTAAAAAAAAATGTTTGCAGTTGCAAACTCTGATTTTTTTAACGTAAAAATGCTTTGTAAACTGAGCCCCAAAAGTAGACCTCCTATTTCAACTTATTGCAGCAACCAAGGCATTTTTAATAATTCTTATTCTGCCTGAAACCCTGAATGTTGTTGTTTGTGGCTCATCCCGTCATTATTTTTGTCACTGTTATTGTTATTATTGATGTTGTTATTGTTATGTTGTTGTTACTATATAAGACTATACACTCAACACATGAGGAGAAAGCTCTTGTAGCAGACGTAAGTTAAAAACTTAAGCGTGAACAGGGGACAGTAATTGAGGTCTCAAGTCTTGGACAACAGATCTATTTTGCATACTCCATGCTTCCCATCAGCATTTGACATCACTGCCACTGCCTCTTCGGCATAGGCTGGAACTGTCTTGGTCCTGCGCTATGCCAGCAGCAGCGATATGTATTCCAGCCTATGGCACTGGCTCAGCATAAGGTCAAGGTGCATTGACTTCAGCGTTCTACAGGTCTGGGCACACTGACTCTGCCTGTTTAATGTATTGATGCTCTCTCTTTTTTTCAGAATTGAATGTTCGACCTACGGTGCTAAAATCATGCAGGTAACAAATACTATTGGTGGTCTTTTCTGACTATTTCTTGTACTTGTGAAATATGTGCATCATATCAAGAGCTGGATGAGGTCCAGCTGATTGGAGCTCAATGATTGTAAACAGCTTCATTTGACGTGCGGCACCGCTTAAAAGTGAGAAGCTTACAGCTATAGTAGGACCTCCATTTGGCCTGCCTCCTACTCCATCAAACAATAAGAACCTAGACAAAATTGTGGAGGGTCAGTTCACTCTTGATGTAATCAGAGGCAGGGCAGATGACGAGATGAAACCTCTTTTTACTATTCTCTGAAAGTAATGTGATCCCTGTCCCTGTGAGAGTCATGACGGTGACCTATCTGTGGGCCAGCTCCAGTCTAGACTATACATATTCTTTTTAATCTGTGTGTCCCCCACGAGTTGATTTAGACACAACGAATGGACTAGGATGTGTGCAGCTATTTGAGATCAGGTGGGTCATACCCTGGCTGTAGTTGGAAAACTCCTGCATCTTATATCATGGCATGTTCGGTGTGGTGTGTAGCTTAGTCAATAAAATCTTGCCACCCATTAATACAAGAATATTATGAATAGTAATCATAGAAGGGAGCGGTTTCTACCAGTCAGGGGCTCGACTATAGAACAAATTCCCATGAAATCTCCAGCACGAGCCTACTTTTTTAAGTTTTCTATTTCCAGTCAAATACAAGAAAATGAATAATGTCAATAGGAAAAATATATGCTACAGAAATGTGAACAAGAAAATCAACAAGAAAATCTGAATATATATTTATATAATAAAATAAAATAATATTAATAAATAGAGAACTGGCCTGCTTCGCCTTAAATTTGTATACATATACATATATACATATACATATACATATATAAAGGGTTACACTCACTTACTAGTAACATGGTGCAAGAGGCCGAAATTACCAAAGCTGGAGTCAGTGATTTAGGCCAGTAATGCCCCCTGTGCATTGTGCTTTTACGCATTTTTCTGGTTGGAATGTGGAATAACATAAAATAGGCCCGTGATGGCTCTGCTCATATTTCTGATGAGTCCCTGTTCGCCAATGCCTTTTTCAGATCAACAAGAAGATCCCAAAAAAACTGCAAGTCATGGGAGGCGAGAATTCTGGGATAAGCAGATGACCACGGTTATGACCCAAACTGCCTGCATATTTGCCTCAAAGGCATATGAAAGATGAAGAAACTTGTAGGGCATCTATGGGCTGCTGGTATGACAGCATTGCAAAGGTTGGGGGGAAAGGCATAAGGACAGCAGTGGGGATTGAAAGCCAACCCATGGCCACTTTATTCTAAGCTGCCCGCTTCTAGTCAGTTTTAAAAAGGATAGCTCCTCTGCAACTTAGAGCCCTTTTTTCAGGAGCCTAAAATACATTTTAAAAATGTTTGAAAATTACACCTGGACAGAAGAACCGAAAATGTTCAGTAACCCTTGGTTTCCACTTGAAAATGCACTTATGATGGATCTCCAGGTAGGGGTTTGTTGATCATAAAGCCCAGAGCCCAGAGAAAATGACTGCGCCCCTTCCAAACCATATCCAATAAATACCAGATAGACATCTGAGAAGTGTGAGAAGTCTCAATGACAAGAGTGAAGAGGAGATGAAGGATAAGATGGAAAGGGAGATGCTCAGGACATTACTTTTCGACACAAGTGTTTCTTACCAAGTTGGCACTCAACTAAATTACAACGTACAGTTAGGGTGACCACCTGGCATTGAGGCAAATTCTGGACAGGATTGTAAAAAATTCAGGACAAAGGGTCAAAATTCAGGACACAAATTCAGGACAAAGGGTCACAATTCAGGACAAAAATTCAAGAACAAACGTCAGTTTTACAGACACACGCAAGAGAGGCCATGCCTCACTATGTTGTCAGTGCATTTATTTATTCTTTTTTAACATAGCACTGTTTATTCACTGTGGTCTTTTTGTGATTGCCTCCTGGTATGCTACATTCAGGTGTCACATTACGTCCTTGTTCAGTAGTAAATTAATGCCCTTCAGTACTGCGGCTAGGCCATCACCCCTACCCAAATCTACCTGATCTTTCCTGAAGAGAAAGTAACAGCAAAATTTTGATTATGTTTCTGAACATTTTAAAACCCCTGGCAAACAGTTTGGGAAACATTAAGGTAAGTAACCTTATGCTAGTTTAAACAAATTGAACAAAAACTTCTGGCTTATCCCAACCGCCCATGGACTTTCAACTTAACGAGGCAGGGCAGATGGTGTGGGCGACAGTCTCACACCTAATGTCAGGATGTGATGTACCCATAACTTGTCTGTGGTCTCACAGTACTAGAGTGTATGTCCAGGACTCTAAATTTATCTCACAAATGGGAGCCCGGGCTACCAATCAAAGATAATAAAAGAGGAGGATGAAATTGAGAGCAAATGGGAGATCCACAGCAAGTAATTCAAAGGGTTGTTGCCAAGAACTGGGTAAGTAAGGAAGAGAACTACAAGGTGGGACAATTCCTAAAATCAGACAAGATGGGTCCACCAAGACTATTCTAAGGTATTGGGAACCTGGGGAGTTGTCACTGCACACAGGAGCGAAACAGAAGGGGTACTGTCAAGTGGTTGAACAAGCAACACCCATCCAACTTGGTAAACTCTTCTGGTGCAATGGTCCGCTGTTAGTGCTTTTGAAGGGTGAGCAGGGGCCAGACCCCTTGCAAGGTTGTGCAAGGCAATTGCCCGCTTTGTCCATGTCTTTATATGGTTTTGAAATTGAGCAAAAGCCAAACTAGAGATCTGGGTTATCCCTAAGTGTCAAGTACACATAGAATCTTCAAAATATTTGGGATGTAATTTGCACAAACACAATTTACAAATTTTAAAATTTAATTAGTGTTTCTTTGACATATGGCACTGTTTTTGCCTTTATATACATTTAGATCTCAGATTGAACTGGGAACCAGTTACCTTTTGATACCTAATGATTAATATCTACCATTCTTACACTGATTTCCAGGAAGAAAATCTCGGCAGAGCGAACGGTCCCTCCAAGCCCAGTTTGCTTTTTGGTCTTCTCTTCTGCTTTCTGTAGAGGCCATGTGGCACTAGTGAAGATCGTGTGCTACCCCAATGATAGTATTATTTTGCAAACCTTCCTCTGCTCGTCCTTCATTCCTTCTTCAGACAGGCCACACATCTGATTTGATCACTGCGGCGCCATCAGGAGCTCTTTCCACTCTAAAGCTAACTGTGACTGCTGGTGGATTAGGTCTTCTGGACTTAGAATGCTATTATTCAGCTGCACAGGTCCAATGGGTGGCTCGCTGGTCTTTCTGCCCACCTCCCTGCATGAGATGGGGTTTACCAGTAAAGACTTTTAAGAAAGGCTTAATGCACTGCTCATTGTTTCCTACTGACCATTCTACGGATCACCATTCAGGGTCATCATGCACAGCTTTCTCTTGCCTTGCCAGAACCTGTACACCACTGCACTGACACTCTACTCTTCAACTCTGCACTCTACACCACTCTACTCTATGCCACTGCACTCTAGGCACTATACTCTACTCTACACCACTCTACAATACTCCACTCTGCACCACTCTACACCACTGCACTCTATGCCACATGAGTCTACTCTGCACTCTGACACTGCACCACTCTGCATTACTGCACTCTCTGCTACTCTAGTGTATGCCACACTACTCCACTGCACTCTATGTAACTCTACCCCATGCCACTCTATGCCACTGCACTCTGCGCCAATGCACTCTAAACAACTGCACTGTACGCTACTGCCCTCTACTCTGTACCACTGAACTCTACGCCACTGCTCTCTGTGCCACTCTACTCCACTCTACATCACTGCACTGACACTCTACTCTGCAGCGTTCCACTCTCCACCACTGTACTATACACCAATGTACTATGTACTACTGCATTCTACTCTGCATCACTCCACTCAACAGCACTTTGCTCTACTCTGCACCACTCTACACTATGCCATTGCACTCCCTGCAACGTCAGTCTACTCTGCAATCTATGCCACTGCACCACTCTACACTACTGCTCTCTCTGCTACTCCATTGTATGCCACTCTACTCCACTGCAATCTATGCCACTCTACTCTGTCCCCCGACACTGCACTCTAAACCACTGCACTCTACGCTAACGCACTCTAAACAACTGCACTGTACCCCACTGCACTGTACTTTGCACCACTGGGCTCTACACCACTGCTCCTATGCCACTCTACTCCACTCCACACAACTATGCCACTAACTTTAAGCCATGCTGAACAGCAGCTACTCTGGTGTACAACATTGCTAATGGCTAAAACACATTAGCAAAGCCAATAACTCTTTCGTAGATGAGACCTATTGGCTTTGCGAATGTTTGTTAGTACTATGAGGTACGGAGGTACCTGAAAGAACTGTGAAAAATACAATTACATCATAATAAAGGCTGCTACAAAATGTGCAAATACATTTTGGTTAAATAAAAAAAAAGTACTTATCAAATACAGATTTGAATAATATACAGTTTATACCTAGTACTAAATAATTTTATAACACTCCATTAAAACCACACACCCCACAGCTCACTTTGGAACACCATTACAATACCTCTGGAAAATAAATATATTTGCCACCAGAAAACTTCAAGTGACTCCTTTTAGTAAAGTCAATGCAGGTTTTCAAGCCACTTTAGTATTTGCAGATTTACCAGTTGGGCACATTTGCATGTCTTTAGGGAAGGAGACCCCCTGGCAAGAAGTCTGATTCTTATCTGTCTGCCCCTCCCTGAGAGCACAGGAAACTCCCTGTCTTCCATTCCAGCTGGGGAAACTGATCTGCCCATAATTTCGCCCTGCCTCCGTTGTCCTTTAGTTGTAAGGCTAAAATTACGGACAAATGCTATCCGTGAAGACTTTCATCATGGACAACGGACGGCAGGGTGAAATTAAGGACAGTCCGTGAAATTTACGGACGGGTGGTCACCCTACGTACAGTTCATACTGACTCGGGGATCTTTTGAAGTTACAGGTTTGCTATTTTTTAGTGGGAGCTTTTCTTCTGTAAAGGAGGTCTGGAAAATGATCAACTCAGATAACGTGAGGAATATGGAGAGAACTTTGGGTGCCACTATGAAGGCCAGCATAAAAGATGTATACACTGTTTGATAAAGGACACTGTTCTCAAAGTCACTGGAGTTCACCTATCAATTAAGGGCCTAATGAGGCTTAGCTGGTTTTTCCTAGATCTTAAAATGCTAAATGTACTCAGGGGAATATTCACTAGGATGGTGCTGGGGTGTTTTCTTTATTTAGAGGCATGTTATTTGGAATTTGTCATTCACAGTCAAGGTTACCTAGTAATGAAGGCTAGTACTTATGGCTTGAATGCAACCGGGGCATGCATAGGAGTCCCTAGCCCCACTGTGAATACTGCATATTCAAAGGTTTGAGACATTCAACATAGGTTTATAGCCCACAGGGCCTTGGGGAGGTTTTTATGTGGATAAAGCCAGCTTTTCATGACAGGTGCAGTCCAAGTTATAATGAAGGAATTCAAGTTATCCTTCTCTGACCACTTTATATCAGCAAAGTGACTGCCTTTTTCCCAGAATTACACCCATTCTGGAAAGAAAGTAGCATTCTAGCAGAGATTCTACTCTGCTTCGATGTATTCTTTCCTACACTTGTGTGCAGGCTTCCTTAGTGCCAAGATAATGGTGAATAAACACAGTAGTGGTCAAGGGGTTCAAGGTTAAAAACCCCTAGTTTGGACAAGACTGGAAGCTCCAACTTCCAGTGCACCTGCCTTGTTCAAAAGAGGTTATTCTACTAAGGGCCAGATGTAGCAAACCATTTGCGAGTCGCAAACGGCGAAAATCGCCGTTTGCGAGTCGCAAACGTGTGTTTGCTATGCAGAAATGCATTTTGCGAGTCGAAACCGACTCACAAAATGCATTTCCGACTCGCAAATAGGAAGGGGTGTTCCCTTCCTATTTGCGACTCGCAGTGCCATGCAATTCCATTTGCGACCGCGTACGCGGTCGCAAATGGAGTCACAGTTACCATCCACTTGAAGTGGATGGTAACCCACTCGCAAACTGGAAGGGGTCCCCATGTGACCCCTTCCCCTTTGTGAGTGGACCCAAATATATTTTTTCAGAGCAGGCAGTGGTCCAAGGGATCACTACCTGCCCTGAAAAAATACCGAAACTAAAGGTTTCGGTTGTTTTTCTAAGTGCAGCTCGTTTTCCTTTAAGGAAAACGGGCTAGACTTTGAAAAAAAAACCTGCTTTATTGAAAAGCAATCCCGGACATGGAGGTCTGCTGTATCCAGCAGGCCTCCATTCCCGTGAGTGCCCATAGTCGCTATGGGGGCGCAAATTGCGACCCACCTCATTAATATTAATGAGGTGGGTCTTTGCGACCCCATAGCGACTCGCAGACGGTGTCTGAGACACCGTTCTGCATAGCAAATTGCGAGTTGCAATTTGCGAGTCGCTCAGACTCTCAAATTGCAACTCGCAATTTGCCGGCTTCCTACACCTGGCCCTTAATTCCTTAAGCAGCATCATTTTCAATAGCTGGCTAGATGTTTTAGGGGTTTTTAATTGCTGCATAGATGTTTCAGGGTTCTGGGCCAAAGTCCCCAAGCAGATCAATTATGAATGGTCCTAGGAGTTATGTCTTTTGGGCCAAAGCTCATCTAGACATTTTATATTCAAGCTGTAGGAGCGAGCCACAATGTGGGCTTCTGGCTTACTCTTAATGCACAAAAAACTTACTATAGGTAAAAGGAATGGGCTCTTGTCTTTTCCAACCATTCTCACCCACTAGGGGCACATGTTGTGGGGAAAGGAGAAGGAAAGGATTACGAACTGGTTTGTTTGTCCAATATGGACACACAAGTAAATTGAGGGTTAGTTATATTATTTCAGTCCTTCAATGTGGGTAAAAGCACAATGGGCATTGCTAAGATGATTGTCTCTAAGTATGCAAATGTTTTGTTTTTACGAGGTAAATTGCTGTAGCAATACACATGAGACTGGAGATTCAACAATAATTCAACAGAATAGCATATCCTGGGTTGTTGTTTCTTGTTATCTTGTTAGGAATGCATGATTGAGCTCTAGGGGGATTTCATGTGTGGCAGGAGAGGTACCGAAGTGGACAAAAAAAGACAAGCACTGGGAAGCCCCAGCTGATAACTTCCTTGATGCAGGTTTTGGCCAATTGGTCTGTTAAAGAGTAGACAAGACATCTACAGCCAAAGTATCCTGCTGAGTGTTAATATTTGACATATACAGATGTCAATACAATAATCTAACACAATGTATTCCAGTCTTATGTTGACAGTGACTACATTGTTAATGAAGGGAAGAATCATTTTTTAAAAAGGTAGCAAGTCGCAAGCAACTGCAGACGTATATATCCAGCTGTGTAAAAAGTAAGAGAACTGAGTGAACACAATGGTAGAAGGATTTGTCACTTTGCTGGTGCTCCACTGGCTATCTGTTTCATTGACCTGTCTTTTTGAGTTAGGTGTGTGAAGTACAAGTTCCTGGGTAATGATCATTGCCATTTGGATAGGCAATGATCAGAGGTCTATTTCGGCTTGTGTTACAGTGGCAACAAGGAGGGGAAAATGACTTTGCTAATGGGAACCCTTTTGGAGAGCATCTGACCGTGTGTGCTGAAGGGCATTTTTGTTGCAAAGCCTCAGTGCTAGGGGACCTTCATGTTTTGGTCGATGAGGCATGAGAATCACCCGAGGTAGAATTTTTGAGAAAGAGACTAATGTGCATATATTGTAAATGTGGTACTTTTTGGTCTGCTTTGTAGACTGTTTCTACTGGAACAGGACCAATGACTGAGTTTCATGTTGTGGCTTCCTGTCTGTAAAAACAATGAAGGGAATGTGTCAAAGAATAATTACAAGTGTCTGAGATTGGCTCAGACATTCAGTGGCATAACAAAACTGGACCCCCCCCCTGCAAAGAACATGAAGGGGGGCCCTCTCCATACTCACCCAGGCCAAGTGCTGTGTTGAGGGGGCCCTCTGGAGCTCGGTGCTCACCCACACAGCAAGCCCTGCGGGGGCCTTTGTTACACCACTGTGGACATTCTGCTTCATTACATCACGTTTTTGCTGGTCTCAGTGAGGTAGCCTGGGTGCAACAGGCATGCCCAAATATCCATTCTGATGCTCACTCTGCCATGAGCTCAGGCTGCACTTCACTGAAGAGGTCTAACAAGGCAAAAACTAGTCAAGAGTTGCATATAGTCCCTTTCAGAGGGGGCAGGTCTAGCAGTTCATGCTGGACTATTACTATTGGGGAAGGACAAATGCTGATTTGCATGTGGTTGGTCTATGTCTCCAGTGGTGCTGTAAGCAGAAAAGGCTGGACTGGAATGCATCCCAGAGTGATTGTCAGTGGCTGTGATTAATTCAAGCATTCCTTTTATCACTTTTTGTTTTTTCAGTAAAATGGCTTTGGTGTGGAGTGCAGGAATGCCCAGACGTGGGTTCCATAATTCACTTTGCTTTTAACCCAAACTTAACCTCTCTGGTACAGTGTAATGCAGCCAAGCCCATTATGGGGTTGCTTGTGTTCTGATTAAGATGGCTTGTGGCTTAGCAGTTAGGGTTGGAATGATCCTGGTTTGTCCTTGTCTATACTGGAATGAACTGAATGTGATCCTGAATAATTGGAAGTGGTTGCAAATAATTGAAACATTCCACCAATCACTTTTTTGTTTTAGTCAGCGATATGCCTTCATTGTGAATGGTCTTCCCAGTCATGGGTGCCAAATCTTACTTTGCAAGGACACTAGCTGCACTGTACAGGTTATGCCAACAAACATTCAAACTGACCAGATGGTTATAGTGTTCCCATTCAAGTGAGATGCAACCTAGAAGCGCGGACAGCACCATTCCATTAGGAGGAGGACTAAGGTTTATTGGCATATGCTTAGTCCTGCTTGTAGTGGCACAGTGAACAAAATATGGTTTACTGGAATGCAGCCCAGTATTATAAGCAGGAGTAGATGTGAATTAAATTTATTTTATTTTTCTTACTGCTACTTTTACTACTGCTCCTACATATTTGTCAGGTATCCCCGTAGTGAAATAGGTGTGCACTGTTCTCTGCGTGTATCAGTTCTGGGAATCCTTTTACTATGAATTTGTATCCAGGGAATTTGGTGTTCAGCTCCAGTAAGTAGTTCTCACCAGCATTGAGAATTACCTTAATACTATTTTAGGTGCTGATTATGAGGTCTGCAAGGCTCGATGTGAAAGAGAAGATAGTAATTTTGCAACAGCATAGGTGCACAGAGAAGATGGAGAAGGGGAATGAAGTCTGAGGGATTCCAGTTACCCTGGTGTATCATATTTGTTGAAGAGCAGGTCCTAGTTGGTTGTGCCTTTCTTTGGGTAACAGCACAGATTTGAAGCTAGAGTATTTGGGTGGCAGCACAATGTAGACCAGAGAGAATTAAACCATTAGACTCACTCTGGCTCTGTAATAATCGACATAACCAACATACATCCTACCTCATATATTAGCACCCACCAGTGACGTTGCATCCAGATGGAATGTTCCCCTCTCACCTGGCCATCTCCCTCTCTAGGTTTGGCTAACCAGTCTCCTTCTCTCCCTTGTATCTGTAAGCACCATTTGGCCATGCCCTCACCCCAACATGCCTACCCACCAATTCCAGACATAGGTGGTCATTACGACCTCAGTGGTCTTTTTGCAAGACCGCTGAGGGACCGCCGTGCAGAAGACTGCCTGTGCAGGCGGTTTGCTGCTCAGCGTATTATGACTGTTGGCTGCTCTCCGTCGTTATTCCGACAGAGAGCCGCCAACAGCCATACTTGCGGGTGGCGGGGAAGTGGAGGGTGCTCCACCTCCACCGCCACGCCAAAAGAACACCGCCCAGCGAAACACGTCCTGTGATTTGCCGTGGCAGTGTTCTGTTGGCGGTGTGGTGTCGGGCGAGCTGCCCCCATGGCTCCCGTCCCCTCCCGGAGGATCGACGGACCAGGTAAGTTGATCGTCTGTTAGGGGAGGAGGGTGTGGGGGTGTTGTGTGTTGTGTGCGTGTGTGTATGTAGAGGGGGTGTGTGGGTGCGTGTATGCTTGCGGGGGTGTTGTGTGTATGGGAATGAGTGCATGTATGGCTGTATGGATGTGTGCGTGTATGTTTGAATGTGGGTGTGGATGTAGGCATGTATGTCGGGGTGTGTGCATGTGTGTGTTGGTGGTGCCTGCATGCGTGTCAGGTGTGTGTGAGTGATGTTAATTTGGGGGTCGGGTGGGGCCCTGCCACCTTTGGGTGGTGGCAGGGGTGGTGGGGGGGGGTAGGGGAGGGAGTCAGGGTGGGGGAGACCCTTATCAGTGCCAGGGAAGGAATTCCCTGGCACTGATAGTGCTTACCCCCATGGATTTCATGGCGGTTGAAACCGCTGGAAATCCACAGCGGTAAGCCGGGTCCAAATACCGCCGGCGGTATACTGACAGCCGCCGGGCTGGAGACCCAGGTCTCCAGCCCGGCGGTCGTCTCCCCCCTGGCGGGCGGGACGGAGAACCGGCGGATGACCATGGCGGTAACCGCCATGGTCATAATTCACCAAGGTAAGACCGCCAGCCTGTTGGCGGTCTTACCGCCGGTTTTCCGCCATCCGCCAGGGTTTTAATGACCCCCATAGTCCCTTATTATGATATTGGTGGTAAATGCCACTTACCGCCATGGTGACGGCCGCCAACATACCACAGCGGTGGTGAATATCCGTTTGCCATATTAAAACACACACACACCAAACCGACAGAATACTGCCAAAAGCACAAATCCACCAGCCTAAAGGTCAGTGCTAAATTGGCAGTACGAACACCCATACCATTACGCCAACAAAACAACACCCAGCACATTATGACCTACGAATCACCACTGCAGACATTCAATGGCGGTAAACCATTGGCAGTACACACCAGCGCACTCAGAATGGCCACCCTAATATAAAACAAAACAGCATTGGCCAAAAATAAACACACACACTTGACACTCATACACACACCACACACATCCACCCATAGCAATATAAAACACACACCCACATCACACACCACCCTTTATGATTACCAATAAGCGCCCCAAGACTAACACGAAGACCACTGAGACAACTACACACACACCACAAACACCCATAAATCCGTCACACACCACACATCCCACAACCCACCACATCACTTAACACCCTCTGCACAACACACACCACACAACACCCATGTTCCCACAAAGGCACCCCCGTTTCACAGATGAGGAGTTGCGGGTCATGGTCGAGGAAATAGTCAGGGTAGAGCCACAGCTCTTTGGAGCACAGGTGTAGCAAATATCCATTGCAAGGAAGATGCAGCTATGGCGGAGAATTGTGGACAAGGTGAATGCCGTGGGACAGCATCCAAGAACAATGGGACGACATCCGGAAGAGGTGGAACGACCTACGGGGGTGCCACTACTATCCAGTCCCCCAACAGAAAATGCCCCCAGTGATGACAGTGACTCTGCACTCCTGGATGAACTATCTGGACCATCAGGGACCACTGGTCAGTCGAACACCCCAGCCCACTCCCAGTCCACCACAGAGCCTCCCCCAACAGTATGGAACAACACAGCACCCACCCAACATCCCCACACCTCTGTCCCCAGTACACATCAATCAGCAGTGTGGCCACCTGTACAGGGACCTCAGTCCACACCTATTACCCAAGACAATCAGGGACCGGAGTCAGTGGCAATGGGCACACCGTTCAGGGGACAGGGGCACAGCGGAACAGGGACACTGGGAGGACAACTGTGCGCCAGGGGGAGGACAGGTCCAGGGAACCAACTCTCGGGATGTACTCACTAACGTCCTGGGGGCTTTCCAACAATCCCAGGACAAGGTGGGCCAGATCCTTACCAACATGCAAGAGAACAAGCGGCTGCAGGAGACACACCATCAGGAGATCAAGAAGGATTTGTAGGTCCTCAGCACCACCATGGTCTCCATAGCCGGGGTGCTGGCAGATATGGCCAACATCATGAGGGAATGGACAGTAAACCATTAGGCCCCTACCACTAGCCAGTCTACTGACCAGCCCACCACTTCTGCTGCATCTAGTGGGAAGGAGGACCTGCCACAAGACCCACAGGCCACCAGCACCCTCCTCCTGCAGAAGGTGAACCACCCCACAAACCTTCTCTGCGACCCAGACAGAAGCCAGAGACATCTGCCAAGACCAAGACCACCACCAGGAAATGAGACCCTCCTGAATGTCCCCTTTGTGTTCCACTCTGTCAACTTGTCCACTTTGAACTGCCTTTGCTCCCCTTCCTATGGCCCCTTGGACACTGGACCTGTGCTACAAACAGAATGGAACAATACCTTGGACTAACTTCTACCATCATCCCATTCCATTGCACTATTCCATATATAAATTTCACTACAATAAACACCCTTGAGCACAACTTGACTGATAGTGCTTTATGTGAGGAAAATGAACAATTATGGCAACAGTTACATCTTGTGCAAATTACCTGAACTCTATAATAGCATACAAATAATGACCTGTAGCTATCTGTAGTCATCACATCAGTACCCAGTTGTCATATCATCAACATCTGCAAAATGAGAAGCCATAGGTGACAGTAAGCAGAGATGCAAAGGTAGTGAATTCCATCCTGCTACAGCCACGCAGAACACATCAATAATCAGAGGAATGGTCACTTGCACTGTCTCACCTGTGTGTCATAGAACGTATTGACATATAACTGATGTTCTGTTGTCCACATCCTCATACTCAGCCTCCTCATCCTCACTGTCCTCAGGGTCCACTGCTGCCACAGGGGCATTTCCAGTCTCCTCCTCCTGCAGATAAAACACATGGTGTCCGAGGGCCAGATTGTACAACATGCAGCATGCCACTACTATCTGGCAGACCTTCTCGGGTGAGTAGCACAGGGATCCACCGGTTAGATGAAGGCACCTGAACCTGCTCTCCAAGAGGCCGAAGGTCCTCTCGATAATTGTCCTGGGTCCCCCATGTGCATCTTTATAATGATTCTCAGCTCCTGTCCTGACATTCCTCATAGGGGTCAGGAGCCA
This sequence comes from Pleurodeles waltl, assembly GCF_031143425.1. Lineage (NCBI taxonomy): Eukaryota > Metazoa > Chordata > Amphibia > Caudata > Salamandridae > Pleurodeles > Pleurodeles waltl. The sequence goes on along the minus strand of NC_090438.1, from coordinate 707,741,682 downwards.
CAATAGGTTTGGGTAGTCAGAGTCACCTGCAAGTATTGAGGGACAAACATTAGCCTTACACCATGGTATGGGGTCAACACCAGAAGGCATACACTGACATACATTGGGTGGCGACTCAGCCTCACCAATTAGCCACACCCTGTGCCTCTGTAGTCGTGCCATCACATGTGAAATGCTGCTATTCCTCAGGACTTAGGTGTTATGCACTGACCCAGGATACTTGGCAGTGACGTGGGAGATGTACTGGTCAGCCTGGCACACTATATGCACACTGAGTGAATGGAAACTCTTCACATTCCTGAACACCTGTTTATTCTGGCTGGGGGACAAACGCAACATGTGTCCCGTCAATCAGCCCAATAATGTTGGGTATATGTCCCATTGCACAGAATCCTGCCTTCACAGTGGCCAAATCTTTCACCTCAGGGAAAGCAATGTAGATGCACATGTGTTTCATCAGGGCAGACAAAACCCTTGCCAGCATGATTGAGAACATTGGCTGTGACATTCCTACTGCCAAGCCCACTGTCACTTGGAATGAACCAGTTGCCAGGAAATGGAGCACTGATAGAACCTGCACTAGAGGGGGTATCCCATTAGGATGACGGATAGCTGATATCAGATCAGGCTCCAATTGAACACCTAGCTCTGTGATTGTGCCCTGTCCGGTCTATAGGTGAGTAGTATATGCCTCTCATCCAGTGTAGCCAAGTCCACAAGGGGTCCGTACACAAGACTTGTCTCGTCCTCCGATTCCTCCGCAGTGGTAGCTATCTAAGGGACACAAGAGTGAGTAGGCTGTTACAATTTAAACAATGGATCCACCACCTCAGTGTACAGAGAGCAGGAACCTGATAGGACATTGGGAATGGCAATGTATGTGCAAAAAACGGAAATTACGCAGTTCTTGATTATCTCAATTTTGTCCACCACCATTAAATGACACAGGCCCGGCCTTTATGTAGGAACAGGAGGAAGTGAGGTAACTCCGCGAGCGTTGCGCATCATGGCGGCAGGCGGTCTTGCATCGCCATGCTATTCCTCATAGGATAACATGGGGCTCTATGGAGTACAGTAGTCAATGGGGATCACAGGTGAGGTCCTACTCCAGTATGGTCAGCTGTATGGACCTCCAGACCAACAGGTGAGTATACCTTGGGCACGAGACATGTGACAGGGTTGCATGGAGATTTGTGTGCAAGCATTGTGTCATTTGGTGGGGGTCGTATGCCTGGTGGTAGTGTACATGATGGGTGCTGAGTGGGGATGGAAGGGGATTTGTGGGACATATGTGTGACATGCTGGATTGTATGTGTAATGGTGTCCTCATGTCTGTGTTTCCTCTGCAGGTCAGCGCCCATCAGAAGAAGGGATTGTGGCGAGCCATCACGAAGGACATGTGGACCCTGGGGGTCTACAGCAGGCCGAGCTCCTACTGTAGGAAGAGGTGGGAGGGCTTGAGACGCTGGGCCCGGAAGACCACGGAGGCCCAGCTGGGGATGGCCTCCCAACGAGGGCGGTGTGCCTGTCGGAACCTGACCCCACTGATGGCCCGCATACTGGTGGTGGCCTACCCAGAACTGGATGGGCGCTTGAGGACATCACAGCAGCCACAAGGGGGTAAGTACAGTGTGCGTTACAACTATGATTGGTAAGTTGCATGGGAACCTTGTGGTGGGTGTCAGGTATTGGGTGCCCCTAAACGCCAGCTCAGAGAATGCAGCATGATCCAGCTCAAGGGTAATGGGTGTATTGCTAAATCTGATAACATAGCTAGGTTGCATACCATGTCAGACAGGGTGTAGGGGGTCCCAGGAGAGGTGCAATTGGCGGTGTTTGGCTCTCATCTTGCTGTGGTACCTAGCCAATGTAATTCCAGTGCGATGCATGGGACACAATCCTGATCGCTGTGTGTGACGGTAATGTGTATGCCATATGTGGTGTTGGTGCTGTAATTGACCCAGTTCTCCCTTTCTCTCTACCTCCCCTTTTTTCTTCTGTCATCCTATCCATGTGTGCATTAGCATCATCTGGCAGAAGAGCAGGGGCACCGGCGACAGAGGGAGCTGCATCCCACTGGACCCAGGAGGCAGAGTCCACTGATGGGACCAGTGGGACGGAGGGCGAGGGGAGCACAGCGGCAGAGACAGGAGGTGACAACACTGATTCTAATACATCCTCCGATGGAAGCTCCCTGGTGGTGGCGGACACTTCTGGGACCACCCCAGCTACAGGTACAGCCGCCACACCCCGTACCAGCACCACCCTCCCAGTAGCCCCTCACCAAGTTGCCCGTGCCTGCTCACCCAGGAGGGTGGGCATCTCCTTTGCCCCAGGCATCTCAGGCCCTGCCCCAGGCAGCCCTGCTGCCCTCAATGAGAAGGCTACTGACCTCTTGAGAACCATCTCTGTTGGACAGTCAACCATTGTGAATGCCATCCAGGAGTTGGCGTCCCAGAGGCAGCAATGCAGTGCATTCCTGGAGGGCATTCGCAGTGTATTGGCGGCCCAACAGAGATCGTTCCAGGCTCTGGCCTCCTCTCTGATGGCAGCTATTGTCCTGTTCCTACCACCCCCCTCTCCAACTACCACTTTCCAATCCCAATCTCCTCAACCTCAACCCATCCCGTGCACACATACAGACAAGCATGCACACAAACCATCACACAAGAGATGCACAGACAAACACAGACAGCATACTTCAGGCCACAAGCGCTCACACAAACAACAGACAGTTGCACACAACAACATCCACTGCCTCCACTGTCTTCTCCTCCTCCTCGCTCACTGTCACATCCACACTCACACCTCCATGCACTGCATCAACAGCCGCCACCACCATCATCACACCAAGCAGCACACACAACTCACTTGCAGACACCTCCATAACATCCATCCACACATCCCCTGTGTCCTCTCCCACCCTTTCTGCCCCCCACCTCCTAAGAGACACAAATGCACGCACACAGACACCAAACAGCCATCAGCCTCACATCAGCACACTGCCCATGCACCTGCACCCAAGACAAGGAAACGTACACCTACAACAACCACTCCCTCAACTTCCACTCTGATCCCTCCTCCCACATCCCCCAAAGCCCCTAAGAAGCTTTTCCTTGCATGTTTTGACCTCTTCTTTGCCCCTCCACCCCCATCCTGCCCATAAGACCAGGGTCCCAACAGCCCAGCACCTCAGTCAAACAGTCCACAGGGAGAGTGAAGGCACCTCCTAGTCATGGAGGCAAGAGGGGGAAGGATCCCACACCACCACCCAAGAGAGGGAAGGATCCCACACCGCCACCCAAGAGAGGGAAGGATCCCACTCCGCAACCCAAGAGAGGGAAGGATCCCACTCCACCACCCAGGAAAAGGAAGACTCTCACTCCACCAACTAAGAGGGGAAAGAGCACCTCCCACCCCAACAGCAGTGGTATAGAGCAGCCCTCACCTCCAGCTGGTATACAGCAGCCCTCACCTCAGGCTGGGACACAGCAGCCCTCACCTCAGGCTGGGACACAGCAGCCCTCACCTCCAGCTGGGATACAGCAGCCCTCACCTCAGGCTGGGACAAAGCAGCCGTCACCTCCAGCTGGGATACAGCAGCCCTCACCTCAGGCTGGGACACAGCAGACCTCACCTAGGCTGGGACACAGCAGCCCTCATCCCAGGCTGGGACTCAGCAGCCCCACCTCCAGCAGAGGGCATGAAGAGCACCCCCAGGGACTGTTGTACAGGACCCCGCACCAGAACCAGTGGGCAAGTTCCCCACCTCAGAGACTATGACCTTATACTACCCAGCAAAGGAAATGGGCATGGATCCCCCTCCAGTACAGGTGGGCATGTTCCCAACCTCAGAGATAGTGACCCTGCACTCCCCAGCATAGGAAAATGGGCATGGAGCGCCCTCCAGACCCAGCGGGCATGTTCCCCACCTCAGAGACTGTGACCTTGCACTCCCCAGCATCGGAAAATGGCATGGAGCCCCATCCAGAACCAGTGGGCAAGTTCCTCACTTCAGCTGCAGTGTGCCCCACCCCCGTTAACCATGAGGTGCCTGGCCAATCCCACCAAGATGCCCCTGCACAGTGAAGTGCGGATTACATCAGGGAAAGAGTTGGGGCTTAGTCTGTGCCCTGTGGCCATGTGAGCCTTTTGTACTTTGGACTGGCCATTGGCCCTTTCTGCACAGTGACTCATGTGTATCTTGTCACATGGACAACATGGTGGCTGTTTTCATCCAATTACACATTCAGTTCTAGAATGCTGTAGTCCTTGCATTATTATGACATGTGTCTTGGACATTGTTTTTCCTCTGCAGCTGGTTGTGTGTATGGTGTGTGTGTGAGTCTGGTGTGTGTTGTGCGTGTGTGTGTCACTCTCCTTTTCCTCTCTCCCTCCCTTGTGTGCTAGGTGGCTGTACTCACCGTCATCATCTTCGTTGGTGTTGGTTATCCAGGTGGAGCATGGCGTAGAAGAGCATCGGGAAGACTTAAAGTTCTGGTTCCATGGCTGCCTTTATCTTCTCTGTGTCTCTAAGGGTGAGTCTTTTATCTTTTGTGTTCTGTTTCCGCCAGGTTTTTGATCACATTGGTACCGCCCCGGAAATCCTGGTGGTGTGCTATGTCATAATATAGTGCACGCTACCTTGTCTTCCGCCTGGCTGTTGATGGTTATTGCTGTGGTCAGTGGTGTTTATACCCTGGCGGTTGGTGTGGTACATTGGCTGTCTATGGGAGTTATCATCGCCATGGTCATAATTTTGCGGTAATTAGCGCCAGCCTGTTGGCGGTATTACACCACTTTATCACTCACCACCAATGTCATAAAGAGGGCCATACTCTCTTGTTAAAAGCCCTGTATTCTACTCTGTGTGACTAGTCAGCACATCTCAAAGTTAAGGTTTGCAAACAATATCATTTCCTACCCAGCAGTAAGACTTTTAAAAAGAACCAAGGTATGTTTTAAATGAACATAACCAAATACACCCAGTGTTGGATATTGCCCTTTCTGCAGGGTCATCTCCAGACTTTTTTGCTTTCCTCCTCCTCCTTTTCTGACAATGTTTTGGGTGATTTTAGGATTCTGGGCACTTTACTACTGCTGACCATTGCTAAAATGCAGGTGCTCTTTACTCTAAAACATGGTAACATTGGCTTCTCCAACAGTGGCATATTTAATTTACGTGTAAGTCCCTAGTAAAGTGCACTATTAGTCCCCAGGGCCTGTAAACTAAATGCTACTAGTGGGCCTGCCACACTGATTGTGCCACCCACTACAGTAGACTTTCAAGCATGTCTGATGCCTGCCATTGCAGAGCCTGTGTATGCTATTTTAAACCGCTATTTCGAGCTGGCAACTGCACCCACTTGCCATGTCCAAACCTTCCTTTTTATTGTATATAAGTCACATCTAAGTTAGGTACTGGTTAGCCCCACTGACAGGGTACAACGAATTTAAAAAGTTGGACATGTATGTTTAAGTTTAACATATCCATGTAGTGAAAAACTGCTACATTCGTTTTTCACTAGTGCAAGGCCTATATCTCCCACAGGTTACGATGAGGGTTCTCTTGAAGCATCCTTTAAGTGTAACTTTCAATTGGGAAAATATAGAAATATGGAGATTGGTGTTTCTGGACTCACAATTTAAAATCACAACTTATGGTAAAGTTGGGTTATAAACTGTCTGAAAATGCCACTTTTAGAAAATTATCATTTTCTTATTTTAACCATTATGTGCCTCTGCTTATCTCTGAATACACGTCTGGGGTAGATGACAGCTGGGCTTTGAGAATCCCCTCTAGACAGTCACACACAAAGTGAGCTTGGGTATGACATTTGGCATCCTGATGGCCCATCACCAGTCTGATGGGTCACAGACATGCTTTATGGGGGACGGAGCTTAGCACTGCTTTACTTACACCTGAATAGGGTTATGCCTCTCTTCACACAAAGGGCTGCATACCACCCTGTTGAGTGTCTGGAGCCAGGGAAGGAAGGGCAAGTACCTTGTGATCTACAAAGCCTCTTGGAAGTCTCCCCCATTTCAAAGGTATAAGTACTGGACACCAAACCTTACCAAATCACAACTCTACTGGAACCAAGGACACTCTGCCAGGAAGAAGTGCTGCTGTGCTGCCAGGAGGGACTGCCACTCTGCAACTGCATTGCTGGGTTGGCCTACTGCTTGCTGTGTGCTGTGCTGTAGGAGGGACTGCAACTTTGCTACTTGCTTTGTTGTATTGGCCTGCTGCCTTCTGCTTCTTGCTTGCAGTGAGGAGTGGACTTGCTCTCTACATCCTTAAACCCAAATGTCGTCAAGGGCGTGTAGGCTTGTGCCCTGTTCACCTGCAGTCTTAGGGACATCAAAGACTGCCTGCAACTCTCCTGGTGCTGCTGGACTCTGCCATTTGTGAGTCCTACCCTTACCTGAGGTGCCTCCTCCAGTCCTGGGCCTCAGAAGTGGGTTCTGCAGCAGGTTTCTGCAAAAAACAAAGCATCGTGCCCTCAACATTTACGCTTTGCTCCATCAAATTTACTGTTTCAGCCGAACCTGCATGGGTTCGGTAGCCAGCCTACCCTCCATCGTGGTTGGCCTGGATTTTGGATTTTCACCAGTCTCTTGCGATCACAACTAACCTTTTCACCACTAGTTACTTTTAAGCACTGTTTTCTCATTTATTTTTTACAAATTCATAACTCAACTTCTACTAATTCGTTTTTTATCATTTGGTCTTGCGTTACTCAGATATATATTTTCTGAATGGGAGTGGAGTCCTTTTGTGGCGTCTTTCACTGTGTTACTGTAATTAAGTGTTGCACAAATACTTTATACATTGATTCTTAAGTTAAGCCTGACTGCTCTATGCCAATGTTAGACCTGTCAGCTCTTGGCGTGGTTTCCCCCCTCTTTTTGGCTTCTGAGCTTCTGCCTTTGATCCTGTGCTGAATTTCGTTTTTGCTGGCTCCCTGTCCCTTTCTCAATGGTATTGGTGATCAGTTTATCCATGATTGACATATCTGATTTGCTACTAAGTCCCTAGTATAGTGAACCACTTGTGCCCATGGACTGTAAATCAAATGCTATTAATGGGCCTGCAGCACTGATTGTGCCACCCACATGAGTAGCCCTGTAAACATGCCTCAGACCTGTCAATTTGACCTGGCAGGTTAACCCACTTGCAGGCTCAAACCTTCCCTTTTACTACATGTAAGTCACTCCTAATGTACGCAGCCGCATGGACAGGGTGCAGTGTATTTAAAAGGTAGGACATGTACTGGTGTGTTTTACAAGTCCTGATAGTGAAATACTGCTAAGTTTGTTTTTCCTTATTGCAAGGCCTATCGTTCCCATTAGGCAACATAGGGATTTCCTTCAAATATCTTTTAAGTGTAATTTCCTATTGGGATAGAATTATGGAGTTTGGGGTCTCTCAACTCACAATTTAAAAATACATCCTTTGGAGAAGTAGGTTTTTAAATTGTAAGTTTGAAAGTGCCACTTTTAGAAAAAGGGCATTTTCTTGCTCAACCATTCTGTGCTTCTGTCTGGCTGTAGAATACAAGTATTGGTCAGGATGACAGTTAAGCTGTTTGTGAATTCACTCTTGACAGTCTCACAAAGGAAGCCGAGGTGTTCCCTGCATATTCGGGTGGGTATTCCTGGGCTAGAGCTGTTGGTGGAGCTGACACTTGCACCTGAATAGCGCCGTGTCGGTCCTTATACAAAGCAGTCTCCAACCCCCTGGACTGTGTCTGGAGTCAGGGCAGGAAAGGCAGGGTCTTGTGCAGTACATAGACTTTGCTTTGAAGTTTGCCTACTTTAAAGGCAGAAATGAGTATAAGTACTGGACCTCTGAGACCACAACTTTAGGATCCTTCTGGACTGTGGACATGCTGCCAGGAAGAAGAGCTGGATGCAGTAGGAGGGACTGCACTCTGCCTGCTGCTTCGCTGTGATGGCCTGCTGCTTGCTGCCTCTGTCCTGGGAGTAAAAGCACTGGACTTTGGTTTCTACATCCTGCTTCTAATGGTTCTCCAAGGGCTTAGACTGAGCTAGCGTCCTGTTAGATGTCTCAGGGACATCAAAGACTTCATCTGCCAGCAATTGGGCTCACTTGCTTAGAGTCCTGACTCGCCAAATGGTGCCAAATCCAGTTCCTGTGTCCTTGGGAGTGAGTTCTGGTGTAACCAAGAAGAAACCAAGTACATTGAATCCTGAGCAACTTCAGAACTGGTGCCGCTGTCTGACTCTGTGCCGCTGCCGGTCCCGGAGCTATGGTCCCCGAAGAGTGCAACAACCGCAACCAGTGCCACAGGCCTGACACTGCTACAGCGCCTCTTAAGTCCTGCCATAGTGTGAGTCCTGAGTGCCGTGTCACTGACGTCCATGACACCTGACTCCGCCAAAGCACTTGTGGCCCAGGGGAGTGATTGCAACACAGCGCAGTCGACACCTTACGTCTTGACCTGCTGAATTAATTGCCCTGCCAGATCATATGGAACTTATGCCTTCCCACCAATCCCGCTTCACCTCCCCTGCAACTGTAAGGAACCAACGCCTTACCTCCCCTGCCTTGCAGTAAGGAACCAATACCTCACCTCCCCGGTAGCAGTAAGGAACCTATGCAGCACCAGCTGCTTCAACGCCTCACCTCCCCGACTCCATGAAGCTTCTTTGTCTCATCATCGTTTTCAAAGGTACTGTGCCTGGGGACCGTGAGACTCTGTGACTAGCCCTCAATCCCTCCCGAGTGGCATTGGACTGTCGGAATGACTCTGTCAAGTCGTTGTGATAGCCCTAGTTGGAGCTATAGTGCACTAAGCGTTTTACTGAGATTTTATCTTTAGAAATTTGTATCTTTGCTTGTGTATGTTGGATTTTTGTCATTTTTGTCCTGTTTTACTCAAATATTGGGTGTTGTTCTAAACTGGTGTGGAGTACTTTTGTGGTGTTTCACCCTATTTCACCCTATTACTCTGTGTGTGTGTGTGTGTGTGTGTGTGCAAATACTTTACAGATTGCCTCTGAGATAAGCCTGACTGCTTGTGCCAAGCCACCAAGGGGGTGAGCAGGGTTTAACTTAGCTGTGTGGCTCCCTTAGCCTTTAAAGAAGTGAGGGTTCATACTTGGACTGGGTACAAACCACTACCAACTGGAGACCCTATTACTAACAGCCAAGCTACCAGAGGGTGAGCACAGGTTAATTTAGGAAGTGCAACTGACTTACTCTGACAAGTATTGTGGGCCTTACTTGGACAGGTTTCATACCTCTGCCAACTGGAGACCCAGTTCTATCACCCAGGCACATTAATGACAACCATGTACCCTTGCCAATATTACTGGAATTATAAGATTCCACCGCCATGAAAAATGGTTTCCAGACTTTGCCCATTTCAGGCATGTGATGCAAGCTTACACTGTTATGATCTACCCAGCACCCAAGCCAAGAGGTGTGTTCTACCCTCTCAAACATTATCTATTATTTGGGGAGATAATGGCTGCTGCAGGCAGAAACTGACTGAAGCTTGGTTAAAATTATAAATTACAAGTGTGTAAGTAATGGCCATACTATTGGAGAAGCCTACACTGAGTAATCGGGTGCTCACCGTTGCTCCACTATTAAATTGTACCAGTTGTTAGCTATCTAACGATATGCTAATAGACTGAGTTACACGAGCTCGTGGTCCTATGTAGTAGTAAAGACAACTGAATCTGTGTTTCGTGTTCCATTCTACTATTAAGAAGCGAAAAATAAAGCTTTAGCAAAACAAGCAGAAGCTACATAGTTTGCAGACTTCAACAAAAATTATCTTAAATTCAGACGGATCAAAAGTTACTTAAAGGTGCCACAAAGAATGGTATGGAAAGGCAGACCCTACATATGTAAAATGTTCACATTTCAATTGCTGAATAGTTTTTAAATTGGCGTTATCTATGTGAAACGTTTGTCCAGACGGTATTAAGTTATGTCATAATGGTAAAATAGTTCATAATAATGGTCCAGAATGTTTCTCGTTATTCCACATAATTTGCTGATTCTTGCCGTATAATTTCAACAGTTCTACCACACAATTAGTCCTCCGTCGACACTTATTTCCAGTTGTTCCAACTATTATTAAAAGAAAGAGAATCAATGGGAATGTGGCTGTTTTTTTTTTTTTTGCGGTTTGGTTTTCGGCTCTGATTGGGATACCTGGGAATGATTTGAATAGTGGCTCAAGTATTTAATGTTGGTAGTTGTGTGGGGTTTTTAATTCATCAATGTTGATTGTTTATTTGCTCTAATACCTCATTATATGAAACAGATTGTATTGATGCTTTGTGTTTCTGTTATGTGTCTGAGTCATATGGGGTACTTGCATAACCTGACATTTCACACAGGTGTTCTAGAATTAATCTGAGTTGAAATTACCTACTATAAGATTAGATGGCCTCCTTTTGTGCGATTTTAGAAGCCAAACTCCACCCACACAGCTGCCTCACGGATGACTTCCTTCGTCTTTTGTGGGAACCAACTACGAGCCTTCCCAGCTGCCAGTTTATGCTTGCGGGTACCTGAAATGCACCTCAATGAGAATGTTCTCTTTGCAGCGCCACTGGAATGATACAAGTGTGCAATCACAACGTAATTATGAATTGAAGGCATTAGCAACGTGTTTCACTGCTTACTGTACAATTTGTAGATTCCAACATTTTTTTTTTGCTTCCAACCAATAGTCGAAGATCATTAAATAGTATAGGAACTGTGGTCTCGAGTACAATTGGGGTGGGTCAGAGACTTCCAGAAAAGTACCAAATATTCTGCAACTAGTTAGTTGGCCTTTCACCTACAGATAACTGCATATAAAATACAAAGCACATAACATCAATGAAAAATAGGCGTAAGTTAAACAAATCTACAGGAAATACATTTTTCAGGTAGGAAAGCTCAGTTGGTCAGTGCGATCACTTTGGTTGTGTTGGAAAATGGGTTATTGGTAAGGGCAGGTCAGTACCTACACTTAGCAATAGGCCACTAATCTCCACTTAGGTCCAGTTAGGTCTCAATAAATTAAACCCAGCTCAACCCTTTGTAGCTTGGCAACAAGCGACAAGGCTTAACTTAGGAGTCAAATGTGTAAAGCATTTTTTTTTTAAACTATAAATAAGTAAAACACAAAACACAATAAAAATCCAACACCAACTTATAATGACACCAAAATGATTAAGAGCGGATAAGGGGAACGGAGACATGCATTTTTAAAGAATGAATGTTTTCTAGCACATAGAGGCAACTAAAGCTCAAAAGGTTAAAAAAGGTCACACTGGAAGGGGATAAAGTCCAGGGTTCAGGCCACCCACGAAGTAACACTGTCACACTTACTTTCGGAAGTGTTTCTTGATTCAGAAAAGGCGTCCACAGCACCATCCAAGGGTTCAGAGGCTCTGGTTTGCCTCTTGGGGTCTGGGACTACAACTCCCACAATCCACCTCTTCAACTTATGGAGTTGCTCCAAATGGCTCCAAACTTCTGGATCTTCTTCCAGAGGTCCTTTTTGGGTCCTGGAAGCATTCACAACTTGATCCAAGGTTCCAGAATCTCTGAGTTGCTCCTGGGGAGTTGGGACTACAATTACCAGAATGCACCTGGTCGGAATCGTCAAATGGCCACTGGATGCTTGTCAGCTGGGCTCTGCTGCAGAACTTGATGCAGGGGACTCTGGGCAGGTCCTTTGTACATGTAGCAAACAGGGAGTCCCTCCTTGAACAAGTTGAACCCAGGCAAAGTCCTTCTTGTGGTGGAGCCCAAGTGTGCAACTAGTGCAGTCCTTCAGAGTGCAGTGTCCAGGTGCAGGTCAAGGATCCAGCAGGGCAGTCCTTCTTCTTCTGAGGTTCTTTCTTGTTGGGATCTGGTGGGGAACACGTGTGGGTGCAGGTCTGACAGTTTTATCCTTGCGCCCGGGTGAAAAACGGGGGGTCCTGGTTCTCCAATCAGGTGCAGGGTCCTTCCCCCTGTGATGACCACTTCCTGGGAAAGTGTGGCAAAAATCAATCACAGGGAGCAACATTCCTCAAAAATCCATCATGGCTGAAAGTGATTTTTGGAGGTTACATCTGGCAGAGCCCACTCACTGGTGTGGCTAAAATCCTAAACACACCCTTCTCCTGCCCTCTCCTAATCTAATCAGGGGGAACCTAATTGCCTGGGTTTGCAGGATGTTATTGGGGTGGTGGGTTGCTCCAAATGTCCTTTCCTGACCAATTTGGCAGCCCTCCCCCTTCCTGCCTCTCCCTCTGCTGAGGGAAGTTCTCCTCCCCAGGCACATTCCATTGTACTGAGCCCAGGCTACTTCACACCTCGTCAAGGCAGCCTGGCCAGGCTGCCTAAGGCTGGCCATTCAGAGCACAGCACTACAGGGCTGAAGTTGGCAACTTTTTAGGTAGAGTTTAAAGCTCTTTACCTGCACAAGTTATATTAAATCCAACAATTGTAAGTTGTGGGGTTTATTATAACAATTACTTTGATACCAAACTTAAGGTAACTAACACTTAAGGGGGCTTTATAAATTAAAATAAAGTCTCCCCATTTTAGCCAAAGGAGGCCATTCACTACAATGAGGGAAAAACTAATTTGGCTGTTTTATCTCACCAAGACTTATTAAACTATTTTTATAAGGTCCCTGCTTATAGTTACATGGCACCCAGACCTAGGGGCACCTAGGGCACACCTTAGGGGTGCCTTACATGTAACAATAAGGTAGTTTAAGACTTTGGAACTACTTTTAATTCCAAAGTCGTATTTGCATGTAACTTTAATTTAAAAGCAGCCAGCAATGCAGGCCTTCCTTTAAAATGACACTAGGCACCTCAGCAGTGCACGGGTCCCTAAACCTATATGCCCTACCATATACCAGGAACTTATAGGTAGGCTGACTTAGCCAACTATAATTAGTCTAATTTGCATACTGATTTTACACAGAGCACAGGCATGGGACTGGTTAGCAGTACCCAGGGCACCATCAGAGTAAGGAAAACACCAGCAAAAAGTGAAAAATGGGGGCAAAAAGTTAGTGGGCCTCTGCAATCAGCCCTGTTTTCTCACAGGTTGTCTATGTGTAAGTAGAAGGTCATTGATCTGAATCCTGGTTAAAGGACTAGCAAATTGTGTCATGTATATATGGTGCTGGGGTCCTAGCCTGTGACTGAAAGTACTGTGAAAGTGCAAGTCATTAGTTTACAACATGTATTATTCCCATGATAAGAGAAACCATCTATAATAAACAGTTCTATTGTTGTGTATGGTAAGCACTTAAATACTGACAAAATGATGGCTAAAGTAACTTTATAGTTAGGTGAATATGTCAGTAACAACATTTACGTTTTTAACTAAAAGAAAACACAAACATTCACCAGTTATAGTTGGCAGAGCTAACTGTAACTTGCACACCCACAATGCTCTGCTTATGGCCTGACATATTACATAACTCATACATGTTCTAAGACATCATTTATGACATCACTGATGACATCTCAAATGGCATATGACCAACCGAACTGTAAGCAGCCAACCCTCCCTGCAGGCCAATAACCCCATCCTGTGCATGGCCTTTCATGTCGTGGAGCATGCGGTTGGCCACAGCCACCCACAGACAGACAACACCTTGCCGCGCACAGGCTTTGGTGTGTGCTGTGGGGTTAGTCGTAGGGCCTGTTTTTTAGCCTGATCTGCTTCTAACTGCCCGCAGGTAGCCAATCCCACACTGCACACAATCTTTAGCCATGTACACCTGGGTGATGGCCACAGGGCTTGGTCTGCTGGCCGGCCCTGTGACCAATTCCCCAGCAAGTTGCCAACCCCCACACCACACACAGCATTTGGTGTGTGCAGCGTAGGGTTGACCTTCAGGCCCCAGGGACCTCATCACCTGGGCAAAACAGATATACTATGGGGAGGGGGTGTGCAGCCCCTCCCTGACCCTTTAGTTTGCCTATCCGAGAGCCTGCTTCAATAAAAAGTGGAGGTGAGCCGAGTGGCATTCCTCCCCAAGCCTTAAAAGGCCCCAGGGCCCCTGGGGCCAAATACAATTAAACAGGGGAGGGGTGCATGGAGTCCTCCTCCTTGAGATATAATAGGCCCCATGGACCCCATCCCCTAGTGCCAAACATAATAAAAAATAGGAGGGGGCTTTTTTAAAAGGGGAGGGGGGGCATCTGCCCCCTCCCCTAGACTTTATTAGGTCCAGGGGACTCTATCCCCTGGGGCCACATTACATTATAAAGGGGAGATGGAGCAATGTGGCCCCACCTTCCAGAGTATCTTTTGGCCTTAGGAACCCGTCCCCCGGGTGTCCATTTTCTAAAAGGGGAGCGGGGCACATAGACCCCCTTACCAAGCCTTATTGGGCTGTGAGAGCCCCATCCCCAGGAGCCACATTACATTATAAAGAAAATGGAGCACATGGCCCCGTCCCAAGCCTTATTAGACTGCAGGGACCCCACTGGCTGAGCCTTATTAGACCACAGGGACCCTATTCCGGGGGGCCAGCAATTAATAAAGGGAGTGAAACTAGCAGTCTCCCTCCCTGATCCTCATTAAGCCTCAGGTACCAGATCCCCTGAGGCTAAAATTTTAAAAAGGGGGAGGTGGGCCACATAGCCCTCTCCCTTAGTTTTTATATGCCCCGGGGTCCCTATCCCCCAGGGTTGTATCTTATTGTAAAGTATAGGGGGGCCTTCTCCCTCAGGGTTGTATTCTCTTTTTTAAAAGGAGAGGGAGGCAACACAGCCCCCCTCCCCAAGCTTATTTTGGCCCCAGGAACCCCATCCCCCAGGTCCTGCATTATTTAAAGGTGGGTGCCCCGGTACCCACCCACGGCACCCACCAAGCACACATTGTGGGCCATTGGAGGGATTCTCAGGGCCCCGCAGCCCCAGCTGGCTCCCTGAATGCTGCGGGAGGCGGCTTAGCTACTACCCAGAGGGAGCAGCTATATATGGCGCTCCCTCTGGGTGGGAGCAATCTGTTATTCTGTTTTCCTGCCTGCTTTAATAGACTCAGGGGAACAGAATATATATCTGTCCCAGCTGGCGGGAACATTTCTAAAGCTCTCACCCGTTGGGGGCAGGCTGTGTTTTCTCCTGTTTCCCTACCAGTGCTGGTGATGGTAGGGAAACCACTGTGTCTCATGAGTGGGCTCCTTGGGACACAGCGAATGAGCCGGCCCTGAGGGATGGGGTCCACAAGGCCATTAAAGGCATATGAAGGGGAGCTGTGCAGCCCCCACCAGCCCCTAAAAAAATACTTTGGGACCTAGGGGATGGGGCCCCTGAGGCTACAAATGGCTTAGGGAGAAGAGCCTTGCACCCCCCTTCCCATAATAATTAATTTGGGCCACAGGGGATGGGTCCCCAGGTGCAAAAACAGCTTGGGGACTCCCCTCAATTAAAGACTGCAGCCATGGGCAGCTATTTTGGTTCTTATTTTTTTTTTGCTGTGATCTTTCAGGAGTACCGTGGGATGGTGGCACAATTTTCTAACCACAGGGCCAAGAGGGGCATGGTATGCCTACCCTGCCCCCTTATACCATTTGGGTTTTTTTTGTAATTCAGGGCCAAGAACTAAGGCGGTCATTCTGACCCTGGCGGTTGACTACCGCCAGGGCCGGGGACCGCGGATGCACCGCCAACAGGCTGGCGGTGCATCCATGGGCATTCCGGTCAGAAACGGGAAACCGGCGGTGTCCCGCCGGTTTCCCGCTGCCCTAGGGAATCCTCCATGGCGGCGCTGCAGGCAGCGCCGCCATGGGGATTCCGACCCCCTTACCGCCAGCCTGGTTCTGGCGGTTTTGACAGCCAGAACCTGGCTGGCGGTAACGGGTGTCGTGGGGCCCCTGGGGGCCCCTGCAGTGCCCATGCCAATGGCATGGGCACTGCAGGGGCCCCCTAACAGGGCCCCACCAAGATTTTCAGTGTCTGCCAAGCAGACACTGAAAATCGCGACGGGTGCAACTGCACCCGTCGCACCCCTTCCACTCCACCGGCTCCATTCGGAGCCGGCATCCTCATGGAAGGGGGTTTCCCGCTGGGCTGGCGGGCGGCCTTCTGGCGGTCGCCCGCCAGCCCAGCGGGAAACTCAGAATTACTGCGGCGGTCTTTTGACCGCGCAGCGGTATTCTGACGGCGGGACTTTGGCGGGCGGCGGAAAGTCAGAATGACCGCCTAAGTCTCCAAATCCTGTAATGGATACCTGCAACATTTTTCCCATGTTGCTTGCAGTCAGTCAGGATGCCTCATCCTGCAGGAGTCTCACTCCACAGAAGCAAATTGGCTCAAAGGGACAAAATGTCTCTGAGCCAATCAGAATGCTCAATTATTCGAAGTTGGGTTTGATGGACACTCGCAAGAGTGACTTAGTAATGCTCATCTAGACTGTACGAGTCCTTAGGCCACTTCAGGAGATCGCTCATCTTCCAAGATAAACCTGAAAATTCTCTGGTGAGTGCCATGTAGACTGTCCCAGCGTAGGTGGTCATATTATGTGGAGGAGGCACTTTCATCAGCCTCAATTTTACAGTCTGATGGGTGAAAGGTTTATGTGCTTTCTGCACAATTTCTTTGCTGGTCTTCAAGGGGAAATCTTGACAACAGGTGTTGATGTATCTCCACCACACCAGTGAAGCTATCAGGTCTTCCATACAGTTCAGGTCAGCCTGAAGTCTGGACACCCCAGAGTACACCACTGGTTCGTTTTTTTGAGGCCAGTAAAGCACTGGGGAAACAGTCTGAAAACAATTGCTTGAACTCAGATGTGGCCTTCTTCTCCACACTAACAATTTGAGGCATGTACACATCTCTTAAATGTGTGGAAATCTTTATGCAGCACCATGACATGGGCCAGAGGGAAGACCACTTTCTCTGCAGAGAGCAGCGTTAATATATACTGGTTCTAGGGACTATACTCGCAACAATTGTTTTTTTCTCCCAATGACGCTAATAGTTTATTTCCCAAATAAAATATGCTTTTCTTGCTAAAAAGGAGGCACAACCTTCAGCTAACAAACTTCTCTCACAGGAGGTGTACACACAGGTGTCTCTGCTGTGTGTATACAGAGCAATGGCTCTTAAAGTTTTGACTTCTGTGGACCCCCACTTAATCATTAGTGGAACCCAGGGACCACCGCTGAATCATTAATGGAATCCAGCTACTCCCCACTAAGTCCTTCTGGGAATCTTGGTACCTCAGCTTAAGCAATTTTGATGATTTGATCCACATAGTACACAAAATACAGAAACAAGTATTCATCTAACAAATACGCAAACAATGAAATCGTTTATTTTATGTACAAATAGGAAAAAAATCGAAACTTTAATTTCAATAGAAGTTTTGAGTTTTTCTAAATTCAGTTGCGGGCACCCATTGTCCATACTATCTATATACGGTTTGATGTACCTCCACTGCTCCCACCAATGAATCTAATTATGCATTTTTAGCCTTACAGAGCTTTTTGAAAGAAATAATTTTTACATGTCGCTTCTTTATGTATGAACACTTCATACATGCGCCTTATTATTTAATTTTCTAAGAAGTCGTGTACCCTCTGAGTAGGCGTTGTAAACCCCCAGGGGTCCCTGCACCACAGGTTGGGACTGCTGATATAGAACGTCAGCCAGTCAGTGGCGTTAAGCAATACAAAGGTCAGAATGAGTTGCAACCAACGCCTCAACCCAGCGACCTCGACTAAAACATGAAAATACTGACCATGCCGGTAGAACAACTGTTTGGTGGTATCTATAGATGTGAACGATGTTGTAATCTACGCAGGCAGACAGGAAGTAATCCATGCCGGGGGAGGGCTCTCAGGTGGATTTCTTGCGCATCTGGCTCCTTGTGCTGATGTACCCTTACATCAGGGCCTGCTCCTATGCCTGAGCGCCGGACTCGGCCCTTTGTTAGCTGTTTTTCAAAAGGACTCAGGTCTGTTATGATTGTAAGACGGTAGATGAATGCAAAAAGAACTCCGAGTCTATACTCTAGCGCTATTACGTAGGAGTTTTTTCTACGTGCATCAACTACTGTTTATCCACGTGTGAGCTCCAGGACGTCGACCTTTCTCTAGTCCTTTCACATTCATGCCCTAACTTACAGTAATTTTGTCCTTCACCTCAGCGCTAAAAGAGGCAGCTGTTCTGTTTCTCGGCCAGGTTAACTGTAAATAAAAAGATTTGGTGGTCTTTTTGCGGGGTCACTTATTTACATGGCCTAAACGGGTTTACTTCGAACAGACTTGCATCCGGAGTGACTGAGTGGGGTGGCAGAAGGAGTGGGTCAGTGAGAGAGCGAGAAAGGGAGACTTAAAGGGATGGAGGCACATGTAGAACGAAGAGAGGTAGGCAGAGGGGAGATGGATCGATTGATTGGTTTTGGGGTGCCCCGACTCATTCCTTCTTCGTCTCTCTTTCTTTTTTGGGACTCTATCGTCTGTTTTCTTGTGTTCCTCTTTCTCCCTACCTTTGTCTCTCCATGTCTTTTTTCTTTATTACTTCATCTGTCACTAACTCTCCCCTTTTTCCTCTCCCTGACTTTTTACTCCCTGGCTGTCTCCCCATTTTGCTTTACCTTTATCTTTCTGTCTCTCGTTCTCAGTCTGTCTATTTCTTTGACTGGTTCTCTCCTTGTCTCTCCCTCTCAGTCGCTCCCTGTCTTCCAGCCTCTATCTGTCTTTCTTTTCTCTGTCTCCTTCTCTAGGGATCTCCCTGTCTCTCTCTTTCCATCTCTCCCTTTCTTTCTCTATTTCCTCGTGTCATTCTCTGCCCCTCCCTGTCTATCTTTGTTTTTCAATGTCTTTCTTTCTCTCTCTCTCTCTGTATTTCCAAGTCTCTTTCTGTTTTGACTTCTCTGTCTCTCCGTCTCTCGTTTTCCTCAATATTTCTCTATCGTCCTCACCCCATATCAATCTTATGCCTCTCTACCTTCACGTGATTCTTCCTGTTTTTGATTCCTCTTCCTCTCCAATCTCTCTCCCCATTTCTCACTATTAATGTTTTTGTTTTTCTCTCCTTGTTGTATTTATTTCTTGCTGTCTCTCTATCTCTTTGTCCCTGGCTCTCTGCCTGTCTCTGTCTTTCTAGATCTCTCTCCGCCTTTCTATCTTTCTTTTCACATCTCTCTGCCATTTCCCCCTAATAGTTTCCCTGTCATTCCGTGGCCTCTCGCTCTGCCTCCCCATTTAGCTCTGAAATGATGTGTGTGAAGGGCCTAGGCTGGTGCACTACAACCAAGCCTCAAATGCTCAGTACTTTATTTTCATGTTAAATGCAAACTGGAACATGATGTGCATGATGCTTGCCGTGTCAAGCTACCAGCGAGCCCTGCAAGAGCTGAATCAAAGCCAGTGACAACGGTGTCCGTGACATGTGTTGGGTTGGAGGCGGCCTTTGGAGGATAATAATGGTGGAAGAGGGGTTGGTGTGTTATAGGTCTCTGAGAAAAGCAGACACAGGCGTTGCAGAGCAGAGCGGGCGGATGAAGGTGGCATGGGCACAGATGGCTTAGGAGCAGGTCATGACATGGAATGCAAAGAAGATGCTTTTGGATCACTGAGAAGGGCCACAGTGGTGGTTAATTGGGGGTTGGAAAAAAGTGTGGGGGGCACAAAGAAGAGGAAACATTTAGGAAGGGGAAGTAGGTCTTAGACAAAGACATTGCCAAGGATAAGGTGAAAGTGGTGAGTAATGGTGAGAAGGATATAACAGTTGGAACACTTAAGCAGGCAGAAAAGGAAGAGACTAAGAAATAGGAAGGATATAAAGCATGTGAAACTCCTGTTTATGGGGGCAATTTTGCCTTTAGGGGCACACTTGATGTTATCCACAAAGTAGAAAATTTGGAAGGGCGAATATTTAAAAAAAGTTCAAGTAATAGCACAAAGAGGGCAAAAGAGGGGTCGAAAGTGGAGGAGCGGGAGCTGCCTTGAAGGCCAAGAATGCCAGGAAACACTGAGAATTAGGCAGAAGCATTTTACAATGCACCGGTGTATATTGCAAGAAGTTCCCAGAATGCAATGCAGAGGTATTTGAATACACGTTAAGGAAAGATCAAATACTGTTTAAAGGTGTGGCTTGGGTCAGGGACGATGAAAGGTTTAAGGCTCTTGCAGAGGATGCAGACAGTAAGTGGGAAGAGTTAGATAACAGATGTGTGTCTGCAGTGGACGGTGCCTGCACCCACAACATGTACAGCAAGAGACCTTCCATTGTCAGACCCAGAGAGGGGTGGAAGGTGTTGGGAGGATTCAGAATACACTGGGAGGTGTCTGTTGGGCTTTTAAAAACATTTTTACAACAGGAGATTTTGCACGTTTTAGTATGAGTGTGCCATACGTGGGGCTAAGCACTGTATCATACAACGCTTCAATGAAGTGGTTTTCTGGCAGAATATCGAGGACAAAAATATTGTAAAGCCAAAATATAATGGCAGAAGTATCGAGGACAAGAATATGGGCGATGTAGACTCCCCCTGGGGCATGTAACACCAGCAAATGTTGGTAATTTGAGAGGTGTGGAGCATGTATTTCCACAAAAGTAAGCCACGGCTCATCCAGCCAATTTATATCTGCGAGCGCAACCTCTGATACGATGCCATCAATGGAGCTCAATGGAGGAGTTTCTTGCTGCAGACTTATTGACTATATCATTGCTCATTATAAAACATCTACATCATTGTTCTACTAAAATGGCGGGTTTCTTGTTACCCCTTCCCCTGAAGGTCTGAGACGTCATTCATGCTCTGTGTAGCACCTTACAAAAATCAATAAAAAAATACCTAAAAACAAAAGAAAATCGAACTTCTTTTCTTATCCAGATCCCTCTGCCCTTGGCACACTAATCGCATGGCCCACCAGAAACAGGACGGCAAGCTTGAACAAGGGTGGAATGCGGGTGCAGGTACAGGTGGATGTGCTTTGTTCCTAGGATAAATACAAAGGTGATCACTCATATATTGACACGTTTAGTTGAAATCTGCAATCTGGTATTTTTACGGGCGGGGCTATCGCTGGCAGGTTCAACAGGCGAAGTGTTTATTCTGCGGATTGGCACTGCCCTGCACTTTAGACAGCTCTGACGGCTGCAATTACCTGCTGAAAGGACTGGGCAAGAGCGGGGACAGATTGGTGTAATGTGAACTGGATGGCTCTTGAAGTATGCCGTGTCTACGACTTGGCACCCCTGCCCGATTCCCATTGGCCTTGTACCTCCCTAGAAGAATTCAAAGGGACATTAAAGCAGCAGCTACCTAGGGCAGCAGAAAGATGAACACCCTCTGTATTTCACTCCAAGAAGCACAATATTTGTAACCAGATAGCCCTGCTCTCGATATTTCACCTTTAATGGAACATCTCCCATCCTAAAATGTTTTGCATTTACTGTATGTTTACTATGGGTCCCATTTGCCCTAAACGAAACCTACATAATTGATCAAATAAATACATAAATAAACTGACAAGACGTCTGTGTCGCCATAATGTGGCCTGATTTTTTAAATTGATGCAAGTGTCTAAATGAGGAAAATATCTGACGGTCTGTTGCAGGGGAACAACACACAGGGCATATTACCAAAGATCCCAAATGATATTACAGAACACCATGACGGCGCCATAAGCATCTGGGCAGGTTATCGCCCTGTGTCTCTTTCTCATTTATATGTGGATTGAAGAGCACTACCTCTCTTCCGTCCATTGCAATTTAGGGTTATCAAGGTCACACATTCTTTTCTCGCCGCGCCCACCAACCCCACCCCACCTCTCCCCAACAGCATATATCCCCTGTGATTGCAGTACTTTTTGTCTACACCTACCTTCTGCCTACATTTAAATGCTGACATTCCAAAGCAATATCTATAGTGTATAGAACTGAGGAGTCGGTATGGTATAGAGAAATAACTAGAAATCTGACATAAATAAGACACGTGAAACATTAGTGGGGTATTTCATCCTTACATACGAAACTCACATATCTAATTACTGTTTTAGTGACACCACTCCACTCTACGCAATGCAAATCCACGCTACGCAACACCACTCTACTCTAAGCAACGCCGTTCCGTGCAACTGCACTCTACCATATGCAACACCACTCCACTCTACTCAATGCAACTGGACTCCACTCTGTATCACTCCACTCGCCACCACTTTACTCCACACCACTCTGCACATCGTCACTCTGCGCATCACCATTTTACGCATTACCAATCTATGCCACACCACTCTATGCCACTCCACTCTATGCCACACCACTCCATGCCACTCCACTCTGCAATGCCACTGCGCTGCACGCAACACCACTCTGCTCCATGCAGTGCCACTCCATTCTATGCAATGCCACTCCACACAACTGCACTCCACTCTATGCCATGCCACTCACCTCTACGCAACACCACTCAGCTTTACGAGGTGCCACTCCATGCAGTTGCACTCCACTTTATGGCACTCCAAACTACACCACGCAATGCCATGCAAAGCTACGTAACACCATGCCACTCCGTGCAACACCACTCCACGCAATACCACTCCATGCAATGCCATTCTACACTACGCACTGCTAAAACATATTGACAACGCCAAAAGCTCGAAGCTCAGCCATTGCCAAGACCTATTGGCTTTGCCAATGCTAGTTTTCTTTTACCGTCTCCAAATCTCACTTGATCACTGTCTACACGATGTCCCATTTCTCTCCTGCGTTCTGTCTCTCTTTCTCTCTGCCATTCTCTTTGTCTTCTCGCTCTCCCTTACTCTCTCTGTCATTTTTTCTCTCCCGTTGCTCTCTTTTACCATTTCCTCCTTGTTCATCACCGTTCTTTTATATTTCTTCAGTCTTTCTCTCTCTGCCTTCTCTCACTACCTTTCTCTTTCATTTTATCTTTCTCTCTCTCTTCCTCCTTTGCTACATCCTCTCCTTTGTTCTGTCTCTGCCCCCACATCTTTGCTATTCGCACTTTCTCTGTCTCTATGTATTCTTACTCTTTTTCACTGTCCGTTTTTACATCTCTTTCTTTCTGTCTTTGCAACTTCTCTCACATTTCTCCCTATCTTTCTGTTTCATTCTATTTCTCTTATTCTCTTTCTCCTCTGCTGTCCAGTGACTATCACAGTCCTCGCAGGGGGCGAGCACCCGGGGGGTAAGGGCGGCGGGGGCCCTCAGCACAGCACCTGGGCTGAGTGAGTCAGGTGTGGGGCCCCCGCCATGTTCTTTGCAGGGGGGGGGTGGCTTCAGTTTCGTTACGCCACTGGCTGTATCATCTCCTTCCTCTTGCTGTATGAATGCTCGCCTTTTCTTTTTTGTCCTTTGCACAGAATGTTTCACCTTCATAATCTCTATTGTAATATTTACAACACGCATTTTGCAGTTAATTTCTGTTCAGTAAATCAATCCTTCCTCTCCAAAAGGATGTAATAGAACATGTGTGTTCTTAGATCGTACTAACGGCAGAAAGTGCATTCTATAAATAAGTCTAACATAACATAGAAGAATACGCCATGAAGTGCGCCCTACCTGGTATCCGGTTGAGTGTGATCCAGTAATGCTCATCTGGACTGTAGGTATCCTTAGACCACTTTAGTAGATCGATGGCCCGCTCATCTTCCAGGATAACTCTGGTGAATTCTCTGGTAAGGGCCACGTAGGCCGTCCCAAAGTAGATGGTCATGTTATGGGGAGGGGGCGCTTTCATCATCCTTGATTTTAGAGTCCGAGGGGGTGAAAGGTTTATGTGCTCCCTGTACACATATTTTGTCCTGGGGTCTGTATGGTGCCGCGATAGCACTCCAGGGGTGATATTGGATCCATTAAAACTCTTTAGATGCTGTACAATTTCTTTGTTGGTCTTCAGGGGGAAATCTTGACCACAGGTGTTGATGACGTATCGCCACGGTACCTGTGAAGCTATGAGGTCTTCCATACAGTTCAGGTCGGCCTGAAGTCTGGACACCCCTGCGTACACCACTGGCTCGGTTTTTGAGGCCAGAAAAACATTGGGGAAACAGTCCACAAATTCCGCCAGCAATTGCTTGAACCCAGACGTGGCCTTCTCGTCCACGTGGATACAGTAAACATTTTGAGGCATGTAGATGGCCCTGAAGAGCCTCTCAAATGTGTGGAAATCTCTGTGTAGGGCTATAACGTAGGCCAAAGGGAAGGTCTCTTCCTCGAAAGAGAGCGGCGACGTGATATATTGGTTCTGGAGAACATACTCTTCGCAAGTGGCGTTTCCAAAAGACGTCAACAGTTGGTTCCCCCAAATAAAATATGACTTTCCCGCTCGAAAGGAGGCGCAGGCTTCTGCTAGCAGACTGCTCTCACGGGCGGCGGTGAGCTGGGACTCTCTGCTCGGTGTATAATGAATGGTAAAGCTCACCAGCCAAACCGTGGCACAAAGCAGCACAAAGGACAAAGTGAACTGCACCCAGCGCCTCATCCCTGCGAAATTCCCTCAGCCTGTGTGTGCTTAATCCTTGCAGGCAGAAGGCAGTACCTGTCGGGGAGGGCTCGGAGGTGGATTTCTTCCATTTTGTTTCCTTGTGGTATTTGCTATTCACCTGCCACTGCCTCGGGGTTTGCGCGTAAACCGTCGCTCAGCCCTCAGTTATTTGTTAGCTGTTTGCTTAAGAACGAGGGTCTGTTCAGATTGTAGGAGGTGTGATAACGGCAGGAAAAACTGACTTCTGTAGGGTGTTGCTCGGGGGTGTTTTACACCTTAAAGACCTACCTTTTTATCAATTCAGCTTCAGAACTTTGATCTTTCTCTCGTTCTTTCACCCTCATCCTCTACATTGCTGTAGTACTTCATGTAGATTTGCAGGCGCCCACAGCAAGCAGCAGTAGGGCGCCATTAGTCGCTCCACGGCAGGACGCAAGGAGGGAGTCCGGGACGCTTGTCGCTTTTGCCAGCAAGGAGGGTTAGCAGTGTGTCACGGTCCAGTAACAATCCCAGTGGCACCAAAGACGATTACATAAAGCACTCACCTTTCTCTTGTCTGCAAATACGACTTGATATATGCGTGGAGTAAACTAGTTTCTTAAAGATACCATTCCATGATATGTGACTCGTAAGGACAGGCTGTTTACCAGCAACAAAAAACGCAGGTGCCGGCGTCAACGAAACGGCACGATTTCCACATTTTAGCTTTGCCTTAAGGAAACACAGAATATCTGAACATTCAACCGTACTGGTGCGAGATCCAGTTTAGCAAATAAGACAAATGTTAATCTTCTTTCACCAGTTACCAAACACGCAGCTCAACAAGCAATGTCCCTAAATAATTCCCAGCTCCCTAGGAACCGTTGTAAATATAATACATAAAATGAAATAACTAAAAGTAAATAGATACATTTGTAAACTGTTATAAAGGCGGAAAAAACGCTTAATCACCTTTGAATAAGCGTGATAGGTATATTTTTTTTAAAACGCAGTTTGTCAATCTATGCTGTGTAAACTAACCTACCACCTTAAAAGTGATATCCCGAATATGATGACTCTGCTCCTACACAAGTCTACGAAAATCGTAACTCGGGCGGAAAATGCTCAGGTCGGGAAAAGTTCAACACGGTTACATTAGATTAGTGGTTGATTGCCTTGTGGTTTATGTGGGCCCATTTAGGGTGACCGACTACCGTCAGTACATTTCACCGACTTGCCATGATTTCACCCTGCCATCCCTTGTCCGTGATGAAAGCCTTAACGCATGGCATTTGTCAGTAATTTTAGCGTTTCACCAAAAGGGCACTGGACGGCAGGGCAAAATTACTGGCAGTTTAGTTTCCCCAGCTGGATTCAAAGGCAGGGAGTTTCCTATGCTCTGAGGGAGGGAGGGGCAGACAGGTAAGAAACAGAACTTCCTTCTAGGGTGTCTCCTTCCCTAAAGAAATGCAAATGTGGGAAACTGGTAAATCTGCAAATGCAAAGGGGCTTGAAAACCTGCATTAACTATAACCAAAGGAGTCACTTAAAGCTTTCTGATGGCAAAGATATTTTCTTTTAGAGAGGCACTATAATGGTCTTCCAAGGTGAGCTGTGGAGTGTGTGGTTTTAATGGAGTGTTATAAAAAATGTTAGTACTAGGTATCAACTGTATATTATTCAAATCTGTATTTGAGAAGCCCTTTTTTTATTTTACCAAAATATTTTTGCGCATTTTGTAGCAGCCTATATTATGATGTAATTGTATTAATATAGCGCTTACTACCCCTGAGGAGGCGTCAAATGCATGTTTAAAATAAGGACTTACACATTTAAAGTTCTTTCAGGGACCTCGGTACCTCATAGTACTAACAAACAATGGCTAAGCCAATAGGTCTCGTCTACGCAAGAGTTATTGGCTTAGCCAATGTGTTTTAGCCATGTTATACACCAGAGTGTCTGCTGTTCAGCATGGCTAAAAGTTAGTGGCATAGCGGTATGGAGTGGAGTAGAGTGGCATAGGAGCACTGGTATAGAGCCCAGCGGTGCAGAGTACAGGGCAATGGGATACAGTGCGGTTGTTTAGAGTGCATTGACGTAGAGTGCAGTGGTTTAGAGTGCAGTGGCATGGAGTGGCGTGGGACCGAGTAGAGTGGCATATAGTGCAGTGGAGTAGAGTGACATACAATAGAGTGGCAGAGACTGCAGTAGTGTAGGGCGGTGCAGTGGCATAGAGTGCAGAGTAGACTCACGTGGCAGAGAGTGCAGTGGCATAGTGTAGAGTGGTGCAGTGCAGAGTGGAGTATAGTGCTGTAGAGTGCAGTCGCTTAGAGTTGAGTGATGCAGAATAGAGTGGCATAGAGTGCAGTGGCATAGAATGCAGTGGTGTAGAATGCAGTAGTACAGAGTAGATTGGTGTACAGTACAGTGGCAGGGAGTGTAATGTTGCAGAGTAGAGTGTCAGTGCAGTGATGTAGAGTGGAGTAGAGTGGCACAGAGAGCAGTGGCGTAGAGTACAGTGGTGCAGAGTGCAGTGGCATAGAGTGGCATGGGGTAGAGTAGCATAGAGTGCAGTGGAGTAGAGTGGAATACAATAGAGTGGCAGAGAGTGCAGTAATGCAGAGTGGTGCAGTGTCATAGAGGAGTGCAAAGTAGACTAATGTGGCATAGAGTGCAGTGGCGTAGAGTGGTGCAGAGTGGAGTATTGTAGAGTGGTGCAGTGCAGAGTAGAGTATAGTGACTACACTGCAGTGGCATAGAGTGTAGTGATGTACAGTGTAGTGGCATAGAGTGCAGTGGCATATAATTCAGTAGTGCAGAGTAGAGTTGTGTAGAGTGAAGTGTTGCAGAGTAGAGTGTCAGTGCAGTGGTGTAGAGTGGTATAGAGAAAAGTG
The DNA here is from genome assembly GCF_031143425.1 of Pleurodeles waltl. Taxonomy (NCBI): domain Eukaryota; kingdom Metazoa; phylum Chordata; class Amphibia; order Caudata; family Salamandridae; genus Pleurodeles; species Pleurodeles waltl. The sequence goes on along the minus strand of NC_090438.1, from coordinate 707,714,355 downwards.
GCATAGAGTACAGTGGTGCAGAGTAAAGGGCAGTGGCATACAGAGCCTGACATTTGACTTTATTCTTTGAATGCACAGCAAATTTGATGAGATAAGAACAACATTTACAGGCCTGTTTACAGAAAGGGAGCACTCGGAAGGGTACTGTAAATAAGGTTTTAGCAAGGGAAGACACAATATCAAGCTGCATAGCCTAAAACAAATAAAGCCAGCAAATTGAAAGCAACGAAACGTGAGTTACAAACCACAAGGCCAATGGCAAGCAAGAGGTGGAATGTGTTCACAAGGAAGCACTATGAGTGTACTTATCAAATCAAATCAAAAACATTTATAAAGCGCGCTACTCACCCGTGAGGGTCTCAAGGCGCTAGGGGGATGGGGTTGCTGCTGCTCGAAGAGCCAGGTCTTGAGTTGCCTCCGGAATGCGAGGTGGTCCTGGGTGGTCCTGAGGTTGGTGGGGAGGGAATTCCATGTCTTGGCCACCAGGTAGGAGAAGGATTTCCCACCTGCCGTGGTGCGGCGGATGCGAGGGATGGCGGCGAGTGCGAGATTGGCGGAACGAAGTTGACGGGTGGGCGTGTAGAAACTGAGGCGACGGTTGAGGTATTCGGGTCCCTTGTTGTGAAGGGCTTTGTGTGCGTGGGTGAGGAGCCGGTAGGTGATCCTTTTGTTGACGGGAAGCCAGTGCAGGTGTCTCAGATGGGCGGAGATGTGGCTGTTGCGGGGTATGTCGAGGACGAGGTGGGTGGAGGCGTTTTGAATTCGCTGCAGACGTTTCTGGAGTTTAGCGGTGGTTCCTGCGTATAGGGTGTTGCCGTAGTCCAGGCGGCTCATGACGAGGGCGTGGGTCACGGTCTTTCTGGTGTCGGCGGGGATCCAACGGAAGATCTTTCGGACCATGCGGAGGGTGAGGAAGCAGGAGGATGATACGGCGTTGACTTGTTTGGTCATGGTGAGAAGTGGGTACAGGATGAATCCGAGGTTGCGTGCGTGGTCTGAGGGGGTTGGTGCGGTGCCAAGGGCCATGGGCCACCAGAAGTCGTCCCAGGCGGACGGGGTGTTACAGAGGATAAGGACTTCCGTTTTGTCTGAGTTCAGTTTCAGACGGCTGAGTTTCATCCATTCTGCGACGTCTTTTATTCCATCTTGCAGGTTGGCCTTTTGGCTGGTGGGGTCCTTGGTGAGGGAAAGTATCAGCTGAGTGTCGTCGGCGTAGGAGGTGATGTTGATGTTGTGTTTGCGTATGATGTCGGCGAGGGGGTTCATGTAGACATTGAAGAGAGTCGGGCTGAGCGAGGAGCCTTGCGGGACACCGCAGATGATCTCGGTGGGGTCTGAGCGGAACGGTGGGAGGTAGACTCTTTGGGAGCGGTTGGAGAGGAAGGAGGTGATCCAGTCCAGGGCCTGTCCTTGGATCCCGGTGGAGCGGAGGCGGGATATTAGGGTTCGGTGGCAGACGTTGTCGAAGGCAGCCGAGAGGTCGAGGAGGATGAGGGCGACTGTTTCTCCATTGTCCATCAGAGTTCTGATGTCGTCTGTGACTGAGATGAGGGCGGTTTCTGTGCTGTGATTGGCTCGGAATCCGGACTGAGAGGGGTCGAGTAGGTTGTTGTCTTCAACGAAGTTGGTAAGTTGCTTGTTGACGGTCTTCTCTATGACTTTGGCAGGGAAGGGGAGGAGCGAGATGGGGCGGAAGTTCTTCAGGTTGCTGGGGTCCGCCGTAGGTTTCTTCAGTAGGGTGTTGACTTCTGTGTGTTTCCAGCTCTCGGGGAAGGTGGCGGAAGCAAACAAGCTGTTGATGATGGTCTGGAGATGCGGGCGATGATGTCGTCGGCTTTGTTGAAGATGAAGTGTGGGCAAGGGTCCGAGGGGGCACCGGAGTGGATGGAGTTCATGGTGGCTTTGCTCTCTTCCGTGTTGATTTGAGTCCAGGCGTTGAGGGTGATGGCTGGTGTTGTAGGTTCTGTGGTGGTTGGCTGGGTCTGGTGTCCGAAGCTGTAGTGTAGGTCAGTGATCTTACGATGGAAGAAGGTGGCGAGGGAGTTGCAGAGGTCTTGTGAGGGCGTGATGGCGTTGGCGTTAGGGTTGGCGAGCTCTTTGACAATGTTGAAGAGTTCTTTGCTGTTGTGAGTGTTCTTGTCCAGTCTGTCTGTGAAGGAGTTTCTTTTGGTGGCGCGGATCAGTTGGTGGTGTTCGCGGGTAGCGTTCTTGAGGGCAGACATGTTATCTGCGGTGTGGTCCTTGCGCCAGGCTTTCTTGAGGGTGCAGCAGGTCTTTTTAGATTCCTTGAGGGTGTCTGTGAACCAGACAGGTTTCTTGGTGTTGGTCTGTCTTGGGAGGCATCTGAGGGGAGTGAGGTTGTCTAAACAGTTGGTGATCCAATGCGTGAGGCTGAGGGCTGCGTCATTGGGGTCGGTGGAGAAGGTGGGTTGGTTGTCGCTGAGAGTGGAGAGAAGCTGTTCCGCAGGGATTTTGTTCCAATGCCGGCGTGGGATGGATTGTGTGCGGAGGTGGCGAGTCTCGCGTCAGAAGGTGAAGTGGACACATCTGTGGTCGGTCCAGTGTATTACGGAGGAGTGGCTGAAGGATACGTGGTTGCTGGCGGAGAAGATGGGGTCGAGCGTGTGTCCGGCGATGTGGGTGGGGGTGTTCACCAGTTGCTTGAGACCGAGGTTGGCGAGGTTGTCGAGCAGGGTGGTGGTGTTGGGGTCGTTGTTCTGTTCCAGGTGGAAGTTGAGGTCACCGAGGAGGATGTAGTCCGGCGAGGCAAGGGCGTGCGGGGAGATGAAGTCAGTGATAGAGTCGCTGAAGAGGGCGCGTGGTCCAGGGGGTCTGTAGATGAGAGTTCCTCTGAGGGTGGTCCTGGGGTCTGTGTGGATCTGGAAGTGCAGGTGTTCGGCGGCGAGGGGGGTGTCGTCGGTGGAGGTGGTGACGTTGATGGAGTCCTTGAAGACGATGGTGATTCCTCCACCGACTTGGTTGGTGCGGTCTCTCCTGGAGATCTTGTAGCCGTCTGGGATGGCTATGGCGATGTCGGGGGCTGAAGAGGTGTTCATCCAGGTCTCAGTGATGAAGGCGACGTCCGGTGCGGTGGATTCCAGGAGGTCCCATAGTTCAATGGCGTGCTTGTGGACGGAGCGTGCGTTGATCAGGATGCATTTGAGGTGGTTGTTGACGCGTGGGCTGGCGGCCGGGGTGGTTTCACGGTGGAAGGTGAGTTTGCAGGTGTGGCATGCGAAGGGTCCGTGGGTGCGTTTCGGGTTGGCTTGGAAGCAGGTGCTGGAGCGCCCCGGGTTGAGGGCGTGGAGGGTGTTGGGGTCGTAGCGGTGCTGCGGGGTTTGGGAGTGCTGGGGGCCAGGGTTCGTGGCGCTGGGCGCGGTCCAGGCGCGGACAGGCACAGACGGGCTTGCCTTTGGCGCGCCAGCGGCGCAACCGCTGCGCACATCCGCACAGCGGCCGCCATAAGAAGGAGGAGGGGGGGAGGAGGGGTCAGCTGGGGGCGTGGGCGGGAGGGGGGCGACGAATGGGAGCAGGGGGGGCGGGGCAGAGCAGGAGGTGGCGGCAGGAAAGCAGAGGTTGGGGGGGTCAGGTAGCGGGGAGGGGAGAAAAGACAGGGGAGGGGGGTTACAGAGGTGGAGGGGAGTAAGGAAGAACAGGGGTGGAGGGGAGTAAGGAAGAAGAGGAGAGAAGAGTCAGGAGCAAAGGAGAGAAGAGTCAGGAGCAGAAGAGAGAGGAGTCAGGAGCAGAAGAGAGAAGAGTCAAGAACAGAAGAGAGAAGAGTCAAGAACAGAAGAGAGAAGAGTCAAGAAGAAGGGTAAAGAAGAAGAGGAGAGGAGAGTCAAGAAGAAGAGGAGAAGAGTCCGGAGAGACGAGAGAAGAGTCAAGAAGAGGAGTCAGGCAGAAAAGGAGAGACCTGAGAAGCAGAGGGGAAGTGTCCGGCAGATGGGGAGAGACCACAGAGGAAGAGAAGGAACACGCAGAGGAAAGTACAGAGGAGGAGAAGAACACGCAGTTTGGGTGTAGAGGAGAAAGAAGAACACAGATGAAGAACACAGATGAAGAACACAGATGAAGAAGGAAGAAAGAACACGCAGGTCGGGGTGCAGAGGAGAAAGAAGAAACACAGATGAAGAACACAGATGAAGAAAGAAGAAAGAACACGCAGGTCGAGGTGCAGATGAGAAAGAAGAACACAGATGAAGAACACAGTTGAAGAACACAGAAGAGGGACACGGAAGAAGAGAGAACACGCAGGTCGGGGTACAGAGGAGAAAGAAGAAACACAGATGAAGAACACAGATGAAGAAAGAAGAAAGAACACGCAGGACGGGGTGCAGAGAAGAAAGAAGAACACAGATGAAGAACACAGATGAAGAAAGAAGAAAGAACACGCAGGACGGGTGCAGAGAAGAAAGAAGAACACAGATGAAGAACACAGATGAAGAAAGAAGAAAGAACACGCAGGTCGGGGTGCAGAGGAGAAAGAAGAAACACAGATGAAGAACACAGATGAAGAAAGAAGAAAGAACACGCAGGTCGGGGTGCAGAGGAGAAAGAAGAACATAGATGAAGAACACGGATGAAGAACACAGATGAAGAAAGAAGGAGGAAGAGAACACGGTGAGGAAGAGGAGCGGGGCCGAGGAAGAGCAGAACACGCAGCAAGAGGGCTGCAGCAAGAGGGCAGTGAGCGAAGGGAAGAAGGACAGCAGAGGTGCAGAGAGAGGTTGGAGGAGAGAGCGGAAGGCAGAAGACAGAGGTACAGGAGAAGAGAGGTGAGTTGCGCAGGGCTGGGCGAGGGGCTGGGCGGGGGGAGTACTTACTGTTTTTAGCAGGTCTTGCTGGGAGGTGTCAGGAGCCTGGGCTGGTGGAGCTGCAGCGGCAGGGGGAGCGACCTACCTTCGGGTCAAGGGTCGCTAACTCTGCCGCGCAGCGGGCGCCATAAGAGGGAGGAGGGGGGGAGGAGGGGTCGGCGGGGGGTGGGAGAGGGGCGATGAATTGGAGCCGGGGGGGCGGGCCGAGCAGGAGGTGGCGGCGGGAAAGCGGAGGGTGGGGGGGTCAGGTAGCGGGGAGGGGAGAAAAGATAGGGGAGGGGGGTTACAGAGGTGGAGGGGAGTAAGGAAGAACAGGGTTGGAGGGGAGTAAGGAAGAGCAGAAGAGGAGAGGAGAGAAGAGTCAGGAGCAGAAGAGAGAAGAGTCAGGAGCAGAAGAGAGAAGAGTCAAGAACAAAAGAGAGAAGAGTCAAGAACAGAAGAGAGAAGAGTCAAGAAGAAGGGTAAAGAAGAAGAGGAGAGAAGAGTCAAGAAGAAGAGGAGAAGAGTCCGGAGAGACAAGAGAAGAGTCAAGAAGAGGAGTCAGGCAGAAGAGGAGAGACCTGAGAAGCAGAGGGGAAGCGTCTGGAAGATGGGGGGAGACCACAGAGGAAGTGTAGGAACAGACAGAGGAAAGTACAGAGGTGGAGAAGAACACGCAGGTCGGGGTGCAGAGGAGAAAGAAGAACACAGATGAAGAACACAGATGAAGAAAGAAGAAAGAACACGCAGGTCGGGGTGCAGAGGAGAAAGAAGAAACACAGATGAAGAACACAGATGAAGAAAGAAGAAAGAACACGCAGGTCGAGGTGCAGATGAGAAAGAAGAACACAGATGAAGAACACAGAAGAGAGACATGGAAGAAGAGAGAACACGCAGGTCGGGGTGCAGAGGAGAAAGAAGAAACAGATGAAGAACACAGATGAAGAAAGAAGAAAGAACACGCAGGACGGGGTGCAGAGAAGAAAGAAGAACACAGATGAAGAACACAGATGAAGAAAGAAGAAAGAACACGCAGGACGGGGTGCAGAGAAGAAAGAAGAACACAGATGAAGAACACAGATGAAGAAAGAAGAAAGAACACGCAGGTCGGGGTGCAGAGGAGAAAGAAGAAACACAGATGAAGAACACAGATGAAGAAAGAAGAAAGAACACGCAGGTCGGGGTGCAGAGGAGAAAGAAGAACACAGATGAAGAACACGGATGAAGAACACAAATGAAGAAAGAAGCAGGAAGAGAACGCAGTGAGGAAGAGGAGCGGGGCCGAGGAAGAGCAGAACATGCAGCAAGAGGGCTGCAGCAAGAGGGCAGAGAGCGAAGGGAAGAAGGACAGCAGAGGTGCGGAGAGAGGTTGGAGGAGAGAGCGGAAGGCAGAAAACAGAGGTACAGGAGAAGAGAGGTGAGTAGCGCGGGGCTGGGCGAGGGGCTGGGCGGGGGGAGTACTTACTGTTTTTAGCAGTTCTTGCTGGGAGGTGTCAGGAGCCTGGGCTGGTGGAGCTGCAGCGGCAGGGGGAGCGACCTACCCTCGGGTCAAGGGTCGCTAACTCTGCCGCGCAGCGGGCGCCATAAGAGGGAGGAGGGGGGAGGAGGGGTCAGCTGGGGGTGGGCGACAAATTGGAGCAGGGGGGGCGGGGCCGAGCAGGAGGTGGCGGCGGGAAACCGGAGGGTGGGGGGGTCACGTAGCGGGGAGGGGAGAAAAGATAGGGGAGGGGTGTTACAGAGGTGGAGGGGAGTAAGGAAGAACAGGGGTGGAGGGGAGTAAGGAAGAACAGAAGAGGAGAGGAGAGAAGAGTCAGGAGCAGAAGAGAGAAGAGTCAGGAGCAGAAGAGAGAAGAGTCAAGAACAGAAGAGAGAAGAGTCAAGAACAGAAGAGAGAAGAGTCAAGAAGAAGGGTAAAGAAGAAGAGGAGAGAAGAGTCAAGAAGAAGAGGAGAAGAGTCCGGAGAGACGAGAGAAGAGTCAAGAAGAGGAGTCAGGCAGAAGAGGAGAGACCTGAGAAGCAGAGGGGAAGTGTCCGGAAGATGGGGGGAGACCACAGAGGAAGAGAAGGAACACGCAGAGGAAAGTACAGAGGAGGAGGAGAACATGCAGGTCGGGGTGCAGAGGAGAAAGAAGAATCCAGACGAAGAACACAGATGAAGAAAGAAGAAAGAACACGCAGGTCGGGGTGCAGAGGAGAAAGAAGAAACACAGATGAAGAACACAGATGAAGAAAGAAGAAAGAACACGCAGGTCGAGGTGCAGATGAGAAAGAACACAGATGAAGAACACAGATGAAGAACACAGAAGAGGGACACGGAAGAAGAGAGAACACGCAGGTCGGGGTGCAGAGGAGAAAGAAGAAACACAGATGAAGAACACAGATGAAGAAAGAAGAAAGAACACGCAGGACGGGGTGCAGAGAAGAAAGAAGAAACACAGATGAAGAAAGAAGAAAGAACAAGCAGGTCGGGGTGCAGAGGAGAAAGAACACAGATGAAGAACATGGATGAAGAACACAGATGAAGAAAGAAGGAGGAAGAGAACGCGGTGAGGAAGAGGAGCGGGCCGAGGAAGAGCAGAACACGCAGCAAGAGGGCTGCAGCAAGAGGGCAGAGAGCGAAGGGAAGAAGGACAGCAGAGGTGCGGAGAGAGGTTGGAGGAGAGAGCGGAAGGCAGAAGACAGAGGTACAGGAGAAGAGAGGTGAGTAGCGCGGGGCTGGGCGAGGGGCTGGTCGGGGGGAGTACTTACTGTTTTTAGCAGGTCTTGCTGGGAGGTGTCAGGAGCCTGGGCTGGTGGAGCTGCAGCGGCAGGGGGATACTGTGTGGGGAAAGTCCAGTATTTTAGTCCAGTCCATATCTTGCAGAGGCTTGGCTACATCAATCACCCACGTAGTATTATGAGAAGACCTGGAGTGGTTTCCATGTTGCAGGAAAGTCTGTACACCCATTCTATCAGTTTGCCACCAGTTCCTATGGCGTAGAGCTTCTGGCACACACCTTGTAGGGTTAATGTTAGGTGGCAGACATGAAATAGGGCATTTAATGATTATTTAAGGTGGTTGTAAGTAAGGAGTTGACCGTGGTGAAGATGGTAGTCTGCCACAAGGGTTTGGAAATTTAGTAGCTCACCATCCAGAAACAAATCCTGCAATTTTAAGATACCCGCAGCATGCCACTGATGGAGTTGCTCTGAGCACAGCCGTCCTGTGCGAGTGGGAAGGCTTAGTAAAGGTAGTGCAGGAGCATAGGGTTTCTTCGTGTCAGTGAGTTTACAGGTTCTAGCAAGGCAAGAGAAAGCTGTGCATGATAACCCCAGATGGTGATCCGTAGAATGGTCAGTAGGAAACAATGAGCAGTGCATTAAGCCTTCCGTAAAAGTCTTTAGTGGTCAACCCCATCTCATGCAGGGAGGTGGGCAGAAAGCCAGCGAGCCACCCTTTGGACCTGTACAGCTGAATATTAGCATTCTAAGTCCAGAAGACCTAATCCACCCTCAGTCACGGGTAGCTTTAGAATGGAAAGAGCTACCTAATGGCACTGCAGTGACCAAATCAGATGTGTGGCATGTCTGAAGAAGGAATGAAGGACGAGCAGAGGAAGGTTTGAACAATAATACTATCATTGGGGTAGCACACCATCTTCACTAGTGCCACGTGACCCACTATAGAAGACAGAAGAGAAGACCAAAAAGCAAACTGGGGTTGAAGGGACTGTGACACTCTGCCGAGATTTCCATCATGCAAATCAGTGGAAGAATGGTAGGTATTAATCACTAGGTATCAAAAGGTAACTGGTTGTATATAAAGGGGAAAACAGTGCCCTATGTGAAAGAAACACTCATTACATTTTAAAATTCTCACATTTTGTTTGCGCAATTTACATCCCAAATATTTTGAAGATTCTATGTGTACTTGACACTCAGGGATAACTCAGATCCCTAATTTGGCTTTTGCTCAGTTTCAAAACCATTTAAAGACATGTACAAAGCAGGCAATTGCCTTGGACAACCTTGCAAGGGGCCTGGCCCCTGCTCACCCTTCAAAAGCATGAACAGCGGACCATTGCACCAGAAGAGTTTGCCAAGGTGGATGGGTGTTGCTTGTTCAACCACTTGACAGTGCCTCTTCTGTTTCTTTCCTGTGTGCAGAGACATCTCCCCAGGTACCCAATACCTTCCGTTAGTCTTGGTGGACCCATCTTGTCTGATTTTATGAATTGTCCCACCTTGTTCTTCTCTTCCTTATTTATCCAGTTCTTGGCAACAACCCTTCAAATCACTTGCAGTGGATCTCCAATTTGATCTAGATTTCATCCTCCTCTTTTATTACCTTTGATTGGTAGTCCGGGCTCGCATTTCTGAGATAAATGTATGGTCCTAGACATACACTCTAGTGCTGTGAGACTACAGACAAGTTGTGGGTACCTAACTTAGGTGTGAGACTGTCGCCCACACCATCTGCCCTGCCTCTTTCATTTTGTTTTTAGGTTGAAAGTCCATGGGTGGTTGGGGTAAGCCAGATGCTTCTGTTCAATTTGTTTAAACTAGCATAAGGTTAATTACCTTAATGTTTCCGAAACTGTTTGCCAGGGGTTTTAAAATGTTCAGAAACATAATCAAAATTTTGCTGTTGCTTTCTCTTCAAGAAAGATTGGGTAGATTTGGGTAGGGGTGATGGCCTAGCCGCAGTACTGAAGGGAATTAATTTACTACTGAACAAGGCTGTAATGTGACACCTGAATGTATCATACCAGGAGGCAATCACAAAAAGACCACAGTGAATAAATAGTGCTATGTTAAAAAAGAGTAAATAAATGCACTGACAACATAGTGAGGCATGGCCTCTCTTGCGTGTGCCTGTAAAACTGACATTTGTTCTTGAATTTTTGGCATAAAATTTGACCCTTTGTCCTGAATCTTTGTCCTGAATTTTGACCCTTTGTCTTGAATTTTTTACAGTCCTGTCCAGAATTTGCCTCAGTGCCAGATGGTCACCCAAGCACCAATTCTATCAGTGCTAGAGGCCAGGGACCGCCACTGAATCATTTTTGAAACCCCCCCACAGTGAGTCATTACTGAAAGCTGGGGACCTAGGGCCAGATGTAGCAAAGGTTTTTACCCATTCTGTGTCTATGGGAAAAAGTGTTCGTACATATGGCCCCTAATCTGTTAGTATTATTACATTTTCTAAGCAGCAGGGGCCCCCGGACCATGTATTAGATGCATGAAAGCATGAGATGGTATGGTGGTAGAGCTATGCCTAAGGGTCAGGTGAAGCAAGACTGAACCTGGGTGCAGTCAGTGTCTGGACATGTTCAGAAGGGCTTACTGGGACAGGACCTGGGTCCAGCCAGCATTGGGGACGGGCTCAGATGGGGTTACCTTGGGTGTGTAGCCGGCATTCCTGCAGTGTAGAGCAAGTCACTGGCATTGCTACGCCACATGAAATAGGCGGTGTATGTCTCATCACCATTTGAGGTGTAGAGGGTCTCCCAGGACATGCACTGTGCCGCTCCTTCAAAAGACAGCAGCGGAACACATAAACTGAAGCTAGGTACAGATGCCTGTGTACAAGTGGTGTGGTATGGGATAAGAAACAAACTAAGGAGGGTTGAACATAGGACAGTGCAATGGAAATTGGCCAATATAAGGAAGCACACCCATGAACCTTTTGACTTTAGAGGAGAAGTAAAGAAAGAAACCAGGCTAACGGGGCAACAACTCCCAATATGTTCATAGAAACCAATACACAGAGGTGGTGATTATTAACAATGATAATAAAACAAATTAAAAAAACAAAAGGACAGACAGTGCAGGAGTTATCGCAGGCAGGCATCAATTTTTGTGGCATGATATCTCATCTGAACCAGGCATTCCTTAGAATCTACGAAGTAATGCACATCATTGTAGTTTGCTCTTCCATAAGCAGTCACACGACTTGATGGTTAAAACTCTTAAATTATTTTAAATTTATATAATCGATCCTCCAGCATTCTTTGTTTGGGTAACTTTTTGCATTGCTTTACCCACATCTGCAGATGGCTATTCTTTAGGCTCATAATTTCAGTAAGTCATTGTAACTCTCTAGCCTAGTGCCTGTGGCTATGGTTCTTCAATTATGGTTGCCCCACATCAGCAACATTGACAGTTAACATGAGTTTTACCCATGATGCCCACAATGTTAGCTAATACTTGTTATCCCTTATGGGACAGTGTTCTGGGGCAGACCCCATGGCCTTGTGCATTATACTGCTGCCCTATCAGCAGGCTTATGAAGGATCATCAGGCTACTTGCAACAGTATTCACTTGTTGGTGCTAGTCAGTCTTGCAGTCAAAAGCCTGTGTCAGTTTTGAACAGGCACCACCCCCCAAGAAGGGTGACCCATCAATTGCTTTGCAATGGGCTACTATTTTTGGACGTGCCTAGATAGGGGAGGTAACATACCTGGAGTGCATAGACTTCAATGCAGGAGATGGATGCCTTCTAGGGCCAAAAGAGGTGGCTGCAGTGGGCTTATGTGCATGGTGTCTCCGGACAGGCAGGTCGGTCTCATTTTTGGGTTTACCAGATTACTTCCTTGCTGATACCTGACCAGAGGTCACCAATCGGTAGTACATATATTCTATGTCCAAAGGACTGGCATCCTATTTACCTTTTAATACGATGGTGATTCATGCAGCCCATGTCTTTACGAACAGGCTTGGGTTGCTTGGTTCAGACAATGTAGTCTAGTGAGGAAATACAACAAGGTGCAAGTGTCACACCAGTCAGGGTTGGGAGTTGCCAATCAAAGTGGTAACCAGAGGAGAAGTGATGCCAGAGGGTGTAGTGTAGCCATTTTTAATGTAGCTTTCTGCGCGTTTGCTTAAAGTATTAGGCCTCTGTGCACTTTGCCCTAGATGCTTTTTATTTAGCCTTGCACTGTTATTTTACAATAACCAGTTTCACGGTCTTGTTTTATTTTCTTCTATCACACTGTTTAGCTTACTTCAGCACTGAAGTTCTCAAACAATACATTCTTGCTCGCTCTGTGCTTCAGTCAAGGATACAGTCTGGTACATTGCCGATAGACATGGTAGAAGTTTAGTCTTTAGGGTTCGTAGAAAGTACACATTCTTACGTAGGGACGTTTCTTAGAACACCGGCGTGTTAGTTATAAAAACACTTCGTAGTCCTGGTACACGTAAGAGGGAGATTCCGACCAGGAACCCACAACTAGACGCTGACTGCCCTGTTGCGGATGCTGATCTTGATCACAGGCCTTTGCTCAGGTATGAGGGTCGATGTCCTCCCGGGGAATCTGAAAGGCAGGCTTAGAGCTTAACATGCTGTGCTCAAAATAGAACTTAGAAGAGAGAACGTAATCTAGTTGCACTATGATAGCGTTATTCTTATGTTTCACTCTCCTCGTTACTATTTCAATCCTACTGTGTTGTATGGTTCTGGTTATTGCGGCTCACACCTTGTTATCTAAAATGCAGTTGTTTTTATTAAACCAATCTTTAAAACTCAAACTGCCTTTGTCATTTATATATGAGACCACATTGTGTATGAGAGAACTGGTTGGGATCTGAGTGACCACGACTTCCCTGGTAAGCACTAAAATGTCATGCGCTCGGCTGCCCAATTGTCTCTTCCCTTTGGGAGAGATGAGGCACTGCTAGTTAGCCGGAGCTCAACCCGGATTTGGGGTGACAAGGGTCTTTCAATGTGGGTTAGACTTAGTCCCCCACACTGTGAACGATCTTGCTGCCCAAAAATCCAGTACTCTCATTAGGATAATGAGAGCCTACGTGACATGGCGTCGCCAACGATTGGTCTGGCACTAATTTTCGGCTCCACCAGTCTCTCTCGGTCTCATATATGATAATGATCCCTCAGTTCCTTTAACGGAGACGTCCGTGGCACTGAGGACTTCCACCACCGCGATATAGGTAACCCTAAATATAGCAGATGGTTGTTCAAGCTTGAACCTTAAAAGGAAAGACCTCGTTTTGGTGTGCCTTCTCTGAACCATCGCTGTTTTTCTAATGGCGAATCCCCAGGTAATACAAATAGCTCTTAATATGAGACAACCGCTCACAGCACATTTGATTGCACATGGTCTTACTATCCAGGGTGGTCAAGTCACGTTTGTGGTGGCATGCAGCCTATGGAACAGAACTTTTCTACTCCTGGGTCACATTTCCAGCAGTTGATGGGAATACAAATACATTTCACACATATACGGTTGCGAAGGCGCTTGGCCAGTACAGGACGTACGCATACCTAGAGATACCTCTATCTTATCAAGAACATAATAATTGGCTTGATGGCACCCTACCTCATACAATATTGCCAGTAAGGTTAGGTCCACTGAGTAATGATGGTCCGACCTGGCCTTTATTGGCCACATATACAGCACATCCTGCGGTTGCAAATATGCCGGTGGCTGAAGTTCGTCGTTTATTTACAGACTTAACGGCTACATATAGATGCTTAGTACAATTTGCGATGCATACACTAAATAGAAACCCATTGCGTGCTGCTCCAGCACAACCACATGCAGTAGCTCCAGGTATAAACCCGGCGACTGTACACTCTATCATGGGCAAAGTTCCAGCAAAACGGGAGGAGACTTCATTTTGGCTGGCACAGAAAATTAATACGCTGGAGGTGGTATTTCCCCATACGGGACCTCAGGACAAACAAAGAATATTAACTATGGGTTTACCATTTGGCATAGTTCCCATAGTGGAACATTGTAATACATGGGGCACGGTGTTTGCCGCACTCTATACAACGGCACACGGTACACCGACCTTGGCCAACCTACCGGAAGTGCTTAAACAGATTCAGGATGAATACGGGGCTGCCCCAGCCTTAGATTTAGGAATGCAACTGATGGGCAATTTTGCCACGTTTCCTCAATAATACTAATAATCTTAAAGGGGAGGCAGTTGCACTTGTGGTGCGTATGCGTCTTCGTGATGTCCCGCAACTAGATCAGGAGCGGGAACTGCCTAAAATAAAAGCGGAAACATATTCCAGCATTGGTCGAGATAGCCTAGGGGCTAGACCGCAAAAATCTCAGTTTCAAGGGAAAATTAGTAAAGACAATGCTAAACAGCAACCTGAGGGTAATAAGAAGCGCTGGGAGAAAAAAAACAACAGACACCTAAAAAAGAAAGGGGAGAATCTCCGCGTACGGAGACCCCACAGAATAGGTATTATCTCAGAAATAGGGATAATTTGAAGACGCCTGATAGATATCAATACACTGATACATGCCAATCTCGTACCTTTCAGGACTCATCGGAAAAGAGAAATGAGAGAGGTGGGCGGTCAGAGCGGAGAACAGAGTACGTGAAACCAAGACAGTAATCACAATGCTCTTCGGAGGTTTCTGTCACGAAGGAAGGTAAACCGATACAACAAAAACAACAGTTTAAAAAGAAAAAGGTGGTGGCAGACTCAGTTAGACATGCCACACAGGAAGAGAGTTCTCTTGAAGAACAAGACTTGGGCACTAGCACTGCTAGACAGTGCGGCAGAGGTCAGAATAGTTCGCCGGAATCTTCTAGAGCATCTGGAGGTGAAAGCAACTGATGACTTCATACAAGTTGAAAGATATGCGTGTCTCTGAACCCAATAGGGTGTATACAGTGACTTTACAATTGGAAGGAGACATTGAACGCACTATAAACGCAATCTTTTGGGATCGTGTAGTCAAGATATATGACATCTTGCTGGCTGATCAGGATTGGCCGCCTGACTTTGTTCGCACCTGTCCAGTTGGGAAGGAGGTTATTAAACCTTCGTTCTCACCACTTGTTCCAGGGGAACTCGCGGAGTCCTATTGCATTAAATGGGCTCCAGCACAAGCACCGTCCTTATATAGAAATCACATAGGGTGGGATAGGGATTCTCCATATCATGTAATTCCGATTAAAGGTGAACCTCAGCCACAACCGCAGTATCCAATAAAACATGAAGCAAGGGCACCAGTGAGGGAAATACTTACACAACTAGAATACCAGAGGGTAATTGAACGCTGTGTCTCACCGATGAATAATCCCTTATTCCCTGTAGCTAAACTGGACCATTCATATAGAATAGTCTTAGACTACAGACATTTGAACTGACATACACGTACAAAATTCACATAGCGCCGCACTGATGAACAACATTGTGCGGAAAAAATACAAAACGACTTTAGACATCTCGAATGGTTTCCTCTGCCAGAATATAGCACCCGAAAGCAGGGATTTGACAAGCTTTAGCACGTTAGGCTCCCAGAAAAAATTCTGTAGTTTGCCTCAGGGGTATAAGAATAGCCCGGGACTGTTTGCGGCTCGTGTGACTGCAACTTTACACGAGTTGGACCCTGAAGCATTGTCATATGTAGATGATGATGATAGATGATAGATGATATATATCTCACAGGTGACGAGTTACTACAACATTTAAGACTGGTAGCCCGCATTGTTGTAGGGTTTGCCAAAATTGGCTACAAATTTAACTTCAAAACATCTAAAATTGCCTTCCTCAGCGTCATATTCCTGGGATATGAGCTGTCGAATGAATGTAAGAGCCTAGCACCACTATTTTTAGAAAAGTGTGCACAATTGCAACCACCTAATACAATTAAGAAACTCCAATCATTGTTGGGCTTTCTAAATTTTGGCAGAACATACATTCCTGATTATGCTACACGCATAAAACCTTTATACGAATTAATCCGTCCTGATTTTTCAAGCAAATTCTGGACAATTGAACATACACATACTCTTCGGGAGTTACAAGCAGATCTATTAGCTGCAAAACATTTACATACAATGGACAATAAGACGCATTTGGTCATCAGGGTGATAGCTGGGGCCATTGGGTTTACGTATGTCACATTTAATGAAGGTGAGACAGTCCTGATTGGCTACAAGTCCCACTTGTATTCGGTTGCTGAACAACGATTCGCACTAAGAGAAAATTCTCACTGCTGTACAGATGGCTGTTATTAAGGAACGACCTCTTGCCCAGGGTAAACGCATTATAGTCGTTTCCCCTATTCCAGCCATGGAGACTGTTATAAAAGCGAGCGTTCCTAACGCAAAAGCACTACACCCGCGATGGATTCAATGGGCTACGTCTCTAACAGCCACTGATGTAGATTACATTTTTGACCCAAATTTACAGGAATTTCTGCAATATGAAGTTGAATATCCAGTTCCCGCTGACACGTTGCCTATTGATCAATATCAAGTAGTCATGTACACCGATGGCTCTGCGCATCCGGCGGTGGGGATAAAAAACCAATATTCTGCTGCATGTGCAGTAGTGAGCGGCCATATGGAGGGGTAGAAATTCTGCCCCCAACATACTTATACACAAACCTTAGGGGATTGTACGGCATTATTGGCTGAGCTGAAAGCTCTATTGATGGCATTAGAACATACGGATCCGACAAAGTTCACACTGATTGTTTGTGATTCGTATTATTGTTTCCAGTCTTTTAATGAATACCTACATTACTGGCGCTTGAATGGGTTCAGAGATTCAAAGGGTAACACCATAAAACACAGAATGCTGTGGGGGAAGGTAGCAGACCTGAAGTAGAGGCTACCTAAAGTCCATATTGTACATACTCTTGGACACCAGCGCGTTGGAATATACATTGCTGGGAATACTTTGGCTGATGAAGCCGCAAAGTCGGCAGTGGCAGTTGCCACTGTGGCCGCAGTGACTCGTTCGAGTTCCAAACCAGACACAGAGATTCTGGCTGCCATAAAAGCTACGGTTGATGGCACGCCCTATCCTAAAGGATTTCCTAATAAATATCAATACTTCATGGGAAGTATGCTCAACGCTGAGGTTAAAATACCTAGTGTGGGCATACGCGAGATCCCCAATAAAGTAGTAAGACCACAATTGATAAATGCAGCGCATGAGGGAGTGGCATCTGCACATTCTGGCGTGGCTACCACAATTTCGCTATTACAGGCCTGTTACTGGTGGCCTGGTCTCTATAAAGAGACAAAGCAGTATGTCCTATGTTGTGACATCTGTCAACAAATTAAAGTTTCAACTGCCAGGCGCCCGCCGCAGACACCCCTCTTAATATCCAACAGACCTTTACAATGTGTGTACTTGGATCATTGTGGTCCGCTAACACCGGATAGTGCATATAGATGTATACTAGTTGCTATTGATTCTTGCTCCAGATTTGTGTGGGTGTGGCCACAGCGCTCGGCTGACGCTCAAACTGTTATTAAAGATTTGCGTGTCTTTGTCGGTACATATGCAGTTGCGGCATTTCATTTGGACCAGGGCCCTGCTTTTGCTGCAAGGGCATTCAGGGACACCATGGCTTTGTTGGGGGTTCAGCTCCAGTTCTCGTCTCCATTTCATCCAGAGGGAAATTCTGTTGTGGAGCGATTAAACAGCAATTTAAAGCAATCCTTAACAGCCAGAGTCTTAGGTACGGGTCGTAGTTGGCTAACCCACCTGTATGGAGTTCAGAGAGCACTAAATAACCTGCCTAGAAGGTCCCTGTGGGGTCGTACTTCATATGAGTGCCTGTTCGGAAAACAAATGTTTGTTCCAGATCTTGATGGTCCTGGTGTGGAGGCGGCGGAAACGCCCTTTGACATAAATGATCGTGTCACTGTTTTGCAGGAATTACAACAGTT
This sequence comes from Pleurodeles waltl, assembly GCF_031143425.1. NCBI lineage: Eukaryota > Metazoa > Chordata > Amphibia > Caudata > Salamandridae > Pleurodeles > Pleurodeles waltl. Next base: position 707,696,898 of record NC_090438.1, on the reverse strand, counting down.
CCGTGAAGATAACTGTTCTAAAAGTGCTCCCTCCACAGGAATTAAGGCTGTGCCAGTAACACCTACCGGTTGGATTCCCAGAGTTGGGGATCTTGTGTGTGAAAAGGTTGCAGTGAAAAAAGAATTTGGCCCTTCTTATCGAGCACCTGTCCCTGTGTTGGGGATACACGGAACGAGAACTGTTATTTTACCACCGTTGCCAGGGGCCAAAGAAAATGGCTTTGTTTCTATTGACAATGTCAAGTTACAACATGTGGCCGATTCTGCACAGCAGACCAAGAGGAACGTCCAGTAGTTCCCAAATCCCTCTCACTACTGGGGAAGATGTTGCGCTCAAAGTTATCTATACCAACACTGTTGCCTCTCTGAGCTTGGGGAGGGTGGATGATGATCTTGCATTAGTTCCACTGACAACAAATAACTTAGAAACATTTGAACGAGTCACTATGACTACTGACGTTGCGGATGGTGCTATCTACAGTGTACCACCGCGAGAAACACGAACTCCTCCATTGAATACGGCGACACCTTTTGCACGAACTGCCTCTGGGTTTTTTGCCAACAACGACAATGGTCTATCGGACTCGTTTGCCTCTTCAACTACTGACCCAGGTCCACGTAAGCTGATGTCTTGGCTTAAAGATACGTATTTTGTTTTTCCTTGGAACTATCTGTGGCTCTTATTGACTATGTCAGCATTTTGTCTCTGGATAGGGTTTGTCATTACCTTTTTTCTGTTGATACATGGTCATTTTCTTCCTGAGAGATCAGCGGTTGAACAGGTGGAAGAGGTGTTGAAACCACATTTTTCATCACATAAGGTTCGAAGGGACTTGTCCTTTGTGGACATTTCTGCGGTGCCCATTCCGGATGGGATTGTGTGGGATAAAGTAATGTTTGATATATACAGTCCCACTGAGATAATTCAAATACCCTATGTCCTAAAGTTATCTATGAATGATATTGTAATACCAGGCATTGTATCTGATGATTGGGATGTGAAGACAGTTGATTCCATGATGACTGAATTACAATATTATACTGTCTATGAAAATGAAGATGTTTACCAGTTTAAAGACAATTATGGTGACATGTTTTGCTATAATTATTATGGGCACCATTTTACACATAAAGCAAGTAGTCCAAAAACTATATTTGACTATACGCAATGGGAGCATTGCCCAACTCCCCCGCAAGGGAGGTCCAAAACTTATTCTGACAAATTTACGTATTTTTCTGGGCATCATCAAATGAATGCTAAGTCATATTATTTTAAGTTAACTCCGTCTAAAGATAAGCAAATGTTGTTGACTAATACGAAATTCATATACTCAGATTCTTTTGTTTACCGACTGTCGATTGAAGGTTATGAATATTGGTCAAATAATGTTGATTTGAAAAGTGTTTGGGGAACAAAACATTGGCAGACAAAGGGTAGAGAAACATCGTTTAAAGCATGTCTCATTCCCGTCCAAATGATTTTTTTAAATGAAACAGTACAACAGACTAGCTGTTTGGGCTTAGCAACGATTAGAGAATTAAACATGCCTAGTATACCTGTCCCTGCAAAGATTAATACCTGGCAGAAATACATAAATGCCACTTTTAGTGAATTTACAGACTGGGTCCAGAATGGTACATTTAACACTTCATTGACACGTCCGGGCGGGTTGTCATTGTGGCCTATAGACAACAATGCATGTCATCAACGTTTTGTCACCTCCTCGGGGGGTTTCAGGACGAGTCGGGCAGACTCTCGCTATATATCACCAGAACATGCTGAAATTATTACTACATATAGGGGGTTATTACAATTTTGGAGGTGGTGTTAATCCGTCCTAAAAGTGACGGTAAAGTGACGGATATACCACCAGCCGTATTACGAGTCCATTATATCCTATGGAACTCGTAATAAGGCTGGTGGTATATCCGTCACTTTACCGTCACTTTTGGGACAGATTAACACCTCCTCCAAAGTTGTAATAACCCCCAAAGTGTGGGAAAATTGTGCCAACAGTGGTTAAAATCATCCTCACTAGATGCAGTCAAGACACATCTCACTCTCCTGTCTAATAACACTGACTTGCAAGATTTTTTGTCAGGCCCGAAGACACCACGTAGGAACCGCTTCTTGTACGATGTGTACAATGAAATATGCAAACTTTCCCAACAGGAGGCTGCAGCCCGGTTAAGGCAAATAGATCAGGAAAATTTGAAAAAGACATTAGCTGTTGTGGATAATGGAATTCACACCTTGTCTGACCGAATATATACGATTAACAACATTGTTTCTTCTGCTATAGACATTATACGATCTGATATGTCTTCTTTATATCATGGACAAAGTCAGACCCGGTCCATTATGCAGTTGGGTTGGACACTTCAGACATTGAAGGCGGGTCGCGTTCCGTGGCAGCACATCAGTGGCAGGGAGATATTTTTTTCCTTTAATTTAACACGACAACAACAACTAATGGCTAAGAAGGAGGCGACTTATGTAATGCTTAACATTGAAAAATTAGAAAGATTGCCTTTTACCGTGGCCGAGATTCCCTCAGCAGAGTGGTTGATACACAGGGTTATTAATCTGCCTATTTCTACATTCCAATTCACTTCTTGTTTGAAACATGTTCTGGTAGGCAGATATGAAAAGTTGGGAGATAGTTACATCCATGAGGTGTGGGAGCTTCCCTTCTTGTACAAATGCCTCAATGGCATGAAAGAGGTCTTTCTTAGCGGCAGTGAATGTGAGACTTCAGTCAGCCATTCGATGATTTGTAAGCAGCTGTCCTTGCATGGGGCATGTAATGCCTCGGTTGCGCATTTGGCTTGCTATCTGAAGGGAGTTCCAGTCCCCTTGATTAAACACACGTTCCAGGTGCTTTCAAATGGCAGCTACGTCCTCCTCAATAGTGGGCCAGAATAGTTTACGTTGTTTCGGTCACCAAGGTCATTACTTGCTGCGGGAATGTGTTGTTTCCCCCCACTAAATTAAGGGAGGTAGCGGATATATGGCCTCACATAGCTACTTCCAAGGTGAATTTCGACAGGTTAAGTAGACTAAAGGCTTTATTGTTTCAAAAGCATGTGGCCCTTACATCTGCACGCGAGACCTAGGCACTTCAGGTGGCAAGGTCATCAGCAGAAATACAGTCCCTGTTAAATACAAACTTTCCAACCCACTTTGGTGAACTCGTGGGACGTATATTTAATGCGTCCAGCACAGCTGGATTAGCACATTTTTTCAAAGCCGTTGGTGTCAGTTTCGTTCACACCTTCTCTTCCATATTTGGTTTGATACCTTCGGCTATTCATTCAATTTTCAGAAGCATTTTTGGGGGATTTCCGATAACTTTGGCTTTATTAGCTGGCATTTTGCTGTTGCTGCTGTTTTTCCGCAATGGCTGTCCCGCCGCAACAAGGACGAATGTGGGCGCCCCCATCAGCGCAGCTGTGTCGTGACCGCATGATGCAGCACTTTGGAGCAACACTCCTGGAACATTTGGAGTGTATTTGGTCTCTGTCATTCAGACTGGTTTTAGATTGTGTGCAGCCTGTGTTTCGGTGCCGTTGGTGCTCTTTTGAACATGCACTAGACATCTATCTCTCACAGCAACGCCCCCCAATGGTTGATGCTGATCTGTTGATGTTCCCGATGAGGGCTCATTCCCAGACATGCGCACTGCGGCTGTGTTTGCTTTGTGAGGCTGATTATGAGATACCCTTCCTGGAGGAAGTTGATATTAACTTGTTCACGGACTCTGTACGGGATGCCGCCTTGGTTGACACTGGGGCTTTGGAACACACCTCTTCCTTGATAGTCTTTGGCGTGGATTTTCCGGTTTTGTCATCTGCTGAAGTGGAGAGCCTCCTGCTTTCCATGACCAATGCTTAAATTGGATCTGGTCTAAATTAACACTGTCACATGAATTTGGCTCTTAGCCGCATGCTTATTTCTAAATTGAGGATTAATGTGCTTTGGTCCTCTTGACTTGTTGAAATTCTGTAGGGTTTTAATTATTTTTTAGCTTAGGGCATTTTTAGCTTCAGTTTAAACCACTTTCTACAGACAAGGGGAGGGTGTAGTGTAGCCATTTTTTAATGTAGCTTTCTGCGCGTTTGCTTAAAGTATTAGGCCTCTGTGCACTTTGCCCTAGATGCTTTTAATTTAGTCTTGCATTGTTATTTTACAATAACCAGTTTCACGGTCTTGTTTTATTTTCTCCTATCACACTGTTTAGTTTACTTCAGCACTGAAGTTCTCAAACAATACATTCTTGCTAGCTCTGTGCTTCCGTCAAGGATCCAGTCTGGTACATTGTCAATAGACGTGGTAGAAGTTTAGTCTTCAGAGTTCGTAGAAAGTACACATTCTTACGTAGGGATGTTTCTTAGAACACCGGTGTGTTAGTTATAAAAACACTTCCTATTCCTGGTACACGTAAGAGGGAGATTCCGACCAGGAACCCACAACTAGACGCTGACTGCCCTGTTGCGGATGCTGATCTTGATCACAGGCCTTTGCTCAGGTCTGAGGGTCAATGTCCTCCCGGGGAAACCTGAAAGGCAGGCTTAGAGCTTAACATGCTGTGCTCAAAATAGAACTTAGAAGAGAGAACGTAATCTAGTTGCACTATGATAGCGTTATTCTTATGTTTCACTCTCCTCGTTACTATTTCAATCCTACTGTGTTGTATGGTTCTGGTTATTGCAGCTCACGCCTTGTTATCTAAAATGCAGTTATTTTATTAAACCAATCTTTAAAACTCAAACTGCCTTTGTCATTTATATATGAGACCACATTGTGTATGAGAGAACTGGTTGGGATCTGAGTGACCACGACTTCCCTGGTAAGCACTAAGATGTCATGCACTCGGCTGCCCAATTGTCTCTTCCCTTTGGGAGAGATGAGGCACTGCTAGTTAGCCGGAGCTCAACCTGGATTTGGGGTGACAATGGTCCTTCGCCGTGGGTTAGACTTAGTCCCCCACACTGTGAACGATCTTGCCACCCAAAAATCCAGTAGTCTCATTAGGATAATGAGAGCCTACGCGACAAGGGCAGCATCTCCAGAAGGCTCCAGATTATCTGCCTTGTACAGGTTTGCACATGTTTATCTTGGGCACCGAGGAGGCTCGGTTCTGGTATGGCATTGCATGCTATTATTCGGGCAACCACCCAGCTTGTGGACATCGACCTATGCTATAATAATACACTAGGCAAACCTTAGCCTAGAGGCAGGGAGGCGGAGATTTTGGCACTCATGAGACATGCTAGTCTACATTTATCGACTAGAGGAAAGTAGTTTAAATGGTGGGCATTGCGGGTATAACGGGTAGAATCAAGTTTCCCTACAATTGGAGGGATCTTTGGTATGGATGTCAAGGGATGTACAGCACCTATCCATTCCAAATAATTAGGTAGGTAGATAAATAAATTAATAAATAAGAGGGTTTGTGCCATCTGCCTAAATATTAGACTTAGTGAAACACTACAGGGATGTGGTGGGCCAGCCCCCCGGACCAGTCCCAGATCTAATGCCACACGGAGGTGGTATCACTTAGTAACCTGGATTCGGTGATCCAGAGTCCTTTTTTCTCAACCCATGGGCCTGCCTTTGGGTCCTAACCTGATTGCCTGGAGTTGTTGTTAGATGGTGTTTTGCCTGGAAGCCAGTCAAGCCACAGGTACCTTGGCAGGGATGGGCATGATCTGGGTCCCTTTGTTGCATGGTATGTCTATGTAGTTGAATCTGTGGTTCTAATCCCCCCACCCCCAAAAAAAATCATGTAGGGTCTACTGATTCAGTCAAGAGCTGTTATAAGGAGGGTGAATGACATTACTTTGCTCTAGAACCCCTGCAGGAAATTGGGTGCCTAGTGCCTCCCCCTACAGGAGAGGCACTGGGAAAGAAGCAGCTAACTTAATTGCATCTGTTAGTGGTTTGTTACACGACTGTGGAAGCTTTGATAAAAGGGTATTGGTTATTTTGTCACACGTCAGTGCGGTGCCATCAGAGGGGTGGTCTTCTTTGTTTCCCGGGTGTTTTCTCATCTATCATTTTGGGGGTTATTCTAACTTTGGAGGAGGTGTTAATCCGTCCCAAAAGTGACGGAAAAGTGACGGATTTACCACCAGCCGTATTACGAGTCCATTATATCCTATGGAACTCCTAATACGGCTGGTGGTATATCCGTCACTTTACCGTCACTTTTGGGACGGATTAACACTCCTCCAAAGTTAGAATAACCCCCTTTATGTCTGCCACTTTACTAGCTAATGTTGTTTCTGTGGTTAAACAGCTACGTCATGATGTACCATCAGGCAAGGAACTGACTCTGGGTTTAAGAAGGCGGAGTGATCCGTTAGTTATAGGATCTCTCCATTGGAGGAAGAGTCCTGGGTAAGTTATGAAGTTGCCAAAGGAACATGGTAGACTACAACCATCCCTGGTAGTAGGTAGTCTGTTGTTATCTCTCCTAGTGGGGAGAAAATTGAGATTGGTTGGAATATTCACTGCCAAATTTAAAAAATCCTTCGAGGCATCTAGAGTGGTGGGTATCCTGCCAGCGATTTCATGTTTAAAATGCAGGTGCAGTCAGCCAGTGAACTTGTATCCAACGGAGAAGCTGTGGCAGCAGTATATTTGGTAGCGCCTATAGTGTGGTGTCCTATCGATTGAGAGCAGTCTCTTAGTGATGGGGTGCATCTGTTACTCGGTGGGCCACAAGCTCTGTATGCAGCAGTCACACTTTCTTGGTGGCATTACTGAGGCTCTCTAGCAGTGGCTGGGGGAGTGCGAGATCGCCAGTGACCTCCTTGCACTGTGGCAGAATTTCTTGCAGCAGGAAAAGGAGACTTCCCAAAAATTTGGACTGATCTACTGAACTTTCCCTTTGGAGGGGTGTCAATTTGTGTGAGCACTGGGCAGGTAGGAGGGGGGGACTGACCTGCCAGTGTTCCTGAACCTTTCTGCCTTACCCCGGGATGCCTGGAGTTGAACATTTTGTGGATTTTGTCTGGTGAAATGTACCCTGGCAGGGCCGGTGCGCTACACGGTGCCCTGGGTATGTGTTGGTATGAAACTGCTGGTATTGCCCATCCCTCCGTGTGATGAGGAAAAGTTGCTTCTAAGATATGCCCAGGTGCCTTTGGATGAGGGCAGACTCGATGGGTGAGGAAATGGGCCTTCCGGCACTTTTTGCATCCTGAAGTGTTGCACTTTAATGGAAGGTGGAGACAACTGTGGTATTGCTTGCACAATATTGCTGTTTTTGATGATCATATGTTCTCTATTATGTTCTGTATTCTCATAGCATTAATGTCTGCCTAACTAAGGATATCATTTCCTTCTGATACTATATGACTTCATGAATAAAAGGCTACGTCATGGTCAAACCACCTTGATTGCAATGGTCTCACTCCTGGAGTACTGTTTCAGTAGGGGGGGCAGCGACTTGCACGTTGTGAGCGCACTATTCATCAGTGCTAAACTAAAGGAGGCTGCTGCACTGTTTCTCGGTCTAGTGGGCTTTTTGTGGGGTTTTTATTTTTGGCTGAGATTCTAAGCTTTGGGATTGCCCCCAGACTGCACGTTTTTCCCTGCAGATGCTAGGGCTGGACGGGTTTAATTCAAAAGTTTAATTTGAATGGAGTTACATCTAAAGGGGTGGGGGGTGAGATATACAGAGGGACACGAAAGAGGGCGATCATGATTGGAAGATAGGTTGAGTCAGTTCAGAGTGCCCATGTCTCCCCTTTCTTTCCATCTCTATCACCATCCTTTTCTTAGTTTCTCCCTCTTTTTGTGTATTTCTATCACAGTTTCTTTCTTTCGACCTCTCTCTTTTTGTCTCTGTCACAGCTTCTTTCATTCTTTCTTTCTTTCCACCTGGCCCACCCGCTAGAACCAGGCCTGTGTTACTCTCATGCTTGCCCTTTTGGGCCTGCATAAATGTACCATGTACACATTTGCATTAGGGAAAATGTGCAGCACAAGTTCATTTGCCCATGGAAACAGGTCAATTCAATTTTCTGAAGATATATTTTTCCTGTGGAGAACCCCACCAGTTTGGAGGTGTTCACTCCTCACTCGCATCCCAAATACTGGTTTACCCCTATCTTTTACAGGAGAGAGTCAGAAATGAGATCATCTGCACACGTTTAGTAGCTTATACACAAATTTGCAAGTTGTGAGGTATCTCCACCTTTTACTGGTGACCCTTTCCTGAAACTCCCACACCATGTCACACAGAGATTCATTCGTAATTAAACGTACGCTGTAATCACATAATTTTAAGTGTCAGACAAATAATTTATGAGCACATTTTCACGTTTGCAAATCACAAACATGAAGCTGCACTGGCAAAATCTGCTATTCCCACACCTACAGCAGACTATGCGGGCCACTGTTTCCTAATTTGTAACTCAAATGTTTCTCTTTTGTATTATGGATTCCAACTTTCAAAACCAGACCCCGTGATACCAACTTAACAGTAGGTTTACGATTGGGGACTGTGAAGACGGGTGAAAAACAACTCACTAGAATCAGATTATAATGACATGGACCCTTGCTGGACAGCTTTCTGTTGTAGAGGGGCATGGCAACCAGAGAGTGCAAGTACTTACATTTTCACAAGTCTGGTACAATGAGAATGCCACAATTAACAGCAACCCAAACACCCCTTTACCATGAACCCCAACTTTCTAAAGCAGCATGTGCCAATGGGAGCTCGGGTGTAGATTAGATTTAGAAGCTCCCTCTGGGCTATTCGGGTGAGCGATGCGAGCAAGGGACCACAGGTCTGTGAAGGGTGGAGGTTAGGGAACATTTAGTGACAGGGGCAATGTCAAGGGGGTCATCTTACCTTAGGATAGAATCAGGGGCCATACCTATGATGGTAGGTGTCTTAACTAAGCCTAGGGAAGAACAGTGGGCTGGTAATGGTTGTTAGCAATAGAGGAAATTTAGCATTGTTGGGGAACAAGAAGAGGCAGTGGCGCAAGCTCTGCTAGTACTCCGCGATGCTCATCATGAGGATCCACTAGTCCTCACAGAACGAGAGCAGCCATAGATCCCTCAAGGAGGTTGGCAGAAGGGATGGCCACAGTAGTGCTGGGCTTCTGCCCACCATGAGAGAATACAGCAGAAGGTGGGGGTGAAGGGATGCAGCTCCGAATATGTCGTTGAAGAGAGGGGACCCAGAAGAAGCGCTGCAATAAGTTGCGCCTGGCTGTGCAGCTGGTTTGTAAACAGGGCAGGAGTGCAGTGCAGTTAACAGTAACAGAACTCACGCTGGTGTTGAGACAGGCTCTGCTGTGAGACAAAAGCAGGGACGCAGTTGAGTGAGGTGCGCATACCATCCAACATGGACGGTCCTGAGGTAGCAATAGATCTTGGGAGTGGGCAGGGCCAAAAAGCACAAGGGAGTGCTGGGATTGTATAGGGAACCCAGTGGAAAGGAAGACATGCAAAATGGAAAGAGGAGTGAAGCACGTTCAGCTCTCATGTTCATTGAACTTATTAGACGCATCAGCATGGAAGAAGAAGGTCAAAAAAGTGAAGCTAGTGAGGTAGTAGGGCATAGCCTGGAATTAATATGTTTTCGTGAAGCTGGTGGTACAAAAGAGTGGAAAGAAGACAGGATGACACACTCGCAAAGTGCTAAGTCTACGATTGTTGTTTGGAAGTGACAGTCATGAAGTGAATGGTGAGGTTGGTGCAAGAGGTGCATGGCACACGCAAAGTGGGAGGAAGGTTGATTTTAGATCTGTGCCGAGGGAAGGAGGTAGGTAGTTGGGCAGAGAGGAAGGGCAGCACATCAGAGGTAGAGGTGAATTTAGGGAGAAGGGTGTGGTTGGAAGACGGAGTAGGTAGGGGTAGAAATGATTAGAGGGAATGAGGAGAGTAGGGACAACAGAACACATTGGGAGGACTTGTAGGCCCAGCTCAGAAGTTATCAGAGCAGTTAAGTGATGGGTGCAGACACCAGGAGAGTCATGTTTGGCTCCACAACTGCACCATGAAGAGAGGATTCTGTCATGGACGTCCTACCCATGACATTGTGGAACAATGCAGTCCAGAAAGAGATTGGGTTTGGTGTGGTCTCTCTTAATGAGACAATGTCACACACTTCAAGTTACTGTAATTATTGCTACAGAGGGTTGGGGAATGGAGGGATGACTAGTAGGAGTGGGGCAAGAGATGAAGTTAAAGAATCTGTTGGTATGGATGAGACATAATTGGTAAACAAGGAGTTAATGGAGGCGGAAGGAGGAATTTGTAATGAGCTCTGCAAAGGCATGAAACAACCTGAGTGGCAATTGTGGTTAGAACATATGTCAGGTTGGAGGCGGCCCTTGGAGGATAATGGTTGAAGAGAGGTTAAGGTGTCACAGGTCTCTGAGATGAGAAGAAAACCATTGCCGCATGGCAGAGAGGACAGAAGAGGATATCATGGGCACAGATGACTTTGGTGTAGGCTGCAAAATTGAATTCAAGTATTTAGCCTTTTGGTCAGTGAGAAGGGCCCCAGTGGCAGTCAAATGAGGGTCGATTGAATGCAGGGAGGACAAGGTAGAGTAAAAATGGAGGAAATGGATGTACATCTTAGGCAAAGGCATTGCCATAGATGAGGTGGTATTGGTGAGTGATGGTAAGAAGAATACAGCGGTTGGTACATCGGAGTGGTCAGACAAGAAAGAGATTGAAAAAGAGAGCAAAGAGATAAAGTATAAGAAGCTCTTGTGATAGCATCCACAGAGAATATTTGGAAGGGTGAGTATTTTTTAAGTTTTCAAGCTATTGCACAGAGAATTGAGGGCAAGAAAAGGAGCCAAAGTAGGAAGAGTAGCAGTTCTCTCAGAGGCCTAGAGTGGTGACATACATTGAGAATTGGACAGCGGTATTTTATTATGTGCCAGTGTACACTGCAAGAACTTTCCAGAGCACTGTATTGCTTTACTGAAATACATTGCATTATAACAAAAGTTCAAACAAAGTTTGGAAGGTTGATTTGGGTCAGGTACAATGAAGAGTTTCGCGCCTGGCTGATGGAGGATGCAGACAGTACATGGAGCAAATTAGACAGAAAATTATGGATGCAGTAAATGACGCCTACAAGGCTTGCACCCACAACATATTCAGCAAGTAGCATTCAACTGCATTACCAGCCCTTGCAGAGGCATCAGAACCAGGTAGGGGTGAGAGGTTTCGGGAGGGAACAGGATGCACATGTACGTGTTGGGCCTTTACACAAAGCCCTTTACAAAAGGGAGTTTTGCAAGTTTAATCATGCATGCTTCAAATGTGGGCAAAACACCCTGTTATGCAATTCTTCAGTAATGCAAAAGAAGGGGGTTCAGGAAGCACAGTGTCAGGTTGTCAGGTGAAGTGAGGTAGGAGACAGGAGTCAAGTCAGTCAGGGAAAAGCTTTTACCTAGATAAAGTAGAATGTTTGCAATTCTGGTTCAAGTGTTATCTTTTGGTTGAGGATGGATTTGAGGAAGGTTGCCGGCTGATGTGTGGGTGCCCTAGGGTGAAACTGTCAACAGAGTTCTTACACTATGCAAAGGAGCACCCTAGAATAGTGCAAGATAAAGTGGCAAAGGTGGTGGCCAAATAGAAGATGGAAGGTATGTTTTGATAGTGGCCACTGCAGCATATGATAGTTTCACATATTGATGTGGTGCCTAAGATGGAGCAGGGGAATTCCGACTAATTCAACACTTATCATTTCCAGAAGGGAAATCCATTAATGATTTTATCGTGGAGAAGTTTAATGGTCCTTTACGCCTCAGTGAATAATGTGATTGAGATGGTAAAGCATGTGGGAATGGCAGCATATATGTAAAATGTGAAATTAAGTCTGCATTCTGGCTGCTGCCAGCACATCTGGATGACTTTGAACTGCTAAGGATAGAGGTTCACAGAAAGTTTTATGTTGATAAGTCATTGCTTATTGGCTGTTCAGTTTCTTGTTCCCTGTTCAAGAAGGTTAGCACTTTCTTGCAGTGGTTGTTTACAGATGTTTCGGGTTGGGGATCTGTGACACATTATATGGAAGATTTTACCTTTGTCGGGACAGGGAACAAATATCTGGGCCACGTGGCACTCAAGAGGTTTTAGGATTTAATGATGGAAATTAGATTTCCACTGGCACAAAGAAGACAGTGGTGCTTTCCACAGTGATGATGGTCACAGGTCTTATCAGAAGCCAAGGCTTTCCACCCTAAAGTGGGAGGAAGACATCTAGGCCCTCACTACAATCCTGGCGGTCGGTGATAAAGTGGTGGTAATACCACCAACAGGCCGGCGGTAAAAAAAATTGAATTATGACCACGGCGGAAACCGCTTAGACAGACAGCCACTTTAGCACACCGACAGCCATGTCGATAGCAACAAGCACCACAGCGGTAACCACCAACAGCCAGGCGGAAGATAATGTACCGCCCACACTATTACAACAGGCTTATCCGCCACCTTTTCCGGGGCAGTACCAACGACATCAAAAGCACAACGGAAACAGAACACAGAAGGCAAAGGACTCACCTCTGGAGACTCAGGAAACAACCACGACGCCATGGAGCCTGAGTTGCACATCTTCTTCATTCACTACGAACACCAATGCTGGCAAAGACGACCACGGTGAGTACTGCTGCCTAACACACAAGGGAGGGTGGAGGAAAAAGAGAGTGACACACACACCCAACACCCCCACCCCCACCCCTACCCTCAACACCATACACACAAACAGATGCAGTAACATTACAAATATACCCCATAGTCCTCAGGAATAATGCAAGGACAAAAGGAAATGATTAAAGTGAGTGTAATAAGATAAAGTACAAGAAAATTGTGCTTCAAAATCAAAACAGTATATACATATATACAAATGGAGGGACACTGCCCAGTCCTCAATGTCCGTGGGCCACAGGGCCACATCACATAGGCCAAGGCCCCACTTGACTCCTGCAACAACACAGAGAGAACACTGCAGGGGCATCAGGTCGAAAATACACAGGAACCTCAGGGGGACGGTGAACGGGGGGCACCTCAACTGGAAGATGGTACAACACCATTGGTTCTGGAGGGGGCCTTGTGCCCAGTGTGCTTCATCCTGGGAAGGAAGGGGTGAGTGGATGGCTTCTCCACTGGTTCTGGAGGGGGCCTTGGGCCCAGTGAGCTTCATCCTGGCAACGATTGGGTGAGTGGATGGCTTCTCCACTGGTTCTGGAGGGGGCCTTGCGCCCTGTGATGCACCAGGCCTCCTGTGCTTCCTGCCTGCAGGTGCAGGCCCTTTGCCCTTCCCCTTGGCAGCTGGTGGTGCATCCTTGCCCTTCCCCTTGGCAGCCTGTGGTGCATCCTTGCCCTTCCCCTTGGCAGATGGTGGTGCATCCTTGCCCTTCCCCTAGGCAGCTGGTGGTGCCTCCCCCTTTCTTCCTCTTGGCAGTTGGTGGTGCCTCCTTGCACTTCCCCTTGGTAGCTGGTGGTGACTCCTTGCCATTCCCATTGGCTGCTGGTGGTGCCTCCTTGTCCTTCCCCTTGGCAGCTGGTGCAGGCACACTGTCAGTTTTGATGGTTTGTTCCCTGGAGCCTCTCCCACCTGCAGTAGCTGCCGACACTACTGTGGCCGTGGACTGGGTGGTTGAGGTGCCAGCCTGGGTTCTGACCACCCTGGCCCGACGTGAAGGATGGGGAGAGGGGTAGGGAAGAAGCCAACGGCGGAGAGGAAAAGCTTCTTAGGGACACTGGGGCAGGAAGAGGGTGAAGGTTTGGGAATGGAGGAAGAGGGAGTGGTTGTTGGAGGTGTCTGTTGTGTTGGGGTGCAGCTGCATGGGCTGGATGCTGTTGTGGGGTGGATGGCTGTTGGGTGTCTGAGTGCTTATGTTTGTGTACTTTGGGAGGAGGGGGCACAGACCAGTGGGAGAGGACATCAGAGACATGTGCATGGATGTGGGGGGGTGACTGCCAGTGAGGGGTGTGTAGTGATAGGTGTGATGGTGACGGGGTAGTGGATGAGGATGTAGTGCATGCATGTGTGAGTGGAGACGCTACTGGGAGGGTGGTGGACGAGCAGGAGGAGGGGGATGCAGTGAAGGCAGTGGATGATGGTATGTCTGCATCTGCATGGTGTTTGTGTGAGTGCCTGTGTGATGATGTGTGGTGCTTATGTTTGCCTGAGCCACTCCGGTGTGTTGTCTTGGGTGCATGCTGGTCTGAATGTGTGCTTGGGACAGGTTGGGGTTGAGGGGAATGAGACAGGGTAGAGGAAGATGGAGTGGGGAGGCTAGAAACAGGCACAATGGCTGCCATCAGGGAGGAGGCCAGAGCCTAGATTGATCTCTGTTGGGCCGCCATGCCAGAGTGAATGCCCTCCAGGAATACATTTGTGTGTTGCAAATGGCCTGCCAGCCCCTGGATAGTATTCAGTATGGTTGAGTGCCCAACAGAGATGGATCACAGGAGGTCAATAGCGTCCTCACTCAGGGCAGCAGGGCTAACTGGGGCAGGGCTGAGGTGCCTAGGGTGAAGGAGATGCCCACCCTCGTGGGTGAGCAGGCAAGGGAAACTCGCTGAGGGGCTGCTGGGAGGGCGGTGCTGGTACAGGGAGTGGCGGCTGTACCTGTAGTTGGGGTGGGCACAGAGATGTCCGCCACCAGCAGGGAGCTTCCATCGGAGGAGGTATAACTGTCAGAACTGTCCCTTCCTGTCTCGGCCGTGGTGCTCCCCTCGCCCTCCATCCCACTGGTGCCCTCACCATCGGTGGAGTCGGCCTCATAGGCCCTGTGGGATGCAACTCCCTCCGTCACTGGTGCCTCTGCTCCTCCGCCAGATGATGCTAATGCACATACGGACAGGGTGACAAAACAAAAAGGGGGGGAGAGACAAAGGATATACTTGGTCAATGGCAGCAACATCACCACCGTTGGTGTACACAACACACACACAGGGAACAGCCCTACGCACTAGGCAATGCACTACCAGTCACAATGCTTGTCACCAGCTCATGGACAGGAATACCTAACACCAATAGCAGCATACCTGACACTCACCGACCCCTGCCCAGTAGTGGATGCCTACTAGCTTGTTAGCAGGTGGTGTTCATCAGCCCCTACCCAACATGGAACCTACCCTGCAATGTCCGGCCTGGCCTAGGGGCACCCACAGGCCCACATCCCCCACCCGGAGACCACCCCACCACCACGCGCAAGTAGCATATTGTGAAACTGTACACCCTCCCTTGTGGCTGCTGTGATGCCCTCAAGTGCCCATCGCGCTCCGGATAGGCTACCGCCAGTATGCGGGCCATCAAGGGAGTTAGGGTTCGACGGGCACCCTTTCCTCGTTGGGAGGCCATCCCCAGCTGGGCCTCTGCCATCTTCCTTGCCCAGCGTCTCAGTCCCTCCCACCGTTTGCGACAGTGGATGCTCTGCCTGCTGTATACCCCGCAGGTCCGCACATCCTTGGCAATGGCACGCCATATACCCTTTTTCTGATGGGTGCTGACCTGCAGAAAAAGATACATAGAAAAAGGTATCAGTCATACGGTCTGGCCTGTTACACTCATGGCCCACCATAGCCCTCACATCCCCTTACGCACAGACATTGCCCACCATACATGCAGCACACTGCCCAGAACCCTTCCACCGACCCCCCCCTACACAAGGCCCTCACACACAGCACTCCATGCATCCATGCCCCTTGTATCGTGCTCACAGTGTACTCACCAGTTGGTCTGGAGGCCCTTTCAGCGTTCGGTAGTGGGGTAGGACCCCATCCACCAGTCTCTCCAACTCCACAGCGGTGAAGGTAGGGGCCCTTTTTTCCAGTGACACGAGCCATGGTAGGTTCCAGACACAGGTCACAGCAGCACTTGCAGTGTAGGTCCTCTCCTGTTGAAGGTCAGGTAGCAAGTGAGTGAACAAATAGAAAATGGTGGTGACGTCTGCAGGGGTGAATACCATCACTGCTGGCGTACATCACCATTGGCCACTGTAACCCATAGGGCCCAATGGTAACCAATGAGGGTTTGCACAGCGGTACACGACCGCCTCCTGCAACGGCGCGCAATGTCAGCGGCAGTACCTCATTTCCACTTTTCCATCCACACAGAACAGGAGGATGCCATTTCAGGGGGGGACAGGCCATGGCATCTAACTTCGTCACAGTACACAAAGGAACCATTTGGGCCTATCCAGCAACATACTGTTACAATCACAAAATGCAATGCAGTGTAGTGTTTGGAAATGTGGAATACTGACCAGCTGCTCCCCGTTTTGCCCCCTAGATTACAACCACTGCGTATGAATAGGAGAAGGAGACACCCCCCATGTTCAGGCCCCTGGTGGACTTGGCAACAATGGAGGACAGGCACATCATTCTCACCTATAGACTGGACAAGGCCACAGTCACAGAGCTGTGTGCCCAGTTGGAACCTGACCTGATATCTGCTATCCGTCAGCCCACCGGGATCCCCCCTCTTGTGCAAGTCCTGTCAGTGCTCAATTTCCTGGCAACTGGCTCCTTCCAAGTGACAGTGGGCTTAGCAGCAGGAATGTCTCAGCCAATGTTCTCAATAGTGCTGACCAGAGTGTCGTCTGCCCTGATTAAACACATGTGCAGCTACATTGTTTTCTCCCAGGTGGAGGGTTTGGCCACAGTGAAAGCTGACTTCTATGCAATGGGACATATCCCCAACATTATTGAGGCTATTGATGGTACACATATTGCATTTGTCCCCCCCCCCCAGAGAAATGAACAGGTGAATGTGCAGATAGTGTGCCTGGCGGACCAGTACATCTCCCATGTCAATGAAAAGTATCCTGGCTCTGTTCATGATGCCTATATACTGAGGAATAGCAGCATCCCATAAGTGATGGCTCAACTCCAGAGGCACTGGGTGTGGCTAATAGGTGAGCCCTGGTTCCCACCCAGTGGATGTTGGTGTATGGGTATGGTGTGGGCCCTAAGGGTTAGTGTGTGTCTAACAGTTGTCCCTCAATATTTGCGGGTGACTCTGGTTACCCCAACCTCTCATGGCTACTGACCCCTGTGAGGAATCCCAGGACAAGAGCCGAGGAATTTTACAATGAGGCACATGGGCAAACATGGAGAATAATAGAGAGGACATTCGGCCTCCTGAAGGCCAGGTTTCGGTACCTCATCTAACAGGTGGATCCTGTACTACTCACCCAAGAAGGTCTGCCAGATAATCGTGGCACGCTCAATGTTGTACAACCTTGCCTTGAGATGCCAGGTGCCTTTTCTGCAGGAAGATGAGGCTGGAGATGGGTGTATAGCAGTAGTGGACCCTGTGGACAGTGAAGATGAGGAGGCAGAGGATGAGGATGAGGACAACAGACCAGCTATTATACGACAGTACTTCCAGTGACACACAGGTAAGACACTGTAACTTCATTTTGCGTTCATTTTATTTTATATTTGACATTGTACTTGGCAGGCAGATTCTACCAATTCTATGGCTTCTTACTGTACCCTTTGGCATCTCTATTTTCAGATATCTGTGCCCCACTCTGGCACCTGGTGTGTTGACTGCAGCCAACTACAGGTCATTCCTATGTATACATTACTGTGCAGTTGTATTGTAGTGTTTAAAACTTGTTAAACAAATACATAGTTAAATCATTTGACATATTCCATACTTGTATTTTTTAAATGGTGTTTATTTAAGTGCTAAGAAGTAGAGGGGGTAGTGGAATGGGCTGGGGTTGATGGTGGAGGAAAGTCCAGGATAGAGTCCAGTCTATTTGAATCACAGGTGCATTGTCCAAGGGGGCATAGGAAGTGGAGCAATGGCAGCTTAAGGTGGACAGGGTGACAGAGTGGGACACAATGGTGACAATCAGGAGAGTCTTATTTCCTGGCGGGGTCTTGGCAATGTTCTCTGGCTTCTGCCTGAATTGCAGGGACTGTTTGCGGGGTGTTTCTCCTTCTGCAGGGGGAGGGGTGCTGGTGGCCTGTTATTCCTGTGGCGGGGCCTCCTGTCCACTAGCGGTAGCGGAGGTGGAGGGTTGTTCATCGGTGAGGCTAGTGTCAGTGGCCCGTTGGAGTGCCACTGCCTCCCTCATGGTGTTGGCCATGTCTGCCAGCACCCCTGCAATGGAGACCAGAGTGGTGTTTATGTCCTTCAGGTCCTCCCTGATCCCCAGGTACTGTCTCTTCTGTAGCCGCTGGGTCTCCTGCAACTTGGCCAGTATCTGGCCCATCGTCTTCTCGGAATGGCGGTATGCTTTCAGGATGTTGGGAGTGCCTCATGGAGAGTTGGTTCCCTGGGCCTGGGCCTGTCCTCCCCCTATCGCACAACAGTCCTCCCAGCTTCCCTGTTGTCCTGTGCCTCTGTCCCCTAAACCGTGTGCCCACTGCACCTGATCCCAGGTCCCTGATCATCCTGTGTTTGTGGGGTTGCCTGGGGTCCCTGTAGTGGTGGACACACTGCTGATTGACGTGTCCTAGGGACAGAGGTATGGGCCCGCTGGGTGGGTGCTTTGCTTGTGTTTCCTGAGGGAGGAGTCTCTGTGGTGGTATGGGACTGTGCCTGGGTAACCGAATGTCCAGAGATCCCCGATGGGTCAGGTTGGTCATCCAGATCCAGGTGGCCAGAGGTGCTGTCATCACTGTGGGCCTCTCCTGTGGGGGGACTGGATGTTGCTGGCACCTCCTCTCTGGTGACATTGGGCGGGGGACCTGTGGGGATGTAAATGCTGTGTTATTGTTTCTGCGTGTGACATCATGGGTGTGTTGGCCTGTATGGTTGTGACTGACCTGTCAGCTTTGCCTTGTGTGAGTAGTGATGTTGTGGTCTAGGTGATTCTCTCTAATGTGCATGCTTTAGTGATGTGTGTCCATGCAGGTCTGTGATGGGGTCCATGCATTGGTGGTGCATGCAGGGCTTGATATTGGGATGGGTGGGTTGTGATGGTGGGGTATGTGGAAAGTGGTGAAGTGATGGGTGTGGGGGTGAGGGTGGTGGTATGTGATGGCCTGCAGGTGGGGGTGTGATAGTAATAAAGATTTGACTTACCAGAGTCCAGTCCTCCTGCTACTACTGCCAGGCCCTCAGGATGCAGTATTGCCAAGACTTGCTCCTCCCATTTTGTTAGTTGTGGGGGAGGGGGGTCCACCGCCAGTCCTCTGTACAGCTATCTGGTGTCTTGCAACCACTAAACGCACCTTCCCCGGTAGGTTGTTCCACCTCTTCCTGATGTCATCCCTTGTTCTTGGGTGCTGTCCCACGGCGTTGACCCTGTCCGCTATAGCTCCATCTTCCTAGCAATGGATGTCTGCTGCACCTGTGACCCGAATAGCTGTGGCTCTACCCGGATGATTTCCTCCACCATGACCCTTAGCTCCTCCTCAGAGAACCTGGGGTGTCTTTGTGGTGCCATGGGTGTAGTGTTGTGTGGTGTGTGTGAGGGTGTGTGGGGTGATGTAGTGAGGTGTGTGCTGCAAGGTGCGTGGATGGTGCATGGGTGATGGTGTTCTGTGACTCTGGTTCTCTGGGTGCTCTTGATGTCTCTCTCTCAGTCGTCAATTGTTTCGAGACATAAAGGGTTGTGGGTAATATGTGTGTTTGTTTTATAGTGGTGTGGGTGTGTGGGTGTGGTGTGTGCATGTGTGTCAGGTGTATGTTATTCAAATTGTCCAATGTGGTGTTGTTTTGTTAGGTTGTGTGTATTTTGAGTGCGGCGGTACGTACCGCCAATGGTTTACCGCGGTTGGATGTCCGCCACAGTGATTCGTGGGTCATAATGCTGTGGGCGTAGTTCTGTTGGTGTAAAAGTGTGGGGTTTGCTACCACCAGTTTATCACTGAACTTTGGGCTGGCGGACTTGTGTGTGTGTCTGTATAGTGACGGAATGCTATGTGTGGGTCATAATATGGGTAGCGGTAAACCACGGCGGCAGCGGTATGTTGGTGGCAGTCGGCATGGCGGTAAGCGGGACTTACCACCAATGTCATAATGAGGGCCATAATGTTTTCTTCTGTATGCTGGTGATATTTCAGTTGTTGACCTAACTGGTTCGGCTCCAAAGAAAGCTTGGGTTGTTCAGCAAATAGTGTACCTTCAATGACTTGACCATAAATATGGATAAAATAAAGACTGGTGAATTTGGCAAGAAATCTAAACCTTATACGCAAGTTATGGAGGATGAGCCTGTAGAAAAGGCTTCCTCATATCAGTACTTAGGGATGACATTTACAGAGAAATTGAATTGGTATTGCATCATGAAATGGGGGATGCCAAGGCCTTAGCTATGACTGTGAGGACTTGTTCTGAATCCTATCTTGTTTTAAAGGAAAGCAGGAGTTAGCTTAGCCTTCTGGCTTGTAGACCTGTGCGCCCGTCACCCAGTAACTTTTACCCTACTTAGCTTGCTCTGTTTCAGCTCAATTATTTAATTATATTTTCTAAGATGGCTGATTTTTTTTTAGTTAGGACAAAGTTTTAGGTTTGTGCTATCAGTGCCACTCTGCTAAGGCGTCACTATCAACACCAGTAGATAGATAAGATGTAGGTATTCACATTAGGTACTCTCCCACTTTGGGCTTTTGAGGAATTGTTTATGTAATTGCCGCCCCAAGCATGTTTTGTTATCTATTGTTTGGGAACAGACCTATGTCAGGTGCCCAAGCAGATCTGTATAAATGCACCTCACATAGACAGATAGTCAGAGCAATTCCTACCAGAGGCATCGATGCTATCCATGCTGCACATCGCCTTGACTCTGACCCAGTCTGCGTATCCCTATGGAGTCTGTGCTAGAGTCCTATTTCCAAGGTAATGAGGGTTCGGGGGGCTCTTCTTATGGACATGGCATTGGCAGATTAGGTTTCACACACCTAGCTCTCTTTAGGTTAGAGATTAGGTTCATCATGCTAGGGTATTAGGACATATTTCATATCGCATGTCATTTTATGTTATTGCAAGATGGTGGGGGTCTTTGTATTCATGACTCTTTACCATTCTGTTCCTTGTATTATTCATTATCCTTATCATTGCAGCCCATGCAACTTCTCATAGATTGCAGTCTTGTTAATAAAACCTATTGAAAACGTTACTGCATCTCTATCATTGCCTGTGTGTGACTGAGACATGTTGTTCATTTGATAAAGGGGTAATCTCTGTTTAACTACGACACTCCCTGACATGTCGCACTCTTGAGTCCGTGCGTAAAGGCTGCCATAAATCACCTTTTACTGTTGGGGTTTTTGGTGAGGTGCTGCTTGTGAGCCGGGAGGTTTGAGACAACAGTTGTGACTTGTTGTAGGACTGGCATAGTCACCTACAAACATAAGTACTGTTATCCTTAAACCAGAAGTCTTGCCTAGAGCAAGAGTCAAACTACGACATGGCACCACCAACAATGGTGTTTAGGCACTAATTTACAGATACCCTGACTATCACAGTCTGACATACAACATGTACCCTAATTACCATTATACAGAGACGTCCATGGTCTTGAGGAAGATCCTCCTCAGATGAACAGGGGACACCTAATTAGGCTGTAGGTTGTTCGAGCTCGAACCATTAAAAGGACTCTTCTCCCCACTTGGTGTTCCAGCTCTTTCCCATTACACAATATGGCTAACGCCGTGGACATTCCTGAGCATGTTAGACAAGCATTATCATTACACCTAGTAGTGCATGGCTTAACAGATGAGGGTGGGGATGTCACATTCATAGTAGAAGCTAGTGAAGCTTACCAAACAGAAACATTCTACTCTTGGGTCACCTTTCCTGAGGAAGACCAAAGATCATTCACATTCCAGACATACAGAATTGCAAACGTACCTCAACGGTATCATGAACATCCGAGCTGGTTTAATGGTGCCCTACCACACGTAATACAACCCGTGAGATTAGGTCCCTTAGGTAATGAAGGATAAACGTGGCCTATGTTTGCCACATACACACCTTACCCAGGTATACAAATCATGCAGGCAGCTGATCTGCACAATTTATACATTGAGCTAGAAGCACTATAGATGACTTGTTCAGTTCTTAATGCGAACTCTGAACACTACACCAGCGCATCCAGCACCACCAGTACCTGCTAGATACCAATTGGCTACTACTGGGATTAATCTGCAAACAGTACATTTTATCATGGGTGAAGTGCCCACAGAACGAGAGAAAATTCCATTCTAGATAGCATAGAAAACAAATCAGCTGCAAGCTGTGTTTTCCCATATGGGACCACAGGAAAAAAATAGAATTCTCACAATGTGCTTGCCTTTCGAGATGGTTCCCTCTGTGGATGACTGCTCCACATGGGTATAGTCTTCACTGCAATTTATACTACCACACGTGGTACCCCGACACTTGCCAATTTACCGGAAGTGTTAAAACCAATTCAGGATGAGCACGGGGCTGCACCAGCCCTAGATTTAGGGATGAAACTAATGCGTAACTTTGATGCAGTCTCCTCAATCATACTCAGTAACATTAAAGGGGAAGTGGTAGCAATGGCTATACGCCAGCGCCTCCCAGAGATTTCACATTTGGACCAGGAGAAACAACTAACGTAAATAATTTCCAACACCTATCCTAGTATAGGAAGGGGTAGTTTGGGAGCTAAGCTGAAAAAGCTTGAAATCCAGAGTACAACCCCTAAGGAAGGTACTAAACAAGCGCAGGAGGGTTCTAAAAAGCACTGGGATAAACAAAAGCAATTTAAAGATAGATGAAATCAGAGAGTAGGTTCTCCACACCCAGAGACCTCCGACACAAGATATACTCTCAGAAATAGATAAAATATAAAAGCTCCTGACAGAGATACTGATGCACGTCCCTCTCGTTCCTTTCAGGACATTCCAGATAGACATAGCGAGAAAGGGGCCCATCCTGATTGACGTCCAGAATACGTGAAACAGAAGAAAAACTCACCACAATCTTCAGGCAAAAAAGAAGATAAGTCCCCACAACATAGGTCACAGTGTTAAAAGAAAAAGGTGGCAGCACTGTCAATTAAAAATGGCAGTACATTTGATAACATTGCTGAAGAACAAGATTTGGGCAGTGACACTGTTAGACAGCAGAGCAGAGGTCATGATATGTCGCCAGAGTCTGAAAAATCATCTGGATGCGAATGCAACTAGCAATTACATTGCAGTTTAGACTGCGGATAGGCGCACCCTCCCACCAGACAGGGTTTATGATTTAAACATCCACATTGAGGGAGACATGGAGCGCACCACTGGTGTGATATTCTGGGATGAACTTAGTTGTGATATCCTACTGTCCGAGAGGGACTTGCCACCTGAGCACGTCCGTAAGATCCCAAATGGGGAAGATGTCATTTTGCCTTCTTTCTGTGATCTTGGTCCAGAAGTGGTAAAACAAGCTTACGCTGTCAATTGGGCTTTAGCCCAGACACCTGCATTGTACCGCAATCATGTAGTTTGGCACAAGGACTCACCTTGCCATGTAATACCTATTAGGTCTACACCCCAGCCTCAGCTGCAATATCCTGTTAAACACGAAGCAAAAGCTCCAGTGAGGGAGATCCTCTCTCAGCTTGAGTACCAGGGTGTAATTGAGCCCTGTTTCTCTGCAATGAATAACCTGTTATTCCCCTTTGCAAAATCAGACCATTCCTACAGAATAGTCTTAAATTACAGACATTTAGACAGTCATACACGCACATACGCTATACAAAATTCACACAGCACAGCACTAATTAATAACATTGTGCGTAAAAAATACAAAACAATCTTGGATATTTCCAAAGGTTTCTTCTGCCAAAACTTAGCACACGAAAGTCGGGACCTGAGTGAATTCTCATTTGGCTCACAAAAACGTTTCTGCTGTTTGCCCCAAGGCTATAACAACAGCCCCGGGCTGTTCTCAGTCTGTGTAACATCACGGATGACATTTATCTCAAGAATGACGACCTCAACATTCATCTTCCTAGGGCCGATAGAATCATTCCAAGATTCCCAGCCCTTGGTTACAAATTTAATTTTAGAAAAACTAAAATAGCCTTTCTCATTGTATTGTTCCTGGGATATGGGCTATCAAACGAAGGCAAGAGCCTGGACATGCACTCTCGAGAAAAATGTGCTCAACTCCAACCACCAAATACGATCAAGAAACTACTGTCTTTACTTGGTTTCTTCAACTTTGGCAGAACTTACATTCCCAACTATGCATAACGTATCAAGCCGCTCTATGACTTAATATGCCCTGATTTTTCTAGCAGACACTGGATAGTTGAACACACACGCATCCTTAGGGAATTGCAACAGGGCATGCTAGAAGCAAAACACGTGCACACCTGTGACAACAAAACAAATTTGGTCATCAGAATAATTACTGGTGCCATTGGGTTCATTTATGTCACTTTTAATGAGGGCGACACGGTGCCGATAGCATATAAATCACATTTATACTCCTATGCGAAACAACGTTTTGCACCCCCAGAAAAAACTCTAACTGCAGTACAGATGGCTGTCATCAAGGAGAGGCCACTTATTCAAGGGAAACACATTATTGTTGTTACCCCGGTCCGAGGCCATCACCAAAGCAAGTGTTCCTAACACTAATATGAACAGGAGTACCCCGCACCTCTAGATATTTTGCCACTCGACAGATATCTGTAGCAAAGTAGCCTCTTTCTACCATGGTTACCCCATTTTTGGCCTGTTTGTCAGTGTGTTTTGACTGTGTCACTGGGATCCTGCTAGTCAGGACCCCAGTACTTATGGTTTGTGGCT
Source organism: Pleurodeles waltl (assembly GCF_031143425.1). Classification (NCBI taxonomy): domain Eukaryota; kingdom Metazoa; phylum Chordata; class Amphibia; order Caudata; family Salamandridae; genus Pleurodeles; species Pleurodeles waltl. The sequence continues at coordinate 707,672,159 of NC_090438.1, read as the reverse complement.
TAATTGTCAGTATGTTTCACTGTTTTTGTCAGTATGCTTGACTGTGTCACTGGAGTCCTGCTAACCAGAACACCAGTGCTTATGCTCTCTCTGTTTCCAAATATGTCACTACATACTGGTGACACAGTATTTCACTCCAAATTGGCATACTGGTCACCCCTTAAAAGTCACTTAATACCCAGGGCATTGGGGCTCCAGGGGATCCCTATGGGCTGCAGCATTTCTTTTGCCACCCATAGGGAGCCCATATTAAGGCTTCTGCAGGACTGCCATTGCAGCCTGCATAAAATGGTGCATGCACTCTTTCACTGCCATTTACACTGCACCAGGTCAATTATAAGCCACCTATATGTCAGGCCTTCCAACCCTGTAGGTTGGGTGCAAAGTACCTGTGTGTGAGGGAACCCCTGCACTAGCAGAGGTGCCCCCACATAGTCCAGGCCCATTTTCCTGGACTTTGTGAGTGTGGGATGCCATTTTACGTGTGAACTAGTCATAGGCCTATGCCTAGCTTCACAATGGTAACTCTGAATATGGCCATGTAAGGTGTATAACAACTGGGAATTGTACCACAATACTGATTCTAGTACTGGTTGTACAATCCCATGCAGTCTGGGGGCTCCACAGTGGACCCACAGTACTGCTATATCAGCCGTCTGAGGTTTTCCAGGCAGCCCCAGCTGCTGCTGCATCACAGACAGGTTTCTGCCCTCCTGGTGCTTGAGCAGCTCAAGCCCAGGAGGGTAGCACAAAGGATTTCCTTTGGGAGAGGGGTGTTACACCCTCTCCCTTTGGGAATAGGTGTTGCAGGTATGGGAGCCTCTGGAAATGGTTTGAAGGGCACAGATGGTGTCCTCCTTGCATAATCCAGTCTACACCAGCTCAGGGACCCCCAGTCCCTGCTCTGGCGTGAAACTGGACAAAGGAAAGTGGAGTGCCCACTCCCCTGTCCATCATCACCCCAGAGGTGGTGGCCAAAGCTCCTCCAGAGTGTCCATGGGTTTTGCCATCTTGGATTCCAAGGAGGTGGGGCACTCTGGGAGCATCTGTGTGGCCAGTGCCAGCAGGTGACGTCAGAGACCCCTCCTGATAGGTGCTTACCTGGTTAGGTGACCAATCCCCCTTTCAGGGCTATTTAGGGTCTCTCCTCTGGGTGTTTTTTCAGATTCAGATTGCAAGACTATAGCAGGAATCCTCTGCATCCTTTACTTCATCTTCTACTGACGGAACAACCGCTGACCGCTCCAGGAACTCTACAAAACTGCAACAAAGATGCAAAGATTACTTCTGCAACATTGTAACTTCAGCTTCTGCCAGCAACTGCAAATGCAACAGTTTCCAGGTCGACCATCCTCCGAGGATTGCCTGTTTTCAGCCTGCACCAGAAGAATCGAAGAAAGAATCGAAGAAATCTCCCATGGAGTGATCCAGTGACGCAAACCAGACTGCATTCATCAATCCGGCATTGGACATCCTCTGCACCAACCAGGAACCAGGAACCGGCATCTGTATTCTTTGGCTCAATACTGACTTTGTCTTCTTACCGGTGGTTCCTCTTTTGCACCTTCATCTGGGTTAGCAGGAGCTCCTGTTCTCCCTAGATTCTTCAGTGCTTCTTGGACTTGGTCCCTTTCTTCCACAGGTCTTCAGGACCAGGAATCCAACGTTGGTGTCTTGAGTCTCTTCTGGTTTTTCTATAATCTTCTGCCACAACTTCTAGTGTGTGTAGGAAACTTGCTGTGTTTTACTCCTGCTTTCCTGGGCTCTGGGGTGGGGTTTATTATTTACCTAGGTGGGAAACCGACTTTCACATTCCACTATTTTAGTATATAGTGTGCGTTCCCCCTAGGCCCATTGCAACCTATTGTGATTTTCACTATTTGCACTGTTTTTATACTGTGTACTTATCTGTTTTTGGTTACTAGTATATATATTGTGTAATTTACTTACCTCCTAAGGGAGTATTGGCTCCAAAGTATTTTTGGCCTTGTGTCACTAAAATAAAGTACCTTATTTTTGTAACACTGAGTATTGTCTTTCATGTGCGTGAATACTGTATGACTAAAGTGGTATTGCAAGAGCTTTGCATGTCTCCTAGTGCTACAGCTACCTCTAGACAGCCTGGCTTCTAGACACTGACTACATTTCATTAATAAGGGATAACTGGACCTGGTATAAGGTGTATGTACCTGTAGTACCCACTACAAACCAGGCAAGCCTCCTACAATAACATGCTGTCATTTACACTGATGGTTCAGCACAACCAGCTGTAGGTACCAAACATCAATACTCAGACGCTTGCACAGCCGTGAGCGGAGTGATGAAGGATGGTGTATTCCACCCTCATAATACCTACACAAAGACCCTTGGGGACTGTACAGCTCAGCTAGCTGAACTTAAAACCCTTATCTTAGCGCTAGAACACACAGAGCCAGGATTTTTGACTTTGATTGTCTGTGATTCATACTGGTGCGTCCAGTCCTACAATGATTATCTTAATAATTGGCCGGTTTGGAGACTCCAAAGGGAACACCATAAAACACAGAACTCTGTGGGGGGAGGGGGGCTGATCTCAATGATAAGCTACCTTGTGTCCTTTTAGTACATACATTAGGCCACCAACGTGGAGGAGTACATCCACTCCTGCGATTGAAAATATTTCAAAGACGCGTAAGCTGTATCTATGGCTTAAACCTAGCTATTTAATTTACCCATTGAACTATTTATGGTTCTCCGTGACATTTTTATGCATTGATTCTATGGATTGGTTTTGTGAAAGTTTTCTTTCTGCTTATAAATGGTCATTACCTTCCAGAACGCTCCTCTGTTGAGCCCGTGGATGAAGTCTTAACTCCACATCATTCCTCACATAAGGTCCGAAGAGACTTGTCCCTCGTGAACATTTCAGCTGTACAGATTCCTGATGGGACTGTGTGGGATAAAGTTCCATTTGATACATATGGACCTACTGAGGTCATTCAAATTCCATATGTCTTTAAAATGTCTATGACAGATGTAATTACACCTGGTGTTGTATCTGATGATTGGGATGTCCAGACAGTTGCTTCAATGTTAACTGAAATGAAGGACTATTCAATATTTGAAAGTGATGAACAAAGAATCATGGGGAAATGTTCTGCTATCACAACTGGGGACATTACTACCTGCACCGTGCCACTAGACATAGATCAATATTTAACTATACAGTGGGAACACTGTTCAACACCACTTGTGGGGTGCCAAAACATAATTTGGATAATCCAGAGTCATATTATTTTAAGTTACCTCCTTCAAAAATTAGGAAACGTTTGCTGACTGACACAAAACTGATTTATTCAGATTCCTTCTTGCAGTTGAAGGTTATGAATACAGAAAGAACACTATTGATTTAAAGAGTGCATGGGGAACATACGATTGGCAAATACAGGGTAGGGAAGCTTTATTTAGAGAGTGCCTTAGTCCTGTCCAAATGATCTTTTCAAATGATACCATTCAGCAGACATCATGTTTGGGGATAAAGGAAATGACTAAGCCCAGTATCACCACACCAGCAAAGTTTAATAATTGGCAATCCTTCCTGAATGACACAGAGGAAGAACTAGATGCTAAGGTTCAGGCTGGTGCCTATAACTCTTCACTTTCCAGCCCCAGTGGGTGGTTACTATGGCCTACGAACACGAATGGGTGTCAGGCACGTTTTGTGAATTCCTCAGGGGGTTTCCAGATTAGCCGGCCAGACCCTCGCTTTGTCTCAGGTCAACACACGGTTATAGTTACAACATGCAGTGTGGGTAAACTGTGCCAACAGTGGGTACAGACTAACATGTTAGCCGCAGTTAAGGAACACCTTAGCACTCTTTCTGAAGATATAGATATGCAGGACTTCTTGTGAGGTTCTAGAAAGCCACGCTCTAAAAGATTCATCTATGCTATATATAGTGAGATCTAGAAGCTTTCTCAGATGGAAGCTGCTGCACGTTTAAGGCACATAGACAAAGAAAATGTAGAAAAGGCTTTAGCTATTGTCGCCAACGGCATGAGCACTCTGTCCAACTGGATTTATTCCCTAATGAACCTAGTGTCGTCTTCAACTGATATCATTCAGACAGACATGTCCCTTTTATACCATGGACAAAGTCTGCTGCGTACCATCATGCAGTTAGGTTGGACATCCCAAACTCTGAAAAACAGCTGAGTTCCAAGGAAGTATATTAACGGTAGTGACTTGTTTGCTGCTTTTAATTTATCCAAGGAACAACAGACAATGGCTAAAAGAGAAGCGAGTTTTGTCATGCTTCACATAGAAAAGGTAGAGAAGTTGCCTTTTACTGGTGCAGAAAGTTCATCAAATGTATGGCTTTTACATGGCATTTTTAATCTGCCCATTTCCACTTTTTGTTTTTCGAAATGCCTGAAACATCTTGCCGTGGGCAGATACCAGCAGTTAAGTGATAGCTATATTAAAGAAGAGTGGGTGTTGCCCTTTGCATACAAGTGTTTGAACGGCAAAACAGAGGTCTTTCTTAGCCGAAGCGAATGCAAGACTAGTGTTGGTCATGCAATGATGTGCAAACAGGTGTCCCTTCCTGGCCTTTGCAATGCGGGGGTTGCATACTTGGCCTGTTTTCTGAATGGTTTTCCCGTCCCTTTGATTCGACCAGCATTTCATGTACTTTTAAATGGAAGTTATGTGGTGCTGAGCGATCAAAGCTGTTGCGGTATGTGACCAGGAATTGCCTGTGCAATTTCAGTCTCTAAGGTCGTTACGTGCTGTGGACATGTTTTATTTCCACCCCACACAAGAGATAGGAGTATCAGAAATGTAGCCTCACATTGCTACTGTTAATGAAAATTATTACAAGCTGAGCAGACTAAAGGGACTACTGTTCCAAAAACAAGTTGCGTTGACATCGGCTAGATAGACGTATGCTCTCCAGATAGCAAGATCATCAGCCAAGATACAATCCCTATTAAATAGCAACTTTCCCAAGCTCTTTGGGGAGTAGAATTTTCAACGCCTTGAGCACTACGGGGATTGTCCATTTCTTTACGGCTGTTTGGTCTGGATTTGTGTCCATCTTCCAGACTGTCTTCGGCCTTCCATTCACTCTTTTCAAGTGTGTTTGGCAGCTTTCCTATAACTTTGGCATTAATAGGCTGAATACTACTGTTATTGCTTCTGTTTCGCAGTGGTTGTGCCTTTCCAGCTAAGTGGAGTGATGGAGCCCCTGCCACTAGCTCAACTGTGCTTTGAACATGTGGCTCAGTTTCTTAATGCTCCATTGCTGGAAGAGTTGGAGCGTGACTGGTCACTGTCATTCAGACCAGTCCTATGGTGTGTGCAGCCAGTCTGTGTGTGGTGCCTCTTCGAACACTTGCCTACACTCTGTCTTGCTGTTCTGCCAGTGCCTCTTGTGGACCAAGAACTGCTGATGTCCTCATGAGGGTTCTTTCATGGTTGTTCCCCCTTGAGACTGAGGCTGATTCACGAGGTCACTTATGAGACACCCTTCGTGAACGATTTGGCTCTTTTCGGCGCTGTGGAGAGTACCACTCTTGCAGGCGGACCTGCACAAGAGACTGCTACGCACTACTGATCCGTGTATCCATCTGCCTATCCTGTCATCAATCTAACATCTAATGATGTGGCCTCTTTCCTAAGGTCCTTTCCATTCAATGGCTTCAAAGATTCTCTTCAAGATCATGACTACTGTTAAAAAGATTTGTTGATTGGCTTATCATACCAAATTCAAAGTTTGTATTTATTGCCCTCACTTTGGCCGGCTGTGCTTGTCATTGTCGACATTATGGTGGTCATTATGAACATGGCTGCAAATGCTGCCCCGCTGGCGGTGGCGGTAACTACCGCCAACAAGCTGGAGGCCAGACTACCAAATAATGAAGCACATGAGAAACAAGTAGCGGTCTAGCCACACACCACCATCATTGGAGTGGCAACAAGGACGGAGGAGGCCGCCAACAGGCCGGCGGAAAGGCCCTACCCACCCACCAAATAATGAAGCACAAGACCTCCGTCAGTTTCGGGGTGGGAAGCGAACTCACCGGAACTGCACACAACATGCCTACGCAGACATGGAGAGAGAGTTCGAAATAATAGCAGTGCTGCTCCTTGCCAAATACCTCCAGAACAAGATGTACTTACCCGACACACGGCAACAAAGACCTCCACCAAAGTACACACATGTGCACACCACACCCCCACAATGAAATGATAAACAACGTCACCATATTGTGCCAACAGCACCACTGGGCACTCAAAGTTTAATAAAACTAGAAAAATGTAATGTCCAAATAAGGCAGTTGGCCAGTCCATTCTGACTACCCTGAAGGGCCCAAATAGGCCAGACTTGACTCCCACATGTGCACAGGGTACTCCACTGTAAAGGAACATCAATGGGGCAGCCGGGCACCTAAGGGAACAGGGGCAGGGGTGGTGGGGGTGGGGACTTACATCTGGAAGGGGGGCTTGGGCTTAGGTTTGGGAGGTGGAGGGTGTTTGGGCTTGCCCTTGGAAGGTGGGGGATTGGGCTTGGAACGGGGGTGGCAGAGGGACCTGGGGCAACACAGGGCTTCCTTGTCCCTGGGGAAGGGGCACGGGAATGCGAAGGGTGGACTGGGGCGGACTTGGATGAGGAAGGTGTGGACTGGGCAAGGAGATGGGCATGTTTAGGGACGAGACGGGTGGGCTAGCAGGTTCAAACAGGTCAACAAGGGAGAGGAAAAGCATCTTAGGTGCAGTTGGGGGGGATTTGGAGGAAGGTCTGGGAGTGGAGGTTGAGGAAGTACTTGTACCAGGTGTAGGTGTGCCAGACGTGGATGCAGGTGCCTGTAGAGTATGTTGATGTGTGATGGATGTGTGTTGTGTGGGTGTCTGCAAACGTTTTTGTGTTTTGAGAGGGGGGGTGGACATAGTGGGACAAGGCAGGCTGCCAGTGTACATGGATGTTGTGTGGGTGTCTGCAGGTCTGGTGAGTGTGCTACATGTGTCTTTCAATGTAGTTGTGGTGATTGCAGGTGTGGTATATGGGGTGGATGACTGGATGTCAGAAGTTTTTGTGACTGCAAGAATGGGGGCCGCAGCAGTGACTGAAGGTGCAGTGCTTGTGGGTGTGCATGTTGAGGTGACAGACAGGGAGGCGGGAGAGGTGGACACAGTGGGGGAAGTGAATGTTGTTGTGTGTTCCTTTGTATGTTGGGTGTGTTTATGCCTTTGGTGGGAAGTGTGGTGTACTTCTTGTGTGTTGAGGCATGTGCTTGGAATGAGTGAAGGGAGTGGGGTGCTGGAAGGGGTGGAGGTAGTGGGAGGGGGGACATAAAGTCCAGGGACACTGGCTGCCGTCAAAGAGGAGTCCAGAGTCTGAAAAGATCTCTGTAGGCCAGACAAGGCACTGTGAATGCCTTCCAGGTATGCATTGCATTGCTGCATCTGGGATGCCAGCCCCTGGATGGCATTCACAATGGTTGTCTGCCCTATAGAGATGGTCCTCAGGAGGTCAATGGCCTCCTGCATGAGGGCAGCAGGGCTGACTGGGGCAGGGGATGAGGTGCCTAGAGCAAAGGAGACCCCCACCATCCTGGGGGAGCAGGCACGGGCATCTGGGTGGGGAGCGACTGGGAGGGCAGAGATGGCATGGGGGGTGGCGGAAGATGACATAGAATGGGTGGGCCCACTAGGGTCCGCCATCACCAGGGAGCTCCCATCGGAGGAGGTATAAGAGTCACTACCGCCAGTGGCAGTTGCCTCCCCATGGTACTCCGCTCGTCCTCCAGCCCACTGGTCCCCTTGGGACTGCAGGAACACACCTGGCTGAGTACCTGACACTAGACAGCATACATACCACAGCACCCAAACACATCCATCAAAGTACTATCACAACAGTGTTGGTACTCACCCCCTTGTGGCTGCTGTGCTGCCTTCAAGCACCCATCCAAATCTGGATAGGCCACTGCCAGAATGCGGGCCATTAGGGAGGTCAGGGTCCGACGGGCACCCCTTCCTAATTGGGAGGCCTTCCCCAGCTGGGCTTCTCCGGTCCTCCTGGCCAAGCGCCTCAGGTCCTCCCACCGCTTCCTGCAGTGGGTGCTCCGCCGGTTGTAGACCCCCAGGGTCCACACCTCCTTGGCGATGGCTTACCACAGTCCTCTCTTCTGACGGGCGCTGATCTGCATGGGACACGCAGAGCAGAAAAACAGACGTCAGGATGTGTGCTCTTAATACAGATGACATGGCATCCCCTATGGAACGGACATTTCAAAAAGTCATTTTACCAACTCACAAACAGTACATGCCACACAATCTACGGCTATGCAGTTACAAATCGAACACACATACAGGCATCCACCACCATCACACACATCCAAGCTAGACAGCCGCCAACTCACCTGCTCCTCTGGTCGCCCATATAACTTGGCATACAGGGGTAGGACCCCTTCCACCAGCTTCTTGAGCCATTTCAGGGACCAGAGTCAGGACACAGCAGCACACTCAGTGGAGTACTGCCCTGCACAGGAATCAGGAGTCAAGTGTCAAGGGTCTGACGACATGGCGTACGTTCCGCAGCGATCATGATAGGCCCAGGTTCCCCATTGACAACCATGTAATTCAATGATTGGGTGCACGGCAATGAACACCGCCTTCCACCATGATGACTACTGCCAGCGGAATGATGTCACTTCCACTCCCTCATACCTGGATGGCAGGAGGCTGCCATCTTGCTACCACCAAGTAAACATATCCTGGCCAGGGGCCCCATTCAGGGCCTCCAAGTCTTTGACCTTAGTCGCTTGCTCACTAGAGTGTCTGATCTTCACATGCACCCAACTTAGGAAATGTGCCCACACTGGGATTCCATTACAACAGAGTTGACTCTGCACACATGTGCCTGATGTTGTACATAATACATAGCGTCTATGTGTGTAACCTACATTTTGCACAGCCATTAATACAGTAACATGTGTTGCACCTGTATGTATGCCCCTCATATGTGTTCTTTCCTCCCACATAGGTACAGACCCATGTGGCGAGGGAGGGTCCCATTTGTGTACAGACCTCTTGTTGATTTGGAAACCATGGATGAACATCACATCATTGTCACCTACAGACTCAATTGTGCAACAATCCATGACCTCTGTGTTTTACTGGATCCTATACTGAGACCGGCTAATCGGAATCAGCATGCCATCCCTACTGAAGTGCAAGTGCTATCTGTACTCCATTTTTTGGCTACGGGCTCATTTCACGTGACAGTGGGCATGGGCGCAGGGTTCTCACAGCCAATGTTTAGCCTCATCCTGTCAAAATTCCTGGATGCATTCGTCCAACACCTGCAGACATTTGTTCAGTCCCCCCAAAGGGCTGAACTTCCTGCTATCAAGTCTGGATTTTATGCCTATGCTAACATCCCCCATGTGATAGTTGCCATTGATGGAACCCACATAGCTCTCATACCCCCAAGAGAGAATGAACAGGTGTACAGGAATCGAAAGAACTTCCACTCCATGAACATGCAATTGGTGTGTACTGTTGACCAATACATATCACATGTCAATGCCAGGTTTCCAGGATCAGACCATGATTTCTTTGTCGTGAGGAACAGCAGTGTCCCACACTTGATGGGACAACTACAAGGGGGCAGAGGATGGCTCAAAGGTGAGTGTGTATGACACTGGATCAGTACATAGCTGACAACCAGACTGTATGCAAGTAATGGCAGTTTGTTAAATTGCTCTTTTGCCTACTTTTGCAGGCAATTCTGGCTACCCCAACTTGCACCTGTTGGGGTAGCCAGAATTGCCTGCAAAAGTAGGCGAAAGAGCAATATAACAAACTGTGAGGAATCCCAGGACAGATGCATAGAGGATTTATAATGAGGCCCATGGACGTACTAGGAGGGTGATTGAGCGCATTATAGGTCTCCTGAAGGCTAGATTTTGTTGCCTCCTGCTTTCTGGGGGATCCCTGTGCTTTGGCCCTGAGAAGGTGTGTAGAATAGTGGTGCCTGCTGCATGCTGCACAACTTGGCTGTGAGGAAAGCTATCCCCCTTCCAGAGGTGGAAGGTGCTGTCCAACCACACCTGCAACCTCAGAGAGGGGATGAGAGTAATGGTGAGGGGGAAGATATCAACTCCCGGAACCAGCTGATCAGCCTATACTTCCAGTGACTATGAGGTACTGTTCACTGATGCTGTTGTCTTCACTGAATAGTGTCAGTCTGACTCATGTAATTGGTGATCTGGTGTCTGTAGTCAATGACACTGTTAACTGAAGACTGAAGTGGCATGTGCCAGGGAACCCAAAATTGTGTACAATGTGACTTACTTCAGACACTACAGTGTGTGGGATTCCCTTCCTGCAATAAACGTATGAATATGAAATTGACTGGCTAATGCATACGCACTCACAATTGTAAACTCATAATGACTGAGGACATATGATTTGGTGTAGATATATTTTATTAAGTGTCACAAATGTGTTAGTTCGTTGTACAGTGATATGGAGTGGGCTCATGGTGCGTATCCATACTCTGGTGCATGGGCTGTTGGTGACAGTGAGTATTGGTCCATTTGTCCCTTGGTAGATGGTGTGTTGGTAGTGGCAGGTCAACATGGTAGCACAGTGGCACACATGGGAGACAGTTCAGGGCAGAGTCATTTCTTATTGGGGGCCTTGGTCTTTGCAGGTGTTGTAGTGCCATTTCTGGGTCTGAGGGCACGTTTGAGTGACTTGAGCTGGGCTGCAGGGCTGGGAGTACTGGTCTCCTGTGGCAGTGCCACCAGTCCAGTAGCTGCTGCAGATGTAGATGGCAGGGCAGTGTCCTGGCTAGTGGTAGGTGCTTGCAGGTGGGTGGAGGTCTCAGGCGGGCTAGGGTAGTGGTGGTGCAGCACCTCTGCAATGGTGGCCATGGTGGCATTGAGTTGGTTCCATTGCTCCGTGGCCTTTTGGTGTTGTGCTATCTGCAGTCTTTGATTCTGCTCCAGGGTGGCCATCCTGGCCCATCCTGTCCTGGGTATTGTGGTATGCTCCCAGAACCTCAGAGATCACCTCCTGGGCTGCAGCATCCATCCTTTGGCCTCCCCCCTGGGCCACTGAAGCCCTCCTACTTGCACTGGGGCCATCATCGTCCTGCCTGTTAGTGGGTGGAGACTCTGGCCTCTGTACATGTGGCCGCCAGTCTGTGCCCGGGAGACACTGGTGTGGGATTGTTCAGCCAGAGCTGATGGTGGTGGCTGGGTGGTAGGGCTGTCAGTGGTATCCTGGGTGGGGCTGCTGGAGAGAGACAGCCCAGGGCTGTGTGACGGGCCAGGGTATTCCTTACTGTCCATACATCCCTCTCCAGTCTCCTGAGTGGGGCCTCTGTCTCAGTGTGGGGCACTGGCACTCCTTGGCCTTTCCATCCAGGTGGCATGGGTAGTGGTGCCTGTGGTGGGGGGATGGAGATGTATGTTACATGTACTAATTCAGAAATGGATGCACAGCTCTGCCCCATTTTTTGCTTTTATTCCCCTTTTGGGCCATGCAGGGTCCTTTCGTGGTATTCTCCTTTAATTTTGCGTGAGGGGTGGACGGGCGTTGTGGGTGCTGTGAATCCTTGCAGGGGTAGGTGACTGTGCACAGGGGGAGGGATGTGGGCCTACTAGTGGGTTTGTGGGCATGCAGGGTGACTGGATGTGGGTGTTGTAGCCTGGGCGGGGATGTGGTCCTGGTGGTAGTGGGAGGGGTGGGGTGGTACATGCATTACAGGTGTGGTGTATATGAATTAATTGTAGTTGACTTACCCAAGACCAGTTCTCCAGTGAGGCCCTCGGGGTGCAGGAAAGCCAGTACCTTCTCCTCCCAGTAGGTGTAGGTAGGGGTCCTCCACCAGTCTTCTGTATGCGATGTTGTGCCTGGATGTCATTGACCTTACCTTCCCTGGCAAGTCGTTCCATCTCTTGTGGATGTCATCCCTTGTTGCATGGATGGTTTCCCACTGCATTAACCTTGTTGACAATCGTCTGGCATAACTCCATCTTCCTGGCGATGGGTGTCTGCTGCACCTGAATAGTTGTGGCTCGACCTTCAGTATTTTGTCCACACTGGTCCTTAGCTCCCTATCTGTGAAGCGGGGGTGCTTAGGGGGTGCCTGGGTGTGTGTTGTGGGTGTGGTGTTATGGGTGTATTGGTGAGGGTGCTGTTGTGTGTTTGTGTGTGTGGCTTGTGATGGTGTTTGGGGAATGTATGGGTTTTGGTTGTGTATTTCTGTGTGTGACTTTTGTTATGTTGTGTTGAGTGTATGCGTGTAGTGTTGTCAGTCTCATTCGTGCAATTGGCGTTGCTAAGGATTGTTGGGGTGTGTATTTGAGTGTTTTATAGTGTAGTGGATGTGTGACAGGTGTGTGGGTTTTAAACTTGCCAATGTGTGCATTTGTTGTTGTTAAGTCCCATTGCTGGCTGTGGTGGTCCGTACCACCAATGGTAGTTCGACATCCACTATCCACCACGGTAATTTGTGCATCATTATTTGGTGGGCGTAGGATTTGTCTGCATGGCAGTGGCGGGTGAGGTGTACAGCCTTTCCGCCATCATAGGCCCTGGCGGTGGGTGGAGGTTGCAGGATTTTTGGAGGTTTTCGTTTTTGGCATCATTATACAGCGGTGTGCTGTTCACCACCATTGGCGGTCTTCTGCTGACTGTCGCCACGGCCGCCATGGCCGCCATGGCCGCCATGTTCATAATGAGGGCCTATATCTCTTTGTATGTTTTTATCTATTTTTTAAACTTGTTTTTAACTACAATTTCTTAGCTATTTTTAATGGTTTTAGCTTGTTTTATTCCAGAGCATTCTAGCTTGGGTTCATCCGCCTTCGGTGGCATCGTCCTATGGTGTCATACTTGTCCCGGCAATGGGAAGGGTGTAGTGAATCCTATCTTGTTTTAATGGGAAGCAGGTGTTAGCTTAGCCTTCAGACTTGCAGTCCTGTGGCCCGTCACCCAGTGACTTTTACCCTACTTAGCTTGCTCTGTTTTAGCTTAATTATTTAATTATATTTTCTAAGATGGCTGCATTGTTTTTAATTAGAACAATGCTTTAGGTTTGTGCTATCAGTGCCACTCTGCTAAGACATCACTATCAGCACCAGTAGATAGATAAGATGTAGGTATTCCCATCAGGTACTTTCCCACTTCGGGCTTTCGAGGAATTGTTTATATGATCGCTGCCCCGAGCATGTCTTGTTATCTATTGTTTGGGTACAGACCTACGTCAGGGGTCTAAGCAGATCTCTATAAATGTACCTCACATAGATAGATAGTCAGAGGGATTCCTACCAGAGGCATTGATGCTATCCATGCTGCACTTCGCCTTGATGCTAACCCAGTCTTCGTATCCGTACAGAGTCTGAGCTAGAGACCTCATTCCAAGGTAACATGGGTTGGGGGACTCTTCTCATGGACATGGCTTTGGCAGATTAGGTTTCACACACCTAGCGCTCTTTAGGTTAGAGATTAGGTTTATCATGCTAGGATATTAGGACAAATTTCATATCTCATGTCATTTTATGTTATTGCAAGAATGGTGGGGGTCTTTGTATTCACGACTCTTGTCTTTACTATTTTGTTCCTTGCATTATTCATTATCCTTATCATTGCAGCCCATGCAACTTCTCGTAGATTGCAGTCTTGTTAATAAAACCTATTGAAAACTTTACTGCACCTCTATCATTGACTGAGACATGTTGTTCATGTGAGAAAGGGGTAATCTCCGTTTAACCACGACACTCCCTTAGATGTCGCACTCTTGAGTCCATGCATAAAGGCTGAAACAAACCACCTTTTACTATTTGGTGAGGTGTTGCTTGTGAGGTGGGAGGGTTGGGACGACAGTTGCAACTTTTTGTAGGACTGGCATAGTCACCTACAGACATAAGTACTGTCATCCTTAAACCAGCAGTCTTGCCTAGAGCAAGAGTCAAACTACGAAAGGCTAACCACATTTAAGAAGGTTTTTGGTGGTCCCTCGCTCTCCCCAGTGTTTACCGCAAATATGGCAATTGTGTCCCCTCAGTGTTTGTATGGGGCTGAAGTTTTTTGCCTAAGCTGCAAGTCAATACGTGTAAAGGCAAATATCTAAAAATTGCTGTGGCTACCCAGTGGAGTAATGACCTCTGCTGTATTAATAAAATCTAATTTGCAACCCTGGAACTTTCTGGCACGGAAATCAACATTACGCTGTTGGGTGAATTTTGACAGTGTTGGCAATCTAAATGTTTCAGCCTTTTGTGCTATGGAAATTAGAAACAGTGAACTGTATTGGGCACAGAAGGTTAAAGATAGACTGATGAAAATTGTGAGAAAGTTAAATATGGGAATTATAATTTTGTGGAGCCCCTGTCCTTCTGGAAAAAAGACTTAGTAGAAATTTGTATCATGGAAACAAGGCTTATAGATTTACGCTACTTGACAATGAAGAGGTCGGCTAATTATATGGTGGAACCCAAGCAATTAAATCAAACCTATCCCTATTTGTCTTTCCTACCTAACCCTCTTCCTCATCATTTGTTATTGAAATTCCGGGTTGCTTTTAATGTTTTGTATTTAAATTAAAGTGGAAAACAGTTCAAGTTTTATTTTATTGCATAGTTAATAAAAACCAATACATCACATCATTATAATTAAAACAAAATATATACAGTCCGAGATGACTACTATAAATTCTTAATGTGCGTAAGGATAATATCATTAAAAAATTCTTCTAATTAGTATCTCCTATTCCGAGGTAAATACAAATTAACCATACCCTTATCGGTTAAACTCTAAAATACTAAATGGAATAAAAGATAAAAGTAATTCTGTAAATTCTGTACAGAAAATTATTATATGTATACTAATTATGAACTTGTATTCATTTTTTTTTATACTAAATGTACAAATTTGGTAAATCTAGCATTCAGAGCAACGTCAGAAAATCACTGCTTGCCTGCAGGACCATGTGACCCTTTGATTGAATGCTGCCTTCAATAGATATTTGCGTTCATTTTGTAGGTCATTACAAATACAGATCAAATGAATTATATCTTCTTGACCACGGCCACACAACCTGCACTGAGGGATTATTGCAGGGCGCTCCCACGGGACTAGATGGGCACCACCCGAATGATGCCAAATCGATATTTGATGAAAAGGTTCTTGTCTGATTTTGTCCACCCAGTCTCCAAATATGGCTGATATTTCAAGAGTTTATACTCGTTTTTTACCATCCAGGAATGCAATCTGGTGGCTAATGAGCTCTTGTCCATATTTACTGATATTTTCCTCACTGTTTGATTTAAGATTTTTTTGAAGGCAAGGTAGGAAAGGTTTGAATCCCATAATTCCACTGCTTCCAAGTCTTTTAGTGCCTGATCTAAGTACTGTTGGGATTTGGCTTTGGAATTTGAACTAATCTCTTTTCAGAGTGCTCGGCAGAGCTGATTTTCTTTCATTAGCTGTAAACGTTTCCAGGCTTTGATGTAACTGGCTTTCCTGTCTATACATTGATTCAAATAGCCAAACTCCAGCCTAATTTGAGCTTTGGAGGTATGCACTGCTAGCTGGAATAAGGACCTAACATTTTTTCCAGGTATTTTATTTAGGATAATAGCATCTTGACTACACAGGGCTTCACTTATGTACCCTGAAGTTGGAATTAGTTTAGCTGCAATGACTTGAAGTAAGGGCCGGTAGCTAGGGCCAGTAAGCACATTTTTTAAAGTGAAGAAGGCGAAGAGTAAAACATTTCCTTTCCTCTATAGCTCCTCTTTCTGGGGGAGAAAAGAGCCCCGTTCATCAAAGAGTACACCCAGGTATCTATACTGATTTACTTGTTCCAAACCACCCTCTTGCATGGAGCATTTTTTGAGTTTAGAAGTTTTTTTACTGATTACCATTATTTTGTTTTTTTCTGATTAATTTCCATTCCATTCTGCTCAGCATATTCAAATGTCTTTACGATGAGCCGCTGTAGCCCTACTTTGGTTTGACCAGGAGTACTACATCATTAGCATATAGCAAGTTTGAAATGGTCATATCTCCGAGTTCCGAGTTTTGGAGAGTGCGCATTTACATTATTTAGTTCCGCAGTCAGGTCTGATAGGAAGAAATTAGAGATATATGGTGCCAATACACAACCTTGTTTCAGTCCTTGTTTTGTCTGAATTTCCCTCGAAAGGAAGGATCCATCTCCTATCTCAACTCTTATCCATGTATCTGTGTATAGCTGCTGAATTGCTTTTAACAGATTCTCCGGTATCTCCCAGGAGCATAATTTCTCCCATGGAAGGGATCGCTGTACCAAATTGAAAGACGACTTAAAATCAACAAAACACAGATACAAGGGTTGATTTTTTTGTTTACGTTTACCAATAACCATGGAGTTATAATATTTGCAGCCGTACCCAGGCCCTTCACAAAACCTGTCTTATTAGAGGGAATGATACTATTTTCAATTGCCCACCTGCGAAGATGCTCCAGTAAAATCCCTGCATAGTATTTGGCTTCTACATCCATTAAGGTAATTGATCGATAACTCTCAGGTTGTGATTTAGTACCTCCTTTGAATATTGGATGGATTATCGCCCCCCCTCCAAGATTGTGGAATACTTCCTAGCGCTATACAGTGGTTGGAAGTCAAGGCCAGTTTTTCTCCCCAAAAGCCAGGATTCAATTTAAACAGAGTTTTTTAAAATAATTTGTTGTAGTAATATCCCTTGGTGTGGTTAGTGCAGGGTTAAAATTGGGAAGGCCACTTCCTATCTCCAGGCATTGCTGGCCATGGTCACTCATATCTGTTTTTACAAAATAAAACTTTGTAATTAACAAGAGGAGATATAAGGAAGTTGCAGTATAGTCAATTGTCGCTTGAGTTTCAGTGACGTAGCAGGTACTAGCTAGTGGAGTATCTTGTGGGTATCTTCCATTTAGAAGCCTAAGCCCAAGAGCCTCAAGGTCCTTTAATAAGGTGAGGGCTAGTGTGCCAGTTTTTCTTCTCTCTATTGCAGAGACTGCTGTGGTATTGAACTTGGAGGAAAACTATGTATGTGGTTTATGGTGTGATAAATGACATGCAAATATGCTTTTTTAATGTTTACATTTTGTAGTTGTACGATGTTTATTTATAGAACCATTTTTTATTAAGTATAATATTCTGCATCCAAGGAGGCAATCTTACTCTTGTTAAATATAGGAGTGTTTGATGTAGCATGTACTTTAGGAAGATTTTTTAAAGTCTATTCTTGTATCGTAGATGACATGTTATGTATTGTAAATTGTATTTACTGAGTTAGGATTTTTATTTTGGTTTTACGGACTAAGGTCTAAATAAATCTGTGATTTACTACCACTTGAAAGAGTACCAAATCTTATAAATTCCCACATTATTGGGTTACGACAGGCTCCCAGGTTATGCAGAAATAGTATTATTTTGTTCACATAAAGGGAGACCAAGAGGAAATGGCTGATATATTGGAGGGCTTGGCTCAAATAGTGTTGCCAAAGCTTCACTGTGAGTAGCTCCATGTATAACCAGCCGAGTCCCTTAGGAAGTTGCAGTGGTCAACGAGGTTAGGTGGTCAATATGAATTAGGCCACAGGACAGGAGTGGAGTAATCTGATCCACTATGAAGCTAGTAGAAATACCTAGTCTGCTTAAAATAATAATACATTTGTACAGCACAGTTGCTTCAAAAGAAGCATCCCAGCACACACCAAAAAAGTATCTTCCGACCCTAAAAGAAAGGTCAGATAATCACATAAAATATTTTGAAAACTCTCCAGCTTCTGTTTGAAAATGGGTTGAGAGTAAGCCTTTCATAAAGCAAGAGGGAGGGTACCCCAAAGTTTAGGAGTGGGGTATGAAAAAGATCTGCTCCTCCTCCTAACTTTAAGTACTTTAGGGACTTGCAGCAAAAGAAGATTTTTGGATCTAAGAGATATGGCTTGGTAGCACAGCATGAGTCATTTCCTTATGTGAATACAAACTTTGAGAGAAAAAGCTCTGTAGGTGAAAGTTAGGGCTTTACATTCAATGTGCTTGGACACAGGTAACAAGAGCAAACGTTTCAAATACACCGATGACAGATTTTATAAAGGGTGTCCTCAGAATCAGTCTTGCCGCTGAATTCTGAACAATTTGGAGCCTGTAAATCAAATAAGCAGGAATACCCAGATAGAAGATGTTGGTATAATTCAATCTGGATACCACCACAGCACGAAACATGGGCTTCCAAGTATCTTCTGGGTCTAAATGAAGCGTTTTTAATGACTTGAGGTTAGCAAAGCTAAGGGATGAGATATTCTGAATTTGAGGCATAAATGAGTGGTTGTTATAACATTTTATACCCAGATTTCTCACTGTAGAAGTAGGCATAGGAGAGCGACCAGTTTTTTTTGGCCCGTTTATTTAGATCTGGAAAGCAGTTTGCTAAAAAAAAAGACTGTCAGTTTTTTCCGAATTCAATTTGAGGCAATTGTTCTTCATCCACTTGGTTATTCTGCTCAGATATTGTGTAACAATTGTCAAAGCCTAACTATTGTTCTCACAAAATGACAAGAGCAGTTAAGAATCATCTGTATATGAAAGTTTTGGAATTCTCTAAGATTCAACCACCTTTTCCATTGGCTCCAGATAAATATTAAATAATGCAGGGCTCAAAGCAGAGCCCTGCGATCCCTATAGTAAAGAGGTTTAGAGGCAGCTATCAAAGAGGAAAGATAGAACACCAGATACCTGTCCTCAAGGAAGAATTGTAACCAGACAAAAGCCTGTCCATGGAGCCCAGTCTTCCTTACTGTGTTCAACAAAATCGGATGTGACACCATATCAAAAGTGGGGGATAAGTTAAGGAGGACCACCATGGCCAAAAAGCCCTGATTTAAATGACCTTTAATTAATTCTATTACTTCAACCAGGGTAGATTCAGTGCTAAAACCCTGTCAAAATCCCGATTGGGAAGCATGCAAAAGATAATTCGATTCTAGGAAGAGGGATATCTGCTAATTAATAAATTTCTCCGGAATCTCAGAAACTACATGCAAAATAAGATTGGTCTTAAGTTATTTAGAGCAGTTCGATCAGCTTTCATTTTCTTCAATATAAGGAGTAATAGAGCCTGTTTTCAACTCATAGGAACAATAGCAGTTTAAAAAAAAAATGTTCATAATGTTGTTTAGAGCTGGATAAATAGAGGCAAATGCAAGAACTAAGATGTGAGGGGGGCATGGATCAAGAGGAGACCCATATTTGCACTTAACTAGTTCCTTTGCAGAGTCCTCAGAAAATGTAGGGTTGAAAGTGGATAGTTTCAGACTGAAATCTGTTCTTAACTCATTTGAGCTTGCTAGAGGGCCTGGTCCTTAGTAAGTAAACTTACAAGGGGTTGCGTATAGGTCGATGAACCTTTTGGAACGCATGGAATACCCTAATCATGTAGTGATTACTGACATCAATAATCAGCATAACCAACCATTAATATTTTATATGAAAACATCTAAAAACCATCTAATCATGAATAACCAAAACTCGGTAAAAAGTTAAAAAATTTGATTTCCCTATTGGCTACAATACTAAATCATCCTACATAAGCCACTAAATAAAGACACAGCATCAATAGCAGAGTTCAGCAGTTAGTTCCTCAGTCATTTGTTACTGTCAGCGTCACCCCTAGGAAGCCTGCCTAACCAAGATTAGCATTAGCATGTGGAGCTTCATAAAAAACAATTTAGAAAAACATGAATTTGGAAACATCTTTCTAAGAGAAAATCTATAATACAGCGCAATTGGTACCTAAAAGAAAAGGCACAGGTTAGTCAGTCACATTTTCATAGCTACCTATCCACAGAATGGATCAGCAACAAAGTCAGTCTTTGTCTTCAGGTCATCAATAGATCAGCTACGCATCAGGCTCTCAAGAGTATGAGCCCAACGACAGAATCTTGAACAGCTTCTCCTGACGTTATCAATTCTCTCCTCGCATCTCCTAAATTCTCCCGCATCTCAAATTTTAGCCCCTTGTCATGACTTTTTATTAGGGTCTCCCAGTCCATTCCCATCATTTCCAATTGGTCAGTCAGTCAGCAGATAGGACTTTAACCTATAATATTAGTTTACCAAATCTATAAATTTTAATATTAGTTCTTTCACAAGACGCAGATTGGTCCACTATACGATGTCCTCATCATCCGGCTCTTTAGGTAACGAAAATGTTGCACGTTCCTCTTCAGTCAGTACTTCCATTGTTCAAGTCCTGGGAAACTAAATTTAGCCTTCTCTACAAATAATTGTATCAAATTGTCTTCATCATCTCCTGTCTGCCGGTACATTGTTGAAAATTCTAGCTAAGCAACTTTAACATCGGGTAGTTCAGGGTCAAGTCATGCATTTGCTTCTCTACAGTGCGTTAGTAATTCAACCCTTCTTGTTAGGCCTGGAAAAAGGATAGGCCTTAGTCACAGCTAAGTTAACTCTACAAATCAATATAAAACATAGGTTATACATTTCAATATGACATATTACTACATTATTCTTTATATTTTCATTAATTCACACATCTTTAATTTGTTTTAGCATAACTTCGTTTAAATGGCTGCCACTCCCCGTGGTCACAATTTCAAACGTGCACTTTATTTTCTCCACAATTAATTTTTCGACGAACTTTTCCTTAATCAAAACACATGAACATCATTAATAATCTTCTAATTAGCATATTTGCTTCAGCAAGCTAATGAGAGGAACCTTTCTTATGAATTTAGAGTATATAGTCTATGCTCATGTTATATGTTCTCCTACAAATTCTGACAAATCATGGCTAAGTCTAGAACGACGTTACTCAAAGTACGGCCCACGAGACGCACAACAAACGTACTGAGCCTTGAAATGAGCAAAGCGCCCACTTGGCTGTAGCATTTATTTTGCTTAGCATGGAGGATCAGAGGGAAATAATTGATGTTCCCGGAGGGAGGGATGAGTTCGGTGCGCGCGGAACTGCAGGGGGTTTCGATGTTCGAGCCGTCAGTCCATCAGGGTGACAGGAGCAAGCAGTCTATCCGCGCCAGATATAACTAATTGCTAAATCTAGCCCCTCTAAGCCCCGCCCCGTCACTTCAGTGTGGCCCTCGGCCGAAAACCATACTGCAATTTTGGCCCCGAGAAAAAGTTTGTGAGTACCCATGGTCTAGAATAATTTTGTTTTTCTTACCAACAAGAGTTAAGAAAGGTTAAACAATTTTTTTGACTTTGGCCCTCATTACAACCTTGGCGGTAAATCCCGCTTACCACCGCGCTGACGGCCGTCAAGATACCGTGGCGGAAATCCGCTACAGGTATTACGACCCACATCTCGTAATCCGCCACAATACAGGCACCCACACAAGTCCGCCACACCAAAGGTCAGTGATAAACTGGCGATAGCAAAACCTACACCGTCATGCCAACAGGAATACACCCACAATATCACGACCCACATATCAACGCAGCGGTCATTCAACCGCGGTAATCCATTGGCGGTACACACCACAGCGCTCAAAATACACACACATTTACAATACACAACCACATTGGACAATTTAAAACACACACACCTGATTCACATACACACACCAGACTCACACCACTATAAAACACACACCCACATTACCCACAATGCCATACAACAAATTTTTTGGAAGAAGCAGAGAGAGAGAGAATAGCAAACACAACGCCAGCATCCAGAGGCACACAACACCATCAATTATGCAACATCCACGCACCTCAAAGAACACACACCAACACAACACATCACACAGCACAACAAACATCACCTCACACATCACCCACACCACATTCTGGCACCTCAAAGACACCCCAGGTTTTCTGAGAAGGAGCTCAGGGTCATAGTGTAGGAAATCATCTGGGTAGAGCCACAGCTATTCGGATCACAGGTGCAGCAGACATCCATTGCAAGGAAGATGGAGCTATGGTGGAGAATTGTCGACAGGGTCAACGCAGTGGGACAGCATCCAAGAACACAAGATGACATCAGGAAGAGGTGGAACAACCTACGGGGGAAGGTGCGTTCCGTGGTATCTAGACACCAGGTAGCAGTACAGAGGACTGGGGGTGGACCCCCACCTCCTCCCCCACAACTAACAACATGGGAGGAGCAAGTCTTGGAGATCATGCATCCTGAGGGCCTCGCAGGAGTAGCAGGAGGACTGGACTCTGGTAAGTCAAATCTTTACTACTATATCCCCCACCCTACCTGCATGCTATCACGAACTCCTAGGCCAACCCTCACACCCATCACCCCAACATCCCACAGATACCCCACTATCACAATCCACACATCCCAAAACCAAGCCCTGCATGCTACAGCAATGCATGGACACCCATCACCAAAGCATGTCCAGTACAAATACTCACGAGGCCCTAAAATCATCAATCACACAAGGGCAAAGACAATAAGCCAAGCACAGGAGTAGAGTGTAACTCACACATTGCACAAGATGGCACACGCAGATACAATAACTATGCATTTACACCCCAACAGGACCCCTTCCCAACGTTACCAGACAGGAGGTGCCAGACATATCCTGTCCCCCCACAGAAGAGGCCCACAGTGATGACAGCAGCTCTGCACGCCTGGATCAAGATGACCAGCCTGGCCCATCAGGGACCTCTGGACAGGCGGTTCCTCTGTCACTGTCACAAACCACCCCTGAACCTCCTCCTTCAGGAAACACTACCACAGCACCCACCCAGCAGGCCCATCCCCCTGTACCCAGGACACAACCATCCAGGACACATGTCCACCACTACAGGGACCCCAGGCAAACCCACTAACCCAAGACAATCAGGGACCTGGGGTCAGTGGCAGTGGGCACACGGTTCAGGGGACAGAGGTGCAGGATAACAGGGAAGCAGGGAGGACTGCTGTGCAACAGGGGGAGGACAGACCCAGGGAACCCACTCTCCACAAGGCACTCTACAACATCATGGGAGCATACTACCATTCCCAGGCGACCATGGGCACGGTACAGGCCAAGTTTCAGGAGACCCAGTGGCTGCAGGAGGAACAGTACCTGGGGATCAGGGAGGACTTGAAGTCCATTAACACCACCCTGGTCACCATTGCAGGGGTGCTGGCAGACATGGCCAACACCATGAGGTACACAGTGGCACACCAATGGGCCCCTGACACTAGCCTGAACGATGAACAGCCCTCCACCTCCGCCGGCGCTAGTAGACAGGAGGTCCCGCCACTGGACCAACAGGCCACCAGCACCCCACCCCCTGCAGAAGTAGAACCAGCCCGCAAACGGTCCCTGAGATCCAGGAACAAGACAGATAACATTGCCAAGACCCCCACCAGGAAATAAGGCTTTCCTGATTGTAACCCTTCTGTCCCACTATGTCACCCTGGCAACCTTGAACTGCCATTACTCCACTTCCTATGCCCCCTTGAACGATGCACCTGTGATACCAATAGACTGGACTCCACCATTGACATTCCTCCACTATCACCCCAGCTCATTGCACAGCCCCCTCCACTTATTAGCACAGAAATAAACACCCTTGAATCACAAATCAATCGAGTCAGTCTGTACTTTCACAAATATGTTATTGCAACCTCTCAGAAAAATAGCAATGTCAATGTTCATTTTCACATACCAATGTTCAACAGTTGTTGGGCAGCAGTAAACATAGCAGAAGGCAGAAAGTGGTACCCAGATCTGTGAAATGGAAAGCCAAAGTGAACTGTCAGGGTCTATACACAGAGGTAAAAAGGCAGAATCATACAATGTGCTACTGTAGTCTGATATGAGAGGAGCAATGCCAATCTCTTACCTGTGTCTCACTGGAAGTATTGCATGATGATGTTGTTTCGGTTGTCTATATCTTCTTCTTCTGCCTCCTCTTCTTCACTGTCCACAGGCTCCACAGCTGCCACAAGACCAACAGCAGGCCCATCCTCCTGCAGAAAAGGCACCTGGTGTCACAAAGCCAGGTTGTGCAACATACAGCATGCTATGATGATCTGGCACACCTTCTTGGGTGAGTAGTATAGGGTGCCACCTGTCAGATGGAGGCACCGGAACCTGGCCTCCAGGAGGCCGAAAGTCCACTCTATTATCCTCCTAGTTCGCCCATGTGCCTCATTGTAGCATTCCTCTGCCTTTGTCCTGGGATTCCTCACTGGGGTCAGTAGCCATGACAGGTTGGGGTAACCAGAGTCACCTGCAAATATCGAGGGACAACTGGTAGACACACACCAACCCTTAGGGACTCTCCCATACCCAGACACCTATTTAAACTGTGTGGGGAACTTGGGCTCACCTATTAGCCACAAACGGTGCCTCTGAAGTTGCCTCGTCACATAAGGGATGCTGCTATTCCTCAAAATGTAAGCGTCATGCACTGAGCCAGGATACTTGGCATTCACATGGGAGATGTACAGGTCTGCCAAACACACCATCTGCACATTCATGGAATGGCAGCTTTTGCAGTTTCTGTACACCTGTTCATTCCTGCATGGGGGGACAAGTGCCACATGTGTACCATCAATGGCACCAATGAAGTTGGGGATATGTCCCAGGACATAGAAGTCACCTTTCACTGTGGACAAATCCTCCACCTGAGGGAAAACCATGTAGCTGTGCATGTGTTTCAGCAAGGCAGACAACAGTCTGGACAACATGATTTGTTTGAAAGGACCCACTGGCCAGGAAATGGAGTACTGACAGGACCTGCACTAGAGGGGGGATTCCTGTGGGATGGCGGATAGCTGACATCAAGTATGGCTCCAACTGGGCACACAGTTCATGGATTGTGGCAAGATCAAGTCTGTAGGTGTTAGACCTGACAGCCTTAGGGTGGTCACCCCTAACTTTTTGCCTGCCTCCTTCCACTTTTTAGACACTGTTTTTGCTGGTTTTTAGACTCTGTGCACTTTATCACTGCTAACCAGTGCTGAAGTGCATATGCTCCCTCCCTTTAAACATGGTAACATGAGATCATACCCAATTGGACTATTTAATTTACTTATAAGTCCCTAGTAAAGTGCACTATAGGTGCCCAGGGCCTGTAGATTAAATGCTACTAGTGGGCTGCAGCACTGATTGTGCCACCCACTTTAGTTGCCCCTTAACCTTGTCTCCGGCCTGCCATTGCAAGGCCTGTGTGTGCAGTTTCACTGCCAATTTGACGTGGCATTTAAAAGTACTTGCCAAGTCTAAAACTCCCCTTTTTCTACATATACGACACCCCTAAGATATGCCCTAGGTAACCCATAGGGCAGGGTGCTGTGTAGG
This sequence comes from Pleurodeles waltl, assembly GCF_031143425.1. Lineage (NCBI taxonomy): Eukaryota > Metazoa > Chordata > Amphibia > Caudata > Salamandridae > Pleurodeles > Pleurodeles waltl. The sequence goes on along the minus strand of NC_090438.1, from coordinate 707,646,841 downwards.
CAAAAGGCAGGACATGTACCTGTGTAGTTTACATGTCCTGGTAGTGTAAAACTCCTAAATTCATTTTTACACTGCTATGAGGCCTGCTCCCTTCATAGGCTAACATTGGGACTGCCCTCATACAGTGTTTGAGTGGTAGCTGCTGATCTGAAAGGGGTAGGAAGGTCATATTTAGCATGGCCAGAATGGTAATAGAAAATCCTGCTGACTGGTGAAGTTGGATTTAATATTAGTATTTTAGAAATGCCACTTTTAGAAAGTGAGCATTTCTCTGCACTTAAATGTGCCTTACAATCCACGTCTGACTGGGTTTAGTTTACAGTTCCTTGTGCATTCACTCAGACACACCCCAAACACAGGATACTCAGCCTCACTTGCATACATCTGCATTTTGAATGGGTCTTCCTGGGCTGGGAGGGTGGAGGGCCTGACACTTTCAGTAGCCTGCCCTCACACAAAGGACTGCCACACCCCCTACTGGGACCCTGGCAGACAGGATTGAACTGAAAGGGGAACTTGTGTACTTCTGAGCCACTCTTTGTAGTCTCCCCCACTTCAAAGGCACTTTTGGGTATAAAAACAGGGCCCCTGCCCTACCAAGACAGACACTTCCTGGAGAAGAAACCTGAACCAGAACCTGCATCCTGCCAAGAAAAACTGCCTGGCTGCCCAAAGGACTCACCTGACTGCTTTCTGTAATGGACTGCTGCCTTGCTGTTGCCCTGCTGTCTTGCTGCTCTCTCGCTGTGCTGCAGAAGTGCTCTCCAAGGGCTTGGATTGAGCTTGCCTCCTGTTCCCTGAAGTCTCAGGACCAGAAAAGACTTCATCTCTGCAAGAAATTCCTTGTGCGCTGAAAAACGACGCACAGCCTGTGAAAAACGACGCACAGCCTGCACCGCCGTGAAAAATCACCGCACGCAGAATCCGGAACAACGCGGCCCGACTCTGCAACAGGAAGATCGATGCAGTGCCTGCGACGCGACCGGAACTTCGACGCACGGCCCTCTGGATCGATGCACAACCGACCCAGAACGACGCAGCCCGACTTCCAGAGAGGAATCGATGCCGCGCCTGCCGTGCGGGAGAAATTTCCATGCATCGCCCACTGGAATCGACGCAGGGCTTGTGACTTTGACGCAAGCCCAGGATTTTCCACGCATCGACCCCGGGGCATCCGAAAACCCAGCAACCCGAAGAGGATCTGAGTCCGCGCGCCGTAAAACGACGCACAGCTTCTCTGCGTGGAAAATATCAACGCAAGTCCGTGTGCGAAGGGGCGAAACCGATGCACACCTACCTGTTTTCCACGCATCTCCTCCTCTGCAGCCCCTTGCGAGGATTCTTCAACGCAAACCAGGGTTTTGGCCCTGCAAGAGACACTTGTTTCTAGAAGACTTTGACACTTTATATTGCTTTTGCAGTAAAATTACAATGCTAAAGACATTTTATATTACTTTTCCAGTAATATTTCAACGTATACTTATTGCATTCTAATCATTTTTGACTAACAATTATTCAGATAAAGATTCTATATTTTTACAAACACTGTGTGGTGTGTTTTTGGTAGTACTATATGGTGTTATTGTATGATTTATTGCAGAGATACTTTACACATTGCCTTCTAAATTAAGCCTGACTGCTCAGTGCCAAGCTACCAGAGGGTGGGCACAGGATAATTTGGATTGTGTGTGATTTACCCTGACTAGAGTGAGGGTCCTTGCTTGGACAGGGGGTAATCTGACTGCCAACCAAAGACCCCATTTCTAACAGTAGGTGATGATGATGTGTCTGTCTTCCATTGTTGACAGATCCACCAGGGGTCTGTATACCGGAGGATGACGCCATCTCATCATCTGCCCCAGCGGACGTGCCCTATGGAGGAGAAGGGTGAGCAGAGGGTCATACACCACATGGGTTTCACAAGGGTGTTTTGAAAAATTGTGATGTAATAGGTGTGTGGCGCTGTCTGTCCATATTCCTGCACAAAAGTGATGTGACGCAGTTAGTTGCCCTGTCACGGGCCCCCTGAAATGGCGGCTGCCTGACCTGTAAGGAGGGATAAGGGGAAATGAGGTAACTGCGCTGGCGTTGTGCAGTGTCGCGGTAGGCGGGCGAAGACCGCAGCACAATTCAGCATTCGTTATCATTGGCCCCTATGGGTTCCAGGAGCCAATGACAATGTACGCCGGCGGTGACGGTACGCACCAGTGGGACAGAAGGCGAGGGGAGCTCCATGACGGGGGCAGGAGGAGACACCAGCGACAGCGACTCCTCCTCTGATGGGAGCTCCCTTGCGGTGGAGGGCACCTCTGTGCCCACCGCATCAACAGGTACAGCCGCCACCACCTACCAGCACCGCCCTCCCAGCACCCCCTCAGTATGTTTCCCGTGTCCGCTCACCCAGGAGGGTGGGCATCTCCTTCACCCCAGGCACCTCAGGCCCTGCCCCAGTCAGCCCTGCTGCCCTCAGTCAGGAGGCTATTGACCCCCTGAGATCCCTCACTGTTTGGCAATCAACCATTCTGAATGCCATCCAGGGTGTCGGGAGGCATTTGCAGCAAACAAATGCCTACCTGGAGGGCATTCATTCTGGCGTGGCAGCCCAACAGGAAGCATTTCAGGTTCTGGCCTCAGCACTGATGGCAGCCATTGTCCCTGTGTCCAGCCTCCCCCCTCCAACTTCCACTACCCAGACCCAATCCCCTCTACCTCAGCCTATCCCAAGCACACCATCAGACCAGCATGCACACTCATCAACACACAAGAGTGGACATGGCAAACATACCACAGGCACTCACACAAGCACCATCCCCATGTAGCGACACCAACATCCACTGCCTCCACTGTGTCCCCCTCCTCCACGTCCTCCTCCTCCTCCCTCTCAGTCTCATCTTCACTCACACCTGCATGCACTACATCCTCAGCCACTACCTCCATCACCACACACCACTTACGTGGAATCACCACCCCCACTACCATTCACATGTCCCCTGTGTCCTCTCCCAGTGTGTCTGAAAGCCCTCCTCCCAAACTATACAAACACAGGCATACACCCACTCAACACCCATCCACCTCACAACAGCCTCCAGCCCATGCACCCTCACCCAAACTCAGCAGACATACACCTCCTACAACCACTACCTCTTCCTCCACTCCCAAACCCCCTCCAACTTCTCGTCCAAGTGTGTCTAAAAACTTTTCCTCGCTAACATTGACCTCTTCTCTTCACCTCCTTCCATCCTTCCCCTAGGGCCAGGATGTCCAGATCCCAGCCCAGCACCTCAGCCAAGAAATCCTCGAGCACTGTGGTCCCTGCAAGTACAGTAACATCGTGGGCGGCACCCATCAGGGCTGCCAGTGTGCCACCTAGTGAAGCCAAGGATCACCCTATTCCGCCACCTTCCAAAGTGAAGAATGGGACCACATGCTGTAGGAAAAAGCCGCACCAACCACCCAGCAAAGCCTCCTCCAAGACAAAAGAGGACAGTGCCAAGTTCCCAGCAGCGACTTCCAAGGTGGGGAGGGGACACAAGGCTAAAGGGAAGTCATCTCAGGGCACGGAGACTCCGGGTGAGGGACTGGTGTCACCCGTTCTGCAAGACAGAACAGCAACCTGTATGGCGGTGGGCACCGCCACCTGCACCACCTGTACGTCTGCTGCCTCTGCTCCAGTCCCCAGCATCATCCCCAGTGGGCAGCCGTCCGAGGCTGCAGGAGACGTCCTGCAGTCTCCCTCCACAGGTGCTGACACATGCACCACCAGCAGCATCTCCGCCACAGACACCGCCGCCACCACCTGCCCCGCGACGTGCTCAGACAGTGCCACCACAGCTGACATGAACATCATCCCAAGTGGGCAGTCGTCCGAGGCTGCAGGAGACGTCCTGGACCCTGCACAAGCTACATGAGGCACCACAACCAGCACTGGCAGTGCCAGCAGTTGCCAGACAAAGTGTGTCTCTGCCTCCATCGAGTATCATGCTACCTGTTCCCAGAAAATCTCATGGCTCTGACACCCAGGTGAGGGAATGGGAACTGCCACACACCATGTGCAGTACTCTGGGCACCAAGCCCCCTCCAGAACCAGTGGAGAAAAGCATCCACTACCACAGTCCTTGGCAGGATGAAGCACTTTGGGCACCAAGCCCCTCCGGAACCAGTGGAGAAAAGCATCCACTGCCCCGGTCCTTGGCAGGATGAAGCAATCTGGGCACAAAACCCCCTCCAGAACCAGTGAAGAAAAGCATCCACTAGAGAGACTGTGGCCTTGCACTCCCCAGGACCAATCAGTGGGAAAACCACCCACTTGAGAGACTTGAGAGACTGTGGCTTTGCACTCCCCAGGACCAAGCAGTGGGCATGGAGCCCCCTTGTAGAGCAGTGGCGTCATCCCATCATCCATCTGAGGTGCCCCCTCCCCTTCACCCTGTGGTGCCTGTTTTTTTTCGACCTGATGCCCCAGCAGTGTTCTCTCTGTTTTGAGGCAGGTATAATGTGTGGGCTTCACCCATGCATTTTGGGACCACTGGTCCATGGACAATGAATGAAACACTATCCGGACTTATGTAGTTGCTGTACATATTTGTATATTTTGCTCTTTTACAGACCTGTTGCCCTATCTGGATTTTCAATGATTACACTCGTTACAATCATTTCATTTGGTCCTTGCGTTCTTCCAGAGGGTTACGGGTGTATATGTAATGTTGATGCATGTATTTGTGTGTATGGTGTTGGGTGTGAGGGGGTGTGGGGTTGTTGCGTGTTGCCTGTGTGTGTCACTCTCTTTTTCCTCTCCCCTCCCCTGTGTGCTAGGTGCAGTACTCACTGTGGTAGCCACCGCCGTCTTTGATGTTCCTGGTAGAAGAGGAGGTAAACCAACATTTGTAACACCTTTAGTTCGGGCTCCATGGCGTCCTGGTTCCTCGCTGAGTGTCGAGAGGTGAGTGGTTTCCGTTTCAAGTACTGTTTCCACCGGGCTTTTGATGGTGTTGGTACCGCCCCAGAATAGCTGGTGGATTGGTGCCTTGTAATACAGTGGGCGGTACATTGTCTTCTGCCTGTCTGTTGGCAGTTACCACCGTGGTGTTTGTTTCTACCGCCGTGGCGGTCGGTGTGTTAGACTGGCTGTCTGTGTTGGCGGTTTCCACCATGGTCGTGATTCTATTTTTTTACCGCTGGCCTGTTGGTGGTATTACCGCCGCTTAAACACCGATCACCAGGATTGTAATGAGGACCTTTATGTTGGATGAAATTTAAGCTGAGAAATATTTACATTGCATCGTGCTTATTGATTTGCGAAATTTCAGTAAGGCTGATTTATAAATAGATTTTGCATCAGCATTATATCATATTTCTCTCCAGTGTTTTACAAAAACTTTTTTCCTCCTTCAAGGAATCCGAAAGATAAGGAAGCAGTCAATTTAGAGCTTTTTGAAAGATTGTTTTGAGGGGGGCAATAAGATCTAATGCATCAGTTAGCCAATTATTACAATTTGCTGTGTCAACATCAGGGGAACTCATTAGGAATAAAAGAAGTAGACCGAAGGCAGTCTTAGAAAAGAGGTTCAGATATGTTATGCCATAATCTTGAAGATCTTTGTAAAGTTTCATAAGGCCCATGCTTCATATTAACTTTGAAAGAAAAAGGCAGCAGGAAGGGAACAGACCAACTCATTTTAAAAGAGGGGCTAATTTGAAGATTAAGAGATTCTGTATGGCCAGACACAAGTTGTGGATGATTAGCACCATCAGGAGCTACTTTGAACTGATTAGCTGCCTTACAATTTAGGGTCGTCCATAGGTAAATTAAGATCACCCAAAATAGTGAAATTAGCATAGTGGAGGGATAGTTGAGAACCAAGTCAATGAGCTTTTGCCTAGAGTCATTGTGGCAATCTGGAGGCTAATAGAGAGAAAGATGGTGCCATTTTAATACTAAAGGCAAATCTTACAATGTCCCACACTCCAGTAATTTTAGTCATAGAACAGGAGAAAGTGGACAGAGAATATCACAGCAATCCCACCTCCTGCTTTGCCATCTCAGTTTAACTGCTGAATTAAACAAACGGGTGTGGGGCGGGAAGTAGATGTTTCTTTAAGCCATGTGTTTCTGTGAGAAACAAGGTCCATTTGTTACATTATTCCATGTATTTCTGTGAGAATCCAGGGCCATTGTCTTCATTATTTCCCTTGTAACCTTAACATCAGAGGGGCCAGTAAGGATAATCTTACAAGCTGAATAAGAAGATATATTGCTAACACGCTTTTGTAAATTAAATTTAACATTAGGTTTGCAAGTCTTAGGTTTTAGTGAGAGCAATATTTCCTTGCGAATATGAGATTGTAATTGTCTTGCCCAACAAAACCAGCAACGTGGCTGGTGCTGGTCATTATCTGGGTGCGGAATGATGCAAAGGCACCCACAGCATGGCCTCCTTCTTATGGGCAAATTAAGTAAAGCGCCAGTTTTCTCCAAGCAACTGAAGTATGTCTCAATAGGATGGTGCCTCTAAGGTGAAATAGCCTGACTAGTAAAAATGGCTGCTTAACTCCCACTGAGCCAAAAAAGGGTCCTAGGGAGAGCAAACTAGTAGGTTGTCAACTATAAGTTAAACAATCACATCAAAACCGTTGAAAAGATCACTACAAGAATTGTCTATTTTGTGCAAAAACATGAATTATCTTAAAATCCCCTAAAAAGACCAACTGCTTCTTAGTGGTTTCTTCTACTAGATAAAGACGGCTAAATAAACAGTTGTTGCCACTAAAAAATTACAGACCCCCCACATAAACAACCAGTAGTAAAGTTTAGAAAGGCAGTGAGTAAAACAATAGTACTCAACGAACTTAACTATAACTAAAACTGTAAATATATATTCCCATTCTAAAGAGTCAAAAGCCTTTGTCACCTCCAAAAAGGCAGCCGCAGTGACCAAGCCCGGCTCAAGACCATGTAGAAGGGCAAAGAGAGTACAAAGATTATGTGCAGTCAATCTACCTGGGAAAACCCAGTCTGGTCAGGGAGTAACTGGTCAGGAAGGAGGAGAAACAGGTGTTTAGCAATGATTTTAGCAAGGATTTGTCTAGGCTTCACTGGTTTTAACAAACTCATTATACTCTGTCTTCCTCATAAATGGCAAGGTGGTGGGGGAATATTGGCAAACCTTTAATAATAATCATCAGGAAGCCCACCAGATCCAGTGTTCTTTTAAGAGGAGAGCCCACCTGTCACATCCCTTATTACATCAAGCAAAAGCAATTCTCTCAGTGCATCATTTAACTAAGCTAACACCGTATCTTCCAAATAGTCAGCAATCTGAATGGATAAACGTGACCCATATAGTGCCACAGAAATCAGCAAAATAAACTGAAAATATGACTAAGATTTGAGTTGTATCTAGGTGGAGTGTACCCATAGGTCATACATCACTGGTGTATTTTATCTGCTAAGGCACCTCCCCAATTTATATGCTCGAGCTCACACATATTTCCAGCAGTGCTTATGTTCTCTGTAGCCAATCTCTGAATATTCAGATAGCTCATTGTGAATCTGATCTAATGTAGAAATGAATCTACCATTTATTCATTTTATTTTATTTATAACTGTTATAGAGTGCAGTGTCTCCATTCAGGTAACCTGGCGCTGAGAGCCTCTATTTGGGCAGAGCACCTGCTATTTTAAGAACCAAGTGGTGCGAAACAGGGTAAATGGGGGGGAAAGCCAGGTTTTCAAGGCTTTACCAAAATGCAGTTGTTCAGATGAAGAGCTAAGGGATGCTGGCAACTTTTTCCATAGCTGGGTCCCCCTTACCATAAATGCTTGTCCACCCTGTCTAATCTTTCGAAATTTGTTACGCAGATGAAGTTCACCGATGCAGAACAAAGGCATTTCCCTGGGGTGTATCTTTTTAGTCTGTGTTGCCAGGGCACTGGGCCCTAGCCCGTGAAGACTATGCACAGAGATTTGAAGGCTAGCCTCTGTTTCAGTGGTAGCCAGTGAAGTTCCTTCATTGCATTAAATGCAGATGATCTTCAAGGTCTGTTTAGTGCCAGTTGTAATCTGTTTAACAGATAATCTGCTGCTCCTAGCAGTAGAGTGTTACAGTAGTCTAACCTGCTTAATATGATGCTTCACACAATCAGGGGTGGAGCATGGCCTAACAATAGAGGTAGAAGCTTCCTTGGACCACTAATGAGTGTAAAGCAAGTGCCAGCAACTTTGTTGACATGGCTCTCCAAAGACAGTTTGTTAATCAAATGTAACATCCAGATTGCGGATCATGCCTGATTGTTTCAGTTTTTCACCAGTCGATAGGAACAAGAAATGTGAGGAGAGTGTCATGGGGATTTTGATCCCTGAACAGCACAGAAACTCAGTTTTGTCCTCTTTAAATTTTAGGGAGTTTGTGTCCAGCCAAATGATGATGTCATTCATCCACTTGTGGAAAGCATCCACAGCATCCGGCTAGTTGCTTTCGATGTACAGAATGAACTACATGTCATCAGCGTAGCTGACCAGCCCAATATAGTGGGTTTTAATAAGAGTTATTAGTAGTCTCATAGAAATACTGAAAAGGATTGGGCTGAGTGCTGAACCTTGTGGAACTCCATGTTGGACAGTCTTAAAGTCAGAGCTTTAGGGGGTAGGGCAACCGCCTGTCAAGTCTCTGATAGATAGGAACACATCCACTTAAATATGGTACCAAAAGCTCCAATTGAAGTTAATCTAGTCTGGAGAGTTTTGTGGTTAACCGTGTCAAAGACGACAGACAGATCGAGCAGTATCAAACCAGTCGACTGTCCATCTTTAAATGGAATTCAAACATACTCAAGAGACTGTCAGAAGAATAAGAAGTTACGGGTGTCTCAATATTAAGTAGTGGAGGTGCACGTTTTGAAAAGTGCTGATGTAACTATTACGGTACTTCCATCAGGATGTGTATCACCCAAACCGGGATCCATCTGCAGGGCAATGCCTCCAATGTCCTCAAGGATCTTATTGAACTTCTTCTCAAAGAAGTCAGCAAGAGTATCACAAAGTGCTTGCAAAGAGATTATTTTCTGTTTCATACACTCAGGATTAGATCATTCACGCATAATGTCAAATACATGTTTAGCGCTGTTTGGAGCAGTAAGAATGGAGTTGGCGTGTTAGCTGTTGTTTTGCCGACTTCTGACTTACTTTCATAGACTATAGAGTTTTTGAGTTGCATTTTGTCCTCTTCTATATAGGAACTTTTCTAGTTATTTGCAGGCTTGTTTTAAAGTATTTACTGATGCACTATTACAAGGGACATAGGCCCTCATTACAACCCTAGCGGTCGGTGTTAAAGCGGCGGTAATACCGCCAACAGGCCGGCGGAAAGAAAATGGAATTATGACCACGGCGGAAACCGCCAACATAGACAGCCACTTTAACACTCTGACCGCCACGGCGGTAGAAACAAACAGCTTGGCGGTAACTGCCAACAGACAGTCGGAAGACAATTTACTGCCCACCCTATCACAACACAGCAATCCGCCACCTTTTCCGGGGTGGAACCAACGCAAATAAAAACATGGCGGAAGCAGTACACAGAAGGGGAAATCACTCACCTCTCCACACCCCAAGAGGAACCAGGACGCCATGGAGCCAGAACTGCAGATCCTGCCGGCGATGGTCTTCCTGCTCCTCTATCAGGAGCTCCAATGACGGCGGCAACGACCACGGTGAGTACTGCACCTACAGCACAGAGGAGGGGGGGAGGGAAAAGAGAGTGACACACACACGCAACACACCCACCCCACCCTCACCCACAACACCATACACACAAATACATGCTGCAACATTACATATAGACCCCCCACCCCCCTTAAATAACACAAGGACAAAAGGAATTGAATTGAACAATTGTAATCAATAAAAATGCAGTAGTAAAAACTCAAAATACAGTATATACAATTATGTACCAATACACATGGAGAGAGGAAGAGGGAGGAGGGGGGATAAATATGGAGGAACACTACGTACTTAGCTCCCTATAATTCAAAATACACACGGAAGTACGGGGTTCTCTAAAAGAGGACGTCGCGGATATTAGCGTAGCCCTGGGTTGTATGTATTCCTATTTGGAAGGGTAAAGTCAGTGGGATGTCATTTGGAAATTGCCGAGTGCATATTCGGAGAGGAACAACGGGGGTGGGAAAAAAGGGGATTTCCTTTTACGGACTAGGTGGTCTCACACACTATATAGTGTCATGCTTCATCATTTGACCACCTAGACCCACCCAGGTAGGACAGTGCCACCTGGGCGGACTCAACCTCACTGTTAAAGGAACAGGAGGGAGTGCGTAAATAAACTTGTTTCTGGAAAGATCGGGATCAAGCTAATCTACTGAAAAGACTAAAAACACCTAAGCAGACACCTATGAAGAGCAACAAATTTAATGGTGGTGTCTGACTGGTGTAGTTAAAAAGGGGGGTTGGGACACCTCTGTGAGGACAAGGACTCACAGGGTCACCTAACTAATTACTAGCCAACATGTTTCTGCCCTCAGGAGTGAGCCAATGAAGGTCTCGGGGCATTCGTCAGGGCCTAGGATCCCTACGTCTCACGTTGGAGGAAAATACTCTATGGGGAAATCAAAGAGTGAAAAAATGGAAATTGAATGATCTACCTTACCCAAGGAGTTACCTTGAGGCGGCCTATGGGGGAAAAAAACAATAATTAGCACACTGGTGGCACACAGCACTGCAAAACCAACCAATTACACACGTGTCAAGGGGATGCATTCATGCACGAAACACATATGTTCAAAAAGGTAAAATACATGCGTGGAGTGACTGAGTGGGTATATCTACACAAGTGGACAGTCCTATCACTGCAGGGAATTATAGTTCTTACCCTTTTCTTAGAGGCTATTAGCCTCTGGTATCCAGGAGGGGGAGTGTCCCCTTATAGTCACACACTAAGGGAAAGAGATGAACATACAGACGAAGTGAGGAGAGGAACAGAAGTAGGCAGAATAGATACAGAGGGAGCATTAGGGGGGGAGCAAGTTCCCACTATTGCTGGTAGGAAAATTACTGGTTAAGAGAAACCGAAGTGGCTATAGACAATAAACATGAAAAGTAAGATTAAAAGCAATAAGGGCTTATCTGTGCTGCCTGTGATCCGGTATGCCACTCACTACATCAAAGGGGACGCTCGCCGTGCGCCTATTTCGTCCTCTCCTTGGACCGCTTGAGACAAGTGGCTGAGGGAGAACGGTCTATTTATGGCTGTAAGATATTCCAGGTGCGCCCTGTTAGCGCGTTAATTGGAGTTCAATTGAAGTTAATCACCGCCGCGGGCCACGTTGCGTTGCTAGCCTCGATATGATTGCCGTAATGGCGGGCGCACCGGCAAAGCCGGGGCGCCGGCATGAATGTGATCGAGTGCTGGGACGGGCCTCTTAACGTTGATGGCCTCGATGTGCGTCACCGCACCCGCGGGCGCCCCAGCTAAGCCGGGGCGCCGGCATGAATGCGAGCGAGTGCAAGGGTGGAGCCCGAGCCGGAAGATTCCTGCCCGAGCGCCACCAGCGGAAGCCTCGCGTTTCCAGTGGTCGCTGGGAAATGTAGTTCCCAGCGGTCCCGTGGCCAAAAGGGCCACGAAAGAAAAAAAGAAAAAAGAAGAAGGAAAGGATGAAGAAAAGGAAGGAGGGGGGGGGGGAAAGGAAAAAAAGGGGGGGGGAAAGGAAGAAAGGGAGGAGGGAGAAGAGGGAACAAAACGGACAGGGGGGGGAAAGGTAGTGAGGGGGATAGAAACAAAGAAGGGGGTAAGAGAACAGAGTGGTCCCGGGGCAAAGTCCTGTAAAGAATCAGGGTAGGGGGTGGGGACAGTACAAAGGGGAGGGGGGGGGAAAAGAAAAAGATAGAGCAGAAGCGAACGGAAGGGAGGACTCATAAATTAGTAAGAGAAATCATTTATTGAGTGTGAACCAGGGGATCTCATCATTAAGACCATTGGTGTCCGTGTGTAATCTCCAGACCCAACGTTGTTCGGTCTGGAGCAATCTCTGTGTCATATTGGAGGACGATGGAGGTAGTTGCTCAATTACCGTCCAGTTTAAGTCATCTGCCGAATGTTTTTCCAGAAGGAAGTGGTTAGTCAATTTAGTAGCCTCTCGTTTACAACGGATCGTACTCCTATGTTCGCAGATTCTTGTGGCGACCTTTCTAGATGTCATTCCCACGTATTTAAGGTTACAGGGGCATCTAATCAAATATATCACGTTTTTGCTGTTACAGTTGGTTAGGGATCTTTGAGCCCATGGAGTCTTAAGGTCTAGGTCTATTGTGGTTGATTTTTTAGTGAAACAGCAGACACTGCAGTTACCACATGGGTAGTGTCCTCTTGGTGGTGGGAGGCCCCATAGTGTGGTTTGTGTCGTTAGGGAATTGTTTTTTTCTTTGGGTCTTGTGTGGACAACCATGTCCCGTATGTTTGTGGCTCTTTTGAACGCATGTAGTGGCTGCTGAAAAGGTAAACCCCCAGATATAAGGATTTTCCACTCATCATTGATGATTTTCTGAATCTTATTGGATAGTGGGTTAAAGGTAGTCACACACACAATTTGTTCAGTGTCAGACGTCCTAGTGCGTGGTTGTAGTAGTTGATCCCTATTATTATTCCCCGCTCTTTTGTATGCTCTCTTCACAAGATGTGTGGGATAATCCTTGGTTTGCAGCTTACTAACCAATTTCTCAGCGTGTTTGCGGTAGTCTGTGAGGGTGGAACAATTCCGTCGCAGACGTAAGAATTGACCAACAGGGAGATTCTCCCTCAGGGACCTTGGGTGGAAGCTTTGGAATTGGAGCAGGTTATTTCGATCTGTGGGTTTATAATAGACCTCTGTGGCTAGAGCCCCATTGCTTTCATAGATTGATAGATCAAGAAATGCTAGTTGATTTTCACCTATGGTCATGGTGAAGTTCAGGAAAGGGTTAGCTGTATTTAACCAATTTACAAAATTCATCGCCTCATCTCTAGTTCCTGTCCAGACCAATAGAATGTCATCTATATATCGTTTCCAGAGTTTTATCTGCTGGAAAAACGGGTTGTCATCGTGGTTGACTACCTGTCTCTCAAAGTGATCAACATAGAGACATGCCAAGCTAGGTGCGAAAGTGCTGCCCATAGATGTACCCTGTATTTGCAAGAAAAAGTTATCCTCAAACTTGAAATAGTTCCTTGTGAGAGCCAAATGTGCCAAGTCAAGTATGAAGTCAGGGGGTGTACGTGACTCTCCTCTATTGGCTTCCAAAAGGTCGCTAATGACCTGCAGAGTGGCCTCCTGGGGAATATTGGTGTACAGGGATTCTACATCCAGGGTGATCAACAGTTCTCTAGTTGTGTCAAAAGCCACAGAGTCTAGTAAGACTAACACATCCGTCGTGTCTTTTAGGTACGTAGGAATTCTTCTGACCAATGGCTGAAGGAAGAAATCCACAAATTGAGACAGGGGTTCTAGAACCGATCCGATCCCGGATACAATAGGTCTCCCTGGTGGGGGAATTTTCCCTTTATGCATTTTTGGGAGAATATAAAAATAGGGAATCCTAGGGTTAGCCTGTATCAGGAAGTCTGCCTCATGTCGAGTAATCCAGTCGTTCTCCATGCCTTTCATCACGAAAAAGGAAATTTCGTCTTGAATATCAGGTGTGGGGTCTCGAGATAAGCGTTTATAATGGTGGGTGTTACCCAACAGACGTTCGCACTCATCTCTATACATTTTAAGTGGAGAAATTACCGTTGCTCCCCCTTTGTCTGCTGGTTTAATGATTATCATGGGGTCAGATGTTAGGCCTTTCAGAGCTGAAAGCTCGGTCGTACTCATATTATGGTATGTTTTTGTGGTGGTCCCAGTAAGTGCGTTGACCTTTAGGGATACTGATTTCTCAAAAGCCAGGACCTCGGGGGGCATCTGTCCCGTGGTTGGGCAGAAAGTGGACTTGGGGCGTAGGCCAGTGTTTTTTTCTGAAGCCTCGTAATGTTTACCCAAAAAGAACGTTTTCAAGCGTATTTTTCGGAACAAACCCGCTAGTTCTGTTCGGGTTTTAAATAAGTCAATTTTGGGCGTGGGCACAAAGTTTAAGCCCTTGTTTAGTGCCTTAGTTTCAATTTCACTCAGAACCCGGTTGCTCAGATTGATAATATTATCTGTTTGATTATCCGTCAGGCTCGTTATAGTGTTTTGCTTGTCCCTGGGAGGGGTTCCTTCCCCAAATGACATCCCACTGACTTTACCCTTCCAAATAGGAATACATACAACCCAGGGCTACGCTATTATACAATTATGTACACCAATTACACAAGTCCGGATAGTGCACCAATCATTGTCTGTGGACCACTGGGCCCTAAATGCATGGGCGAGGCCCACACTAGATACCTGACTGGAAACGGAGAGAACACTGCAGGGGCATCAGACCAAAAATATACAGGCACCTCAGGGGGGGGGGGGGGCACCTCAGCCTGATGAACGCACAACGCCATTGCTCCACGAGGGGGCTCCATGCCCATTGATGTATCCTGGAGAGTGCAAAGCCACAGTCTCTCAAGTCTCTCCAGTGGGTGGGTTGCCCACTGCTTTATCCTGGGGAGTGCAAAGCTACAGTCTCTCAAGTCTCTCCAGTGGGTGGTTTGCTCACTGCTTTATCCTGGGGAGTGCAAAGCCACAGTCTCTCAAGTCTTTTCAGTTGGTGGTTTGCCCACTGCTTTATCCTGGGGAGTGCAAAGCCACAGTCTCTCAAGTCTTTTCAGTGGGTGGTTTGCCCACTGCTTTTTCCTGGGGAGTGCAAAGCCAGTCTCTGAAGTTTCTCAAGTGGGTGGTTTGCCCATTGCTTTATCCTGGGAGTGCAAAGCCACAGTCTCTCAAGTCTCTCAAGTGGGTGGTTTGCCCACTGCTTTATCCTGGGGAGTGCCAAGCCACAATCACTGAAGTGGATAACGGTCTCCAGTGGTTCTGGAGGGGGCTTTGTGCTCAGAGTGCTTCATCCTGCCAAGGACTGAGGAAGCGGATGTATCTCTCCACTGGTTCTGGAGGGGGCTTTGTGCCCAGAGTGCTTCATCTTGCCAAGGACTGAGGTAGTGGATGTCATTCTCCACTGGTTCTGAAGGGGGATTTGTGCCCAGAGTGCTTCAGCCTGCCAAGGACTGAGGTAGTGGATGTATCTCTCCACTGGTTCTGGAGGGGGCGTTGTGCCCAGAGTGCTTCATCCTGCCAAGGACTGAGGTAGTGGATGTCATCCTCCACTGGTTCTGGAGGGGACCTCGTGCCCAGAGTGCTTCATCCTGCCAAGGACAGAGGTAGTGGATGTATCTCTCCACTGGTTCTGGAGGGGGCTTTGTGCCCAGAGTGCTTCATCCTGCCAAGGACGGAGGTAGTGGATGTATCTCTCCACTGGTTCTGGAGGGGGCTTTGTGCCCAGAGTGCTTCATCCTGCCAAGGACTGAGGTAGTGGATGTATCTCTCCACTGGTTCTGGAGGGGGCTTTGTGCCCAGAGTGCTTCATCCTGCCAAGGACTGAGGTAGTGGATGTATCTCTCCACTGGTTCTGGAGGGGGCTTTGTGCCCAGAGTGCTTCATCCTGCCAAGGACTGAGGATGTGGATGTCATTCTCCACTGGTTCTGGAGGGGGACTGGTGCCCAGAGTGCTTTATTCTGCCAAGGACTGAGGTAGTGGATGTATCTTTCCACTGGTTCTGGAGGGGGCTTTGTGCCCAGAGTGCTTCATCCTGCCAAGGACTGAGGTAGTGGATGTATCTCTCCACTGGTTCTGGAGGGGGCTTTGTGCCCAGAGTGCTTCATCCTGGCAAGGACTGAGGTAGTGGATGTCATTCTCCACTGGTTCTGGAGGGGGCCTGGTGCCCAGAGTGCTTCATCCTGCCAAGGACTGAGGTAGTGGATGCCTTTCTCCACTGAAAGTGATGCATCATGGAAGCTGCCCAGGCTCCTGGAACTCACCACCAGCCTCAGACGACTGACCACTGGGTATGGCAGCCATGTCTGCGGTGGTGCCACTGGCTCAGGATGTCGCGGGGCCGCTGGTGGTGCTTGCGGCGGTGTCAGTCGCGGCGGTGCTGGCGGCGGGCTCTGTGACAGCATGGCTGGCAGCGGGCTCTGTGGCAGCGGTGCTGGCGGCGGGATCTGTGGCAGCAGTGCTGGCGGTGGGCTCTGTGGCAGCGGTGCTGGCGGCGGGCTCTGTGGCAGCGGTGCTGGTTGCGCGCTCTGTGGCAGCGGTGTTGGTGGCGGGCTCTGTGGCAGCAGTGCTAGCGGCAGGCTCTGAGGCAGCGGTGCTGGCAGTGGGCTCTGTGGCAGCGGTGCTGGTTGCGGGCTCTGTGGCAGCAGGGCTGGCGGTGGGCTCTGTGTCGGCGGTGCTGGTGGCAGGGTCTGTGACAGCGGTGCTGATGGCGGGGTCTGTGGCGGTGCAGGTGGTGGTGCAGGTGGCGGTGCAAGCGGCGGTTCAAGGGGCGTGCAGGTGGTGGTCTTCTCCGCCATACAGGTTGGCGTCGACGTGGACAGAAGGTGTGACACTGGTCCCTCAGTCGGTGCCACCATGCCCTCTCCTGACCTGCCCTTCAGTTTCTGGCCCTTCCCTGCCTTGGATGGTGGTGCAGCTGTCTTGCCACTATCCCCTTTCGTTTTCCCTGATCCCTTGGTGGCAGGTGTTTTCTGCTTCTCCCTCTGAGATGTGGGCATCTTTGTTAGCTTGGCAGGTGGCGGAATGTCCTTGCCCTCGCTCCGTGGCACACTGGCAGCCCTGATGATTGGCACACTCCAATAGCACGCGGTTGCTGGCACCACTTTGGCTGGGGATGTGGTGGCTGAGGTGCTGGGTTGGGACCTGGAAAGCCTGGCCCTAGGGAACAGACGGGGGAGGTGTAGGGAAGAGGTCAATATTAGCCAGGAAAAGTTTTTTAGACACACTGGGATGGGTAGATGGAGGGGGTTTGTGAGTGGAGGTAGAGATAGTGGTTGTAGGAGGTGTACGTCTGCTGAATTTGTGTGAAGGTGCATGGGCCGGAGGCTGTTGTGAGGTGGATGGCTGTTGGGTGGGTGTGTGCCTGCGTTTGTGTACTTTGGGAGGAGGGCTCACTGACACACTGGGAGAGGACACAGGGGATGTGTGAATGTTAGTGGGAGTGGTGAGTGCACATGAGTGGTGTGTGGTGATGGGCGTGCTGGTGATGGTGGTAGTGGCTGAAGATGTAGTGCATGCAGGTGTGAGTGGAGACAAGACTGGGATGGAGAAGGGAGACATGGAGGAGGGGGACACAGTGGAGGCAGTGGATGTCGGTATGTTTGCATGGGTGTGATGCTTGTGTGAGTGCCTGTGGGATGTGTGGTGCTTATGTTTGCCTGAGCCACTTTTGTGTGTTGAGGTGTGTGCATGCTGGTCTGATGGTATGCTTGGGATAGGCTGAGGTACAGGGGATTGGGTCTGGGTGGAGGAAGTTGGAGGGGAGAGGCTGGACACAGGGACAATGGCTGCCATCAGTGCTGAGGCCAGAGCCTGAAATGCTCTCTGTTGGGCTGCCTGGCCATAATGAATGCCCTCCAGATATGCATTTGTTTGTTGCAAATGCCTCTCAACACCATGGATGGCATTCACAATGGTAGACTGCCCAACAGCGAGGGATCTCAGGAGGTCAATAGCCTCCTCACTGAGGGCAGCAGGGCTGACTGAGGCAGGGCCTGAGGTGCCTGGGGCAAAGGAGATGCCCACCCTGCTGGGTGAGCAGGCACGGGACACACGCTGATGGGCTGCTGGGAGGGTGGGGCTGGTTGGGGGGGTGGCGGCTGTATCTGTTGATGCGGTGGGCACAGAGGGGCCCGCCACCGCAAGGGAGCTCCCATCAGAGGAGGAGCCGCTGTCACTGCTGTCACCTCCTGTCCCTGCCGTGGAGCTCCCCTCGCCCTCCTTCCCACTGGTGACTTCAGACTCCATTGTTTAGCCCTCCAGGGCCAAGTGGGATGCAGCTCCCTCCTCCTCCGGTGCCACTGCTCCTTCGCCTGATGATGCTATTGCACACAAGAACAGGGAGACCACAAAAAGGGGGGGGGGGGACAGAAGAAAGACATGTTCAGTGCATGCAACACCACTACCGTTGGCGGACACTACAGACACAGCAGCCCTCTGTACTACGCCATGCACTTATAGTTCCTAGATTATTCTCATGCCCATGGGGTACAAGGCCTAAGCCCGATTGCTGCACACATGGATGTCACAGGAGCCTGACTAGGTGTAGATGGCACTAACCACTAGTGGGGTTGGGGTTTCACTGAACCTGCCTCACAAGGGACCTTGCCTACCAAGCTTGCCCTGGCCTAGCGGAACCCACTGCCCACCTCCCCCACCCAGACACCTCGTAATGCGCACAGAGTCAGATGAATGTGACTGTACTCACCCCCTTGTGGCTGCTGTGATGCCCTCAAGTGCCCATCCAACTCCGGATATGCCACTACTAGGATACGGAACATCAGGGGAGCCATAGTGCGACGGGCACCCCTCCCACGTTGGGAGGCCATCCCCAGCTGGGCCTCCGCCATGTTCTTGCTCCAGCTGCGAAGGTCCTCACATCTTTTCCGGCAGTGGGTGCTCCGTATGTGGTGGACCCCCATGGTCTGGACATCCTTGGCGATGGCACGCCAAATATCCTTCTTCTGGTGGGCGCTGACCTAGAGGAATAGTACAGGGGAAAAGGGAAATCTTTACCCGTCCGGACCGTCATACTCATTGGTCCACATTCCCGCCCTGACGCACATACACTCACCGTCCGCACATGCAGGCCTCAGTCCCCCCCATGTATCTTCCCTCCACACCACTCAAAGCAAGCATTGCCCATGCAGCATGCTCACAGTGTACTCACCTGTTTGTCTGGAGGACCGTACAGTTGTGTGTACTGGGGGAGCACCCCATCCACTAGTTTCTCCAACTCCACCGAAGTGAAGGCAGGGGTCCTTTCCCCAGAAACATGAGCCATCGTCGCTCCCAGACTGAGGTCACAGCAGCACTTGCAATGTAGGTCCTCTCCTGTTGAAGTTCAGGTATCAAGTGAGTGAACAGACAAAAAATGGCGGTCACGACTACGGCGGTCGTACCGTCACTGCCAGCGTACATCGTCATTGGCTCCTCTGACCCATGGGGTCCAATGTTAACCAATGCAGGATTGCTCCGCGGTCTTCGACCGACTACCGCAACGGTGTAGAACGCCAGCGCAGTTACCTCATATCCCCTTGTCCCACCTAACAAGTCAGGCAGCCGCCATTTCAGGGGGCCCCATGGCATTAATACTAACTGTGTCACACCTATCTAGGCCTTGCATACACACAGTAACAGCCACATTGTGGATTTATAAATGGGTGCAAATGACATTTTGTGATACCTCAGTGTTGGCTGACTCTCTGTTTGCTGTTCTCGTCCATAGGGCACGTCCGCTGGGCCAGGTGATGAGATGGTGACATCCTCCGGTGTACAGACCGCTGGTGGACCTGTCGACAATGAAAGAGAGACACGTAATAGTCACCTACAGACTTGATCGTGCAACAATCCATGAACTGTGTGCCCAGTTGGAGCCAGACCTGATGTCAGCTATCCGCCATCCCACAGGGCTACCCCCTCTAGTGCAGGTCCTGTAAGTACTCCATTTCCTGGCAAGTGCATCTTTTCAAACAACAGTGGCCATTGCTTCAGGGATGTCTCAGCCAATGTTCTCTAACGTGCTGTCCAGAGTGTTGTCTGCCCTGCTGAAACACATGCGCAGCTACATCGTTTTCCCTCAAGTGGAGGATTTGCCCACAGTGAAAGGTGACTTCTATGCCCTGGGACAGATCCCCAACATCATAGGTGCCATTGATGGGACACATGTGGCCTTGGTGCCCCCCCCAGGAGTGAACAGGTGTACAGAAACCGGAAGAGCTACCATTAGATGAATGTGCAGATGGTGTGTTTGGCAGACCAGTACATCTCCCATGTGAATGCCAAATTTCCTGGCTCAGTGCATGACGCTTACATTCTGAGGAAAAGCAGCATCCCTTATGTGATGGGGCAACTCCAGAGGCACTGTGTGTGGCTACTAGGTGAGGACAAGGACCCTATACTGTGTGAATAGTTGTCTGGGTGTGGGGTTGTCCCTACGGGTTAGTGTGTGTCTAACACTTGTCCCTCGAAATTAGCTGCCTGTCATGGCTACTGACCCCAGTGAGAAATCCCAGGACAAGGGCAGAGGAACACTACAAAGAGGCACATGGATGAACTAGGAGGGTGATCGAACGGACCTTCGGCCTCTTGAAGGCCAGGTTCCCGTGCCTCCATATGACTGCTGGTTCTCTCTACTACTTACCAAAGAAGTTGTGCCAGATCATCGTGGCCTGCTGTATGCTGCACAACCTGGCTTTGCGACGCCAGGTGCCTTTTTTGCAGGAGGATGGTCCAGCTGCAGGTCTTGTGGCAGCTGTGGAGCCTGTGGACAGTGAAGAAGAGGAGGCAGAAGAAGAGGATATCGACAACAGAAACAACATTATCCACCAATACTTCCAGTGTTTTCACAGGTAAGCAGATGTCACTGCCTCACACATCTCATACTATTGTTGGAGCTAGCATAAGTCTGTCATTTTCACTCAGTGTATGGACCCTGACTTGTCACTTTGCCTTTCCATTTAACAGATGTGGGTCCCATTTCTTGGCCTCTGCTATATTTCCTCCAGCCTTACAGCTGTGTTTCATCAGTATGTGGACAATTAAATTGACATTGCTATATCCCATGGTTATTGCAATCACACATTTGTGAAAGCACAGACTGACTCCAGATTGTTTTGTGATTGATGTGTGTTTATTTCTGTGAAAATAAGTGGAGGGGGTTGTAAAATGGGCAGGGGAGATGGTGGAGGAATGTCCAAGGCAGAGTCCAGTCTATATGTTTCACAGGTGCATTGTCCAAAGGGGCATAGGAAGTGGAGCAAGGACAGTTGATGTATGGACAGGGTGACAAAGTGGGACGGAAGGGTGACATTCAGGGGGGTCTAATTTCCAGACGGGGGTCTTGGCAATGTTCTCTGTCTTGTTCCTGGATCTCACGGACCATTTGTGGGGTGGCTCTTCATCTGCAGGGGGTGGGGTGCTGGTGTCGTGGTCCTGTGGCGGTACCTTCTGTCCACTAGCGCCGGCGGAGGTGGAGGGCTGATCATCATGCAGGCTAGTGTCAGGGGCCCCTTGTTGTGCCACAGTGTCCCTCCTGATGTTGACAAAGTCCCGCAGCACCCCTGCAATGGTGATCAGGGTGGTGTTAATGGACTTGAGTTCCTCCCTGATCCCCAGATATTGTTCCTCCTGCAGCCGCTGGTTCTCCTGAAAGTTGGTCATTACCGTTACCATTGTCTCCTGGGAATGATGGTACGCTCCCATGATGTTGGAGAGGGCCTCGTAGAGAGTGGGTTCCCTGGGCCTGTCCTCCACCTGTCGCACAGCAGTCCTCCCTGTTCCCCTGTTTTCCTCTTCCTCTGTCCCCTGAACCGTGTGCCCACTGCCACTGCCACTGCCCCTGGGTCCCTGATTTTCTTGGGGAGGTGGGGTTGCCTGGGTTCCCTGTAGTGGTGGACACACTGCTGCTTGATGTGTCCTGGGGGCAGAGGGCTGGGCCCGCTGGGTGGGTGCTGTAGTGGTGTTTCCTGAGGGGGGAGGCTCTGTGGTGGCTTGTGCCAGTGTCAGGGGAACCGACTGTCCTGAGGTCCCAGATGGGCCGGGCTGGTCATCTTGATCCAGTTGTGCAGAGCTGCTGTCATCACTGTGGGCCTCTTCTGTGGGGGGGCTGGATATGTCTGGAACCTCCTGTTCGGTGACATTGGGTAGGGGTCCTGCAGTGATGTAAAGGCATGATTATTGCATCTGTGTGTGCTATTGTGTGCAATGGGTGAGTGACCTTGTATTCCAGTGCTTGCATTCTTGTCTAGGTCCTTGTGTGATATTTGGTTTGGGGTCTGTGTGGGTATCTGTAGTGCACATGCTTTGGTGATGGGTGTCCATGCTTTGGTGTTGCATGCAGGGCTTGGTGTTGGGATGGGTGTGTTGTGATAGTGGGACATATGTGAGGTGTTGGGGTGATGGGGGTGAGGGTCAGGGTTGGGGTATGTGTTGGCATGCAGGTAAGGTGGGGGATATAATAGTTAAGAGTTGACTTACCAGAGTCCATTCCTCCTGCTACTCCTGCGAGGCCCTCAGGATGCAGTATTGCCAAGACTTGCTCCTCCCATGTTGTTAGTTGTGGGGGAGGGGGTGGGGGTCCACCGCCAGTCCTCTGTACTGCAATCTGGTGTCTGGAGACCACGGAACGCACCTTCTCCCGTATGTCGTTCCACCTGTTTCTGATGTCATCCCTAGTTCTTAGATGCTGTCCCACTGCATTGACCCTGTCGACGATTCTGTGCCATAGCTCCATCTTCCTAGCAATGGAGGTGTACTGCACCTGTGATCCAAATGGCTGTTGCTCTACCCAGACGATTTCCTCCACCATGACCCTGAGCTCCTCCTCAGAGAACCTGGGGTGTTGTTGAGGTGCCATGATGTGGTGTGGGTGATGTTTGAGGTCGTGTCAGTTTTGATGTGTGAGGGGTTGTGTTGTTGTGTGTTGTTTGAGGTGCGTGGATGTTGTGTGAGTGATGATGTGGTGTGTCTGTGGATGCTAGTGTTGTTTCTAGTGGTGTCTCTCTCTGGCCTTCTTTCGAAAGTTTGGTAGAAAGGGTTTGTGGGTGATGTGGGTGTGTGCTTTATATTGGATTGGGTGTGTTGGAGTGGTGTGTGTATGTGTATCAGGTGTGTGTATTTCCATTTGTCCAATGTGGTTGTGTTTTGTAAATGTTTCTGTATTTTGAGCGCGGCGGTGTGTACCACCAATGGAATACCACGGTTGAAAGACCGCCGCATGAATTCGTGGGTCGTGATAGTGGGAGCGTATTCCTGTTGGTGTGACGGTGTCGGTTTTGTTATTGCCAGTTTATCACTGACCTTTGGTGTGGCGGACTTGTGTGGGTGTCTGTATTATGTCGGATTCCGAGCTGTGGGTCGTAATAGCTGTAGCGGAATTCCCCCGCCTCAGCAGTGTGTAGGCGGTCTTCTGCACGGCGGTAAGCGGATTTACCGCCAATGTTGTAATGAGGCCATAGTGTCGACAACAAGTTTTTAGTTTAGGAAAGGGTATTCCTTTATCTAATAATTCTAAAATACTTTCCTCAAGTGCTTTTTATTTGCCCTCCACTGTTTTCCTAGAGACAAATATATTTGATAGGTTGAACACTTTTTCATGTGTTGGTTTATTAACTTTATGCAAAGCTCTTCTATTCCTCATTTTAACTGCAACCATCTTGGGGGTATTTAGTTCCTTTGTATGAAGGTGAAATTATATTAGTGCATGGTCGGTCCATCATAAGGGTATGACATCTTTCTTGGTGATATGCCTCTCAGAAAAAAAAATAAGATCCAAGGTGTGGACGCCCCAATGGGTAAGGCCTTGCACTAGTTGCTGTAGTCCCAGAGTTTCACAGGAACCTTGCAATCCCTTAAATAGGAGTAATAGACCCCACCTCTGCTCACAGGTTAAAGTCTCCTAGAATAAAGAAATTAGAGTGTGTGTGGGCCATATTGGAAAATTCCCTCAATGAGTGGTTGATGGGGGTGTGGCAGTCTATTACATGAAACTTCAGAGAAGACACAGCCTCTTCTGGATTTAATGGTAAATCTCAGCAATTCACAACCTGCTACCTCATCAAGGGAGACCATGGAGAAGTTCCATTTTTTGTTTAAAATAATTCTGACTCCTCCCCCTTTCTTGTTCTTGTTATGAAGGATTTTAAAGCCTGGGGAACATGACTCAAAGGAACGACTGGCAGCATGGCTGGTACTGAGCATGGTCGGTGCACGGACGGGTGCAAACAAGATTGCCTTAGGCATGCCTTCAGTCCAGTGGCATGCCCGCTGAAAGTGTCCACTGCAAGGTCGCACCAGCATCCTGAATAAATAGCTTCCCCAGAGTAAAGACTAGGCTGTCACCCAAAAATGGTGGCCAAAAGTGCCTTGCTTGTTCTGGCAAGTACGTAATATCTCGCAATTAAAATTCACAACAGTATGGTGATGATAAGAAAAACACTTAAAAAAACACTTTAAAACTTTTTTTAAAATAAAAGTATGTCCCCTTAGCAATGTGCAAGATAAGTATTACCCTGTGTAAATTTACGCTAACAGCAGCAATTCCCTTGTGAAGCTGCATAGTAATGCCAGCATCCTGAATAATTAGTCTCCTATGAGTAGAGACTAGACCATCAACCAAAAATGCTGTCCAAACGTGTTCCACTCATTCTGGCAAGTAGGGAATATATTGCAATTCAAATTCACAACAATACAGTGGTGGTAAGAGAAACAGTTTAAAGAAACCATTTTTTTGAATAAAAATATGTCCCCCTAGTATTGCGCATGATAAGTATTAGCCTGTGCAACATTACACTAGTAACAGCAAAGCCCTTGTGAAGCTGCATGAGTGTCAACCCTAAAGCCCTAATTTCACACTCCAGGCGCTCATCGTCTTTAATACCCCTTTCTGCAGGGCCATGCACTTCACCCTGATCACCACTCCATCCAAACCCCTCACTCTATTTCACACACGCTCTGATGGCCCAAACCCAACAGGACATATACCCTTACACTCCTCATCTTTGCTTCTAGCCCTCTTCTCTTGTTGCCAAACTTTGAGTTTGTAGCAAAATTGACTAAAGTTTTATGAAGAATATTAGCACTGGGAGAAATGAGGGAACGGAGGTTAATTGGTGGGCTCTCCCACAGTGTAAGCCCTGCATTGATTATAACGCCCTTAAGGTAGCAGCAGAAATCTAACCAAATAACAAGTGTCTGTTGGGTTGTATAGAACACACATAAGACCCACAGGTTGGTACTCGGCAACAGATAGATATCGAGCAATATAGTAATAGTCGCAAAAGTATAAGATGTATCTCCAACATAGGATTAGATACAATTTAAATTGTCATTGTCGCTAAGTCTTCCAGATGAAAATTTACAGTGGTCGCTGCGACAAGGACTGGTCCTGGGCAGTTTTTTCAGAATTTCAGATGTCTGCTACAGGTATTGAGATATGTCTTGCTTGACTTGGTTGGTGATCTTCAGCTGGGCTAGATATAGCATGGCCTATTGCATATCTTCCTTCAAAAGCTGCTTCTTGATCGGTACAAACTTCCTAATTCCTCATGCACCGATATGTTGAATTCTGGAAACAGGGAAATTGAATAGCCATTGAAGGTTTGAGTGAGCCTTTAAACAAGCCAGTTTTAGGGCTGTGTCACAAAAAAAGGGGTACTAGCAGAGTTTTTGAGGTGAGTGCCATGTGGGCACTCTCCACCACCAGGAGGTGCAAGAAGGCTTCAGACCCAAACACCACCACCAGCAAATGCTCCACCTGGTCCTCGAGTCTCCAGTGTTGGCAGATTCAATGATGCCTAAGATATGAATATTGTTTTGTTTCTTCCTTGCCTCAAAGTGTTTGCTTATGACAGTGATGACATTCAGGACCTTTTCCTTATGTTGTAGCATTTTGCACTTAATACTAAGGTTGTCTTCTGTGCCTAAAACCCTTTGTGCCTCCACTTCCAGCCTGCTATTATTTTTCATCAGTTTGTGCAAAATAGAATTGTTAGACCTGACTTTCTTAGCATGGTGTTAGACCTGACAGCCTTAGGGTGGTCATCCCCCAACTTTTTGCCTGCCTCCCTCCATTTTTCTGACCCTGTGTTTGCTGGTTTTAGGACTCTGCGCACCTTATCACTGCTGTCCAGTGCATATGTTCTCTCCCCTAAACATGGTAACATTGGCTCCTACCCAACTGGCATATTAAATTTACCTGTAAATCCTAGCAAAGTGAACAACATGTGCACAGGGCCTGTAAATTAAATACTACTAGTGGGCCTGCAGCACTGCTTGCACCACCCACATAAGCAGCCCTTTAACCATGTCTCAGGCTTGCCATTGTTAGGGCTATGTGTGCAGTTTCACTGCCACTCCAACTTGGCATTTAAAACTACTTGTTTCCCTGCTGCCTGGTACTCCTGACTCTGCTGAAAGGACTCCGCCTTTCTTCTAAAGTGCTCTCCAAGGGCTTGGATTGCGCTTGGCTCCTGTTTCTGAAGTCTCAGGGCCAACAAAGACTTAACCTCTTCAAGAAAACCTCATGTGTCTGAGGACGCAACCCATGCAGAAATGGACTCAGCACCCGTATCACAGGTCAAAAATTGCCACACCGCTGACCGGAACAACGTAGCGCCAGATTCACAACCAGAAATCCGACGCCGCTTCTGCGTCGTGGATGAAATTTCACCACATCGTCGACCAGATCAACGCCTGCTGCTCTTCCCAGCGGGTCAAGTATTTTCAACACATCATCCCTGGGTATCAAAATATCTTGCATCGCGGTAGGGAACCAAGGCTGCTCTACTGGAAATTGATCATCACCTTGCAGCATGGAAAGAAACGATGCAACATATCTGCCGTGCTGGAAAATTTGTTGCAACACTCTATGTTTCCACGCATCTCCTCTTTTGCGTCCCCGTGCATCGTTATTTTTGATGTATCCCAAAGAAACACCAACTGATTGTTAAGGATTGAGGCTTTTTTAACCTAATTAGTGTGGGCATTGGCCAAAGCCCGATGCTGGCACTAATTCCCTGTAGTGGGTCACGACCAGTGGCCAACACCAGGGAGGGGGTTAAAAAATCCTCCAGTGCGTTGCACGAGAGGATTTTTTATTTTATTTAAATACCTGTGGGAGACACAGAAGAGCTTCTGTGTCTCCCTCCGCCCCTCCCACCTGTCCCTTTGTGCAGCACGCTGATGTCACAATATGTTTTCCCCACCAGAGAAGGAAGCAGAGGTAAGGCTGCTTTCTGCTCCGGTGGGGAAAACGGGCCCAAACGGGCCTCCCCACCATTCAGGAAGGCCAAGTTTGAAAGGTGAAATTCTCCCCTTTCAATCGAGGCCTTCCTAAAATGGTTTCCTGGTCTGCGATCGATTGAGGTCCAGCAAACCCAACTAGACATCAGGGAATTCACCTGGGGGGGTTAAAAAAATGAATGTATGTATATATATATATATATATATATATATATATATATATATATATATATATGGGAAATTATTTTTCTAATAGTTCTATGGTTTCCTTGGGGGCCATAGTGACATCCAGGGAAATCATACAGCTATTAAAAAACACATATATATATATATATTGTATGTGTACATTGGCTTATCCATGATTGGCATATTTGATTTACTAGTAAGTCCCTAGTAAAGTGCACTAGAGGTGCCCAGGGCCTGTAAATCAAATGCTACTAGTGGGCCTGCAGCACAGGTTGTGCCACCCACATTAGTATCCCTGTAAACATGGCTCAGACCTGCCACTGCAGTGTCGGTGTGTGCAGTTTTAAATTGCCAATTCAACTTGGCAGGTTTATCCACTTGCCAGGCCTAAACTTTCCCTTTTTATACATGTAAGACACCCCTAAGGTAGGCCCTAGGTAGCCCCATGGGCAGGGTGCAGTGCATGTTAAAGGTGGTACATGTACCTATGTGTCTTACATGTCCTGACAGTGAAATACTGCCAAATTTGGTTTTCACTGTTGCAAGGTCTATCTCCATCATAGGTTAACATGGGGGCTGCCTTCAAATTTAAATATTATTAAATCACAGATTCCTTTTGGGAGCAGATAGACATGTGGAATTTGGGGTCTCTGAACTCACAATTGAAAAATACGTCTTTTAGCAAAGTTGATTTTTAGATTGTGTGTTTGAAAATGCCACTTTTAAAAAGTAGGTATTTTCTTGATTAAACCACTCTGTGACTCTGCTTGTTTATGGATTCCCTGTCTGGGACAGTTTGAAGGTTGGGCTGTTTGCACCTCTCCTCTAGACAGTGACACAAAGGGAGCTGGGGTGTAGCCTGTATATCCTGATGGGCCATTTGGACTGAAGGAAAGGAGGAGTGGTCACTTACACCTGAATGGGCTTTGCCTGTCCTCACACAATGCAGTCTACAACCCCCTGGTGTGTCTGAGGCCTGGCCCGGGCAAGACAGGATCTTGAAAACAACAGAGACTTCTCTTTGAAGTAGGCCTATTTCAAAGGCAGAAAGAAGTATAAGAAGAACACCCAAAACCACTGAAAATCAGATTGCTTCTGGAACTAAGAGGAGCCTCTGCCAAGAGCTGGAAGCTGGAGGAGGAGTACTGCCCCTTTGCCTGTGACTGTGCTTTGCTGGGTTGGCCTACAGTAGCTGCTGCTCCCTAAGAGAGGACAAAGACTGACTTTTGTATGACTTCCCACTGGTGAAGAATCTCCCAAGGGTTGGAACTGAGCTTGCCTCCTGTTGTTGAAGTCTCAGGGACAACAAAGGCTTCTCTTTGCCACCACTTGGGCTTTCTGCTGAGAGCCCTGCCTGCCAAGTGGTGTCCTAACCTGTCTCTGGGCACTGGAAAGGTGAAGTTGGTGGAAAAGGACAGAAATCCACGCAAAGACCATCGTGTGGGGAAACTTTTGACGCACCATGTGCCTTGTGGCTGATAAACGACGCACAACCAGCCTCGTGGCTAAAATAGATGCTCCACCTGCATCGCAGCTGGGAGATTGATGCAACGCAGCTGGAGAAACGACACGCAACACCTACAGCGGCTGCTGTTTACAATGCAAGCCCTCAAGCAGCACTGTTTCTTGACACCGTGTGACTGGATTTCAATGCAACATCGCTGGGCACAGACAATTAACATAAAGCCTGCCCGGACCCAAGGTGCCTGTCCGGATAGACGCATCACTCTTTTGCGGGAGAGAAGAAATGACACAAGCCAATCTGACTGGAGGAGGAACGGCGCATGTTCTCGCTTGCGAGTGAGAAATGGATGCATTACTGGCCTTTTCCGACACGCTCACCCGTGCAGTTTTATTTTTGACGCTACCCAGGTACTTTTATACTCTAACAACGTTCTCACTGTTTTCTAAAAGGATTTAAGACTCTTTTACTTTTTAACTACATAGCTTGCATTGTGTATGTTGGATTTTTGTAGTTTTGGTCTTGTTTTGTTTAGATAAATATTATCTATTTTTCTACACTTGAGCCATTTTGTATTGTTTTCACTGAGTTACTGTGTGGGTTAAATGAGGGTGATTCTCCTTTAGCCTGACTAGAGTGAGGGTCCTTGCCTGCCAACCAAAGACCCCATTTCTAACAATATAGATATATTTATATAGATATAAAAATCTATAGATAGATATACATATCTATCTATCTAGATATATATTCATATATATATGTTATATATTATATATATATATATATATATATATATATATATATATATATATATATATATATATATATACGCAAAAAGGAATAGAGAGCTCTGGGTAGTTCCCAAGTTTAGGTGGAGAGCAGCTGGTGTTGCAGGGTGCTCCTTACTGGAACTGCTCTCCATCTAAACTTGGGAACTACCCAGAATTTTCTATTCTTTTTTGCATAATTTATGCGTCACTCTAACCCACATATAAAAGTGATCTCTTTATATATATATATAGATATAGATATTCACCACCAGTTTTCTTGCAGTTGCAGCTTGTGTATCCTAAGCAATGCACATACTTCAACTGACGCGTTTCAACTGTAGCTTTTAGGCGGCAATAAAAAAGTCAAATAACTTTTGTGATTATGTTCCTGCTACAAAAAGGATCTGACTTTTGTCTAGTGCCCGTTTTGATGCTATAAAGTAGTGCAGAAGGT
Source organism: Pleurodeles waltl (assembly GCF_031143425.1). Lineage (NCBI taxonomy): Eukaryota > Metazoa > Chordata > Amphibia > Caudata > Salamandridae > Pleurodeles > Pleurodeles waltl. Next base: position 707,617,004 of record NC_090438.1, on the reverse strand, counting down.
TTATATGCCTACTGCAAATATCAAATCTGTATTCTGTGTAAACAGCTGAGTGGATTAGTAGAGCCACCCATTACCAGCGCTATAATGCAAATGAAATGTATGTGCGAGGGGGCCTATGGAGAGTTGAAGGGCACTTTTGCTGGGTGGTATTGAAGGAATCCGAGGAGGAGGTCATGGACACTAATAATGATTGTTGGACTTGGTGCCAGAGATGCTAAAGACTGTGACGATTGGTATGTGACAAGGTTATGTAATAGTGTGTCTTTTTTTTTTTTTTAGTGTCTCGAGAGAACGTGCTGATTGAGGGAAGAAGCGAAGGTGAGGCGACTAACATTTACTGTTGCACGCATCACACACACACCCATCAGCAATTTTGTGATTGTCTACGCATGCCAGTGTTTTAGAGCTTAGAGTTTAGCCAGTAGCAGAGATGGTGCCTCGTTGGATGATTGCTGCTCAAGCCTTAGCTCGGGTTATAGAGGGCAGCTCTGACGTAGGATCTGAGACTGAGAAAGCAGATACTGAGACAGCATCTGAGGGATGGGACAATGGTGCAGACTCTGGGAGTGATTTTTCCGACAACTTTTCTTCCAATGATTCTGAGAGGTGATGAGGACAGTTCTGCTGTCACTTTGCAAGCACAGTCTGTGCAGCCAGACAATAGCGGTGTAGCCCAACCCAGAGAGCAGGTGCATGTGGTGGCAAGCACAGAGAGAGCGCTCTCTTGTGAGCTCCCCAATTTAGTTCAGCCCCAAATTACACCGCCCAAATCGTACTGTGGAGACATCAAAAATATCTATCATAAAACAACCTGGTTTTGTAAGGCAGGCACCTGTATTTTTTGTCCTGGGCTTTGCAGCAATATAGGGAAACCTACCAAACCCAGACATTTCTGGAAACTAGACACACGGATGAGTCCACTGAGGTGTGCCTTGTGTGGATTCCCCATAGTTTTCTTACCAGGAATACCCTGCAAAGGTGAAATGTTGAATAAAAACTATATTTTATCTTGCATTTCTGTCACACAAAGTACAGGAATATGCGGGGATCCACAAAATTCCTACCACCCAGTGTTTCCCCAGCTGTCCTGATAAAAATGCTACCGCACTTGAGTGCCTGTACCTAGTGCCTGCATCAGGAATGGATCACCCCAGGGTCAACACTTACCCTCATGTAAGGACTAACATTGACGGTTGTGTGATCCATTGTCAGGATCAAGGCTGTGCGCGGTCCAGGTTCCAACCCGAAGGTTCACTGTGCGGGTTTGTGGCGCTTTATGCGCACCACTGGTCATCCCCGCTTGTTCCAAGAATGGCCATTAGCATTGTTTGCCCTGTGGTAAAGCTCACATAGCTGCAGGTTTAGGTCATTGGTGGTCAAGATGCACTTATCAATGCTATTCTATGAAGGGACTACATTTCCCATGTTTTTAGAGGCAGCAGCCATCTTGGGGTGTGGCTGGCCTATAAAGCCCAGCCACACCCAAGCTCGTGGCTCACTATTTTGAAGACTTCGATGCAGTCAGACCTCAAGGGACCTTTCTCTGGAGCAAAGCAGAATTTCTTCATAGGCAGCTTGGCAGAAACTCGAAGGTTTCTGTTATTCCATTCGGAATTCAGACACGAGTAGGTCATACTCGTGGGCGGTAAAGTCGAGAAGAGCCCAAGTCAGAAGGGAGTTGTTTCTCCCTAACTTTCAGCATTCCCCTAGCCTAACGAGCATGGAGTTTTAGGCCGTTTGATTTTAGCGCTTCAGTGCACAGTAGCAACGCGCTCAGTAAAGCGCTTCAGTTCACAGCAGCAACGCGCTCAGTAAAGCGCTTCAGTTCACGCCAGCAACGCAATCAGTAAAGCACTTCAGTTCACAGCAGCAACGCACTCAGTAAAGCGCTTCAGTTCACGGCAACAATGCGCTCAAGTAAAATCGCTTTAGTTCACGGCAGCAACGCGCTCAGTAAAGCACTTCAGTTCACGGCAGCAACGCGCTCAGTAAAGCACTTCAGTTCAGGGCAGCAACTCGTTCAATAAAGCGATTCAGTTCACGGCAGCAACGCGCTCAGTAAAGCGCTTCAGTTCACGGCAACAATGCGCTCAAGTAAAAGCGCTTCAATTCACGGCAGCAACGCGCTATTGATAAAGCGCTTCAGTTTACAATAATAACGCGCATTGGCATAGCGCTCCAATCAAAAGGAAGAAACGCGCATTGGCATAGTGTTTCAGTTCCAGAGGAGAAAAAGGAGCTTTGGACACAATATTTGAAAGCACTTCAGATCACAGAAAGTAAAGCGCCCTTGGCTCAATACTTAAAGCGCTTTTCATGTACAGGAGAACATTTATCGAAAAAGGGTTTCAAAGATAAAGAAATCACAGTTTTATTGTTTTAGGATGCATGATATGTGAGATACATATTGAGGTGTTTCACATTATGTGAAAAGGCCTCTTTAAGTGTTTACGAGTCTTCTAAAATGAGATCTAATGTTTAGAGTTTTATCAATGCATAAGTGGTTCTATGATTGATATTTAAGAGAGGGTCCGTGGTCTAAAACTCTGGTCTTCTTGGGACTCGGAGGTCTCAGTTCATTCTGGTGTTGTGAAATACAAAAGGGGCTAGTGCCCAATCACAAAGAGTTTTAATCTGGTGTTATGGAGATGCATGTACGCAAAGGCGCTAATGGTGAATTAGATTGTCATTAATGAGTATATGCATGTTTGTTCCAAAACTTTTCCTTTTCAGATCCCTCTCCCAGCTGTTCCCCTACCCTAATTCCCTTCCACCCACCTGGCTTCATCATAACTCTGTGGTATTAAAGCTTTCTGAGTTGGTGACGCCGGGAGCTGGGCCTTCTTGTTCAGCAGTGTGCAGATCCAGAGGAAAAGGCACCGTGACATCCATTCCTGACAAGGGCACTACGCCTACCCACACAAGCGAGGCGCCATTTTTATCGGAAGACTTGGGGGAACGCTGGGTGGAAGGAAATTTGTGGCTCCTCTCATATTCCAGAACTTTCAATCACCGAAATTTGAGGAAAAGGTGTTTTTTTGCCAAATGTTGAGGTTTGCAAAGGAGTCTGGCTAACAGAACCTGGTCAGAGCCCCACAAGTCACCCCATTCTGAATTTCCCTACAGTAGATGTCTAGTTTCTAAAAATGTATAGTTGTGCTAGTTTCCCTAGGTGCCGGTTGAGCTAGAGGCCAAAATTCACAGCTATGCACTTTCCACAAAACACATCAGATCTCAATGTAAAAATATGATGTGTCCATGTTGGGTTTCCTGTTGCGGGCAGTAGGCCTACCCACACAAGTAAGGTACCATTTTTACTGGAAGACTTGGTGGAACACAGAATAGAAGAACAAGTTTTATTGCCCCTTGTCTTTCTCTAAATTTTTTCCTTCCAAATGTAAGGCAGTGTGTAAAAAAGAAGTCTATTTGAGAAATGCCCTGTAATTCACATGCTAGTATGGGGACCCGGAATTCAGAGATGTTCAAATAAACACTGCTTCTCAACACCTTAGCTTGTGCCCATTTAGTTAATACAAAGGTTTCCTTTATATCTATTTTTGACTCTTCATATTTCATCAAAGTACCTAGGGTTTTTGATGAAACTACAAGCCATATATGTCCCTGCAACCAGAAGAGTCTAGCAGACGTAACAATATATTGCTTTGAAAAATCTGTACAGCTGGAAAAAGTTATAGAAGAAAACGTGGACAGAAATTGCTCTTTTTTTTCACCTCATTTTCAATATATTTTTATTTTAGCTGTTACTTTCTGTAGGAAAACCTTAAAGAATCTACACAAATGACCCCTTGCTGAATTTAGAATGTTGTCTACTTTTCAGAAATGTTTAGCTGTCTGGGATCCAGCATTGGTTTCACACCCATTTCTTTCACTAACTGGTAGGATGCTGAAAGCACAAAAAATAGTAAAAATGGGGTACATCCCAGTAAAATGCCAAAATTGTGTTGAAAAATGTGGTTTTCTGATTCACGTCTACCTGTTCCTAAAAGCTGGAAAGATGGCAATTTTGCACTGCAAACCCTTTGTTGATGCCATTTTCAGGGGGGAAAAACACATGATTTCTTCTGCAGCCCTTTTTCCAATTTTTCTGAAAAAAACGAAGTTTTAGCTGTATTTTGGCTAATTTCTTGGTCTCCTCCAAGGAACCCACAAACTCTGGGATAGCTTATGTGGACAAAAAGTTATGAAGGCCTAAGCACAAACTACCCCTCAGCACTGGGATGGAAGGGGGTGGGAGGAGGGGAAGGTCCAGCAGCTAAGGGGTTAAATCTTTAAAAAGAGATATTTCAACATATTGCTTATTGGATTATTGTCGTTTTGACCTTATTTCATTCAAATTAATATTATCTATTTTTCCAAACCTGTGTGGTGTATTTTTGAGGGGTTTTCACTGTTTTCACAGTTTTACTGTATGAGTTATTGCACAAATACTTTACATATTACCTTCTAAGTTAAGCCTGCCTGCTCTGTGCCAATCTACCAGAGGGTGAGCACAGGATAATTTAGGTTGTGTTGTGACTTACCCTGACTAGAATTGTGGTCCCTACTTTGACAAGGGTGCATAATTCTGCCAGCTAGAGACCACATTTCTAACACATGGTGTTCCTCCAAACCTTGTCCCTTCACCCCTCCTCTTTTGCTGAATTTGATTCTGTTGGACTTAGCACTCTGTTCACTTTATCATTGCTAACTAGTGCTAAGGTATTTGTGCCCTCTCCCTACAAAATGGTAAAAATGGCTTACTCCTGATTGGCAAATGTACATTACTTGCAAGTCCCTACTATATGGTACTGCATGTACCTAGGGATTGAAAAATAAATGCTACAAGTGGGCCTGCAGTAGTCAATGTCTCGCCCAACAAAGCAGCACTTTAAATTATGTCTCAGACCTGCCATTGCAACTTGTAGTGCACATTTAACTGCCAAAAGAACCCTGTTGCCAGCCCTTAACCTTCCATTTGTCACCCTTATGGTAGGCCCTAGAAATAGGACAAGTGGGTTAACGTTTTACCCCCGGTAGTGAAAAATCTCCTATAGGGCTATCTCTCACATTGGCTAACACTGAGTTACCTTTTTATAACTAATAAGTGCTAACTTTTGATTGAGTAAAGATGACATGTTGAGACTCAAATAAATTGAAGTTTAAATCCCTCTTGATTGGTTATGTTGGATCTTAAGTCATAATTCAGAAAAAGCCACTGTTAGAAAAATAAGGCGTCAAAAAACAAAGTGATGGATGGATTGCTTGAATTCATATCAACCAAGGGTGATTGCTCGGGCCACATCCCAATCCATCGGATTCTGCCTCCCATGCGGCCTCAGTTTGGACCTAGCCATATGCAAATCAGCCTTGACCCTGCTTCTCATGGGAACAGTCCAGCCTGAACTGCTAGGCAGGTCCTCGCTGAACCAGAATACAAGAACCCAAGACAGGTTTCACCCTTATTATGGGCTCATCACCTAGGTATACCTTGATTCCAGTGGCTTAGTGAGCACGGTACCCACATAAAGGAATACCCATTACACTTAAGGCATCAACAAGCAAAGTAATGGATGGAATTGTGTGGGAAAACAGGGCTGATTGCAGAGGCCCTCTGACTTTGTGCCCCCATTTTAAACTTTTTGCTGGTGTTTTCCTGACTCTGATGGTGCCCTGGGTACTGCTAACCAGTCCCCGGGCCTGTGCTCTGTATAAAATGAGTATGCAGATTAGGCTAATTATAATTGGCTAAGTCAGCCTAACAATAAGTCCCTAGTATATGGTAGGGCATGTACGTTTAGGGACCCCACCATAGGGGGTGTCCCCATAGGTGCACTGCTGAGGTGCCCAGTGTCATTTTAAAGGCATGCCTGCCTTGCTGGCTGTTTTAAATTAAAGTTACATGCAAATTCGACTTTGAAATTTAAAGTAGTTCAAAAGACTTAAACTATCTTATTTATAAATACACGTCGTCCCTAAGGTGTGCCCTATGTGCCCCTAGGGCTGGGTGCCATGTAACTATAAGCAGGGACCTTATAAACATAGTTTTATATGCCCTGGTGAGGTAAAATTTGTTTTTCCCTCATTGTAGTGAATGGCCACCATAGGCTAGAATGGGGAGACTTTATGTTAATTCTAAAAGTCCCCTTATTAAAAGATACGTCAAGTTTTGTATCAAATTAATTGTTATAATAAATCCCACAACTTCCAGTTGTGGGATTTAATATAACTTGTTCAGGTAGAGTTTGAAACTTTAGCTGAAAAGTTGCCAACTTCAGCACTAAAGTGTTTTTACTGCTGGGCTCTGGTTGGCCAGCCTCTGGTAGCCTTGATGAGGTGTGAAGTGGCCTGGCTCACCACAAAGAGATGTGCCTGGGGGAGGAGATCTTTCCTCAGCAGATGGAGAGGCAGGATTGGGGAGGGCTGCCAAACTGGTCTTCAAAGGAAGGGAAGGGCATTTAGAGCAACCCAGCACCTCCCTCACAACCTGCACACTCAGACAATTAGGTGCCCCCTTGATTAGATTAGGAAAGGGCAGGAGAAGGGTGTGTTTAAAGTTTTTAACCACTCCAGTGGGTGGGCTCAGCCAGATGTAACCTACAAAAATCAGTTTCAGCCATGATGGATTTTTGAGGAATGTTGCTCCCTGGGATTGATTTTTTCCACACTTTCCAGGAAGTGGTCATCACGGGGGAAGGACCCTGCACCTGATTGGAGAACCAGGACCCCACTGTTTTTCACCCAGGAGCAAGGATAAAACTGGTAGACCTGCAACCAAACCTCAGATGCCTACCAGATTCCAACAAAGAAGAACTACAGAAGAAGGACTGCCCTGCTGGACCCCTGACCTGCACCTGGACACTGCAATCTGGGGGACTGAACCAGCTGCACACTTGGGCTTCTCCAGAAGAAGTACTTTGCCTGGCTTGAACTGGTTCAAGGAGGGACTCCCTGTTTGCTACAGGTGAAAACTTGCTAACCCGAGTCCCCTGCACCGACTCCTGAAGATACCAAATAGCTGACCACTTCCCAGTGGCCAAAAAGAAGTGTGTGCTAGGTGCATTCTGGGAGTTGTAGTCTGCACCCTCAAGGAGCATCTCAGAGCTTCTGGAACCTTGGGGTGAGCTGTGGACCTCAAAGGAACCTTAAAGGAACATCTGGAAGAAGATCCAGCAATTTGGAGAACTTTTAGAAAAAAGCTCCATGTAGGGACCGACCGCTCCCCGGCCTGACTTGCAGGTTCATGCCAGTGAAGAAAATCTCAGAAAAAGTGACTAAGTTTGAACGTAGGAAGTTGACCGGGACCTCCCAGGCATTGTATCCGAACAAGGATCCAGGGACGTCGGATCAAGATTCACGTTTGCCCCAGTCGAAGGATTTTCATCTTGAAAAAATTACTAAGTCTGAAGGTAAAAATCTCCACGAGGGCTACCGCAACTCGTATCCGAGGAAGAGTTCCAGGAGGTTGGATTGGACTGGCAACTTGGTCCCACTGAAGAAAATCTCCAGAAAAATTACTAAGCCTGAAAGTTAACTTTTGACCGAGGCCTCCCGTGAGCTGTAGCCGAGCAGGGCTCCATCGCGGTCGGCCTCAAACTTTGACTTAGCCCCGGTCGGGGTGCGACCAGATGACCAGATTGGCGCTATTCGTTCTAAGCGCTAAAAATCATAAATTCTTTAAAAATTCATATCTACGGATCCCCTTATCTGATTTTATTTGTTTTAGTGTCATTGCGGCTGCACTCCTGCGGGGTCTATTTTGAGATTCCTGCTGGGCCGGCGGGCGGAAACCTGGTTTCCGCCCGCCGGCCCAGCGGGGATCTCGGCCACAATACGGGAGCCGGCTCCAAATGGAGCCGGCGGTGTTGCAGCTGTGCGACGGGTGCAGCTGCACCCGTCGCGCTTTTCACTGTCTGCTATGCAGACAGTGAAAAGCTCCATGGGGCCGTGGCAGGGGGCCCCGCGACTCCCCTTTCCGGTGGGAGGGGGACTCGTAATCCCCTGGGCAGCGCTGCAAGCAGCGCTGCCCTGGGGGATTACAACGGCCGGGACAAAAGTGGCGGGAAACCGCCGGTCCCAGCAGTGCAACCGCGGCGCTTCCGCCGTGGTCGTAATGCCTAAGTTTGTACCGCCAGCCTGTTGGCGGTACAAACTCCAAAACAGCCAAAATATACTAAATGAGAAATATAATAATGTGTGTTTAAATGTATTTATACAAATGAAGATGGCTGGAATTATGAGCTGAAGTGCATTTTTAAGTCGAAATGTAGAGTGATCATATGCAAATTATAGATATGCAGTATTATTTACATGTATGAATATTGTGGTAATCTAGTTAACCAATATTTTTTCCCCAGGAAAGCTGCAATATTGTCACAAAAAAGGTTCAACAACCTGGACATCACATTGAGAAGGGAGTGAGAAAAGTATCACAAGACAGAATTTTAGCCATCTCGAGAATGTCTGCGAACAACACAGAGAGAAGTCACGATGTTTTTGAGAATGGTGGGCTACTGTCGTCAGTAGATATCCAACTTTTCTTTAGTGGCCAAGCATTTACAGAGGCTGACACACAAGGATTTGTCTGATCCGGTATCATGGAATAACAATTGTCTTGTTGCCTTTCTAGACCTGAGAGAAAGTCTCTGTCGTGCCCCGGCACTGGGAATGCCTGATTATTAGAAGTCATTTGCACTTTGCTGCAGTGGAAGAGAAGGCTGTGCTCTCTCAGTGTTTAAACAAACAAATGGAAATACCAAGAAACCTTTGTCTTACTTCTCATCCACATTAGATCCTGTAACTTCTGCGCTGCCTGGTTGCCTTAAAGTGGAGGCGGAAGTCAGAACATGTATCGAGAGATGTGAAAATATACTTATGGGTCATCTGTTAAATGTGCATGTTACACACTCTGTAGAGTTATCGTTGACCAGAACCAGAACCCAGCACTTGACAAGCAGCCGTCTCACCAAATATGAACAAATTATACTGGCTGTTGAAAACATGACTGTCAAGTGCTGTGGTGTTCTGAATCCTACTACTTTGTTACTTGTACCTGGTCAGAAAAGAGATGATGAATATGGTGTGGACCATGATTGTCTCGATTTACTGAACTATATACTAAGCTGAGGCCACACATAGGAGATGAACCATTACCCAAATCTGAATTTGCCCTCTATGTTGAAGGCTCATGTTTACGGGACATTGGAGGAAGGCTGAGAGCAGCGTATGCTGTCTGTATCCTTTCAGGAGTTGTTGAAGCTTCCTGGCTCCAAGGAGTATTCCCTGTAGAAGTGGCTGAATTGATTGTTGTTACTAGGGCAGGCTGTATCTCTGATAATTTGAAAGTGTTAAACTTTACCGATAGTCAATACGTCTTTGGTGTCGTTCATGACTTCAGACAACTATGGTCCCAGGGTGGTTTATGCCATCCTCTAGATCTCTGATCCAGAATGGCAAACAAGTGTGATACTTCCTTGATGCATTGCAGTTGCCTGAACAAATTGCAGTGGTCAAGTGCCCTGCACATCATTCTGGAAATTATCAAGTGACTTCACATACATATACAGGCAAAATTGCCAAGTATTGTGCCCTCAAAGTTTATACATTTAATGGGGAACACACTAATGAAGAAATGGATGAGACTAACTCAATTTTGTGTTGCTCACAGCTGATACTTGGGAAGAGGTGAAGAGGCTTCAAGAGGAAGTATCTGATGAGGAGCAACAGAGTTGGGTTAGAGCAGGATATGTCAAGCGAGATGATGATATTTGGGTTTCAATGGATGGATGATCAGTGTTGCCAAATAGTTTGTTATCTCCTATGGCAAGATATTTTCACAGTCCAGCTCAGGTTGGTAATGATGTTATGGTAACTGTTCAGGCAGACCTGGTTTAACCCTACATTCAGATTTATGGCAGAAGCGCTGTGTCATAGGTGCATTGTGTGTCAACAATATAATGTTCGGAACAATACTGCAGTTGCATTGAGTCACATAGGGAGATCAGGAGGGCCTTTTAACAGGATGCAGCTGGATTTCATTGAAATGCCTGTATACAATGGGTTGAAGTCTGGCTTGGTTATTTTCTGCTTCCTTTCCTGTTGGGTTGAAGCATAATCAACCAGGAGGAATGATAGTCTCACTATAGCAAAATTGCTGTTAAGGGAGCTCATACACCAATTTGGCTTTTTGACTTCTTTAGAAACAGATTGCAGAACTCATTTCAATAATAAAGCCTTGACATTTTTGTGTGCAGCATTGCAAATGGAACAGAGAATACATTGCAGCTATAGGCCGGATGCTTTGGATCTTGTCGAGCAGATGAATGGAACGCTAAAATCCAGACTGGCAAAAGTGTGTGCTTCAACATCTTTGCAATGGTCTGATGCTTTGCCTCTTGTGTTGAAGACTCTTTGGAGTTTACCTGATTGGAAGACTGGATTCTATACTCACAAGTTCATCATGGGGGAAGAGATGAGGTTGCCAGGTATTACTGCAAATACACTTATGAACATTACAAATGATATGGTCCTTGATTATTGCAAGGGATTCTCTGACGTAGTGCGTTATTTGTCTCATCAGGTTGGAGCAGTTATGGTCCCTCTGCATCAACAACAGTGCCATTGCTTCAGTCCTGGTGAGTGGGTCTTGATGAAGAAACATGTAAGGAAACCGGAACCCTGGTGTCATGAGCAGTACCAAGTCATCCTGGTCACAATGACTAATGTGAAGTGTGGAGCGATCCCCAACTGGATTCACATGTCCCATACATGCAGAGTTGAATGTCCTCTTGATGTGACAGCGCCTGTTCCAAAAGTACCGGTTGTGAAAGAGAGGCAACAGGAACAGGTCAGTCAAGCTGTTAGGGACCAAACTGAGCCTGAAACAGCACTCGATCAGTCTGAGGAGGAGCTAGAACAAACCACAAATGAAGCTGAAGCAGAAACAACAGAATCTTTTCCCGTAGAATTGAATGAATTGAGCCCAGAATCAGACCATGAGAAAAGACCTAGTGCTGGAAGAAAGTGAGTGGAAGCTGTAGACCGATGGCCCAGAAGGCAAGACAGAGAGAAAGTGAGCTTGCCTAAAGAGCGTGTACTACAGACGATTCCTGAAAGGACTGAGACCTTAAGCGACCTGTGCAAATCCGATTGAACCTCCATGAACTGAGCATCTTATTTGAACTGTATCTTGAATTCTTATTGGATTTGATGTATTTGAACAGCATAGTAATTAGAGACATTCACTTTGACTTTGATAGGAAATTAAGAAGAATACCAAGGCTCGAGTAGAAGAAGAAAAGAGGGTTACCCTTTTAGAAGAAGAAGACGTAGTGGGGTTAAGGGAGTCTCACGAAGAATGTAGATATATATCTGTTATTCATTGCTTGAACTTTGTTTTGCTGTTTGCTCAGGTGGAATTTACAGAGAAGAACTGTTGCTGCCACATTTCTCCTTCGATATCTCTGATTGTAGAGAAGTCATGGATGCAAATCAGAAAAGTAGATGCAGATACATAATAGGTACGGTATTGCTTGTTTCCCTTATAGTCTTGGTAGTGCTGTTAACGGGAGTATTTTCATCTATCCCCGCAATACAAGAGACATTATCTGTTAGTGTTCCCCTGCACACTAAACCCTAGAATTAGAAGCACATAAGTTAGATGACAAGGCGTTGCATGTAGATGATTCACGAGGTTATTAATCTACAAATGTGTACTTTAAGCTACTCTATGCACACGTTGATACATGGATGTGAGGGATTTCTTTGTGTGCACGCAATTGCCTGCATTGACGGCAGAGGGGATTGCGTACCATCACATTTGTGTGATTTATGGGATTACTTGTTGTCTTTATTGAGTTTGTTGTAAGGGACAGGACACTTTCAATATTATTTCTCAAATTTTGATTTGATTCTTTCAGAGATTGCTATAGTTAAGTACTTAAATTGCCGTCCTGACCCTTTAGAATTGAAAACAATTGCAAGATTCTTTAAACCTGTTACAACATTGGACACATTTTATGCAAACCAACATAATTTTACATGAATTGTGACTGAAGTTAATAAGTTGTTTCTAAATTTAGTCAAAGATAGGAGAATAGAACTAGAAGCTAGCTCAAAACAGACCAGAGCTATAAGAGACAACATAAGTGAACTAAAGAGGAGATTGGACATCAGCTAGCTTGAAATGTGGCTGCCTTAACATTGAATTGGAAGCGGAATGTAAGATTGTGCATTTGGATAGAGAGATCTGAAGTAGATAACATATTTGTAGGGAAGAGTGAATATGATCATACCTTTGAGTAGTGAGGGAATTATAAACTGCACCTAGATGGGGAGGGATCTGTGATTCTTGGAATTTATTTTGTCTGTGTAGAACACACTTATTTTAAGCTGCCCAAGGTATGGCATGGCATGTGTTAAGTGTAGTTTTCCCCAATATTTATCACATAGAGCACCTTGAAGATCCTGTTTAGACGTAAAGTTCTAGAACTAAGTGACGTGTTAGTGCTGGTGAAGTAGTAAGGGGTATACTTGGTGCATTGATTCCATCTGTAGGAGTGATTCTAAATGATTGAAAGATCAGAAGGCTGTCTACCATGGTGGATAAATTGGATACTAGTACAGCTGGATTCTTACTAGTTAAAGATTCTGAAATGGTAGCTATTAGGTCTATGGTTTTGTGGAATCGAGAAAGAGAGCATATCTTGAGCTGGAAGATAGTGCAAATATTATGATGTTAATAAATGTCTGGAGGAGTCTAGACGAAAGCTGATGAAAACAACAAGGTTCTAGAGAGTCTCATTCGAGAAGGAAGTAGGATTTTGAAGAGTTAATACATCATCAGAGGGGGGTTGAGAGAGCATTATTTTGGGTTCCGGAAGGGAAACAAAATGTCCTCAAAGTTATATGTAATAATATGTGTTTAAATATATACATGCAAGCGAAGAGAACTGGAAGTTATGAACTGAAGTGCAGTTATAAGTAGAAATCTAGGTTGATCATATGCAAATTATATATGTGCAATGTTATTTCATGTATGAATATTATGGTAATCTAGTTAATCAACATTTTCATAGTTATTCCTCATTTATCATACTGATGTGAAATGCACATATAGCCATGTATCATAATGTGCATTAAGGTCTACATTAAGTTAGCTGGAGCTAAAATGTTTTCTTGTGTTTAATCTTTAACATGAGGGTTTTGTTCTTGCTGTGTATCTCTTTAATTACATGGGATCTGCAGGAGCCTTCTCTTAATGAAAAGCTTATTGTTAGTTGTGTATAAAGGGTTCTGGGAAGACTGGATGCCAAGGACTGGGGTGTTAACGAGGAGTTGTGAAGGATAACTCCCCTCCGGATTCCTGTGTTCTGTAGCTATTTTAGTAATAGCTTCATACATGTTTTTTAGCAAACTAGTCCTGCCGCTGTGCACTTTAACCTAGATATATTTTATTCAGCTTTGTCTTATTATTTTAACAATAGCCTCATTTACTGTCTTGTTTTATTTTCTCTATCTAGCTGTTCTTTGCCTAGGCTAGCACTGCGTTCTTAAACAAGACATTTCTCTCCCTCTGTGCTTTCTCAAGGTTGCAGTGAGATAGGTTGCCGGCAAACGTGGTAACACTTTGTCTCTAGTGTTCATAGAAACATACACACTTTTACGTGGGAATCCTCTCTTAGAATATCAGTCGTTTTACTATAAAAATACCACTTTGACCCATGTACATTAGAGGGAGATTCCAGCCAGATGACCATGACATTGCTGAGTGCTTCGATGCTACTGCTTATGAAGGCTACAGGCCTCTTGCTCAGGTATGAGGCATGATGTCTTCCCAGGGGAACCTGAAGGGCAGAATTAGGGCTTAACATGCTGTGCTCTAACATAGTCTAGGTAGGAACTATTCTAAGAAACCATAGTGACGATATGGTAGCGTTATTTTTATGTTTCACTCTCTTTGTCACAATTTTAATTCTGTCATGCTTCATCGTCCTAGTTATTGCATTACATGCTTTATTATCTAAGATGCAGTTACTTCAATAAAACCTTATTGAACTTTATTCTGCCTCTGATTGTTCTTGTAAATGTGAGACTAATGTAACTGAGAGAAACGGATGAGATCTGAGTGACCACGATTCCCCTGAGGAGTCATCTATGTCATGCGCCCGGTTGCCCAACCATCCTTGCTCTTGAGTGGAGATGAAGCACTGCTAGTTAGTGGGAACAAAACCGGGTTAAGCCGACAGGTGTCACCTAGTGGATTCAGACTGAACCCCCACAGTGCGAGTGATTCTGCCACCCAAATCCAGTAGTCTTATTAGAATGAGAGCCTACGCGACACCTGAAGGCGAGAAATATCCAAGGTCGTCCTGAAGCTTGAATCAAGAAATGAAGTCTAATTAGAAGATACCATTCACAATTGTGTGCAGACCATGGAAAGTTTCTAACAGTGACGTCAACTATCTGAGTTTCAATGGTATAAGAGTGTATTAGTCAGTTAGAGATTCAGATCCCTTTTGCCCTTTGACTAAAGCAGACCCTTAGACCCTTAGAGACTTAGAGATGTACAGACCTCTGTTTTCGTTTAAGTTGGCCGTAGCCGCTCACTCAAGAGGGTGGGCGTCTTCTTTGCCACAGGCATGTCTGCCCCTGCTCCTGTCAGCCCTGCTTCCCTCAATAAGGAAGCTATTGAACTCCTGAGGTTGATCTCTGTGGGTCAATCGACCATCGTGAATCCTATCCAGGACTGGCAGCACAAGTCCAGCAGAGCAATGCGGTCTGGAGGGCATTCACAGTGCACTGGCTGGCCTCCAGAGATCCTTTCAGGCTCTGGCCTCCACACCGATGGCAGCCAGTCCCCCTTTGTCTTCTGTCCCCCCTCCACCTACCTCTTCCCATGGCCTTCCCCCTGCCAAGAAGTCAACCCCTCCTAAGTGATCCCAGCTCTTGACTAAGGCTCGCCCCGGCCATCCCTGCACAAGCCCAATGACCCCCTCCCAAATCCCAAAACGCACTGCCGCCCCCCGCCCCAGTCCCTGATGTGCCTATCTGCCCCTTTGATGCACTTACCATGTGGAGGTCATATAGCAGTCAGGAGACATGTAGGGGCACACAGAAGTGCCATTTGTGCATTTCGCACTTGGAACTTTAGACTGGTCTATGGCCTTTTCTTTGCACATAGCTATTTATTTATTGCCATATTTTTCTACTTAATATATCTGGGCCAACCAGTTGTTGGTTCGATGGTAATATGCTTGTCCTGCCTTTCTTTCCACTTGGCCATTTTGGTTTAGCCTGCTGCGCTTTGTGTGTGACATGTGTGTGTGTTGGTTTTGCTACCTGTTGTGTCTGTGCGACATGTGTGGGTATGGCCATGACATTTGTCCCGCTGTGATGGCTGTGTAGTGTGTGTAGGAAATGTTTGTGTTTGGGATATGCATAAATGTTGATATTTTTGTATTGGTTGTGTTAACATGTGTAAACGATGGTGTTGTGTGCCCTTGTGTGGTTTTTGTGTCTGTGTGTATGGTGATGGGTATGTCAGAAGCATTGTGTGTTGTGTTTGTGTGGCATGACGTTTGCTTTGTTGTTTGGCTGCGTAATTGTGTGTATTGGTTGTCAGGTATTGTTACGTGTTGTTGTATGTATGTAGTGTCAGGTGGTGGTGTGTTTTGTCTTTGCTTGCCAATGCATTTTGTTGTTCCAGTTGTGGTGTAGTTGTGTGATTCTGTGGTGTTGTGTGTTGTTATGTTGGATTGCGCTGGTGCTATGTGTCTGAGAGTTGGTGTGTGTTTTGGAAGTGGGTGTTGGATGTGGTGTGTGTAATGTGTGTTTGGGTGTGTATGTGGCTGTGTGTGAGTGTGCATGTCGGTGTGCAGTTATGTGTGTGTGTCGCCCTCGCCACCCGTCCCAGATGTGTATGTTTTGTGTGCTTAGGTACTTTCACATATTACAACAGTGACAGGTAAGTGTGTACTCATGGTTGCTGTCATCATCGTCGTCACTGGTTCCTGAGTCATTGGGCGAGCAGGAGCAGTTGGAAGACATGTAGTTCAGGTTTCAGGGTAGCTCCAGACAGGTATGTGTTCCTGAAGGTGACTGTCTCCTTTTCTAGAGTTGGTTTCCACCGGGGTTTCCGTGGAGGTGCGACTGCGGTGGAAACATAGGGGGTGTGCAGCCTCATAATATGTCAGGCGGAAATGTTCTCTGCTGGCCAGAAGGTGGCTACAGCTGTCCTTGGAAGCCTGACCGTACTGGCGGTGAATTGGCTGTCTTCTGTTGGGAAGTCTGCCATTGTCATAATTTGGCGGTCTTCTCCACCGGCCCGTTGGCGATCCTGAGACCACCAATCTCTCAATGACTCTCGGAGACTCACTAATCTCAGGGTCCCACAAGAGCAACAAAGAGGAACCCCATCTAAAATCACCTAGTCTCACAGAGGAACAGATTGCTCCCCAATAATCCTCCATATCTATACCAACATAGATGTTAGTTGTCCTCAAAACTTTTAGTCATGGATATCCTGGAATAAGGAAAACATTTTTGCACATGGACTGCCGGGAATAAAATCAACTTTGACCTGAGCTCTTGGGCACACCAATGTATATTTGACAATGTACGGCTACATATGCCTTTACATAGCTCACAATATAAAATGTTATATAATCTCTATTTTGTTTGAAACTGCTCGGACACCTGTTACAGGGTAATGGCATGTGCTGTATAAAAACTCTCAAATAAATAGATGGAGGTAGAGACACTCCTTAATATGCACAATGGCATGCTCTCTCAAGATTTGTTATGTCTGATTCAGGAGATTCAACAACATTGACAATCACAAGTTAACTAGGAATATCTTCTATTGCAAACACCTGGAAACTCTGTTACTTCTGATGTACTGTGGTGGATCTGGCCCTCTCTCTAAGGTCCCCCCAGATTTTTGCCTACCTTGTTCAAACCATTTTTGTTGGCTTTTAAGACTCTTTGCACTTTTTCCTGTAATCACTGATAAAGTGCTTGTGCTTTCTTCCTAAAACATGGAAAAATTGGCCCACACCTAACTGGCACATTTCATTTACTTATAAGTCCCTAGTAAACAATACTACATGTAGCTAAGGCCTGAAAATGTAATTATACTAGTGGGCTGCATCCATCATTCAGCCACTCACCATAGTTCCTTTTTCAAACATATCTCTGGCCTACCACTGCAACCTGTAGTGCAGTTGTAAACTGCTATTTCGACCTTTCAAAATAAACCTTTTGCCAGGCCTATACCTTCCTTTTTAGAAATCATAAAACAGCCATAAGACTCAGGGGGAAGGGTGCATGGTATTTCAAAAGTAGGACATGCGGGCTTAGGTTTTACATGCCCTGGCTGTAAAAACTCTTACAGTTGTTTTTCACTGCTGTTAGTCTATCTTTATCAAATACTAACACTAGGTTGCCAGATTACATAAAAGTGCTAAGTTCAGTTTTGGATCACAGAGAGAAATGCTGTTTACACTCAAATGGATTGTAATTTAAAATCCTTTTTAATGGTAAAGTCGCATTTTAAATTACTATTCTGAAAATGGCAATAGAACTTTTCTGCCTCAACCAAATGAACTCTCCTACCTATGTCCAGAGTTACATGCCAGTGAATGGCTGCCCTGTGGTGTTTTGTGCATTCCTTCCAGAAATAGAGACAAAAGGGGCTTGGGTGTAGTGCAGGGTATTACTCTCCTGTGCAGGATGTCTTGCGGGTTGTACTCAGCCTTCCCAAGCTTCTAAGAGTAGACCTAGGGCTTACCAACCCCTTCATAACTTATATGAGCTACCTGTCCTGCCACTGGTACATGCAGCTCACACCTAGGCCTTCCTGCCCTTCGTTACCATAGACAGTTTGGAGTCAAACCCAGGAAAGGGGAAAGGTTAGAAAAAGAGGCCATCCCCCACCCAAAGACTAGCACTGAGGATAAAAGTGGCATCTTGGTACCTCTCATCAGAACACTCCTGGACCTTTGAAGGGTTCAGGAGGACTGCCCTGCTGTCTGAAGAAGGAAAATTGGACATGCTTGCTATGAACCCAGGGTCTCCAGTAGGGACTCCAAGGCTCAGTTAGCTGACCTCCAGTTTGAGTGTTAGGGACAAAACAAGCTTTCAGAGGATTCTCTGCAACTGCCCAGCAGACTAGCCCCAACTAGACCTGCCTGGACCTTCCTGAGCTCTGCTGCAGGAGTGAGTCCTGATCACCAAGAGTGCCTCACAGTTCCTGGACCCTTAGCTGGCATCAGAGTCTAATCCTGAAGAAAAGGTAAAGGCACAGACACTTTGGGCTTCTCGTGATAGCGAAGTAACCTCTTCATGGAATGAATTGACCACCCACGATGAGTGTCAATGCGAAACTACAGCAAGACCCTCTCTTCATGCTGACAGAGAACATCTGCGATGACAACAAACGTGAGAATTGCTATGACTGTCTTATTGTGCTACAGCAGCCAACAACGACCTCCTTCCTGCTCCGTCAAAGCAATAGTCACTCTTTGCGCAATCTTGGGAAGGTAGCTTGTCAGTGGGACAAACTTGTTCCCTCTGTATGACCCACACTCTATTGTGATCGGCTGGAACTTGTAATTTTTTCCTGGTCCAACGTGACCAGATAACCACATTGTGGTGAAAAAACATTAAAAATCATAATTCCAGTTGTACTCTTTAGATTTTTGTACTCTGGTGTCATTTTATTCATTAAAAATTACTCAATTTTTCTAAATTGGTTTGGGATTTTTCTTGTGTTGTGCTTTCACTTTATTACTGTTTGAGTGCTACCCACATACTTTACACATTGCCTTTAAGTGAAGCCTCACTGCCTTTATGCCAAGCTCCCAGAGGGTTAAGCACAGGTTTATTCAGTGACTTTTGTGTCTCAGCCTGCCAAGGATTATATTTAATATTTGAGTGGGCCTTTCACCACCCCCTCAACTAATCATCCAATTTCTTTTAGAGTGGAATTGAATAAGATTTCAAACTCAGTCCATTAGCAGTGGCAATCAATTATTACTATTCCAAAACACATAGAGTTAGACAAATAATTTATTGGGCAGATGAAATTAATGATGACCTATTGCCAAGGTGCTGGCTGGGAAAAATATTGGACTAAGAAGACCCACTCTGGCTTTGAGGGTTTTATCAACAGCTTTACACATGTAGCATTTCTGCACATACACCACAACATCATAGTCGATGGAAAGACACCAGTAACACAAACTCAATCTTCTTTTAGTGCCTGTCATTCTTATATGTTTTTCTTGGGCAAAACACACAAGCTCTGCTAATAGCCCACTGAGGACTACAAGGACATCATCTCTCATGATCATGTTGTCTCAAACAGTAAAATCCTCCTTGACTTTCCATTATAGTTACAGATTCAGAACAAACACCTTCTCATTAAGCCATGAGCTGGTATGCTCTATATTAATATTCAAGGCCCGCACTTTTTTCACTCTTGGTTAAAGTACATCCATCATTCAAGTCATCCGTCAACCATACCAGAGCCACCTAAGTTTTACTATTCCATTCATTTTAATTGCCATACAGTGCATATGAAAAATAATCAACTGGAACCTTCGCCATTCCTCTATATGCTGAACCGTGAACCCTAATTGTTCAATCAGCACGTTAATTTTGGAACATGAGGTCACACCTTGCCAGACTAATCCCAAATTCTCATTAAAGACTTGCGATTACTGTGATCAGTGGAATCGGATTTTAAAGGTATTTCAGGGCCCACACAGAAAGCCAGAAATTCCTGTTATATTACAGAATATTTAAGTTCTGGATAATTTTACTTACTGGATGCAAAGGTAATGTTGCACTTTTCATCTGAGTTTGGCCCAGGACATTTCTTTCCTTTGTAAAATGGTGGATGCATAGTATATAGTTTATGCTAAACAACATACGCCAAATTGGTATACATAACAATCACAAGAAATGTTGCCTTCTTAGCAAAACTGTTTTTTATTCTTATCCTAAATGAGTTTGACTAAGGAATCTCTACCACACCATATAGGCAATACAACACCTAAGAATAAAAATGGACAAAATGTCAATATTTTAGATTGGCTAAATTTGGATTAAAACACTTAGGTCTCTATTTAGAGAACATGATTACAGCAATCTTTTGGCTAGGTCTCTGCTGTGATAGCAGGAGATGTATTACCACTGTAGTGTTGCATGAGTTAACAATTATATATATATTTTTTTATTCTTAATGGACTCCATAGAACTGTGATGTAAGTGTTTGGGTGTGATGACTAGATTTCATGTTTAGAATGTTGAGTTTGGGCCTACACGCAGAAGAATAAAGATGTGGAAGACAAAGCTCCATGTGTCACATGTTCATTTAAGAGTACTGGGCTGGGGAGGATGCTACAACTGGTGACAAGATAGGGGATACATAACCTAAAGAACCAACAGTGCTCTCCCAGAGAGTTTTACATGGTCCATCAAACTGCTCGTGCCATCCACATGCGCCTCAGTTGAAGTGAGGATCGATGCTTGGCATATGTGGAGTCAAATCGAAACTCCAGCCAGTGACAAGCTTTTGAAGAATGCGAACACTTTACAGAGAAATTTGTGCATCATTGGCCAGGAACCTACTGGTGAGGCCATGAAAGAAGTACCATGCCACAACGTGAAACAGAGCTATAAGATATACAGAATGAAAGTGCTAGAGGCCGTCATAGCTGAGTGCAAAGAAGGGCTAAAAAAAGTGATAGCCAGATACGAAGAAACAAAAAAGGCAGTTGGAACCAAGTACATTAAATACACTACAAAGAGGCAATAAGGGTGAAGAACCTGTGCAAGAATCAAAGTAGCTACTCACCATTAAAAAATAGGACAGCAGATGGGCATGGCCAGCAAGATGGCACAGTGGGTGTGCTAACTCAGAGCTCCCGGCCCGCCTGAATAATCCTGAGGCATCCTCCCACCTTCTGACATCTGAGATCCCCCCATTAACCTCTAATTTGAAGGCAACTTGCACTGGCTCGGTCGCGAGACCATTGAGGCTGCAATAAGTGTCCAGAAAGCAGGTCTGGACACGGCAGCTTGAATCTCTTCATGTGTGGCCTGGGAGGCCTGGACTACACTGCACACACTGATGCAGTCCCAATTCCAGTGTTGAGCAGGACCAAGGTCCACCCTATAGACACACGGAGGCCAGTGGACACAAGAAGATGGTGTCTGGACCCCACCACACACTCAACAGCCAAGAGAAAGGGCCGCCTTGCGGGATAGACACCCACATCCGTTGGGTGCACTCCGGGCAGGCCTGGACTGCCCTCCTCATTATGTGGGCGGCCTCATACTGCTGCTGAATACAAGTGCTTCAGAAGCAGTGAGGCAGTGTCTTCTTATCTACTGTGCTCTCCCCCACGAAAGTGCCAACTGAGAAGCTGCAGAGGCCCGCTCTCCCTGGCAGCATAAAGCAGAGCTGCTGCAGTGATCCCAGTCTCAGCGGCTGGCCATGAAATCACCTCCAGCCCGTAAGGGCTTCATGGGTGAAGACGCACCGGCTTCCCTGCCAGGACCTGAGGATGAGGGACTTTCGGAGTTGCCTCGCCTGCAATACTCTGGAAAAGTGCCTTTGTGTCCTCCCCGGGGGTCTGAACTTTGTGTATGGCTGTGAATGGGACTACCGAGACCAACCCTGGAGGGGACTGCAACCCAGTGGCTTGCTGCAGAGAGGGCCCTCCTCCCTGGCAATTCCTGCTCCGGGACTCTGAACCCACAAGAGATAAAGGTAAGATGCCCTGTCATTGTGTCCCATGTTGGGCGTTGGGCTGAGGGCGAAGAGCACCCATTCCACCGAACGCAGAATACTCTCTCTTCCCTTATCCTCTTTTCATATGCATGATCGGTGCCTTAGCGAAGGACCTGGAGTTTATATTAGATTTAGCCCACTTGGCGCTCACTAGAAATTACTTTGAGTTTGAGAAGGCATATTACCTGAGGGTACATGGGACATCAATGGGCAGTACATTCGTCCCGAGCCTAGCCTGTCTTTATGTTGACTTTGTAAAGAGATACCATGTGTTCCACCCTTTCAACCTGTTCCTAAAACAAATTTGACTATGGATGCATTACATAGATGATGTTCTACTTCTGTGGATGGGCACTGCAAAAGAGGCTTTGGTGTTCGTAGAATGGCTCAATGCACTGAACCCTTACTTAAGGTTTACTATGACTGTAGGGTGCACGGAGTTACCCTATCTTGATTTTTTTTATTTACAAAGAAAATTGGCATCTGGAAACACAAGTATACTGCAAACCAACCAATAGGAATAACCTACTTCAATTTGACAGTTTCCACCTACGAGCCCTAAAAGAGAACTTGCCAGTTGGCCAGTTCTTACGTCTGAGACAGAACTGTTCCAACCTTAGAGACTATACCAAACATGCAAAAAGAGTGACCAACAAAGTAATCGATAAGAATTGCCCTGCTTACCTCATCCAGAGAGCTGACAAAAGGGCACTTAATAACCACAGGGAGCAATTATTGGAATCTGAAACCCAATGAAAAAAGATTAAGTTGTGTCACAACCTTTAACCCCTTATCCAATAAAGTATAAAAGATAATTAGGGAAGATTGGAAAATACTAACATCAGGGGCTTTCCTTTCCACCAACCGCTACATGCTTTTAAGAAACCAAAAAGTATCCGAGACATGATTGTCAACAGACGACCTTGGGAAAAAGTACCTACGGTCACACAATGCACACTGGCACTTACCACCACCAGTAGGCCACTACCCATGTGGAAAATGTAGCGTGTGCCAATTTACAAAAAAGACAACGAGCTTAGACCTAGGCCTGCATTCTCCCTGAGAATTGAAGACCTAATAGCAAGAACGTGATCTACATTATTAGCTGCCCTTGCAAACTAAAATACATCGGAATGACAACTAGACGGGTTGGTATACACATCTGTGAGCATAGGAGCACGATTCGCTGCAAATGGGATGTGACTAAACATTGACTGAAGGCTTTCAGTACCAGGGCATATATGTGACACCTTACCAGGAACAGTGTTATGCCAAAAATATCGGGAGAGTGATACAGACTTTCCAAGATGACGTGGAGAGATGTCACTAATTGCACCTTACCCTGCTGGGGAGGGCACCCATTTTCAAAATCATTACAGCCCTAAAACATTATTGTCCCAAAACTATCTGTATGCTATGCAGAACACCTACTACCTGCTTCCTGAGGCCACATTTACTAACCTGGAGGGCAACCTGCATGTGACGGGCTGGACTGTGCCGACCCGCACACGATTGGAACTTGTGCTGACTCTGCCCATGGCGTCCCGGAAACAATCCACAGAGCCGGCCTCCCTATTGGTTCCCCGCAGTGTCCGCGGGAAGGAGGGGCCGGACACTCTGGGGACGACGGAAAAAATGCCGGGGCGTTCGTTCCGGAGCAGAAGACTAGAGGAGCCGACCAGCGAGACGATGAGAGAAACGGGAGGAGAGCAAGAAGGAGCCGTAGCGGGAGACGTCAGGAGTTCCTGGAAGGAAGGCAGTTCGGAGGATCCGACACCCTCATGATCCCGACCCTTGGATGAAGACCGCTGGCGTCCAGGGAGCACACGCCTAGGACCTGCCACGCTTCAGGAGAAGCGTGGCTAAGTCAGGTACGAAATTCAACACGGGGAAAAGGGTGGGAGGCGGGAGGGGGTGAGGGTTCACCAGCACGAAACAAATGAGCACGGACGGGGTGGGACTAGAGTTAGGAAAGGGAAGGAAGGGAAGATAAAACAAGCACAGACTAGAGAGAGAATATCTAAAGGAAAAAAAAGGAGGAAACAGAGACATACCCGATAAAAGTGAAAGAGGACAAAGGTTGATGAAATAATAGGCCACTCAAGCATCGAAGGAAAGACACAGAAGGAGAGAGAAAGCAGGTAGCAGAAACCAGCTCAGAGAAGAAGAGTAAGACAGGGAAAACAAAGACTTAGGAAAGCCCAGGAGGGAAAAGAAGAGATAAGAGCCAAAGAACAGAAGAAAGAAAGAGAGAAAAGTGACGAGATACTAAACTGAAGAGAAGAGGTAGAGAAGGAGAGAGGAAGAGAGAATAAGAGTTGAGATATTACAGTGAAGAGAAGAGAGAGACACGTTAAAACAATCACTTACCGTACCTATTCTTCTGTCCCCACATGCTTCCTGAGAGGCCAATTGAAGAGGAAAAGAAAGAAGAAGACAAAATTAGCATCCAGATGAGAGAACATTTCTACGAACTAACAACCATAACCTTACCTACCAAGAAACAAAACACAACAAAAACCAATCTGTAAAAGAGCAATAAAATATACGTACCCAAAGAAACAAGAAGCCTGGTGTACTTACTTGGCCATCCTACGACACTGCACTACCTGCTATGGTGTGGTAAGCACCCCAGAAGAACCCTCTCCGCGCTTCAGTGCAACCCATACATCGGGGGATCGCCCTCCCATATGTCAGGGCCCATTATTGGGCAGCACATTTGGTGGCAGCGAAGGACTGGACATTTGTCCTGTAGGACCACTCTACCTACCGGCTGGAATGCACCCAATTCACCAGTCATTCTTATCTTCACTTTCAATATGGGGGAAAGGGAGTTAGGCAATTGCTGCCTTCTACCCAGGTGACAGTGGAGGCCTGGCGGAGATCCACAGGCTGCATAGGCAGAGCAGGAAAGATGACATGAGAGACGCCGCTTTGGGAAGGTGCGTAGTTAAAGGATATTGGGAAACGTAGAGGGTTTGGAGCCTGGGACTTATTGGGAATCTCCTGCATAGGGGATCTCCTTGAGGGGCTGAGCTGGTGCCATTTGCATCTCCCTGGCGTGACTACTCCATGTGCCACAATCAGTTCCTGAAAATAGCCCAACTATGGCACGTCTGGCAGGTGGAGGGCTTGGAGACTCTCGACTTGTCCGAATTTGTCCCACTGTAGGGACAGCTGCTCCTAACTGAAAGTTACTAGCTGTATTCAAAAGCTACCTACATTACATAGAAAACTCTTCATAGTTACATGCCAGATAAACTGGCTAGATTGAGGGAACGGTGGTGCCTGGAAGTGGGGGACATGGCAGACATAGATTGGGAGGCAGTCCTTACACACCCACAAGAGGGGGCAATAAAATCCTGCCTCATATAGTTCAAAATTCTCCATCAGATATACTATGACAGAGACTGCCTGCATTGTATGGGCAGGGTGGCTTTCCCGGACTGTCTTTGCTGTTGGAATGCGAGGGGACTATGGGCCGTATTTATACTCCGTTTGCGCCGAATTTGCGTCGTTTTTTTCGACACAAATTCGACGCTAAACTAACGCCAACTAACGCCATATTTATACTATGGCGTTAGAGGCGAATAGCGCCAAAGTTCCCGGAATGTGCGTCATTTTTTAGCGTGAACCCCTTCCTTGCGTTAATGATATGCAAGGGAGGCGTTCCCGTCTAAAAAATGACTCCCAGGCCTTTACGTGGTATTTATACTCCCGGGCAAAAGAGACGCCCGGGAGTGGGCGTGGCTAAAAACGGCGCATTTGCGCCGCTTTTTAACGCCTGGGTCAGGCATGGCGTTAAGGGACAAGTGGGCTCAAAATGAGCCCAGAGTGCCCTCCCCTGCCCCCAGGGACCCCCCCTGCCACCCTTGCCCACCCCAGGAGGACACCCAAGGCTGGAGGGACCCACCCCAGGGACATTCAGGTAAGTATTTTTTTATTTTTTTTTTATAATTTTTTTTGGCATAGGGGGGCCTGATTTGTGCCCCCCTACATGCCACTATGCCCAATGACCATGCCCAGGGGACAGAAGTCCCCTGGGCATGGCCATTGGGCAAGGGGGCATGACTCCTATCTTTACAATGATAGGAGTCATGTTGATGGGGGATGGGTGTCGAAAATAAATGGCGCAAGTCGGGTTACGACGATTTTTTCGACGTAACCTGACTTGCCCCATTTTAAGACGCCCATGCGCCATTTTCCCCCTACGCCGGCGCTGCCTGGTGTACGTGGTTTTTCTCGCGCACACCAGGCAGCGCCGGTCTGCTTGCGCCGGCTAACGCCATTCAATAAATACGGCGCCCGCATGGCGCTTCAGAATGGCGTTAGCCGGCGCAAAACTTTTTGACGCTAAACTGCGTTAGCGCAGTTTAGCGTCAAAAAGTATAAATATGGGCCTATATATCCACACGCTCTGGAACTGCCCGGATATACAGAAATACTGGTCAATGGTGGTGAGAGAGCTGGGTCAGGTAGTGGGAGACACTATTCTTCTTGATCCCAAGTAGATCCTACTGGGAGTGCTAGGGGATGTTGATCTCACTAGGGCACAACTCCTTTTTTGTAATCTGAGATTAGTGGTGGCCAAGCAAGACGCGATTCAGTACAGAGGGACACTAGAGGCCCAAACACTGCAGGAATGGAAAAGAGGGATGGATCTATATATGCCTGAGAGGGCGGAGGGTGCCCACACAAATTTCACAAGGTTTGAGGGGATGGCTTTAATATTATGATATTGAACTCTCATGTGGAGTTGCAAGTCACTTGATGTGAATGAATTGTTGTATTATATGCGGGCGCTGCTGTAATTATTATCGTATTTTTGCGTATTCATGGAAATGTCATGCTAATGCCTCCTGTATTTTGTTGGGTGGGTACCATTAGATGTTTTTGTGGCTTGAAGCAATGTTTCAATGCTTTATTGAGGAAACCTAAAAAACAAATAAAGATATTTTTTTTTAAACTAAGAGGACAGCGGCTCACAGACGGAGAACGGGTGCAACAACCCTGATGCTAGCACTTCACAGGGCCTTTATGATGGTATGAATGAAGCAGGTCCTAGCAGACAGCAGAGGGTGCTGGACAGAACTCCACTATCAATACCAGTAAGTTCCACAAATGGTTATAATGCTGCTTCCTTCTTAGAACCACCTCTTCCATTTGACATTTGATCCTGCCAAAAAGCAAAATATTGGTGACTGATGGACTGCCTGGATAAAAACATTTTATGATTTCAATGGTACACCGGAAGAAACTCATGACAAAAAGATTACCAAATATCTTTAAAACCTTGCAGGTGAAGGAGTAAAAAAGAGTAATAAAGAAAATACCACATGCTGATGAAGTCTCACACTGTTAAATCAAAGAAGCGCTGAGTATCAAATTCAATCCCATGTCGAATGTTGATTATGAAAGATATATTTTCAGTCATGAAAGAAAAAGAGCTGGTGAAACAATCAACCAATTTGTTGAGAGACTTGATATGCTTTTTAAACATTGTAATTCCTATTAATTCAATGATGAAGAAGCAATGCATCTCAGAGTTATAGATGGCTGCTTGTCGGATTAATTCAATGAATGCTGAGAGAAACAGTAAGGGCCTCATTTAGAGTGTGACGGAGGAGTTTACTCCGTCATAAACATGACAGATATCCCATCTGCTGTATTACAATTCCAATATGCCTGTGGAACTTGCAATACGACGAACGGGAAATCCATCACGTTTGTGATGGAGTAACCGCTCTGCCAAACTCTAAATCAGGCCCTTAGTCTGGAGCGAGTACTCATGGCTGCCAGAGCTGAAGAACATGCAGAACATCAGGCTGCTGACATGGAGGCCAAAGGTACCCCAAAATGAGTCAGTCACAAACATAAAAAGAAGGCAAAAACACAAGGCTGACGGACAAAAAGTAATGTCTCCAAAGAACAAAAAAGTATGCTTTAGAAGCAGATTTCCCCTTTCCACATGGAGGTAAACGTCCTGCAATTTGACAAGTATGTAATGGCTGTGAGAAATAGAACCATTTTGTAACGGTTTTCAAGGCGATATAAAAACTAAGTGTGTCACGCCAAGAAAACAACATGGATGCCTGAATGTTCCAGAAGCGATGTTCTACATGTACCCAGAAGGCTAAGTGGCAGCATCAGTTGAGGCAAATGAACACTAAATGAAGTTGATCATCATCTAAATCTTCGTCCAAGAGTTCTTCAGTTTGAAGTGACAAAGAAGAAGATGGATGCACAATGTCGATGTTCACTTCATAAAAGTGTGCGCATGTCAACCTGACCTCATGAGAAGAAAAATATGTGTAGACGAAAAGTTGATGAGAAAAATCACAAGTCATTCAAGCATTGTCCGAAAATTACATTCAAGATGAATGGCCTTTCCTTATCTTTTATTATAGGCAGCGGTGCATCGACAAACATTATGCCTGAGGAGAAATACAATGAACTGTCTACATTGCCCTGTCTCACAATGTTGAAAACTAAAGTGTGTAAATGGGCTGCATCAATGCCATTAAAGAGTCAAGGTTCGTTTGTGGCAACTCTGAAATACAAAAAAACAAAGGTACAGGAACCTATTCATGTACTTCAAGGTACTGAACCAAGTGCCTGCTTAGTCAGTTTTAGTATTGCTGCTGACATGGGACTGATATCAGTGAACTTCAAAGAGAATGCACATCACAAAATAGTAAGTCAGTTACCTTTGTTGTTTCATGGATTGGGAAAACCAAGAAAGTTCCAATGAAAGTCAGCAGGCAAACACTCGTTCAGCCAAGGAAACAACCCAATGCAGATGGTACATCCTAGAAGCCTAGGAATCAACACAATAACACGAAAGAGTCATAGACAATACAAGTCAACTACTGCCATGCAAGGTGATATTAATGGGGCAAGCTACATCAACATGATCCCAATCATTTTCTCTTTCAGCTTATGAGGGGTATGGGATCCAGCCATGGATTATGACACCATTTGGCAACCCAAGCACTGCAACAGAGCGTGCCTACAATGAGGCACATAGGAGGACAGCACCATAGTCGAGAGGACCTTTGGCATCCTCAAGTCGAGATTCTGGTGCCTTGACATCACTGGTGGCAGGCTCCTATACTCACCAGAAATGGTCTGCAAGATCATTTTAACATGTGCCATCCTTCACAACATTTGCGTACGAAGGAACATTCCCCTATTAGAACCAGAGCCACAAATGCCTGAAGAGGAGGAAGAGGAGGATGCTCGCCTGCAACAAGAGGGGGAACAACAAAACACAGCTGTTGGATTGCGTAGGCACCAACATATTGTGAACAATTTCTTTTGCAACAACTCAACATCACCACTGTATCAACATATGTAAATAAACACTGATAATAATCACCATATCATGGTCTGGGTAATCATTTCTGCTCACCTTTATCTCTATCAGAATAAAAGTGTAGCCTCATGGAGCATTGCTGACATACCGATCAGGGCACAGAAATGTCCAAAGCAATTGTGATGCGTATTATACAACAGTCACATTCTCACACACTGTAAATGACATATATCCTGTACATTTCACCTTTGAAGGGCAATAGCAGAGGACCACACCTATTTCACACATACATGTTGGCAACATGGTTTATTGCAGCATATGGCACACAATTGAGACACCATCAGTCAATAAGGGAAAAAAAAGCCTCATACGTGAGGCAGTGGATATGCCATTGCATTGGTAACAGGAATGCATGACCAGACCCTTGTCAGCAGTAAGTCGTACAGCACCTATCTTTGCAAGGACTATGTGTGACTAGAATTCCATCTAAGCAGAACATAGACAGCACAAGAGACACACCTATGACAAGCAATGCACACATGACATTCAATGTGCATGTCAGCCCATGTCCTAAGTCCTGACACACCCATGCTCCTGGTCTCACCCCACCTGTCTTAAAAGGTCCCTGGAATGGTAATATGTGTACCCAGATATTCCCTCCTCTACACACACACAGACTAACAATAGTAATCCAGTGTGCTTCACCCTTTCATATGGTATGCCATAGTCATTGTACATCTGTCTGAATGGACATCAGGTTAAATTATGCACTGGCATGTAGTCTCTAAGCCCTGTTATCACCTGTAGTTTGCTTCCCATGTGAAAGGTATGGTTGGCCATTTGAACTAGAATCTCACCTACAGAACTTGTGAGAAACTGATGCAGCACACACCTGTGAGCACCTCCATGCAGACCAGCCATTTGAACATGCACTGCCCTTGCAGATGCTTGGAACATCATAGAAGCTGCCATTTTGTTGATTACACTTTTATGCATTGCTAGAAAAATAAGCTGTGTAACACAGCCCTCGGGTTTATGTGTCACCTTCCAAAACATAGGACAAACACAGTTTTCCATGTCAACTCTCTTGTTCTTCCTCCGACCAGTCTTAGTCAGACCACTGAGTATGTACCTTGTGAAATTGCTGGATCCTGATTGACCCTGCATCCTGTCAGCCTGACTGGCACCTGTCTGTGCGTTACCCTAAAGTTTCCTTGTGGCTACATATGTATCATACTTGGTTTCCCAACCCTCACATTCCTCCGGGGGTATTTTGTCAGGTGGTTCTTCAATGCATACTCAAATAAGTTACTTAGCATAATCTGCTTATTTATCGTACCATAATTGGGAACCTGTCTCCAAATACCCAAATCATGGCCTATCCCTTGTCTGGGTCTCATGTATGCATGAGCGACAAAGTGTGACAGTGTACCATGGCCGTATGCAGGGATTGGGTCTGGTGCCTCCAGCAGAACCACCAACGTCAGATAATGTGCATGAAAAGTCCACACATGTTAGGACCCTGACAGTTCACATGCGGAATCACATTGCTCACAACATATTGATGGGCTGTGCATGCTGAAGAGCTGCAAGATTAATCAACACAGAGGCTATGATGTTCCTAGATGCAGTGGGAACTTTACAGGCCAACCTGTGTACAAATGTTGTAATGAAACCTGCCGGAACATGACTCCTGAGATATGATCTCACTCAGCACACCAAGGTTGCCCTGTTGACAGTCTCATAACACGTCTGCAGTGACAGGGTGGGACCATCCCTATGTAGGTTCTTATGTCCTCATCAGCTTTATTTCCAGTGATCCCCGAAGGATACTCAATAGATACAGGAATAGCCACCACTGACTCATGATGAGACCTGGACGTAACTGTGACAACATAGACCCATAAAAGTATACAGGATCAACATTGGACCACACACATGAACCAGACACCTCTGTGCAATTGATCACTGGAAATATGTGACCACATGCTGCTTACTCTGCTGGTCCACCACTGCCACAGGAGAGTTGTGGCTCAGTCATATGACCACAACTGTGACGTGATATTACATTTGTGGTTCACCTTTGGCTTTCCGTGTCAATAACATGGTACCTACTTAGTCTGTACATGTGCCTGACTCACGGTGGGTTCACCAACAAGTGCCTAGGAAGCAGTATCCAAATTTCCTGGACATGTGATGGGCAAGTTTTGGACCATTGACATGAACAAGCGACTGCCATCTATCCGGTGCATGCTTTGTAATTTGTGGTGTTTACGTTACCCAAAAACTAGGAAGTGCACACAACAGATGTTGCTACATGTATGACTAACACATGTCCTCTCTCATTTCCACAATTACTTACATCTGAGGGTTGGACACATTGACTTCACATTCATACAAGCATATTTGCAATGGTGCATCTTGTGAGGCACACACAGTGGGTCAACAACTACATTAGTAGCCAATGCACACACATTGAGCCATAGGCATTGAGGTATTGTACTTATGTGCGTCACCTTGCTATCCTCTCCTGACGCCAAACATGCCCAATTTGTGCAATACAGATATGTAGGCCACACGTTTGGCTATCTAGTGCATCAGTCAAGAGTGAAAATCCTGTAAATGAAGTAGCGGATCATTGTCCGCAGTAGTATGATGTCTCACATGTGCACATCCACCGTCATGACCAAAGTGGGTGCAATCAGCCTATCTCAGTTTTGTCACAAATGTAATATAACATTAAAATGGTAAAATTACCCAAACCCAGTTAATGACCTGAAATTTTGACGCATACGCGTCAGAAAATGATGCTCAAGCATAAAAAAATTACGCTTATGCCTGAAAAATGATGCATAATGCCCTGAAAAAAACATTGGGGCATATTTATACTCCGTTTGCGCCGAATTAGCATTGTTTTTTTCGACGCAAATTCGACGCAAAACTAACTCCATATTTATACTTTGGCGTTAGACGTGTCTAGCGCCAAAGTTCATGGAATTAGCGTCATTTTTTGGCGTGAACACCTCCCTTGCGTTAATGAGATGCTAGGTAGGCGTTCCCGTCTTAAAAAATGACTCCCAGGCATGTGCGTGGTATTTATACTCCCGGGCAAAAATGACGCCCGGGAGTGGGCGGGGCAAAAAACCCCGCATTTGCGCCTCTTTTTGACACCTGGGTCAGGGCAGGCGTTAAGGGACCTGTGGGCTCAGAATGAGCCCAGAGGTGCCCTCCCCTGCCCCCAGGGACACCCCCTGCCACCCTTGCCCACCCCAGGAGGACACCCAAGGATGGAGGGACCCATCCCAGGGAAGAAAAGGTAAGTTGTGGTAAGTATTTTTTTTTATTTTTTTTGTGGCATAGGGGGGCCTGATTTGTGCCCCCCTACATGCCACTATGCCCAATGACCATGCCCAGGGGACATAAGTCCCCTGGGCATGGCCATTGGGCAAGGGGGCATGACTCCTGTCTTTGCTAAGACAGGATCCATGTTAATGGCGTCTGGGCGCCTAAAAAATGGCGCAAATCGGGTTAAGACGATTTTTTTGCCTCAGCCTGACTTGCCCCATTTTTGGACGCCCAAACGCCATTTTTCCCTACGCCGGCGCTGCCTGGTGTACGTGTTTTTTTTTTCACGCACACCAGGCAGCGCCGGTCGGCTAACGCCGGCTAACGCCATTCAATAAATACGGCGCCCGCATGGCGCTTCAGAATGGCGTTAGCCGGCGCTAATTTTTTTGCCGCAAAACTGCGTTAGCGCAGTTTTGCGTCAAAAAGTATAAATATGGCCCATTGCCTCTTCCACACTGTACCTCAGAAAATTGGTTAAGTGTAAAACTATTTACAAACATATGTATGCGGGCTCATTTCTACTCCTGTGCGTCGAAAAAAATGACACCCAGACTGTATGCGTCAAAGTTTCTTGACGCATAACAATAAAAACTGCCCCCATTTTAGGCAGGAAGTGATGTAATAGGATATCCTGTTTACAGATTATGTACAGTGGGTATACTTTCACTTTCACTTTGCAGTCTGTGATACTTCCTGACTGTGTGGCCGTGTTGAGAGTTTTGTCTGGTCAAATTGTGCTTTTGTCTCCTGTGTGGTCTATATATTGTCTTTTTGTGAATAAAAAATTGTTGTTGTAACCTGAGTGTTTTTGTGTACAATTGTGTTGTATAGTATTTTCTTTGTTTTGTTGGGAGTCTGTTGTGGGTAGTGTTAGTTTGGGGCTAGTTGGGCTGTGTTAATTGTTTAGTTTAAGTTTTTCCTATTCTACTTTCCACCTATTCTCCTTTGTTCCCCTTTATCCCCTATTTATCTTTTCCTGCTAAGATGTTGGGTAGGCCTAATCTTGGCAAGATGGGTGAGGAGGAGCTGGGTGGTTTTATATGGCTGGTGTGCCATTTACTACCCCTTATGATTGAGGCAGGGGTATCACACTGAGGCATGGAGGCTCCGGTGAATAAAGGTCTTGCATCACCTGCAACACATTTATCGGACACCAAGGAATGACCATCAGCTGAAGCTCTGCTGGGCTGACCTTATCTCCAGGCAGCAAGATCTGCTGGACCACCTGGGGATTGTGATTGGTGTCCCTGTTGATGAGTATGAATCATGTAAATGTGCACGATTAAATGCTCTGTAGCGACATCAGATGAATTGTAGATCATCTGCTGGCAATGTTGTTGAGTGTGTGGAATGCTTCTGAAACATACGGGGTCATATATCTACTTTGTTAAGGACCACAATTTCTAGCTGTTAGGAAGCAAGAGCTCTGCAAACTTACTGAATACTTTTGCATTTTGTAAGTTAGTGCCGCCTTTGTGTCAAACAGCAACACAAATCAGGAGCAAATTATTAATAGGTATAGGTCACATTTGCCTGTGAGGTATAGAAATGTCCAATTCATTACCAACATTTGTTGATGCAACAGCTAGACTGACTTTTGAAACACTACATGAGGCTGAAAATGAGGGCAGGCTTCACGTCAATTGATGATAGCAATGTGGCTCAAACATATGTCTCATGTGTGTCTGGTAAGTGTGTAAGGAAACCGATTACGAAAATTCAAAAAATCTTAGGGATTATTGTGGCCCTCCTTCATTTCGGATACATGTCAGATCTGGATTTGGACACATAGGGAACAAGTTATAGCTGCGCTCAGCTAACATCTGAGACTGGTATTTGGAGTTTGTTGTTCCACCTTTCGTTTAGGGATGGCTGGCCAAAGGTATGCACATGGGTTCATATCTCTATGGTTGGTGCAACTCATTATAGCTGAGCCACATCAAATGAAGAAAATGTAACAACATGAGGGCTAACAACTGTCCCTGCCCTCTGTACATTGCACCTGTGTGTCATATATTTGTCATGGTCACAATGGCTGGTTGACTGGTAATGCAGTCCTCATGGAAAGTGGCTTTGGATGTCTCTCTTGGATACACATGATGAGACAAATACACTCCATTATTATGTCTGCTCACTAATGAAGGAGCATGTTTGCCACCACATGATAGTTAGGGCCACTGCATGTGTGCAGATCTGTGTGTAACACTCACTGGAGACCCATGGTATGTACATGGTATGCGTGCTATATCAGATGCAGTATCATCATGTCTGAGTGGCTTTACTTACTTATGTAATCTTACACATAGTATTTGTTGTTGGAATTGTTGTACAGTGCACAGAAATTTAGCACATTTCTCCCTTCCATGCCTTACAGGTAGACCGGCACTCTACACTGTTGGCAAGGTGGCTAGATTTGAGGACCCAGACAACTCCAGTAAGTGTTGATATGTCTGTTATGTGTTATGTTTGCTGGTGATGTGTGATGGACTCCTGTGTGTTGAACACATGGCATGGTGTGAAGCGCTGGCCAATCTTCTGTTTTGTTCCGTGAGTGGAATTTCATTTTATTACCATCTTTGAGTTGGCCAATCCTTATCCTATTGTCTTATTTAGGGATTCTAGGTCAGTCCTGTAGGCCCTGCAATGTGAACAGGGATGAGTCATGTGGATAACACTTGTATCAGAAAGAGTCGCACTGGACCTAATTTGTGATTTAGTCAGCCAGTCAGACCCAAATTCTCCCAGAATGGGGCTGCAAAATGCTTACCCACAGACTTCTGCTTCCCAATTCACTAATGTACTGACTAAACTGTAGGTTGAACTTCCTAGCAGCATGTAACTCCACATGTAGTGCTATGAGTATGTGGCACTTGACTGCAATGGCCTGGGTGTGCATGCAACTCATGGCCAGGGGTGTTCTTGCATCTCTGTGTTTGTTGTAAGTCATGGCTTACTGTTAGTAAATGATGTGGACAAAGGTCTGCATTTCCAGACGTGTGGCGCTGGGATTTGTCAAGGGTTTGCTGTCTCCTATTTGGAGATACTCCTTACCTGTGGTGTGTTTGTTGAGCCAAACACATGTCCAGCTTTCCTAAGCTTCCTGGGTGTCCTGGTTATTTGAAATTGTTAGTTGTTAGTTGTTAGTCCGCCCCTCCACCCTCAAACACAGTCATGGGTTTGTGAATAGTGTACCTAGGACTGATGATACAAGTTTGATACACAGACATGGAAATCAGTGAATCTTTTGTCTGAACCTAATATACACACTCATGTTTCCCACATGAGTACTATACTAGCAAGTCCATTTACAACTTGCAGATCATGTGGCCCTAGATTTCGTTCTCGTACAATGACATTTGTAGCCCTGGCAGTGGTGGAGGATGTGCAGCATGATTGTTAGCTGACAACTGGCAGAACATAGATGCCAAAATCATGCCAGTTGATACCCAACTTGTAGGGTTTGGATGTGCTATATGTGATAGAATCTTTGTAGGCTGGCTTGCCATGTACTTCCTCAGGGTCAATCAATGGTCTGTATGATGATATGAGCCGTTACAAGTACAATTGATGTATTGTCTGATTTACTTCTTGTGCCATTTCACATAATGCAGTTCCTAATGTTAGATTTTCTATTTGTCTTCACAGCTGCAAATATGACACCCATCCAGGTCAGGGAGTTTCAACGGTAGGCAATGAGGTATCCGCACATACTTCAAGTAGAGTCTGGGTACCGATAAATGGCCCGCAGATATCGGCACAAACGGGCCTCCGGAGCCTGGAGGGCATTTCCACAAGGCGGCCCTTCTTTGCTCACCACAGCCACCACCAGCACCACCACCACTACCACTACCACCCAGGTGGTACCACCAGCAGCTGGGACCGTTGCGGCAACCACCTCAGCAAGTGCTCCAGGCCAAAGCACAGCACCACCTGCAGGGCAGCCCACAGCCATGGACACTATATGGCCCCACACTTCCTCAGCTGGCACCCAGACCACCCCAGCTGCAACCATTGACCCTGCTGCTTTTGTATAGATGCAGTGTAAATTGGACCGTGTCCTGCGTAAAATGAGTCCACTGCGGCAGGAGGTGCGACATGTAAACCGGCCGTTGCGGTCAATCAAGAGGGCCCTCTGAATGGCCAACCTGTAGCAGTCCCCTCCCTCCTCTTTCCTGATTCTTATACTTTGTGGGTTTAGGGGGCTTAGTGTTAGGTTAGTATAGGATGTTAGTTTAGTTAATGTTAGTGGGTGGGCGGTCAGGGGGTCCTGAATATTTCTACTATTTCTTTTTGAGTGTGTGGGTAGGTGGGTGGGGGGCAATGTTGGGGTTCTTGTGTGTTTAAAAAAAATATATATATATATATATATATATATATATATATTTGTTTAGTATAGGATAGTATGTGTTTAGCTTAGTGTCTGTTGTCCTCCATGTGTCCCGTTTCTTAAGGGGGGTTTATGTTTAGAACGTTTCATTAAATGTGATAAGTAAATTTAGCTTAGGTTAGTTAGGGACAGTTGTGGGTAATGAGTAGTTAGAGGTAGGTAACGCTTTTCCCCGAGTTTTCACTTCTGTTTTTACTGTTTAATGAATATGAAGTAAACCCTTTACACTATGTGTGACATGCTTGTAGATCAGGGCCTTGGCATGAGTGTACAGTTTTTCTTTTGATTACATTTTGTGTCCTATGCTGCAAACAAATCCCAACTGAGCTGTAACATTGGCAGCTACCCCAAAGCTACCTTGCAAAGATTAGACCATTCATTGCAACCACCAATCACAGTTACTATGGATCCCAACGTGTTTTTTTCATTAAGTATGTTTTCAATGTCACATACAGTGCTTCCAGATTTATGATTGGGGACACTGTGTTATGTCTGACTGCAGTCTGATGTCCATGAAAACCCTTATAAGGTGAGTGGCAGTAAGCTCTCTTGTAGTATAGTGTACATAACTCACATAGATCATTTGTTACACTGTTCAGCAAGAATACTTAGTTGGATGTAAACTCATACACCTCCATTCATGCAGTTTGGTGACTGTTCGCTTATATTTGTGGGCAATTTTACATGTGTTAGTTTTGCATTGAAGCAACGTTTTGAAGGCACTATTTTATGGTTTAGATATCCCTTGAGGAAGCATTATTCTGTCCAACACAGCATTATGGTATATAGTTTCTCTTTTCCTCAGATATTACCCTCAGGAAGGGCAGAGTATGGTAGAATCCAGGTCACTGTACATAGTTATAAGCCTACATTATTTCAGGACAGTTGTATTGACAAGCTATGTAATTTGACAGGAGGCAAAATTCAGTGGTCTACTGCACGGTTGATGTGTCACATTACACAGAGACAAAGTGGTTGTTAAGTGCTATTTATTGAAAAGTGCTGTAGTGCTTCATGTACATTGTCCATAATTGTGAGTCCATTATAGTGACATCTTCCATTATGATCCTACACAAGTGCAAAAGGACATTTCATTGGACATGCTGGGGTGAAGTGTCAGATACTGCAGAGGGACAGGATTTGCCAATGATTTAGTGAGAGACAATCACAAGGCAGGCTGACAAGATAGACAGTGGTTCGCAGAACAGTGCTTGAGTACAGTTGTTGCAAGACTGGCATGTTACGAAGCGCAGGACCTTAGTAATAGGTGGCCATGTGGCAGGGACTAGTGCTTCGGAGTACTTTTACGTGTGAAGGTGATCTGTTCCATGTCTTCATCTTCTGATGTGTGTGTTGCCTCCTCTGCCCTTGGTGGTGGTGGTTGTGAAGGGGCAACACACACCTCAGTGTGTGTGTAGACGTGGAGTCAGACATCACAGTAGCTGCTACCTGTGGGGGTCTTAAGGGCAGTACTGCTGCAAGGAGGATCTGCTGGTTCTTAAAAATAGCAGCCACATCACGATGGTAGGCAGCCAGGTCAGCCCTGAGGGGGTCATGATTGCATTTGTGCATGCAGTGGAAGGTTTGGGGTGCGAGGTGTTGTGGCAACTCCCTTACTGCAGTGGTGAATTCCTTTACAGTTTGTTGTAGTCCTTGCAGGATGGATGTTAGAGCTTGCATGGCTGCTGCCTGATCTGCAGATGATCATGCACAAACGCATCCCCTCAAGGCTGGCTGCCATATTTTGCATCCCCACCCGCACCTCATTGACCAGCTCCCGCTGTACTCCCACTACAGTTCTCTCAAAGCTGGTGCCTGTGTCGTCTGAGTCCTCAGCTGTATTGGAGCTGGCAGGTTGTACAATTGGGGTTGTGGGTGGGTCCTTGTTCTGTGCTCCTCCTTGTGACTGAAGGTGGGGTCTGGAGGGTTCCAAGGACATCTTGGAGGGTCTGGTGGCTGATGTTTGTCAGCTTGTCATCCATGTCATCAGGGTAGTCCTGGACAGGCATATCCTCAGGAAATCCATCGTCCTCTGCAATGAAATAGGGTAAAATTTGTGTGTCTGTATTGTGGCATTTGTGATGTGACATGCCTGCCTTGTGATTATTTCACATTGTGATATTGGTTCCTGTTCATTGATCTAGACTTTCAGATGGGTATTCTCCCAGGCCTATGCCCCACCTGCATGTCACATGTATTGTGGTCAGTTAGTAGACTTGTCAACATCACATCCTCTAGGTGTTGGTTTTGGCCAAATAGTGAATCGTCACCTTCTTGTCCTACTCAACCCTCCACCTACTTCCATTCTCATGGTGAGACCTTTCACTGACTGTGGGTGCTCTGATGGCACTAGCAGCACACTTAACAATCGGGACCTGCCCCAGTCTCTGATCTTTCACACCCACTTATATGTAGTTGAAATGTAGCATATACTATGCATAGCATTGTTGTGGCACGATATGGATGTCAGCATTGGTAATGTGTACAGCT
This sequence comes from Pleurodeles waltl, assembly GCF_031143425.1. Lineage (NCBI taxonomy): Eukaryota > Metazoa > Chordata > Amphibia > Caudata > Salamandridae > Pleurodeles > Pleurodeles waltl. Next base: position 707,577,668 of record NC_090438.1, on the reverse strand, counting down.
GATGTTGGGGAATGTGTGGTACATTGGATTGGCCTGATTGTCGTAGCAGTGTCCTATTTCCTCCTCTGTCTGTGCAGGTGTATTTCAGTGACCAGTTACATGTGTCCTCCCCCTCAATGCTGTTGTCTGAGCAGTATGACATTTCGGATGTTGTATTGTGACCCAGGCACAGGGTGGACCCTGACATATGCAGCATGGGTGTGACCTTAGTGCTGTGTAGCTCCTAATGTTGATGACATTGGATGATGTTTGCGGCAACTATGGGCATTCACATTTGACAGGACTGGAACGTTTGTCTTGTTTCAGGGGATTGTTAACGTTGTCATCCTAAACCCTCTAATTTAGGTGTGTATGATCCATGGGAACGTTACTGCCATTGGCTACTTGACCAGCACACACAGCAGAGGTGGTAGTGGCAACTGTTGTCAATGTTACATTCCAGTTGTGGCTTTACCTTTGCAACATCATTGGCATGGCAGCATACCCCCATGGAAATGTTGTTGGTGTTGTATTATGGTGTGCCCCAGCTTTTCTCTGTACAGGCCATGCCCCCGTGCCGTACCCCTTTACCCATGCCACTCCATGTATATGTTGACTTACATGCATTGTGTAGTCGGTATTCCCCCCCCCCGGTTGCAGTTAAAATTGGTGCATTTTAGTTTCCCATGCGACTTGCCCTGCATGTGAGTTGTCTCCTGGTAGTCTGTGCTGTCCTGTCCTTGAATCCCTGTGACGATCTCCTCAGGGATGACAGCTGCGACCATCTCCTCCATGTGGTCCAGGGGCTCCTGGTGTGCTGGACTCCCACCTCCAGTCTGCAATGCTGCCTTCCTGTTCCTGGCCATCTTTTCCTTTGTCCTGCGCTTGCAGTCATGCCAGCATTTCTTGCACTCGATGACTGTTCTGCGTACTTCTGCCACACTGTTAATCTTGTCAACAATTTGTTGCCATATTGCCTCTCTCCTACTGATTGACAACTTTGAGGTGACAAACAGTTGGTGCTGGTGTTCCATCACCTCTTTCACCAGAATTTCCTGCTCCTCTGCACTGAAGCGACACTTTCTTTTCTTCTTCTCCCTGTCCTGGTTCTTGTGTGGGTCCTCCTGGCTGGTTCCTGGTCTGTTTTCATCTTGCTGGGGTCTGTACAGGCATCTGGAATCCATTTTGGCTCTCCTCTGCTGAAATGGCTGTGTTTGCGGGGAATTTTGACGCTATTGTGTCAAAAAACACTGCATATATGGTTTGCGGTGTCGTAAATCGGCTCACAGTCATTTCCGGTGCGTTAACGTCTTTTACCTTTACAACGTGACACTGCGGTGTGCGTCAAAAAAATGACTTACACCTGTGGTTTGCGCCGCCATGCGTCAAAGTATAAATTTGACGCCCGCACGTCGCACAGAAATGGCGTTAGCCGGCGGTAATATTTCTGACGCAAAACTGCGTCAGCGCAGTTTTGCGTCAAAAAGTATAAATATGGCCCTAAGTTTCAGTGTGTCATCAGCTGTACAACTGTTTCAAGATGTCATTTGATGTATGATACAGCCTGTCACTAATGCTTTCAATTGCACTGATGTAATGTTGCTTTTTGGCCACATGAAAACAGCATGATGAAGCTCTAACACAAGTTTGTTGACTACTTGATGATGCAGGTTCAACCTTGAATGCAGAGGAGTGTGAGTTCCACAAAACTAAATTCTAATTCTTTGGCCATATATTTGCCGATGGCGGCATGACACCGAATCCAGCAAAAGTACAAGCTGTGTCAACCACCAATACCCCACAACATGTGACCATGTTACATTCATTCCTTGGCATAGGCAGTTACTGTTCTAAATACATATGTGACTTCGGCACAGTAAGTGCTCCTTTGAGAGACTTAACAAAAAGAGTGTTCCATTTTACTGGTGACATGAATGTGAACAACGCTTAAAGAAAATGAAGAATGCAATTGAGAATGCCAAGGAAATGTCCTACTTTGATCCAAAGCTACATACTGAGGTTGTTATTGACGCAAGCCTGGTTGGTTTGGGCACGATCCTTGCCCAACACAATGGACACCAAAAATGCTCAAAGGCATATTGTGGCATGTGCAAGCAGAAATGTATTGCAGAATTGACGTGCCTACTCACAACCTGAAAAAGAAAATTGTGGTATGGGCTTGTGAAAATTTCCACATATTCTTATATAGAAAATCTTTTATTCTTGTAACTGATCATCAAGCATTTCTCACCATCATTAGCGATTCAAAAGCCAAGATGCCTTCTAAAATTGAATGTTGGGATTTGCGACTGCAGGAATGTGACTACACTATCGTGCTCCAACCACGGAAAGATCAAAACTCTTCTGACTACTTTTCCAGAGTTCCAATACGGTGTCATGATACCCCTGCCAAAGTGGCTGAAGGCCACATTACCTTCATCATAAAGTCATATACCCCTGCTGCTATTTATTTGGAACAAACCAGAACTGCAAGGAGCAAAAGACAATGACATGTTGATTCTACAGGAAATCTTTAACACATCAATCCTGGAAACAGCACACTCGACCTCTCTCATGTGACAGCAAACATCAGAAGGTCAAGAATGTAAAAGATGAACTATCAATTAATCAAGAAGGTATTGTTTCATGAGGTTCAAGATTTGTCTTACCAGAGAGTGTGCAACAACAAGTAATTTAAGTGGCTCACAAAGGACATTGTGGAATCGTGGCTACTAAACACGCTCTTTGTGACTGAGTTTGGACTACTCATCTTGTTGCGAGATGTGAAAAAGAGTTGAAGGCCTGTCATTTGTGGAATTGCTTGTCCCCCCAAATCATCCCTTGAATATGTCAGACTTGCTACAATATGTATGGGAGAGAAATGCCATTGATTTCTTTGGTCCTCTTGACAATGTAGTGATTATGTCTGAATACCCTTATTTTCCACTCAATGAAGATCTCTCATTGATCACTCAAGAAACAGTCATTGAACGAATAGATGGGATTTTTGTGGTATGGGTTGTTCCCTCAATTCTAAAGTCTAGCAATGGTCCACCTTTCAACAGTCGAGAATTCAGAGATATTTTTACCCAAATCAATGTGAAGCGTCAGAAAATCATGCCTCTTTGACCACAAGCAAATGGCTTTGTTGAACACTTGAAACTGGTGTGACAAAAGCGAAAACGTAAATTTGATGCTTCCTTTGATGCTAAACCTTTTAAAGTTGTGACTAGCAAAGGATACACGGTGACAGCTCACTGTCCTGGGAAGTCCATTTTGCAAGATTCTTCACACTTCAGACATTTGCCTGAATATTCTCCAGTTCCTAATGTCAGAGGTCAGACTGGTTACATTGAGACTGCATAGGGCTCCCTGACTGCATCCATCCCTACATCTCCAGTTTCAGTTGTGGACCCTCCTCATCTCTCTTCCCGCTTCAGTGGACATGATATGGGCGCTTTTGGAGAGCTCCAAGAAGGCTTACAGAAAACCTGAAATTTATATGTACATATATCCGTATTTTTTTTTATTTTTTTTTATTAAAAATGGGGGAGGTGTAGTGTTGTGAGAGTTAGCAATGATGGGACCCTTTTGGTTCCTGCTGGACTCTATAGAACTGTGATGAAAGAGTTTGGGTGAGGTGACTAGATTTCATGTTAGTGAGTTTGTGTTTGCACCCAAAAAAATAAAGACATGTAAGACCAAGTTCCATGTTTGGCGTGTTCATTTAAGAGTACCCAAGCTGGGGAGGATGCTACAGCCACCTCAAGAGTAACAGGGAAAGCCACAATCACATTTGGTTTCGCATTTACATTCATATAAGGGGATCGATCATTGAGGCTTTCCAAGTATAGGGTGAAGGGATGCGTCTCTATTGCCTGTGAAGTGTCAGTATGGCCCCTCATCTATCACTACCAGGCAGGTCCCAAAGCCCATTTCTAAATAGTTAGTGGGAGGGCATAAGACACACAGAATCAAACCAGATCAAGCAGAAACAGAGAATGTAGAAACTGCTGCCACTCTCTAGCTAGAAGCCCAAGCATCTGTGTGGTTTATAGGAGATGTTGGTCAGACCAGATTGCTCAAGGATGAGTTTAGATGGCCCGATACTATTGCACAGACGTTTGTTGTGCATCATCTGCCTGAATGGCTACACATTAGGGCCCGTATTTATACTCCGTTTGCGCCGAATTTGCGTCGTTTTTTTCGACGCAAATTCGGCGCAAAACGAACGCCATATTTATACTTTGGCGTTAGACGCGTCTAGCGCCAAAGTATGGGCAAATAGCGTCATTTTTTTGCGTGAACGCCTTCCTTGCGTTAATGAGATGCAAGGAAGGCGTTCCCGTCTAAAAAAATGACGGCGACGCAAATGCGTCGTATTTATACTCCCGGGCAAAAATCACGCCCGGGAGGTCGCGGGTAAAAAAACCCCGCTTTTGCGCCACTATTTAACGCCTGGGTCAGGGTAGGCGTTAAGGGGCCTGTGGGCTCAAAATGAGCCCACAGGTGCCCTCCCCTGCCCCCAGGGACCCCCCCTGCCACCCCTGCCCACCCCAGGAGGACACCCAAGGATGGAGGGACCCACCCCAGGGACATTCAGGTAAGTTCAGGTAAGTATAATTTTTTATATTTTTAAATTTTTTTTGGGTGGCATAGGGGGGCCTTATTTGTGCCCCCCTACATGCCACTATGCCCAATGACCATGCCCAGGGGACACAAGTCCCCTGGGCATGGCCATTGGGCAAGGGGGCATGACTCCTGTCTTTACTAAGACAGGAGTCATGAAATGGCGTCTGGGCGTCGTAAAAAAATGGCGCAAATCGGGTTGAGGCGATTCTTTTGCCTCAACCTGACTTGCCCCATTTTAAGACGCCCTAACGTCATTTTTGCCCAACGCCGGCGCTGCCTGGTCTACGTGTTTTTTTTCCACGCACACCAGGCAGCGCCGGTCTGCTTGCGCCGGCTAACGCCATTCCATAAATACGGCGCCCGCATGGCGCTTCAGAATGGCGTTAGACGGCGCTAAATTTTTTGACGCTAAACTGCGTTAGCGCAGTTTAGCGTCAAAAAGTATAAATATGGGCCTAGGACTCTTGGCAACAGCATGTGGATGGAAACAGAATGTGGCTTTCGTTCAAGTTGAAATCAGGTGTGCAGTCACCAAGGAGAAAAATAGTATTTGTCAAAGATTCCAGGAAACCAATTCTGGAAGTAAGCAATTATTTCACTGATGCATAAATGTGGCTGTTAAATAATCCCTGCTTTAAGAACCACAAGAAAATGCTATTCTGGAATTTCTGACAGCAGGGTGGCCTAAGTGCCCTAAAGTAATTCTAATTAGATGGTTATATGTTCAGATTTGATTTATTTTTGAACACTTGAAGAAGAGTTGCCTGGCTTTCATTCTTCACTTACACTCAAGCATCAGCGTCCACGCTGTATCCTAAAGCATGTAATGCCACAAACGCACGAGACCTGGAAAAACGATCTGATGAATTGAACATGCATATTAGTAAAAAGACAAGAGGTGAGATCTCAACTGCTCCTTACTTAATATTGAAAAACAGTGATTTATGTTAAACATTGATGTGCGGAAATAATGTTCAGCAATAAATGATTGGGTGAAGACGTAGGTTCAAAGCAATTGATTGAGATCATCAAACTTGATCTACACTCATTTCAGGAAGATTTTTTTTTAAATGATGCAAACTTCATGAACTTGCGGAGTTGTTGGGAAAAAACATTTTCCTATCTCCCCAATACCCTACACCGAGATGTTAGGTCAAATTCTCTTAAAATGTATTTGCTTCTTGAAGTTGTGAAAAGTGTACAAACTGTGCAGTTTACTTTACCTATGGAGTTTAGTTTTGCTGAGAGACGGCCTGTATTAACTGAAACTCTACAGAGAGGGAAGGGATTTGTTTTAAAAAACTGCTTCATAAAGTGAAAATGAATGCTACTTAGAGGGTTTGGTGTAGTATTGCCATAGAGTGAGAAAGACCTGCTAATGTTAGACCAGGCTCTGCCATGGTTTAGAGCTGACGTGCCAAAAGCATGTTGAAGAGCTAGAGCATTAGTCTTTTACCACCTTAGACAGTGATAAATTGTTGTTTGTCTCTGCAACTTTGAAGGAATTGGTGTTTTTGGAAAGACGCGCGGATGCATTTGTTGATGTCTCTAAAAATATTACAGAACACAACAAAATAACATTGCACAAAATCAAATAACAACAGAACAAAGACTTAGCACAGAACAACACAGCACAGTAAAATAGTTAGAACACAACACAGTGCAGCACAACAATCATACTTCAAAATAACACAACAGTAATACAACTCATCACTCCAAAAACAATATGCAACACAGCAAATATGCACACATATTCTTGTCACCCAGTACTAACTCCACAAATCTGCTTTTATGAAACAGTGGTAAAAGGTGTTCCTAACAAGCTCTGCCTTATTTATCACCAAGGAGATGTAATAGCACCAACCAAAAATATTCTGCAATCCCTCCCTGCAAATATAGCATTGAATGACAAAAAATGCTTGCACAAAGCGATGGAGTTGAGCGGCATCGTTGGTTAAATTAATGTTCTGAATAAAATATTTCATACAACTCTGAGATCACCTAAAAGGATTTATAAGTAGAAATTAAATATATTGAACTGAGGCAGCTGAGCTAACTGCAGCAACAAAATCACTGCCATTTACATCAACTTCGGCCCTCAACCAAACCCAGCAGACTTCACCAAATTCCTCATGACCTTATCCAACAAACCAATGCTAACCACCTGGCCCATCATTACCTCTGACAAAACCACCACCACCATGAAGTCCATCCACTCAGGGGCCCCATTGGGCCCCCGCCCCCAACACACTTCCTCCAGTGGAAAGCAAACCATCAGCGCCATGATTATGTTGAAGCAGATGTACTAATTAAGAAACTTATTAATTATTTATATGTTGTTACTAATGTGAAAATCCATAGAGAAATTAATTGTAGAAAAATAATGTGCATGTTTGAAAAATGTGCCCTCAGGGTATGATCACCATGTGTACTAAAACAACTGAAAATGTGAAAAATAATGAAAATCTGAGAAAAATGTAGTAATATGTCATAATGAGACACATAACCTCTGTTTTGTGTTATTAAGTTAGCTGAACTAAGGGCCTAGTTCCACTGGGTCTCGCACACTCTGAACATGGACCTTGTAAAGGACTGGAAATCGTGGACTGCAGCCTTGACCCATTCGAAGTTCAAGTTACTTAGCTAGAACTTTCTGCAATGTAACGGCAGACAGGAGATGATGAAGACAATTTGATATATTTACGTGTAGAGCAGGCTAAATGTACTTTCCCAGGACTTGAACAATAGAGGCACTGACTGAAGAGCCATATGCAACAATTTTGATACCTGAAGAACCGGATGATGAGGGCAAGAGGTCTCGTGTAATTTGAAGTTTATGAAAATTAATAGATTCGGTAAATAAAAACTAAAGGTTCAAATCTTATCTGATGACCGACTGACCAATTAGCAATTAGGGGGATGGACTGGGAGACCCTAATAAAAAGTCATGACAAGGGGTGAGGAAACAGAACTGCAGGGAGAAAATTGATGACGTCAGGAGACGCTGTCCGAAGTACTGATATTGGGCTCATACTCTGTGAGCCTGATCCGTAGCTGACTAATTGATGACCTGAAGATGAAGACTGACTTGTTGCTGATCCATCCTGGATAGGTAGCTATAATAATGTGACTGACGATTTTGTGCCTTTTCTTCTAGGTACCAATTGCGCTGTTTATAGAGATTCACACTTCAGTAGATTTTTCCAAATTAATGTTTTCTCTAAATTGTTTTCGCATGAAGACCCCCACGCTAATGCTAATCTTGGTTAGGTAGGCTGTTAGGGGTGACGTTGACGGTGACAAATGACTGACAAGCTTAATTGCTGAACTACATTATTAATGCTGCTATTCATAGCTTATGGTGTTGCTTTGTCGCATATGTTTTCTTTAAGAGATAATGGCCCTCATTACAACCCTGGTGGTAAATCCCGCTTTCCTCTGTGCTGAAGACCGCCAACATACCGTTGAGTCGGCGGAATACAGCTACAGGTATTACGACCCACATCTCGAAATCCGCCATAAAACAGACACCCACACAAGTCCACCACACCAAAGGTCAGTGCTAAACTGGCGATATCAAAACCCACACCATCACGCCAACACGAATACACCCACAACATCACGACCCAAGAATCAACGCAGCGGTCTTTTAACCACAGTAATCCATTGGCGGTACACACCGCCACGCTCAAAATACACACACATGTACAAAACACAACCACATTGGACTATTCAAAATACACACACCTGATACACATGCACACACCACACCCACACACCCACAACACTATAAAACACACACCCACATTACCCACAAACCCTTACAACGTGAAATTTTATAGAAGGCCAGAGAGAGATTAGCAAACACAACACCAGCATCCACAGACACACAACACCATCACTTATACAACATCCACACACCTCAAACAACACACACCAACACAACCCCCCCCACACATCACAACCGACAGCACCTCACACATCACCTACACCACATCATGGCACCTCAAAGACACCGCAGGTTGTCTGAGGAGGAGCTCAGGGCCATGGTGGATGAAATCATCCGGGTAGAGCCACAGCTTTTCGGATCACAGGTGCAGCAGACCTCCATTGCAAGGAAGATGGAGCTATGGCGGAGAATCGTCAACATGGTCAACGCAGTGGGACAGCATCCAAGAACACAGGATGACATCAGGAAGAGGTGGAAAGACCTGCGGGGGAAGGTACGTTCAGTGGTATCCAGACACCAGATTGCTGTACAGAGAACTGGCGGTGGACCCCCACCTCCTCCCCCACAACTTACAACATGGGAGGAGCAAGTCTTGGCAATACTCCATCCTCAGGGCCTCGCAGGAGTAGCAGGAGGACTGGACTCTGGTAAGTCAACCCTTTACTACTTTATCCCCCCCACCCTCCCTGCATGCCATTACAAACTCCTACCCCTGACCTCACACCCATCACCCCAACACCCCACAGATACCTCACTACCACAACCCACACATCCCAATCCTAAGGCCTGCATGTCACACCAATGCATGGACCACTATCACCAAAGCATGTCCAGTACAGAACCCCATACAGACCCCAAAACAACAATCACAAAAGGGCATACACAATTATGCAAGCACAGGAGTAGAGGGTACCTCACCCAATGCACAAGATGGCACACACAGATACAATAACTATGCATTTACACCCCAACAGGACCCCTACCCAATGCCACCGGACAGGAGGTGCCAGACATATCCAGTCTCCCCACAGAAGAGCCCCACAGTGATGATAGCAGCTCTGCATGCCTGGATCAAGATGACCAGCCCAGTCCATCAGTGACCTCGGGACAGTCGGTTCCCCTGCCACTGTCACAAACAACCACTGAACCTCCCCCCTCTGGAAACCCCGCCACAGCACCCACCCAGCGGGCCCATCCCTCTGTCCCCAGCACAAGTCAATCAGCAGTGTGTCCACCACTACAGGGTACCCAGGCAAACCCACCAACCCAAGAAAATCAGGGACCTCGGGTCAGTGGCAGTGGGCACACGATTCAGGGGACAGAGGCAGAGGATAACATGGAAGCTGGGAGGACTGCTGTGCGACAGGGGGAGGACAGCCCCAGGGAACCGACACTCCACAAGGCACTCTCCAACATCAAGGGAGCTTACCACCATTCCCAGGAGACCATGAGCACGGTACTGGCCAAGTTTCAGGAGACCCAGCGGCTGCAGGAGGAACACTACATAGGGATCAGGGAGGACTCGAAGTCCTTTAACAACACCCTGGTCACCATTGCAGGGGTGCTGGCAGACCTTGTCAACACCATGAGGGACACAGTGGCACACAAACGGGCCCCTGACACTAGCCTGGACGATAAACATCCCTTCACCCCCGCCAACGCTAGTGGACATGAGACACCGCCACAGGACTAATAGGCCACCAGCACCCCACCCCTTGCAGAAGGAGAACCACCCCGCAAACGGTCCCTGAGATCCTGGAACAAGACAGAGAACATTGCCAAGACCCCCACCAGGAAATAAGACCCTCCTGAATGTCACCCTTCTGTCCCACTTTGTCACCCTGTCCACCTTAAACTGCCATAGCTTCACTTCCTATGCCCCATTGGACAATGCACCTGTGAGACAAAGAGACTGGACTCTGACATGGACATTCCTCCACCATCACCCCAGCCCATTTCACACCCCCCTCCACTTATTTGCACAGAAATAAACACCCTTGAATCACAAAACAATCTGGAGTCAGTATGTGCTTTCACAAAGTAATATGTAATTGCAAAATCTCTGGAAAATAGCAATGTCAATGTACTTGTTCACATATCAATGTTACACAGCTGTATGCCAGGAGGAAACATAGCAGAGGGCACAAATTGGGACCCAGATCTGTTAAATGGAAAGCCAAAGTGATAAGTCAGGGTCCATACACCGAGGTAAAAAGGCAAACTTCTGCTAGGTCCTACAATAATATGAGATGTGGGAAGCAGTTCCATCTTGTTACTTGTGTATCACTGGAAGTGTTGCATTATGATGTTGTTTCGGTTGCCGACATCTTCTTCTGCCTCCTCTTCTTCACTGTCCACAGGTTCCACAGCTGCCACAAGACCATCATCAGGCCCATCTTCCTGCAGAAAAGGCACCTGGCGTCGCAAAGCCAGGTTCTGCAACATACAGCAGGCCACGATGATCTGCCACACCTTCTGAGTAGTATAGGGATCCACCTGTCAGATGGAGGCACCGGAATCGGGCTTTCAGGAGGCCGAAGGTGCGCTCGATTATCCTCCTAGTTCGCCCATGTGTCTCTTTGTAGCGTTCCTCTGCCCTTGTCCTGGGATTCCTCACTGGGGTCAGTAGTCATACAGGCTGGGGTAACCAGAGTCACCTGCAAATATCAAGGGACAACTGTTAGACATCCTCCAAACATTAGGGAATCTCCCATACCCAGACAGCAAATGAAACTGTGTGGGAACTTTAGGCTCACCTATTAGCAACACACGGTGCCTCTGGAGTTACCCCATCACATAAGGGATGCTGCTATTCCTCAAAATGTAAGCGTCATGCACAGAGCCAGGATACTTGGCATTCACATGGGAGATGTACTGGTCTGCCCAACACACCATTTGCACATTCATTGAATGGTAGCTTTTGCGGTTTCTGTACACCTGTTCATTCCTGCGGGGGGGGACAAATGCCACATGTGTACCATCAATGGCACCAATGATGTTGAGGATATGTCCCAGGGCATAGAAGTCACCTTTCACTGTGGGCAAATCCTCCACTTGAGGGAAAACGATGTAGCTGCGCATGTGTTTCAGCAGGGCAGACAACACTCTGGACAACACGTTAGAGAACATTGGCTGGGACATCCGTGATGCCATGGCCACTGTTGTTTGAAAAGACCCACTGGCCAGGAAATGGAATACAGACAGGACCTGCACTAGAGGGGGATTCCTGCAGGATGGCAGGTAGCTGAAATCAGGTCTGGCTCCAACTAGGCACACAGTTCCTGAATTGTAGCACGATCAAGTCTGTAAGTGATAATTATGTGACTCTCTTCCATTGTCGACAGGTCCACCAGGGGTCTGTACACCGACGGATGCCGCCATCTCATCACCTGCCCCAGCGAACGTGCCCTATGGAGGAGAACGGTGAGCAGAGGGTCATACAACACTTCGGTATCACAATGCTGTTTTGCAAAAACGTTACATTTTCTCTATGTGCCTTTGTCTGTCCGTATTCCTGGCCTAAATAGGTGTGACGCAGTTACTTGGCCTGCCATGTGGCCCCCTGAAATGGCGGCTGCTTGATCTGTAAGGTGGGACAAGGGGAAATGAGGTAACTGCGCTGGTGTTGTACACCGTTACTGTAGGCGGACGAAGACCGCGGCGCAATTCAGCATTGGTTATCATTGGGTCCTATGGGTTCCAGGAGCCAATGACGATGTACGCCGGCGGTGACGTTACGCACCGCCGTGGACGTGTCTGCCATTTTCTAACTGTTCACTCACTTGATACCTGACCTTCAACAGGAGAGGACCTACATTGCAAGTGCTGCTGTGACCTGTGTCTGGAAGCGACAATGGCTACAGTGCCTGGGGAAAGGGCCCCTGCCTTCAAGGCAGAGGAGTTGGAGAAACTAGTGGATGGGGTCCTCCCCAGTACATGCAACTGTACGGTCCTCCAAACAAACAGGTGAGTGCACTGTGAGCATGGTGGATGGCACATGATTGTATGGAGTGTTGTGGATGGAAGAGGGAGGGGGGGACAGGTCAGCATGTGAGGATAGTGTGTGTGTATGTATGTCTAGGCCAGGGTGGAGGTTTTTAGGCAATGTGTGAGAAGAACTGCACGGGATAGTAACATCCATTATAACTTCACTTTTCCTCTAGATCAGCGCCCACCAGAAGAAGGGAGTTTGGCGTGCCATCGCCAAGGAAGTGCGGACCCTGGGGGTCTACCATAGATGGAGCACCCACTGTCGGAAAAGACGGGCGGACCTGCGCCGCTGGAGCAAGAAGACGGCGGAGGCCCAGCTGGGGATGGCCTCCCAACGTGGAAGGGGTGCCCGTCGCACCATGACCCCCCTGATGTACCGGATCCTGGCGGTGGCATATCTGGAGTTGGATGGGCGCTTGAGTGCATCACAGCAGCCACAAGGGGGTGAGTACACTGTCATTCAGCTGACTCTGCGCGCTTGACGAGGTGTTTGGGTGGGGGTAGTGGCCTGTGGGTTTCCCTAGGCCCGGGCAGATGTGCAAAGGTAGATCCATTGTTTTGCAACATCATTCCCACGCCAACTCCAAAGGGGGTATTTGTCCTCTACACCTAGTAAGGCTCTCATGGGTTCCAGCTGTGCATGAAATGGGTCTAGACAGAGTCCCCTTGAGCATTTGCTTTTCACCTGCACTGTTAGTGCATGGCTTAGTGCATAGGGCTGCTCTCTGTGTGTTTTGTCTGCCAACGGTAGTGGTGTTGCATGCATTTACCATGTGTCTATTCTGTCTTTCCCCCCTTTTTGTTTTGTCACCCTCTTCTTGCATGCATTAACATCATCTGGCGGAGGAGCAGTGGCACCGGAACAGGAGGGAGCTGCATCCCACATGGCCCTGGAAGGTGAAGTTCCAGAGTCTGAAGGCACCAGTGGGACAGAGGGCGAGGGGAACTCCACGACGGGGACAGGAGCATACACCAGCGGTCAGCGACTCCTCCTCTGATGGGAGCTCCCTTGCGGTGGCGGGCACCTCTGTGCCCACCGCATCAATAGGTACAGCTGCCACCCCCCCTACCAGCACAGCCCTCTCAGCAGCCCCTCAGCGTGTTTCCCGTGGCCGCTCACCCAGGAGGGTGGGCATCTCCTTTGCCCCAGGCACCTCAGGCCCTGCCCCAGTCAGCCCTGCTGCCCTCAGTGAGGAGGCTATTGACCTCCTGAGATCCCTCACTGTTGGGCAATCTACCATTTTGAATGCCATCCAGGGTGTTGAGAGGCATTTGCAGCAAACAAATGCATATCTGGAGGGCATTTATTCTGGGCAGGCGGCCCAACAGAGAGCATTTCAGGCTCTGGCTTCAGCACTGATGGCAGCCATTGTCCCTGTGTCCAGCCTCCTCCCTCCAATTTCCTCTACCCAGACCCAATCCCCTGTACCTCAGCCTATCCTAAGCACACCACCAGACCAGCATGCGCACTCATCAACACACAAGAGTGGACATGGCAAACATAAGCACCACACATCCCACCGGCACTCACACAAGCACCATCCCCATGCAGACACAGCAACATCCACTGCCTCCACTGTGTCCCCCTCCTCCACGTCCTCCTCCTCCCTCCCTGTCTCATCTCCTCTCACACCTGCATGCACTGCATCCTCAGCCACTACCTCCATCACCAGCTTGCCCGTCACCACACACCGCTCATGTGCACTCACCACCCCCACTACCATTCACACATCCACTGTGTCCTCTCCCAGTGTGTCTGTGAGCCCTCCTTCCAAACTACACAAATGCAGGCTAACACCCACCCAACAGCCATCCACCTCACAACAGCCTCTGGCCCATGCACCTTCACCCATATTCGGCAAACGTACACCTCCTACAACCACTACCTCTTCCTCCACTCCCAAACGCCCTCCATCTTCCCGTCCCAGTGTATCTAAGACACTTTTCCTGGCTAACATTGACCTTTTCCCTTCACCTCCCCCCCGTCCTTCCCCTAGGGCCAGGCTGTCCAGGTCCCAGCCCAGCACCTCAGCCACCAAATCCCCAAGCACAGTGGTCACAGCAACTCCGGTCTCATCGCGGGCGCCACCCATCGGGGCTGCCAGTGTGCCACCTAGCGGGGCCAAGGAGCAGGCCATTCCGCCACCTGCCAAGGTGAAGAAGGTGCCCACATGCCGGAGGGAGAAGCCGCACCTAGCAGCAAGCAAGGGCTCCTCCAAACCAAAAGGGGACAGTGGCAAGACACCAGCAGCAACATCAAAGGTGGGGAAGGGACACAAGCTGAAGAGCAGGTCAGGACATGGCACAGTGGCTCTGGCTGAGGGACCAGAGTCACCCCTTCTGTCAACCAGTACATCAACCTGTATGGTGGTGGACACTGCCACCTGCACTGCCACCTGCACCACCACCAGCACTGCCACCTGCACTGCCACCAGCACTGCCACCAGCACCACCACCTGCATGTCTGTTGCCTCACCAACAGTCCCCAGCATCATCTCCAGTGGGCAGCCATCCGAGGCTGCAGGAGACGTCCTGGTGTGTCCCTCTACAGGTGCAGACACATGCATCACCACCAGTACCTCCACCACAGACACTGTTGCAGCCTCCGCCACCACCCCTGCGACGTGCTCAGACAGTGCCTCCACAGCTGACATGGCAATCATCCCCAGTGGGTAGCCGTCCAAGGCTGCAGGAGACGTCCTGGACCCTACCCAGCGTCCATGAGGCATGACTCCCAGCACTGTTTGTACCAGCAGGTGGCAGGCGAAGTCGCAGCAGGGTGGAGTGTCTCTCTGCCTCCATGGCGTATCATGCCACCTGTTCCCAGGCAATCTCATGGCACACACACCCAGGTGAGGGAATGGGACCTGCAACAGTGCAAGTGAAGCACTCTCGGCACCATGCCCCCTGTGGAACCAGTGGAGAACAGCATCCACTACCCCAGTCCTTGGCAGGATGAAGCACTCTAGGCACCATGCCCCATCTAGGACCAGTGAAGATTCACATCCACTACCTCAGTGCTTGGCAGGATGAAGCACTCTGTGCACAAAGCGCCCTCCAGAACCAGTGGAGAGATACATCCACTTCCTCAGTCCTTGGCAGGATGAAGCACTCTGGGCACAAATCCCCCCCCCCCCAGAACCAGTGGAGATTCACGTCCACTACCTCAGTCCTTGGCAGGATGAAGCACTCTGGGCACAAAGCCCCCTCCAGAACCAGTGGAGACTGACATCCACTTGAGAGACTGTGGCCTTGCACCCCCCAGGATTGAGCAGTGGGCAAACCACCCACTGGAAAGACTTGTGAGTCTGTGGCTTTGCACTCCCCAGGATAAAGCAGTGGGCAAACCACCCACTGGAAAGACTTGTGAGACTGTGGCTTGCAATCCCCAGGATAGAGCAATGGGCATGGAGCCCCCTCGTGGAGCAGTGGCGTCCTGCGTTCATCCGGCTGAGGTGCCCCCCTTGCCTTCCTCCTGAGGTACCTGTTTCATTTTGATCTGATGCCCCTGCAGTGTTCTCTCCGTTTCAAGTCAGGTATCTTGTGTGGGCTTTGTCCATGCATTTTGGGACACTGTTCCACGGACAATGATTTGGTTAATATCCGGACTTGTGTGGTTGGTGTACATATTTGTATATACTGATTTTTTAAATTGCCCTATCTGATTTTTACTGATTACACTCGTTACAATCATTTCCTTTTGTCCTTGCGTTCTTCCAGGGGGTGAGGGGGTGTATATGTAATGTTGCTGCATGTATTTGTGTGTATGGTGTTGTGGGTGAGGGTGGGGGTGTTGGGTGTGTGTGTGTCACTCTCTTTTCCCTCCCACCCTCCCCTGTGTTGTACGTGCAGTACTCACTGTGGTCGTCCACAGCGTCTTTCCTGCTCCAGATACAAGAGGAGGAAGAGCAGCATGGGCAGGACCTGTAGTTCGGGCTCCATGGCGTCCTGGTTCCTCGTTGGGTGTCGAGAGGTGAGTGGTTTCCGTTCCAAGTACAGTTTCTGTCGTGCTTTTGATAGCGTTGGTACCGCCCCGGAAAAAAGGTGGCGGATAGGCCTTTTGTAATAGTGTGGGCGGTACATTGTCTTCCACCTGTCTGTTGGCGGTTACTGTTGCGGTGTTTGTTTCTACCGCCGTGGCGGTCGGAGTGTTAAAGTGGCTGTCTATGTTGGCAGTTTCCAACATGGTCGTGATTCAATTTTTTTGCCGCCGGGCTGTTGCCGGTATTACCGCTGCTTTAACACCGACCACCAGGGTTGTAATGAGGGCCAATGTCTTTTAATTAATGAATTAATAAAGAGTTGATTTGAATGAAGTTGATATTACAGATGATTTAGAATTGTAAGCAATAGGGAAATAAAACTTGTTAACCATTTCCTGAGTAGTGGTTATTTTTGATTAGTATAGTTTAATTTTGTGTTTTCATAGAGTGTTTCCTTGATTATTGATGTTAGTTATTCCTGGAACTCCCTCCCCGTCAACCTACTTCTGACCCAGGACCTCCTGACCTTCAGGAAGCATCTCAAGACTGGCTATTCGAGCAGTAGCGCCCACCCACCCCCCCAGCGCCTTAAGACCCTATTGGGTGAGTAGCGCGCTTAACAAATGATTGATTGATTGATTGATTGATTGATTCAATAGTCACTGCATGACTAGGATACTCCATGCGATTCACAAGGTTCATCGACCTATACGCGTCCCCTGGTAAGTTTACTTACTAAGGACTAGGCGCGCTAACAGTTTTTGGTAGCAGCTTGATGGTTAGTTTCCTTGGGGAACTAGTTATGTGGTGATTATTGGTTATGAGAGTAGTTTAAGTTAGGATTAGTTGTTCATATTTTAGGAGGTTTGAATTTTGTTTTTCTGAAATGGCAATTGTAGCAAAAATGATGTCCCCTTAAGCCCAGATATGACTTTCTTAGATCCTGTTAGTGGCGTGGGTATGTTCTCGGTGTGTTTTGAGATAGTGTGAAAGTGGGAGGTTGCGCTTGCACAAGCTTTAGCAAACCGCAGGTGAATTGTGATGTATGTGAGGTAAGTAGGGAGTCTGCATACTCCAGTTGAGGTTAGAAGGAGTGTGCGTACTCCGTAGCATGATAGTAGGGAAGTCGTCGAACTTCACATGTGTGTGGCGCTTTGTGCTCAAAAAGTATCCACGTGGTTGTTGGTGATGTACGGACCCTGCGTGGTCTAAGACTCCTGAGTATATTGAGAAGTGTAGGAGACACTTGGGTATATGTGGTAATCTGTCTGGGTTAGTAGGTTGCTTGGGCGTAGTCAACAAGTCAGCGTGAATGAGAATTGAGTAAAATAAATTTAAACTAAGATTTGGCGAGTTCTATGTTCACCAGGACAGACCCATTGATCAGCTGAGAGTAAATATTTGCGGGTCGAATTTTGCTCGCGAATGTGGGAGACTGAGAAAGAGGAATAGCTACATGAGCCAAAAAGAGCCATTAGTGAAAATCCGTGAGGTCTCTAAAGCGTTAGTGTCCCTTCCTGTAGTAACCCAGCAGGTTTGCTTTACTTATTGGGTTTTTGGTAAGTGCTCGCAAATAATTTGCATTAGTCGTGTGCGTTGAGTTGAGGAGGACGAGCCGCAAGACTTTGTCAGCCGCTGTCTGTGAGTGTGACATCAGGTTGTGCTGCGCTGGGATAGGTCGGTTAGTGAGAAGAGCCATGAGTGGATTGGCAGCCATCCGTAAGAGGCAATTGGTTAAGTAAGCGGGTGAAGGGAATCTTGGCAGTAAAAATAATTTCATTATTGAATTGAAATAACCAAAACAGACAAAAATGAAATTTTTCAAGGCATTCAGAAGTGCGATAAAGGGTGATTCTTACATTAAGTCGTCAGTGGGGGAGCCAACCCCACCAGGAAATTCTCTGGCTTACATTGTGATGGAGGAGCGAGGTGTGGCACCATGTCTTTGTCTGAAGCAATGGTGTAAGCTAACTAAGAAGCGAGGGTCCTTGGCATTTCCAGAGCATGGGACGTTTAATTTGAGAATTCTGGACCAGTTGCGAATGGCATTATATGAGATGAAGCCGTTACCGAGACCAGTACAGTTTGAGGCTTTAGTGGTATGGTAACTGGTGGCTAGACAGCAACAAGAAATGAAGTTTAAAAGGAGAATGAAGCGTGTAGAGAAATCTTTAGCTGAAGCTAGATGGGATTGGGAACAGAAGAGATGGAGAGCAGAGACACTACAGTGTGCTAAATTGTTTCCTGCCATTACGGAGGAGGATGAGGCAGAGAAGAAGGATGGCGCTAAAGAGGATGAAAGTGCAGGGAAAAAGAAAAACAGAAGGTCTTATGTTGATGATGAAGATTTTGATGTTGAGGATCTCATTACACAGCTGTTAAGAGATCAACCTCCACCTTTAACGACTTACTCATGGGGTCCAGGCACTAGTGCTATTACTGCTGCTCCTGCACAAGCACAGGGAGCTGATGGAGCAGTACAGGCAGAAGGCGGACAAATACCAGGGGTAGTACAGAGTACACCTAATGCAGGAACTACTACTGTTGTTCAAGCGCAGATGCATCCACCTACGGTACAGAGAATTTATCCAGATGTACCAGTTCTTGAGACAGTCTCGGAAAAAATGGTGCAGAGGGAGCAAGTGCTTCCAAAGCCAATGCTAGTTCAGACAGAACCGACTCCAATGTTATTGCCTTCAGCACAGGCGCAGGGTTTGCTGAAATTTACACAAATGACAGGAACATATTCAGATATTACACCAGCCGTGAACCAGGCAATGGGGGTAACATTCCCACAGGGTGCAAGTGTTAGGGCAGCTCCAGATGCAATATCGCTACCAATTACTGTTGGTCCAGCGGTATCCGTATTTGCGCAAAAGAAATCAGACGCAGGAGAACAGAATTAAATATCACAGAGTCTTGTGAGGAGGTGAGTAAGTGATCCTGTGCAGATGATGTCATCTGCAGGATAGACTTTCAATGGATCTAGACCTTTAATGGATCTTAGTCCACTTGTAGCACTTCAAGATGCAGTGAATGGCCCGATTGCGAGTCAGAGTTTGAAACTTTTGACACCGCAAGCTTCAGGTGCAGTGGTGCAACAGTTACCAGTGCCAAATGCAAGTAACATTTCATTACAGGGATTGTCAGCTCAGAAGTTGAGTGAATGGTTAGATAGTCTAAACACTCCTCAAAACACGTCCAATGGCAAAGAGCAGATAAATAGTTTAAAGTTGAATATAGAAGCAACCGAACTAGTTGAAGGAACAATGGGTGTGAACAGATTGGAATCTTACACCGACAAAGAGCTGAGGTATCAGAAATTGGCAAGAGCTAGCAGAAAAACATGACATTGAGATTGAGAAAACAAAGCATTTGAAATGCAGTTACAGATTAGATTTCGAGGCAAAGGATTTCGAGCACATGAGATCAGCAGGTATGAAGGCACATCTGAGGGAATTGCTGCAAAGCGCTCAGATTTGGAGAGCATTAGAGAAGTGGGAAGGTAGATGGACAAACAAAAAAGATAAGCAGAAGCAGGATTCACAAGAAGGGTCTGAGGAGATTCAAAGAGAAAAGGAATCAGTAAAGATGTTTCTGATGAGAGAGATTCCAGGAGGGCAGTTTGTTCATGTCCCATGGCACAGGAGTGATATACTGTCATTTACAAATGATTACCCAAAATTGAGAGGGAAGCTGGTCGAGTGGTATCAGCAAACAGAGAGATTTGTGCAACTTTCAAAATGTCTGTGAGAATACTTGAACACACTATTGGAGATAGTCGTACCAGCTGACTTATGGTTTGAGTGTAAGAGAGCAGTGGACTGGCCAACAAGTGAACCAGAAAGGGATAAGGTCACGGGTGCACCTTCACCTGAGGTAATGAAAAATTATTATAAGGTGATCGAGTTCCTGAAGACAAGAATTTCTCCTAAAAATATTGATTGGCAAAGGATTGACAGAATGGTCCAAGAGTCTAAAGAGTCAATACATATGTATTGTGAAAGATTGTTAAATGCATTCAAGGAGTACAGTGGTAAGAAAGCAATTGAGCTGAAAGACATGTTGCATTTTGTGTTCAGATTTATCGAAGGGTTGAGACCAGAAGTAGGGCAGATGATTAAGAGTCATTTAATTTGCTGGCAGGCAAAAGCGATTGATGAGGAATTGCAGTATGCAAAATATTGTAGTGACGAGATTGAATTAAAAAAAGTTGAAGGAGAAAGCGATGGTGATGCAAATAAAGGCAGCTCAAACAGGAGTGCAGGGAGCCATAGTACCGCCTATGCCGCCGCAGCACAGAGCTGTTATGTTTCAGCCTCAAGTGAGAGATAGAGGACGTGGAGTTGACATGATGCGTAGTCCAGAGTTAGGGACTGTAGTTGTTCACAATGACCTGCAGGGGATGAACAAGATGTTGCCATTTAATTTGTGCAGCAACGTGGGACACTGGAAGCGAGAGTGTCCGTTGAGGGCGCAGGATGTGTTGTTCAGCGAGGTGATGTCAGTACATTTCAAACTGTGAAAGTCCCAAGCTTGAAAGGATTTATTCCTAATGTCCACACACAATTAACCCAATTGGAACCAGTACAGTAGCAGGTCCCCATGGTACCTAGACAGCAAATGCAGATACCTCAAGCCCCGATGGAGCAGCAACAGGTGATGCTTACTCAGCAGGTCACAGGTCAGAGACAAGACTATAACACAGTGCATCAATTTCCATTTTATAGTGAGGATGAAATAAACGAAGAATGGATGAGTGATAGTTCGGATGAAGGAGCTTGTATGCTTGAAGCTTCCCTAGAAGTAGATCAGAGAGGACCTTTCATGAAGGGAAAAGTAATGAGATACAAGGTCTCATTCCTAGTGGATACAGGAGCTACACGCTCTACACTGAGGAGTTTAGAAGCTCTGAATTTACCACTTTCAGGTATAACAGTTCAATTGTGGGAGTGGATAATAGACAGTTGACAAACCCAATCACAGAACCAGTGCAGGTTGAAATCGGAAATTACCAGGGACTGCCTAGATTTGTGGTGTGCGTCTCGTATCATTATTGGGAAGAGACTAGGGCCCATATTTATACTTTTTGACGCTAAACTGCGCTAACGCAGTTTAGCGTCAAAAAGTTTTGCGCCGTCTAACGCCATTCTGAAGCGCCATGCGGGCGCCGTATTTATGGAATGGCGTTAGACGGCGCAATCAGACCGGCGCTGCCTGGTTTGCGTGGGAAAAAACCACGTAGACCAGACAGCGCCGGCGTAGGGGGAAAATGGCGCATGGGCGTCTTAAAATGGGGCAAGTCAGGTTACGTCGAAAAAATCGTCTTAACCCGACTTGCGCCATTTTTTAACGACGCCCATCCCCCATCAACATGACTCCTATCATTGTAAAGATAGGAGTCATGCCCCCTTGCCCAATGGCCATGCCCAGGGGACTTATGTCCCCTGGGCATGGTCATTGGGCATAGTGGCATGTAGGGGGGCACAAATAAGGCCCCCCTATGCCACCAAAACAAAATATAAAAAAATAAAAAATTATACTTACCTGAACTTACCTGAATGTCCCTGGGGTGGGTCCCTCCATCCTTGGGGGTCCTCCTGGGGTGGGCAAGGGTGGCAGGGGGGGTCCCTGGGGGCATGGGAGGGCACCTGTGGGCTCATTTTGAGCCCACAGGCCCCTTAACGCCTGCCCTGAGCAGGCGTTAAAAAGTGGCGCAAATGCGCCGTTTTTAGCCACGCCAACTCCCGGGCGTCTCTTTTGCCCGGGAGTATAAATACCACGTAAAGGCCTGGGAGTCATTTTTTAGACGGGAACGCCTCCCTTGCATATCATTAACGCAAGGAAGGGGTTCACGCTAAAAAATGACGCACATTCCGGGAACTTTGGCGCTATTCGCCTCTAACGCCATAGTATAAATATGGCGTTAGTTGGCGTTAGTTTTGCGTCGAAATTGCGTCAAAAAAAACGACGCAATTTCGGCGCAAACGGAGTATAAATATGGCCCTTACTGTGTAAGACCAGATGCTCCATTAATTGTTCAGACACTGGGATAGAAGTTCAAACAAATAGTGACGATGAAGAAGAACAGGTGGCTGAAATGATGGTAAACAGCGCTAATGAAGAATACCCATTGATTGAATTTTTCCCAATGTTTACTGTGAAATAATTGCATGCATATTTGCAGGGAACAGTGAAGGGAGAAGTCTGGGATCTGACAGGGAAAGAAGTAGGTTTGATTAAAGGAGTAGAGCCCATTAAGGTCACCCTGAAGCCCAATGCAGTATTTCCGCAGCTTCCACAGTACAACATGCCACAAGATGTTCTAAAGAAGGTGGCACAAATAATTGGACTCTTTCTAAAGCAAGGAGTTTTGAAAGAAGTATTGAGCAGTCCGTGTAATTTACCAATAATGGGTTTAAAGAAGCCCTGCAGGAAAGTGTGTGTAGTGCAGGACTTGAGAAAAGTGAATGATTTGGTGGTTAAATGTTGTCCAGTGGTGCCAAATCCAGCAGTTATACTGTTTCAGATACCTTGAGATGCAGAGTGGTTCACAGTGGTAGATTTGTCACAAGCTTTCTTTTCTGTGCCTCTTCATGAGGATAGTCAGTTTCCTTTTAGTTTCAAATTCCTAGACAGAGTCTACAGCTGGTGCAGGCTTCCACAAGGGTATAAGGAGTCACCATCTCTGTTTAATCAGATCTTGAAAAAGAACTTGGAATCATTGGAATTGACATGCCAATCAACACTAGTACAGTACATTGAGGATTTGTTGATCGCATCCAGAACAAGGGATGAGTGTAAACATGACTCAATTGCACTATTGAACCATTTTGGAGAATTTGGACATAAGATTTCACCTGTGAAATTGCAGTATTGTCAAAAACCAGTGAAATACCTGGGACACCAGATTGAAAAGGGATTAAGGAGAATCTCTAGGGACAGAATTACTATGATTCTGCAGAGTGGTCTTCTAACTTCTCAGAGAGATGTCAGGATGTTTCTGGGAATGATGGGATACTGCAGACAATGGATTCCGAATTTTGCTGAGATTGCTAAACCTTTGCAGCAGCTGACACATAAGGAAGTTACAGATCCCATTACCATAGATGAAGATCAGATGAAAGCATTCACTGAATTGAGAGAAAGTTTGTGCAGAGACACAGCGTTGGGAGTGCCTGATTACACATAGACTTTCACTTTGTTTTGTCATGAACGTGATGCTTATCTTTGTCTGTTTTGACACAAGTCAACGGAGGTGCTTATCGCCCAGTAGCTTATTTTTCAGCTACCTTGGACCAGATCACAGCAGCTTTACCAGGTTGCCTGCGCACAGTAGCCGTAGTTGGTCAAAGTCTTTCCCAATGTGAGGGGTTAGTCATGGGATACCCTTTGACGGTAATGGTACCACACTGTTGAGATTTTACTGACAAGGACGAAAACCCAATACTTGACGGGTGCAAGACGGACAAGGTATGAGACGAGCATATTGAGTGCTCCAAAAGTAACAGTAAAGACATGTACAGTGCTGAATCCACCGACATTGCTTCCAAGTGATATTGTTGAAATTGAAAAAGAAGATGTTAAGCATGATTGTCTTGAGGTAACTGAATTGTGTACAAAACTGAGGCCTGATATTAGAGACACGCGTTTAGAAGAAAATTGCCAAATTGTCTTTGTTGATGGTTCGTGTCTCAGAGATGGAACAGGCACACTGAGAGCAGGATATGCAGTGTGCACAATTACAGGCATGTTAGAAGCTCCATGGCTTCCAGGTGTATACTCTGCACAAGTGGCAGAACTGGTAGCTCTTACTAGAGCATGCCATGTTTCCTGCAAGATTAAGAGTCACAATCTATACTGACAGTCAATATGGATTCGGAATTGTTCATGATTTTGGTCAGTTGTGGTCGCAGCAAGGTTTTATGACCTCTACTGGAACACTAGTGAGAAATGGCGACGAATAAAAGAGTTGTTGTATGTAATAGAGTTACCTGAAGAAATTGCTGTGGTAAAATTCAGTGCACATCAAAAGACACAGGATTATATTTCATTGGGAAAAGATATGCAGATCAAGTTGCAAGGTTTTGTTCATTGAACTGTATATTGTTTAAAGACAAGTGGGAACTAATGCCTGAAGAAAAAATAATTGTGCAAGTTATGCCTTAAAAGTAATTGATACACTGGAAGAATTAAAAACATTGCAGGAGAATGCAGATAAGGAGGAGAAACGACTTTGGGTCAGACTAAAATGCATCCAAAGAGTTGATGAGATTTGGATTTTTGAGGAGGGTCATATGGTATTGCCAAACAGTTTGTTGACTCAGATGGCCAGATATTACCATGGCCAAGCACATATCGGAAGAGATGCCAGGGTTAGACTGTTTAAGGTTGATTGGTTTAATCCGAGATTCAGACAAGCAGCAGAGGCAGTATGTCATCCATGTGTAATCTGTCAGCAACTAAATGTGGGGAAAGGGACAGTGGTGAATTTGAGTCACATTGGAAGAACAGGAGGACCATTCAGCAGAATGCAGTTGGATTTCATTGAAATGCCTGCATGTGGTGTATTGAAGTAAGTGTTGGTGATTGTGTGTGTCTTTAGTCATTGAATTGAAGCATATCCCACACGAAGGAATGACAGTATCACAGTAGCGAAGCTGATACTTAAAGAGTTGATACCATGGTTCGGATTTCCTATCTCTTTAGAATCAGATAGGGGAACTCACTTCAATAATGAAGTGATCAAACTCTTAAGTGCAGCACCAAACATTGAGCATAAGTTGCATTGCAGTTACCGCCGTAATCCATCAGGACTAGTGAGCAAATGAATGGTACACTGAAATCGAGAATTACAAAAATGTGTGCCAAGACTAACCTGAAATGGCCAGATGCCTTACCTTTGGTACTGATGTCAATGGGAAATATTCCTGACAGGAAGACAGGACTATCACCCTTGTGAGATCCTTATGGGCAGAGCAATGAGATTGCCGGCAATTCCAGCCAATGTACTTGTAAATATTACAGATGATATGGTGTTGGATTATTGCAAGGGTGTGGCTGATGTGGTTCGCTCTTTCTCTCAGCAGGTGCAGGCTATTACCCTGCCACCCATCTATGACCCAGGCCACAATCTGAGAGCTGGAGAGTGGGTCATCATTAAAAAGCACGTTCGAAAGACCTGTTTGGAACAGCGTTGGAAAGGTCCATACCAGGTAGTGCTAACAACCACGACAGCTGTAAAGTGTGCAGGACTGCCAAACTGGATACATGCAAGCCATACAAAGAGAGTGGTGAGCCCACAAGACCATGAAGAAGTGTTGTTGAGAGCACCAACAACAGTGAAGCAAGTGACTGTAAATGAGTCAGAACAAGAACGAGCTGATCCTGAGATTGATCCTGAGCTTGTGGAAGATGGATCAATCACCCCTGTAAGAGACAAGAGTGAAGAATTACAGGAGGGTTGGCAGGAATCTAACTCAACGGATACAGCAGGAGAACCGAGCACAGCAGGGGTTCTCCCAGAAGCAGAGGTGCTGAAAAACAAGCAGAGCAAGTGCCAGATCAAGAGGGGGAAAGAGTTGAGACAGATCAAAATCAAAGTGGTCCGACTCCTCCTGAACCCGTTGCAGGTCCATCAAGAGAAAACACCATAGAAAGAGGAGAAGAGTCCAATTCTAAGGCGAATATTGACTGAAGGAACAAGAAAAGGAGACAATTGGCCAGAGTCGCGAATTGGAAGAAAGAAGGAGTTGGTTAGAAATGAATCTATAGAGGAAGAAGTGGATTCTACGTGAAAAGAAGAATTGATTGAAGGAGAATCAATTGGAGAATGAAAGATGAAAAGAAAGAGAGTAGCAAGTTGAAGATACGCAGGTCCTGAGTGGGCATATGCTGCAACTAGTGAATGCCAAAACAAGCTCATGTCCTTTTGTTTTGACAGAGAAGTTCCAAATCAGTACTTTGATGTAACCTGAAAGGGATCAATAGACTGAGTTGTTGAGCTAATCTGAAGAAAATCTGAAAAGAGACTGTTGAAATAAACCCGGAAAAGACATTGATAACCTGATATGACAAATTTAAAACGTGGATGTGACAAGCTGGTAACCGATTTTTGATAAAGGAGAAAAGGGTTCCTATGTGAGAAATTGAACTGCGAGAAAGATTTTTTTCCTCATTTTTGATTTTTTTTTTCTGTTGCACTTTAACTAAGAGTTATTTCTACTTTCGGATTCTTTACAGAATCTGTAAAATGATTAATGCTAAGCATTGTTGTTCGTTTATACCTAAAAATGATAAGGAGATAAGAGACTTACTTACCAACTTAACTAATTCAAGCAAGGATTTGAAAGAATTGAAAGAACCAAGAGTTTGGGAAAAGGTTGGAAATGGATTTGCTTCTGTGGGTACTTGGTTTAGTCAAATTTGGAATGGGGTATTATGGAAAATTGTACAGGGAATACTAATTGTGATTGTTTCTAATTTGGGATGATGGGGTACATGCAAATTATGGCAAAAGATAAAATTAAGGAAATCCAAAAATGATCAGAGGAGGGAATAACAGCCTAGGAGAAGAAACTATAGAGAAAATTTAAGGAGAAGTCAAGAGACATCAGAAACACAGATCTAAGTTTAATGATGAGGGAAGGTGTGATGACATATTTAGTCATCAGAGGCGGGGCTGTTGAAGCAGATATACTAATTAAGAAAATTATTAATGATTTATATGTTGTTACTAATGTGAAAGTGCATAGAGAAATTAATTGTAGAAAAATAATGTGCATGTTTGTAAAATGTGCCCTCGGGTATGATCACCATGTGTACTAAAACAACTGAAAATGTGAAAAATAATGAAAATATGAGAAAAATGTGGTAATATGTCATAATGCGACGCTTAACCTCTGTTTTGTGTTATTAAGTTAGCTGAACTAAGGGCCTCGCTCCACTGGGTCTTGCACACCCTGAGCATGGAGAAACCGGGCGCCTTGTAAAGGACTGGAAATCGTGGACTGCAGCCTTGACTCGTTCGAAGTTCAAGTTACTTAGCTAGAATTTTCTGTAATGTACCGACGGACAGGAGATGATGAAGACAATCTGATACAATTATGTGTAGAGCAGGCTAAATGTACTTTCACAGGACTTGAACAATAGAGTCGCTGACTGGAGAGCCATATGCAACAATTTTGATACCTGAAGGACCGGATAATGAGGGCATCGCAAGAAGAACCAATCCGTTTCGTGTAATTTGAAGTTTATGAAAATTAATAGATTCGGTAAACAAAAACTATAGCTTAAAGTCATATCTGCTGACTGACTGACCAATTAGCAATTAGGGGGATGGACTGGAGGACCCTAATAAAAAGTCATGACAAGGGGTGAGGAAACAGAACTGTGGGGAGAAAATTGATGACGTCAGGAGACGTTGTTCGAGGTGCTGATATTGGGCTCATACTCTGTGAGCCTGATCCGTAACTGACTAATTGATGACCTGAAGACGAAGACTGACTTGTTGCTGATCCATCCTAGATAGGTAGCTATAATAATGTGACTGACGATTTTGTGCCTTTTCTTCTAGGTACTAACTGTGCTGTTTATAGAGATTCACACTTAGATAGATGTTTCCAAATTGATGTTTTCTCTAAATTGTTTTTGCATGAAGACCCCCATGCTAATGCTAATCTTGGTTAGGTAGGCTGTTAAAGTTGCAAACGCGGTCGCAAAACAATTGCAGATTGCACCCATTCCAAATGGGTGCTAACCCATTCGCAAAAGGGAAGGGGTCCCCATGGGACCCCTTCCTCGTTGTGAATGTGACTGTAAACATTGTTTTTGTAATGCATCTCGTTTTCCTTTAAGGAAAATGGGCTGCATTACAAAAACAAAAACTGCTTTATTGAGAAGCAGTCACAGACATGGTGGTCTGCTGTCTCCAGCAGGCCACCATCCCTGTGAGGGCCGCCATTTCCAAGGGGGTCGCATATTGTGACCTACCTCATGAATATTCATGAAGTGGGTATTTGCGACCCCCTTGCGAATCGCAAATGGTGTCAAGGACACCATCTTACATTTGGATTTGCGACTCGCAAATTGCGAATCGCTCTGACTCGCAATTTGCGAGTCACAAATCTGAACCTACAAACATGTGGCCCAATGTCTTTTAACTAATGAATTAATAAAGAGATGATTTGAATAAAGTTGATATTACAGATCATTCAGAATTGTAAGCAATAGGGAAAATAAAACTTGTTAACCCTTTCCTAGGTAGTGGTTAGTTTTGATTAGTATGGTTTAATTTTGTGTTTTCATAGAGTGTTTCCTTGATTATTGATGTTAGTTATTGATTCAATAGTCACTGCATGACTAGGATACTCCATGGGATTCAAAAGGTTCATCAACCTATACGCGTCCCTGTAGTATTCTAGAACAAACGCTGTTCTAGAATCGTGGGAGCGTTGAGGGTGAACGGAGAGAGACGTGGTTGAGGTTGGAGAGACAGACGGAGTGTGCCCTCGCCGCCTGTCAGGAGGCTCTGTTTTAGAGGTGGTGCTGATGGCTGGGCCGTGTAACAACTAACTTGGAAATAAAGAAGAATCTGCCTATGTACCCATGGTCTGACTCGTTTTAACACTGGCGACGAAGGTGGTGAACGGCATTTCTTTCGGCTCAACATCCTGTAACGCTTGGTACTTTCTCCTGACGGCACTTCGTCCTTTATCCTGCGGTGTTTAAGGTACTGTATTATTTTTCTTTCACACTCTGCGCCTTACGAGTGTGATGCTTACGCACCATCGTGTTGTTTTTTAAGTGGTGCGTGAGGGAGTCTCGAGAGCGCCGACGCACGCTCCTAGAAACGTCCATCTTCTGGTTGCTATGTTTACATAGCAACAGGAGCCTCAAGAACACTGACGCACGCTCTTCACAACGCTCAACTTCTTGTTGCTAGGTTTCTAGGCAATGCTACTGGACTTTGAGACAAATACAATTTTCCTGGTGTTGTTGCTATATGCACATAGCGACGCACATTGTTTTACACAGGGCGTCCGTCTCTTGCTGCATTTCTCTTAGGCATTCCACCATTGCTGACTCATTCTTGGAATAAAACAATTTATTTTGTTAATGTGATGGCTCAGAAACGTTTCAACGCCACTATTCTTGGACGTTCCTTTTGTACTTACAAATCATCCAGTTTCAGTTTATCTTCAACGCTGATGTGCACAGCTTTTGGATCTTTGTTTGTACATTTCGGCCAGCATTATTTGTTCTTCAACGCTGATGTGCACAGCATGGTTATTTATTTCCACTAAACCTCCAGTCAATAACGTGCACAGCTTTTAGACCTCTATGGTCAATGCTTAATGCTGATGTGCACAGCATCATTGTTTATTGAATACGTACTTAGTTCATCGCTCATTGCTTTTGTACACAGCTCTGGACTTTTAAATGTACATGACAACGTGCAACGCTGAGATACACAGTTTCATATATATCATTATAATTGTAGACTACTAGTAATGGTTGTTTAGTTTTGTGCAGTGTTGTGAGTGGTGTGTGCTTGGGGTTGTAAAAATGCAAAATGTCACAGCACCTCCATTCTTTCTGTCTTTTCTGGGTAAACCTCCTATCAAATGGGCAAAATGGAAGAAAGTGTTTGAGCGGTATGCTAAAGTATGCAGCACTTCTTTGAGTGCCGAATGGCGTACTGCTTTATTGCTTCACTGTTTGAGGTCTGAAGGCCAGGAAGTATTCGATCATCTTCCTGATATTCTGTTAATGAAGCAATAGATCTTAATGAGTTTGAAATGTAACTATGGCAATTGGACATTCACTATCTTCCTAAAGTGAGCGCTATATTGGAACGATATTATTTTGGGAAAAGATTACAAAGGGAGGGTGAATCAGTTGAGGACTATGTGACAGATCTCAGACAGCTCTCCTCTTCATGCAAATTTGCTTCGCTCACTGATGAGAGGATAAGGGATCAGTTTATGTTAGGATGTAACATCGAGAAAGTTTGTGAGAAGTTGTGGCTCAGAGAGGAACCCTCTCTAGAAGATGTTTTGATGGTTGCAAAAAGAATTGAGCATATCTTAAAGTATGTGGATATGATTAAGAAGGATTCTTCTAGTGTGGATTCCTCTAGTGTAGTTTGTGCTGTTACGGAAAATAACAAGAAAGTGCTCAATGCTAAGAAAAAAGTATTTGATTCTTCATCTACAGGTAGAGAGAAATGATGTTTTTGGTGTGAAAAACAGGGACACTTTGCTAATGATAAAAGAAGTCCGGCCCTTAAAGCAGTATGTACGTTTTGCAAGAAGCAAGGACATTTCTTTTCGGTCTGTAGACTAATAAAGGCTAAACAAAGTGTCTATGATGTTCATACTGATGATGATGAAGGTCTGGTGACAAAGGGTTTTGACTGTGTACAAATTGTGCTTCAGGTAGGCAGGAATAGAGGCCTCTTGACTCTGTTTTAGTGGAAGGAATGAAAACCCAAGTTTTGTTTGATTCTGGGGCTAAAATTACCATTGTCTCCAATGATTTCTTCTGTCGTTGGCTGAAAGGCAATGTCACTCTTCTCAAACCAGACATCAGACCATGTGCTTATAGTAGTGAAGTAATTCATTTGTATGGATACTTTATAGGTCTAATTGAATACAAAGGACATTTTACATCTGGGAAGATTTATGTGTCGAAAAAAGAAGACAGTATTATAAGCTGGTGGCACCAAAAGGATCTAGGAGTTATGTTGGATCCTAATAGCGATAATCCCATTATATTGAAAGACATTTCTTCTTTTAAGTGTGTGTCACATCAGGTTTCCGGCACTGATTTGAATTTACAACAAGTCTTGTCTCAAGAGTTTCTGTGTGTTTTCAGAGATGAATTGTGTTGCTTAAAAGATTATCGTCATAACAAAAAAAAAATCCAGGGTCAATTCCTTTCTGCAGCAATGTTAGAGATGTTCCGGTTAATATCAGGGAAGAAATGCTAAGCAAATTTAATAAGCTCAAGTCTCAAGGCATCATTGAGGAGGTTGAAAGCACTGCTTGGTTGGCCCCAGTGGTTGCAGCCAGGAAGTCCAATGGTTCACTCAGGTTATGTGTTGACCTCAGGCAATTGAACAAATGCGTGGTGGTGGATAGGTATCCCTTACCAAATACTGTCCAACTACTCATGATGATTGGTGATGCAAAAGTCTTTAGCAATATCGATCTGGCTTCAGCATATCATCAAACTCAACTTGATGAGGATTCGATGGATCTCACTGCCTTTATAACACCATTTGGTACATTCAGGTATATCAGACTTCCGTTTGGATTAATCTTGGCTGCTTCTGTGTTTCCGAGGGTCATGGAGAGGATCCTGAAAGGTTCAGATGGGGTTTGTGTATACCAGGATGATATTCTTGTGTATGGGAAATATCATGCTCAACATGATACTAGGGTCAGACAGGTGTTAAGGAGAGTGAGTGATTACAATCTAACAGTGAAATTGGAAAAGTGCAAGTTTGGTACTAAGAAAATTGATTATTTGGGCCACACTATAACGGGTGAGGGTGTTGCCCCCAAAGCTGGTCTTGTGAGCACTATTCAGGCGATGGTTTCTCCTTCCACAAAAGAAGAGCTCATGAGGTTTTTGGGGATAGTTGAATATTACCATACATTTGTTAAGACCTTGGCTGAGATTACTTATAATATGAGAGGCCTTTTGAGGAGTTTAATTTAATCAAGGGGAAGTTATCTTTGGTTCCCTGCCTCAGGAATTTTGATCCCAAAAAAATTCTATTGTTACAACTGATGCCAGCCTTAAAGGGTTGGGGGCTGTATTACAGCAGGGTGGATGTGGGTCAGAATACCATCATGTTTTTATGAAGGAGTCTCAAAGGTGCTGAGAGCAAATATTCGGTGATTGAGAGAGAAGCGCTTGCTGTACATTGGGCCATCAAGAAGCTGAAAAATGTGTTGAGGGGAGCCACTTTCATTGTGAGAACTGATCATAAACCTTTATGTGAGGTTTTCAACAAGAAGGGCGTAGATTCCATATCCTCTAGGATTTCCAGGTGGGTGGTTGACCTCCAAGAGTTCAATTTTGGAGTGAAATACATTCCTGGGGCTGAGAATGTGATAGGGGATACCTTATCCAGATTGGTTTCTGAGAATGCAACAGGCTTTATGGATGACGATGTGTGTGTGAGGAGGATGTGGATTTAGTTTGTGAGATTAATCAAGCAGTGATTTCGGAGGAGAGATGGCGCCATGAGCTGGAGGATGATTCTACTCTACAGGAGGTTATTAATCTCAGCATGTGTGGTTGGAAACACAAGCATCAAGGTGGAGACCTGTGCAAAGATTTTTGGTTTATGAAAGACCAGTTAGCAACCAGAGATGGTTTGCTGTTACGGGGTACCAGGATGGTGCCCCCAAGCAAACTAAGAAAAGAGTTATTAGACTTAGCTCATGAGGGACACTCTGGCATCTCCAAGATGAAGGAGAGATTGCGATCTAGTTACTGGTGGCCTTGTATGGATATCCAAGTTGAACGTCTGGTAAGGGAATGTGTTCAATGTGCAGATAGTGAGAAGAGTATGAAACCGAGAGTTCAACCTATGTTGTTGAGAAATCGGCCTGATAAGCCTTAGAGTGATATTGCTTTGGACATACTGGGTAGGGTACATGGAAATGGTCAGGATATGTATATCATTGTTGTCATTGATATGTTTTCTCGTTGGCCGGAAATTCATTTTTCTAGAAGTATTGAAATACAATGTGTGATGAGCTTTCTCAAGGATTTATTTCTGAGGGAAGGCTTACCTGGAACTCTTCTTACAGACAATGGCGTTCAACTTGTTTCCAGAGAAATGGAGGACTTCCTTCAGCTGTGTGGGGCCAAATACAAAAAATGTGCAGTGCATCACCCAGAAGCTATGGTGGAGAGATTTAATAGGGTTTTGAAAGAAACAATAGTGCTGGCCAAGAATGACAACAAGAACTGGAAAGATGAAGTCATCAAGAGGGTTAGAGTGTATAGATTTATGCCTTATACGATCACTGGAGTACCTCCGTTTGTTTTGTTTCGTGGGAGGTGTACTAACACTGCTCTGGAACCAGGTTGGGTAAACACATTTTTGGATGATGGGGGTCGCCCTGATAAAAATACCCATAGGAAAGAGAGAGAACTTTCCAAAGTGAGGAAAAGCAAATTCTATTCTATGTGATGCGGTCAAGGTGACTAAAGTGAAAGTCAGAGACTTGGTCATGATAAAATGTCCTGGAGTGTCAATTGGTGGGAGTAAATTATCTAAACCCATGAAAGTCATCAAGACTTTTACCAATGCTGTCAAAACCTGTGATCATCGGGTGTGGAATCTCAATAGGGTCATTGTGTTTAAGGGTGGAGTGGTGCAGGAAGATCTGTTCAAGGTTGAAGGCAATCCAGGACAGTTGGAAGAAAAAACATTGCTGAGGAAGTCTAATAGGAAGTTGCAGAGTCCTGCTTATCTGAAAGACTATGTGTAACTTTAATATCTCAAAGACTTTGTATAGTTTTATTTTGCTCTACTGTTTGTTTCCCTTCCTCATTTTATCTCTGGCTTTTTGTTGTGATGGTTGATGTTTTTGTTGTCGGGGTGTGAGTAGTATTCTAGAACAAACACTGTTTTAGAATCGTGGGAGCGTTGAAGGTGAACGGAGAGAGACGGGGTAGAGGTTGGAGAGACAGACGGAGTGTGCCCTCACTGCCTTTCAGGAGGCTCTGTTTTAGAGGTGGTGCAGATGGCTGGGCTGTGTAAAAACTAACTTGAAAATAAAGAAGAATCTGCCTACGTGCCCGTGGTCTGACTCATTTTAACAGTCCCCTTGTAAGTTTACTTACTAAGGACTAGGCGCTCTAGTAGTCACATTTATTCTGAATGCCTTCACTTCTTTCCACAACCTTCCCAGAAGCTTGGAAACAGGCAACTGTCCTCCCACTGCTGAATAAACCCTCTGCAGACCCTTCAATGCTTACCAGTTACATACCAATCTCCCTGCTACCGTTTTTGAGCAACATCTTAGGGAAAATCATCAACAAACACCTCACCAGATACCTCAACGACCACCAAATACTCAACATCACTCAGTCTGATTTCGGACCCAATCAGAGCACAGGCACTGCCCTCATTACTGCCACAGATGACATCCGGATGACTCTGGACAGAGAAGACACGACGGCCCTTATCTCCTTTAAACTCTCTGCAGCATTTGAGACAGTCTCCCACCCCATCCTCTTCCAACGGATAGAAGACGTCGGAATCCAAGCATACTCTCTCTGACGGATCTGCTCCTTCGTGATTGGAAGGACTCAGTCAATCAGCCTGGCACCAAACACCTTGAATGCCCACAAACTCATCTGCGGAGCTCTTCAAGGAACCTCCCTTAGTCCAACACTCTTCAATGCATACATGGCCCCTCTAGCCAGCATCATCCACTCTCGGAAAAACAACATCCTCTCCTATGCCAATGACATGCAACTTATTCTCTTCCTCAAGGACAAAACTCATTGCCTGCATTGTCAGCATGACTGAAATTGGCCACTGGATAAAGACCAACTATCTAAAACTGAACACCGACAAGACTGGAATTGTGATCTAGGGGAAGAGCACATCACCGTGGTACTCCATCTGGTGGCCAACAGAGCTAGGGCCGACACCCACCACTGACACCAAGAACCTCAGGATTATCGTCGACAGTTAACTCAACGTGACCGCCCAAGTCAGTGGCGTCACTGTCTCATACTTCCATACCGTGAAGATGCTGAGGAATATTACCTAATGGTATCCAACAAACACTCTAAAAACCATCACATACACCCTGGTCATAAGCAAGCTGGTCTACAGTAACACCCCCTATGTCTGGATCAACCAAAAGCTTACCATAAAGCTGCAGACCATTCAGGACCTTGTGGCCAGATTAACACTGCACTGACATCACACCACACCTGAAGAAGCTGCACTGGCTCCCTTTTCACAAACAAACACAATTCAAACTCCTCGCCTACACTTTCAAAACACTAAATAACACTTGCCCAGCATATCTCGGCAATTGCATCTGCTTTCATAAATCTTCAAGACATCTATGCTCATCTGGACTCCTACTTGCACAAATCCCACGTATATTGAAAACCAGATCTGGCAGTCAATCCTCTACTACATCGCTCCTAAGGCATGTAATTACCTGCCACTACAAATACATCTTTCTCACTTCTTGAATTCCACAGGAAGCCAAAGACCTGGTTGTTAGAGTAGTTCCACTAGGCCCTAGGTGTGCGTGGACTCACACCTGCTCAGTGCCAGGATACCGTCCCAAGTAAAGAGAGAATCAGGAATGGCCAACCTGTCTCTAAAAGATGTGTGATCAGCCTGCGAGTGACTGGCTCCGGTTTTAAATGTTCTTTAGCACTGGGGGATGAGGAAATCAAGACTGATTGCACAGTGGCCTGGCAATGAGGAGCGAAGACCAGAAAATACAAGTGGAGCATGAAACTTCAGTAAGCTGCATCCCCAACACTCGGAGTGATAACACATACCTTTAAAATTTCCCTGGCCCGAGAAGGTGGTGATGTTGTGTCTGGGCTTGAGGCAGGTGCGAGGCCCAGCCAGCCTGACAGAAAAATGAAAAGTAGAAAGGGGACTGGAGCCAGGCATCATGGAACATGAGAGCACCGACTACCGCCACCCACCCTACACCCAGGTCTAGATATAATACACAGAAGCTGGGGTAATAGACAAACAACATGCAGGGATACACATGGAGCCAAATGAAAGTAATTACAAGACAGGCATGCTCATCTTTCACAGCTACTCCAAACATAGCATGCACAGACCTTCATGCGCCAACCCTGGTAGAGAACTCAGTCTTGTCTACATCATCGAATCTGCACAGCTTCTTGATGTAGCCACTGTTGATTAGGACCACACAGATTGCGATCAATGTTTTTAAGGTGCTTCTGTTTTAGAGTCCTTAGCAATTGATTGACACCCCAACATTCCTGCCAACTTACACTGCAAAATGGAGCCGGGTCTTCGGGACCACAACTCAAGACTTACATGCAGGTAATGTGCTCAGATAATGATAACAACAACCAGCTACTTTAACGAGTTTACTCAGTTTTGGGGAGGCCTCTTCTTAGGTTTCCCAAAAGGGCTCTTGAAATCACAACAACCAAGAAGCTGGTCAGTAACTGATCCCCACACAGACAGACTAAGGGACTGATTTCGATTTTGGCCGACAGGTTACTCTGTCACAACTATGACAGATATCCCGTCTGCCGACATATAAATACGGTTATTTTCGATGGGATTTATATTTTGGCTCACAATATGTCTGTCACCGTTGTGACGGAGTAGCCCGCCCCAGAAATCTAAATCAGGCCCTAAAATCACAGTGTATGATAAGTGATGTTGGTCCTTGACCTTTCTCCTCGGCTCTCCTGATGTCACAAACAGTCTGCCAACTGGTATTCATAAAAGGAATAAGAGGAAAAATGCAAAAGATCCAAAAGGTACAAGAAACAATTACACTGGAAGCAACCCTAGAAACAATTTTAAAAGAACCTACAGAGCTGAGAACCTCAACTTCTGCAGTAGAAGAGAACACAACCAAAACTGTGGCAGAAATTCCTTTAATAATATCAGGTCCTGCAGCCTTCAATTCATGTCTAACCGTGATGAAGAATAGGCTGACAGCCACTGAACAAACATTGATGACCACAACAGATGGGGAACAAGTCAATGATTACTGACTTGGAGGACCGAAGTAGAAAACACAGCCTGCGATTCTCCAGACAGTCGGTTACCCAGGCACAGTCACACACCACCACAGAGCCTCCCCCTTCAGGAAACACCACCACAGCACCCGCCCAGCGGGCCCATACCTCTGTCCCCAGAACAGGTCAATCAGCAGTGTGTCCACCACTACAGGACCCCAGGGCACCCCACAGACACAGGACGATCAGGGACCTGGGGTCAGTGGCAGTGGGCACACGGTTCAGGGGACAAAGGCACAGGACAACAGGGAAGCTGGGAGGACTGCTGTGCACCAGGGGGAGGACAGGCCCAGGGAACCGACTTTCCAGGAGACACTCACCGTGATCCTGGGAGCACACCAACATTCCCAGGATACACTGGGCCAGATACTGACAAGTTGCAGGAGAACATGCGGCTGCAGGAGGGACAGTACCTGGGGATCAGGGAGGACTTGAAGGACATCAACACCACCCTGGTCTCCATTGCAGGGGTGCGGGCAGACATGGCCAACACTATGAGGGAGGCAGTGGCACACCACTGGGCCCCTGACACTAGCCAAACCGATGACCAGCCTTCCACTTCTGCTGCCGCTAGTGGATAGGAGGCCCCGCCACAGGACCAATAGGCCACCAGCACCCCTCCCCCTGCAAAAGGAAATCCACCTCGCAAACGTTCCCTGCGATCCAGGCAGAAGCCAGAGACTCTCCTGATTGTCACCCTTGTTTCCCAGTCTGTCACCCTGTCCACCTTGAACAGCCATTGCTCCCCTTCCTATGCCCCCTTGGACAATGCACCTGTGATACAAATAGACTGGACTCTATCCTGGACTTTCCTCCATCATCAACCCAGCCCATTCCACTACCCCATCTACTTCTTAGCACTTAAATAAACACCCTTTGAAAAAATACAAGAATGGAGTATGTCAAATGATATAAGTATGTATTTGTTTAACAAGGTTTAAACATTGCAATTCAACTGTACAGTAATGTATACATAGGAAAGGCCTGTAGTAGGCTGCAGTCAACACACCAGGAGCGATAGTGGGGCACAAATATCTGCAAATAGAGATGCCAAAGGGTACAGTGACAATGTCAAACACAAAACTGTCAATTAAATGTGAATTTACACTGTCTTACCTGTGTGTCCTTGAAAGTATTGAAGAAGTATTGTACTTCTGTTGTCCTCAGCCTCTTCCTCTGCCGCCTCATCTTCACTGTCCACAAATTCTACTGCTGCCACACGGCCATCTCCAGCCTCCTCCTCCTGCAGAAAAGGCACCTGGCGACGCAAGGCAAGGTTGTGCAACATACAGCATGCCACGATGATCTGGCAGACTTTCTTGGGTGAGTAGCACAGGGATCCACCTGTTAGATGGAGGCAACGAAACCTGGCCTTCAGGAGGCCAAAGGTTCTCTATATAATTCTTCTTGTTCACCCATGTGCCTCATTGTAATATTCCTCTGCCCTTGTCCTGGGATTCCTCACAGCGGTCAGTAGCCATGAGAGGTTGGGATAACCAGAGTCACCTGCAAATATCAAGGGACAATTGTAAGCCACACATTAACCCTTAAGGCCCACACCATACACCAACACCCACTGGGTGGGAACCACTGCTCACCTATTAGCCACACCCTGTGCTTTGGAGTTGAGCCATCACATTTGGGATGCTGCTATTCCTCAGGATAAAGGCATCTTGTACAGACCCAGGATATTTTGCATTGACGTGGGAGATGTACTGGTCCGCCAGACACACCATCTGCACATTCATGGAGTGAAAGCTCTTTCGATTTCTGAACACCTGTTCATTTTGCCGGGGGGGGGACAAATGCAATATGTGTTCCATCAATTGCCCCAATAATATTGGGGATATGTCCCATTGCATAGAAATCAGCTTTCACTGTGGCCAAATCCTCCACCTGGGGGAAAACAATGCAGCTGCACATGTGTTTAATCAGGGCAGACAACACTCTGCTCAGCACTATTGAGAACATTGGCTGAGACATTCCTGTTGCCAAGCCCACTGTCAGCTGGAAGGAGCCAGTTGTCAGGAAATGGAGCACTGATAGCACTTGTACAAGATGGGGGATCCCAGTGGGGTGACGGATAGCAGAGATTAATTCAGGCTTCAATTGGGCACACAGCTCTGTGATTGTG
This sequence comes from Pleurodeles waltl, assembly GCF_031143425.1. Taxonomy (NCBI): domain Eukaryota; kingdom Metazoa; phylum Chordata; class Amphibia; order Caudata; family Salamandridae; genus Pleurodeles; species Pleurodeles waltl. Next base: position 707,538,418 of record NC_090438.1, on the reverse strand, counting down.
GCCCTGTCCAGTCTATAGGTGAGTATAATTTGCCTGTCCTCCATTGTTGCCAAGCCCACCAGGGGTCTGTAAACAGGGGGATGTCTCCATCTCCTATTCATCCGCAGCAGTTGCAATCTATGGGGCAAAATGGTGAGCAGCTGGTCATTATCTCTTAATTCCAACCACTTCAGTTCAATGCATGTTGTGATAGTAACATTATTTTGTTGGAGATGTCCAAATGGTGCATTTGTGTACTGTGACGCAGTTAGGATCCATGGCCAGCCCCCCCTTGAAATGGCATCTGCCTGTCCTGTATGGAGGGACAGGTGGAAGTGAGGTAATTCCGCTGACGTTGTGCACCGTTGCAGGAGGCAGTCAAAAACCGCTGTGCAACTCCTCATTGGTCAACATGAGGCCCTGTGGGGTACAGTGGGCAATGGTGATGTACACCGGCAGTGACGGTATGCACCGCAGCTGACGTCACCACCATTTTCTATCTGTTCACTCACTTGCTACCTGACCTTCAACAGGAGAGGACTTACACTGCATGTGCTTCTGTGACCTGTCCCTGAAACTGACCATGGTTCGTGTGACTGGGGAAAGGCCCCTGCCTTCACCTCAGCGGAGTTGGAGAGACTGGTGGATGGGGTCCTACCCCAGTACTGAATGCTGTATGGGCCTACAGATCAACAGGTGAGTACACCGTGAGTACGATGCATGGTGCATGAATGCATGGAGTGCTGTGTGTGAAGGCCTCATGTAGGGTGTGTGTGGTGGATGGGCCCTGGGCAGCATGCAGCATGTATGGTGGGCCATGTCTGTGCTAATGGAAATGGGAAGGGGCACGGTGGGCCATGAGTGTAACAGGCAGGACGGTTGGACTAATACCTTTTCCTGTGTCCATTTCCATGCAGGTCAGCACCCATCAGAAGGGTACATGGTGTGCCATCGCCAAGGACGTGCGGACTCTGGGGTCTACGGCAGGTGGAGCACCCACTGTTGCAAACAGTGGGAGGACCTGAGACGCTGGACACGGAAGACCGCGGAGACCCAGCTGGGGATGGCCTCCCAACGAGGAAGGGGTGCCCGTCCAACCCTGACCCCCCTGAGGGCCCTCATACTGGCAGTGTCCTATCTGGAGTTGGATGGGCGCTTGGGGACATCACAGCAGCCTAAAGGGATTGAGTACAGTGCCCCAATATACAACTTGTGTCTGGTGGGTTGGGATCTGGGTGGGGGCCCTGTGTGTGTCCCCAGGCCTGGTATTGCAGCGTTGGTCCCATGTTGGGCAGGGTTCTGATGCGAAAGTACTCCAACCAAGCTAGTAGGCATCCACTACTGGGCAGGGGTGTGTGGGTCTCAGGTATGCTCGAATTGATGTTAGGTGTCCCTATCCATGGCCTGGTGACTAGCATTGTGACTGGTAGTGCATTGCCTAGTACGTAGGGCTGTTCCCTGTCTGATAGTGTGTTGTGTACGCCAACTGTGGTGTTGTTGGCACCACTGACCAAGTGTATCCTTTGTGTCTCCCCCCTCTTTTTGTTTTGTCACCCTGTCATTATGTGCATCAGCATCATCTGGCAGAGGAGCAGAGGCACCAGCGACGGAGGGAGCTGCATCCCACAGGACCCAGGATGCCGAATCCACTGACAATGAGGGCACCAGTGGGACGGAGGGCGAGGAGAGCACCACGGCGGAGACAGGAGGGGACAGTTCAGACACAGATTCCTCCTCTGACGGAAGCTCCCTGGTGGTGGTGGACACCTCTGTGCCCACCCCAGCTACAGCCACCACCCTCAGACCAGCACCGCCCTCCCAGCAGCCCCTCAGCGAGTTTCCTGTTCCCGCTCACCCACAAGGGTGGGCATCTTCTTCGCCCCAGGCACCTCAGGCCCTGCCCCAGTTAGCCCTGCTGCCCTTAGGGAGGAGGCTATTGCCCGTCTGCGATCCATCCCTGTTGGACAGTCAACCATTGTGAATGCCATCCAGGGGCTGGCAGCCCAAATGCAGCAGACAAATGCATTCCTGGAGGGCATTCACACTGGCAGGGAGGCCCAACATAGATCAATCCAGGCTCTGCCCTCCTCTCTGATGGCAGCCATTGTCCCTGTTTCTAGCCTCCCCCCTCCAACTTCCTCTACTCAAACCCATTCCCCTCAACCCCAACCTATCCCAAGCACACAGTCAGATGAGCATACACCCAGGACAACACACAAGAGTGGACATGGCAAACACAAGCACCACACTTCATCCCACAGGCACACACCATCCAGAATCAGACATACCAACATCCACTGCATCCACTGTGGCCCCCTCCTCCTCGTCCACCTCACTCCCAGTTTTGTCTCCATTCACACATGCATGCATTACATCCTCATCCACTACCCCATCACCAGCACACCTAATTGCTAGCAGTCACCACCCCCACTTCCATGCACACATCCCCTGTGTCCTCTCCCACTGTGTCTGTGCCCCCTCCTCCCAAAGTACATAAACGCAAGGACTCAGACACCCAACAGCCATCCACCTCACAACAGCATCCAGCCCATGCACCTGCACCCAAACAGAGCAGACACTTCCTACCACCACTCCCTCTTCCTCTATACCCAAACCATCTCCCTCTTCCCGCCCCAATGTCCCTAAGAAGCTTTTCCTCTCCACCATTGACCTCTTCCCTGCCTCTCACCCTGTCCCTCACGTCAGGCCAGGGCGGTCAAAACCCAGGCAAGCACTTCAGCTATGCAGTTCACAGGTACAGTAGTGTCCACAGCTACTCCAGGTGGGAGAGGATCCCGGGCACCAGGCAGCAGCACTGAAAGGGTGCCTGCACCAAGTGCTGCAAAGAAGGGCAATGAGTCGCCCCAGCTGCTAAAAGGAAGGGCAAGGAGGCACCCCATCTGCTAAAAAGAAGGGCAAGGAGGCACCCCATCTGCTAAAAGGAACGGCAAGGAGCAATCCCTGGCTGCTGAAAGGAAGGGCAAAGGGCCTGCCCCAGCAGGCAGAAAGCACAAGAGGCCTGGTGCTGGGACTCAGTCGGAGCCCCCATGACCAACCATGGTGGTTCAGCCTTCCGAGGCTGCAAGGGATGGGCTGGAGCCTCTCCCCACCACTGCCAGCTCCACCAGCAGCACCGCCACCAGCAGTGCCACAAGCACCACCACCAGCAGCAGCAGCCCCAGTAGGTAGCCGTCAGAGGCTGCAGGGGATGGGCTGGAGCCTCCTCCCACCACTGCCAGCACCGCCACCAGCGCTGACACCAGCAGCAGCAGCCCCAGTAGGCAGCCGTCCGAGGCTGCAGGGGATGGGCTGGAGCCTCCTGCCACCAGTGCCAGCATCGTCACCAGCACCGCCACCAACAGCAGCAGCCCCAGTGGGCAGTTGTCCGAGGCTGCAGGGGATGGGCTGGAGCATCCCCCCACCACTGCCAGCACCGCCACCAGCACCCCCACCAGCAGCCCCAGTGGGCAGCCATCCGAGGCTGCAGGGGATGGGCTGGAGCCTCACACCCACAAATGCCAGCTCCACCAGCAGCACCACCACTGCCACCACTGAGCAGCCATCTCCGCTGGCGGACAGTGTGTAGTCCTGTGTCCATGGGCTGTTGTGCAGGCTGGCCCCGGCAAATTCCTGTGGGTCTGACACCCAGGTGGGAGACTGTGACCTTGCACTCCTCAAGATCTGCATTACAGGGCACGATGCCCTCTCCAGAACCAGTGGAGAAGCCATCCACTCGCCCCATCCTCCACATGATGAAGCTCACTGGGCACAATGCCCCCTCCAGAACCAGTGGAAGAAGCCATCCACTCACCCCATCCTCCACAGGATGAAGCTAACTGGGCAGAATGACCCCTCCAGAACCAATGGAAGAAGTCACCCACTTGAGATACTGTGGCCTTGCACTCCCCAGGACCAAGCAGTGGGCAAATCACCCACTTGAAAGACTGTGGCCTTGCACTCCCCAGGACCAAGCAGTGGGAAAATCACCCACTTGAGAGACTGTGGCCTTGCAGTCCCCAGGACAGAGCACAGGGCATGTTGCCCCCTCCAGGACAAGTGGTGATGTACCATCTTCCGGCTGATGTGTCCCCCCAATCCCCGTCCCCCTGAGGTGCCTGTCTATTTTTCAACATGATGCCCCTGCAGTGTTCTCTCCATGTTGTTGCAGGAGTAAGGTGGGGCCTTGGACTATGTGATATGGCCTTGTGGCCCATGGACATTGAGGACTGGGTGGTGTCCCTACATTTGCAAATATTTTTGATTTTGATGCCCGTATTTATACTATTTTATCTTATTACACTCACTTTAATCAATTCCTTTTGTCCTTGCATTATTCCTGAGGGGTGCTGGGTGTATATGTAATGTTACTGCATCTGGTTATGTGTAAGGTATTGGGGGTGGGGTTGTTGCGTGTGTGTGTCCCTCTCTTTTTTCTCCCCCCTCCACTGTGTGCTAGGCGGCAGTACTCACCGTGGTCGTCTTCACCAGCATTGATGTTCGTAATGGAGCAAAAGGTAGAAGATCATGGGGAACACATGCAACTCGGGCTCCATGGTCGCATGGTTCTTCCCTAAGTCTCCACAGATGAGTCCTTTGACTTCTGAAATCTGTTTCCACCAGGATTTTGATGTCATTGGTACTGCCACGGTGAAGGTGGCAGATTGGTGTCTCATAATATAGTGGCCGGAACATTGTCTTCTGCCTGGCTGTAGGCGGTTACCGCTGCGGTGCCTGTTGGCTTCGCTCTGGTGGTCGGTGTGTTAATGTGGCTGTCCCGTCTGAGCAATTTCCGTCATGGTCATAATTTCATATTTATTAATGCCAGCTTGTTGGCGGTATTAACGCCGCTTTATCACCGACCGCCAGGGTCGTAATGAGGGCCATAATGTTAATTAGGTTGTGCTTTGTTGGGGAAATACAGACAGGAGGGCCTGAGTCTTAGCAAGGCCACAGGTGTGCACCTTATTGCATTTTAGGTAGTTTCATAAGAATCACCTGTTTGGAAAGACTACAGTTTGCTATGCTGTCCATTACAATACCCAAAGCACTGATAATGGATTAACATGCATGATAAAGCTATTTTTGTGGTGCGGGAAACCCCAGGTTGAAATGGAGAAGCTGTACATCAGTACATATAGTGGAAATCTGAGATTAGCAAATTTAGAAATGTAGTTGGTATCCCTACAGTTATCTCCACTGCACTCTTTGATCCACATTACTCTTAAAAGGCTATGATGGATAAACACTGAGAACAATACCATGGTAGCCCTAGGAAGTATAAGCATGCTATACTCAGGAGACAAATATCACATCATTTACTCCCACCCAGCCCATCAGACCACAGACCCTGCTTGACGAAAGACATGCTGCTTTCCTCAAACTCACACTGCACTGCATGTTTGAGCCCCTTCTGAAGTAATACTAAGATCTGTATGGGAAACGGAGAAACCTTACCAGCTAAATTCAGAGATAAGGGCATACACAGAATAGACCAGCTGCTAATTGATGGACAACTGATGATGTTTGCTGGGGTCCATAATTCTTTTCCTCTTGACAAGAAACATTCTTGGACGTACATGCATCCATTACACTGCCTTCATACAGTTCTAAGCCCTGACGCATTGCACTTTTGAAGGCCTAAATACTCAAATATTAAAGAGTATTTAAACCTTTAAAGGTGTGGTCTCCATACTATATGAAATCCACATAGACAATGTTTACTCATAGCCACCGCTGCCTCAGCTTAAAAACTGGTGGTCAGATAGATTGCAAGCAAAATACGCTGACTATGGCCAGCTAATATATACACTAATTGACAGTCTGAGCACGTTCAAAAAGATCTGGGAGGGGTTCCTCCAGAGATGATAGGGTTACCAGAGAGGACATGCAGTACAGATTTTGACCAGTCCGTATAGGCTTGTAGACAGAAAACCTGGACAGGGAATCATCCCTTAGGTTGGGTGCATTTACGTTATGTGGCTTCCGAGTGCTTAATTTGAGCCATTGGCTGGCAGTGCGGGCCGCCTGCAATTATTTCTCACATCAGATAATTAGCAAGTTAATAAGAGGGAAAACAAACAATTCAGAAAGACAGAGGAAGACAAAGACTGCAAAACATCACAAAGGGAGAAAGCAGGAACCTGCAAGAGCGAGAAAAAGGAACAGGGAGTGTTAGAAATTAGGTCTCTAGTTGGCAGCGGTTTGCACCCTGTCGAAGTAGGGACCACCACTCTAGTCAGGGTAAGTCAGATACATACCCTAAATTAACCTGCGTTCCCACTCTGGTAGCTTAGCGCAGAGCAGTCAGACTTACCTTAAGAGGCAATTTGTAAGGTATTTGTGCAGTACTTAAATTACAGTAACCCAATGAATTCACCACAAAAAAGAATCCACACTGGTGTGAGAAAAATAAGAAAAATATTTATTTGTATCAAATAAGACCAAAACAACAAAAATCCAATCAGTAAGATATAAGTTTTACATAAATAACTGTTGAAGCAGTGCTTACATTAACTGTGCTCTTTTTAGACTCTTTACAGTAATTTGGAGAATACAATAATCAATTGCAAGGAGCACAGTCAGGACCATTAAGGCCCGGCCTGAGTAATCAGATCAAATGTATGTAGTCAGCTGCATGGATCACAGCACAGTAATACCGGGACCGACCTAGTTCAATTGTCGATTCAAAGTAAAACAAGATGGTACTTAGATGCAAGGTGTGTCGCGGAAGTCTTCAGATCGCCCAGGTTTGATGAGCAGCCAAGGCAGTGCGCCCCTCTTATGATAGTAGGTTCCCGATGGGAACTCCATGAGCAGCCCAGGATCGAGGCAACTGCTAGGAGAAGGGCTGTGGCACCAGCAAGGGAACCACACTGACTCTCACTCAGGTAATCACAGGAACTGTCACGCAATTGCGGGATGGGTCAGCTGCTGAAAAGTGAGGGACCGCCCGCATCAGATGAGAATTTCTGGTACCCTGCAAGACCTCATTGCGAACATCACTGGCCACCTCATCAGTCTGGGGATGGGGGCTCGGACATGCAGGCTAGTCCACCTGATCTCCAGATAGGGCCTGCCAGTGCTTGACATTGGAGAGTGTTCTCAATCACTGATTGGGACACACGGACTCGGTTGGGGCTTTCAGCACTGCTTCGGCAACCAGCACAGGCATTCACCACTAAAGTAGCTGGATTGCAACTCTTGTTATACCCTGAAATGACCAGTGGAGTGGGAGAACCACAAAGCCATGCAGAGTAAAGTACAGTGTGCTTGACCCCTGGCGCTCAGGCATCCTTGTAGTTTCATGAAGGAGTGTGCAGTATTTTAGCTTACAAGGTCTTTGATATCTCTGAGAACTGGGGGGAAAGCAGGAGGCAATCCAGCAAGCTCTTGGAGTCACTCTGGGGTAGTCCTTGGTTCCTTGCTGCAGGGCAGAGGTCAGCAGGCAGTAGGGCAGATCAGCAAAGCAGGGCAGAAATTCCTTAAAAACAGTCAAGCACAGCAAAGTGGCAATCCTTCATGACAGCAGCTTTTACTCCGGCAGGCATTCTTTTAGGACCAGTAATAAACTGTCTTGGTGAGTCATGAGGCCCAGTACTTATACTAGAAAGTGCCTTTGATGTGGGGAAGGACTACAAAGGATTTCTGTGAAGTTCACAGGGCTCCCTTTCAGCTCAGCCTTGGCTCAAGACTAATAGTGGGGGGTAATCAGCCCCTTTGTGTGGGCTCTGGTCCCTACCCTTTGAGATGTAAGCATGAGCCTTTCCCAACCTCCTCCCCAAGAAGACTCATCAGAATGCAGATGTCACTGATACCCATATTTATACTCTTTTAGTGCTGCATTTGCGTCCTTTTTTAACGCAAAAGCAGTGCAAACTTACAAAATACATTTGTATTTTGTAAGTTTGCGCCACTTTTGCATCAAAAAACGATGCAAATGCGGCACCAAAAAAGTATAAATATGCGGGGAAGGACTACAAAGGATTTCTGTGAAGTTCACAGGGCTCCCTTTCAGCTCAGCCTTGGCTCAAGACTAATAGTGGGGGGTAATCAGCCCCTTTGTGTGGGCTCTGGTCCCTACCCTTTGAGATGTAAGCATGAGCCTTTCCCAACCTCCTCCCCAAGAAGACTCATCAGAATGCAGATGTCACTGATACCCATATTTATACTCTTTTAGTGCTGCATTTGCGTCCTTTTTTAACGCAAAAGCAGTGCAAACTTACAAAATACATTTGTATTTTGTAAGTTTGCGCCACTTTTGCATAAAAAAACGATGCAAATGCGGCACCAAAAAAGTATAAATATGGGCCTGAGTATTCAGTGTTGTGGGTGTCTGAAGGGAACGCACAAGTTAACTGTCACCTAACCCCAGCCAGGTGGATACTGAAGATAGGCTGTAGGCACACAGGGCAGAGGGTGCAGAGAAATGTCCACTTTCTAAAAGTGGCATTTTTAAAATAGCAATAATAAATCTATCAATAAAGAGGGCTTATTATTACAGCTCAAATGGTTCTAAACATGATGCAGCTACTCTTCTCAGATCAGGAATTACAACTTAAATATATTATAAGGAATTCCCAATGCTGGCCTATGAGAGGGGTAGGCCTCACTAATGAAAAATGACTTTACGAGTTTTTCATTACTAGGGCATGAAACCCTTAAATGTACATGTACTGCCTTTTGCTTACATGACACCCTGCCCTATGTGCTTCCTAAGGCCTACCTTAGGGGTGACCTATATGTATGAAAAGGGGAGTTGTGGACTTGGCAGGAGGTTTAGATGCCAAGTTGGGGTGGCAGTGGGACTGCAGTCATAGGCTCTGCAGTGGCAGGCCTGAGGCATGTTTACAGAGCTGTTGAAGTGGGTGGCACAACCAGTGCTGCAGGGTCACTAGTAGCATTTAATTGACAGGCTCTGTGTATATGTATACCACTTTACAAGGGACGCACAGGTAAATTAAATATGCCAATTGTGGATACTCCAATGCCATTGTTACCATGTTTAGGGGAGAAGCGGATGCACTTTAGCACTGGTTAACAGTGGTAAAGTGCTCATAGTCCTATGGCCAAAAAAAGATATAGCAACAAAACAGGAGGCAAAAAGGTAGAAAATATGGGATAAAACCACAGTAAGGATGTCAGATCTAACACGTGCCCCACCTCCACAGATAAAAGTGAGGAGAGTTCTCACTACTAAGGCGGAAGAACCTGGATAGACTGTTAGCATTGGTGTAGTCTACCCCAGGTCTGTGTTCCACTCTGAAATCCATACCCTGTCGGGAAACTGACCACATCAATAGTTTTGGATTTTCACCCATCATTTGCATTAGCCACCTGAGGGGCCTATGGTCAGTTTGAATCTGGAAGTGGATGCCAAATAGGTATGGCCTCAACATCTTCAGGGCCCAAACCATAGTAAAAGCTTCTCTTTCTACAGCACTCCACCTCTGCTCCCAGGGGAGTAACCTCCTAGAGATGAAGGCTACAGGTTGATCCAGGTCTTCTTTATTTAGCGGCGATAGTATTGTCCCTATGCCATGCTCTGAGGCATCAGTTTGTACAATGAATTATTTGGAGAAGCCAGGGGCCTTGAGCACAGGAGCTGTACACATGGCTTGCTTGAGGGAGTCAAATACGTTTTGGTATGCCTCTGTCCAAATCACATTCCTGGGCTGTTTCTTAAACATCAGCTCAGTGAAGGATGCAACAGTGGTGCCATATCCCTTGAGACAAACCTTCTATAGCATCCAGTGAGGCCCAAGAAGGCTCTGACCTTGGTCTGATTTGGGGGGGCTTCCAGGCCATGATAGTCTCAATCTTGGTCTGGAGGGGTTGCATCTTAACCCCGCACACCAGGTGTCCCAAGTACACCACTGACCCCTGCCATATCTGGCAATTACTGGCCTTGATAGTCAGGCCTACCTGTTGCAGGGCCTGAATGCAAAAAGAACAGTTGATGGACGGAATGTAGACCAAATCAAACATTCACCCCCAGCCACAGATCTGCGTTTAATCCATCAGTTTGTTTGCTCACCATGCCATTCCAGTTTGGACCCAGCCATATGCAAATCATTCTTGACCCTGTTCCCCCTGGGAACAGTCCAGCCCGAACTGCCAGGCCAGGTCCTCCCTGGACCAGAAACAAGCATCCTGGGACTGGTTTTGGGGTATCACCCCTCTTCAGCCAGGCTAGCTTGCAGGGCCTGAAGTACTTTCCTGAGGTGATAGAGGTGGCCCTCCCAGCTGCTGCTGAAGGTAGGCAGCAGAGAAGGCCTCCATCCAGCAGCTGGAAGGTGACAGGAGCATTTTTTAGACCAACGGGAATCACCCCGAATTGGTAGTGGCCCTCTGGGGTAGAGAAGGCTGACCTCTCCTTTGCCCCATCAGTTAGGGTGATCTTCCAGTACCCGGATGTGAGATCAAAGGTGCTTAAGTATTTGGCAGCCCCTAATCTGTCAATCAGCTCATTAGCCCGGGGATGGTATGAGCATCAGTTTTTGTTACAGAATATGGGGCCAGATGTAGGAAAGGATTTGCAACTCGCAAACGGCAAAAACTGCCGTTTGCGAGTTGCAAATCGCATTTTCCTATGCAGAAATGCATTCTGCGAGTCGGACCGACTCGCAAAATGCATTTCAGAATCGCAAATAGGAAGGGGTGTTCCCTTCCTATTTGCGATTCCTAGTGGTATGCAATACCATTTGCGACCGCATATGAGGTCGCAAATGGTGTTGCAGTTACCATCCACTTCAAGTGGATGGTAACCCACTCGCAAATTGGAAGGGGTCCCCATGGGACCCCTTCCAGTTTGTGACTGGACCCCAAAAAAAAATTTCAGGGCAGGGAGTGGTCCAAGGGACCACTCCCTGCCCTGAAAAAATACCGAAACTAAAGGTTTCGTTTTTTTTTTTTAAGTGCAGCTCGTTTTCCTTTAAGGAAAACGGGCTACACTTAAAAAAAAAAAAAACTGCTTTATTTAAAGCAGTCACGAACACGGAGGTCTGCTGACTACAGCAGGCCTCCATGTTTGCGAGTGCCCATAGTCGGTATGGGGCCGCAATTTGCGACCCACCTCATTAATATTAATGAGGTGGGTCATTGCGACCCCATACCGACTCGCAGACGGTGTCTGAGACACCGTTCTGCATGACATTTTGCGAGTTGCAAATAGCGAGTCGCTAAGACTCGCTATTTGCAACTCGCAAAATGCTTCTTTACTACATCTGGCCCTTAGCCCTTTGTAATCCACACAGAACCTTAGTTCAGGTGTGGTGTCCGGTGGGGCAGCTTTTGGCACCAGAAGCACAGGGCTGGACCAGGGGCTACTGGCTACTGGTTCTATCCCCCCCAAATCCAGAATATTAGTGACATCACTCTTGATGCTGGTCCTCACCTTGTACAACAACTTGTAAGACTTGTGCTTGACAGGGAGGTTGTCTCTTGTCTCCACATCATGTGTACACAGGTGATAATCCCAGGAGTAAGGGAGAAAAGAGAGGAGAACTGATTTAATACTGGATGCAGTGCCTCTGCTGTTAAGAAGTCAAGGAGGGGGAGAGGATCACCCCTTTCAAGGGCCCATACTTCTCATTGGAGACTAAGAGGTCAGGTAGAGGTTCACTCTCTTATAAATCAGCTCAATTGGTCACCAGCAACATAGTGACCTCAGACCTCTCAAATTGGGGTTTCAGACATGTTGGTAAATGGTCCTCTCTGAAGAGTCACCCCAAACTTTTTGCCTTCCTCCTCCTCTTTTTCTGACCTTCTTTCTGTTAGCTTTAGGAATCTGTGGACTTTACCACTTTACCATGGATGCATGCAATGAATATCAAGGTTAAAAAGGTTAAGTCACCATTAAACGAATCGCGCGTCTTGCCAATTCGTAAGCCACAATGTAAATGCCAAGAAATAACAGCGCGCAATGAATAACAAGATTAAAGCACCATGAAACGAATCACGCGTCTTTTGCCGATTCTTAAGCCACCATGTAAATGTCAAGAAATAACAACGCGCAATGAATAACAAAGTCAAATCATCATGAAACGAAGCGCGCGTCTTTTGCTGATTCTTAAGCCACCATGTAAATGTCAAGAAATGGTAGCGCGCAATGAATAACAAAGTCAAATCATCATGAAACAAATCGCGTGTCTTGCCGATTCGCTAGCCACCATGCAAATGTCAAGAAATGGTAGCACGCAATGAATAACAAGATTAAATCAGCATGAAATGAATCGCGCGTCTTGCCAATTTGTAAGCCACCCTGTAAATGTCAAGAAATGGTAGCGCGCAAAGTAATCTGTTAATCATTAAAGAATTAGGCCAAGAATATGAAAGTTCTCGATAAGGGCGTCGGGAGGTCAGCCCAACCACCGTCCTACCGCCCAGAACAAGGATCACCAATGAAGAATGAAGGGCAGAGGCCTGGAAGATCAAATAGGCCACCGGGACAGGAGCTCAGGAAGTAGCTGCTGCTCTGCACTGGGACCTCTGAATAGTGAGCACTTGGAGCTGGGCTGGCTCCCTTTTATAGAGTCTTGGCCCAGCCCACAACCACACCCAGGCATGCTGCAGGGAAAGTCTCTGGAAGGCCCTGGAAAGGGACCACACCCTAACGCACTCTGAAAGCCTGCAGCAATACATTGCAAATGAACAGTATTTGTAAATACATTAAAAATAAGTCTTTAGGATTAAACTCTGCAATGCAAAAGGTTAAACAACAACATATCAGCACAATGCATAAATTACGTTGTTTTGAGAGTGCTGGGTTTTTGCATTCTAGTCTAGAGCTTCCTAAAGGTAGGGAGGTCCTGGGTCATACGTAGGTTGACGGGGAGGGAGTTCCAGGTTTTGGTGGCAAGGTGGGAGAAGGATCTGCAACTGGTTGTGGTACGGTGAATGCGGGGGACAGATGCGAGGGAGAGGTTGGCGAAGTTGAGCTGGCGTGTTGGGACGTGGAAGTGGAGGCGCTCGTTGAGGTAGGCGGCTGCCTGCGGGTGGTGGAGGACCTCGAACTCTCATCAGTAGCAAGGGCGGGGTCGGGGGCACGGAGGCAGGCTGTTGGAGCGGATCGGAGTGTCGAGTGACTCCTGGCCTACACATCACACCTAAGGTAGGCCCTAAGTAACCCACAGGGCAAGATGCTATGCAAATAAAAGGCAGGACATGTACTTATGTGTTTTACATGTCATGGTAGTTAAAAACTCACAAACTCAATTTTCACTACTGTGAGACCTGCTCCTCTCATAGGCCACCATTAGAACTGCCCTCGTATATTTTTAAGTGGTAGATTCTGATCTGAAAGGAGTAGCCCTGTCATGCTTAGTATTGCCAGAATGGTAATAGAAAATCCTGCTAACTGGTGAAGTTGATTTAATATTACTATCTTAGAAATAAATCTTTTAGAAAGTTGATCTTTTTCTGCACTGACTGCCTTCTATGCCTTACAGCCTGTCTCCAATCCACGTCTGGGCTGTGCTGGTTGATAGCGTCCCTTGTGCATTCCACCTAGACAACCATAAACACAGGACACTCAGTCATATCTGCATTCATCAGCATACTGAATGGGTCTCCCTGGGCAGGAAGGGTAGATGGGCTCTTACTTACACTTCAAAGGCCAGTGGCCTGACCCCACACAAAGGACTGATAACCCTCGACAGCGATCCTGGCAGACAGAGCTGGGTTGAAAGGGGACTTCAAAACCACTCTTTGAAGCTTCCTCCACTTCAAAGACAGTTCTTGGGTATGTATACTGGGTCTGTTACCCTCCAAATTAGATGCTCGCTTTCCCACAAATGCTCTCCAAGGGCTTGCATTGAGCTTGCCTCCTGCTCTCAAGTCTCAGGGCAACAATGGCTTCCCCAAAGAGAAGAAAATCCCCATATGTCTCAAGGCTGAAGAATTGCCTCATTGCCTACCGGATTTTCTTATTCTTACCAGCACATCCAGGATTTTCAATGCATGGACCCTGGGCGTCAAAATATCCCTGCATTGCAGTGAGGTGCCAAGGCTGTGCTCCTGGAAATCAAGGCATCATCTTGCAGCCTGGAAATAAATGACACATTGTCTGTGCTGCGCTGGAAAATCCAATGGCACCCCTTCTTTTTCAATGCATCTGCTGCTCTGCAGCCCCAGTGCGTTGTTATTTTTTACTCATCCCTGGTACTGTTTGTGTAAAAAGGATACAACCACTGATTCTGAATGATTAAGACTCATTTAAACCTTTAAAAAGTGCTATCTTGACTTGTGCTTTTTGGATTTTTGTTGTTTTGATCTTATTTTATTCAGATAAATATTATCTATTTTCATAAACTGGTATGGAGTCCTTTTTGTGGTGTTTTCACTGTGTTACTGGATGAGTTATTGCACAAATACTTTACACATTGCTTTCTAAGTTGAGCCTGCCTGCTCTGTGCCAAGCTACCAGAGGGTGATCACAGGATAATTTAAGTTGTGTAATGACTTACCCTGACTAGGACTGTGGTCCCTACTTAGACAAGGGTGTGTACCTCTACCAATTACAAAAACGCAGCGCTAAAAAAAAGTATAAATATGGGCCCCAATTTCTACAAGGAGCTTGATATGAAGCACCCGATGGGGTTGCCCAGAGGTCTTAAGGTCCACCAAATAGGTGACCTTACCCATATTTTCATCCACCTCCTAGAGCCCGGTCCAGCAATCCTGGAGGGCCCCGGGACACCCACACTTTCTGCCCGAGCTGGAATTCCACAGTGGAAGAGTTTTTAGTGATAGCACTCCTTCATTACATCTTGGCTTGCTTTTAATTTGTCAGAAGCTTGCTTCTACAGATTAGCCATGTGGCTATTGGAAGGCCAGCATGTAGTACCCTACATCCTAGGGGACCCTCTTGGGAGAGCTTGCTCCCAACCCTCCTTCACTAAGCTAAGATGTCCCCTGACAGGGTGCCCGTATAGAAGCTTGTAGGGGCTGAAGCCCACTCCCTTCTGTGGTACCTCTCTGTAGGCAAACAACAAACAGGGCAAAAGGATATCGCACTTTATACTCAGCCGTCAGGCAGACTTCTGATGATGCCTTTGAGGGTACTGAATCTCTGACCAAGCCTCTTCAAATGGGGGTGGGAAGGGGTGGAGAACTTGTAGATTACTCCGTACTCTTTCCACTGGACTGCATGTAAGGAGACATGAAGTTGGTGTCCCTGTCAGACACAACTTCCTTGGGGAAACCCACTCAGGTGAAAATCCTCATAAGGGCTCTCGACACTAGAGGTGCAGTGATGGTCCTCAGAGGTATGGCCTCTGGGTACTGTGAGGCATGATCCACCAGTCCTAAGAAAAAACTGTGACCAGAAGTGGACTGGGGATCCATAGGCTCAACAATGTTGATGCCCACCCTTTCAAAGGGGGTATCAATGACTGACAGTGGTTGCATGGGAGCCTTCAGCTTTAGCCCTTCCTTCCCACTGGCCTGGCAGGTCACACAGGTCCTACAGAACAGAGGAGGAGGTCCTCAGAACAGAGAAGGAGGTCCTCATGTTAGACCAGTAAAAGTGGGGGCATGCCGAGCAAAGATCTTATCTTGGCCAAAGTGTCCTGCCAGGGATATCTCATGAGCCAGCTCCAGTAGGAAGGCCCTATAGCATTTGGGGACCACCAGGCCCTTGCTGTCCACAGGAGCCTTAGGATCACTATGTAGGAAATGTAATAGCACCCAGATACATCACTTGCTGCTTGGGCTTCGGCCTGTTGCCTCATGCCTTCAAGGTTTGGACACTCCCTCTGTACCCTACAGAACTCCTCCTTGACAGGTCCTCCTTTCATCTGCCAGTCTGCAGGTGCACACAAGTCTCTTAGGGAAGCAGTGCCCACGTCAGAGGACTTTTGGGTGGCCTCAGAGCACGCCCGTCCATCCCACTAGGGGGCAGGTTTGTCATACCCAATGCCCTTCCCCTTTTTAGCAGCTGACTGGGCCATTGCTCCAGCCCTTCTTGACTCCCCTCCCAGGCAGCCATGGATCTTGTGGTTGCACAGCTCCAGTCAGGTTACCCCGATATCTCCACTTGAGCCTTGAGTTCTACCTCCTTTCAGGCAGAGGACTCTAGATCATTACGTAATAAGCAGTCCACAGGCATGGCAGGGCTTACAGCAACTCTCACATGACCTGAAAACCGTCCCCACTCAAATGGAACCAGGACCACTGGAAAATGACCCTCTCTGTTGTCAGCCACCACAACTTGGTGGAATGCATTGGGAATCACCCGCTCTGGGGACACCAGTTGACTCTTTACCCTAGTCATACTGGCACCTGTGTCCCTCAGAGCCTTCACACCTTGCCCATTGCCTATACTTGGTAGTATTTGATGCCACGTGGACCTAAGGAACCAACTCCCAGTCACCCAGGGATAATAGGATAACCCCACTAAACCCCCCAGCAACCCCCAATAACTCAGACAAACTTCTCCTCCAGCACTATTCTAGCCACTCTTGGGTTCTTACCTCCAGTGGGCGGGCGTGCTCTTTTTGGACACGTGGGTCCCCCTTGTAGTGTCTATACTTGTAACACTCATAGCACTTGGACGTTTTGGGCTGCTGACTTTTATCAGGGAAATTTGGTTTCTGAAGGACAGATTGGGAATGTAAACCAGACCTTTTAGTTTGTGGTTTGTTTTGGGGGCCTTTAGAGGACTTCTTTTTTTATCCCACTTTTTTATTTGGTGGGAACGCTGACCACCCCTTTGTAAGTCCCCCCCAGAAACCTTTGTGGACACTCTGCTGCTAACCCAGGTTCGGCCTCCTCAGCAATCTTCCTGGGATCAGTCAACTTTCAATCCACCAGTTGTTGGCACAGCTCTGTAAAACAACTATCAAGCACGTACTCCTTCAAAAACAAGTTGTGCAGCCCATCAAAATCATTCACATTGCTGTTTTTTAGTGCCTTACCAGCATAGTCTAGAAAATCTACCCAGGTATGTGTGTGGAGTTTGTGGCTTGCCTTGAAGTTTTGCCTGTATTTTTCAGGTGTCATACCAAACTTCTTGACTAAGATGGCTTTCATGGCAGGGTAGTTGGTCTTGTTCCCCACCTCTAAAGTATGAAGGGTTTCCCTCCCCACCAAGGGCATGCACCTATATATACAGTACCTCCCCAGATCTTCTCAGGGGCCCTGTGCACTCCTAAAGCCACTTCGTAGGCTGCCAACCACTTATCTATGTCATCCCCAACATTGAAACTGGGCACCACGTATTTTGGGATGTGGATTTAAACTCACTTGAAGACACAGCATGTACGCTGCCACCATTTCCATCGTTGGAGCTTACTTCCTGGGCTCTTAAGTCCTGCTCTCTCAAAGTGAGCTCATGGGCCAATTTCTTCTCCTCAAGAGCCAGCTTCCTCACGGGCCTACACTAATCTGGTAAGCTCCAATCTGAGTTTTCTTTCCTCCCTCCTGACTGCCAGCTCTTCTTGTGACAGGTTCCTAAAAGAGACACTGCTCCTTGGTATTGAAACCACTTCCCTATGGAAATCCAGGCTCAAGCCATCCTCCTCCAGACTTTCCTGCTCCTCTTCTGTGATGTCTTTCCCTGCAACCTGAGCCCCCGCCCAGGCTCTCAAGACTTTCTGTAGCTCTATCTTCCTAGTGAAACCCTTGGTAGACCCTTGAAAGTCCTTGCAGAAGTTTTTCAGCTATTGCACATTGTAAGATTCCCACCTGATCAGCTCAAAGTCAACTATTGCAGGTACATGTGCAGCTTCTCCAGAGCAAGACATAATTTAGCAGTAAAAATCCAAAAGGCCAAATAGGGAGGCTTGAAAAAGCAAAAAATGCCAAATGGTACAGGTCGGGAAAAGATTTCGCCAATCAGGAGGAATAGGTTAGAATTGGTCAAAGTATAGAGTTGTAGTGCACACTGAATCACTGTATCATATTGCACAAATGCAAGTCCTATCCTCACAGGAGATCACCAGTTGATAGAAATGGGGTTTCTAGTTGGCAGCGGTATGCACCTTGTCCAAGTAGGGATCACCACTCTAGTCAGGGTAAGTCAGAGACCCACTCTAAATTAAACTGTGCTCACCCTCTGGTAACTTGGTGCAGAGCAATCAGGCTTAACTTAATAGACAATGTGTAAAGTATTTGTGCAATAGTTAAATTACAGTAACCCAATGAAAGCACCAGAAAAATAATCCACACTGGTTTTAGAAAAATAGGAAATATGTATCTGTATCATATATGACCAAAATGACAAAAGTACAATCAGTAGCTCAAGAAATAAGTGTTACATGAATAACTGTTGAAGCAGTTCTTAAGTTAACTGTGCTCATTTTATAACCTTTATGGTAATTTAGGGAATACATTATTCATTTTCAAGGAGCGCAGTGAAGAATTGTCAGGGCCATTCGGCCCAGCCCGAATAATCAGATCAAATGTACTTAGTCAGCAGTATGGATCGCAGCACAGTAATACAGGGGCCAACATGGGCCACTTGTTGCCTAAAGTAAAACAAGATGGTAGTTAGATGCAAGGGATGCAGCAGAAGTCTTAAGATCGCCCCGGTTCTGCCGATCAGCAAAGTAGGTGCACCTCTTTTACGAGGAGTAGCTTGCCACTGGGAACTCCACGAGCAGCCTGGGATCGAGCCAACCACTATGGGGAGCGCTGTGACACCAACACGGGAATACACACACTTGGTCGGGGCTTTCAGTGCTACTTCGGCAACCATTGAGGGCATTCACCACTAAAGTAGCTAGATTGAAACTCCCTTTCCCTCGGAGTACACCAACCTGAAACGACCATTGGAATGGGAGAACCACAAAGCCGTGCAATGTAAAGTACAATGCGCTGGACCCTCGGTGCTAAGGCAGCACTGTAGTTCCATGAAGGGGTGTGCAGTAGTTTAGCTTATGAGGTCTTTGATATCCCTGAGACCTCGGGGGAAACATGAAGCTAGCACTTGGAGTAAATCTGGGGTAGTCCTTGGTTCTGAGTTGCAGGGCAGAGGTAGCTCAGCAAAGCAGGGCAGCAGTTCCCTAAAACAGTCAAGCACACCACTCCTTCAGCACAGCAGCCTTTACTCTGGCAGGGATTGTTTTAGGTCCAGTTTTGAACTGTATTAGTGGCCAGTACTTATATTCGAAAGTGCCTTTGATGTGGGAGAGTACTACAAAGGATTACTGTGAAGTGCACAGGTCCCCCTTTTAGCTCAGCCTTGATTCCAGACTATCAGTGGAGGGTAATCAGCCTCTTTGTGTGGGCTCTGATCCCTACACTTTGAGATGTAAGTGTGATGCCTTCCCAGCATCCTCCCCAGAAAGACCCATCAATATGAATGCAGCTGTAGATGAGTATCCTGTGTTATGGGTGTCTGAAGGGAATGCACAAGTGTAATTTTCACCAACTCTCGGGCAGACGTGTATTGGAGATAGGTGGTAGGTCACAGGACAGAGAGTGCAGAGAAATGTCCACTTTCTAAAAGTGGCATTTCTAAGACAGTAATAATAAGTCGGACTTTACCAGTAAAGAAGATTTGTTATTACCATTCCAATGGTACCAAACATGATGCAGCTACTCCTCTCAGATGAGGAATTACAGCTTAAAGATATTATAAGGAATTCCCAATGTTGGCCTATGAGAGGGGCAGGCCTCACAGTAATGAAAAATGACTTTCGGAGTTTTTCATTATTAGGACATGAAAAACTTAAAGATACATGACCTGCCTTTTGCTTGCATGGCACCCTCCCCTATGGGCTATCTAGGGCCTAACTTAGGGATGACGTATAAGAAACGTGGAATTCTGGAATTGGCAAGAGGTTTTAAATGCCAAGTCAGGGTCGTAGTAAGACTGCACACATAGGCTCTGCAGGGCAGGCCTGAGGCGTGTTTACAGAGCTAGTGAAGTGAGTGGCACAATCAGTGCTGCAGGCCCACTAGTAGCATTTAATTAACAGTCTGTGGCTATATGGTATACCGCTTAACAAGGGACTTACAAGCAAATGAAATATGCCAATTGTGAATAAAACCAATGTCACCATGTTTAAGGGAGAAGCACATGCATTTTAGCACTGGTTAGCAGTGGTAAAGTGCTCGGAGTACTAAGGCCAACAAAAATGTACAGCAACATAACAGGAGGTAAAAAGGCAACAAGTCTGGGGTAAGACCACCCTAAGTATTCCAGGTCTAACAGGGAGTGTCTGGTAGTGGATTAAAAACTGCCAGCCTTGGTATTCAGCATGCCAACATTTAATTGGACCTTCCCCGGCTTCTGAGCTGAGCTTCGGGCACCAGCACTCTTTCTTTCACAAATTAAGAACTGGGAATTCCGTTTTTAAAAATCAGTATATCAAAATCATGTCTTTGTTGAGGGGTGTGGCTTGAACAGCCAAGATGGCGGACGGGGATTAGTGAGACTCTGCAGTGAAGCCCAGGTAATCCGTCTATTATCCGACACTAGGCAAGAAGCGGGATGCTTTAATATGGCGGACAAGCAGGCATAGCCCAGGGGGGCCCTGGAAGGCGCCGGCTGAGAGGAGGCGAAGCTGGATGCTGACGCCGGGAGTGGAGACAGCGTTGCTGTAACCCACGTGACTGGGGTGGAGGTTGACGGGCCTGCCCCGCACAGCCTGTGCTGGGCTGAATTAGCCACTGGCTGCCCCCCCTGGAGAGGAGAAGACTGGGGCAGGTGCAGGACAGGTGAATGACGGTGCATGGGCCTGTGGGGGGGAAGCGACGCTCGACGAGCAGCCCGAAACAGGCCGGTGTCCAGAGGCCTGGCTGGGACTGGGGTACATCCCCTGGATAGTCGACCAGATCACAGAGATCATGTTGAGCATGGTCGCAAGGCAGTCATTTCAGGTGGCGACCCGAGCTGAGACCGGGATGGACGCTACATAGTGAGGCAGACAGCGTGTATGCTTGACGCATTGGCCTGCAGCTGTCACCACCGGTGATGAAGCTGCTCGTGATTCTGCGCTTCCCTGGATCACACACTGAGCATGCAAGCTGCCCCCCCCATGTTACTGGTCCCCTGCCATGGACACTGCATGTGCCAAAGTGCACGCTCAGCCAGGAGGCCCCGCGGGTGATCATTCCTAGCCAAACGGAGGTCATAGTTTGACGGGCCTGTAGTGTAGGGGACACCGAGGCCCGGAGTACTGTGGACTGAAGGCTGTTGCACCACAACTCTAACCGCTTGGCCCTGTGAGCCTTGGCTGCCAGGGCCCCGCAGCGGAAGAAATGGGCCATCTCCGATCTGGGATGGGGACAATCCGCAGGTGCTGAGACCTAAAACCTCAGCCTCATACAGTCATAAACTGGACGCGTTGCTGGCGGCCGCAGAGCACATTGCACATCCCTGGATCAGACACGTACTTCGCTGGAGAGCAAAATGAACAAAGTCACCAGCGACCTCACCCTGCTCAATGCACACCACCGAAGCTGGCAGATAAGAGTCACTCACTGGAGGGTAATTTGAATGAACTCACTCCCAAGACTAGTCAATTGGAGACCTCAATGCAGGCAGTACTTGATACGGTCACGGCGATGAAGCATCGAGCGAAAGATGCAGAAGGGTGCACCAGGAGGAACAATATCCACGTTGGCTGTCTTCCAGAGGGAGCAGAGGGGTGAGATGCAGTTATTTATATAGAGAAATAGATTTGCGAGCTCGTCCCAGTGGGGTCACTTACACAGTTCTTCTCAATCGAGCGTGCCCACTGTGTCTCGCCGAAGCTCCAGTCACCAGGATCGAGCCTGCGTCCCTTCTTGTTCTGACTATTACATTTTGTGGATAGTGACGCCATCCTACACGTGGTGAGATTGCTCCTGGCACTTCAGGTGGACAATGCCAAAGTAATGATGTTCCAGGACTACACCATTGCTGTGCAAAGGCAAAGGGGGTTCCTTCTTATCCATGAAGTGCAAGTTTGGAACCCTTGATCTAACATACTCCCTCCTCTTCCCTGCTAAACTGCGAGTTGTGGCCCAGGGAAAGGCACGCTTTTTTGATACCCCAGAGGTTGCATGGGAATGGTTGGAGTTGGTGGGATTGGTTAACCAGCAGGAGATCACAGATGAACGGAGGGAGTTTCGGGACTCCAAACCCTGTTGACGCAGGCATCGTGAAGCATCCCTTTCAAGACTGGGACATGCTCCTGACTTAGAGCAGATCATACAGGAGCAACGCCATGCATTTCAGACTGCGGCAGCTATCATAGAATCATCAGCTACTTCAGACATGGAAGAAGGTCTCAATGACTCTGATGGCAAGGATGGCTCCCTTGCTGAAGAGCTTTCAAACTCTGGGTGTATGGCCCTCCCGCTGTGACACAGCAGAGGGCAGATGATATGATTTAAACATGTAGAGATGTTGCATGCTAAATTCTCAGTTCAAATTTGCACATGATACTTTTGCAATAGTCAGATGTGAGCTCAAGCTGCGCCGAGCGCTTGCAGTGCAACTGCATGGGCTGGTTGACTTGCTTTCCATTTAAATTGTCACACTGTGTCACTTCCCTCCTTTCTGACTGCACTGCAGGTGATGGGTTTGTGTGTAATTTGTTGGGAAGCTGCGCAGTGCATTATGGAGCATACCTAACTTCTGTCTATGTATAAGATGCACCAGGGACATTCGCCACTGGGCTTACTTGGTGGACCACACCCCCCTCTACTTCCTTGTTTGTGGGTACCTTCATTCCCCACACCAGTTATGTTGGACAGGCGAGTTAGGTGGTTTGTGCAGACACTGGTTCTCCCTCTGGTCTGATGGTATTCTACTGTTTTCCTTCTGTGGCAATGTTGGTTCCATGCTACATTGGTTTGTCATTGACTGGAATCCAGATCCCCGCTATTCCCCTCTCCCCTGCGACTTGCCTTTTTGTCATGTAGTTCCACATGCCCTAAGGAGCGGAGCGCTAAAAGATTATTACCAAGTTAGCCGCCTATGACTTCCACTAACATTCTCACCTGGAATGTGCGGGGCATATGCACGTCTCTACTCAGATATTCCATCTACTCATATATTAACAGACATGTGATCTGCATAGTGCTTCTACGGGAAACGCATCTTGGGCTGTCAGAGATCACCAGGCTGCAGTGGCGCTGGCGGTGTAGCTGTTCACAACCATTTTTTCGTCCTTTGCGAGAGGGGCTTTTGTTTGGATCCGGCAGGGTACCCCTTTTGTGGAAGAAGAATGGGAGGCTGAGGGTCGTTATGTGTTTATGCGCGGACGCCTAGATGGGAGCGCATTGCTACTGGGGTCTATTTATGCACCAAACACAGACCAGGCCTCTTTCCTCCATAGACTATCTGACAACCTCTCTTGTTGGAGTGGTCTCCCGTGGCTTTGGGGGCAGATTTTAATAGTGTATTAGACCTGGACCTTGACCGTTCCTTCCCACCATTATCTACTACACCTACAGTGGTAGCTGCGCACTCGCTGCAAGAGAGACTCCAGCACTGTCAGCTGTTGGACCCATGGGCCAACGCAATGCTACAATAAGAGTCTATTCATTTTTCTCAGCTCCGCACCAGCTGCATGTGTGACTTAATAGAATACTCTCTACAGCTAACCTGAGTTCTGCTGTGTTACAGACTAATAACCTTGGCTGCACACACTCTGATCATAACCCTCAGTTCCTGCAACTGAAGTGAGACACATCCCCTCCTGCTGTCTCCACTTGGCGACTGCACCCTGAGATGTTGAAAGATCCACCCTTTAAGGAGTCACTGGGCACAGCTATCTCTGAATACTTTAAACACAATGATGGCACTGCCTTGTCTGGGCTCATTGAGTGTGAGACATTCAAGGTCTTTATAAGAGGATACTGTCTGGGTACACAGTGGAGTATGCGCAAATCCATCAAAGATGACTTAACTCCGGTGGGGAGGACCCTGTTGCAGCATGAACAAAGCTCTATCCAACACCCTCTAGGAGCTCACAGACTTGCATCTAAACAGGCAGAGCTTGTGTCTCTGGTGGAGAGGATGCGCTGTCTTAACTTTGCTGCACACTCGGCTCGCATGCATGCTGTGGCTGACAGGTCGGGTAGGCTGTTAGCTTGCTTGAACCACCAAGAACAGGAATGCACCCCTAATATGGAGCTGCGTTCGGTGTAGGGTGACGTGCTCTACACCCAGGGTGAGATAATTGATGAACTTACAAGCCACTACACAGCCCTGTACCAATACAAGACAACAGTAGGACCTGCTTACCATGAGGAGTACTTTTCCTGGCTCCCTCTACCCCATCTGACAGAGGAGCAGGGGTGGAACTAAAGAGACATTAACACTACCGGAGATACAAGACAGTATTTGCCCTTTGGCTGCTTGCAAAACCCTGAGCCCCGATGCCTTTCCGTTGGAGTTCTATAAAACATTCTCCTTTGTGATAGCCCCTCGCCTGATGTGGTTGTATGAGGAAACCCTGGTGGCAGCATCCTTGACTGCATCGCAGTTGGAGGCGCTACTGATCTCTCTTCCTAAACCTGGCAAAAATCCAGTGGAGTAGGGTCCCTATAGACCACTTGCGGTGCTTAACACAGAATATAAAATTTTAGCTAAAATGTAGGCAACGCGAACGCCACCCCTGGTACCTCAGTTGATCCACCCCAATCAGAACGGTTTTGTGCTGCCACGCAACAGCTCCTTGAATATAAGATGCTCATTTCGGGTCATGAGATATTCGACACAGGACTGGCCAGGAGCAGACTGTCTGCTATTAGACCTGGAAAAGGCCTTTGACTTACTAGAATGGCCTTTCTTGTTTGAGGTGCTGCGTCGATTAGGCCTTGTCCCCAGCTTCTTGCGGTTGGTGAAACTGTTATATGCCCAGCCTGCTGTTCTCGCTAGTGATGGAGCCTCTGGCAGTTGAATTCCACCGAAGGGGAGAGGCCTGCGGTATCCAACTAGGAAATGGTCTACATACTATGTCCCTCTACGCAGATGATCTTCTCCTTATCTTATAAATATTTCCAATGTCCCTGATAAAGTTGCGGAAATACTATAATGCTTTGCCACACTGTCAGGGTTGTGGGTTAACTAGGCGAAATCATGCTTATTCTCTTTTAACCCCAATGTGTTAGATCCAGGTCTTAACCTATCTGGGATACTCATTCCCTGGCAGCCCAGAACGTTCTGATGTAGGCGCAATAATATATATCATACTAAGGAGGATCTGCTAGATGGAAACCTCAAGCGAGCGGTAACATCGATCCGTGCCCAAGTGAATTTCTGGCAAGCGCTACCGCTCTCAGTGATGGGGAGAGTAGCTTTTCTAAAAATGGTGGTCCTCCCACGTTTGCTATATATTTTTTTTTAATCTACCCCTTTATATTCCATCTAAATTCTTTAGGGAGTGATGACACAGAAAAGAAGGTCCAACATATATTCATATATCATGTAACCGAAATCGTATAATGTAGTGTGATTTTAGTAAAGAAAATAATGTACGAGGGAAATTGTGCCCTCGGGGTAGTTGGCCATCATTGTAAACGAGCTTTATTAATCATGAAGAATTGAAAATTGTAGTAATCCGTCATAATTGCAAATGTATTGAAACTGTTTTATGCTTAGCTTAAATTTAGTAGAGGCTTTGACCTAGTTGCCTGGTCTCAAATTCTAACTGCGTGGCTTTTCCTTGAACTAATGAAACATATATTCTTGCTTAAAGTTGTATTTTTCCAGTAGAGATGACTAATACACTTATCTCCAAGGTTTCGTGCTAGGCCGGTTTCATCCCCTTTGAAGCAAGGTCAGTCTCTGCAGGTGCAGACAATAAGGGTACAGATACCTAAATAATTGGCAAACCATGTTGCAACTTGTGTTCCAAGGCTCCAAGGACAATGTATGCATAAATGAGTACTAGTAGAAAAACATTTCTCATTGGTCAATTTGAAGCCACCCTATGAACCCTCCAATGGAAGACCCTGCAGAATTTGGAATGTTTCTTATTTAAACCCATTGGACAAAGAGAAGTCAGCCATTTTCCTTGATGCCAATTTGAAGCCAAATGCCAGACTCCATTTTGGACGATACCCTGATGCCCTTTTCTCTATTCCAGAGAAAGAGACTTTAAGAATTCTCACCCTAGAGACTTTAACTTTGATTTGCCCCATCTTGCCCATGCAGTAACTTTTCCCCATTCTCCTTGCCGCTGCAAGGAAGCTTGCCCTTAACTTTGCCCCTTTGAAATCTGCCCCATGCTGATTGAACCGGTACCTGAGGGACGAAGACCTTCTTGAATGTTGATTGTATTAGGTAAATATGAAAGGATAATTGTATTATGCATTGTGTTTTTCCTTTTAGGTACCAACTGCTATTTTGATAGGGCCCAAGCTAGAAGTTTTCCAAATTTGTGTTGACTAAATTCATTTTGCATGAAGCCCCACATGCCAATGCTCATTAGAGGTTAGTCGAGGTATTCTTTTGATGCACCATGCTAATTTGAAATCTTGTCATGCTGACCAATGTATGAAATTAGTCAAATACAGTTACTCATATTAGTGATTTGCATTGCCATAACTGAATGTATCATAATTCAGATTTTGCGTAGATTGCGTTTCTTCCACCGTTATGGACAGCTAGTAATGTTCGTATACATATATCATTTGGTTTTGAGACTTATATACATTGTGCTAGCTTTGTTAATATAGAGAAATAAATTCATTAACTTTTAATTAACTGGTGTGGTTATTTATGACTGAAAGGTCATGGTGCGCCGAAATACTAACTGTTATTGATTCCTAATGTGTTGTATTGATTTATTAATTGAGTATAGAGTACTGATTACAATAGTTATTGATTATTGATCTAAGTGAGACGACTATTCTAGGATGAGGAGGGCTCAACTCGGCTAAAAGGTTCACCGACCTCCAACGTGTCCAGGTACAGGTAATTTATAAGGGCTGGACACGTTATCAGTAGATGGTAGCAGAGATTGATGGTTACGCCCTTTGGGACCCCATCCGAGCAATAGACAGAGTTAAGCTAGAATTTTTCTTGATAAAACAAGTTGGAGAGATGATGATGCCCTAAGTCCCCAATGACTTTCCTGGGATCTCGGAGCTAGCGAATGGAGGACATGGAGGTGTGAGAATGTTTTCGGCGTCTCTAGTGACGGTATGAGAGAAGTTAGGGTTTTGCGCTTGCACAGCTTATTGCCGCAGAATAATTGAGAAGACTGTGAGGATTTTAGGGGGTTAAAAGATATTAGAGGAGTGTTACTACAAAGTATGAGAGTAGGGAAGTCGTTGAACTTCACATGTGTGTAGTGCTTTGTGCAGAAAAATTGTCCACGTGGTTGTTGATGTTGAGACGGGCCCTGCGAGCTCAAGAGTATGTTGAAAAGTGTATGAGACACTTGTTTGATGTTGTGATCTGGTCGGTTTAATAGGTTGATCGGGCGTGGTCAACAAGTCGGTATGAATGTTGAGGAATGAAAGAACATTTTCGACTTTAAGATTTGCTGAATTCTAAAGTGCACTAGAATAGTTCATTGATCAGTTGAGGGTAAAGTTTGCGGGTCAGATTTTACTTGCGAAAGCGGGATACCGAGAAAGATGGAATAACTTCCGAGGCTAGCGAAAAATCCCTAAGGTTACTGAAGCGATTGTATTACCCTTCCTGTAGTAAACCGACAGATTTGTTTTCTTCTTTTGATTAGTGCTCGCGATACATTGCAGAAATTAGTTTAAGTGAAGCTGAATGAAGGAGGACAAGTCGCGGGACTTTGTCAGCCGCAGTGTGTGAGTGTGACGTCACTAAGAGCAGCGCTGGGATAGGTTGGTTGGCGAGAAGGGTCGCGCACAGATTGGACACAGTCCGTGAAGCGCAATTGGTAGGGGAAAGGCAAGCAAAGAGTATTCCGGGAATTAAAGTCACTTATTGATTACATATTTTAGAAAAATAAAAGATGGAAAGATGAAATTTTTCAAAGCATTTAAGAGTGCCATGAGGGGAGATGTTTATATTAAAGCAAATGTAGGAGAAGAAACACCGCCTGAAGGTACACCAGCTTACATCGTTATTGAAGAAAAGAGTGTAGCACCATGTCTTTGGCTAAAGCAATGGTGCAAATTAACAGAGAAGCATGGAAGTGTAGCGTTCCCTATCCATGGGTCGTTTAATCTAAGGGTTTTGGAAAATCTAAGATTTGCGCTATACGACATGAAAGTACCTCCAAGACCAGCATAGTTTGAGGCACTAGCAATCTGGGAACTAATAGTTAGAAACCAACAACAAATGAAATTTGAGACAAGAATAGGAAAAGTAGAAAAGACACTAGCGGATGCTAGATGGGATAGCACACAAAAGGTTTGGAGATCGGATGTATTGCAGGGGATTAAATTGTTTCCAGCAATTACTGATGAAGCGGAGATGGAAGGAAGGAAAGCTACCTATAAGACAAACAGGAGTCAGTCCAAAGATAGAGAGAACAACAGAAACTCGAAAAGGTCAGACGAGTCAGACGATGAGGAGTTCATTATACAATTGCTGAATGATCGCCCGCCACCATATGTGGAAAGTGAAAAAGGCTCAAGCATTAGTACTGCCCCTCCAGAACCAATACAGGGATATGTAACACCGAATTTGAGAATATCTCAGAGGCAGAGCAGTTCCGATATGCCTTTCTCACCACAAATACCACAGGTTCAGAGAATATACCCAGATGTGCCTAAATTGAAACCTGCTGATAATTATCAGGCACAGGTTCAAAGGCACTGCTGTAATGAGCATAACATGGGAATGACTTCTGATTTAATGGCGCAGGGAGGACAAAATCCTCAAAGACCGACATTGATTCAAGCCGAATCAACACAATTTTTAATGCCTCAAAAGCAGGCACAAGAAGTGCCAAGGTATACTCGAGTAACAGAGAACCAGTTAGGTATGCCAGCAATGATGAACCATAATGTGGAGATTAACATGCCACAGAATTCGGGGAACAGGCAGAATCCAGACGCAATATCACTGCCTATCACTGTAGGTCCGCCAGTACCATTGTACATACAGGCAAACCCAAACGTATGCGACCAAGGGGTAGTGACACAAAGTGGGACAGGGAGAGGATGCATAGAAAACACTCCAGAAACAACTCTGATAGCGACACTGCCAAATGGATCTGGGTCCTTGTCGGAATTTAGTCCAATTCCAATTCGTGCTCTGTCAACTGTGGTAAGGTCGAGTCCACCACTAATACTACCGTTAACTTCAAAGACTGAAACGTTGTAGCAACCATCAGTAGCAGTTGATGTAATTGCTACATTGATGGGACTGAATGCACAACAGCTAACACAATGGTTCAACAGCCTAAACTCCCAGCAGAGTACATCCAGCGGCAAGGGAGAAGAGTACCTGAATAAAATAAGATTGGGCATGGAAGTAGATGAACTAGTAGAGGGAACAATGGGTCTGAACAGATTAGAATCATACACAGAAGAAGAACTGAGATACATGTGCCCTAGAATTACGAGAGAAGTAAGCAGCATACATAAGAAGTTACAAGAAATTGCAGACAGAAACAAGATCGATATAGGTAAGACCAAACACTTGAGCAGAAGTTACAGGCTAGACTTTGAGACAAAAGACTTTGAACACATGAGATCTGCAGGGATGAAAACACACCATAAGGAGATACTGCAGAGCGTGCAGGTCTGGAGATGTTTAGACAAATGGGAAAGCAGATGGGTTAAGAAGAAGGATAAAAAGAAAGAAAATACCCCAAATCGGAATGAGAAAGCACAACAGAATGATGACCTGATAACCATGTTACCAATGAGAGAAACAGCAGGGGGAAAACTTGTACATGTACCATGGCACAGGTGCGATATTCAATCCTTTACGGATGATTTCCCTAAATTAAGAGAGAAACCGATCGAGTGGTATCAACAAACAGATAGATTTGTGAAACTCGCAAAATGTCTCTGGGAAGACCTGAATATCTTATTTGAAATTGTGGTTCCGGCAGATTTGTGGGAAGATTGTAAAAGGGCTGTAGGTTGGCCGACGAGCGAACCAGAAAGAGATAGGGACACAGGTGCACCATCACCTACGGTAA
Organism: Pleurodeles waltl; assembly: GCF_031143425.1. Classification (NCBI taxonomy): domain Eukaryota; kingdom Metazoa; phylum Chordata; class Amphibia; order Caudata; family Salamandridae; genus Pleurodeles; species Pleurodeles waltl. The sequence goes on along the minus strand of NC_090438.1, from coordinate 707,508,416 downwards.
TGAGCTTATACCATAAGGTGACCGAGCATTTGAAAACAAAAGTTGCGTCGAAAAATGTGGATTGGCAGAGGATTGACAGAACAGCCCAAGAGGTTAAAGAGTCAATACATGCGTACTATGAGAGATTGTTGAAAGCGTTTAAAAATTATCGTGGCACGGAAACGATTGAGGCAAAGGACATGCTCCATTTTGTGTTCAGATTTGTGGAAGGGTTGAGACCCGAAATCAGCCAGACAATTAAAACGCATTTAATTTGTTGGCAGTCAAAATCGATGGATGAAGTGTTGAATTATGCAAAATACTGCAGTGATGAGATTGAGGCAAAGCAGAAAAGGTTGAAAGAAAAGGTGATGGTGATGCAGCTTAGAGCAGCTCAGACAGGTTTGCAAGGTTTGCGAGGTTTTCAACAACAGATGCCGCAGCAGCAGCAGCAGGGAAATGCTATGTTTCAGCCGCAGATGAGAGGCAGAGGCCGAGCAGGTTTTGTGAATAATGGTCCTGATTTAAATACTGTTATGATTCCAAATGGTATACAGGCAATGAAGAAGGTGATGCCATGTCACACGTGCGGAATCGGCGGGCATTGGAAACGGGAGTGCCCAATGATGGTGCAGGAAGGTGTAGGTCAGCAAAACAATGATGTCAATGCATTTCAGAATATGAGAGGACCGAAATTGAGAGGTCCAAACCCAAATTTTCAAAATAATATAAATCAGATGCAGGGTTTACAACCCATACAATCGCAGCAGGTGCAAATGCCCGTGTGCAAATGGCACAGTTGCAGCCAATGCAACAGCAGTTTCCTGTGGTGCCTAATCAGCAAATGCAAATACCCTTAGCACCAATGAATCACCAACAAGCAATGCTTCCTCAACAGGTCACGGGTCAAGGAATGAACCAAAATGACACAGTGCACCAATTCCCGTTACACAGTGAGAATGGAATAAACGATGCATGGGAGAGCGAGGGTTCAGATGAGGAGGGAAATTGTATGCTTGCAGCATCTTTGGAGGTTGATCAAAAGGGTCCGTATGTGGAGGGAAGAGTTATGGGTCACCGCGTTTCATTCTTGGTTGACACAGGAGCTACGCGCTCCACTGTTAGGACTATTGAAGTACCAAATTTGCCACTTTCAGGGAGAACAGTTCAAGTAGTGGGTGTAGCAAATAAGTACCTGACGAACCCAATCACAGATCCAGTGCAAGTCAGAATTGGTAACTATCAAGGGTCACATAAATTTGTGGTGTGTGACTCAAGCCCGATATCACTATTAGGGAGAGACTTATTGTGCAAATTGGGGTGTTTGATTATGTGTTCAAATGATGGAATTAAAATTCAGACAAACAGTGATGGGGAAGAAGAGGACAGTGTAGGACGGGACGAAGTAGAAACTGTAGATGAAGAGTATCCCCTGATTACTCTTTATCCAATGCTCACTGAAGCAGATATTCCTGCTGAGTTACAGGAAACAGTCGGAAAGGAATTGTGGGATATGACAGGGAAAAAAGTAGGATTGGTCAAAGGAGCAGAATCAGTGAAAGTGACTGTAAAACCCAATGTAACCTTTCCCCAGACCCCACAGTACCATATGGCGCAAGACACCCTCATGAAAGTCGCCCAACTCATTGATGAGTTTGTAAAGCAGGGGGTACTGAAAGAAGTGTTAAGCAGTCCATGTAATTCACCAATCATGGGACTAATAAAACCAAGTGGAAAGGTCCGGATTGTACAGGATTTGAGGAAAATAAATGACATAATAATCAAATGTTGTCCCGTAGTACCAAATCCAGCGGTGATAATGTTTCAAGTTCCCTGTGATGCTGAGTGGTTCTCAGTCATCGACTTGTCACAAGCATTCTTTTCTGTGCCTCTTCATGAGGACAGCCAATTTCTCTTTTGTTTCAAATTCCTAGACAGAGTCTACAGTTGGTGTCGAATTCCTCAAGGGTTTTCGGAGTCACCATCAATTTTCAATCAGATTCTAAAGAAAGATTTGGAATCGTTGGAGTTACCATTTGAATCAACCCTGGTACAGTACATTGACGATTTGCTGATCACATCTCAGACAGACGGCGATTGTACAGCTGACACCATTGCCCTATTGAACCATTTGGGAAGGAACGGACACAAAGTGTCCCCTTCAAAATTACAGTTCTGCCAGAAGAAAGTAAAATATTTGGGTCACCAAATAGAGAAAGGGTCATGAAGAATTATGAAAGAAAGAATAACAAGTGTACTTCAAATGAGTCCACCAAAGACGAGAAGAGAGGTGAGAAAGTTTTTGGGACTGGTGAGCTATTGTCGCCAATGGACTCCCAATTTCTCAACTCTAGCAAAACCTTTACTGAAACTGCCCCAAAAAGATGCACTGGATGAAATAGAGCTGAAAGGAGACGAGATGGATGCTTTTATTGAATTGAAGGAATGCATGTGCAGGGCTCCAGCTTTAGGTATGCCTGATTACACAAAGCCTTTCACATTGTTTTGTCATGAACATGATGCATGTTCCTTGTCTGTCTTGACTCAAGCCCATGGTGGCATAAACAGACCAGTAGCATATTTTTCAGCTACTTTGGATCCGGTCGCAGCTGCACTGCCAGGGTGCTTGCGTGCCATAGCTGCAGTTGGTATAAGCCTAACTCAAAGTGAAGGAATAGTGATGGGACACCCTTTAACAGTCATGGTCCCGCACTCAGTCGAAATACTTTTGACACATTCCCGAACACAGCACATGACTGGTGCTAGGCTCACAAGGTATGAAACAATAATTCTGGGATCACCTAATGTGCAGCTGAAACGGTGCACTACGTTGAATCCAGCAACCTTGTTTCCCAGTGAGAATGTCGAAATTGAGAACGCTGAAGACATCGAACACGACTGTCTTCAGGTGACTGAATTTTGTACGAAACCAAGACCTGATATCAAAGACACCCGATTGGAAGAAAATGATCAAGTTATTTTTGTTGATGGTTCATGTTTACGAGATGCACTAGGAATATTGAAAGCAGGATGTGCTGTATGTACAGTAACAGGCGTTCTGGAAGCATCTTGGCTTCAAGGAGTTTACTCTGCACAAGTACCGGAACTAGTAGCACTTACTAGAGCCTGCCAACTTTCCGCATTAATGAAAGTCACCATTTACACTGACAGCCAGTACGGATTTGGAATAGTGCATGACTTTGGACAGTTATGGTCACAGAGAGGCTTCATGAACTCTTCAGGATCACCGGTGAAAAATGGTGAAAGAATAAGAGAATTGTTACATGCCATCCAGTTACCAGGAGAGGTGGCAGTGGTAAAATGCAGTGCACACTCAAAATCACAAGACTATATTTCTCTGTGAAATGGATATGCAGATCAAGTCGCAAGGTTTTGCACATTGAACGATATATTGCTCAGAGATGAATGGAACTTGATAAATGAGCCAGAACTTGAACCAAGTGAAGCCTTTGCTCTAAAGGTTGTAGATACAATGGACGAATTGAAGTCCTTACAGAATGATGTCAGTGAAGATGAGAAGCTCTCATGGACCAAATCGCAATGTGTAAAGAGACTAGATGATTTGTGGGTTTCAAGTGAAGGGAAATTGGTTCTGCTAAGCAGTCTTTTGACACAGTTAGCCGGATTCCATCATCGACAGGCCCATCTTGGAAGGGATGCAATGGTTTGATTATTTAAAACTGATTGGTTTAACCCCAAATTCCGCCAAGTTGCTGAAGCAGTTTGCCATCGTTGCGACATTTGCCAACAAATGAACGCAGGGAAGGGGACAGTAGTAAATTTGAGCCACATTGGAAGAGCAGGGGGTCCCTTCAGCAGGATGCAAATGGACTTTATTGAGATGCCTGTGCATGGAGGCTTGAAGTATGTGTTGGTGGTTGTGTGCATTTTTAGTCACTGGATTGAAGCATACCCTACACGCAGAAATGACAGTCTCACAGTTGCAAAACTACTCTTGAGAGAGCTAATACCACGTTTCGGATTCCCGATCTCCTTAGAATCAGATAGGGGAAGTCACTTCAATAATGAAGTAATAAAATTACTTTGTGCAGCGCTGAACATTGAGCAAAAGTTGCATTGTAACTACCGCCCTGAAGCATCAGGACCAGTGGAGCAAATGAATGGCACATTGAAATCGAGGATGGCGAAAATATGTGCATCAACAAACTTAAAGTGGCCTGACGCATTGCCCTTGGTGTTAATGTCAATGAGAAACACCCCTGATAGAAAGACTGGACTGTCCCCGCACGAGGTCCTCATGGGCAGAGCCATGATACTTCCAACAGTTCCTGCAAATGCTCTTTTGAATATTACAGATGATATGGTGTTAGACTACTGCAAAGGTCTCGCTGATGTGGTCCGCTCTTTCTCTCACCAGGTGGAGGCAACCACCTTGCCACCGATCCAAGGTCCAGGACACGCCCTGAAAGCAGGTGACTGGGTCGTGATAAAGAAACACGTGAGGAAGTCGTGTCTGGAACCCCGTTGGAAAGGGCCTTTCCAAGTGATTCTGACAACTACCACCGCAGTGAAGTGTGCAGGAGTTCCCAACTGGATTCACGCCAGTCACACTAAGAGGGTGACGTGCCCCACAGATGAGGAAGTTGAAGCGCTGAAATCACCAGTGTCGGACTACAGAGTACCAAGCACCGAGACAGAGCTAAGAGGACCTAGAGACGAACAGGTAGAAATGGAGGAAGGAGAAATATTTTCTGAAGAAGAAGCAACTGATTCATTTGAGGAGAACCAAGGAGGAGCCTCAGGAAGTGACGAAGGTCCTGAAGGTGACAAAGAGCCTGAAACAGCTGAAGGTGACAAAGAGCCTGAAACAAGTGACAGTGACAAAGAGCTCGAGATAGGTGAAGGAGCAGGAGAGCCTGATCAGAGGAGGGCTTTCCCAGAAGCAGACGATACAGGAAAAGAAAAAGAAGCCCTGATTGACTTCCCCGAGGGAGAAGACAAGGCAGAACAGAGCAAAACTGTTCAAACTCCTCCAGAAGCGGTTGCAGGTCCATCAAGTGGAAACAGTGCAAAAGGAAGACAAAGCATATCTCCAGTAAAGTTTAGGATTAGAGAAACATTAAACGAAAGTGAAGGGCCAAAGGTGAAAGAGAAAAGAAAAGAAGTGTCTGCCGCGATAGCAACCCAGAGTGGAGAGAAAGACCCAGCCAAGGAAGAAAGTACCAGTGAGAGAGAATCGAAAAGAGATGCAAAATTGAAAAGGAAAAGAATACCGAGCAGAAGATATTCTGGTCCGGAGTGGGCATACATAGCCACTAACGATTGGTCGGACGAATTCCTATCTCTCAGTCTTGAGATCGAAAAGGCGGAACTTCACTTTGGCACTTGAGAAGTGAAATCCCATGAACATTATGGAAAAATACATTAACGACCTGATTGACTTTTGAACCGGCTAAGACACTGCTAACTTGATTGACTCTGAAACCGATTTTGAGACAAAGCTGCTAACCAATAAGAGACTAAGCTGCTAAAGAAAACAGTGTGAACATTGAACTTGTTCAGCTATATATATATATATTTGCAAATCTGATTTGATAAAGTGTTTTCAACTTTCTGATTCTATATAGATCATACCAGGCAATAATCACAAAATGAAGTATTGTAAATACGTGTGTATAGGCTTAGTAACTGCATGTGTACTAATCATTGTAGCAATAGTTCTTGGAATGCATGGAAAGAATGAGAGAGAGACGAATGATGCTTCTACTTCTAGACCTACTACTACTGAACTAACTCCTAAACGAAGACTCGAACAAGATGAGAAATATTTGCATGATAAGAAGGAATTTTCCTCAAACGTTTTCTATTGCTTGCTGAATGAGTATGTTGAGACAATGAATGCGAAAGATTGTTATGTGTGCACACAAATACCTACCTCAGTAAAGGAAGGAGTGACATATCATAGCATGCCTCTTACGTATGGAATTTCATGTAGTTTACTAATGACTAGAGTGTATGGCCAAGAGTACATTCACTACTTTTATTCCAATCAGGATGTTACATTTGCATATATTCCCATAATAGAACTTCTGAGTAAAACAGCAAGAGATTATTATATAAAGTTAGTTAGGGGCTTCTTCGAGCCATTGTCACCTTTTCACACAGCGCACGCTCACAGAGAAAACCTTACATGCTTGCTTTCACCGATAGAGAAAAGCTTTCTAGATCACACTGCTGATAGGAGGAGGGAGGAGAAGGAGAGATTAGAAAAGGAATTACACAAGAGGACATCTGTAGATAACTATGCTTTTGCCACGATAAAAACACAAGGGAAAATAGCTTTAGATACATTACACGTAGGGAGGCTTTGTGTATATAGACCTAAATCATATTATGACACAATCTTTGTAGGAACGAGTGAATGTAAACATACGTTTTTGTTTCAAGCTAAATGGACTTTCATGCTGAATGGACAAGACCCAGTTATTCCAGGGATATATTATATTCGTGGACTTAACGCCTATTAACGTCTTCCCAAAGGATGGTATGGGAAATGTTACTTGGGAATAGTATTCCCAAAGATTTATCAATTAGACGACTTAAAGAAATTCCCAGAGCTGTCTGAATCACATCATGTTCAGAAAAGGGAGACAGCTTCTGGTGTGGAAGGAGATATATTTTGAGCAATGATTCCTTCAGTAGGAGTCATATTGAATTCAATTAAAATACAAAAGTTGTCTACTATTGTGGATAACATGTTGACAAAATTTTCAGGAGATATAATCCTGATGGATGCTGAACTCGCTGCAGAAAGAGCTATGACTCTTCAAAATCGGCTTGCCTTAGACATTCTTTTAGTAAAGGATGGCGGCGTTTGCAAAATGATCGGTACACATCACTGTTGTTCTTATATTCCGGAGAGCAGTGGGCAAATTAGAAAGATGCTTCCAAATTTAACTAACGAAATTACAGATTTGAAGGAATTGAAAGAACCAGGAGTATGGGAGAAGGTTGGAAAAGGATTTGCTTCTGTGGGAAATTGGCTCAGCAACATTTGGAACGGAATATTACTGAAAATAGTGAAGGGAATATTAATAATATAAATTTTTTATTAGGCATTTGGGGAATATGGAAAGCTACTAAAATATTGAAAACAAGAAATAAGAGGAGAAGAGAAGAGAAAGAACAAACCAAAATGGTAGAAATATACAAAGAAAAAATCTAAAGGAATTAAAAGAAAAAGGGAATTGACTGAAGTGCCAAATTACTAGACAGAATTTTAATGGGATAAAATTTGTGGATAGATTTGATGTGATGACATAATTAGTCATCAGAGGAGGGATTGATGACGCAGAAAAGAAGGTCCAACATATATTCATATATCATGTAACCGAAATCGTATAATGTAGTGTGATTTTGGTAAAGAAAATAATGTACGAGGGAAATTGTGCCCTCGGGGTAGTTCGCCATCATTGTAAACAAGCTTTATTAATCATGAAGAATTGAAAATTGTAGTAATCCATCATAATTGCAAATGTATGCCATGATTTCTTATTTAAACTGTTTTATGCTTAGCTCAAATTTAGTAGAGGCTTTGGCCTAGTTGCCTGGTCTCAAATTCTAACTGCGTGGCTTTTCCTTGAACTAATGAAACATATATTCTTGCTTAAAGTTGTATTTTTCCATTAGAGATGACCAATACACTTATCTCCAAGGTTTCGTGCTAGGCCAGTTTCATCCCCTTTGAAGCAAGGTCAGTCTCTGCAGGTGCAGACAATTAGGGTACAGATACCGAAATAATTGGCAAACCATGTTGCAACTTGTGTTCCAAGGCTCCAAGGACAATGTATGCATAAATGAGTACTAGTAAAAATACATATTTCATTGGTCAATTTGAAGCCACCCTATGAACCCTCCAATGGAAGACCCTGCAGAATTTGGAATGTTTCTTATTTAAACCCACTGGACAAAGAGAAGTCAGCCATTTTCCTTGATGCCAATTTGAAGCCAAATGCCAGACTCCAATTTGGACAATACCCTGATGCCCTTTTCTCTATTCCAGAGAAAGAGACTTTAAGAATTCTCACCCTAGAGACTTTAACTTTGATTTGCCCCATCTTGCCCATGCAGTAACTTTGCCCCATTCTCCTTGCCGCTGCAAGGAAGCTTGCCCTTAACTTTGCCCCTTTGAAATCTGCCCCATGCTGATTGAACCGGTGCCTGAGGGACGAAGACCTTCTTGAATGCTGATTGTATTTGGTAAATATGAAAGGATAATTGTATTATGCATTGTGTTTTTCCTTTTAGGTACCAACTGCTATTTTGATAGGGCCCAAGCTAGAAGTTTTCCAAATTTGTGTTGACTAAATTCGTTTTGCATGAAACCCCACATGCCAGTGCTAATTAGAGGTTAGTCGAGGTAGTCATTCGATGCACCATGACAATTTGAAATCTTGTCATGCTGACCAATGTATGAAATTAGTCAAATACAGTTACTCATATTAGTGATTTGCATTGCCATAACTGAATGTATCATAATTCAGATTTTGCGTAGATTGCGTTTCTTCCGCCGTTATGGACAGCTAGTAATGTTCGTATACATATATCATTTGGTTTTGAGACTTATATACATTGTGCTAGCTTTGTTAATATAGTGAAATAAATTCATTAACTTTTAAAAAAACTGGTGTGGTTATTCATGACTGAAAGGTCATGGTGCGCCGAAATACTAACTGTTATTGATTCCTAATGTGTTGTATTGATTTATTAATTGAGTATAGAGTACCGATTACAATAGTTATTGATTAGTGATCTAAGTGAGCCGACTATTCTAGGATGAGGAGGGCCCAACTCGGCTAAAAGGTTCACCGACCTCCAACCTGTCCAGGTACAGGTAATTTATAAGGGCTGGACGCGTTATCAGGAGCTGCAGTCCAGAATTAGGGAATTCATTTGGAACAAGGGTCATTGTAGAGTGGCACTGACAAAATTGTACTCCCCACTGGATCGGGGTGGTCTGGCGGTGCTGAATATGGATCAAAACTACCTGGCTTCCCAGCTGCAGTGGACGGCCAGGTGGCTTTCTGGACTCCAGTTGTCAGCCTCAGCTGCAGTGACACCACCCTGGACAATATCTGAGGTATCCGATCTATTTCACCCCATTGCACGGGTGAGGACGCCAGAGTCTGTCCTGGTAAATGTGGCACATTGCTGTTATCGTAGAAGCTTATGCCTCAAACACACGGTCACTCCTTAGCACCGGCTCTGGTACTGGGCACACCACGTGGTGCACGACTCATGACTAAGATGGAGCTGGAAACATGGCATACTGCAGGGCTACATACGCTGGGAGATCTGTACAACGTGGGAGCACTAACTCCATTTGCTACACTAGCTGAGGAGATTGGCTGGCACCAGGGCAATTTTTGTTGCACAACTCCTTGATAGCGACATTATCTCAGCACAGGGGGGACATTTCTGTTGAGCCGCCAATGCATCTGCTGGTACAATAGATGCAGGTTATGGGACAGGGTAGACATTTGATACGTTGGTTCACCGATGAGCTCCAGACACACACAGTTCATACCTGCACCCTACTGCGGGCCAGCTGGGAGGATGATCTGACCAGGCCATGCACAGATAAAGAATGGGATGCGGAATTGAAAAGCCACACCAATATTCCGCGCAATGCTCGATTTCACCTTATTCAATTCTATATATTCCATAGGGCTTATCTTACCCCGGCTAATATCAACTGATATCTCCATTGCACAGATGCAGCCTGCCCCTGCTGTACCATGGTGGAGGCGAACTTGCTACACACGTTATGGTCCTCTCACTCATTGTATTCTGGTGAGATGTGTCAGCGAGGCTGTCAGACTGCATGGTGCACCAACTGTTGTCCACATGGGAGGCCTGTATTCTGGGCCTTTTTCCTAGTGTTCAAAAACACAAAACTTCCACTAGATTCTTGAGTCTGGGCCTTTTGACTGCCAAATGCCTCATTTGGAAAGCTACGGAACTCCCATTGATGGAGGCCTGGAAGAAGTGATTTGTGGTATGGGTGGAAGCAGAGGGGGTGGAACTGTGGAGGGAAGAGAACTTGGGACAGCGAAAATATCCCCTGGCTTCTGGATGAGATGAGTTGCTATCTGCCCTACGCGAGCTGGGCCATGGGGCAGATGCAGGGGCTACAAATTTAGAAATTATACTGACAGCGGCCTGTTAAGCAGTTTGTGTGCTGTGGACCATTGCTGCGCCTTTGCCAGCACACTTGCCCCCCTCCCCTCCAAGGGGCGGGGGTGTCAGCAAGGCAAGATGGGAGGGGTCCTGCGGCCGCGCTTTGGGGGATCTGGAGGGATGGAGCAGGCGAGGCTGCAGGGTTGTGAGGTGAAAGTTGGAATCATTGGGAATGGATTCCAATTGTGGTTATTGTTTTGTGGTTACACTGTTGTATGCACAGTTAATGCTGGATCTTAACTTCTTTATTAGGCTATGTGAGACAACTGCCCATCAGAATGAAATCCCAGGGTATTAAATGCCTGGACACGTTGAGCACTCTGGAACCCAGAGGCATGTAATAGATCCTAGACTTGATATTCTACTCCATCGGTTCTGTTGGTGAATTCGTATTGCCAATTGATGTAAAGTACTCTGTAAGTTAGCGTGATTGAACCGGAGACGCTGTAACGGGAGTTACGCCTCCGGTTTTCCTCACTGCAGTGAATGTACACAAACTGTACTTGTTTTAATGTCTGAAATAAAATAAAAAGATTCAAGCAAAAAAATATCAAAATCTTGTCTTTGTTGTATTCGAAGCACTAAAGGGCTCATTGACAAAATTCTTTTTGGGGACAAACTGAACACTTTCACTCATGTCACTTCATGGAACTGCCGCTAGAGTACTTGGCGGGTTCTACTTTAACGCCCCTCACTGGGTTTTTACATACTCCTAAATTCTCACTGAGCGTTGATTACCTGGATACCTTTGGCATGGAACAAGAGAGGGGTAATAAGAGAAAGTCACCAACGTACATTGTGAACATAGGAAGCATCCTGGGCAATAAAAAAGCGATGTTAGGAAGTTTTAGACCCTGGGTCACTAGAAAGGACCCAGATAGACCCAACTAGGCTATGCAGCAGTAGATCATACTTAATACCAATGCTTAAGTGGTTCTGGTGGATTGTTTATTGGCATTCACACGGTTTTAATAAGAAATTGTATATTGTATCCTATATTGTATTGTATGTTGTATCCTCTCAACAACCTGTTGATGTCATGGAAAACATACTAATTACATCTAGAACATACAAGTCTGGAGGACTGGTTCCACACATAAAATATATATTATTTTATCATCAATGTGATTCCAGCAAGGTGCTCAGTTCACAGTGAAAGAGAAATGTGTTTGTGCATTAGATAGAGGGTCGTGAGTAAAATACAGTAAAAAAAAAAACAGGAATTTTTCTCTTTGCATTGTCCTCAGGCCTGGTTTCACTGTCTCAAAAAGTCTCTCGCGTTGGGCAGGAAAATAGAATCCATCCATTTTTCTCCCAACACAGTCATGTAGTGCAAGCCAAATCTATTCTGTTGACTTTTCGATCCCAACTGTAAGCGTGCTGCTTAGCCATCCATTCGGTCTTCCTCAGAACAAGTAGGAGACACACTTCATGATAAATTAACACTGTGTTAACCCTTGGGTGTCCAAATTCCCTATAGGTCACTGGCTCTTAAATCCGTATCAGCACTCACCTAGTCTTCGAGATTCGGAACATGATTCAATAAGCATTTGTAATGCAATAGGTCTCGCATTTGTGATCATTTGAGCTATTGGCGTTGCCTATGTTATTGTATTATAATACAAATGGTATTGTGATCATATAATGGTATGTTTGCTTCAACAAGTAAGTGTAATTTCAGAAAATACTGTATTTTTTTAAAAATGTAGATTTTATTTGTTTTTTAATATATATATATATATATGTATATATATATATATATGCAGTATTTTAATTTTGATACACATTGTTGATTTGAATAGCAGTTAAAACATTGGTCTAAATATAAAGCATGTTCATTTATTACTTTATATTGAGAACATTTCTTGAGGAATGTTTTTGATGACTAGATGACATCTAGAGAATAAAGTAAACAAAAAGACAGTGTGTGTGTAAGAGAGTTATTGCTGTGTGTGAGTAAGGTGTGCGAGAAAGAGAGAGAATGCTGTATGAATGAGAGAGTTGAATAGAGACAGAGAAAAAGAAAGACAGAGAGTGTGTAAGTAAGAGAAAGTGAAATACCGTATGTGTATAAACGAAAATAGTGTCTGTCCGTAAGAGCGTATATATGTGAGAAAGTGTATGTGTGTTATGAGTACCAATATAACAGCAAATAAACTTTGTATAAGATCGCTGCAAAATATTTAATCCCTAAAAGTGGGCTAACCGAAGTGAAATGCATATGCACTGCATGCAATGTTATATTTAAATATGTCTCGAAATTTTCTAACTAAATCTGTGCATACCTTACAGAAAACACAAAAAGCGCAATGTTAAATTTAGGCATTTTTCCAATGTTAAAACAAAAAATGAGCAAACATGATATAAAAGGCAACCTATACCCTGCTAGATTTACAAAGGTTTATAAAATTACTAAACAAAAATAAGGACAAAGTCTGGAGTGGTGTGAAATTGTTCGAAACTAGGCTGTATTCATCATAGATCCCACTCGTCTTCAGTGAAGAGAGAATTAGCATAGTTGTAAACATCACCATCAACATCCACATCTGCAGTTTAGGTTCATGATAACGATCTTTAAAGCTATGCTAATTCTCTTGCTGAAGCTAAGCAATATCTTTCTCAACACATCAACAAACTACTGAACCCTGTCTGGCCACTTGCAGGCTCTTTCTTTGTGCCTAAATTACTTTTGTTCCTTGGAAAAAGCTAGGCGCACATGCCTTTATTGATTAAAAGTAACCTTCAAAGGATTCAGACTATCGTGATGCACGTCAATAGACTTGCTTTTACACGTTGTTTGGTAATAATAAATGATTATCAAAAACTGTGCAATACTGGTGCCTAAAAAATAACTGAACCACCATTACTAATTCAATAAAAATGTGCCTCTGCATAATAGAAGGCTGAGTTGTAAATAGGAGTATTTTAAGCTGTGCAAACGCTAAACAAAATACAAAGTTGTCACTGATAGGCTTTAAATAAATGTTAATAAATAATAAAGTTTAAACAGGCACAGCTGAACCGTAACATGTGTTATTTTAAGCTGTGGGGAAGTAAAGTAAAAGTTTACGATACCACTTTCGTCTTCTAAAAATGCCAATACATACGTAAATATTAAGCATGCACAACTAAGCCTGTACTGGCAGTGTTTGAAATAGGGTCAGTGTATAATTAGAACCATGCTGACACTGTCAAGATATGTCAATTTACAGCACATAAACTCTGCATAATATGGAAGCAAGGCAATTAAGAACAGAAACTGTGCAAACACGAGATCAAAGGGAAAGCGCACGGTGCGGTATTAACCTGACATGGTGAAAACTTTGAATAAACTCTATATGAATGTCTCTGTGAGTGAGGTGTGTGAGGCAGAGCATGTGTGTGTAAGACAGAACGTGTGTGTGTTACAAAAAGGATGTATGTATGTGAGTGATAGCTTGTATAAGTAACAGAGCGTATGTGTGTGTGAAAGAAAGAGAGAGGATATAGTGAGAGAGAGAGAGACAGTGTGTATGTCAAAAAGTTAGTGCAGTGTGTAACAGAGGGAAAGAGAGAGAGAGAAAAAAATAGAGTGCTGTATAAATGAGAAAGCAGGAAAGAGACCAAAAAATAAAAACAGTTTGTGTGTAAGATAAAGAGAAAAAACGATTGTGTGGGAGAGAAGATGTGCGTATGTATGTGAGGGAGCGTGTGTGTGTTATAAAAACCAATATAAGCACGGAACCTTTGACTAATATAGCTGCAAGGTAAATAATAATAATTAAGACTGTGCAAACGCGACGAAAACAAATGCGTACAGTGCTATATTTAAGCACGTTTTTAAGTTTACTAACCAAAGTAAAACTACAAACACTAGATGAAAGCTAATACACGCAGTGCTTTATTTAAGTTTGTTTTAAAAATTACTAAACCAACAAAAAAAAAACGTGATGTGAACACCAAGGCCCACACTACGATGTTGACCTGACATGTGACATGGTGTAAACGTAAAATAAAATACATCTGAATGTCTCTGTGAGTGATGTGTCTGAGACACAGTACATATGTGTAAAAGAGAGCACTTCTGTGTGGGAGAAAGATGTGTGTATGTGCATGAGAGCATGTTTGTGCAAGAAAGCATGTATTGCAAAATAATCAATAACAACCGAAACTGTTCAAACATTAACAATAAAACAAAACGCGCACTGTTATTTTTAAATACATTTTAAAATGTACTAACCAAAGCTGTGCAAACACAAGTTAATGGCAATGCGCAACCAACGCTAAACAGACTGATCACTACAGTGCGACTACAGATACAAAAAAAAAAGTTCCACAAACATCTAAAAAAGGAAACCTGTGTAAGAAGATTGTACTTGGTCACTGCGCTTTGGGAGGGATAAACACGAAGGGAGGCATGACAAATGCATGCCAGAAACCAATAGCAAACAAAGAATATAATTATAACAAGCACACAGCCAATAACAAGCCAGTAGGTGGGCATAAAGCCCACAGAGCAATTACAACAGTCCGAGAGACAGCGCATGCGCGCTGCCTAGGCTCGACCTAAAAACGGGTTCCTTGCGGTCGCCTCCTGATCCTCCTAATGGGGCACAAACGGTCGCCCCTGCGACAAAGATCCATGATTTGAATGCCACTTATTTCCCTTCTGTTACCCATTGAGTGAGTCGTGGTTATGCTTAAATAAATCCACTCGCCATTTTGTTTCGTTAATTTATAGATGCAGAAGTTACCATTCCCTTTCGTTAATCAGAGTCGGTTTGGGAACAAAAAAGGCCTTGGCATTCTAAAACAAAAAATAAAGTGGTCCACACTTGTGGGTCCCAACCTTTAGTGAAGCATTACTTGATTAGTATCAGGGGACTAATTTTGTGTGAACATTGTGGTAAATGAAGTCTTTTATAGCCTGTAGGGCCAGTAACATAGGATAGGAATTAAACTCTATTATAACACTGCACATCATCCACCGGTATACTGAAGCTCATCTTATGGTCCATGGACCTCTCTTTGCTCTTGATCAACCTCATATTATAATAAAATGAAAATGCTCTATAGGTTACTCCTTCCTACCAATCTGTCACATGGTCAGCTCCTGCAGCACTGCCACTTGCCTCATTAAACCATTCATTTAAAATGTTTGTTTGAAGGAATTTACACAGCGACTAAAGAAGTAAGAAAAGCCATTGCAGGAGGGAAGGCTATTCCCTCAGGTCCTGGTGCACTTTACAGGCTGCAACAATTTTGGGGGCCCATGTTCGGAACAGCCTTGATTTTATGATCCGATTTCAGCTCTTTCATGCCCTTTCTGGCTAGGTCACTTAGAGTGCACAACACACTAGTCCAAAGTCTAAATGTGTTTACATCTTATATTCAGGGACAGTGATGGGTTTTTGATATTGTGACACAGTAGCAGCTCACCAGTATTACAGCAAATAATCTCTGTAACAACCCCCTCCCCCAACATTTCTGTTCAGTGAGGTGTTTTTTGAGCCAAAAGATACTTTTTATGGATGTTGTATGAAACGTAAACACACCGTCTACCTGCAAAATGTCTCTTATAGACACCCAGGCATCACGAACATGAAAAATACATTAAAGGAAAACCGTATTTGAAGCAATCTGTTTACAAATTATCCAAGGTCATCAAGGCAAGACTGTCTGCAGAACAGAACTGGCTCTGACAGGGGGCGCCTGAAAGGCAGGGGGCCTGGGCCAGAGCCCACTTTGCCCATGCCTTAAACCACCTCCCTCTCTAAGACCACATGCTGTGCCTGCTGCGGTTGTCCCACACCTGACCTCGGGCACCGGCCCAATGGAGGGGCCCTCGGAGAGAGAGACTCGCTCTAGTCTCTCCCGGGCATGGTCGGGAGGACAGGAAGTGGCGCAAGGTAACGGGATTGGCCACAGGTAAGTGGGGGAGGGTTTAGGGGTTAAAGTGGGGGGTGGGAGGAGGGATCAGCCTCTTTCTGCGCGACCTTTGTGAGGGGCGCAATTAGGCGTCTTTGGGAATTTCTTTAGAGTAGGCGAGTGTGTGCGTGCTTAATTGTTTTGGGGCCGCAGGGCTTTGCTGCCTCGTTTGGTATTGCATACGCGGCTCTCACCGCTGTCACCGCTCAGCGCCATGGCAACCAGCCACGAGGCTGAAGTGGTAAAGGCCGTGCTTAGCGTCTTGGGCGAAGCCGGCCGATCCGACTTGCTCAGGCCTCGGGTTCTGGACCAGGCCTGGGTCGGAATGACGCGGGCCGCATCGAGCCGGGTAGCGGCTGCCATTGCCGCATGTAATTCGCCAGAGTCCGAAGCGGACAGGGAGGGGGCGGGGCCACTGGAATCCGGCAGTATTTCAGGGGGGCGAGCGCAAAGCGCTCCCAGCCACAAAATGAAGGTGACTCTGGCCCACGTCAGGAGATAGAGGGGGGCACTGGGGAGGCAGGCCCAGTTTCAGTGCAGGTTGGGCCCCAGGGGATCAGTTAGTTATGGTTATGGGTGAGGGCCCTGATTTCCACACAGAGGCAGGGAGGCAGCCCATGCCTGGGCCTAGCAGTGTGTGGGCCCCTTTGGACTTGTCTTGACCCAGGGAGGCCCCTGCTCCCAGCCAAAAAACGTGGTAAATACACAGCAAAGGGCAGAGGGGAGGTGGCCAAACCCAAGACAGTGTCCAGGCAGGGCAAGATGCCCAAGGCCGGGGCGGGTGAGGGGCCGGGTGGCTTGTGCGGCCAGAGGGCCAGTTTGCACGGGAAGCCCCAGTGGCGCACACAACAACGTGGGGAGAAGCAGGACAATGCCAGCAGCTGAGGTTGGCAGAAGAAAGGCGACACCAACGGGGTGCAAGACGGCCCTAACACGTTGGTCTGAAGCAATAGAGGGGTCTTCGGTGGCCTTCTCTACGCCGATTGATCGTGGGTACCACACGGATGGTTTGCGCCATGTGGGACAGGAGGCATTAGCTGAGATGTCAGCGAAACTGAAGGGCTATGTCGTGAACTGGTGTGAGTGGGAGGGCGATGATGAGGTTGAGCTCAATTATGATGAAGAAGGGGATGATTGGGAAGAAGAAGAGATTTGTGAGGAGTAGGTAAGCGGTGTCACGGGGGGCGAGGGCACAAGTGCGACACAACCTCATCTTCTGCTTTTGTTTTACAGGACACCGGGTCAGCTGAAGGGCCAAATGGAGTGTGCCAAATGACGGCGCAGAGTCGGTTATTGAAGAAAGTGGCACGGCCCTTGGGGGCACTGGATAGAGGTAAGGGGAGATGGTGGTCGCCAAGGGTTCATGGACGCGCAAGTCCATTGGTGTGGGGATGGGTCATAGGAAGCGACTCCCTCACATGGGTTTGGCCTTGCCCCTGGGATCACATGTGGCAGACAAAACAAAAGCGAGAATTTGGAAGCATGAATATGTAGATGTTTTTAAGCTCCTGCATAGGGATATACAGACCAAGGAGGGATCCAAGGAAGAGGAGTGGGAGTTAGCACGCAGGCCCAGGGTTCCTATCACGATGGATAATTGGACGTCAGCCTTTTTGATCTTTACAAGTATTTATTGTGAAAAATATCTGGACAGAGCCATAGCGCTTTTCAAATATATGGACATCATACAGAAATCGCAGATGCATTTTGGGGGCTTTGCATGGCTGAACTATGACGAAGAGTTCAGGGCTAGGGTGAGCGTCAATCCTGAGAAGCCATGGGGGGCTGTAGATCCAGAACTATGGATGCAATGGATGGCCTCGGCTCAATCCTCTGCGTCCACGCACATGGCAAGTGGGTTGCAAGTAGTCTATAAGCCTTTTCAGTCTCGTCCCGCCCAAGGAGGGGCGGGCGTGGGTAACAAGACCCCGGTGCCCACCACGGTTGCTTGTTGGAACTTCAATAAAGGTTTCTGTTCACTGCAGCCCTGTCGGTTCAAACATGACTGCTCCAAGTGCGGGGGCCGTCATCCAGTCACCCAATGTTTTTCCCTCTCCAGCCCAGCAGAGCAATGGAGGGCGTCCAGAGGACGGGGCACGCAGGGTGCTACTGCACCAAAAGAGTCCTATGCCAATTAGGCTAGAGACCCTGCTGCCTTGGTTACACATTTATCTAGATTCTGGTAAGGCTTGTAAGTTGGAGTGGGGTTTTCGAGAAGGTTTTCGGGTGGGCTACCAGGGTCCCCGAAGTAGGAGATGGGCAGACAACTTGCGGTCTGCCAAAGAACAGCCACAGGTGGTGCGGGACAAATTGGCAAAAGAGGTGTCGCATGGGAGAATTGCAGGGCCATTTTACGACTGGCCACCTGCGCACTTGATAAGATCCCCCTTGGGGGTCGTGCCCAAAAAGGCACTGGGTGAGTTCCAGCTGATTCACCATTTGTCTTGGCCGGAAGGAGCGTCTGTCAATGATTGTATCGCACCTGAGGACACTAAAGTGGTCTACGCCTCGGTGGATGATGCTGTCAGGTTGGTCAGAAGGTGTGGGCAAGGTGCGGAGATGGCAACATGCGACATCCAGTCTGCTTTCAGGTTGCTACCGATACATCCAACGGATTTTGACCTCCTAGGTATGCAGCTGGATGGGGCCATTTATGTTGACAGGGTGCTGCCCATGGGCTGTGCAGTTTGATGCACACTTTTTGAAACCTTCAGTACCTTCTTACAGTGGGTTTTTGTCAGGCAAAATGGCCATTGGACAGTGACTCACTATCTGGCCAATTTTTTATTCGTAGGGACAGCCACTTCTGGGGCCTGTAGGCGGGCGCTGGAAGCCTTTCAGGGACCAGCTCAGTGGATGGGAGTGCCTTTGGCTCTGGAAAAGACAGAAGGGCCATTGTCAGTTTTAACCTTTTTGGGCATAGAATTGGACGCTAACGCTCTGGTGGCTAGGTTGCCTGCACAGAGAGTAAAAGAGATGCTGGAATTTCTGGCCATGGTGCGGGTGCTTCGCAAGATGGACCTGCGAACTGCTCAAAAGCTGTTGGACTACCTTAATTTTGCGTGCAGGGTCATGAGGGGAGGAAAGACTTTCTGTAGGCCATTGGGGTTAGCTATGTCGGGGCAGTGCTACCACATCACAGGATACAAGTCTCGATGGCTCTGAGAGAAGACATTAAGGTGTGGGAAGCCTTTCTGGCAGACTTCAATGGGGTACCCATGTCGTTCTGCGACACTGACATGGTGTGGCAAGTCCACATTTTTTCGGATGCAGCCGGAGCTTCTGGCTTTGGACTTTACTGGAACGGGAGGTGGTGCATGGAAACATGGCCCCCGCAATGGCTGCAGCAAGGGAGGAATATTGCCTTCCTTGAGTTCTTTCCACTCCTGGTGGGACTGGCAGTTTGGGGGCAGGAATTAGCTAACAGGACAGTGGTTCTTCAAGTGGATAATATGACAGTCGTTGAGTTAGTCAACAGACAGCAAGCAAGGGACCTCAGAGTGTTGCACTTATTGCGCCAGTTTATGCTTCGTTGTTTATCTTTAAATGTTATTTTCAAAGCTGCACACATACCTGGGGTTTACAACGAGATTGCAGATTCCCTGTCTCCTTCACAGTGGCAACGTTTTTGCGAATTGGCCCCAGGAGCGGAGTGGAGCAAGACTGCGGTCCCGGCAGACATTTGGGAGTGGGGGGTGATGATCACGGGGCTGGTGGAGATGTCCTTAGCGGTATCCACCCGGCGGAGTTACAGGCTTGCATGGTTGGAGTTTCAATCTTTTGAGTTGTGTTTGGGCAATTTCTGGTCACAAGGACCGCAGGATCTTGAGGCACACACGTTGCGCTTCGTGCTTTTTCTGATTGAGGAGGGTTTATCTCCAGCGACAACTGGGGGGAAATTGGCTGGGGTTTCCTTTTACGGGAAACTTTTCTTTGGTTCCGATCCAGCCGTAATGATCTGTTGGGTAAGATGTCGAAAGGATGGGGCAGGTTTAGGGCCAGTTCGGGTAAGTCAGCCAGAGAGCCCATCACTTTTGAACTGCTTCTAGAGCTATTGCATGTGTTGCCGGTATGCTGCATGGATGAGTACGAATTGGCGTTATTCCGCCTGTGTAAGGTTTGGATGTTTTTTGGAGCATTCTGAGTGTCTGAATTGTTGGGGGTAGGAAAAGCAGTTGGGGTGAAGGTCAAGGAGGTTTGTATGCATGGGGACCGTTTGGGTATTTGGCTCAGGCGTTCAAAGACGGACCAGTTGGGGAAAGGGAAATGGGTATGGCTTGACAGGGGTGGGGATGTGTCGGCGTGCCCAGTGGGGGAATGGATGAATTTTAAGCAAAGGCCACACCTGACAGGAGAGAATGGTGTGTTTGTACATGGGACGGGGCAAAGCTTACTAGCTACCAGCTTTTGCAGGTTTTGAGGATGGCTCTGAAACAGACAGGTCGGCGACCGATGGATTTTGGCACGCATTCATTTAGGATTGGGGCAACTACAGCAGCGGCTCATCTGGGATGGGACTGGGCCAGAATTAGGGCCGTAGGTAGATGGAAATCTAGATGCTGCGAGCGCTATGTGAGGCCGTAATGCAGTTTCTGGAAAAGAGGCAGGGCTAGTTAGTTGAGGCACATTGGGTGGGGGGGTTTGTCTCTCTGTGACAGCCTTTACAGTGTTTTTTCTTTGCAGGATGTGTGGTTGGCCCACAGAAGGACAAGATGGTGACATGGCTGGTCGGCCATTCCTTCATTCAGTGGGCGGCGAAGTTTGCTGAAAAACAAATTTACGGCAGGGCGATCGGACTCCCTAGCATACATCATGGAGTTTTCGGGTGGGGCAAAAGCAGCATGAGGTGGGGAAGTCTGCTTCCGTCTATTACTGCTAGCTTGCCGAAATGGGGATGTCCTGATTTTCTGCTGATTCACCTAGGGGAAAATGACCTTGTGAAGCTATCAGGGCTCACATTAACACAGCACATGCAGAGAGATCTGGAACTCCTAAAACAGAGATTACACAGTACCTGTTTGGTATGGACGGAATTTGTGCCCAGAAAAGTTTGGAAAGGAGCAGTTAAACATGGAGCCATGGAGCAGGCTCACAAGAAATTGAACAGGGCCATGAGGGTAATTTGTTGGGCACGAGGGATAAAGGTTTTGAAGCATGCGGACATCAAAGAACAAGATGAGGCACTGCTCAAAGCGGACGGGGTGCACTTGTCTCAGTTGGGAAATGCATATTACTTAACAGAGTTGAGGTTGTTGGTAGGGGAGTTGTGGGGTAAGAAGTTGTGGTTCAGAGAACAAGCAGAAACGTCTAAGGTTGTAGTGGTTTCCAAAAAAAAAAAGAAAAAAGAGAAGCAGTGTTTTTCCCAGGGTGGGGCAGCAAAACGCCAAGTGGGTTTTGCTGGTTGGCAGTAGATGGGGGAGGGTGGAGAGCCAAATGCGGGCTTGACCACCCATCCAAGGAGGTGAAGGAGCAGAGTGGAAGGGGGGTGCACGAAGCAAGTAGGGCATGAAATGAATAGGGAAGTGTCTAGGGGAGGAGAAGCGAAGAGCGAAGTTTGGAATGGAGAAAGATGAGCAAGGAAATCTTGAAGAGTTGGGGGTTGTTTAATGTTGGGGTATAGTTGAAAATTTAAATGATGTATTCTGGTTAAATCCTGTCCTAAATAAATGACCTTTTACACTAATGATTGGTGTCACAGTAAGTGTGTCCCAATGGAGGGGCCCGCGGAGAGAGAGACTCGCTCTAGTCTCTCCGTGGGCACGTTCAGGAGGACAGGAAGTGGCGCAAGGAAACGGATTGGCCACAGGTAAGTGGGGGAGGGTTTAGGTTGGGGGTTAAAAGGGGGGGTTGGAGGAGGGATCGGCCTCTTTCCGCTCCGACCTTTGTGAGGGGCGGAATTTGGCCACCCACCCACTTGGCATTTGGAAGAAGTGGGAGGGGAGATGGTGACACGGGTGCTACGAGAAGGGTCTAGGAGAGGGTTGCTGAGCGTCAGTTAGGGCAGGTGGCAATAGGGTAAGGCAGTAGATGAGGGAGGGTGGAGAGCCAGATGTGGGCTTGACCACCCTTCTAAGGGGAAAAACAAGGAGGTGAAGGATCAGAGTGGGGGGAATGCACGAAGCAAGTAGGGCATGAAAGGAATAGGGGAGTGTCTAGGGGAGGAGAAGCGAAGAGCGGGTTTGGAAGAGAGAAAGATGAGCAAGAAAATCTTGAAGAGTTGGGGTTCTTTAATGTTGGGGTATACGTTGAAGGTTTAAATGATGTATTCTGGTTAAATCCTGTCCTAAATAAATGACCTTTTACACTAATGATTGGTGTCACTGTAAGTGTGTCCGCATGCCTGCCTTCTCAACCTGGCCCTGTCGTTCATACAGGGATGGGGAATTCCTCTTTGTTGTTTGAGAGCTCATCTAACTTCTAAATTTGCAGCCATACAGACAGACATACGTAAAACAAGATTAAGGTTTATAGATATTCCCACCCGTTTCTGTTGGTGGATGACAGTCGGGCACTGAAACCATACACAACCCATGACCTATCTTTTTGAATCTCCTGCTTCCATCTGCAGCGCTTCTTGGCTTACGATATAAATTCAGTCGCTGCAATCGCACTTCGACGTGCATGCTATGCTAGAGTGGAAGAACAGGATATATCCTCTCCCAAATGGGCATCCTGATGGTGCGTTCTAGAGTTCAATTTGCTACCTTTTGTCCGTACTGGCACAATAGCCAAATACATCTTCATGTGCGCCCCAGTGTTCCAGTGGATTTTCCTTACATCTTACACAAAATTAATGGTACCAAGCGGCGTTACGACAATTATTATGGATTACATGATTTTATTATTTTATAAATATAACATACATTCAGTGGTGACTTGAATCTTACTTTATCACATGCTTACAGTGCAAAGTGTAGGATAAAATTGGTAGGGTCATTTGCCAAAGCAAGCTAGATATCCCTCTTTCTCTGTCACATGATTACAGTGCTCTATATAGGATGCAATTGAGATACAATGGGATGTGATTTCAGCAAAAAGAGTCTTGCTTATTACAACTTAATATAAAAATAAATATAACAAGGTAGATGACTATGATTTGTGAGCTTTCATTCATCACCTCTCTGTGATTTTTTTCTAGGACTAGCCACCTGCTGTCATCTGCGTTATGTTTTGCACTACTAAAATGTAGCATCAGTAGAGCTCCTTGTGCCTTACAATGAAGCCAACTGCAATGCTGTAAAATTCTATTCATAACCTTCTTCCTGGTTTACCCATATATGCTAAATCACAGAGACACTTGCGCAAATAAATGGGGCTTTAAGTGTTATGACAAAAATAGGGTGGGAAGGGGTCTCTAAAAGTGGCATGGTCTATGCATTAAGGGCGTAATTGAAACATGTAAACTAAATTTCTATGACTCCCAGATTGTGCCACCTGATTAGTATCTTGGTGCCTCTTGGAGCTTTTTGTTATTGCATCCAGATCATACACCTAAAACCAGCTAACTCAATCAGCTTTGCCATTGGTGGATAACTGTTTAAGATAAATGAATAAGAACAATAATTTAGTTGTAAATAATTCACATTGAAAATGTTTTGGTTCTGAAATTATGAGTGTAAATCAACCATTACTGAGGACTGTGAAAGGCGTAGTGGTTCTCAGGGATTCTCAATGACTCCTGTTATGTTTACTCTGTTAGACATGTACGCCCTCAACATCCACTCCTTCTGCATCTCTTAATTTCACCTTTTTCCTCTTTAACGCCCTCTTTTCACTCTCTCTTGAATGTGCTTCTTCACATCTTCATTTCACCCCCTAAGACACACTATGTACCCACTCACTTGTAAGCACTGCATCTTCTTTTACTTTCGACTTCTCGAAATGTCGGCAACTCTATATACCTCCTTCATACATTTGCACAGAATCACAATTGCAAGTGGAATACTTTGGCTTTGACTATGTGCTCTCTGCAGACAGACAAGGATTGGATGACTATGTATTCTGAGCACGTTTTTGACCCACTGACTCTCAAAGTGAACAATTCGCACTGCCTTCATCCTCAGCTTCGGGGCTCTCAATTGTGGGCCATTAAGAATAACTGAGGCAATTCAATTCAAAGTATACACCTTACGCGAGTGATATGCTGCACGAAATGAAATTACAAAAATACATCATCCTGGAAATAAAAAACAATCTTAGGGAAAGCAAGATTAAATAAAGCATGTCAAATGTAAACAGGAACAATTTAGTTTACCTTAACTTCTTTTTACATTCATTGTTCGGAAATCGATCACTGTTTTAGTAACGTTCAGGATGTGAATTTAGGGCTCCATAGGAACTTGTTTCAATGTACATTTTCAATTACTACTGGGTCTGAGACCCAGATGGACTCGGCGCACTTAAAGCCCCTAATACAAATAACATCCATACTGTTTTAGCTCATATGGGGCCACATGTAGCAAACTCCGAGATTGCGACTCGGAAATTGCGAGTCTGTCTGACTCGCAATTCCCGAGTCGCAATCTCGGATGCAGAACGGTGTCTCAGACACCGTCTGCGACTCGCTATGGGATCGCAAAGACCCACCTCATCAATATTAATGAGGTGGGTCGCATTTTGCAACCCCATAGCGAGTCCCTGCACTCACAGGGATGGTGGCCTGCTGAAGTCAGCAGACCTCCATGTCTGTGACTGCTTTTTAAATAAAGCAGTTTTTTTTTTTCATTTAGCAGCCCGTTTTCCTTCAAAGAAAACGAGTTGCACAATGAAAACAATACCGAAACCATTTGGTTTCGTTTTTTCAGTGTAGGCAGTGGTCCATTGGACAATTTAGTTTACCTTAACTTCTTTTTACATTCATTGTTCGGAAATCGATCACTGTTTTAGTAACGTTCAGGATGTGAATTTAGGGCTCCATAGGAACTTGTTTCAATGTACATTTTCAATTACTACTGGGTCTGAGACCCAGATGGACTCGGCGCACTTAAAACCCCGAATACAAATAACATCCATACTGTTTTAGCTCATATGGGGCCACATGTAGCAAACTCCGAGATTGCGACTCGGAAATTGCGAGTCTGTCTGACTCGCAATTCCCGAGTCGCAATCTCGGATGCAGAACGGTGTCTCAGACACCGTCTGCGACTCGCTATGGGATCGCAAAGACCCACCTCATCAATATTAATGAGGTGGGTCGCATTTTGCGACCCCATAGCGAGTCCCTGCACTCACAGGGATGGTGGCCTGCTGAAGTCAGCAGACCTCCATGTCTCTGCCTGCTTTTTAAATAAAGCATTTTTTTTTTTTTTCATTTAGCAGCCCGTTTTCCTTAAAGGAAAACGAGTTGCAAAATGAAAACAATACCGAAACCATTTGGTTTCGTTTTTTCAGTGTAGGCAGTGGTCCATTGGACCACTGCCTGCTCTGAAAAAACATTCTGGGCAACATTAACAAAGGGGAAGTGGTCCCATGGGGACCCTTCCCTTTTGCGAATGAGTTACCACCAGTGTGACACTGGTGGTAACTGCGAGTTGCTTTGCGACCGCATTCGCGGTCACAAAGTAATTCTGAATTGCAATGCGAGTTGCAAATAGGAAGGGAACTCCCCTTCCTATTTGCGAGTTGCATTCACAAATTGCGAGTCGGTACCGACTCGCAATTTGTGAATGTGCATCGTGTTAGGCCGTTTGCATGGCGCAAACTGCGATTTTCGCAGTTTGCACCATGCAAACGGCTACCTACATCTGGCCCATGGTCTTTTAAGATAAACTTTCAGTTGTTGTACTGGAATTCTTTTGTATCTAATAGTAGGTCTTAGGTCTTACAACCCCACACTTAAAATGGACTGCATCATTCTGGTTCCACTGCCCACCACTTGGGTTTCAAAACATTTGCTACTCAGGAACTAATATTTCCACTTCTAGTCGCCCAAACGCTGTGTAAGCGTGAGACCTTGATCATTGAAATACACACTCAGAGCATATGGTAAGAATGTTTAACCAGTGCTTTGAACGGGCCGGTACTCACTGGTACTGCATACCAGCACTTCTTTTTTATTCTGCCTTGAGTGCCACAACTTCTCTGTGCTGAAAGAGAGTACCAGTACTGCCTGCAGCATGTCACTGTTTCCCAAAGAAATGGTGATCATTTGAGCATGTACAGCATTTCCACTCTACAGCACATGCTCACGATTACCCTTTCACACTAGTAGTGACTAGCACGTTGGCGTCAGCACAACATGTGACATTACACGCTGTATAGTAGGAAGGAAGGGCAGACCTTTGAAAATGCAGTTTGCAATGGCTTTTCCATTCTCCTTTTCCATGTAGCAGCGAGGATCGCCCATGAGGGACAGCCAGAAGCAGCACCTACGTAGCAGGTTTCCCTCCAGTGTCAGGAAGGGACCCTGGACCGGAATACTGCACCCAGTGCCATCCGGGACCCAAAAGACAAGGATAAAAAAATCTCTAGCTAACGCATCAAGAATTTTCTATTCTATTAAGGACACAGAACCGAGGATTATGCTTCTCTTTCTTTACTGAAACATCTACAGCAGCCAATAAACATTAAGTAAATCAAAAACTACGTTTCCCAACAGCACTTGTAGTCCTAGCATGCTCAATACCAGGCCTGCTCTCCCTATAAATGCCACTGTCTCTATAGTCCTTCCTCTTTCTTTGCTCCAACTTGAAACTTGATTTACACCTACTGGATCCGTCAACTTCTCAACGGAGAACACAAACTGCCAACAGCAGCCGAACTGAGGCGATCATCTTGTTTCCACTATCACTCTGGTTGTTCAAACGCCCTTATTAATGGAACCTATGAATGAAAGAAATGTTCTTATAATAACTGGAAATGAATATGAAAAACAAGGGAGGGTACTATTTCCAACAGGATAGTAAAATTTAAACATATATCATCATGTGCATGAATATCCTCTAAGCATACAGTTATTACAATAATCTATCATACAAATAATAATAATAAGGGTGGGATAATCCTCGCCTCAGTGTCCTTAATAGAATTGAAAAATGTTGACACGTTAGCTAGATTTTTTTTTATTCTATGCTAGGAGTGGAGGCTTTGGATTAAGCTAGTTCAAAGCTGATCCACCACAGCAGATGCTACATCAACAATAGGCTTATGATAAAAAACCTTAAACGTATTATCAGAAAACCAATCTGCGGCCACCATGATATCTTCCAGACGAGAACCAGCCCCAAAAGACTTGGATGCCATGGCTCCCCGAACTGAATGCGCTCCAAATATGGTAGTGTCTATGCCAGCTTCCCTAATTAACCATTTAACCCATCTAGCCAAAGTGGCTGATGACACTGGATCAAATGTTTTTTTGGAATGAAATTAGCAATTGTCCTCCCACATCTCTGTGATTCTCACGAGTACATTTTTCGTAAGCTTTCAAACATTGTACAATACATTGGGGGTCATTCTGACCCTGGCGGTAAAATCCGCCAGGGCAACGACCGCGGGAGCACCGCCAACAGGCTGGCGGTGCTCCCTTGGGCATTCTGACCGCGGCGGTACAGCCCCCGTAACAGGGCCCCACCAAGATTTTCAGTGTCTGCCATACAGACACTGAAAATCACGACTGGTGCAACTGCACCCGTCGCACCCCTTCCACTCCGCCGGCTCCATTCGGAGCCGGCATCCTCATGGAAGGGTGTTTCCCGCTGGGCTGGCGGGTGGCCTTCTGGCGGTCGCCCGCCAGCCCAGCGGGAAACCCAGAATACCCGCGGCGGTCTTTTGACCGCGCAGCGGTATTCTGGCGGTTCCAGCCAGGCCGGCGGCTTCTGCCGCCGGCCGGGATCAGAATGACCCCCATAGTTTCTGATTGTGGGGAAAGGCTGGATAAGAAATACATCTAGTTGTGGTTTTAGTACGTCTATAAACAGTGAATGAAACTCCAGCTGCAGTAAATACTCTACCAGCTAAATCCAGGGCTCGTACATCCGAAACACGCCTACATGATATGAGGCGTAAGAGTACCTTAAGTTTGTCTGATAACTGTTTACGAGAAAGGTCCTCATTGCATGGCCAGGATCTGATAAAACGCAAAACAAAATCTACATCCCATAAAGTGGAAACCCTAGGTTGAGGGGGCTTGGCCATCCTAATACCCTGTAAAAGTTTAGAAATCAAGGGGTGTTCCCCAACCGGCCTACCATTAAAGTGAAGGTGTCCTCCTGAAATAGCTGAAATGACGTTATTAATGGTTCGATATGTTAAAAACTCAGTTTCTAAATCAGACAGAAAATTAGCAATCACGCTAATTTGGGCCCCCTTGGAATTAATACTCCATTCACTGCACCAACCCACCCATGGCTTCCAGGAGGCTTCATAGCGCTGATGGGTGGATGGAGTACAAGACTGAGATAGGAAGAACATAGCGTCCCTCGAAACGCCCGGCATTTGCCAACATCTCCAGAAAGTCTCCATGCCAAGAGTATTAACTGTCCCTGAATTATCAGTTGATGAGGGAGCCCCAAGGGGTCCAAGATTAATGAAGGGAACAATGGAATTAATACTGGAGGAGCAGACAATAGTGACATCGCTACTAGAAACTACGACTGAGCCTTCCAGAGAGGGGTCACTAAAATGATCTCCGCTAACTGCCTCTTGACTTGCATGAGTACTCTCTGAATTATAAAGAATGGAGGGAAAGCATAAAGGAGGTCTTGAGGCCATTCCGGAAGAAAAGCATCCAAGCTCACTGCTAGTGGATCCAGTCTCTAACTGAAGAACTGTGGAAGTTGGGTGCTGAGTCGAGATGCAAAAAGGTCTATCGAGCATGAGCCCTACTGATTGATCAGGCTGTGAAAGATTGATTGTGCAGCTTCCAATCGCTGCCATCCTTCAGAAAATGTGAGTTCCAGTCCGCAACTACATTGGAGTGACCCAAAATGTACTCTGCTATCACAGAGATTTGATGATGAAGACAAAAATGCCGAAATTCCTTGGTGATCTCCGCCAGATTCGAGACCTGGTCCCGGCCTGGCAATTTATGTATCTCACTGTTGTAATGTTGTCCAGCCTCAACAGAATACAGCAACTGGCTTTTTGAGGAGAAAGGGAGCGAATCGCGAAAGCTCTCGCTAGAAGCTCTAAGCAGTTGATGTGGAAGTTCAGCTCCTCTGAGGACCAACGACCTCCCATCTCCAATGCACCGCATTGAGCTATCCAGCCCCACTGACTGGCATCCGATTCTATCACTATTTCTGGTGAGGATACAAAGATGGCCTTGTTGTTCCATGCATCCATGTGGTCTACCCACCAGGCTATCTCCGTCTTGGCCTTCTCTGACCATAGAATCTGTTCTGAGTAAGTCAGACCTTTGTGGAGATGCATGATCTTCAGACGTTGGAGGGCTCGATAATGTAAAGGCCCCAGAATATTTGCCTGGATAGAAGAGGCAAGAAGCCCTACCAGGCGAGCGAAAGTCCTTAACGATATAGTCTGAGAGGCAAGTGCTCTCCATAACTCTCTCTCTGAGATATGTTTTGCCAGATGTAATTTTAGTTGCACTTGAATGGAATCCTCTTGAAAACCTAGGAATTCTAAACATTGTGAGGGGGTCGTGAGAGACTTTTCACTGTTGATCAAGAAACCTAGACCTCGTTGAATCTGGATCGCCCAAACCAGGTGCTTTAGAACCAAATCCTTGGAATGGGCCATGATGAGGATATTGTCGAGATAGATAATGAGGCGAACGCCTTGTTCTCGAAGAAACTGTGCTACTGGGCGTAGCAGTTTGGTGAAACAGAAAGGGGCCGAAGAGAGTCCGAATGGAAGGGCACTGAATTCGTACCACTGGTCTCTCCAACAGAATTGAAGAAATCGCTGATGAAGAGCAAAAATCGACACCATTAGGTAAGAATCTTTGAGGTCCAGACCCATCAACCAATCTCCTTCTTGTAAGAGGTCTCTTCATAGATGGATACCCTCCATCTTGAAGTGACGATACACTATCCATGAGTTGAAGTATTTTCGGTTTAGCACCAGGTGAAGCCTCCGCCTTTTTTCTGAACCAAAAATATTGTGCTGGCAAAACCTGTCGGATGGGGAAGTGACCTGACTATTGCCTGCTTGTTCAGAAGCGCTACTATTTCTGCATCTATGAAATTGTTCTCTGTTTCTGAAAAATGGGGAGGAAGAGGGGGCACTCTTTGGGATTGGAGTAAAACTCTAGTCTGTAACACTGCACTGTTTGCAGAATCCAAGGGTGTTGAGCTATGCGTGCCCAAGTGTGAAAATGGTCCTTTAACCTCCCCCCAAGAATCACTTCCGCAAAGGGAATTATTATCACCTGAAGATGAGGCATCTGAGGTGTTGTCAGCACCTCATCCACCTCCTCTGTAACCACGACCTCTCCTGGATCAGACATCCCCATCCTTGTTCACAGTCCAACTGCATGGCTATTCAGCAGATTAATTGCCGTTAAACGCATTAAGCATAGGAGAAATTAAAATGTTAAAGAATTCTCTGCATGTTGCTGGTTTTGCTGCATTCCACAATAAATAATAACCTGGTTGGGAGTGCGCCTTCATCTGAGGACAGCTTCTTTTGTACATATAAATATATTTATATATATATCAATCACAACAAATTCTCCTCCAGACAGAATGAAAAACATGGCCTCCAGAGTGCAGGGTGCATATGGCAGGTTTATTACGGTGGCTTTAGCAATGCGTTTTGGCTGTTGCCTTGTTATGGTTAGTCTATTGTTTGCCACTAGTGCACAATCCAAAAGACTTGTATGCAGCATCGCTTACAGTGAATTGCTCAGGGCCAAGATAATTTGTAGCACTGTATCTGAATTTGAACTGGAGAATCACGTCATGGATGACAGATTCAGGGAGCAAGGATATAGTATGAAGATTATTGGACAGGCTATTGACTGGGTGGATTCTATGGACAGAACACAATTACTTTGTCCACAAAGTTTGCCCTCAGAAAATGAAGAAATAATTTGGTTTATTACTGCACTTTTTCAACAGGCACCTCAAATTCGTAAAATAGTCAGCAAATACTGGGACACACTCAAAACAGATGATCACATTACCACATTTATTCACAGTACACTACAAATCACTTTCTGTAAAAACTCTTCATTCTGAGATAATCTCTGTGTTAACTTATGACCTCATTATGAGTTTGGTGGTCAGACTGCCAGACTGCCATGTTGGTGGTCCCAAAAAGACTGCCATGTTGGCAGTCTTTCAGACAGCCCTATTATGAGTTATTAGGGGCAGGACTGCTGACCACCAACCAAAAAAGGCAGACTGCCAGTGGCACAGCGGCCTGGAAATAGGCTGTCTGACCACCAGTGCCATCAGCACCGAGACCAACCAAAGACCATATTACAAGCACACAGTCTCCATGTCGGTCAGCCAATGGCGGTCTGAACCACGGGAGTCCGCAGTCACCAAAGTAATACATAACTGCTCATTGGATGAATTTGAAAACAACACAGCTGACTCACATTGCCACACTGGACAAACCTGCAAAGGACATTATAAACCACACTCCTCACAGACAACAATCCTTTGCATTTACACTGCAAGACAACGAAGCCAGAGCTTCCTTTTTTTAGACAGTACCAATATTAGGCACCAATTTCTTTTCACCATCTCATACAACACCGTGCTCAAATTTTTGTCCACTCACACCCTTTTGCACTTCCCCTGTTTAGTAAGCCACTGTCACCCATTTTTTGTTTCACCATGGCACATTCTAAAAATCCCAGTTTTTTATAAGATAGGTTAAGAGTCCTACTGGATGAAGTAGAGCCGCATTTGTTTGCCCTCAAGTGCAGCACACTCCTCCTAGTAGGAAAAGGGAAATTGTTATGACTCTGTCATCCCATTTCTAGGGGGCGCTGTAAGGGGACTGTCGGAAGCCTGGGAATCACCTTAAACACTTATCTAGAGTCCCTTGCTGACTCCTGTTTTTTTTCTCTTTTCTCTATGGTACACTTGTGTAGTACTACATTTGCTTCCTGGGACTGCAAATCTCATAATGCACAGCCTGGTAGTCAGGAAAGCCCGGATTCTGTTTCCCATTTTTTCTATGGGAGAAATCCAGTTACTCCTTTTCACTGAATCCTCTCCTCCAGGACTTGCAAGTGTCTGAAACTACACACACCTGAGACCTCTCCTGTGCAGCCCAGCTTGAAACTGCTTATAAGCAGCCATTTCCTCAAGATCCCCGTCGTGCATTGGAGTTCGATTCCTTTGTGTTACAGACCCCTTGTCGGATGGTGTTCCAGTTTTGTTCCTGAGCTGTTCCAGCTTGATCCTGTTTCCTGTTTCTCTGCCCTGCTCCTGATTGTTCCAGCCAGAGTCTGCCCCCTATCTCTTAGTGTTGGAAAATGGGTTATTGATAGGGCAGGTAGGTACCTACACCTAGCAACAAGCCACAAACCTCCACAAAAGTACAGTTAGGTCTCAGTAAATTAATCCCAGCTCTACCCTTGGTAGCTTGGCATCGAGCGTCAAGGCTTAACTTAGGAGACAAAGTGTAAAGCATTCAAATATCACAAAACAGTAATTAAATAAAACACAGGAAACAGTTTAAAAATCCAAAACCAATTTATAAAAATAGCTTATATTTTTATCTTTAAAATGACACAAAAACGATTAAAATCGGTTCAGGGGAACCGGAGATATGAATTTTTAAAGTATTATTATTTTCTAGCGCATAGAAACAAAAAGCGCCAATCGGGTCATCTGGTTGCACCAGGACCGGGACAAGGTCAAACTTTCAGGCCGACCGCGATGGAGCCCTGCTCGGATACAGGTCGCGGGAAGCCTCGGTTAAAAAGTTACCTTCTGACTTAGTCTTTATTTTGAAGTTTTTCTTCACCGGGACGAACCTGCCAGTTGGATCCGACCTCCTGGAGCCCTTGTCCGGATACGCGAAGTCGGTTTCCTCGGTGGTGATTTCTACCTTCGGACTTAGTCGTTTTTTCGAGATGAAAATCCTTCGACCGGGGTATACCTGGATCTTGATCCGACGTCCGTGGAGCCCTTCTCGGATACGATGGCTGGAAGGTCCCGGTCAACTTTTTACGTTCGGACTTAGTCTTTTTTTCGGATGTTTTTCTTGACCGGGACGAACCACGAAGTCAGGCCGGGTCGCGGTTGAGGCAAGCCGGCTAGAATTTCTGCGTCGAGTCGGTCACTTTATGGAGCTTTTTTCTAAAATTTCTCCAATCTTTTCCAAACTTCTGGGGCTTCACCCAGATGTTCTTTTAAGGTTCTTTTGGGGTCCACAGCTCACCCCAAGGGTCCAAAGTTCTGTGATGGTCCTTGGGAAGTGCGGACTTCAACTCCCAGAGTGCACCTGGCGCAAACTCCTTTTTGGCCACTGGGCAGTGGTCAGCTGGTCACTTTTTTAGGAGTTGGTGCAGGGGACTCTGGTTAGCAATTTTTCACCTGTAGCAAACAGGGAGTCCCTCCTTGAACCAGTGGAAGCCAGGCAAAGTCCTTCTTGTGGTGAAGCCCAAGTGTGCAGCTGGTGCAGTCTTTCTGAGTGCAGGGTCCAGGTGCAGGCCAGGGGTCCAGCAGGGCAGTCCTTCTTCTCCTTGTAGTTCTTTCTTCTTGAAATTTGGTGGGGATCTGAGGCGTGGGTGCAGGTCTGCCAGTTTTATCCTTGCTCCTGGGTGAAAAGCAGGGGGGCCCTGGTCCTCCAATCAGGGACAGGGTCGTCCCCCTGTGATGACCACTTCCTGGGAAGTGTGGCAAAAATCCATCCCAGAAGGCAACAGTCTCTAAAAATCCAAAATGGATGAATCTGATTTTTAGAGGAGAGATCTGGCTGAGCCCACCCACTGGTGTGGCTAAAAATCATAAACACACCCCTCTCCTGCCCTCTCCTAATCTAATCAAGGGGGCACCTAGCTGTCTGGGGTTGCAGGATGTGGGGGTGTTGCTGGGTGCTCCAGATGTCCTTCTCTGCCTTTGAAGACCAGTTTGGCAGCCCTCCCCCTTCCTGCTTCCCCATCTGCTGAGGGGAGATTCTCTCCCCCAAGCACATTCCTTTGTGTGAAGTCAGGCCACTTCACACCTCATTAAAGTAGCCTGGCAGAAGCTGCTGCAGGCTGGCCAATCAGAGCACAGCAGCAAAAACAATGCAGAGCTGAAATTGGCAACTTTTTAGGTAAAGTCTAAACTTTTTACCTGCACTAGTTATATTAAATCCAACAACTGGAAGTTGTGGGATTTATTATAACAATCAATTTGATACCAAATTCTTGGTATGTAACATTTAAGGAGACTTTAAAATTTTAAATAAAGTCTGCCCATTCTAGCCTATGAAGGCCATTTACTTCAATGAGGGAAAAACGAATTTGGCTGTTTTTACCTCACCAGGGCTTATAAATCTATTTTTATAAAGTCCCTGCTTATAGTTACATGGCACCCAGCCCTAGGGGCACATAGGGCACACCTTAGGGGTGACTTATATGTAAAAATAAGGTAGTTTAAGACTTTGGAAGTACCTTTAATTCCAAAGTCGAATTTGCATATAACTTTAATTTTAAAAGCAGCCAGCAAGGCAGGCTTGCTTTTAAAATGACACTGGGCACCTCAGCAATGCACCTAGGTGTGCACCACCTATGCTGTGGTCCCTAAACCTACATGCCCTACCATATACTAGGGACTTATATGTAGGTTAACTTAGCCAATTATAATTAGCCTAATTTGCATATCCATTTTACACAGAGCACAGGCCCTGGGACTGGTTAGCAGTACCCAGGGCACCATCAGAGTCAGGAAAACACCAGCATAAAGTGGAAAATGGGGGCAAAAAGTTAGGGGGCCTCTGCAATCAGCCCCAGTTTCTCACACTTAGCCTTGTACCTGTTTGTTTCTTCCAGAGCCTGCTCCCTGTTTCTCTGCCCTGCTCCTGCCTTGTTTCAGCCTGAACCTTCTCTCTGTTTCCCAGTCCTGTTTACTGCTCATTTCCTACTCCATGTATTCCAGCCCTGTCCTTGCCTGTTCCAGCCAGAGCCTGCTCTCAGTTGCCCAGTCGTGTCTCTGTTTGCCCCAGCCAGAAGTTTCCACCCTGTTTTCAAGTCCTAGTCCCGCCTTTGCTTCAGCCTGAGCCTGTTCCTAGTTCTTGCCTCTGCCTCTTAGTTTGTTTCTTTCTGTTTCTGTTTCTTCTTGGTTATTTGTGTCTGGTAAGTGTTCTATCAGTCTTCACCAGTGTCCTCCTTTGTTCTGGGGTTGGCTCCTGGTTTCCAGGAGGCTATTCCAGCCCCCATCCTTGTCCAGTGTTATACGTTGTCTTTCGTGCCTAACAGTGACAGTGTGCTATTGCTGTTTTCTCCGGAATCGCCACTGTGTTTCCAGCTGGACCCACAAGAGCGTGTCTTGTGTATGTAAGTACTTTCCTTGTCTGTGCTCTAGGGTCCAGAGACAGAATCACTTCTGCTGCCTCCTTTCTATAGGGCTGGCAGGGTGACTATCAGTAAGAGCAAACTGCACAGAGGCATTGACATTCCCTGTCACTGTGGGAGGTTCTGCGCCTTACTCTGTGTACAACCCCAGCATGTTTTTCCATTAGTAATCTGTTATCTGTTTGTTCACACAAGGGTTGCTCTGCTTTTACTTTCCTGTGCCTGTTCATAGCTGTCCTTTCCATGTATGCCTTTAGCTGCTCTTCTGCCCCAGCACACTACCATTTTAGGATATTCGGTGACCTCAACGGGTGTCCCAACCAGAGTCCTGATCAGACCTGCCCGAAACTGTGACAGAAATGTAGAACAGGATCAGCAACAGAGTCAATGCTGTAGCCACCACCCTGCGCATAAGGGAGGACATTAGGATGTTATGGAACAACTTCAGGGGCAAAGTCTGTTCCTGGTCTCCAGGCACCAAATGCAGGCTTTGGTCCTCACAGTGCCCCATTAAATCTATTTCCTAAGGAGGAGAAGGTCTTGGTCATCCTGTATCTTGAGGGCTTGACAGGAACACTTGGAGGACTGGAGTCTGGTAAGTCACAACTCAAAAAATGTCACAAAAATGCCATGTCATGCATGCTCACAGCTCACCTTTTTTTGCCACATTTACTGTCACTACATTCACCAGCACAGTGTCCACCAGTCCAAAGACCTCTATTTGGAAACTCACATTTGAAGTGTACTCACTTGGGGAGATAACATTGGTATAGTGGGTGTAGTACAGGCACTGACATGACTACAACTCCCGTAAGCCACTATTCCTGTAACTACAAAAACTAGCACAGTGGTCACATGCTACAATACATCTGTTAGTGAACCCTCAATTGACGTGTACTCACCTGTGGGAAGAACATTGGCCAAGTGTGCGTACAAGAGAGAGTGACCTGACTGCAACTCTCATGAGGCACTGTTTCAGCAACTCCAAACACCAGAACAGTGTTCACTTGCCTAAAGACCACTGTCTGGCAACTCACAATTTACATTTACTGAGCTGGGAGGATACCATTTGTCAAATGTGGGAAGTAGAGGGAGTGACATGACTGCTAAGACGAGGAAGGCCCTGTGTCTATAAAACTAACCATCAGCCCAGTGTTCTCTTGTCCAAATGCCATTGTTTGTGATCTCTCAATTGAAGTGGACTCACCTGGAAGGATAACATTTGTATAGTGTGTGTAGTACAGGCGTTACATGACCGCAACTCCCAGCAGGCCCTGTATCTACAAATCCAAACACTAAACCAGTGTTCACTTGTCCAAAGACCCCTGTGTCTTAACTCTCAATTCAAGTGTACTCACCTTGGGGGGTAACATTTGTATAGTGTGTGTAGCAGAGAGAGTAGTATAATTTCCTGATCGCTGAATGCGCCCCCTGTTTTTGTGTCTGTTTCTGCTTCTGGCTCATCGCAGCAGCATCATCGCAGTGGCATCACAATATTGTGCTACCGTTTTACCATGCCTCCATCATGGCAGCTATAACTGCTGACCACTGAGCTGCCGCTGAGCAGAGAGGCTCCAGGTCTCTGATCATTTAGTCCCTTTGAGCGGTTGGGCACCCACCAATTGTTGCCTGCAGTCCCTGAATTCTCCAGAATCTCAGTGCCCCGTCACTTCAAGCCTTGAGTGCCTGGAACCCCACTTTACCGAGCCACTCTGGTCAGGCTAGACACATTCCTATGAGGACAGCTTAAGTTGAAGGGTAGCTTGTGCACCTTGTCACTCGGCCGCCTGTTGCTTTTGTCCATCTGCCCACCCCCTTGGAGTATTCAGGACCCAGCCACCAGGAGGTGAGAGTGGGGGAAGTGGGGGGAGAGCACGATTCGGGTGGCTAAAGGCCAGATTGACTTCTGCGACCTCTGTGCCTCCTTTGTAGGTTTGGAGCAGGGGCCAGGGGTTGGCAGGGAGGAGGTGTATCCTAAAGACAGTTCGAAGGCAGTCTGCATGCTCGCCCCACAGAGGTCCTGTTTGTCTCCAAGGCTGCAGCAAAGGCATTCCCCAACCCTAACCTAAATTCAAACTACTGCTGGTGTGCTACGAGTGCGGCGGCTGTAGAGGGCTACCGCAAAGTGAGTGCCCCAGTGACCTGCAGAGGCGGCCCGGTTAGACTGGGTGCAGTTTGTGGGTTGCCTGGTGTGCCCTACTCATACTGCTGTCACCTCATTAATTTAGCCCGTTATTCTGAATCTTTGGGACCCAGTGGATTTCTTATGGACCATTTCATTGCTGGCACATAATCCCTGGTGTGGTCAGAAATTAAGATCCGGTTCTGATATTATACTCAAGGTCTGACTCAATTTCTCTATGAAGGATTAAAGAAGTACAATATAACCTCGCCCCCAATAGCCGGTAAAGCACTGAAAAAAAAGAATTACAGCAAAAAAATTGAGATCAGGGCGTATATTGAAGGGTCGGTTGTGTGCAAAGACTAGAGCTAACCCCCTTCTCAACAGAAACTCCCTGACTTTGGCCTTTAAAGGCAATAATTAATTTTATCACCTGAAGTGAAAAAGATATCTCCATTGGCTAATGGGGGCTCATAAGAACCATCGGGAAGCCTTATTAGCCATCCAGTAAAGAAGTTGCTTTGTTGTGGAGTGGGCTCAAAAATATCTCCAAGGAGGGAAACTAACTTTATAACTTCAATGATTGAGAGTCAGCCCTCAAGGGGAAATCTTGGGCTCCCCAGTTTCCAAGCCAGCCTTGCCCTCAGAAGGCTCGGATATAGGTCCAGGGTTAGAGGGTGGGCTACTTTATCTCCTGCCTGGAACTCCCCTACTGTGTGCATTACCGGGTATCCAGGAGGAAGACTTTACATTACCGAATATTGATCTTGATCGATGCAGGTTTAAAGAGAATGTTTCTAGAATTCAGTCCTCGCCTTCCCTACCCCCAACTTTACCCACTGGCTTGCAATTCTTTAGCAGTACCCGTCAAATTAATCCTTTCTTTTATCTAAGTTGTGGGAGATCCCAGACTTAAATTTAAGGGGAAACCAGTTGAATAGCTCTCCGGATTAAGAGGTGAAGTTAGCAGTAACTCTAATCAGTCTGGAAGGACTTTTATCATCCTTTTTATTTTGTTGGAAAAATAAGTAGGGGATTCAGATTCAATGCTAGAAGTATGTACAGCTACATTAAAGGAATTAATTGAGGGGAAAAAAGGAAGGCGTTCCAGGGGAAGGGACAAACTCATTGGCCTTAGGGGATCGACACTTAACTTGTATAAAATCTGACTCCAAGATGGGCAAGGCTCTAACCAATGTCAGCTGACAAGCTAGTACACCTTATTGTAAAGTTGACAAATAAGAAAAGCATATTGTGGAAAGTCCAACTAGTCAAGTGAAGTATATGTTTGAGACGAATGCAACTAGAGGAGGCGCTACAGAAAGGGTCAGTGCAGACAAATCTACCAATTTTCAATTCTCATTTTGTTAATAAACCTAGATCTGTTCTGACAAAGTCTAAAGAAAAACCCAGAAAGACAAAAAGTGAAGAAATCTACCAAAAGAAGAATTTCAAAGAGAGGTCGTCGCCTTAAGGAAGAAGTAACCCCTCATTCCGCCTTGAACAATATCCTGGGTTAGAGGGGTCTCAGCATTTAGTTGATTTGGAGGAACCTCCTTGCTTGTTACAGCTGGAGTCGAGAGCAATAAGCTCTCCTCAGTCTTCTGGTAATTCTTTGATTTTGGGGGTTTGAGAGGAATCCGGAGCAACTCCTTCAGCCAGGCTCCTTCCTTCAGCTCTATCTTCCTTGAATACAATGATTCCGCCATTTATAACATTCAAGGTTCAGAAGCAATCAAGGCCAGTATGCCAATCTGCAACTACAGTCCATCAGCAGCAGAATGTGGAGACAAGTACATTGGATTTTATCCTGATGTAGCATTGAACAGGCATGCTCTGTCCTATTTCGCAGATATTGAGCCTTTCAACTCCATTCAAAGCATAGATATGGATTTGATTTCCTTACAATATTTGAGGGTGGATTTAAGTCTAGGGTAATCTTTTTTCCAAAATTATTGTAAACACTTGTAGAAAACACAAAAGGTTTGCAATATAGAGGAATTTATGTTGTTCCTGTTTCTCATGAGAGGTATGATTTAGAAGCTGATAGTTATTTTCCCCTTCGCATAGGTGGGATAAATTAAAATCCCCTTAAAGATTAATAGTTCTAAAATACATTTTTTTTGCTTCCATGGTAGGAAGAGACCTAAATATACCAATGTCCCCTGGTCAGTGAGTTCCCAAAAGTTAGAATGTGTAAAGTCTTAAACTTTTTTGGGGAAGATATTGGTTAGCAATTTTAGTGTTAGTCCCCACATAGGCAATAATAAAATAAAGTGTGGGCACAGGCCAAAGGGTTGGGTACACTATGGGGGTCATTACAACATTGGCGGGCGGCAACCACTGCCCGCCAAGTTGTAACCGCCGTGCGGCCACCAATGCGGCCACACTCCCGCAGTGCCCATTATGACATCCCCGCTGGCCCAGCGGGGATGTGGGCCGCAAAATGGGAGCCGGCTCCAAATGGAGCTGGCGGAGTTGCGGCCGTGCGACGGGTGCAGTTGCACCTGTCGCGCTTTTCACTGTCTTCTATGCAGACAGTGAAAAGCTGCACAGGGCCCTGTCAGGGGGCCCGCGACTCCCCGTACTGCCAGCCTTTTCCTGTCGGTTCAAACCGCCAGGAAAAGGCTGGTGGTAGGGGGACTCGTAATCCCCTGCAAGCAGCGCTGCCCTGGCGGATTATCACTGCCGGGGCAAATGTGGCGGGAAACCACCGGCACCGGCGGTGCGACCGCGGCGCTACCGCAGCGGTCGTAATCCCCTCTGAAGCACCGCCAGCCTGTTGGCGGTGCTTCAGCCACAACAGCCTGGCGGTCTTGGACCGCCAGGGTTGTAATGAGGGCCTATATGAGGCCACGGGTAGAAAGCACTTTCCTTATCGTTTGGAAGCATACAGGAAAGACATTCCAGCTACCTTGTTATATGGCTTGGAAAATATCGAGATGGATAGATAGGATTGTTTTAATTAAAATGGAAGGTCAGTTGCTGAGAAAACTAACCTCGGTAACGCCAACAATTCCAGCAGCAGCCTTGTGTTTGGAGATGGGGCTGAGAAGCATGTATGCTCAGGGTTTACCTGGCATGGTACGCTTAGTTGCGAGGATATTAAGGTGTAAAGATAATGCCTTACAAGTCTTAATGAAGAGAGAATTATTAATAGAATGAAATGATAAGTGGGTTTATATAGAAATTTTCTTTTAGCAGCTGAGAATTTGAACATAGATCCTGATATTGCAGTGACAATTTCAGCTGCTATTTAAAAGCCACTTTGAAGCAAGCAACCTAGGCATTCAGCTTTCATTCGGATAATGAAAGGTGTAGTTAAAGGAGGGATTTTGCGAATATAAGTAGTTTTATTATGTTGAGAAAGGGACAACCCTTTATTACGTGGAATTTACCTCATGGGTTGAGATGCTTTTGAATACTATTGAGGTTGGGGATGGTCCTGTTTAATTCCCTTCTAGCGAAATGGTAGGGGACCCATCCGGAATGTAATTTATGTAATAATGGGGCCCAGGACCTAAAGCACATCCTCTTTGTCTGCCCAGTGCATTACTTACAACGACAAAAATGGTTAAAACCTCTTTGGGATATTCTATTCGTTCTTCATTAGAAGCACTGCAATCACTTAATGCCCCCCCCAAATGAAATGTTTTACTATAGTATTTTTTATTATTTTAAATGTTTTTTAACTTAATATTGATGGTATGGTTGAAAGAGCTTGGGATATTTTTATGATTTAGATTTGGCAAAACCTTTATTCATGAAGTATTTTTTAGACTTGCTTCCATATTTTACTGAATGCTTTATATTCATATTGATGTATATTTAAGTCTGATGTATGTTTTATGTGGACCTCTGTGGGGTTCTGTAATTATAAATAAACTAAACTTGAAACCCTGAGAGAGTGACATGACTGCAACTCCCAGCAGGCCTTGTTTCTGTAACTCCAAATAAAAGCCCATAGTTCTCTTGTCTGAAGACCCCTGCTTGGCAACTCACTCCCAAATGAAGTCTATTCACCTGGGATACCATTTGTCAAGTATTAGGGAATAGTGAGAGTGAACTGACTGTAACTCCAACCACCAGCACAGTGGTCACATGCCTCAATACATCTGTTGTTGAACTCTCAAATGAAGTTTACTTACCTGGGAGGATTATATTTATTTAGTGTGTGTAGTACAGGGAGTTAAATGACTACTAAGTCTAGGAGGCAGTGTTTCACCAACTCCAAACAACAGTCCAGAGTTTGGTTCCAAAAAAACCCTTCTTTCAAAACTCATAAATGAAGTGTACTCACCTGTGGGCGATGACATTTATCAAGTGCTGCATGAAGTAAAGGGAGAGACATCACTGCTGAGGCCCAGAAGGCTCTGTCTCTCTAACCCCAAACATAAGCCCAGTGTTCTCATGCCCAAACTCTTGTGTCTCAACTTTCAAATGACTTTTACTCAGCTGGGAGAATACCATTTGTATGGTGGTGGGAAGTAGA
This sequence comes from Pleurodeles waltl, assembly GCF_031143425.1. Classification (NCBI taxonomy): domain Eukaryota; kingdom Metazoa; phylum Chordata; class Amphibia; order Caudata; family Salamandridae; genus Pleurodeles; species Pleurodeles waltl. Next base: position 707,466,275 of record NC_090438.1, on the reverse strand, counting down.
GGTAGTGACCAGAATGCTATGGGCCCAGTGCCTCTAACTCTGACCACAAATACAATGTTCACTTGCCCAAATCTATTTATGAACTCTCAAGTAAAGGTTACTTACATCTGAGGATACCATTTGTCAAGTGTGTGTAGTAGAGAGAGTGACCTGACTGCAATTCCCAGGAGGCACTGTTTCAGTAACGCCGAACACCAAACCAGTGGTCACTTGCCCAAATATCCCTGCTTGCTAACTGTCAATTAATGTTTACTCACCTGGGAGTGACCAAGATACACATCATGTTCAACTCTGAGATGGATCTGGCCATCTAGCCCCAGCTTGACCAGCTAACCCAGACGAAACTATTGAGGACAGGAAGGACAGCTTACCCAGTGTGCAAAACAATGATACCAAAGGCCTCAAGATGCAACATCATAATGGTATTGGTAGCAGACACATTCACAATTCACTAATCACCTGATAACTCCAGCCACATTTACAACAAACTCCTGGGTATGCCTGTATCACGATCAACTAGGCCTCAAAATGACCTAGGACATGTCTTGCCTATCCACTGTGTTTCCTGCACTGGTGGCAAGATGGCATTCTCAGGCCATCCTCCCAAATGCTAATAATGATCTGCACATTTTAGCAGCTGCTTGACTTAGATGGAATTGACATGCTTCACTATTGTCAGGGTGATGCAACCAACATCATGGCTACTTGCCACAATACGATTAACTGCAAAATAACTTTGTTCAAGGTTTATGCTTAATGTAACACTAAATTGTTGGGGGTAGATGTTACAATACAACCAGTGACGTACCTTTCACATCAATAGGTCAAACTGCCACAGGGCACACAGACCAAAAAAAGACTACCACTACTCCTTGGATGAAGCCATCAGTAAAGAAGACACTTCTGGACATCTGGACGTGGAAAACGGTTCTGGCACATCTGGGCAGCCTGGTAAGACACCAACAGTGAGTCTCACTGTGGCCATATCAACACCTCCCACCCTAGTTGCATCAACATCACGGGCAACCATTCACCCCCAACCTATATCCCTAGCACAGTGTCCACTATTTAGTGCCCGCCCGTCCTGGATCCTGAGCTGCTGCGCACCACTTCAGAAAATGAGGGTCCAGAACCCTGTGGGAGAGTACACCCTGTGGCAAGGGCAAAGGCCCAAGGCTATAGGGTGCTTGGGAATGACACTGTAGGCCAGTGGGGTGAGGCCACTGGCACTGCTCCTGGCCAGGACACCATCAGCCAGGTCTTGGGGGACTATCAGGAGTCCCAAGGCATGATGGGTCAGGTCTTGACCAAACTCCGGGAAATCAAACAGCTACAGAGGGACATCCATAAGGATATACGTGAACAGCGGGAGGCTCACAATACCAACATGGCCTCCCTCATAAGGGTGACATTAGCACCACCGCAAGCAGGGCTCTACAACACCACTCTACCCTATCCTTTGGCACATCAACACAAGGCCCTCCTTCATCGGTGCCAGCCATTGGAAGGGAGGCCTTGCCAGAAGAACAAGCCTCAGACACCCGGCCTCTGTAGCAGCACATCCCCTACCACCACACAGGCAGGGATGTCCGGGGAAGAATCCAAGAGGTGCAGATGGCAAGACACCCACCACTGCCAGCAAGTGACCTCTTCCTAAAGGAACTCCTTTGTGTGCAACACATTCACTCTGTTGACTGATCCTAAACTACCTACCAGTTCCAATGGGAGTAGTACTCTGGACTTAGGACTCCCAATGGTGTGGCTTTATTTCATTCACCATGACTGACACTTTCACTTTATTATTTGTCTTCTTGTCTGTCAAAATGTTCTTACTGCATCAGCACTGTAATAAATTCACCCATCACAAACCCATTGTCTGCTTGCTTAATTTCAACATTTTGCTATGTAGAGACATAAGACCAGGTGAACCATATGATGAAGACATAACTTACTTGTACAAGGAGGGATATGTTACAGGTACACAGTGCCCTGCTCAGGAATACAACCATTAAAAACAAACACATACATACAATTGTCTGGCCAAACCAAACATTTTATTCCAGTGTACAGCACATATGCTGTCCATGTGTCTGGACTTTTTGAAACAGGAATGTGTGACATATACTGAGTCAAAGTAGATATTCCAGGGTATAGCCCCTCAGACCACGGAAGTGAGGAATTTGTCAGACATTGTCCTGTAGAATAGGCAAACATTAAAGTGGGTGATGTCAGCACCTATAGTGTTATCACGTTTCACACCAAAGTAATCAAACATCACAAAATCCAAGATACAGAGAGATGGCAGTAAAACAGTCCCTGATCACAGACCCATCATAATCCAATGACTGTGTGTCTGGTGGTATGACACAAACATATTTCAGTGTTGCAGCACCTGCACTGTGGCCTGCAATGATGAAACGCGTCTACAGCTACATACAGGTCATACAAGAAGAGTGTTCAGCCAATGTGAAGGGTAAATGAATTGCTCACAATCCAGTACTACATATTTTAGGCCCACAGGATGACACACGTGATGCTTTTGGCCTAACACAGCACACAAAATAAGTCCAATGTGCACTTCTGACCTTCCACCCAAACACTATGCAGGCTGCTTTGGCACAGGTCTCATACACCCAAACTCTTTGACCTAGATTACCTGGAACAATCCATGGCCACTTTGTGTGCCAGAACAGCATCATATACCAGCTAATGTCACAACTCTGAAATGCCCACATGAAGATATCATGTTGAAGGTACCTGTACAAAGACAAGACAAGGAGTATAGGCTTGAAAACATACCTATTACACAAACCTCATAGCAAGCAACTGGAAATGACATTACATTACAAGGAAACTGACACAAACAAAGCAACATGATCAAGGTGGGGATATGTCAAAGAGTAATTATTCAATCAGCGGAATAATTATTATTGGCTGAATATTGCAGCGTATCAATTCCCTATTTGTTGCTAAAACACTCAACTCCACACATTCTCACAACTACAGTTCATTGTACAGTCACAGTCAGAAAATCAGATGACATACGTACACTCATGAAAGGTAGCTGTTGATGAAATCTTCCCGCAAGTCAGCTCCTTCCTCCTCACCACTGTCATCCTCAATTGGCATTTCAGGATTCTCACCCGGTGGCACTCCAGGCTCCCCTCCTCTGGGATGTATGGGATATTCCTCCGCAGGGCAATGTTGTGAAGCATGCAGCATGACAAATGCGTCAACACTATGTGGACTGCGGCAGGGTTGGGTAAAGAGCATAATTGACCCCCCAGAAGTACATCGTACAGTGCAAGAAACCCCAGGAAGTAATTGATCTGGGTTCAGCACTTGTTTACAAAATTTACCACAAATGTTGCTAGAAAGTGGATTACTTCTTTACTTCTTTAACCCCTTGGGTGCGGGCATCGGCCACTGGCTGACGCCCGCACTACCTCCTTGGTGCGGGTCACGACCAGTGGCCGACACCAGGGAGGGGGTTAATAAATCCTCTGGTCCGTCGCACCCGAGGATTTTTTTTTTCTCTCCCCGGAGACACGGAAGCTTATCCGTGCCTCCCCCCACCCGCCCCTTTGTGACGTCAGACTCTCCCCTTTCTTACGAGGCCTTCTTGAAAGTGTTTCCTGGCCCCCGAAACACCACTAGACACCAGGGATTTCACTTGGGGAGGGGTCGGCCCCCTCGGAAAACGGGCCGCCCCCCCGGGGCATATTTTTTTTTAAAAAAAAGGTAGGTGTCCCCTGGGGGGGCTACATTTTATTTAAAGAAAAAGAAATGGACAGGGGGTCGCCCGTGGGCTGGGTGACCCCCTGTGGGGGCAATATTTTTTTACTTGTTGTAGGGTTTCCCTGGGGGCCATTTTGGCCCCCAAGGAAACCATACAACAACTAAACAAATATAGATCTATATATATAAATAGAGAGATAGATCTATAGATATATCTATGTATATATATATATATATGTATATATATATATATATATATATATATATAGAGAGAGAGAGATAGATCTATATATATATATATATATATATATATATATATATATATATATATATATATATATATAAATATATAAGTCACTTTTGACAATACATGTGTGGTTTCCCTGGGGGCTGCGATCAGCAGGAAAACCAGACCCACATATAAAACTGATCTATATATATATATATATATATATATATATATATATATATATATATATATCTATCTATATCTATATATATATATATATAAAATAATATATATTTGCCACCAGTTGTCTTGCAGTTGCAGCTTGCGTTTTCAAAGCAATGCACATACTTCAACTGACGCATTGCAACTGCAGCTTTTAGGCAGCAATAAAAAAGTCAAGTAAGTATTGTGATTATGTTTCAGCTACAAAAGTGTCAGACTTTTCTAGTGGCAGTTTTAGTGCCATAAAGAAGCGCAGAAGGTTTATATGCCTACTGCAAAGAGCAAATCTGTATTTTATGTAAATAGCTGAGTACATTAGTAAAGTCAGCCATTACCTGCGCTATAATACAAATGACATGTACGTGCAGGGTAGAGGGCGGCTATGGAGATATGAAGGGCACTTTTTCTGGGTGGTAATGAGGGAATCAGAGGAGGAGGGAGTGGGAGCACCAATAATGATTGTTGGACTGGGCGCAGGAGGTGCTAAAGACTGTGACGAATGGTATGTGACAAGGTGTTTTTGAGTGTCTTGAAGGAACGTGCTGATTGAGGGAAGAAACGCAGGTAAGGTGGCCTCTACTGTTGCACGTATCTCACACACACCATCGATTTTGTGACTGTCTATGTAGTCTAGTGTTTTAGACAGTTTAGCCAATAGCAGAGATGGCATCTTGATGGATGACTGCTGCCGTCACTCGGGTATAGAGGACAGCTCTGACATAGGATCAGAGACTAAGACATCAGATACTGAGACAGCATCTGAGGGATAGGACAATGGCGCAGACCCTGGGAGTGATTTTTCAGTTGGAGGAGTCCCATTCGATAACTCCTCTTCCAGTAAATTATGAGGGAGGTGATGAGGACAGTCCCGCTGTCCCTTCGCAAGCACAGTCTGTGCAACGGGGTAATAGTGGGTTAGCCCAACCCAGAGAGCAGGTGAATGCGGTGGCAAGCAGAGAGAGAGAGAGAGAGGGAGTCCTCTTTGGGGAGCTCCCCAATTGATTTCAGCCCCAAATTCCACCACCCAAATCGTATTGTGGAGACATCAAAATTACCTACTGCAAAACAAGCTGGTTTTGTAAGGTAGGCACCTGTGTTTTTGGTCCTGGGTTCGGCTGCCATATAGAGAAACACACTAAACCTAAACATTTCTGGAAACTAGACATTCGGGGGAGTCCACAGAGGTGTGACTTGTGTGGATTCCCCAAAGTTTTCTTACCCAGAATACCCTGCAAACCTGAAATGTTGAATAAAAACTATTTTTCTCGCATTTCTGTCACACAAACTACAGGAATATGCTGGGATCCACAGAATTCCTACCACCCAGTGATTCCTCACCTGTCCTGATAAAAACACTACCCCACTTGAGTGCCTACACCTAGTGCCTGCGTCAGGAATGGATCACCCCAGGGTCAACAGCTGCCTCATGTAAAGACCAACATTGACCGTTGTGTGATCTATTCCTGTCGCGGGCACCAGACCTACCCACACAAGTGAGGTACCATTTTTATCGGGAGACTTGGGGAACGCTGGGTGGAAGGAAATTTGTGGCTCCTCTCAGATTCCAGAACTTTCCGTCACCGAAATGTGAGGGGAAAAGTGTTTTTTAGCCACATTTTGAGGTTTGCAAAGGATGCTGGGTAACAGAACCTGGTCAGACCCCACAAGTCACCCCATCTTGGATTCCCCTAGGTCTCTAGTTTAAAAAAATGCACAGGTTTGGTACGTTTCCCTAGGTGCTGGCTGAGCTAGAGGCCATAATCTACAGATAGGCACTCTGCAAAAAACACCTCTGTTTTCTGTCAAAAAATGGGATGTGTCCACGTTGTGTTTTGTGGCATTTCCTTTTGCGGGCGCTAGGCCTACCCACACAAGTGAGGTATCAATTTTATAGGGAGACTTGGGGGAACGCTGGGTGGAAGGAAATTTGTGGCTCCTCTCAGATTCCAGAACTTTCTGTCACCGAAATGTGAGGAAAATGTGTTTTTTTAGCCAAATTTTGAGGTTTGCAAATGACATGGGGTAACAGAACCTGGTCAGAGCCCCACAAGTCAACCCATCTTGGATTCCCCTAGGTGTCTAGTTTTCAAAAATGCCAAGGTTTGGTAGGTTTCCCTAGGTGCCGGCTGAGCTAGAGGCCAGAATCTACAGGTAGGCACTCTGCAAAAAACACCTCTGTTTTCTGTCAAAAAGTGGGATGTGTCCACGTTGTGTTTTGAGGCATTTCCTGTCGCGGGCGCTAGGCCTACCCACACAAGTGAGATATCAATTTTATCGGGAGAGTTGGGGGAACGCTGGGTGGAAGGAAATTTGTGGCTCCTCTCAGATTCCAGAACTTTCTGTCACCGAAATGTGAGGAAAATGTGTTTTTTTTAGCCACATTTTGAGGTTTGCAAATGACATGGGGTAACAGAACCTGATCAGAGCCCCACAAGTCAGCCCATCTTGGATTCCTCTAGGTGTCTAGTTTTCAAAAATGCCAAGGTTTGCTAGGTTTCCCTAGGTGCCAGCTGAGCTAGAGGCCAAAATCTACAGCTAGGCACTTTGCAAAAAACACGTCAGATTTCAATGTAAAAATGTGATGTGTCCATGTTGCGTTTCCTGTCGTGAGCATTAGGCCTACCCACGCAAATGAGGTACTATTTTTATCGGGAGACTTGGGGGAACACAGAATAGCAAAACAAGTGTTATTGCCCCTTGTCTTTCTCTACATTTTTTCCTTCCAAATGTAAGACAGTGTGTAAAAAAGACGTCTATTTGAGAAATGGCCTGTAATTCACATGCCAGTATGGGCACCCCGGAATTCAGAGATGTGCAAATAACCACTGCTTCTCAACACCTTATCTTATGTCCATTTTGGAAATACAAAGGCTTTCTTGATACCTATTTTTCACTCTATATATTTCACCAAATGAATTGCTGTATACCCGGTATAGAATGAAAACCCATTGCAAGGTGCACCTCATTTATTGGCTCTGGGTACCTAGGGATCTTGATGAACCTACAAGCCCTATATATCCTCGCAACCGGAAAGGTCCAGCACATGTAACGGTATATAGCTTTAAAAAATCTGACATTGCATGAAAAAGTTGCAGAGTAAAACGTGGAGAAAACTGGGTGCTTTTTTCAGCTCACTTTCAATATTGTTTTATTTCAGCCGTTATTTTCTGTAGGAAAACATTGTAGGATCTACACAAATGACCCCTTGCTGCATTCAGAATTGTGTCTACTTTTCAGAAATGTTTAGCTTTCTGGGATCCAGCATTGGTGTCACACCCTTTCCTGTCACTAACTGGAAGGAGGCTGAAAGCACCAAAAATAGTAAAAATGGGGTATGTCCCAGTAAAATGCCAAAATTGTGTTGAAAAATGTGGTTTTCTGATTCAATTCTGCCCGTTCCTGAAAGGTGGGAAGATGGTGATTTTAGCACCAGAAACCCTTTGTTGATGCCATTTTCAGGGAAAAAATCACAATCCTTCTTCGGCAGCCCTTTTTTCCCATTTTTTTTTTTAAAAACAAACTTTTCACTGTATTTTGGCTAATTTCTTGGTCTCCTTCAGGGGAAACCACAAACTCCGGGTACCATTAGAATCCCTAGGATGTTGGAAAAAAAGGGTGCAACTTTGGCGTGGATAGCTTATGTGGACAAAAAGTTATGAAGGCCTAAACGCAAACTACCCCAAATAGCCAAAAAAGGGCTCAGCACTGGGGGGGGAAAGGCCCAGCAGCTAAGAGGTTAAGCTCTTTTCGTACCACTACCTCTAAAGAAGGAGATTTATTTGGGACAATTCCTAGATGTTTTTTTGATTTTGCGTTATATGTGATACAAATGCTTTCTTTGCGTTTTTGTGAGTCCTGATTGTTTTATGTAATAGGGACAATGGGGGTCATTCTAAGTCTGGCGTACCTCTATCTGTATTTAGTGCAGGGGGCACGGAAGCAGCTAGCCCAGAGATTATTTGCACGGGTCCAGGAAACAGTGGGGAAGTGGTGGGTTCCCCCCGTTTGGGGATGAGAAGGCACCTGAGCAGGAGTTAAAAGCGGGGCTTCGTGAACTAAATCAGGGGAAATTGAATGTACAATCCCACAGCCTAGCTAAGGATATTTCCTCACAACAGGCTGAGGACATGGTAAAACACCTAGTGATATTTGAGACCTTCAGCCCGGGCCCGGCCCAGAGGGGGAAATAGATGAAACCAGCTGGGGCGAACAGTGATCAGGGGCTGCTTGATACGACCGCAAGCTCCTTTTCCCTGTCCGATCAATCTAGAGACACAGATCTCGACGAAGAAATCCCACTAACAGACTCTGACATTGAAGGTAGCTCTGTAGCAAGCATCTGGGCATCTAATCATCTGACATGCAGAAGAAAATCGCTGGAACAGACCGGTGTTAGGCACAAGCTGAGGGCTGAGCTCAGGGGGGACCCACCTAATCCTCAAGAAGCTTGCGAAATGCAGTGGGATTATACCGGTACCCAACAGGCCTTCCTGAAAGTAGAAATGGCTGGCAATACTTCAATGCCCCCTCCTATGGACGGCCCTGCTGAGACTCCTTTGTTGGATCTTATTTACCGGACAATGGTGCATAATCATGAGCAGGTTCAGATGGAGAGTAGGAAGGAAAATTGGCAAATAGACAGTTACAACTATCCATCAAAAAAGTGGTTAAATCCTGCCAGGACATTGGCACGCGTATTGCCTCAATGGAGACTCGTACTGAGGAGCTGGAGACTGAAGTCAGAGCAACAACAGCTCAGACGGCGACTCAAGGGCAACAGATTTCGGACATCCAATGGAAACTGAAAGACGCTGTAAACCACCAGCGGCGGAATAATTTGAGAGTTCTGGTCATACCCAAGGACCTTGAGGGGCAGGATACCAGGGCCCATGTAGTGTTACTCTTTAAGAAAGCACTCCCAGATTTTATTGAGTGGAATTAGGAAATGGAGATCCAGAGCGCACATTGATTTCCGTTAATGAGAAAGAAGCAGACATTGTACACTAGCAGAGAGCAGAGTTATCCACGGGCTATTATTGTATATTTTGGTAATTTTTTACTGAGGCAGGTGGTGTTTGAAAGGACTCGTCCCAACTCAAAGATGACAGTGGAAGGTGTATCTTTTTTTACCAGGCCAGACTTTGTGCACGCCACAGTAGAGAGACGGTGGCAACTCCGGCAGATGATTGCTCAGTTTCAGTAGTTGGGGGCGGAAGCTTACCTGTAGATCCCTGCGCGTCTAAAAGTCATTTATAAAGCGACCACAAGATTTTTTTCTTTCAGAAATCAAAGGAGGGGAATATGTACAGCAATTGAAAAGTGGTAAAACATAAGGGTGGGGGGGGAATAGCTTGTCTCAAAATTAAGTCGTCCATATGTAAGCATATACGGCAGTGGTTGGGATAGGAACCTCCTTTCTCCCTCATCTTTATATCTTTCTTTCTTTGTATAGGGTATGGGGTAGGAGGGTGGTGTGAGGGGGCTGTTGTAAGGTATGAATTTAGGTAGGTGGTTCAGCAAGGGTGGGTCGACGGGATGGGCGACATCCATCTTACGGGCTCAGAAGCCTGCCGATTCCATTTGTAGGGGTATATTAAGAAAGGGTGGGGACGGGGGGGTTCAGGGGTCAGGGGGTGGCAGGGATGGAGGGGGTAATGGGACACACAGCAGGGAGAGTGGGGATGTCAATTGTCAGTTGCAAGGTGTTCAGGTTGTGGAAGTAGCAAAGTTGAATGGCTCGTTCAGGGTAGCCAGGAGGAACAAACTGTATAAAAATGGGGCAGGAGAGTGAACTACGCATAGTCACAGTAAATGTCTGTGGGCTCAATAATGGCAAAAAGCGACAGCTGGCAGGGAAGGTTTTCAAGTCTTGGAATGCTGATATTATTTGTATGCAGGAGACACACATTGCAGGTACACAAAAGCAGCTAATGGAGTTTTATGGGTGGAAATTAGTGGTATATACATGTCAAAATACAACCACTAAGGGCTAAGGTTCACTATATGCTCCATTTATGGATCAAAAATAGACGATCCCCAGATTTTGGAATTACTCAATTTGGAATTTACGGCATGGGCAACAACGTTTATAATGTGTGGGGATTTCAATATACATTTAGATAACAAAGAACCCATTCAGGAACAAATGCTATACCTGGGTAGAAAAAGCAAAGTCTTCAGGCCACTTCAGACATTGGCTGTTAATCACGGTTTGATTGATGCTTGGCAACGGTACTGCCCACAGGATCCAGGGTTCACTTTCTTTTCTGCTCCGCATAAGAAACTAGTTAGGTTAGATTATTTTTTTGTGACAGCATCTTTGCAAGAGCAAATAAGGGTTGACAGATTCCCCAGAATCATATCAGATCATAATCTACTGGTATTGGCTATAGAGATTGGGAGAGAGGGCCCGCAAGTTAGACCCTGGACATTTGATAGGGCATTATTAGTTGATCCAGGCTATATCCCAAAAATTTAAGAATGGATTACGGAATTTTTTAAGATGAACCAGGGCTCTGCCACCCGCCAGACAGTATGGGACACATTTAAAGCAGCTGTCAGAGGAGAAACTTTGAGCTATGGAATAAGAAAGGAGAAAATACGCACGGATCAATTAAAACTAATACAGACAAAGTTGGTGATAGCGGAGCAATGATTAGGGGAGGCGATCCGCTGTGAAGCAGAGACCTCTGACATCTTGTGTGATGTAAATATTATTAAGGCAGAGGCCACTAAGCGTATGGAAAGGGTTGCTGCTACATTTTTGGTGCATCAGCAGGAATGTTATGAGTATAGTGGGAAAGTTGGGCAACAGTTAGCTTTAAAAATAAGACAGAAGCAGGTTTTTGGGAATATTAAGAGTCTAATGAATGAGGAGGGGCAGTTGGTCCACAGCGGCCCAGAGATCATAGAAGCCTTTAGACAGTTTTATCAAAAACTATATAGTCAGGAAGAACAATCACAAGAAGAGGAGGGGTTTGGTATTATGGGCAATGAGATATCAGGTCAAGTAAGGGAGGAAGAAAAGGTAGCTTTGGAAGCGCCCTTGACATATGAAGAATTAGATACAGCAATTCGCGTTTTGGCAAGCAGCAAGGTGACAGTTTTTTTTGTGGAAATACGCAACCAGCTGTTTAGCTTATTTACTGAAGTACAGACAACCGACCTCTTGGGGGGAGGCAAAGATCGTAGTTTTTCTGAAAAAGGATAAGGAACCCTGCTTCCCCCGCTCATATCCCCCGATTTCGTTAATCAATAGCAATGCCAAGATTTATGCTAAAATACTGGCCATTCGACTGAGCTCAGTAATTTCTGGTTTAGTATCTCCATGGCAGCATGGTTTCATTCCAGGCAAGAGCACGGCAGATCACATAAGACGGGTTATTACGTTACTTGATGCTAGGGCTACGGGTAAGCTTCCTATGGCAGTAATCCTGCTTGATACAGAAAAAGTGTTTGATCGGGTCCATTGGCCCTTTCTATGGGCAGTCTTGCACAAGAATAACATCGGTCCTGGGTTTGTTAAAGCAATTCAACAGCTCTATCATAAACCAACGGCTACGTTACAAGTTGCCAGGCTGAAATCAGCTCCAATCAGTATCCAGAGAGGTACTCGGCAAGGCTGTCCGTGCTCACCATTGCTCTTTGATCTATCCATTGACCCCTTGACCAGGAAACTGATTAGTAATAATCGGATCACCCCAGTGTCATTGAAAGGGGGTGCATATGCAGACGACATTGCTGTGGTCACTACCGATCCTATGACTGCTATATTGGAAATAGAGCAGGAAGCCCTGCAGTTTGGGAAAATGTCTGGTTATTTATTGAACAAAAGTAAATGTAAAATTTTGGTGAATGAATGGGTAGACTTTAAGGATGAGCGTGTAAAGACACAGGTTCAGTACTTAGGCGTTAAGTTGATAGCAAATCTTGATGAATTAGTTAAAATAAACCTGGCCCCGGTCTTAACTAAGACTAGGAAAGATCTCTTTTGTATTAATAATCTACACTTATCACTCATGGGACGGTGTAATGTGATTAAAATGATTTTCCTACCCAAAGTACTTTATCTCTTTAGAACAATCCCGCTAGAGATTAGGCAGGACTGGTTTAAACTAATGGAAGGACTGGTTAGCAGTTTTATATGGTCCTATACGAAACCACGCCGGGCCTTTCGCTTTATGACGCTTCCAAGAGAGAAAGGGGGATGGGCACTCCCCAATTTTAAACTTTATTATCTGGCAGCAGTATTGCAGTATGCACAGACAGTTTATATCATGGATAGATCCAGGCAAGATTCTCTCCCCTCAATATATACCTTGACCCTGGGTAAAGAAGCAGATGCAGTTTTTTTTTCGGATTTTGGAACCTAGTTATTATAAAAAGGTTAAATTTAAGACAGTCTACTCCACATTTAAAGTTTGGACTCAGGTCAAATGTAAGACAGGGATAGGATGAGGTTGTTACTATACGCCTTTGTGGAATACCCCAATGTTCCCATCAATATTTAAAGACCACTGTTGTTTGAGGTAGGCTAGCTGTGGTATCCACAAAGTTGGGGACCTTTTCCTTCCTGGCAGCTATTTTAAATCATTTGAAGACTTAAGCGCAGAATTTTCTTTAGATAAAAGAGATTTTTTTAAATTTCTACAGATCAGGAATTTTCTATTAACTATTATGACCCAAGGCCTGTGCATAGACAAGATTAAGCTGATGGAGGTTTCGGGTCATCCAACTAGCTGTGGTATTAAGAATCTGTATCCACTTCTTTTAAATGTAATACAGGATGACATGGCTTTACTTGTTAAAAAGTGGGAAGGGCGGTTTGGAGCCAAAGAGCCAGAGGTTTGCTAATCGATGGAAATGGCACAGACTGTTTTATTGTCCGGGGGCCCTCAAGCTCAGCATTTTATGGTGTTGTACAATCTATATTGCACACCGGCCAAGATTGCGAACTGTGGGAAGACTGCTGCTATTACCTGCCCGCGATGTGGTAGCCCGAAAGCAGATCTTCTTCATATGTTCTTTGAGTGCATAAAATTGTCAAATTTGATGACCGTCATATCTGATATCTTGAAGCAAATATTGAACAGGCAGTTTATTTGACACCTCAAATGGTTTTGCTGGGGGTTGACTATTCAGTGTGTAAGAATCGAGATAGATACTTCTTGTTTGTACCAATGTGTGTATTACGCAGCTGTGTAGCATCTTACTGGCGGGATGTAGATCCCCCACGGTTTAATCAATGGTTTGCACGGCTCTTATCTATTTATCATTTGGAAAACAGTCTGTACGAATTAAAAGGCGCTGCAGGCAGAAAAAAGGTGCCAGAATTTGGGCACCCCTTGCGTCATGGCTCCAGGGTCCTGAGAATACGCTAGATAAAGAATGAATTATATATAGGCTCCCAAGTGTTATAGATCTTAATAATTGATTATGGAGTCTCTTCTTTCTGTAGGTATTATGATATTGATGTAGTCACGTATTTATGCAGCAATCATGTACCCAGCTGTGTGTTCAAATAAAATAAAAAATAATATTAAAAAAAAAGAAACCAACAGACCGCAATACACTTCTTCATTTCTCAAGTGGACATCCAATAACACTAAGAGAAAATTTGCCATAACAGAAAAATTGCCCAAGAGGGGTTACCCTAAAAAATTAGTGAAAGCAGCAGCTAAAAGAGCTTGGTATACCCCAAGAGAGACATTATTGGTTCCTAAAGAAAAACCTAAAGAAACTCCTCTTACTTGTGTTATTACATTTAGCGCGAAAGCCAACAAGATTAGATCCATCATAGAGAGGAATTGGAAGCTAGTGAAAGAGCAGATAATACACAGACACAAAAAAAGAGGACTCAGGACCATGCTTCATCTACCATCTATACAAGGACACTATAGATGTAGTAAATGTCTGGCATGTCGGTTTACATGTGACTCAAAAGAAGTGGTAATAAATGGTAAAGTGCATCCCCAAAGGTACTTTTCAAACTGTAACACCAAGAATGGTATTTACTATATCACGTGTCCTTGTGAAAAAGTGTATATTGGTCAAACTTTGCAGTTGGTTAAGAAGCGTATCTTACAACACAGATCGAGGATAAAATGTTCTACAAAAGGAGCACCATTGGTAGAACATTACATGGAAATGAAACATACAGCAGAGGACATTCGTTGGACTGTGTTGGCTGTAGTACAAACCAAGACAGTTGGACAGCTTATAACTGACAAATTGTTTAGGCTGGAAGCACAGCTGATAGAAAAATACCAAACAGCCCGACCAGGATTAAATGACATTGACGAAATCTGGACACTCATTTAACAGCGTATTGATGTTTGTTTGCCTTTCCTTGTAAACTGGTTGCAGGTATATGTACATATTCTCAAGTTCTTTTTGAAGTCTGGGTGCATGTACAAATTTCAGCAGGTGTGTAAACAACCTCTAGAGTTAACTGCCCGTTCTCGGCCAGTGAGCTCAAGAAGCTGTGTTGAATCAATTTATTTTGAATATATATATATATGTAACCAGTGTCAGTTTCTGAGGGTAAAATTAGAGCGTATTTGGTAATCGCCTTAGTGCGTTGTTGCTCTCATGTTGTTTGTGGTAGGTGGTTGTTTCATAATTTGTAAACTATTAATAGAGTTACAGTAGGTGAGTTTTTCTATCTGTTTAGGATCTAGGCCCCTACCCTGAGTAATATCGCAGTGGCATATGTTGATTTGCTGTATAGTTGGTAATTTAGTGGGGCCGCCAAATACAGTTCATGTTAAATTGCTCCATTGCCTTCAGGAGTACTTTAAATATCCCTGGCTTTCTCTAATTTCCCAGGAGTTCAGTGCACTCATTGCCTTCTTTAAACTATTCTAAGATGGCCGCCACCGTTGCCAGTAGTGCCCCGCCCTCTCCATTTTCCCAAATTCGTCGAGCCGACGTTCGCGTCTTTAGACGCTGAAGCCTTGAGCCCGAATGAGCTCGCAACCGACAGTGAAACGTTCTGTTCCTCAGACAACAGGATTGTGTATTTGATCAACGGGCTGGATTCTACGCGGAGTCCACGTGCGCAGTTATTTGGGGCTGTTAAACAGTTGAAGTACAATATGTGTTTCAGCCTGAATAGTACGGATTTTCCAGATTAAAGATCTTATTGAGGTCAACCTTTCTTAGGTTAAGTTGTCCCATTGTAGTCCTGATGAGGCCCGGAATTGAAGGGGCCGAAACGCGTTGACACCAAGTGGATTGCGGAAGGGTTGGGTAAAAAGCATAATTAACCCCCCAGAAGTACATCGTACAGTGCAAGAAACCCCAGGAAGTAATTGATCTCGGTTCAGCACTTGTTTACAAAATTTACCACAACCGTTGCTAGAAAGTGGATTACGTCTTTAAGCTCTTTTCGTACCACTACCTCCAAAGGAGGAGGTTTAATTGGGACAATTCCTAAATGTTACTGTTGATTACATTTGTTGTTTTTTTGATTTTGTGTTATATGTGATACAAATGCTTTCTTTGCGTTTTTGTGAGTCCTGATTGTTTTATGTAATAGGGACAATATGTCTCGTTGGTGATTCTCTTTGCCCTATGTTACTGTATAAAAATAAATTTGATAAAGAAATAATTTTTTCAAGAAAGTATTCAGTATTTTGCTTGTCAGAAAATTTAAGTAATTCATCCCAGCCTTGTGACCAATGTTTAATGCATATGTGAAGCATGTAGCATGCCACAGTGATCTGACACACTTTTCCAGGTTAGTAGACGAGGGCTCTACAAATCCTGTCCAGACACCTAAATCTGGCCTTCAGGGGCAAAAAAGCTCGCTCCAGTATCCGGCGTGTTCTTCCATGGGCATCATTGAAGCAGACTTCTCCTGGATTGCATAGTGGAATCAACAACCAAGGACGTTTTTAGTTTGGATATGCAGTCTTTTGTTAAGGAATGGGACTGAGAAACAATGAGTCACTCACTTCATCATTGTAGCACCAGATATTGCACACACACCAACAGGACAGATGTGACTTACCAACCAGCCAGGCCCTCTCTGGGTAGAGTTGTGACATCAGCTGGCGTATGGTGCTGCATTGTGAAGGAATCATGGACGGGGGCGTGGCCAAGCCGGCGAACATGGCGGACGCGAGCTAGGTGAGCTCCGCGTACCGCCCGGCTTATCCGGCAGTGTACGGGGGTTTGTGGGCAGGCGGCGCCCAGTTTGAGGGGGTGCTGCACTGCTGTGGCGCCCCGGATCGCAGTGATCCTGGGTGCCGGTTCCTGGAGGCGGGGGGAGCAGTAACGAGCAGGGCCCACGAGGGTCTGTGGCCTGCCATGCTCTAGTGAGCGGCGGCCACAGCCTCGTAGCGGTGCATGATCAAAGCGGAACAGAAGAGGAGCTGGGAGGCGAGTGGTGGAGGGAATCGGCCTCCCGGGCAGAGCGCTACGGCGATGGAGGGAAGTGCCGGGCCATCCAGCCATGTGGCCTGACTTGAGTCATCTGTCCCTGATGGGAGAACTTGCCTGGAGTGCCTGGGCCTGGAGCTGGTGATTGGAGATCAGGAGAAAGGTGGATGGTAGTGGGCTGCGAGTGAATTGCTGGTTGGGCTGCTCGTGCTGCTGCGCGGCGCCGTTCTGGGGGCGCATACAAGCAGGCCCGTCCTTTCAGTGGATTGGAGAGGCACTTGCCCAGTGAACGCTGGAACGGAGTTGGCGGCGTATTTGCTGCTGGTTGCGGAGCTGTTGGCGGGGAGTCGATCCCCACGGACTCACGGTACTGGGTAAATCGCGCCATCGTGGTGGCTGATTGAGAGGGCGCAGGAGCTGATTGTGAGGACCTGCACTATTGCACGGCTGCCACATTTGCTACATTGATCTCCTAACCTGGTCCTCCTGTGCTGGTTGAGTACACAGGTAGGCTTTGGCTAACGCTGCTGGTGGTGAGTCGCTCGGTGTATGGAGTGGTGCCAATTTGGAGCTCAGATAGACTTTGGCCATGGCAGGGAAGGGACGCCTTCGCTCTGGCACTGGAACCGGGAGATCCTTGATGCTGCGGCGCAGGACAGCCAAAAGCTGGATGCTGTGTTGGCTGCGGTGCAGCGCATCGGCAACTCGCTGGACTGAGCTTGCACTTCTCTAGAAGCCAAGATTGACAAGGTGGCCAGTGACCTTGTCCTGCTGCACGCTGACCACCGCAACCTGGCGGACAAGACAGGTACGATAGAGGCGAGAGTGGATGAGCTGATGCCAATGTGGGGGATGCTCTGGAGCGAGTGGCAGAGCTGGAGCGCCGTGTGGAGGATGCAGAGGGCCGCACCAGGCGAAATAACATACGAGTGGTAGGATTGCCGGAGGGTGCCAAGGGCCGGAATGCGGTGGCTTACTCGAAGAACTGGCTTAGGGTGCTAGTGCCGGAGGGTACTCTGACCCCTTTTTTCAGTGGAACGGGTTCATTGAATCCCCACGCGGCCCAGGCCTCCGGGAAGTGGCCCTCGTTCCTTCATAATTCGCTTCCTCCATTATGCGGTTCGAGACATTATTCTCAAATCTGTGAGATCCTCCCCGCCGCCTCGAGTGGATGATGCACAAATAATGCTGTTTCCGGACTACACTCTGGCGGTGCAGCAGGACCGGGCCTCCTATCTGCCCTTGAAGCGTAGACTTAGAGCGCTGCGCCTGGAGTACTCTCTACTATTTCCAGCCAAGCTCCGCATGATAGCCGAGAACAAATCTCACTTCTTCACCACGCAGAGGCCGCGTGGGACTGGCTGGAGTCAACAAGCCGCCTTTCGTGCCGTGAAGAGGAGAGGAACCCGCCTGCGTCAAAGAACAAGGGTGCCCGGTTGAGGTCTGGCCCTGGGAGGAGTGTTGCGGCCGCTGAGGCCGCAGGACATGCTCCTGATCTGGAGCAGCGCATAAAGGAACGGCGCGAGGCGCTGCAGTCGGCAGTGGCGATCGGCGCCTCACCGGGGGTGTCGGAATCGGAAACTGAAATTTCACAGCCTCCTAGTGACTGCCCTGCCACACCGGACCAGCTCTCGGAGTTGGTTTTTCCGGAATGCCTGACTGTGACTACTGCCACTGCGGACAACCTTTTCTAGGCCCTGCTGCGGCATATTTGGATGGCACGGAAATGCTGTAACTTCTTGCTCGATGTAAATGGTGGGCCTGGTTGTAGGAAGTTGGCTCTGTATGTACTATTTAGTGGCAAAAATAGATAATTCTAATGCTCTATTTTGTGGTAGTGTGGTCGAGCAGTAGGCTTATCAGAGGGTAGTGTTAAGAATTTGTTGTACACACACAAGCAATAAATGAGGAACACACAATCAAAGAAAATTCCAGGCCAATAGGTTTTTATATAGAAAAATATATTTTCTTAGTTTATTTTAAGAACCACAGGTTCAAGATTTACAAACAATACTTTAAATGAAAGGTATTTCACTCAGGTACCTTAGGAACTTTGAATCATCACAATAGCATGTACAGTTTTGGCAAAAATGGCAATAAGCTATTTTAAAATTGGACACAGTGCAAAAATCAACAGTTCCTGGGGGAGGTAAGTATTTGTTAGGTTCACAGGTAAATAAAGCACTTACAGGGTTCAGAGTTGAATCCAAAGTAGCCCACCGTTGGGGGTTTAAGGCAACCCCAAAGTTACCGCACCAGCAGCTCAGGGCCGGTCAGGTGCAGAGGTCAAAGTGGTTTGCAATAGGTTTAAATGGGAGACCTAGGGGTCTCTTCAGCGATGCAGGCAGGCAAGAGGGGGCTCCTCGGGGTAGCCACCACCTGGGCTAGGAAGAAGGCCTCCTGGGGGTCGCTCCTGCACTGGAGTTCGGTTCCTTCAGGTCCTGAGGGCTGCGGGAGCAGTGTCTTTACCAGGCGTCAGGTTCCTTGAAGCAGGCAGTCACTGTCAGGGGGAGCCTCTGGATTCCCTCTACAGGCATCGCTGTGGGGGTTCAGGGGGGTCAACTCTGGAGTCCTCCCTGTAGAGTTAGTGTTCCGCAGGTTGAGCCAGGGCCGACGGGTGCAGAGTGGAAAGTCTCATGCTTCCGACGGGAAACGTGTGGTCTTTAAAAGTTGCTTCTTTGTTGCAAAGTTGCAGTTTATTTGGAACAGGGCCGCTGCCCTCGGGAGTTCTTGGTCCTTTTACATGCAGGGTAGTCCTCTGAGGCTTCAGAGGTCACTGGACCCTGAGGGGCGCGTCGCTGTTGCAGTTTTTCTTGAAGTGGGGAGACAGGCCGTAGGGCTGGGGCCAAAGCAGTTTGTGTCTCTGTCTTCTCTGCAGGGCTTCAGGTCAGCAGTCCTTCGTCTTCAGGTTGCAGGAATCTCTCTTCCTAGGTTCTGGGGGCCCCTAAATACTCAATTGAGCAGTGTGTTTAGGTGTGGGAGGATAGTAGCTAATGGTTACTAGCCCTGAGGGTGGCTACACTCTCTTTGTGCCTCCTCCCGGTGGGGAGGGGGTCACATCCCTGATCCTATTGGGGGAATCCTCCATCTGCAAGATGGAGGATTTCTAAAAGTCAGAGTCACCTCAGCTCAGGGCACCTTAAGGGTTGTCCTGACTGGCCAGTGACTCCTCCTTGTTTTTCTCATTATCTCCTCCGGCCTTGCCGCCAAAAGTGGGGGCAGTGGCCGGAGGGGCGGGCATCTCCACTAGCTGGGATGCCCTGTGGCACTGTAACAAAGGGGTTGAGCCTTTGAGGCTCACCGCCAGGTGTTACAGTTCCTGCAGGGGGAGGTGTGAAGCACCTCCACCTAGTACAGACTTTGTTACTGGCCACAAAGTGACAAAGGCCCTCTCCCCATGCGGCCAGCAACATGTCTGGTGTGTGGCAGGCTGGCAAAACTAGTCAGCCCACACTGGAAGTCGGGTATGTTTTCAGGGGGCATCTCTAAGATGCCCTCTGGGTGCATTTCACAATAAAATGTACACTGGCATCAGTGTGCATTTATTGTGCTGAGAAGTTTGATATCAAACTTCCCAGTTTTCAGTGTAGCCATTATGGTGCTGTGGAGTTCGTGTATGACAGACTCCCAGACCATATACTCTTATGGCTACCCTGCACTTACAATGTCTAAGGTTTTGCTTAGACACTGTAGGGGCATAGTGCTCATGCACCTATGCCCTCACCTGTGGTATAGTGCATCCTGCCTTAGGGCTGTGAGGCCTGCTAGAGGGGTGACTTACCTATGCCATAGGCAGTGTGAGGTTGGCATGGCACCCTGAGGGGAGTGTCATGTTGACTTAGTAATTTTCTCCCCACCAGCACACACAAGCTGGCAAGCAGTGTGTCTGTGCTGAGTGAGAGGTCCCTAGGGTGGCATAAGACATGCTGCTGCCCTTAGAGACCTTCCCTGGCATCAGGGCCCTCGGTACCAGGGGTACCAGTTACAAGGGACTTACCTGGATGCCAGGGTGTGCCAATTGTGGAGACAAAGGTACAGTTTAGGGAAAAAACACTGGTGCTGGGGCCTGGTTAGCAGGCCTCAGCACACTTTCAAATCATAACTTGGCATCAGCAAAGGCAAAAAGTCAGGGGGTAACCATGCCAAGGAGGCATTTCCTTACACTGGTTCATAGAGATGGCATGTTATTTAGTGTGTGCTGACTGATGGCCCGACTGCCAGGCCAGGGATGCTATGTTGACAGACTGTGCAGTCTCTACTGGTGCTGTGATTGTCTCAGATCACAGCTTAAACGCCCAGTCCGCCACTGCCCCCCCCTTCTGTTATCCACTCTAGCCGGGCTGGCTGGTTTAGTGCTCGATTGTTTCCCTGTGTGATCTGGCCTACCCCACTCTCCTACTATCAGAGAATTATCATGTGTGATTATGTTGTTGTATGTTCAAGTTGCTGGGTTTGGGCGGGGACCGGTTGTTCATCTGCTCTGATGGTATTGGCATCTGGTTATCTTGGAGGCACTGCACGGGTGGTCGGTCTGGGCACGGGGTGTCTGTCATTGTGCGCACAGCATTGTGCTTAAAGGCGGGACGTGTGGAATGCGGGCATGCTGAGCTAATGCCGCCATGACTGCGCTTACTTGGAATGTGCGCTACATACATACGCCTAGGCGCAGGTACTCCATATATTCGTATCTTAGACGGCACTCAGTCCACCTCGCCTTCTTGCAGGAGACCCACTTGGCGCTAGCAGAACTCCCTCACTTGCAGCGGCGCTGGAGGGGGCAATTATATGCAACAGGCCACTCCACTTACGCTAGGGGAGCCCTGATCTGGATTAAATCGGGTGTCCCCTTTGTAGCGGAGGATCAGATCATTGACCCGCAAGGGAGCTTTGCCCTGGTGCGCGGGTGGCTTGCGGGTTGGGCCATAGTGCTGGGCTCTATATACGCCACAAATGTAGATCAAACTTCCTTTCTGCACACTCCGTCCCATCAACTATTGGCTTGGAGCGACTACCCCTGGTTGCTGGGAGGAGACTTAAATAGTGTGCTAGATACTGACTTAGATGGTTCCTTCCCACCACTGCCTACATCACCTACTGTGGCGGCTGTGCGCGGGTTGGTCAACTGGACCCAACACTGGCACCTGATAGATATATGGCAGCAGCGTAATGCCGCAGACAGAGTTTACTCATATTACTCTGCCTGCACTCCCTGCATGTGCGTCTCGATAGAATACTCTGCACGCAGAACCTGACCTCCGCGGTTATAGACGTGGACTATTTGGGGCGTACGCACTCGGACCACAACCCACAGATTGTACGCTTGGGTTGGGATGTCTCCCCTTCAGCTGCCCCTACCTGGAAGCTCAGACCTGAGCTCCTGGAAGATGCTCGCGATCCCTGATTTTTTTTTAGCACAATGAAGGTACCGTCTCTACGGGCCTGTTGGAGTGGGACGCCATTAAAGTCTTCATCCGTGGTCATTGCATGGGGACTCAGTGGAATTTGAGTCGCTCGATTGAGCAGGACCTTGCTCACATAGAGCGGGAATCGCTGCACACGGAGTGGGAGGCTACTCGTAGTCCTGCGGAGATGGCGTTGTTATCTAGGGCCCGTACCGAACATTTATCTCTGCTTGAACAGCTGCGATTGCTTGAATTACGCTGCTCACTCGCCAAAAACGCACACCTCAGCAGACAATTCGGGCAGACTTTTGGCCTGGTTGATTAGAGGTGATCGCGACCATGGCCCGATTATGGAGGTTCGCTCGGAGACTGGTCGTCTGCTGCATACACCTGGGGAAATACATTCTGCGTTTACGCAGCACTACAAGACGTTGTACGCCTCAGTTGTGGTTGCCCCCGAGCGGTCGTACAACGAGTTTCTCTCTGGGGTGGAGCTCCCATGTCTGCCGGCTGACCAACGGAGTGCACTGGAGGAACCTCTCGACCTTACAGAGGTACAGGCTAGCATTCACAAGCTGGCGTCTGGCAGGACACCGGGTTCGGACAGTTTACCGACAGACTTTTACAAGGCGTTTACCCTAATCCTTGCACCCAAGCTTCTTCAAGTTTATGAGGAGGCAGTACAGAGGGGATATTTGTCGCCATCTCGCGGGAGGCGATGCTAGTGTCCCTTCCCAAGCCTGACAAGGATCCGGTTGAGCTGGGCTCATATCGCCCTCCAGCTATGCTCAGCACGGACTATAAAATATTGGGCAAAATCTTAGCAATGCGTTTAGCGCCTATAACGCCGGGCCTGGTGCACCCAGACCAAAACGGGTTCATACCGGCGAGATATACGTCGTACAATATCAGGCGGCTGTTCCGTGTTATGCACTATGCAAGACGAGACTGGCCATGGGCGGGATGTCTTGTCCTTGAACTGGAAGGCCTTTGATTCCTTGGAGTGGCCTTAACTTTTCACGTTCTTGCAGTGGTTTGGCATGGGGCCCCTCTTTATTCGCATGGTAAACAGCTATACACCAAACCTCGGGTCCGGGTTAAGATGGGACCCATTGTATCAGAGCCAGTCAATGTGTGTAGGGGTACGAGGCAAGGTTGCCCCCTTTCCCCATTGCTGTTCTCCCTTGCTCTGGAGACACTGGCAGCAGTCCTGCGTGACAGTGGTTCTGGTTGAGGTATTCCCCTGGGGGATGGTCTGCACGCGATATCGCTATACGCTGATGACCTCTTGTTGTACTTCAGGGATATTTTGCAAATCCCCCCAGGTGTTGGGACCCTGTTGCAACAGTTTGCCTTGTTGTCTGGCCTCAGGGTTAATTGGTCCAAGTCATGCCTTTTCCCCTTCAACCCTGCGCTCTCAAATCCAGAGCTTTGTTTCTCTGGGAGTGCGGTTCCTTGGCAGCCCCATGCATTCCGTTATATAGGCATCCACATTTATCACCATGAGGACGACCTAATTGATGGGAATCTTAAGAGGGCGGTGTCCTAAATCAAATCCCAGATGGCTTTCTGGCAGACGCTTCCGTTGTCGGTGGCAGGTAGGATAGCGCTACTCAAAATGATAGTCCTGCCACGTCTATTATATTACTTTACTAACATCCCACACTATATTCCTCCTAGTTTCTTTAAGAGTCTGGAGTCTACATTGAGGGACTTTATTTGGAATGGGGTACGAGGCAGAGTTGCACTAAGAAAATTGTATTTGCCACTGGAGAGGGGTGGCCTGTCGGTCCCTAATCTGGAGCATTACTATTTGGCATCTCAGCTCCAATGGGTGTGCAAATGGCTGGCGGACCTGCACCTCGCCGGCACAGCAACTACGGAAGGCCCTTGGTCCCTCATGCAAGTGTCGCATTTATTCCACCCATTAGCACGTGTGGCGTTGCCGAGACAGTTATTCCTTAAGGTAGCTTTTAGCTGTTATCGTAGGTCTCTACACCTTGCTGGGGGGGGCGGTCCCATTTGCGCCAGCTCTGGCGTTGCTAGGCACTCCCCATGGCTCTATAGTTACGTCAGGATCCAAGCTGCGCGCGTGGCATGCGGCAGAGCTGTATACACTGGGCGACCTCTATGATGATGATAAACTGATATTGTTTCCTGTGCTGATACAGGAGTCGGGCCTTCCTGCAGGGCAGTTTCTGCTGTATAATCCACTGCTGAGGTCTTTAGCGTCTAAGTGGGGCGACTTGTCTATTGCCCCTGCCACGCATCTGCTGGTACAGTATATACAGGTGATGGGGCAGGGACGTCACATAATTCGATGGTTTACTGAAACGCTGTGCTTGCACACAGTCTTGGAATGCGACACACTGTTTGCGGCTTGGGATGGAGATGGGACTACCTCTTTCACAGATACGCAATGGAAATCAGCCCTCTACGGCCATGTTAATATACCCCATAACTCCAGATTCCGTTTGATAGAATTCATTTGGTCCTATGCTATGGTCCTTTCCATCCTTGCGACGCTTTTGGGGCGCGGTGGTAAGTTGCCTATCGGAGTGCGCGTCACGACAAGTTCCATTCACCTGGGAGTCTTGTATGCTGGGCCTCTTTCCTAGGGACACGCGGCATAAAGCTGCAGCAAGATTTCTGGACCTAGGCTTGATAACGGCCAGGAGATTGATAACCTGTCGGTGGAAGTCACCCGACCCACCAGCTGAGCGGGCCTGGAAATATTAATTTGAGGGAGTGGCGTTGGCAAGGGAAGATGCGCTGGGGCTGCGCAAGTATCCGTTATCATCTAGCTGGGAGGCGATGATGGCATGCATGTGAGGTCTGGGGCAGGGCTTGGATGTGGAGGAATTGGTCTGACTGCCGTAGTGAGTGTGTATCTGCTCCTGGCGCGGGAGCGAGAGGAGTTGGGTGCCGGAGATTGAGCAGATGATCCGACCTCAACTCTGGGGCTGTGGTGGTGGCTTATATAGGTGACGGGGGTCTATGGTTGCGCACGTTTCTGCCCTATATTGGTACGAATGGACAGAACATGGGGGTCCCTGTGCCCTCGGCGACACACCTCAATCTCAACCTGCTGATCATTCCAGTGTATGGACTTTTTTGTTAGCGCTCATATATTAATCAATCCTGTTTTATGCAAGCTCTGTAATGTGTGGTCAAACCATCCATTTGACGACTTCTCTGTCAGTCGTTCCAATGTCTACCTTTGACAGATGTGCTTATTCAGTCAACTAATAATTGCACAAATTTGTTATCCTACTGTCGATGTAAGTCTAAATGTTACAATACGCTGAAAATACTAATAAACAGATTTTTGAAAAAAAATGAAGGAATCATGGTCTGAACCCAGATAATGAGCACAGATGTGTGAAATGTAGAGATCTGCCAGACAGCTTGCACATTGATGGAATGGAAGTTCTTTCTGTTGCAATATACTTGTTCATTGGCCTGCGGTGAGACCAAGTCAACATGTGTGCCATCAATGGCCCCCACCACATGTGGGATGTGTGCAAAACCATAAAAGTCAGTTTTCACACAGGCTAAATCCTCACGCTGGGGAAACTGGATATAGCTGTCAGTGTTTCAACATTGCTAAGAGGATATCCTTCAACACCAGACTGAACCTAGGTTGAGACATACAAGCAGATAGGTCCACTGTATGTTGGAAGGACCCTGTGACTAAATTTGTACAGTGGGTGGTATTCTGGTTGGATAACTAATAGCTAACATCAGATCTGGCTCCAGCTGATGACATAAGTCCACTATTGTTTACCTATCCAGGCGGTAATATTTTATTATGTGCCTTTGCTCTGTGGTCTGAAGTTCTGGCAGTGGACAGTAGACAGGAGGTTGTCACATTCTCCCTCTCCCTGGGTACCTATGTGTAAGTGTGTCCACAGCAACATACATGATGCATGTCAATGATATCATATGAAAAGGCATTGCTGAATGCATAGACATGGCAACCAGTACACATCACAGCTGCAAATAGTGCAAGGGTCACATGTGACTCCCATGGTTTTATACACATGTCTACAACATGGATATGGACCAAACTCAAAGATGTGCAACACAATTGTCCTCAAAATGTGACTTTAGATCCCGACTGGCAAATCGGTGGTGGTGGACTTTGGTCCACTGTTAAACACCATCTGTGTCTTGCAACTTACTATAATGGTGGTTGAGTAGTAGTACCTACATGACAAGGCAGGATAAGGATGTTTGGGAGCTCAAAAATCCTTTTTTGCTTGTGTGACACAGTTTATAAAGCCCAATAAAGCAGTTCAGGCTGTGAAAATGGCAGCTGCCTGACATATTCCACTATACATTAGGAACCGGCCGTGACCGCCAGTGGAAGTTGGCTAATGTTGTTGCCAGTGGTGGTTGCAGGCCAATGGCTGTGTCTGCCGGCAGTGAGAACCTCATACATGGCGGATGTTCTGCAGATTCACTCGACTACTGACACTGCTGCCAGCAATACCTCCACAACCTGAGCTGCTGTGTGCCGCCTCTGGGAGCAATCATGTCATGTCCAGCAGGAGATAGGGCCCCTGCCTTTTCACCAGAGGAGTTGGAGAGGCTGGGGACTGAGGTCCTACTCCTGTATGAACAGCTCTATGACTCACCAGAGGAGCAGGTAATTACCTCATGTGCACAATTTTCTCTGTACTTCACCATCTTTTTCTTCTTCTTCTGTGGCTGTTGTTGCAGTTTGTGTGGCATCAGCGAGATGGACAATATGCAGGTATTGCTGACCACAGCCATAAGTTAAGTTGAGTCACATTGTGTTGTGTGAGGTTTTTGGGGTCCTAGATCCTCCTTGTGTTGGATGCACATAACGAGGTAAGGAGACATTACTGCCATACACTGACATCTCTTTCCTCATGATTGTTGTAAATGTCAGACAATATGTATGTGCATGACAGCATTAGCTATGTATGAATGTTGTATGAGTCAGTTGAAAGTCATCTGAGCAATGTGTATCGTGCCACAGATCTTTAAAACCACCTCCCTTGCTAAATTGTTGTGTGGAAGGCATAGCATGAGCCACTGTGCCCTTCATACACTACATGACAAATTGCTGTTGGGTACATGATGTACTGTCATGCATGTAAGTGATGGGAATGGAGTTCATGTAGGTTCTGTCAGCTCAGCCTGCAGAGACCAGGGCCTGTCAAATGTATTTCCCAGTATAGGAACTAGTCTAGGCTGTGGTAGAGTCACTGTGGCAATGCAACAGTGGCACTGTGCCCACTCCATGTACCCCAGCAGACCATGTCATGCGTCCAATATGAGGCTCTGGTGGCAAAACTTGCTCTGAATACCTCATTCCTTTGACTAGATTAGGAATGGGTACAGAGGTAAATCATTACTCTAGCCCATATGTACATTTAGGAACATTGCCAACGTGTATCTTAGACTCATGACATGTCCCTGTAGGAAAGTAGCCTCTTTCTAGCATGGTTACCCCCACTTTTTACCTGTTTGTGAGTGTGTGTCAGTGTGTTTTACTGTGACACTGGGATCCTGCTACCCAGGGCTCCAGTGCTCATAGATAAAAACCATTACACGTGTGCACTACATATAGGGCAATACCTATATGTAGCTTCACCGGGGTAACTCCGAATATGGCCATGTAACCATGTAACATGTCTAAGATCATGGAATTGCCCCCGTTCCAAATTTGGTATTGGGGAGCCAATTCCATGCATCCTGGGGGCTCAACCATGGACCCCCAGTACTGCCAAACCAGCTCTCTGAGGCTTGCACTGCAGCTACAGCTGCTGCCACCTCACAGGCAGGGTTCTGCCCTCCTGGGGTCTGGGCAGCCCAGTCCCAGGAAGGCAGAACAAAGCATTTCCTCTGAGAACAGGGTGTTACACCCTCTCCTTTGGAAATAGGTGTTACAGGCTGGGGAGGGGTAACCTCCTCCAGCCTCTGGAAATGCTTTGAAGGGAACAGATGATGCCCTCCTTACAAAAACCAGTCTACACCAGTTCAGGGACCCCTTCTCCCCTGCTCTGGCGGGAAACTGGACAAAGGATAGGGCAGTGGCCACTCCCCTGTCCATCACCACCCCAGGGGTGGTGCCCAGAGCTCTTCCAGTGTGTCCCAGACTTCAGGCATCTTTCTTTGCAAGGTTTGTGGGAACTCTGGAGGACTCTGAGTGGCCAGTGCCAGCAGATGACATCAGAGACCCCTCCTGATAGGTCCCTATCTGATAAGGTAGCCAGTCCCCCTCTCAGGGCTATTTAGGGTCTCTCCTGTGGGTTCTCTTCAGATTCTGCTCGCATGTTTCCTTCAGGAATCCTCTGCAACAACTTCAGCATCCTCTGACCTCGGATCAACCGCAGCCTGCTCCAAGAAACGCTGTAACTGCAACAAAGTATCAACAAGAGACACTTTTCTTCAGCAACCTCAGCTCCGAGTCAGCAACTGCAACAGTTTCCATGGTGTGCATGCTCTAGGGACTCCCTGTCTTCATCCTGCACCAGAAGGACCGAAGAAGTCTCACGTGGAGTGACAGAGTCACTACCCTTCTCAAGCAGGTACCTTCCAAGGCGACGACCGGTACCCTGAGACTCCTCTCACAGCAAGGAGCGTGCTCCTAAGGACACAGAGGGTGGACATCATCGACATAGACTGCTTTGAGGGCCAGCTGATGCAATTTGGAGGAGGTAACAGCTTGCCTTTCCCGAGAATGATGGTACCTCTGTGTATTGTGTCTTCTTCACCTCCTGAGGCCTCTGTGCACTCTTTGAAAAATTCCTTCATGCACAGCCTGGCCCAGGTCCCCATCACTACACCCTGTGGCGCTCAACTCGCTGAGTTGTTCTCCGGTTCCGTGAGACCTTCTTTTGTTGTGCTGCATTGACCACATTTTGCACCGTCTTTGAACCCAGATCCTGCGGCTTCTGGGGGTGCTGGCTGGCATCCTGAGGGCTCTCTAAAGTGCTGAGAGCCCCCTCTTCCTCCTCACACAGAGTTAAGGCCCCCAGGTCCCTCCTGGGTCCATCCAGTGCCATTTTGATGAAAAACACACTTTTGGTGTAGCCAAGGCTTGTTGGCCCCTTCCAGCACGAAATCTCATCTGCAACGATCTTCATGCCGTGGGACATCTTTTGCATCATGCAGGAGCCCGCTGGCATCTTTCTAGGGTGCATTTCTGCAGTCTTCTACTAACCAGGGACTCTTCTTTTGCTCTTCTGGGTTGGCAGGGGCTCCTGTCCTTCCTGGAACTTCTTTCGACTTTTGGACTTGGTCCCCTTCCTTTGCAGGTCTTCAGGTCCAATAATCCAGCAGTTGTTCTTTGCAGACTTGGTTGGCTGCTGCAAAATCTCAAAAACGAGGTGTAGTGTGTCCTAAGGAAACTTGCAGTACTTTACTCCTGATTTTCTGTGCTCGGGGGGTAATTTACTTACCTTTACTGTATTGTTACTCTCCTAGCGATTCGGCACACACTAGACTTGTCTAGGAGGGAATTTGTGATTCACATTCCACTTTTTTAGTATATGGTTTGTGTTGCGCCTAGACCTATTTTCTCCCATTGCATTCTATAGGATTTCCTACTGTTTGCATTGTTCTATGATTATTTACTTGTCTAATTGTGGTGTCTAGTGTATATATTGTGTATAATACTTACCTCCAGAAGGAGTATTGTCTCTAAGATATTTTTGGTACTATGTCACCCAAATAAATACCTTTATTTTTGGTAACACTGAGTATTGTCTTTACTTGTGCATAAGTACTGTGTAACTATAAGTGGTAGTGCATGAACTTTGCATGTCTCCTAGTTCAGCATAAGCTGCTCTGCTATAGCTACCTCTAACCGCCTAAGCTGCTAGAACACTATTACATTCACTAACAAGGGATAACTGGACCTGGTGTAAGGTGTAAGTACCCAAGGTACACACGTCAAACCAGGCCAGCCTCCTGCATTGGTGGTGCAGCAGTGAGATAAGTACTTGAAATTGCTTTGCCATTTTGTTACCTGTGCTTTTCTAATACTTAGAGCACAGTTAGCTCTTTAAGTTAACTTTTTACTCACTTTCCCAAAACTTACTTCTTTCAATATATCTTCTGTTGATGCTACCGCTAGAGTTGCGAAAACAACATATGAGAATCTAAACTTTAAAAGTTTGAGGGGTCTCTGTATTGAAAGAAGTTTAGGGATTTGGAAGAACCCCAATAAGGAGTTCCTCTTAAATCTTCTCCTCCAAGATGACCAGGGACTCAGCACTGGTCCAGATCAGACAGGGGAAGAGATAGAGGATAACTCCAACCAGCGAGGCTCAGGGGAGCATGATGACAATCCTGGGGAGGGTCCTTTCACAGACCTATTTGTCAACAAGCCCCATAGTATAACTGGTAGTGGTAAGGGTTCACATTCAAGTAGGGCTCCCTTCACCCCTGGAGGCCAGGTCACTAGAGTGGCCCCTGTTAGAGATAGGTCTGCTTCCGCACACTCTCATCTTACCTCTGTTTCAGAGGCTTCACATAATTCTAACCCTGAGGACCAGCCCCTAGATGGGGAACTCAGAAAGATGAGGTTAGAGGAGGCCAGACTGAAGCTAATTCAGCAGCAGTTGGCCTTAGACAGGGAATCCCTAGCTGTGGAGAAAGAGAGGAAGGGTTTGGGGTTAGTTCCCCATGGTCGCAGCAGCAGTTTTAGAAATACAAATGTTAGGGAACCCTCATTTGATTCTAGGAATCTGCACAAAGTTGTCCCTCCTTACAAGGACGGTGATGACATCAACAAGTGGTTTGCTGCACTTGAGAGGGCCTGTAAAGTTCAGAGGGTCCGTCATGTACAGTGGGCTGCTATCCTTTGGTTATCCTTCTCGTGCAAAGGTAGATACAGACTTCTTATTGTCATAGAGGATGATGCAGATAATTAACAGGTTCTTAAAAATGCACTCTGGATGGTCTGGGCTTAACCACTGAACAGTATAGACTTAAGTTCAGAGAGACCAGAAAGGAATCATCACAGGACTGGACAGACTTTGTAGACTATTCTGTGAAGGCCCTAGAAGGTTGGTTACATGGCAGTAAGGTGACTGATTATGAAAGCCTATATAACTTGATTCTGAGAGAGCATATCTTGAATAACTGTGTGTCCGACTTGTTACATCAGTATCTCGTGGACTCAGATCTGACCTCTCCCCAAGAATTGGGAAAGAAGGCAGACAAATGGGTCAGAACAAGGGTGAGCAGAAAAGCTCATACAGGGGGTGACAAGGATGGCAAGAAGAAAGATGGTGAAAAATCTCAGGACAAGCATGGGGATAAAAGTAAACACAAAGATCCTTCTTCAGGTCCAAAACACTCCTCTGGGGGTGGGGATAAAACTTCTTCAACTTCTTCAAACTCTTCACACAATCAGAAAAAGCCTTGGTGCTATGTGTGTAGAAATAAAGGCCATTGGCCAGGGGATAAGTCCTGCACAGGTAAAGCCCCTGAGCCTACCACCACTAAGACATCAGACTCTAGTGCCCCTAGCAGTAGTGGTAATAGTGGTGGGACTTCTGGCAATAGTCAAACTAAAGGTGTAGTTGGGTTCACTTTTGGGACCATAATAGAAACTGGGGTAGACAGTCCCAAGACAGTTTCTGTCACACCTGGTGGCATTGGCCTTGCCACCTTGGCTGCTTGTCCCCTTAACAAGGATAAGTACAAGCAGTCAATCTTAATAAGTGGTGTTGAGGCCCAGGCCTACAGAGACACAGGTGCCAGTATCACTTCATAGCTCTGTTTTCACCTTCACACAGTTCATTTTTGTCCTGTACAGGCATATTGCGTAAATGAGAGTGTGACAGTGCAGACAGTGTGTTGATTCCTGTGAGGCCAAGATATGAGACTCAGTAGCTTGGTCACATAGCAGAAACTGTACAATGCATGCCTTTGTTTGTTGGATGCCATCTCTGTAGCATAGACGCATATGTCCAAAGGAGTGTTCTTTGGTACAGGTAAATAACACAGTTACTCATGTGTAATGTTCAAGTCTGTAGTCTGGCAGTTGCCTGTAGGGACTATGGCCCTCATTACGACCCTAGCGGTGAGTGATAAAGTGGCGGTAATACCGCCAACAAGCTGGCGGTAAGTACTGCCAAATTATGACCATGGCGGTGAAATCTCCCATAGACAGCCAATGTACCACACCAACCGCCAGGGCGGAAACAACACTCACCACAGCGGTAGCCGTCAACAGCCAGGCAGAAGACAAAGTACAGCCCACCATATCATGACACATGAATCCGCCACCTTTTCCGGGAAGGTACCAATGACATCAAAAGCCTGGCGGAAACAAAGCACAGAAGAGAAAGGACTCACCACCGGAGACACAGGGAAGGACAATGTCGCCATGGAACCCGAACAGCAAGTCTTTCAGATGATCTTCCACGTTATGCTTCACCTGGTACACCAATGCCGATGAAGACGACAACAGTGAGTACAGCCGTCTAGCACACAAGGGAGAGAGGGAAGAAAACGAGAATGACACACACACGCACAACACACACCCAACACACACACACCATACACACAACCAGCTGCAGACGTAAACCAATGGCACACAACACACAGCAGAATAACACAAGGACCAGAGTACGGATGTACAGAAAATGTAGTAGCAAAGCAAAACCCACCACACAAACCAAATATATACAAATGTTCACAAAGCGCCAATTCGCAGTCCAAAGTCATAAGGGCACACATGGCCAAAGTCCAAGGCCCAACTTGTATCCTGACATCATCCGGAGAGAACACTGCAGGAGCATCATTTTTCAAGTGGGCAGGCACCTCCTAGGGATGGGGGGCACCTCAGCCGAATATGGGGACTCTGCCTCCTGGGTCCTGTGGGATGCAGCTCCCTCTGTCGCCGGTGCCCGTGCTCCTCTGCCAGATGATGCTAATGCGCACAAGGACAGGATGACAAAACAAGAAGGGGGGAGACAAAGGATACACTGGGTCATTGACTGCACAAACACTACTATTGGCATGCAATCACCATCACACACGGGGAACAGGCTTAAGCCCTATGCATTGCACTACCAGTATTCCGGCTAGTCACTAACGCAAGATGAGGACCACACACCGCCAACTGCAGCACTCCTGCGACCCACGATGCCCTGGCTGAAATGGACTGCTAAGAAGATAGGTCACCTGTATTTGCCATACACCCATTACCCTTCAATTGACCCACGCTGCAATATCTGGGCCGGCCTTAGGTGCACCCACTAACACACATCCACCACCCGGATACCGCCCACCAGCCAAAATATGTAATGATACCCACTGTACTCACCACCTTGTGGCTGCTGTGATTCCTTCAAGTGCACTTCCAGCTCAGGGTAGGCCACCTTCAGTATGCAGGCCACCAGGGAGGTCAGGGTCCGACAGCCACCCCTTTCTCGTGGGGAGGCCATCCCTAGCTGGGCCTCTGAGGTCTTCCATGCCTAGTGTCTCAGGTTCTCCCACCGTTTCCGATTGGGGATGCTCCGCCTGCCATAGACCCCCACGGTCCGCACATCCTTGGCAATGGCACGCCATATTCCCTTCTTTTGATGGGCGCTGACCTGCAGAGGAAATACAGTCAGGAGAACTCCATTAGACAAACAGTCCAGCCTGTCACACAAATGGCCCACCATACCCGTTTCCATCACCACTGGCACACACATAGCCCGGTGCACAACATGTACGCCGCCACTAGACATACCCCCCACCCCTCCACCCCCTTATACGATGCTTGCACACACAACTCCATGCATCCTTCCCATATGCATCTTGTTGGTCTGGAGACCCATACAACTGTCCGTACTGGGGTATGACCCCATCCACCAGTCACTCCCACTCCTCCTAAGTGAAGGCTGGGGCCCTTTCCCCGGTCACACGGGCCATGGTAGGTTCCAGACACAGGTCACAGCAGCACACACAGTGTAGGTATTCTCCTGTTGAAGGTCAGGAAACAAGTGAGGAATCAGATAGAAAATGACGGTCACGTCCACGGCAGTGTACACCATCAATGCTGGCGTAGATCCTCATTGGCCACTGTCCTCCATAGAACCCCATATTATCGAATGAGAAATTGCACGGCGGTGCAAGACTGTCTTCCACCACGACGCCCAACGTCAGCAGAATTACCTCACTTCCATCTGTCCATACATACAGGACAGGCGGATGCCATTTCAAGGGGGGGAACAGGCCTATCGACAATTACTGTGTCACAAATTAGATTGGCACATACTTCACCATTTACACTGTCCCAATACATAAGTGCACCATGTGGACTGCAGTTGTGGTTTTGTTGTTCCTTTTGTGACACCCTACTCACTCTTGTGTCCCTTAGATACCTACCGCTGCGGACGAATAGGAGGTGGAGACATGCCCCCAAGTGCAGACCTCTGGTGGACTTGGCTATACTGGAAGACAGGCACATTCACAGAGCTGTGTGCCCAGTTGGAGCCTGACCTGATATCAGCTAGCCTTCATCCCACCGGGATACCCTCTCTTGCGCAAGTTCTGTCAGTGCTCCATTTCCTGGCAACTGTTTTTTTCCAAGTGACAGTGGGCTTGGCAGGAGGAATGTCACAGCCAATGTTTTCAATTGTGCTGGCAAGAGTTTTCTCTGCTCTGGTAAAACACATGTGCAGCTACATAGCTTTCCCACAGGTGGAAGATTTGGTCACTGTGAAGGCCGGATTCTATGCAATGGGACATATCCCCAATATTATTGGGGCGATTGACAGGACACATATTGCGTTTGTCCCCTCCCCCTGCTAGAATACACAGGTGTTCAGGAATCATAAGAGTTTCCACTCAATGAATATGCAGATGGTGTGCCTAGCGGACCAGTACATCTCCCACGCCAATGCTAAGTATCCTGGGTCGGTGCATGATGCCTTTGTTCTAAGGAATAGCAGCATCCCAAATGTGATGGGCCAACTACAGAGGCACAGGGTGTGGCTAATAGGTGAGCCTTGGTCCACACACACTGTATGTTAGTGTATGCCTCTGATGTCAACCCCATAGGATTGTGTGTGGCTAAATGTTGTCCCTCAATACTTGCAATACTTGCAGGTAGCTCTGGCTACCCAAACCTATTATGGCTGCTGACACCTGTGAGGAATGCAGGACAAGGGCTGAAGAACGTTATAATGAGGCACATGGGCGAACCAAACGGATCATCGAGAGGACATTCGGCCTCCTGAAGGCCAGGTTCAGGTGCCTCCATCTGACAGGTGGATCCCTGTGCTACTCACCCGAGAAGGTCTGCCAGATAGTAGTGGCATGCTGCATGTTGCACAACCTGGCCCTCAGATGCCATGTACCTTTTCTGCAGGAGGAGGAGACTGGAGATGCCCCTGTGGCAGCAGTAGACCCTGCTGACAGTGAAGA
Source organism: Pleurodeles waltl (assembly GCF_031143425.1). Classification (NCBI taxonomy): domain Eukaryota; kingdom Metazoa; phylum Chordata; class Amphibia; order Caudata; family Salamandridae; genus Pleurodeles; species Pleurodeles waltl. The sequence goes on along the minus strand of NC_090438.1, from coordinate 707,430,893 downwards.
TGAAGAGAATGAGGATGAGGACAACAGAACATCAGTTACCCGTCAGTACTTCCAATGACACACAGGGGAGTCAGTGCAGATTAACATTTCTATGACTATTGGTGTATTCTGTGTGGCTGTGGCATGATGGCTTGCACTTCCTTTTACCTCTGCTTACTGTCACCTATGGTTTGTCATTTTGCAGATGTTGGTGATATAACAACTGTGTACTGATGTGCTGACTACAGCCAGCTACAGGTAATTATTTCTATGCTTTCACAATGTACACTATATTTGCAATGGATGAAACTCTTTCCATAAATACACATTTTCAACACATGACATACAAGTAGTCAAGTTGTGTCCAAGGGTGTTTATTGTAGTGCTAAGAAATTGAGGGGAAAGTGTACTGGAATGGGGAGATGATGGAGGAAAGTCCAGGGTATTGTTCCAGTCTGTTTGTAGCACAGGTACAGTGTCCAAGGGGCCATAGGAAGGGGAGCAGTGGCAGTTCAAAGTGGGCAACGTGGCAGGGTGGGACACAAGGGGGACAATCAGGAGAGTCTCATTTCCTGGCGGTAGTCTTGGCAAGTGTCTCTGGCTTCTGTCTGGGTCGCAGGGAATGTTTGCGGGTTGTCCACCTTCTGCAGGGGGAGGGCTGCTGGTGGCCTGTGGGTCCTGTGGTGGGGCCTCCTGCCCACTGGCGGCAGTGGAAGTGGAGGGCTGGTCGATGGACTGGCTAGTGGTAGGGGCCCGCTGGTGTGCTGATGTTCCCCTCATGATGTTGGCCATGTTAGCCAGCACCCCTGCTATGGAGATCAGGGTGGTGTTAATGCCCTGCAAGTCCTCCCTGATCCCCTGATACTGTCCCTCCTGCAGCCGCCTGTTCTCCTGGGTCTCTGGCCCATTGTGTCATGGGAATGTTGGTAGGCTTCCAGGATCTCGGAGAGTGCCTCCTGGAGAGTCAGTTCCCTGCTCCTGTCCTCCCCCTGGCACAAGGCAGTCCCTCCAGTGTCCCTGTTGGCCTATGCCTCTGTTCCTTGAAGAGTGTGCCCACTGCCACTGACCCCAGGTCTTTGATTGTCTTGGGGCGACGTGTGACCTCGGGTCCCTGTACAGGTGGGCACACTGCTGACTGACGTGTCGTGGGGACAGAGGTGTGGGGACGCTGGGTGGGTGCTGTGGTGTTGGATCCTGACTGGGGAGGCTCTGTGGTGGTCTGTTAGTGGGCTTGGGTGACTGGCTGTCAAGTGGTCCCTGATGGGCCAGGTAGGTCATCCAGATCCAGATGTCCAGGGTTACTGTCATCACTGGGGGCATCTTCTGTTTGGGGACTGGATAGTCATGGCATATCCTCTCCAATGACAGTGGCTGGGATACTTGTGGGGATGTAAGTGATGTATTATGCTTCATGTGTATGACATATTGGACATCCCTGGCTTCCCCTTATGGTTGCTGTTGTCCTGCCACCTTTTGTTTGTGTATGGTAATGTATTGTGGGATTGTTAGTTTCCCTATGCTGTGCATGCTTTGGTGATGTGAGTCCATGCAGGGCTGGGAGGCTGTCCATGCATTGGTATAGCATACAAGGGTTGGCATTGGGGTTAGTCATATGTGTAGGTGCAGTGTGTGGGATGGAGTGGAGTGATGAGAGTGAGGGTGAGGGTGTGAGATGGCATGCAGGTATAGGGGGGGTGATAGGTAGCAAATGTTGACTTACCAGAGCCCAGTCCTCTGGCTACTCCAGCGAGTCCCTCAGGATGCAGTAATGCCAAGACTTGTTCCTCCCATGCTGTGGGGGAGGAAGTGGGGGTTCACTGCCAGTCTTCTGTATGGCGAGTTGGTGCCTTGATGCTATGAAATGTACCTCCCCGTAGGTCGTTCCACCTCTTCCTGATGTCGTCCCTTGTTCTAGGTGTTGTCCAACGGAGTTCACCCTGTCCACGATTCTCCGTTATAACTCCATCTTCCGGGCAATGGAAATCTGCTGTACCTGTGCTCCAAACACCTCTAACCTGACAATTTCCTCCAACATGACCCTTAAAGCCTCCTCAGTGAAACGGGCATGCCTTTGTGTTGCAATGGGTGTTGTATGTTGTGTGTTGGTGAGAGTGTGTTGAGAGATGTGATGGAGTGTGTGATGTGGGGTGCGTGAGGGATGTATGGGTGTAATAGTGTGTGTGTAGTTGTCTGTGATGTCAGTGGCTAACTCTTGCAGCCTTTTGGTGTTGGCAAAGGGTTGTGGGTACAGTGGGTGTGTGTTTTATAGTGGTGTGGGTGACTGGGTGTGATGTATATATGAATGTCAGGTGTGCGTTATTAGTATTGGGCAATGTAGTGTTGTTTTGTTTGTGGGTGTCCATTCTGAGATCGGCAGTATGTACTGCCAATGTTTTAGCGCCATTGAATGTCCGCCGTGGTGATTTGTGTGTCATCATGTGGTGGGCGTTGTTTTGCTGGCGTAACGGTATGGGTGTTCTTTCCGACACTTTACCACTGACCTTTGGGCTGGCAGATTTGTGTGTGTGGCAGTATTCTGTTGGATTTGTGTGTGTTTGTCATAATATGGGGAACGGATATCTGCCACCACGGTGGTATGTTGGCGGCTGCCAGCATAGCGCTAAGCGGCATTTACCGCCAATGTCATAATGAGGGCCTGTATGCAGTGAGTCATTCTCACAGACTGATAAAGTGTTGGGCCACTTATGCCTAAGGAGTGTACTCCTCAGAAGCCACATGGGTGTGCAATGTTTCATTGTAGCTTAAATCACAGTACAGGTTGCTACACCGTGGGCTACGTGATGTCAGTAACCTTGCTTAGACATTGTAGGCCATGAGCATGGTAGTGGGTCAGTCTGCAGATGCAAATACATGTGTCTGTAGTCATGTCCCTGTACTTATTGGCTTGTGCGTTTCACACTTGAGGAGTATTAACAAATAGAAAAGTCCTAGCTTGGTGTTACTGACATGTTTGTGACTCAACAATTTGTGATCAAACTTGTGATTATAACCTCTTGATTTGTCCTTTGCAACCCTGCAGGTCAATGTCCTTCAGAAAAAGACACTATAGAGAGCCATCGCCAAAAATCTGCGGTACCTGGGGGTCCACATCCAGCAGAGCACCCACTGTAGGAAGACGTGGGAGCACCTGAGACGCTGGGCCCGAAAGGTCACAGAGGTGCAGCTGGGAATGTCCTCCCAACATGGACGGGGTGCCGTTGTACCATGACCCCCTTAATGGCCCACATTCTGGCTGTGGCCTTTCCAGACCTTGATGGGTATTTAAGGGCAGCACAACAACCACAAGGGCATGAGTACAGGGCATATTCCTGCCTGTCACATTGCCAAGTGAATATGGTAGGTTCTGAAAGCTCCCCCTGAACATTAGGGATGACCCATGTGTAACACAGTAGGTGAGTGATTGTTTGTGTAGAAAGGTCATGTGTTGTATACTGATGAGCCTTGCGTCATAGCATGTCATTTGCCATGCACAAGTGCAGTAGTAATAATTGACATGACAGGTAGGCCTAGTGTTTTTAGCTACAATGTGCATTTCTATGCCATTGAAGTAGAATCATGTAGCAAAGTGCTTAGCACATGTGAAAATGGTAAGGTGTGTAACCTGACTGCATGCATCATGGAGTGACTTGCAGTTATGTTGAAGTCACATGTGTTTGGATACAACCATTCATCTACAGGCATCTGGGTCTTCATGGCCATAATGGAGACAATGATGTAGCTTCCAATTGGGCAACATGTTGAGGGCTTTCATCAAGTACTTGAAAATCTCTGGGACTAATGGTGTATACTGATGCAATCAGAGTATGTCATTGTAAGGTGTGCCAGACATTAGTGGCGATTTCCCTGGGGCTTGCTGATTCACTGTGTTGTGGATTTTAGGAACATCTCTCCCTGACAGATTGCACATGATCTCTAAAGTATCAGTTTCGATGCCAAATGTGTGGTCTATCTGAGCAACATTAGTACTACCTCCATGACTCGACTGGGACAAATATCACTTGGTGAAGTGTGCATTATGGAACTGCTTCCAGTGTGACATGAGTATTTCCATGTCACCTTCTCCAGGCTATTGTACTTTTGTCAGCAACATGGCAGGATTTTGGAGCATCATTTCTTATTGTTGTGTCTGTATGTATGTAACAAATAGATGTGTGCATGACCTTATGTGGGATCTGTGGGAATGAAGTAGGCATTGGCCTACTATTGTATGACAACAGTTAAGTGAGGTATGCTCCAGGAGGCAAAGGATTGAGGGAGATGAGGTATCCTACTGTTTCAGTGGTTACTGTGATTGCACAACTTCAGCCATGCAATTGTAGTTGTCTGAGATCTCGATTTTCCTGTGGGCAACTGTTGACAGTTCAGATGGAATGCAGGCATATGGTATGGCATATGTATGGGCCACTTAGATTGAGTTTCTTGCTGGGGCCTACTTGCCACCTGTCATGGTAATATTTGCTAATCAGAGCTGTTGTACAAGTATGATCATAGACATGTGATGACTGTGTTTCTTTTTGTATTTGCAGGGCACAGTCGAGTGGGGACGCATCTGGCTACGGGACCTGGGGTCAAGACACCTTGGACACAGAGGGGCCCAGTAGCCCAGAGGGTGAGGGGAGTGCCACAGGGGAGAATGGAACAGCATCTTCTTCATGATCGGAATCTTCCTCCAGTGGACACTCATTAGTGGTGGCGGGGAAATCCCCAGCCCCATTCCATCACCCCCTCTCTGTTGCTCCCCACCCAAACTGGCTGTGCCCGGTCACCCAAGAGGGTGAGCATCTCCTTTGCCGCAGGCATCGCCGTCCCAGCACCTGTTACCCCTGCTGTCCTCGTTGAGGAGGCTATTGACCTCCTGAGGAGTATCTCTATGGGTCAGACAACCCAAATGCAGCAGACCAATGTATTCCTGGAAGGCATTCATGGTGCAATGAGGTCCTGCAGAGATCTTTTCAGGCTCTGACTTCCACACTGACAGCAGCTAGTCACCCCCCTAACGTCCGTCCCTCCTCTACCTCCCTCTTCCCAATTGAAATCCCTCACTCCCCTACCTACCCCAAGCACACATCCTGAGCCACACGCACCCACCTCAACACACAACAGCAGCACTCACAGACACAAACACCACAAAGCGCACCAGCACGCAAGCACACAACAGACACCCACACTCCAGTCACCACTTCCACAGATACCCCCACCAGCCCACACACCTCAAGCCTACCCACAGGCACCACCCCAACAGTCAGTGACACACCCACCACACCCAGCATACCCGCGGACACAACCCCAACACACACACAGACGGCAACCACCATACCCGCAGACACTACCCAAACAGACATACAGATATCCACCACATCCAGCATACCCGCAGACACCACCTCAAAAGACACACACATCCACCACTCCATCTCCCCCCCTTCCACCTCCCAGCCCCAAGAAATACAAAAGCACACATTCGCCAATGCAGCAGGCACCGGCCAAACACAAGCATACCTCCCACATGCACACACAAATTACATCCACACCGACATAGCAGACAACCGCTCCCTCGACTTCCAAATAGCCACCCCATTCTGATGACCATTCTCGTGTTCCTAAGAACGTTTTTTTGCTTGACTTTGACCTTTGCCCTGTTCCCTCCACCCACCATCCCAAACCCAAGAGGCCCCGACCCAACCGCCAACCCATCCCTTCCATCTTCCAAGACCTTCCCTGTCACAACTGCTCCCCTTGCAAGCACCCATATCCATCATTCCCAAGAAGAAGCCCACCCCTCCTGAAAAGCAGTCCACCCCTCCCAAACCCATCCCTCCCAAATCTGACCCCTGACCCTCTTAAGATGATCCCTGAGGTGCCTGCCTGCCCACTTGATGCCCCTTCCCTTGGAGATTCCCTAGCAGTTAGGGGTCAAGTGAGAGTACAATGATGTGCCTGTGCATATAGAAATGGACTGGCCAATGCCCTTGGACTTTTCAAGTTTAATTTTAATAAACCAAAACAGTTGTCTTTTTAAGTAGACATTAGTCCTGCAATTCCTTTTCTACTCTTACGTTGTTTCCGAGTGACTTTTGTTGTCTGCCTAGAGTTGTGTGTTTCAGCCTGCTTGCTTCTCCACTTGCTGTTGTTTGCAGTATATGACTTTGTGGGCAGTGCTGGTGTCCCCCAAGACAAGGGTATATGTTGACTGTATGGATATGTGGGTGTCATGGCATTGTGTACTGTTTGGTAAGGTAAGTATTTCATCTTGTGTTGTCCAATGTGAGCATGTATGGTGGTAGACTTGTCCCCCTGATGTGGATTATGGATTCATCTAGTGCGTGGCAGCTTGTTTGTGCAGACATGGAGTGTTTTCAATTGTGCTACCTTTGTTTGCATTTGACTGTGCATGTGTCCATGTAGCTGTGTGTACCTTGCAGCTACTTCATGTAGAGGTATGTCCCATGCAGTTGGAGTTGAATGTGCTTTCTTGACTTGCATTTCCATATTGTGCAGATGGACATGTAATTTGGGTCTAGTATTGTTTGTCCCTGAGATACACGTAGGGCCAGTTCTTGTGCAAATGTTGTTTAAGGGGCATGTGCAAAGTGGTATGTGTCCCAGTGCAGTCTCCTTCCCTGAGTGCTCCTGATGCCCCATCCCTGTTGTGCAGGTATTATTTGCATAGTGAACTTTGCATATTTGCCTCTCTTTCTGTTGTGCATCCCATTGTTCTACCATTGTGTTGCAATGTGGTTGATGTGTGTGTCCATTGCAGGGTTGTTTACTGGGAGTGGTGTTTGTGTTCCATAATGCATCCATACATACGTGTGTTGAATGTGACGACAGTCCGTGGCAAGTGAGGAATGTGATTGTGTGAGTTGTATTTGTAGATGTGATGTTGCGGTGATGTTAGTGTTGTGTGAGACAATGTTGTGTACATTTCACTGTCCCTGTGCCTGAGATGTTATGACGTGTTTTAGTGTAGTGTTGCAGTGCAGTGTGAGTGACCTGCCCTAAAGAGATGTGTTGTGACTGTGAATGTGCCCTTCTTTGTGTCTGATTCCAACGCGGGACACAATGACAAGTGTAATTGGTGCCCATAGGGTGATCCCCATGTGATGTGGATGACGGCACAATGATCTATTGTTGAGCTTAATGACACAGGTAGGTGTGTGTACTTATGGTCTGTTGCGTCCACGGCGGCATGGATTTTGTGCTCCATCGATGATCAGTAGCAGGGGCAGGCCATGCGTGATGGGCTTCATGATAAGCACCGGACCTCTGAGGCTGCCTGCAGGTGAGTGTCTCCCTTTATGCCTCCTGTTTCCGCCTGCTGAGACATGGGGGTTGGACCTCCACAGTCACATTATCAGTGTGCAACCTCATAATGTGTCCGGCAGCAACACAGGCTTTGCCGGCCTGTTTGTGCTGCCTCGTCACTGGCGGTGCCAGTGGGACCACAGCAGTGTTTGCTCCATAGGGCCGCATTAGTCATATTACGGCGGTGTGACCGCCAATCCGACGGCGGTCGGACCACCAATGACACCTTGGTGGTCTGGTCCACAGACCGCCAAAATCGTAATGAGGCCCTAAGTTACTTCTTATGTTAACAGAGGAAGGGACCAGACTATTACAGTTTTTTTCTACTGCATGAAGTGTAAAGCTTGTGTGCGAAGTAACAATTGTAGCAAGTTGTGGGTTTCTACTAAAATAGATATCATAACATCAATGGAATGTATGCATACAATACAGAATCCTGCATATATTTCTGATATGCCCTTCTAACAAACTATGTGTGGGCAGTACTATCCACAAGGCTAAAAAGAAAATCTTGGAACACATGAGGGCCATCAAAAACAAAAACAATCACTACCCAGTAACTAGACACTTTGCTGAGTTTCATGAATGTGAAGCTAAACTCTTGAGGTTTGCAGTGATAGATGATCTTGGACTGAATATCAGAGGTGGGGATAGAGATCATAAATTGTGTATCTTGGAGTCAAGATATATCATTTATTTTGATACCGTACTCCCCCAAGATCTTAATTTGAGTGAAGAGTTATCCGAGCATTTGGGTTAAAACTCATTTATATATATATATGTATATATATATGTATATAGTTAAACAATATTAAAAAAAAGTATTTAAGTGTGGTAATAATAGATACACTATTCCCATTCCAGTCTGTGCAACAGAAGGGAAAGCGATGGGCTTCAGAGAGGTTAAATTTATTATTCCCACTCCAGTCTATGCAACCGTCGGGAAAGCATTGGACTTTAGAGGGGTAAAATGTATTATTCCCACTCAACCCTGTGCAACAGTAGGGAAAGTGTTAGATGTCCGATCGGTTAAATGTACTATTCTCACTCCAGTCTGCTCTGCAGTAGGAAAAGCATTGGACTTCTGAGGGGACTTTGGAGGGGTTCAAGTTACTATTCTCACTCCAGTGTGTGCAACAGTAAGGAATGCACTGGACTTCAGAAGGGGCTGAATTTACAATCCCTCCTCCGGTCTGTGCAACAGTAGGGAAAGTCCTGGACTTTGGAGGGGTTAAGTTTACTTTTCGCACATCAGTCCGTGCAACAGTTGAGAAAGTGTTAGAATCAAGAGGGGTTAAATTTAATTTTCTCATTCCATTCTGTGCAACAATAGGAAAAGCATTGGACTTCAGAGAGGTTAAATTAACTATTCCCACTCCAGTCTGTGCAAAAGTAGGGAAATAAATGGACTTTGGATGGGTTAAATTCATAGACGCCAATTCACCGACATGCCAGGGGTAGCGGAAGTGATGTCACACGCCCTTTGACCTCCACTTTCACTCACACACCCATACTTACACACAAATTCACAATTACATAACTCTCTCACACATAAACACACTCTTATTCACAAGCACGTACACACCACACATTAAAAAGCATTTTGTACTTACCTCAGCTGCCAGGGGAGGGCATAGTCCAGCTAATTCAACTCAATTTTTAGTATTCTAATAGTGAATAATATAGTATTATTCACTATTAGTGTAATAAAAAATTAACAGAAAACAAAGAGTGGTGCCCCAACTGACGTCCATAAAGATGAGCTGCCACTGTGTTCCTGGCACTGAATTTTCCACCTCCGCGGCCACGGTTCACAAAGGCAGTGCCAGGGGTCGCAAGAGGCAAGCCATGGATTGTATCTGCGATCCCTGGCAATCCCTAAATGACACCCATGATTAAATTTACTATTCCCACTCCAGTCCAGGCAAACGTAAGGAGAGCACTGGACTTCGAAGGGGATACATTTACTATTCCCACTCCAGTCAATGCAACAGAAGGGAAAGTGTAAGACTTTTCAGGGGGTTAAATTTACTATTCGTATTCCAGCCTGTGCAACGGTAGAGAAAATGTTGGACTCCAGAGGGGTAATATTACTATTCCCACTCCAGTCTGTGCAGCAATAGGGAAAGTATTTCACTTCAAACACATAACATATTTTAATAACCCTGTTAGTTTACCAGAAATATAAAAATCTCATTAGGAAAGTTACAAATAGAAAAATATAAAACAGGCACTTTACATGATTGCTAAAAAATCTCCTAATTAATGATGAATTAAAAAAGCTACTAATTTATTATTTAACTGAGTTCCTACTCTGCACTCCCACAAACCTTTAGCCCACTCTTAAAATAACTAAAATAAAGTATAATACAATAAACATATTTAATAAACAATTAAATAATTAATAATACATTAATAATAAATTATGAATCAATTATTTCTTAATGAACTCCCCGCCCTGAACGCCATCAAACCCAACAACCAGCATCTGATATATAACTAACAATAAATTTATAATAATTGTAAATTAATTGTACTTAATTAAATTCCCACCCTTTACGCCTACAAACCTCACAACCCACTGCAACACTATAAAGTACTAATAGCAATTAGATTAAAAATTATAAATCATTTAAAATTACAAACTATATCTAAAAATATTGTTACCATTTATGGAAACAATATTTAACATATAAAATAATTAATATATGAACTAAAACACATAAATATAATAAAAACATTGTTTACAAAAATAGTATTAAAAATTATATTAGCAACACAGATATTCTAAAAACGCTGCTACGTGCCAAAAAGAGATCGATATTCCTGTCAACAATTTTTCTACATCACAATATTGTTGTATCACAGTATTTTTTCCGCTATTTCTCTGTCTCGATATTTAAAACTCGATATTTTGTCTAAATGCCTTGCCCTCTGTCTGCTGAATTATTCTCAATTCCCAAGAAATTGGCGCAGCAAGCAGAATGATTCCAATCGTCAAATGCGCATTGGAATCTCATCAGAGATATGAAGCTCTCTATAAATGCAACTACAGACCAATCTAATTCACTCCAATCAAATCCACGCTTTGGTGCTTCTGTTTTAGTTGGAATTGCTTATTCCTTTCTCACACAGAAAAGAGCGTCCATTGGTATTTTTTTTGTGTAATCCATATTTGCAAATTCACTCAAATAGAAATATGTATTTGACATTTTAGTCACTCAGGTCAAGCAGCAGTGCTGATGTCACCGAACTGGACATATTACTAGCACACTATAATACAGTGGTTGTGTTATGACCTACTTTTCTCTATGGGGAGCATTATGGAGCCAAAAAAGGTCAGTACAGAGCTTCTGTGGTTTCCATACATCATGTAATAAGGCGTGCTAACTGGTAAAGTGTACTATTTACACCGACACCTTGGTTAGTGTTTGATTAGTATCAAGGGTAACGTTGTGGTACCAGAAGGACGTGTCGTGATAACTGTGAAATCCATGGAAACGAAGAGCTTGACTGCGGATAATGATTTAAAGACGTGGTCTGAACACTGTCACGCCCTTGTGGTTGCTTAGAGTCGTTTCTGTGTGAACCAGTCTGTCAAAAGAGCCCATATTTATTAAGTACTGTGTAATATTGGTTACATTATTATTGGATATGATTAGGAGGCACACTACACGTGTAACATACTGAAATATTTGACTACAAGATTGTAAACCGTTTTGAAAATACACGTTATGCTCTATAAGTCATAGTCAAATCTTTACATACTAGTTGAAAGCCACAAACCGCAAACCACACATCTACTTATGCTAGGATCGAAAGCCCCCGCAGGATCACAAAGTAACAAAGTACATACACGTAAATGAATCTGAAGTAAACAAAGAGTTGGAAGGGAGATGCCAGTTCAAAAGTTAAATTGGATAGCAGTTTCGCTACTTGGTTCAGAGTGTGTATATATATATATATATATATATATTTTTTTTTTTTTAAAGAAAGAGATAAATGCCACGCACTCCGTTCAGCTCCTCAAAAAATAAATCAACTTTATTCGATGCAAAAAGAGAAAGCCAACGCGTTTCGACTTTACAGTCTTCTTCCTGGTTTTACAGTCCTTTCTCCATTCTCACTACTTATAGTGCTTTATTCCCATAGTCATTACAATGCAGCTGTTAAACCTCAGCCTACGGATTCACGGCTTCACATTCTACTCCTTGTTTTTTCCAAGCAGGCCTGGTGCACACATGGGTGAAATACGGTCCTCATGCCTCGATGAAATGGCCAGCGAGTAAGAGATGGCAATGAAACATGTTGGGTTTGTTGTTTAAAATGGTCTAAACATGGTTAATTATATGAGAGTATACACAGAAAAACTACTCGGACCATAATGCAATGTAATGACTCTGTCTTTAGCCAGAATTTTGACACAGACACAGATGAATGGAAACTAAATTAAGTTCTTAAGTACTATTAAGTAAACAGGGTTCACATTCAACATCTGCATATTATCCATATGTAATATTCAGAGGGGTTACTCTGTGCTCCTCATATCCCAGAAGTGGTGGTGTCGGATTGGTTATGGCATTTATGCAGATTTCAGAAGAGGTTGCATAGTCCTCTCAACAAGCTAGTACTTGCATCGACAAAATATTAATTACATCAAGAACACAAGCCTGGAGGACTTGATCCATATGTAAAGTATGATGTACGGCACTCCACTGAGCTCCGGCTTCCCCCGACACCTTTGCAAAGGCAGAAAAGATACAGTCAGTGCAGGAACAGTTTAAGATTGCATGCCCACGGCGGCAACATATGCAGCAGAGCCGTCCTGGTATTCGTGACAAAAAGACACACGATATGTAATAGAGACAGCAGGAATGGACCGCCATCCATTAAATGATGAAAATCACAGTGGCAAAGAGTAGAGGTGTTGTAAAGGAAAGGGGCATAGACTATAGAAGAGAGATTGGCTGGGGGCAGGGAGTCCAGCCAACAAACAAAACTCCCATCACCATCCAACCACCATGTGCAAGCTGGAGGAAATGGACAGTATAAAGGGAGACATCACCTGCAGGAAGACTTACGCCATGGAGCCATTCACACATGTCAACGTTGCTATTACACCAACAACCGTAAGTAGACACACATACCTACATCACCAACCTTGAAAACACTTGTAGCACTGGCGAACACATCATGGAGGGGCACGACACAGGCAGCAGGTACACATTGCAAACAACACACAGTCACAAACATACATCAACAAGGACACGTACACAGTCACAATACGTCCCCTTTGGGCAGTACACACACACAGCACTGCAACACTACACAGATACACACAGTCTCACAGCTCTGGCAAAGGGACAATGAAGGCTACACACCATTGTCATACATCAAAAACAACACACCTACAGCACATATACAAATACAACCCACATACTTACATTCCACACTGGCCAGGGACTGTCGCCCAATACAACACGCATGTATTGATGTGGCATGCAATGCAAACAACACCACCAGTACATAACCCTGCAATGGACACACACATCACAGCACAATGGAAGCACAATGGCATGCACAAAACACACAGACACAAATAGACCAAGAACAACAGGAGAACTATACCTCGGCAATTGGTATGGGGCTATCGAGGTCACCCAGGGAAGGAGACTGCACTGGGAAATATAACACTTTGAACAGCCCCACTCCAAACAACATGTGCACAGGAAATTGCCCTACATGGGTCTCAGAGGCAAACAATACTAAAACCAAATGTCACACACATCTGCACAATGGGGAAGGGCAAGTCAACAAAGCACATACAATTCCTACTGCATGGGACATACCTCTACAGGAACTAGCTGCAAGGGACACACACATAAATGGACACATGCACAGGCAAATGTAAACACAGCTAGCATAATTTAACACACTCCATGTCTGCACAAACCAAAATCCAGCTGACACACATTATATGAAGACAAAAGCCATGTCAGGGGGACAAGTCTAACACCATACATGCCTACATTGCACAACATCAAAATTAATTCTTACCATACAAAACAGTACACAATGCCAATACACCACCATTGCATTTACACACCCACCTATAACCACAACACATACACTTATATTGGGTGGCAACAGCACTGCACACAAACTCACATACAGCAAACAACAGCACATGGAGCAGCAAGCAGGCTCAAACACACACAACTGGAGGCACACAACCAAAGTCACCCAGGAACAACATAAAGCTAGAAAAGGAATTGCAGGACAAACGTATGACCAAACAACAACTGTTTGAGTTTATTATAATGATATGTTTTAAAGTCCAGGGCCATTTGCCAGTTCAATAGGTCCATCACAGATGCATCACTGTGCCCAGACTTGACTCCTTATCTTCCAGGGAACCTCGACAGGAAGGGGCATCAAGGGGGCAGGCAGGCACCTCAGGGATTATCCGGGGGAGGAGAAGGGAGATGGGGTATTGGATTTGGGAGGGGGTGTTTGGGCTTGGGCTTAAAAGGGGTGATGTTCTTGGTAGGGGTGGGTTTCGTCTTAGGAGTGGTGGGCTTCTTCGTGTGGAGGGGTGTGGCTACTTCTAAGGGGTGTAGAGGAAGTCTTGGAGGTGAAAGGGTTGGCATAGGGGCTGGATGGGATCCTTCTGGGTCTGGGATGGGGAGGGGAAAAGGGCAAAGGTCCAATTTAAAAAATAGGTTTTTGGATACACGGGGATGATCATCAGAAGGGGATTGGATTTAGAGGTTGAGGGAGTGGTTGATGTGTAGATGTGGATGTCATGGGTGCATACGTATGGGAGGTATGCTTGTGTCTGGTGGATGTCTGTTGGGTGGGTGAGTGATGGCTTTTATGTGTCTTGGACTTGGGGCGGGGTGGAGGTGCTGGAGGATCCCTATGTCTGTTGGGGCGGTGACTGCAGGTATGGTGTATGTGGTGAAAGTATATGTGTCTGTAGTTGTGGTGCTTATGGTGGATGTCTGTGGGTCTGCTGGGGTAGTGTTTGCAGGTAGGATGGGTGTGGTGGCCATTTCTGTGACACACTGTGTCTGTAGGTATGCTTTGATATCGTGTGTGTAATTCTGGGGAGGGTGTCAGGGGAAATTGTGACTGTTGCTGTGTCTGTGGGTGGATGTTGTTTGTGTGCGTGCCAGTGTGCCTTGTGGTGCTTGTGTTTTTGTGCACTCTGTCTGTTGAGGTGGATGTCTGCAGATATATTTGTGTGCTTTGGGTAGATAGGGAAAGGGGGATTTGGAATGGAAAGAGGTAGGTGGAGGGGGACAGAAAGTGGGGGGCGACTGGCTACCGTCTGTGTGGAGGCCAGAGCCTGAAAAAGATCTCTATAGGCCCGACATTGCACCATGAATGCCTTCCAGGAATGCATTTGTTTGCTGGAGTCTGGTTGCCACCCCTGGATGGCATTCACGATGGATGTCTGACCCACAGATATCGTTCTCAGGAGGTCAATATTCTTCCCATTGAGGGCAGCAGGGGCAACAGGGGCAACAGGGGCTGGGGATGTGGTACCGGCAGCAAAGGAGATGCCCCCCCTCTTGGGTGAGTGGGCACGGCTAACTGGGTGGGGAGCAACAGGGAAGGCAGTGGTAGAAAAGGGGGGTGGCAGACAAGAACGGGATACTGGGGGATTCCACGATAGGTCTGCCAACACTAGGGATTGGCTACTGGAGGAGGAATCCAATGATGATGACGATATCCCTGTCTCCCTCCTGGAACTCCCCTCACCCTCTAGGCCATTGGGTCGCTCTGTGTCAGTGGTGTCTTGACCTGAAGTCCTATGGCCAAATGCTTCCCCACTTGGGTCGACAACATCTCCTTCACTTGCCTGTGCTGATGCTGCAAATAAAAAGAGAAATAGGGTCATAACATGTCCATCATAACACTTTGATCACAACTCTGATTGACATACAACACCAACATGTCAAGTAGGCCGCAGCAAAAACTTATACCTAAGTGGCACATACATGTCAAAACATATGAATGCATGCCATCTGGATTTACTAAAGGTGCCCACAGGAAAATCAGGATCTCAGACAACTACAATTGCACAGCTTAAGTTGTGCAATCACAGTAACCATTGAACTAGTAGGAGACCTCTCCATCCTCAAAGCTGTGCCACATGCAGCAGACCTAAGTTAACATTTGGCAAATAATGTTATCCCTTTCTAAAGTCTATTCCCACATATCACACACAAGGTCTCACACACATCTATTTGACACATACATAATGTACCAACAATTAGAAATGATGCCAGGAAATACTGAAATGTTAATTTGATTACAAGAGTGCAATATCCTGGAATAGCTGACATGAAAATATCCATGTCACACTGGAAACATTTCAACAATGTACACTTCAATAAGTGAAACCTGTCCCAATAGAGTCAAGGAGGTAGTATCCATGTTACTCAGATAGACCACACATGTGCCATTAAAAGGAACACTTTTGACGTGTTTCAACATCTCAGGGAGAGATGTCCCAAGAATACACAAAACAATGAATCAGTAAGGCCCTGGATAGTCACCACTAACGTTTTAAAACCATTACAATGACATTCTCTGAGTGTTACTGAAGTAACTATCTGTCCTTTTCATGTTGGAGAGACACAAAACTCCCAATGACTAATGGAAGGACCTCAACGTGTTGTCCAATGAGATACTACATCACTATCCACATCTTGGATATGCCAACCCAGGTGTCTGTCTGTGGATGATTGCCTGTACCCAAACACATGTTATGTCAACATCACAGCAAGTCACTCCATGATGCATGCCAACAGTCAGGGCACAATCCTCAAACATCACACATGTGCCGATCAGTTTTACACGTGAATCCACATCTTCTCAGGCCCTCCCAACTTTTTCTGCAGTGGGCACTCCATGGCTATGGAACCCCAGGGTCTGCACCTTCTTGGCGATGACTCTCCATATCCCTTTCTTCTGATGAGTGTTGACCTGCATGGATGCAAAAGACAAGACAAGAAATTATGTCTACAAGTCCCATCCAAAATGGCTGAGTCACATACATACCAGTACACAAAGCTAGGAACATTCTTCTTTTGCCCAATGTGCGCAAGTGTGGCACAAACTAGTCATTGAGTACAGGGACATGACTACAAACACTTTCCAGCAAGGGCAGAGTTCTCATCAGCAACACACAGGAAATCACCCCTGCAGAAAATAGGTCAACCTCTGTAACCCTCTGGGGGATGCATGGGGGCACCGATTCGAAGCCACGGTGCTGCAGAGCAGGAGCCACGGAGCCATGGAGAAGGTTGCAGTTGTGGTGGACAGGAGGGAAACTGCCAGTGCTGCCATCGATTTGCTTATTCCACCATGACCTGAGAGGGACCCACTCTTGAGCCACTTTTGAGCAGGAGCAGCGGGAGCCAGCTGCAGTTGCGTCTATCTTGCCTCTCTTGCCTGCTTCCCCTTCCCTCTCATTCCTGCTTGTGGTTGTGATGATGGGAGGCCCTGTAGACTCCAGCTGCACTCAAGGAGATATAAGGTGGCACAGGAGACCATCAGGATACTAGGATATAAGGACAACAAGGACAAAAAGAAGACATGAGGAAGTCACAAGCTCATGGTGAGGTAGGGGTCAGTGAGTTTGTGAGTTTGCGAGCGCAGTGGGCTTAGGTGCCCACCGCAGAGTGTGTGTCCCGACTTCCTCGCGGAAGTGGCCCAGCTAGGTCTGGGAGTGTCTTGCAGGGGGTCTGGTGAATCCCGCTTGCACTAGCTCGCAGTGCTTCTCAAAGGTCAACTCAGGCTCAGCCTTACTACGTCACACTAAGCTGCCCTTCATAAAAGTTCAGCATCAAGCACCAAGCAAGCAAGTAGGCAGCTATAATACCTCGACCATTTGACCACATTTGCAACCATCAGTTCCATCTCCTTCCGTCAAATATATTGGGAATGGTCTAGTAGAACTACTGTGTCACGGATCAAGGACTGAGGTAGCTGCTTAGCCCTACCTCTGATCACGGTGGCCATCCGGACACTTGGGCCCCTATAGGAGTTACTGAAGCATCTTGGACTGCCAATTATTGAGAAATTAGATCTGGTAAAGTAAGAGGCAAGACCTCAACTTCAAACAAGAGAAAGAGAAAAGAGGAGTCAAGTTCTAACTGGAACCCAGGTGAAAAGGAGAGCCAGCAGCATAGCCCAACCTATAAACGGCGACACAAGTAACTCACCCATTGAGGTCCCAATAAGTAAAAACTCTGAGAAAAATCCTGAAAAGGAATTGGAAAATACAAAAGTACTGAATATGTCCACAACTGATGGGCTTCAGCGCAAGAGGGAGGCCCCTCCGTGTAGGAAGGTCAGTTGTACTGCTCAAGCCTTGGCCTCCCCAGCTTCAATTAATTCTCGCAAAATAACAGACTACTTTGGGGTGATGAAGAGGACACCTAAGCCCCAAGCCCCCACCTCCACCCCTCCACCACACAATCTTGACCCAGGATTTGGATTTGAGAGGATCAACTGTGGATGAAGGAGCCCACCCCCGCCGGTACCACTCTCCCCCATCATTAACGTCATTAACATCTTGGGCAATAAAGTCACAAGCTCGTTGGTGAGGAAGACCAAGGAGGCAGTTAGTAGGGGGGCATTAGAGAGATCTGTGCCCCCGTCCCTGCCAAGCTGCCAGGGACTAGTTTCACCCCAGTCAGCCCAGTCACAGATGATGAACAGCCAGAATAATCAGCAACTCATGCAACATCGAGTTAGCTAAAACAATTCAAACAGTAAAGAGGTCAAGGTCTTGACTTGTGCAGAAATAGAGGATCCCCAGGCGCTCTCAAGAAGCCCCCAATTTAGATACCATCATTTTCCTGCCCTCAGATCAGGAAATGTAGAACCTGAGGGGGCAATAGCTCCTGCAAGCGCATCTAAGCAAGCTTGGGATCTAGGGGCCGCGCCTCAGTCTGGCCCACAGGAAACTCCTGGGGTATTCCGAAGTAACGAGAGTAATGAGTTTCTAGCTACCCAAGTGCCAGCAACAGAGATATGGGCCGCAATTTTGAATTCAATGCAAACAACAGTAACAGCCCTACAGTTTCATTCTCATAAAATGGATATCCAGATGGATTTGCTAAATACACTGGCTGTGTTTGTGGCAGGAATTGATGGCAAGCTGCAAGAACTAAACTCACTGATAACTAGGGTGCAAAAAAAATCAATTGAATGACTTTGCTATCTGCTCCTGTAAGGAGATAGTAGATCATTTGTCACAACTGCCAGCACCAATCGAAGGAATCCTGAAAGAGCTTTGCATCTCAGGTAACAGGGAGAAAGCAGTCGTGCCCTTGCCTTCAGGCCTGCCTGCTACCCCCTCAGCTCAAGAGTTCATGGAGGTGAACCAATATAGCCTGCCCAGATCTTCAGCCAAAAGAACTTGTAAAAAAGAGGGATGCACCACTACTTCAACAGCCTCAGTTAACCAAGAAGGCATCCTGGAACATTCTATTCAACCGACACACCCTTGGGAATTGGAAGGGCATACCCACCAACACTTGACAAAGAGAGAGCGGAAACGTGCAAGGAAGGGTAGGAAGAACTTACAGGTGGCCTCCAGAGGTGTCAATTTGCAAATTGGAGGATAAAGATATGGGGGAAATCCCCTGAAGTCCACCACAAAATGCAATTTCCTCCTGGGGACCGTCGACTCCCGTTCCGGCATCGGCAGGGCCAAAATCAAAAGATACTGCCAGGCCTCTCCCGGTTCTGCAAGTCATCATTCTAACCCAGACCCGAGAGGGTACCCAGGATGAGACTTGGCGCCTTGTGGGCAGACAAGTAGAGATGGCATCTAGGTCAGGTTGATCAGGAACCCATACAGAGCAATTAAGCCTTACAAACAACACAAACCAGTCCATGATGATCCATGGTCTCTAGTTGTTATGGATCCCAGGGTATAATTCCAAGGGACCCCAAGATATGCTTAATCGATCCACTGTCCTCAAACTAACAAATGTTCTTCTTGGCCTAGACTGGGGGTCTTCAGATGATATTGCTGCTATAAAATTCATACAAGCCCAGGGCTGCCAACAATTGGACCCTACAGTAGTAGTATTTGCATCACCAGACATCCCATTGCACATTTTGGAAAATAAAAACATCCTAAACGACTGGGGAATTGAGGTTGTTCCCTATTTAGGGGAAAGATATCCATTTCCGCTATTGCAGGACTGCCCCTTAAAAAAGAAGTAATGCCCTGGTCGGTTCTGCGAGGAGCAAAGGGGAAGTCCAACACTGGTGAGTCTGCCAAAGAAGTAACTGGAGAAGGGATGACAGTTCAACTAGATCTGGAAATAAAGACAAGGGAAGAAGATGACCAAAGAAGGGTCATATCCAGACAAACATGGATAAAAGGCCAGTCCCAAGACAAATTATCTTTTACCCTATTGATGCAGGGTTGTGTTTTAGATCCACTCCTTTTTAATCTATATATATCAGATTTATATCCAGTTTAGACAACCAGCCAGCTCACGCCCCCTCCGTTGGCGGCCGCCAAATATCTAACCTACTATACGCAGATGAACTGGTACTGTTTAGCAACTCAAGAGTAGGTCTACAGAAGCTCCTGGTCAGTTTAGGAGGATATGTGCAGGCCAACGATCTGGAAATAAATCAAGGTAAAACTAAAATAATCCCCCTTAACCGTAAACCCTCTATAACTCGTAAGTGGTATTTGAACATGTGCCATTTAGAGAAAGTGGCAGCATATACATATCTGGGTGTCAGGTTTGACTCAAAAGGTACATTCACGGGCCACAGAGAACTAATTAGGGAGAAGGCCCAAGCACTAAGACATGCTCTTGGGGATTTAGCAAAATCAATCCTTGGGCGCCCTCTCAAGCCGATGACCATAGTTATGAGACCTAAATTACTACCTACTCTCTCCTATGGTACAGAAATAATGAGGGGAGAGGAGGTGGCCCTGTTAGATAGGTGTAACCGTATTGGTGTGGATGGGTGTGGATGAATCACTCTGGACCGCGTTATAGTATGGACAAAGGAATTTTATTGGTGATATTGGATGTGGTATTGATCAGGTGAGTATACTTCAGTCTTCGGTTGCTGGGGATAGGGTGGTGGGATATTCTTGAGGTTTGTTCTTCACTCTTCTCTTTCTGTCTCCCTGGTTCACAGGTTGTCCCCGGGAAGCGCATGTGGAGAGAAGAGAATAATAGCGGTAAGTGAACAGGATACTTGTATCTATTTTGTTTCCTTAGGCTTTCTTATTTTCTTTTCCTGTCTCACTGTTCTTTTCAGGGTTATGTTTTTCATACTGGTTCTTGTTAGTATGTCCTTTCTTCTGTCTGGTTATTATTGATCTAACTCTTGTGCTTTCTGTCTCGTTATTTTTCTTCAGTGCTCATACGTTCCTGTGCGCGGTGTCTTAGATGGTCTATTTTGGTTACTGTGCTCTACGGTGCCTGGTGGTAAGTATTTATATCTCTTTCGATTTGTTCTCTCCCTCGTCCTTGTCCTTCTCTCTTCCTCCCCCGTGCTCGTGCCTTTTTATTTTTCTCTTTTTGTCCTTCCCCTCCCTTTTCTCTCCCCCCCTCTCTCTTTCTCTCTCTCTCTCACTCTCGTCCAGGGACGTGGTCCCACGCACCTGAATGGCCACGCTTCTCCTGAAGCGTGGCGGGATGCTGTGTTTCGTCCTCCCGGTTGCCTGGAACAGGGTCTTCCGTCACACGTCTTCCACCTTCTCCTCCAGTGCAAGAACGGTACCGCTGTCTCCAGATCCCGAGCGGGCTCCGCTCCTCGTCTTCATCGTTCGCCTCTCTCTCTCTGGGTTTCTCCTTCGATGGGTGGTTCACGGCTGCTCTTGTGCCTCCAGCTTTTTCCTCACAACCTCCGAACGCCGTAAGTTCTGACAGCGGCACTTTTGACCTCCCGGCGTCCCGCCACTGCCGGTCTTCCCACCAATCACGGGCAGGGAGACCAGGAAGCATTGGAGTACCAGTGGCAGCGTCAGCACAAGTGAGAGCCATGTGCGGGCGAACTGGTTCCAGCCCGTCACATACAGTCCCCCTAGAGAGCGGCATGTCGAGACGCTCCAAGACCGGATAATGGAAAAGAAAATCCGCAGGGCCATTTGTTTACCCGGGAGATGCTGTATCTGAAATGAGAAAGGCTGTAAGGAAAGGAACCAGCGGAGAATGCGGGAATTAGTGTCCTTATTATGGGCGAGCCAGGTAAGAGGAGCGTGATCAGTAATCAGGGTAAAGGTCCTGCCGGGCAGGTAATATCTGAGAGATTCAATAGCCCATTTAATCACCAAACACTCCTTGTCTATACCCGGATAATGTAATTCTCGCAGTAGAAGTCTCCTGCTGATGTATAAGATGGGGTGGAGGGTCCATCATCCTGCGGTTGGGATAACACAGCCCAAGACCCACGTTGGAGGCATCAGTTAGTAACACAAAGGGTTTATGGAAATTAGGGCAACATAACACTGGTTCAGATGTGAGAGCGGCCTTTAACCTGTCAAAGCTACGTAATGCGGTCACAGAGGGGGGACCAAGGGTGTTGGGATAGGTTTTTTTTAGCATATCAGTAAGGGGTTCTGCCACCGTGGAGAAATGGGGAATAAAGCGCCTATAGAAGCCGATCAATCCCAGGAAAGCCCTAATGTCTTTTTTTCTTTTAGGGAACGTCATTTTTGAGATGGCTTCTACTTTCTCTACTTGGGTGCTAATCCGACCGCCCCCCCAGAATATAGCCCAGGTATTTGATACTAGTCTGTCCTAGTCGACATTTCTCAGGATTGGCGGTTAACTGGGCTTTTCGTAGAGCTTGTAATATGGTATCTAGGTGTGTCATGTGATCCTCCCAGGTTTTGCTATAGATAACAATGTCCTAGAGATAAGCAGCAGCATACTGCTTAAAAGATCGTAAGATTTCGTCCATGAGTCTTTGGAAGGTAGCGGGGGCCCCATGAAGCCCAAAAGGGAGGACAGTAAAGTGATATAATCCCGAAGGGGTGGCAAATGCTGTTTTTTCTTTGTCTTCCCTTCTTAAGGGTATTTGCCAATAACCCTTTGTGAGATCTAGGGTGGATAAGTACTTGGCTTGGCCTAATCTCTCAATAAGCTCGTCGATTCTAGGCATGGGATATGCATCAAAATAGGTTAAGTTGTTGACTCCCCTATAGTTGACACAAAACCAGGTACTGCCGTTTGGCTTGGGTACCAACACGACTGGCGAGCACCAAGGACTGGCTGAAGGTTCTATGATACCGGCTGCCAACATGGCTTGGACTTCTTCTTCAATAATCTTTTGTTTTGCTTCTGGGATGCGGTATGGCCGCTGTCGGGAGACAGTATTCATTTTCAGGCGAATGGGATGTTGGACTAGAGTGGTTCTCCCCGGATATTTAGAGAAGACATCCTGATTGTGATGTACTAGGCGAGTTAGTTGGTTGTGATACAACCCAGTAAGATCGGGATTGATCCATGGTTGTACCTGGTTGGACAGGTCATGGTTAGGTAGCATGGGATATGGGATGTCTTCAGTAACATCAGAGTTGATGAAATGAATGGAATGCCCCCCTGTGGGATCTAACCATTTTTTAAGAAGATTGATGATATATATCTGTTCCCTGCCACTTCCTTGGGGAATGGCCAGCTTATAGGTGGTGGGGTTAATCTGTGTTATCACTTCAAATGGTCCCTGCCATCTGGCCAATAGCTTATTTTCAGTGCTAGGGAGTAAAACTAGAGCTTTATCTCCTACTGTTAAGGTGCGAACTGCACTTCGGGTATCATATATTTGCTTCTGCTTATTCTGAGCTTCCTGTAAAGCAGTATGGGCTTCTTCCCATACTGTATGAAGATTCTCTCTCAAATCTCGGGTATATGTTAAGAGGTCTTTTACTTCCTCCTCAGTGTCCTCCCACTATTCGGCTAACATATCTAACAGAGTACGTGGTTGTTGGACGAACAACATCTCAAAAGGGCTATGGCCTAAGGAAGCCTGTACGTGGGTACAGATAGCATGTAAAACCAAAGGTAGTTTATTTTCCCAATCCTTACCGGCCTCAGATATGCTCTTTCTTAGTGGGGATTAAATGGTTTTGTTGTATCTTTCCACCAGCCCATCTGTTTGAGGGTGATATACTGAGGTACGGATTTGTTTCACCCCTAGCAACTGACATACTTCAGCCATCAATCTAGACATAAAAGGGGTCCCTTGGTCAGTCAATATTTCTTTCGAGAAACCCACCCTCGAAAAAAACTCTATCATTGCCTGGGAAATATCTTTAGTGTGTATACTGGGAAGGGGAACAGCCTCGGGATATTGTGTGGCATAGTCCACCAAGACTAAAACATATTGTCTACCCCGAGTGGAAGGGGTGAGGGGACCGATAAGGTCCATTCCAACCCTGGTAAAGGGAATATCTATAATCAGAAGAGTTTGAAAGGGGGCGGGTTTTTGTGGAGAGGGGTTGTACAACTGGCATTTGGGACACTCGGAACAATGCTTGCGTATTTCGCCATAAACCCCTGGCCAATAAAACCGTCTAAGGACTGCTTCCTCAGTTTTCTCCCTCCCCAAGTGCCCTTCCCCATTACCCCCATGTGCTAATTGTAACACTTGTTGGCGGTGACTTCTAGGCACTACTAACTGTAGATCATTTCCTCTTGTGGGTGTGGGATTTCGGTATAATAGATTATTACGAATCAGGAATCTGGGACCTACCCCTTGTGCTGCCCCAGACGCGGCCTGCTGCCATGCATGTTTTAAAGAAGGGTCCTCATTCTGATTCTGCCGGAAATCCCCGGTGATTGTGCAAACCTTCCCATTACCAATAGGACCATCTCGGGATGGGCGGTTCTGTATATAGGAACGTTGTTGCTCTCTTTTTTGTCTCTTGCTGAGGGTAACTCGTACCCATTTGGATTCCTCCGTAATCATTCCACTAGGTGCCTCCGTCCATCAATCCCTCAAAAGGTGTTCTTGCCTGGCTTTCTCTAAAAGGAGGGAAAATCCTCATAATCCGTACCGAGGATTATGTCCTCATCGAGTGTGGAGAGTACCCCTACCCGAAGGGTTCTCGTTTCGATCTCTCCATTTCAACCTTATAGTGGCAATGGGATAATACTGTTGATCACCATGAACACAGGTGATGAGGACCTGGGTTTCTGTATCTTCCTGCCCTGGCAATACTAAATTTCCCCTGATCACGCTCTGGCTACAACCGTAATCAATTAGGGCCATTCTTTCCACGTCATTGACAACAATAGGGAGGGTATATTTAGGTTTCTCTCCTCCAGTCCAGAACACTCTTCCCTCGGTCAGACCTATCTCCATTGGTTCCTCTGCGTCTTTCTTATGTGGGCAATACCGGGCAATATGCCCCCACTCTGAGCAGTTGTAGCACTGGGGACCAGGGCCTGAGTATCCGGAGGGTCCCGGGCCTGCTGGTTGAGATCGGTCAGGCCCGTGATTTAATACTGGGCGATGTGGATTTATTCTAGGTCTGGCCGGTCTGACAGGAGGTGGAGGAGCCCGACTAACGGTAGCCCGGAAGTTCTAGCCTCTATGATAAGCACAGGCAAGATCTACGGCCGTCTCATTAGTGAGTCCGGGATGTTGTCGTACCCAATTCCGGGTGGTAGGTGGTAAGGCATCCAAGTACTGTTCTAAGACTATGACATCAAACATGTCTTCTTTTGTTTTCTCCGTGGGATGTAACCACCTCCCGGCTGCATGTTGGACTCTAAAATGTAAGGTACGGGGGTTCTCCTGATGCTGTCATTTCATTTGTCTAAACCTGGTGCGGTAACTCTCACTATCCAAACCCACTCTTTCTAAAATGGTTTTCATAATGTCCTTTTATGGAAGGGTACCACTCGGATTATTAGCTTGGTATGTTGTTTGTAAGTGACCGGTGAGAAGGGGGGCGATATACTGACCCCATTTGTCCTCAGGCCAATTAGCGGTAGTGGACAAAGACTGATCTGGGTCTTCCTGTTCCTGATAACGTTGCAACACACTACTTGGTACAGTGGGGTGTACTTTTGTATGGGCGATGGTGTCGGTAAGCTTGCCCAGTGCTGTTTCATGTACCAGTTGGTTATTGGCCATAATCGTTGCCTGGCTCTTGAGCGCTGTTTGCAACACCTCCTGTTCCTCTTTGGCTTCTTTCATTTGTTGTTCCCATATCAACTGGAGATGCCGTTGCCCTTCGGCCAACTGGGCGATTACATCTGCCCTTGTTGCCTTCTCTTCCATGGTGGCGGTTTCTCCACAAATCCCACTTCTGACACCACTTGTAACCGTATGGGTGTGGATGAATCACTCTGGACCGCATTATAGTCTGGACAAAGGAATTTTATTGGTGATATTGGATGTGGTATCGATCAGGTGAGTATACTTCGGTCTTTGGTTGCTGGGGATAGGGTGATGGGATGTTCTAGAGGTTTGTTCTTCACTCTTCTCTTTCTGTCTCCCTGGTTCACAGGTTGTCCCCGGGAAGCGCATGTGGAGAGAAGAGAATAATAGCGGTAAGTGAACAGGATACTTGTATCTATTTTGTTTCCTTATGCTTTCTTATTTTCTTTTCCTGTCTCACTGTTCTTTTCAGGGTTACGTTTTTTATACTGGTTCTTGTTAGTATGTGCTTTCTTCCGTCTGTTTATTATTGATCTAACTCTTGTCCTTTCTGTCTCGTTATTTTTCTTCAGTGCTCATACGTTCCTGTGCGCGGTGTCTTAGATGGTCTATTTTGGTTACTGTGCTCTACGGTGCCCGGTGGTAAGTATTTATATCTCTCCCGATTTGTTCTCTCCCTCGTCCTTCTCTCTTCCTCCCCCCCCCAGTGCTCGTGCCTTTTTATTTTTCCCTTTTTGTCCTTCCCCCTCCCTTCTCTCTTTTTCCCCCCTTCACCTCTCTTTCTTTCTCACTCTCACTCTCGTTCAGGGACGTGGTCTCCTGAAGCGTGGCGGGATGCTGTGTTTCGTCCTCCCGGTTGCCTGGAACAGGGTCTTCCATCACACGTCTTCCGCCTTCTCCTCCAGTGCAAGAACGGTACCGCTGTCTCCAGATTCCGAGCGGGCTCCGCTCCTCGTCTTACTCGTTCGCCTCTCTCTCTCTGGATTTCTCCTTCGATGGGTGGTTCACAGCTGCTCTCGTGCCTCCAGCTTTTTCCTCACAACCTCCGAACGCCGTAAGTTCTGACAGTGGCACTTTTGACCTCCCAGCGTCCCGCCACTGCCGGTCTTCCCACCAATCACGGACAGGGAGACCAGGAAGCCTTGGAGTACCAGTGGCAGCGTCAGCACAAGTGAGAGCCATGTGCAGGCGAACTGGTTCCAGCCCGTCACAATAGGTTATTAATCAAATCGTATAAACAAGTCTTCCAGCTACCCTGATCAGCCTTGCCGGCCCAAATTATATTGGAATTTTCACCAGTAAAGCAATCCCTAGATAGGTCCGCTGCTTTTATTAAGGATGCTATAAACTAAGTCATGCTACTAAGGGAACGCTAGCTAACCTATTCTGGGAGGAAATTAATTTGGAAAGGGGTAATAGTAATTTCAAGCAGCATTTAGAAAAAAGTATTGCACAGTTGGAGCTGGGTGAATTATGGGGTAAATCACTGCCGTCCTTTGCCTTTAATAAACCAGTAAATAAATCAGCTAAAATCTTAAGTTGGCTAGGAGATATGGAAGAGCTATCCAAAAGATCTCATGGATGGTTGGTTTTAAACTTGTATAGACTAGGTATGGAACCACCCATTCTGTCTGCTCCTTTACCCCTGAAATATAAACAGAGTCTTTTATGGCATAGATTGGGAGTTCTTCCAACCCTTGATCTTTTACCTAAATGGAAAAAGGAGGATAAGACACAATCCCAGGATTGCAGGTTATGCCACCAGATTGACATTGATT
This sequence comes from Pleurodeles waltl, assembly GCF_031143425.1. Classification (NCBI taxonomy): domain Eukaryota; kingdom Metazoa; phylum Chordata; class Amphibia; order Caudata; family Salamandridae; genus Pleurodeles; species Pleurodeles waltl. Next base: position 707,403,639 of record NC_090438.1, on the reverse strand, counting down.
TATGTGGTCTGTATATGTCCAGTTCTCCAAAGACAGAGAAGGAACCTACTGAGAAGGGAATTTAATGCTCTAGGAGTTTTGTCCTGTAGGCTAGCGGTCATGGCAGCATTGGGCCCAAGTAATGGAATGTTAAACATCAGGCTCCAATTCCTGAGAATCTTTGTTTCCATTGTTGCCCCTCCTTGCTCCCGCTAACAAAAAAGCAGGGGCTGTCATCCTCTGCCACAGTGTACTAGGGATAGAGATGTTTTTATGATCATGTTGTTTTACTATGACGAATCATTGTTTTAATGCTGGATACTTCTGCCTGTAAAGACTAAACGTAATATGTAAGGTCATAATGGACACTAGGATCATAGTCTAGGAATCACCCCTGGGTTTTAGGTGTTTCTAATATGGGGTACTGCACCCTGGGATTGCGAGGAAGGTAGTGCGGCTTGCAAAGACTAAGGTCCTCATTACAACCTTGGTGGTTGGTGTGAAAGTGGTGGTAGTACCGCCAACAGGCTGGCGGTAACTACCGCCAAATTATGACCATGGGGGAAAGATCTCCGAAAGACAGCAAATGTACCACACCGACGGCCAGGGCGTAAACAACAGACACCTTGGCGGTAGCCTCCTATAGCCAAGCGGAAGTCCCACCATATTAAGACGCTGCAAACCGCCACCTTTTCTGGCGGTACCAACGACATCAAAAGCCTGGCGGAAACAGACCTTAGAAGTGAAAGTACTCACCATTGGAGAGAGACACAGGGAAGAACTACTCAGCCAGGGAACCAGAACTGCATGTTTTCCCCATGATCTTCTACGTTCTGCTCCACCATGAACACCAATGCTGGCGAAGACGATGACGGTGAGTACAGCTGCATAGCACACAAGGGGGGGGGAGAAAAATGAGAGTGACGCACGCACGCACCACACACCCCAACACCATACACACAATCAGCAGCATTACAAAAAACAATTTTACCCTGTAGCTCAGATGAATAATGCAAGGAAAAAACGATTTCGAAAAAGTAACTGTAATGAGAACCACACAGCATGAAAAATAAGTTAGGCAAGATAATAGACATATACATATGTACACAAAAAGGGACACAGCCCAGTCCACAATGTTCGTAGGCCACATGGCCACAGGCCAAAATCCAAGGCCACACATGTAATCTGCTTCAACATGGAGAGAACACTGCAGGGGCATCAGCTGGTAAATAGGCAGGCACCTCAGGGGGACGGGGAGGCATCTCAGCCGGGAAATGGAACAAGGCCACTGGTTCTGGAAGGGGCAACATCCCCTGTGCTTGGTCCTGGGGAGTGCAAGGCCACAGTCACTCGAGTGGGTGACTACCCCACTGGTTCTGGAGGGGGCAACATGCCCTGTGCTTGGTCCTGGGGAGTGCAAGCCACAGTCTCTGGAGTGGGTGACTTGCCCACTTGCTGTGGAGGGGGCAACATGCCCTGTGCTTGGTCCTGGGGAGAGCAAGACTACAGACTCTCGAGTGGGTGATGTGCCCACTGGTTCTGGAGGGGGCCTCGTGCCCTGTGCTCTTGATCCTGGGGAGTGTTGGGCATGTGGATGTCTTACCCACTGGTTCTGGAGAGGGCCTCGTGCCTTGTGCTCTTGATCCTGAAGAATGTTGGACTGTGGGTGTCTTACCCACTGGTTCTGTAGGGGGCCTTGTGCCCTGTGCACTTGATCCTGGGGAGTGTTGGGCATGTGGGTGTGTAGGCGGGCATCTTTCGCCTCGCCTACAAAGGCACGATACTGGCGGATGCCGGAAACCTCCTCTGGCCTCCATACACGTCGTCAAGGAGACGCGTGGGGGCGGAGACGAAACTCAGCACCGGACTTCCGGGTTGCTGAGTCGCCTAAAAAGGGAGACGCCGCGATCAAAGGCGGCAAGGAAAAAAAGAAGAAGGAGCAGGCGAGACGCGACGGGACCCCAGAGCGAGAGGAGAAGCCCAGGACAAAGACTGATCAGGAGGAGATGAGCGCGACGGGAGAGACGAGCCGTGCTGCACCTGGAGCCCCTCCAGACGCGGCATGACAGAGAGAACACGAGACAGCCTGCCACGGCCCAGGAGGGTCGTGGCTGTACAAGGTACGTGCCCTCTTCAAGGGCAAACACCCTACAGGGGGACAAAGGGAGGTGGAGGGGGGGAAGAGCAGAAGGGGAAGGGCAGGGAGAGGTTAAGGAGGGCTGGTTCAGGGAACAGGGACTGGGGAATTACAAGGGCACCTTCCCACCGGATCCCTAAAACCTCACAGAACCCAGCACAGCCTACTCCCATAAGTTCCCCAACTTCCCCACTACAGCACCACGTGCCTTGTTATATTTTATTCTTTATGCACTCCCTATCCCCTCACACCTCCCCGTACTAACCAATAAAACGAGAACCCAGAAATACCGTCCCACTTACCTAGTGTGTTTTTTTTTTTTTTTCCTCCGAGAGAAAACGCGATACCCAGAGGAGGACACTCAAACCTCACCACCTAAGGAGGAGAAAAGAAACCTGTTTAAAGACCTATAGAAACCCAGCGCGCCCACGAAAAGAAAATAAAGGAAGGAAAGAAGACTTACCATAATATTTTACTGTTTTGTTCCACCTCTCCAATAACTCAAATAAATCACGTGAAAACCCCTTCAGGGTTTTTAAAAAAAAAATTACGTCAGTGTCCTCTGTAGCCCTAACCGCAACCCCCCCACAGTGGTGTCAGAAGTGGGATCAGAGAGTATATGGGCATACAGAGTTGATACCAGTATGGAGGACAAACCCAGTCTTGAAGACATGATCAAACAACTTGCGGAGGGTCAACGCCACCTCCAATTAGTGTGGGAGGCGCAACAAAGGGAGGCCAAGGAGGACAGAGAGGCTCTACAATCCGCCCTGAAGAGCCAGGCCACTATAATGGCTAATAATCAACTGGTCCATGAGACCGCTCTCCAAAAACTGACCGACACAATCGCTGCCAGCAAGGTACATCCAAACGTGCCAAGTTCGGTATTACAAAAGTACCAAGAGGGAGAAGATCCCGATTCTTTCTTCACGAACTTTGAAAGAGTAGCGTCCTCAGCTCAATGGCCTGAAGACAGGTGGGGCCAGTACATCGTTCCCCTCTTGACAGGCACACTTCAATCCGCCTACCAGGCTGCCGACCCGGGTGGCACCACCCCCTATTCTGAGATAAAGAAAAGTATTCTAGAGCGTGTGGGACATGATACTGAATACTATAGGGCCAAATTTCGCAAAGTCAAATGGGGACCCAATGAAGACCCACGTACCTATTATTACCGGGTGAAGGACCTGGGTCTAAAATGGCTGGGACCCATAGGCACTGACCGTGAGGACGTTATTAAAGTCATTATTCTAGAACAGTACCTTGATTCCCTGCCTCTCAGCACCCGAAACTGGATAAGGCAGCACCCTAAAATAGACACCGAGACAGCCGTTGACCTGGCATGCGCTTACCACAGGTCTTCAGATGTGAAATATCTACAACCCAGACCCCTTGGTAAAGTGCCCATGGCTGCTCCACATTTTTCACCTAGACGTATAGCTGAAGAACCAGGACCCTCCCGGAGTACAGAAAAATATCCCATGCAACAACCTCAATGTTTCAGCTGCGGGGAGTGGGGCCATATTGCCCGTGGATGCCCAAAAAAACATGAGGGGGTAGAGCCGATGGAGATAGGAGTTACTAGAGGAAGAGTCCTGTGCCTGGGGAAAAGTGATGTGTCCTTCAAACAACCCCTTCGGGTAAATGGACTTCTGGTCATGGCCCTGATTGACTCCGGATGTAGTCAGTCGGTAATTCGTCGGAGTATCATCAATCGCGTCCAACCTAATGACGAACATTGGGTAACGATATGTTGTATTCACGGAGACCGTGCTCAGTACCCTCTTTCAGTGGTAGAAGTAGAATGGAACACACACCGTGACCTCCTCTCCATGGGGCTCATGGATAACTTTATAGAGGACTGTGTCATTGGGACTGATTACCAGAGGTTTAACGAGATCCTGGATCAAACAAGGAAGAACAATGCTGTAGACGACTGGTGGGCCACTGCCCCTTTTTGGGATGACTATATATCTAGCCCCCCCCCCCCCCAGGGACAAGTTAACACGTAAAGAAAAGAGGGCAGTGAAACAGAGATTTGTAACTGAACAAGGTCGGAGGGAAGATGAGAGAGTAGTGGCCAATCTAGACAGCGCCCCTTTGTCTTTTAGAATGAGTCAACGCGAAGATCCTACCCTAGAGAATGCCTGGAAGAATGCCAAAACCGCCTCTACAGGAGAGGTAGGTCCCTACTTCTTAGTAGACAAGGACTTGCTATATAGAGTAACTACAAACGTAAATGGGGAAAAGAGACAGCTCATAGTTCCGGAACCATACCGAACGCAGGTACTCTTCCTAGCCCATAACCAACCAGGGGGAGGTCATTGTGGCCAGGAGAAAACCGAAGAATACTTACTGAGACGGTTTTACTGGCCCGGGGTATATGCCCATATCCGACGATACTGTGCACAATGCCCAAAATGTCAACTAGTAGAACCGGGAGCTACTAGAAGAGCCCCGTTATGGCCCTTACCTATTATTGATACCCCATTCAAACGAGTTGGTATGGATCTAGTTGGACCTCTTCTACCCTCCAGTAAGGGACACACCCATATTCTCGTCCTGGTTGATTATGCGAGTAGGTATCCAGAGGCAATTCCACTTATCAGTATCACCACCAAAGCGGTTGCACAAGCCATGATCGCGTTTTTTTCCCCGAGTAGGATTCCCTGAAGAAATCCTTACGGACCAGGGGACACCGTTCGTATCTGGACTTATGAAACAGATATGTAAATCCCTAGGCATTCTCCAGATAAAGACGTCAGTATATCACCCACAAACGGATGGTTTAGTGGAGCGATATAATCGCACTATCAAGACCCTCTTGAGGAAAATAGTGAGAGAGACAGGGAAAGACTGGGATCAGAAACTTCCCCTAGTATTGTATGCAATACGGACACATGAACAATCCTCTACCGGGCATAGCCCGTTTGAACTTGTATTTGGGAGGCAACCCCGCAATTTACTAGATATGGCGGCAGAATTGTGGGAGGAGTAGAACAATGAGGAGAAACCCATCCTAGACTATATTCACAAATTAAAGACCCATCTCCAGACAGTTTGGGAAGATGTTAGACACCATTTAGAGAAAGCACAGGAAGTTGTTACGGAGGGAAACAAACTATCCTACTATCGAGAAGGAATGCCTTGCCATAAAGTGGGCCATAGAATGTTTACAATACTATCTTCTGGGTCGGCCTTTCATCCTTTACACCGATCATGCACCCTTAACCTGGTTGGCATCCCATAAGGATACCAATTCCCAAGTGTTGCGATGGTTCCTTGAACTACAACCCTTTACCTTTCAGGTCCGTCACATTCCTGGGTCCAGACAGTGTCCCGCTGACTTTCTCTCCCGCTGCCCGGACTCCTCGGTCCTTTACCAGTCCCGTTCATGGGAAGGGGTATGTAGGCGGGCATCGTTCGCCTCGCCTACAAAGGCACGATACTGGCGGATGCCGGAAACCTCCTCCGGCCTCCATACACGTCGTCAAGGAGACGCGTGGGGGCAGAGACGAAACTCGGCACCGGACTTCCGGGTTGCCGAGTCGCCTAAAAAGGGAGACGCCACGATCGAAGGCGGCAAGGAAAAAAAGAAGAAGGAGCAGGTGAGACGCGACGGGACCCCAGAGCGAGAGGAGAAGCCCAGGACAAAGACTGATCGGGAGGAGACGAGCGCAACGGGAGAGACGAGCCGCGCTGCACCCGGAGCCCCTCCAGACGCGGCATGACAGAGAGAACACGAGACAGCCTGCCACGGCCCAGGAGGGTCGTGGCTGTACAAGGTACGTGCCCTCTTCAAGGGCAAGCACCCTACAGGGGGACAAAGGGAGGCGGAGGGGGGGGGAGAGCAGAAGGGGAAGGGCAGGGAGAGGTTAAGGAGGGCTGGTTCAGGGAACAGGGACTGGGGAATTACAAGGGCACCTTCCCACCAGATCCCTAAAACCTCACAGAACCCAGCACAGCCTACTCCCATAAGTTCCCCAACTTCCCCACTACAGCACCACGTGCCTTGTTATATTTTATTCTTTATGCACTTCCTATCCCCTCACACCTCCCCGTACTAACCAATAAAACGAGAACCCAGAAATACCGTCCCACTTACCAAGTGTGTTTTTTTTTTTTTTTTTCCTCCAAGAGAAAACGCGATACCCAGAGGAGGACACTCAAACCTCACCACCTAAGGAGGAGAAAATAAACTTGTTTAAAGTCCTATAGAAACCCAGCGCGCCCACGTAAAGAAAATAAAGGAAGGAAAGAAGACTTACCATTATATTTTACTGTTTTGTTTCACCTCTCCAATAACTCAAATAAATCATGTGAAAACCCCGTCAGGGTTTTTTTTTAAAATTTGGCGTCAGTGTCCTCTGTAGCCCTAACCGCAACCCCCCCACAGGGTGTCTTACCCACTAGTTCTGGAGGGGGTCTCGTGCCCTGTGCTCTTGATCCTGGGGAGTGTTGGGCATATGGGTGTCTTACCCACTGGTTCTGGAGGGGGCCTCATGCCCTGTGCTCTTGATCCTGGGGAGTGCAAGGTCACAGTCTCTCAGGTGGGTGTCATACCCACTGGATTTGCAGGGGGCAGGCCCCACAGCAGCCCATGGAGGCAGGATTACATACCGTCTGCTTGCGGCAACGGTTGCTCAGTGGTGGTGTTGCTGCTGGTGGGGGAAGGGTCCTGCCCCTCCCCTGCAACCTCAGACAGCTACTCAGTGGAGGTGGTGGTGCTGCTGGTGGGGGGAGGCTCATGCCCATCCCCTGCAACCTCGGACTGCTCAGTGGAGGTGGTGGTGCTGCTGAGGGGGAGGCTCCTGCCCATCCCCTGCAACCTCAGACGGCTGCTCAGCGGAGGTGGTGGTGCTGCTGGTGGGGGGAGGCTCCTGACCATCCCCTGCAACCTCAGACGGCTGCTCAGTGAAGGTGGTAGTGCTGCGGGGGGAGGCTCCTGCCCATTCCCTGCAACCTAAGACAGCTGCACAACCATGGATGGTGGTGGGGGCTCCATCACAGTTCCTGCCCCAGGCCCCTTGGTCTTCCTGCCTGCTGGTGCAGTCTCCTTGCTCTTCCTGGTAGCTGGGGCAGGCTCCTTTCCCTTCTTGCCTGCTGGAGCAGGCTCCTTTGTCTTCCTGGCAGCTACGCCAGGCTCCTTTCCCTCTTGCCTGCTGGGACAGGCTCCTTGCTCTTTCAGGCAGCTGGGGCAGGCTTCTTTCCCTTCTTGCCTGCTGGGGCAGTCTCCTTGCTGTTTCTGGCAGCTGGGGCAGGCTCCTTTCTCTTAAGCCTGCCTGGTGCAGGCTCCTTCACGTTCAGGACATGTGACCTGGAACAATTTCCACCACGACTGGGTGTGGTGACAACTGGGCCCGTGGACTGGGTGGCTGAGGTGCTTGGCTGGGTTCGTCCAAACCTGCCCATACATGCAGGACAGGGGGAGGGGTAGGGAAGAGGTCAATGGTGTATGGGAAGCATTTTTTAGGGACATTGGGGCAGGAAGAGGGAGAAGGAATGGGAGTGGAGGAAGCGGGAGTGGTTGTTGGAGGTGCCTTTCTGCTGCTTTTGGGTGCAGGTGCATGGCCTGTATGCTATTGTGAGGTGTCTGGCTGTTGGGTGTCTGAGTGCTTGCGTCTGTGTACCTTGGTGGGGGGACAGACACAGGGGGAGAGGACACAGGGGACGTGTACCTGGCTGTTATGGAGGTGTCTGCCAGTTAGGTGTGTGTTCTGCTTGATGTGGTGATGATGCTGGTAGTGGATGAGGATGTAGTGCATGCAGGTGTGAGTGCAGCCGGAACTGTGAGGGAGGTGGAGGAGGAGGGGGAGACAGTGGAAATAGTTGATGTTGGTGTGTCTGCTTCTGGATGGTGTTTATGTGAGTGCCTGTGGGATGAAGTGTGGTGCTTGTGTTTGCCTGTACCACTCTTGGGTGTTGTCTTGTGTACATGCTCGTCTGGCTGTGGGATGGGTTGGGTTTGAGGTGAATGGGACTGGGTAGAGGAAGTTGGAGGGGGGAGGGTAGAATTAGGGACAATGGCTGCCATCAGAGAGGAGACCAGAGCCTGGATCGATCTCTGTTGGGTCGCCAATCCAGTGTGAATGCCCTCCAGCAATGTATTAGTCTGTTGATTCTGGGCTGCCAGCCCCTGGATGGCATTCATAATGGTTGACTGCCCTACAGAGATGGATCTCCGGAGGTCAACAACCTCCTCACTCAGGGCAGCAGGGCTCACTGGGGCAGGGCCTGAGGTGCCTCAGGCGAAGGAGATGCCCACCCTCCTGTGTGAGCAGGCACAGGCAACTCGATGAGGGGCTGCTGGGAGGGTGGTGCTGGTACAGGGGGTGGCAGTGGTACCTGTAGCTAGGGTGGTCGCAGAAGTGTCTGCCACCACTAGGGAGCTTCCATCGGAGGAGGTATCTGTGTCAGGACTGTCTCCTCCAGTCTCCGCCGTGGTGCTCCCTATGCCCTCTGTCCCACTGGTGCCCTCAGCGTCAGTGGACTTTGCCTCCTGGGTCCTGTGGAATGCAGCTCCCTCCATCGCTGGTGCCTCTGCCCCTCCGCCAGATGATGCTAATGCACATAAGGACAGGATGACAAAATAAAAAGGGGGGAGACAAAGGATACACTTGGTCAACGTCTGCACCAACACCACGGTTGGCGTCCACAGCACCCTCACACACTGGGAACAGGCCTACGCAATATGCCATAGCACTACCAAAGAAATAGTTAGCAGCCAAGGCATGGGGAGAGGCACACACCACCAAATGCAGCACACCTGGGACCCACGCTGCCCTGACCAGTAGTGGATGCCAACGAGCTAGGTAGCAAGATTTTCCCTTCTGAACCCTAGCCACCTGGGGACCTACGCTGCAATGTCTGGCCTGGCCTAGGAGCACCCACTGACGCACATCCCCCACCCCCTTGTGATTGCTGTGATGCCCTCAAGCGCACATCCAGCTTTGGATAGGCCACTGCCAGTATGCGGGCATTCGGGGGGTTAGGTTTTGACAGGCACCCCTTCCTCGTTGGGAGGCCATCCCCAGCTGGGCCTCTGCCATCTTTCGTGCCCAGCGTCTCAGGTCCTCCCACCGTTTGCGACAGTGGGTGCTCCGCCTGCCATAGGGTCTGCACCTCCTTGGCGATGGCACGCATATATACCCTTCTTTTGATGAGCACTGACCTGCAGAGGCAATACACATGTGTTTTATCAGGGCAGAAAACACTCTGGTTAGCACTATAGAGAACATTGGCTGTGACATTCCTGCTGCCAAGCCCACTGTCACTTGGAAGGAGCCAGTTGCCAAGAAATGGAGCACATATATGACTTGCACAAGAGGGGGGATCCCGGTGGGGTGACGGATAGCAGATATCAGGTCAGGCTCCAATTGGGCACACAGCTCTGTGATTGTGGCCCTGTCCAGTCTATAGGTGAGGATAATGTGCCTGTCTTCCATTGTTGCCAAGTCCACCAGTGATCTGTACATGGGGGATGTCTCCATCTCCTATTCATCCGCAGCGGTTGTAATCTAGGGGGCAAAACAGTAAGCAGCTGCTCAGTATTCCACATTACTAAACACTACACTGCATTGCATGTTGTGACTATAACAGTATGTCACTGGATAGGCCCAAATGGTGCCTATGTGTACTGTGACGCAGTTAGGAGCCATGGCCTGTCCCCCCCCGAAATGGCGTCTGCCTGTTCTGTTTGGAGGGACAGGTGGAAATGAGGTAATTCCGCTGATGTTGTGGGTCGTTGCGGGAGGCGGTCGAGTACTGCTGTGCAACACCTCATTGGTTGTCTATGGGCCCTATGGGTTACAGTGGCCAATGGTGATGTTCGCCGGCGGTGACGGTACCCACCGCCGCGGACGTGACCGTCATTTTCTATCTGTTCACTCACTTGCTACCTGACCTTCAACAGGAGAGGACCTACACTGCAAGTGCTGCTGTGATCTGTGTCTGGAACCGACCATGGCTCATGAGACTGGGGAAAGGGCCCCTGTTGTCACCGCTGTGGAGTTGGAGAGACTAGTGGATGGGGTCCTACCCAAGTACCGAATGCTGTATGGGCCTCCAGACCAACAGTTGAGTATACTGTGAGCACGATGCAAGGGGCATGGATGCATGGAGTGCTGTGTGTGAGGTCCTCGTGTAGGGTGGGGGTTGGTGGAAGGGTTCTGGGAAGCATGATGCATGTATGGTGGGCAATATCTGTGCGTAAGGGGATGTGAGTGTAACAGGCCAGACGGTATGACTGATACCTTCTTCAATGTATCTTTTTCTGCAGGTCAGCGCCCATCAGAAAAAGGGTATATGGCGTACCATCGCCCAGGACATGCGGACCCTGGGGGTCTACGACAGGCGGAGCACCCACTGGCGCAAACGGTGGGAGGCCCTGAGACGCTGGGCAAGGAAGACGACGGAGGCCCAGCAGGGGATGGTCTCCCAACGAAGAAGGGGTGCCCGTCGAACCCTGACCCCCCTGATGGCCTGCATACTGGTGGTGGCCTATCCAGAGCTGTATGGGCACCTGAGGGCCTCACAGCAGCCACAAGGGGGTGAGTACAGTATCCATATACACTACTCGTGCGTGGTGGGGTGGTCTCCGGGTGGGAGATGTGGGCCTGTGGGTGCCCCTAGGCCAAGCCGGACATTACAGAGTAGGTTCCTTGTTGGGCAGGGGCTGATGAACACCATCTCCAACCAAGCTAGTGGGCATCCACTACTGGGCAGGGGTCTGTGGGTCTCCGGTATGCTGCTATTGGCGTTAGGTATTTCTGTCCATGGGCTGGTGACTAGCATTGTGACTGGTGTGCATTGCCTAGTGCATAGGGCTGTTCCCTGTGTGTGTGTGTGTTGTGTAAGTCAAGTGGTGTTTTTGCTGCCATTGACCAAGTGTATCCTTTGTCTCTCCCCCCCTTTTTATTTTGTCACCCTGTCCTTATGTGCATTAGCATCATCTGGCGGAGGAGCAGAGGCACCGGCGACAGAGGGAGCTGCATCCCACAGGGCCCAGGAGGCCGAATCCACCAACGGTGAGGGCATCAGTGGGATGGAAGGCGAGGGGAGCACCACGGCGGAGACAGGAGGGGACTGTTCTGACAGTGATACCTCCTCCGATGGAAGCTCCCTGCAGGTGGCGGACACCTCTGTGGCCACCCCAACTACAGGTACAGCCGCCACACCCGTACCAGCACTGCTCTCCCAGCAGCCACTCAGCGAGTTTCCCATGCCCGCTCACCCAGGAGGGTGGGTATCTCCTTTGCCCCAGGCACCTCAGGCCCTGCCCCAGTTAGCCCTGAGTGAAGAGGCTATTGACCTCCTGCGATCCATCTCTGTTGGACAGTCAACCATACTGAATGCCATCCAGGGGCTGGCAGGCCATTTGCAACAAACAACAAACAAATGCATTCCTTGAGGGCATTCACTCTGGCATGGCGGCCCAATAGAAATCAATCCAGGCTTTGGCCTCCTCCCTGATGGCAGCCATTGTCCCTGTCTCTAGCCTCCCCTCTCCAACTTTCTCTACCTAGTCCCATTCCCCTCAAACCCAACCTATCCCAGGCACCCATTCAGATCAGCATGCACCCAAGACAACACACAGGAGTGGCTCAGGCAAACACAAGCACCACACATCATCCCACAGGCACTCACACAAACACCATCCTGATGCAGACATAACAACACCTGCTGCCTCTAATGTGTCCCCCTTTCTCCTCTTCGTACACCACCCTCCCAGTAGCGTCTCCACTCACTCCTGCATGTACTACATCCTCATCCACTACCCCCATCTTTATCACACCTATCACTACACACCCCTCACTGGCAGTCACCACCCCCATATCCATGTACACGTCCCCTGTGTCCTCTCCCACTGTGTCTGTGCCCTTTCCTCCCAAATTACACAAACGCAAGCACTCAGACACCCAATAGCCATCCATCTCACAACAGCATCCAGCCCATGCACCTGCACCCAACACAGCAGACAGACACATCCAACAACCACTCCCTCTTCCTCCACTCCCAAACCTTCACCCTCTTCCCGCCCCAGTGTCCCTAAGAAGCTTTTCTTCTCTGCCGTTGACCTCTTCCCTACGCCTTCCCCCCGTCCTTCATGTTGGGCCAGGGTGGTCAGAACCCAGGCTAGCACCTCAGCCACCCAGTCCACGGTCACAGTAGTGTCGGCAGCTACTGCAGGTGGGAGAGGCTCCAGGGAACCAAGCATCAGCACTGACAGTGTGCCTGCACCAGCTGCCAAGGGGAAGGGCAAGGAGGCATCGCCAACATCACCAGCTGCCAAGGAGATGGGCAAGGAGGCACAACCAGCTGCCAAGGGGAGGGGCAAGGAGGCACCATAAGCTAGAAAAGGAGAAGGGCAAAGGGCCTGCATCTGCAGGCAGGACAGAAAGGAGGCCTAGTGCTGGGACTGTTTCTGTGCCCCCACCACCAACCATGGCGGTTCAGCCATCCGAGGCTGCAGGGGAAGGGCCCGAGCTTCCCCCACCACTGTCATCTCCGCCAGCAGCCAGCAGTAGCCCCTGTGGGCAGCTGTCCGAGGCTGCAGGGGATGGGCTGAAGCCTCCCCCACCACTGCCTGCACTGCCAGCAGCACCACTGCCAGCAGCAGCAGCCCCAGTGGGCAGCCGTCCGAGACTGCAGGGGATGGGCTAGAGCCTCCCCCCACCACTGCCTTCACCGCCAGCAGCAGCAGCCGCAGTGGGCAGCTGTCCGATGCTGCAGGGGAAGGGCTGGAGCCACCCTCCACCACTGGCATCCCAGACATCGGCACCGCCACTGCCACCATTGAGCAGCCGTCATCGCCGGCGGGCAGTGTGTAGTCCTACCTCCATGGGCTGCAGTGCGTCCTGGTCCCTGCAAATCCTGTGGGTCTGACACCCAGGTGAGAGACTGTGACAGTGCACTCCCCAAGATCTGCATCACAGGGCACAATGCCCCCTCTAGAACCAGTGGAAGAAGCCATCCACTCACCCCCTCCTTGCCAGGATGAAGCACACCGGGCACAAGGCCCCCTCCAGAACCAGTGGAGAAGCCACCCACTTGAGAGACTGTGGCTTTGCACTCCCCAGGACCAAGCAGTGGGCAAACCACCCACTTGAGAGACTGTGGCTTTGTACTCCCCAGGACCAAGCAGTGGGCAAACCACCCACTTGGGAGACTGTGGCCTTGCACTCCCCAGGAACAAGCAGTGGGCAAACCACCCACTTGAGAGACTGTGGCCGTGCACTCCCCAGGATCAAGCACAGGGCATGTAGCCCCCTCCCGGAACAGTGGTGTTTTACCATCTTCCGGCTGAGGTGCCCCCCATTCCCCATCCGCCTGAGGTGCCTGTGTATTTTCTCTCTGTGTTGTTGCAGGAGTCAAGTAAGGCCCTGGCCTATGTGATGTGGCCCTGTGGCCCACGGACATTGAGGACTGGGCAGTTTCCCTCCATTTGTATACTTGTATATACTGTTTTGAATCATGAGTTTCTTGTATTATACATTATTACACTCACTTTAATCAATTCCTTTTGTCTTTGCATTATTTCTGAGGGGTAAGGGGTGTATATGTAATGTTACTTCATCTGTTTGTGTGTATGGTATTGGGGGTGGTGTTGGGGTGGGGGTGTTGCGTGTTGCATGTGTGCGTCACTCTCTTTTTCCTCCCCCCTCCCTTGTGTGCTAGGCAGCAGTACTCACTGTGGTCGTCTTCGCCGGCTTTGCTGTTCATAGTGAATGAGGAGATATACAATCATGGGAAATATGTGCAACTCGGGCTCCATGGCGTCGTGGTTCTTCCTTGAGACTCCAGAGGGGAGTCCTTTGCTTTCTGTGTACTGTTTCCACCGTGCTTTTGATGTCGTTGGTACCGCCCCGGAAAAGGTGTTGGATAGGCCTGTTGTAATACAGCATTGTCTTCCACCTGGCTGTTGGCGGTTACCGCCGCAGTGCTTGTTGGTACCGCCGTGGTGGTCGGTGTTAAAGTGGCTATCTGTGTGGGCGGTTTCCGCCGTGGTCATAATTCAATTTTCTTTACCACCGGCATGTTGGCGGTATTACCGCCGCTTTATCACCGACCGCCAGGTTGTAAAGAGGGCCTAAATCTCCCCTAAAACCATTTTCATTCTCATCAGGGAAAGAGCCCCAATGAACTGCAAATTGGCACAAACCTAAATTTGGCCACATAAGAGGATCTTCTTGGATACAGGTAGTAGACACAGTGCCACAGTTGAATAGCAAAAGTGATTCAACACCAACCTAGACCAGGACCCTTACTGGAAGATACATTTGACAGTTTCTGGTTTCTGCAGGCTGCGCAGACAAAACCTACATGACACTCCATTCACATCACTTCCATGCATGACAGTACATCATGTAGCCAAAAGCAATTTGGCATGTGATGTGTATGTGGCAGCCTGAAGAGCACAGTGAGTTAGGATATGCCTTCAAAACAATAGTTTAGGAAGGCCGGATGTGGTTTTAAATCTCAGTGGCAACATAAACATAGCTCACTTTACACACACCTCACACATGCAACATGCATACACAGATCATGCTGTTATGCATGTTGTCTCACATTCATGTAGTAAGATATGTATGGGGATGGCTGTGATGTCACCTCAGCTAATTTTGGGCATCCAACATAAAGTAGATCAGGGTACACTTAAAACACACACCCAACTATGTATTAGGACTCAACATCTTGCACTGAACACAGCTACACGCACATTGACTCTCCCATTGATGCCACATCAACTGCACCTCCATGGCCTTGACTCTACGTTCTGGCACACATGGGCACAATGTAGACTGTGAGGAGCGAATATATGGTGAAGGACATAGAAAATATGTGCACATGAGGCACTTACTTGCTCCTCGAGTGCACCATAGAGTTGCCCAGAGAGATGTTGGACCTCTGTGACTATTATTTTCAGCTCCTCTGGGGAGAAGGTAGGGGCTCTGTCTCCTGCTGGATGTGGCATGATTGCTTTCAGAGGCAGTACACAGCAGCTCAGGTAGTAGAGGTCTTGTTGGCAGCAGCGTCAGGAGTCAAGTGAGGGATTTTGAAGAACATGGTGGTCACGTATGCCACGTACGTAACCATCACCACTGGCGGATACAGCTGTTGGCCTGTGACTACCACTGGCAACAACTTTAGCCTATGGCTGTGTCCACAGTGGTTGCAACCACCTACCGCAATGACGACTTCCACATGCGGTCGCGAGTGGTTCCTAATGTCCAGTGGAGTAGGTCAGGCAGCCGCACTTTTAGAGGCCTGAGATGTGTTATATGCCCCCGAAAAATACATCACACATCCAAAAATATTGTATTTTGCAGTGATAAGTGCTTGTCTTGTCCTGCCATGTAGGTTCTACTACTCAGACACCATTTTTGTACAATGTTTGGCACATATGGCAATTTGCTTTGGGGCACAGTCCACCTCAACAAAAGTTATTTTAAAGATTGGGACAAGAGGTCACTGTCCGAGTGGCAAGTTTCATGCACAAATTGTTGATGAACAGACAGATGATGTGTACACATGTGTTGCAAAGCAAGGGGGTAACATGTTACTTCTGTGTGATTAACAGCTGTGACACTATGTATCATGTCCTCAACTTAAGACATGCCTTGTCACAGTTTGTCATTGACATGCATCATGTATGTTGCAAGGGACACATTGAATGATGTCAACAAACATGCATTGGTACCCAGGAAGGGGGTCTATTGTCCACTGCCAGACCTTCAGACCATGAAAGAGTGCCACATCAGACAGATCTACCATTTGAATAGGCAAACAATCATTGATCTATGTCGTCAGTTGGAGCCAGATCTGATGCCTGCCATTCATCATCCAAATAGCATACCCCCCATACCACAAGTCATAGCATTGTTTCACTTACTGGCCACAGGGTCCTTCCAAACTACAGTGGCCCTATCTGCAGGGATGTCCCAGCCTATGTTCAGTCGTGGTCTAAAGCATGTACTCACAGCAATGTTGAAACACCTGGACAGCTACACCAGATTTTCTCAAAATAAGGATTTTGCCCATGTGAAGGCTGAGGTTTATTGTTTGGCACACATCCCACGTGTGGTGAGAGCCATTGAAGGTGCACACGTTGCCTTGGTCCTACTGCATGACAATGAACAAGTGTACCGCAGCAGAAAGAACTACCATTCCATCAATGTCCAAGTTGTTTGTTTGGTGAACCTCTACATTTCACAGGTCTGTGCCATTATCCAGGTTCAGTCCATGATGCCTTCATTATACGGAACAGCACAACCCCCTAGCTGATGTCACGAATGTACCCAGAGACGGCCTGGCTGGTCAGTAAAAGTCACACTTGTCCTGTTTGTTTGTGTTCAATGTTTGCTACAAAAAGTCTGATGAGCGGGACTCATAGAGGCACATATGTTCCATTTCATAACAGGGGACTCTGCATACCCAAACCGCCTATGGTTGTTGACGCCGGTAAGGAACCCAAGTACACAAGGGGAAGTCAGCTACAGCAATGCCCATGGAAGAACAAGGCGTGTTGTGGAGCAGGCTTTTGGGCTCCTGAAGGTCAGAGATAGGTGTCTGGACAAGACAGGTGGAGCCCTCCTCTACTCATCTGAAAAAGTGTGTAAGGTCATTGTGGCCTGCTACATGCTCCACAAGATTGCCCTGCGGAGGAATATACAATACATTCCAGATGAGGGGAAGCTAGCATTGCCACCGGATGAGAATCCTGAAATGCCAAGTGAGGATGACAGTGATGAAGAGGAAGGTGAAGACTTGCGGACAGATCTTATCAAACACTACTTTCCTTGAGTGTAAGTCTGTAATGTTATGTGATTACTGTGCCTGTAAAAGGAACTGTAGTTGTCAGGATGTTTGGAGTAGGGTATTTTTTCAAAAGTAAAGGGATCTTATGCTTTGCAGTATACAGCCAAGGTTTGATTGCTAAGTCAGACTTGAACATTTCATTAGCTTGTTATCTGCATTGGCTGTGTCAGTCTCATTGGAATGTAAGTAGATCCAGCGATGATTGATATGTGGTTTTGGTCATAGGTGTACATTTTCCAATCTCCTTGTACTGAAATTTGATCATGTACTTTCACCATGTCATCCACATGTGGGCATTTCAGAGTTGTGATATCGGCAGGTATCTGTTGCTGTCCTGACATATGAAGTGGGCATGCATTGATCCAGATAATGTTGGTCACAGATTTAGGGTGCGTGAGTCCTGTGCCAATGCAGGTTGGACAGTGGTGGAATTCTGAAGTGCACAATACACTGGTTTCATGTGGTGAGTTGGTCCAATTGTGTCATGTGCGTGATCATATGGCCTTGAAATTCGTCCTTACCAAGTGCAATCCATGCAATCTTCCTTCATATTGTGTTGACAATGATCTTGGATGACATGGATGTAGCTGTAGATGTGCTTCGTGATGCAGGCCACAGTGCATGTACGACAACACTGACATTGGTTTGTGTCATACCACCAGATGCTTCATCATTGTATTGGGATGTACCTATGGTCAGGGACTGTTGTACTGCCCTCTGTCTGTGCTATGGTGTATGTTATGTTGGCAGACATGGTTTAGGTATGTGATAAAGCTCAAGCTGGTGACAACATCCACCAATCTGTTAGCCTATTTTATGGACAAGGTATGAAAAAAGCGCTTTTTTCTGCGGTCTGGGGGATGGTACCTTGGAATATCTATCCTGTCAATCTGGTTCAGTCATTCTTGGCTACGACATTCCAGGAAATCTATCAGCCTATGTGCTGCTACAGTGCAATAAACTGTTTGGTGTTTCCAGACACTTGTATTATTGTGTTGCTAGTATTGCTCAGCATGACACTACCTGAGACATATCCCTCCTCCCATTACCATCCTATGTCTTCCTCATGTGCATCACATGGGCTCACATTTCAACATTTCAAAATGTGGAAAAGAATGTAGCAGGCAATGTTGTAGTGATAGGTGATTTTATTGACATAGGTGAAGGAAATAATTGAGAGATGCAACAGAGCAGTAAAGTGGAGGGATCAGTCATGGTGGATGTAATCATATTAGTAGATGCCACAACATTTGAAGTCAAAGGTCCATTGTCCTACTACCATGGGAAAGGAAGGTGGTCAAAAAACAGTTAAATAGCATATATGTGGCACACAAAGGAGTTCCTTCAAGAAGAGGTCACTTGCTTGGAGTGGATGGTGTCTTGCCAGCCGCACCTCCTGCTTGGCTGGACGTGCCTGCTTGCAGGCAGGGTTCTGCTGCTCTAGACGCAGAGGTGTCTGAGGCAGGTCCTTCCCCTGACAGGGCCTCCGGTCCAGTGGCTGCCACAGATGTTGAAGGGACTGGTGTTGTGTGGCCAAAGGAAGGGGTGTGGTATTGCTCACGGTCCCTGATCAGGATACTGCTGATCGCCCCGAACACCCCTGATAAGGAGGCCAGGATAGTGTTGATGGCTCCCACTTTTCCAGAGACTCATGATGGAAGTCCTTCAGCAGCTGCTTGATCTCCATGAGATCAGCAAGTACCTTGCACATCACTCCTTGGGATTCTTGATACTCTCCCAAGACTTGGCTGATGGTGTCCTGGCCAAGACCATCCCCAGTGGCCTCTTTCCGCTGGACCACAACATCCCTCCCCTGCACCCTACCCCAATGTGCCTGCACCCTTGGCACAGCTTGCCCCCTACCCCTGGTTCCAAGACCATCAATGTCCAAGGTGTAGTGATGTGACTCAGGTTCCTAGACTGGGGGGCACGAGATGGTTGTTACTGTCCTAGGGACACAGGTTGGAGGGGGAGGGTGTATGGCTCCCTGCAATATAAATACAACCGGGCTAGTAGGAGTCGATGTGGTCACGGAGAGGCTCACTGGTGTCATCTGAACAGGTTGCCCTGATATGCCAGGACCGTCCTCAATATCCAGACGTCCAGGAGTGTTGTGCTCACTGAGGGCTTCATCCATGGTGGTAGTGGCAGTCTTTTGAGTGCAGCTTGGTGTTCGCAGTGGCAGCTAGACCTATTGATGCGAGAGATACAATGTTACAGGTTGTATTGTGATATCTACCTCCAATAGTTGACAGTGACATCTAGCAAAGGCCATGTACACATTGGTTTTGCAGGTTTACCCTATGTGACAGGTACACATGCTATGAATTGTATTGAACTGACAAGATGGATATAGGTGGTTAGCCACATCACAGAGTGTACCCTGATCTGTATCTTGGTCCCTCCCAGGTGGGTAAGCTTCATTTGTCAATTCACAGACAGATGCGCAATGTCGTATGGATACTGGCCTGGTGATTGGAGTTACAGGGACTGGCCTTCCTGGGCTCTACATTCATGTTACTCCAAGCACTACACACAGTATATATAGGTCATCCTCTTAGGTGAGTGCACTCCCATTGTGAGTTAACGAACTAGGATATTTGGTGAGAGGCACACTGGACTTGTGTTTGGTTTTGGGGAGCGAGAACCTCCTGGCCTTAGCAGTCATGTCACTCCCTGTACTTTATGCACTTGTTCTATGTCATCACCCCAGGTGTGTGCACTTCATGCGTGATTTCCCAAATAAGGACATATTAGCAAGTGTACACTGGACTGGTGTATGGTGTGACAGTAAGGGATCCTCCTGTGAGTTGCATCCATGTAACTCCCAGTATTACACACACTATACTAATGGTTTCCTCCTAGGTGTGTATACTTCAATGATGATTTGGTATACAGGTATATTTTGTGGGGGGATACAGTTGTGTTTTATGTAGTTAGGGGGGGCATTGCCTGCTGTGAGTTGAAGTCCTGTCACTCTCACAGCTTCAATCAATCAATCAATCAAAAGATTTATAAAGCGCGCTATGTACCCGATAGGGTTTCGAGGCGCTGGGGGTGCGGGGGGTGCTGCTAATGTTCGAAGAGCCATGTCTTGAGGAGTCTCCTGAAGGTGAGGAGGTCCTGGGTCTGGCGAAGAGAGGTGGGGAGAGAGTTCCAGGTCTTGGCGGCGAGGTAGGAGAAGGATCTGCCGCCAGAGGTCTTGCGCTGGATTCGGGGGACGATGGCGAGGGCGAGGTTGGCAGAGCGTAGTTGACGTGAAGGAACGTAGAAGTTGAATCTGGAGTTCAGGTAGGTGGGTCCGGTGTTGTGGAGTGCCTTGTGTGCGTGGGTGAGGAGTTTAAAGGTGATCCTCTTTTCCACGGGGAGCCAGTGGAGGTTCTTCAGGTGGGGGGAGATGTGACCTCGGCGGGGTACGTCGAGGATCAGGTGGGCGGCTGCGTTCTGGATGCGTTGGAGTCGTTTGATGTCTTTCGTTGGGATGCCTGTGTAGAGTGCGTTGCCGTAGTCGAGTCTGCTACTGACGAGGGCTTGGGTCACCGTTTTTCTGGTTCCTGTTGGAATCCACTTGAAAATCCTGCGGAGCATGCGGAGGGTGTTGAAACAGGAAGAGGAGACAGCGTTGACCTGTTTGGACATGGTGAGAGCGGAGTCGAGGATGAAGCCCAGGTTTCCTGCGTGGCTGGCAGGGGTGGGTGGCGGGCCGAGGGCGGTGGGCCACCAGGAGTCGTTCCAGGCCGAGGGGGTGCGTCCGAGGATGAGGACTTCCGTCTTGTCGGAGTTGAGTTTCAGGCGGCTGTTGCTCATCCACTCGGCGATGGATTTCAGTCCCTCGTGGAGGTTGGTTTTGGCGGTGAGAGGATCTTTGGTCAGGGAGAGGACGAGTTGGGTGTCGTCGGCATAGGAGATGATGCTGAGGTTGTGTTGGCGGGCCAGTTGTGCGAGGGGGGCCATGTAGACTTTGAACAACGTTGGGCTGAGTGAGGAGCCTTGGGGGACGCCGCAGATGAGGTTGGTGGCTTTGGAGCGGAAGGGTGAGAGTCGGACTCTCTGAGTTCTGTCGGAGAGAAAGGATGAGATCCAGTTGAGGGCTTTGTCTTGGATGCTGGCTTCGTGGAGATGGTTTAGTAGGGTGCGGTGGCAGACTGTATCGAAAGCGGCTGATAGGTCTAAGAGGATCAGGGCTGAGGTTTCGCCGTTGTCCATTTGTTGTCTGATGTCATCTGTGGCGGCGAGGAGTGCGGTCTCAGTGCTGTGGTTTCGTCTGAAACCAGATTGAGAGGGGTCTAGGATGGCGTTGTCTTCTAGGAAGTGGGCGAGTTGTGCGTTGACGATCTTATCGATGACTTTCGCTGGGAAAGGGAGGAGGGAGATCGGATGGAAGTTTTTGAGATCGTTGAGGTCAGCCTTGGGTTTCTTAAGGAGGGGTTGGATTTCTGCGGGCTTCCAGCTGTCCGGGAAAGTAGCGGTGTCGGAGGAGAGGTTGATGATCTTGCGGAGTTTGGGGGCAATGGTGGCGTTGGCTTTGTTGAACATGTGATGTGGGCAGGGGTCAGCGGGGGATCCTGAGTGTAGGAAGTTGGCTCTGTATGTGCTATTTCAAAGTAAGGAATAGCATGCACAGAGTCCAAGGGTTCCCCTTAGAGGTAAAAATAGTGGTAAAAATAGGTAATACTAATGCTCTATTTTGTGGTAGTGTGGTCGAGCAGTAGGCTTATCCAAGGAGTAGTGTTAAGCATTTGCTGTACATACACATAGACAATAAATGAGGTACACACACTCAGAGACAAATCCAGCCAATAGGTTTTTATATAGAAAAATATCTTTTCTTAGTTTATTTTAAGAACCACAGGTTCAAATTCTACATGTAATATCTCATTCGAAAGGTATTGCAGGTAAGTACTTTAGGAACTTCAAATCATCAAAATTGCATGTATACTTTTCAAGTTATTCACAAATAGCTGTTTTAAAAGTGGACACAGTGCAATTTTCACAGTTCCTAGGGGAGGTAAGTATTTGTTAGGTTAACCAGGTAAGTAAGACACTTACAGGGCTTAGTTCTTGGTCCAGGGTAGCCCACCGTTGGGGGTTCAGAGCAA
Source organism: Pleurodeles waltl (assembly GCF_031143425.1). NCBI lineage: Eukaryota > Metazoa > Chordata > Amphibia > Caudata > Salamandridae > Pleurodeles > Pleurodeles waltl. The sequence goes on along the minus strand of NC_090438.1, from coordinate 707,381,607 downwards.
CCCCAAAGTCACCACACCAGCAGCTCAGGGCCGGTCAGGTGCAGAGTTCAAAGTGGTGCCCAAAACACATAGGCTAGAATGGAGAGAAGGGGGTGCCCCGGTTCCGGTCTGCTTGCAGGTAAGTACCCGCGTCTTCGGAGGGCAGTCCAGGGGGGTTTTGTAGGGCACCGGGGGGGACACAAGTCCACACAGAAATTTCACCCTCAGCAGCGCGGGGGCGGCCGGGTGCAGTGTCGAAACAAGCGTCGGGTTCGCAATGTTAGTCTATGAGAGATCTCGGGATCTCTTCAGCGCTGCAGGCAGGCAAGGGGGGGGTTCCTCGGGGAAACCTCCACTTGGGCAAGGGAGAGGGACTCCTGGGGGTCACTTCTCCAGTGAAAATCCGGTCCTTCAGGTCCTGGGGGCTGCGGGTGCAGGGTCTCTCCCAGGCGTCGGGACTTTGGGTTCAAAGAGTCGCGGTCAGGGGAAGCCTCGGGATTCCCTCTGCAGGCGGCGCTGTGGGGGCTCAGGGGGGACAGGTTTTGGTACTCACAGTATCAGAGTAGCCCTGGGGTCCCTTCTGAGGTGTCGGGTCTCCACCAGCCGTGTCGGGGTCGCCGGGTGCAGTGTTGCAAGTCTCACGCTTCTTGCGGGGAGCTTGCAGGGTTCTATAAAGCTGCTGGAAACAAAGTTGCAGCCTTTCTTGGAGCAGGTCCGCTGTCCTCGGGAGTTTCTTGTCTTTTCGAAGCAGGGGCAGTCCTCAGAGGATGTCGAGGTCGCTGGTCCCTTCGGAAGGCGTCGCTGGAGCAGGATCTTTGGAAGGCAGGAGACAGGCCGGTGAGTTTCTGGAGCCAAGGCAGTTGTCGTCTTCTGGTCTTCCGCTGCAGGGGTTTTCAGCTGGGCAGTCCTTCTTCTTGTAGTTGCAGGAATCTAATTTTCTAGGGTTCAGGGTAGCCCTTAAATACTAAATTTAAGGGCGTGTTTAGGTCTGGGGGGTTAGTAGCCAATGGCTACTAGCCCTGAGGGTGGGTACACCCTCTTTGTGCCTCCTCCCAAGGGGAGGGGGTCACAATCCTAACCCTATTGGGGGAATCCTCCATCTGCAAGATGGAGGATTTCTAAAAGTTAGAGTCACTTCAGCTCAGGACACCTTAGGGGCTGTCCTGACTGGCCAGTGACTCCTCCTTGTTGCTTTCTTTGTTCCCTCCAGCCTTGCCGCCAAAAGTGGGGGCCGTGGCCGGAGGGGGCGGGCAACTCCACTAAGCTGGAGTGCCCTGCTGGGCTGTGACAAAGGGGGGAGCCTTTGAGGCTCACCGCCAGGTGTCACAGTTCCTGCCTGGGGGAGGTGTTAGCATCTTCACCCAGTGCAGGCTTTGTTACTGGCCTCAGAGTGACAAAGGCACTCTCCCCATGGGGCCAGCAACATGTCTCTAGTGTGGCAGGCTGCTGGAACCAGTCAGCCTACACAGATAGTTGGTTAAGTTTCAGGGGGCACCTCTAAGGTGCCCTCTGTGGTGTATTTTACAATAAAATGTACACTGGCATCAGTGTGCATTTATTGTGCTGAGAAGTTTGATACCAAACTTCCCAGTTTTCAGTGTAGCCATTATGGTGCTGTGGAGTTCGTGTTTGACAGACTCCCAGACCATATACTCTTATGGCTACCCTACACTTACAATGTCTAAGGTTTTGTTTAGACACTGTAGGGGTACCATGCTCATGCACTGGTACCCTCACCTATGGTATAGTGCACCCTGCCTTAGGGCTGTAAGGCCTGCTAGAGGGGTGTCTTACCTATACTGCATAGGCAGTGAGAGGCTGGCATGGCACCCTGAGGGGAGTGCCATGTCGACTTACTCGTTTTGTCCTCACTAGCACACACAAGCTGGCAAGCAGTGTGTCTGTGCTGAGTGAGAGGTCTCCAGGGTGGCATAATACATGCTGCAGCCCTTAGAGACCTTCCTTGGCATCAGGGCCCTTGGTACTAGAAGTACCAGTTACAAGGGACTTATCTGAATGCCAGGGTGTGCCAATTGTGGATACAATGGTACATTTTAGGTGAAGGAACACTGGTGCTGGGGCCTGGTTAGCAGGGTTCCAGCACACTTCTCAGTCAAGTCAGCATCAGTATCAGGCAAAAAGTGGGGGGGTAACTGCAACAGGGAGCCATTTCTTTACACAAGCCCCCCCCAGCCCACAGGCCAGGAGACTCAGCCCAAGCTGGGAGAGTCTTCCTAGTCTGTCAGGCGAGGAAGAGTAGGAGAAATAGGCTGGTTAGTTGCAGGGCCTACTCTGCCTTACATCCTTCTGTTCAGGTCATTCCCTTTGGGGAACTGACCCACTTCCACAGTGATAGGACCTAGTCTGAATTGCCTCTTGTCTGCCTCTTCAATGTCTCCACCCATTCTTTCTATTTTGGTCTTAGAGGTATCCACCTCTGCTAACCTTATCTTGGCCAGGGTTACCCCTAGCTTACCCAGAGAGGTTACCCAGAGCTGGAGTAACCCCACCATGACCAATAGGGTCAGGGGGCCTAACTTGCTATTTGGCATGGGGTCAGACCACCATGCTAAGGATAGTGCAGCCATAAAGGCTAACACCCAGCAGAGGCCACTGACAGCTGTCAGTGCCCAGAACCACACCTTTAGCTCTTCACCTAAAAGGGAAGGGGCTAAGTTACAGGCTTCTTTGGGTTCAGGTTGCCTGTCTGCTGTATTGGAGTGGGGGGTTACCACATCTTGTAGTAAACACCCTTCTTCCACTCTTTCTTCTGTTAGCTGAGGAGCCACCCACTCAGGTTTAACAGTTGCCTGACTAGCCAGGACTTCTTGTGGGTCAGGTTGGACTTTATCAGGGCCATTTTTGGAGTTCTCCCCTACTGGAGCAGAATCTCCTTGGCTTGCTGTAACCTTGGCTAAAGGTTGTCCACCCTTCCTACTCTGTTTTCTTTTCTTCTTCTTCTGGGGCCTGCTTGCATTTACTGCAGAGGCAGGACTTCCAGAATCCTTGGGAGAGGACTGGCACTGGACCAGTTCCTCTCTTGGGCTCTGACTAACCTCTGGGTAGTCATTTCCAAGGAGACAATCAAGGGGGAGGTCTGTACTGACTACTACCCTTCTCCAGCTAAGAGTGCCACCCACTTCTATGGGTACTAAAGCCACAGGCCTCTTAGTGACCCTGTCTAGGCTAACTCTTACCCTGGCAGTCTCACCTGGGATGTACTGGTTTGAGAGCACCAGCCTGTCATGCACAATAGTGTGACTGGCACAAGTGTCTCTCAGGGCAGTGGTTGGGATTCCATTCACCAGTAGGTGGTGGAAGTGTCTACTTCCCTCTGGAATCTCCAACTCACCTGTTGGGCCCTGTTTCCAGTTGAAGGCTAGGAAGACCTCCTCATCTGAGGAGTCATCTCCCATGGCTACACTGGTTACCCCTGGAATTTTATTCTGGGGTTTGTTTTTGGGACAAGAAGTGTCCTTGGTGTGGTGCCCAGACTGTTTACAGTTGTGGCACCATGCCTTAGTGGCATCCCAGTTCTTACCCTGGTACCCACCTTTGTTTTGGGTTGTGTCTTGGGGCCCACCCACCTGTTCTGGTTTTTGGGGGCCTACAGAGGACTCTTTTTCTTTGTTTCTAGTGTTACCCACTTTCTCCTGGGGAGTTTTTGTAACCCCTTTCTTTTGGTCACCCCCAGTGGAAGTTTTGGTTACCCTAGTCTTGACCCAGTGGTCTGCCTTCTTTCCCAATTCTTGGGGAGAAATTGGACCTAGGTCTACCAGATACTGATGCAACTTTTCATTGAAGCAGTTACTTAAAATGTGTTCTTTCATAAACAAATTATAAAGCCCAACATAGTCACACACTTCATTTCCAGTTAACCAACCATCTAGTGTTTTTACTGAGTAGTCTACAAAATCAACCCAGGTCTGGCTCGAGGATTTTTGAGCCCCCCTGAATCTAATTCTATACTCCTCAGTGGAGAATCCAAAGCCCTCAATCAGGGTACCCTTCATGAGGTCATAAGATTCTGCATCTTTTCCAGAGAGTGTGAGGAGTCTATCCCTACACTTTCCAGTGAACATTTCCCAAAGGAGAGCACCCCAGTGAGATCTGTTCACTTTTCTGGTTACACAAGCCCTCTCAAAAGCTGTGAACCATTTGGTGATGTCATCACCATCTTCATATTTTGTTACAATCCCTTTGGGGATTTTTAGGATGTCAGGAGAATCTCTGACCCTATTTAAGTTGCTGCCACCATTGATGGGACCTAGGCCCATCTCTTTTCTTTCCCTTTCTATGGCTAGGAGCTGCTTTTCCAAAGCCAATCTTTTGACCATCCTGGCTAACAGGGGGTCATCTTCACTGGAGTTATCCTCAGTGATTTCAGAGGTGTTGGTCTCTCCTGTGAGGGAACCAGCATCTCTGACTATTATTTTTGGAGTCAGGGTTTGAGGGACCCTGTTCTCCCTAGATAGGACTGGTAGGGGGGAATTTTCCTCCAAGTCACTATCCTCTTCCTCTGAGTTGCCACCCTCAGAGGGGTTGGCCTTTTCAAACTCTGCCAAAAGCTCCTGGAGCTGTATTTTGGTAGGTTTGGGGCCCATTGTTATTTTCTTTATTTTACAGAGTGACCTTAGCTCCCTCATCTTAAGATGGAGGTAAGGTGTGGTGTCGAGTTCCACCACAGTCACATCTGTGCTAGACATTTTGCTTCTAAAAGTTGGAATGCTTTTTAAGAATCTACAACTGGTTCTAGAATCTAATTCAAACTTTTACAAACTTTTAAACTCTAAAAGAAATGCTAACAGGGACTAACACAAGGCCCTAGCAGGACTTTAAGAATTTAGAAAACTTTTCAAATTGCAAAAATCAATTTCTAATGACAATTTTGGAATTTGTCGTGTGATCAGGTATTGGCTGAGTAGTCCAGCAAATGCAAAGTCTTGTACCCCACCGCTGATCCACCAATGTAGGAAGTTGGCTCTGTATGTGCTATTTCAAAGTAAGGAATAGCATGCACAGAGTCCAAGGGTTCCCCTTAGAGGTAAAAATAGTGGTAAAAATAGATAATACTAATGCTCTATTTTGTGGTAGTGTGGTCGAGCAGTAGGCTTATCCAAGGAGTAGTGTTAAGCATTTGCTGTACATACACATAGACAATAAATGAGGTACACACACTCAGAGACAAATCCAGCCAATAGGTTTTTATATAGAAAAATATCTTTTCTTAGTTTATTTTAAGAACCACAGGTTCAAATTCTACATGTAATATCTCATTCGAAAGGTATTGCAGGTAAGTACTTTAGGAACTTCAAATCATCAAAATTGCATGTATACTTTTCAAGTTATTCACAAATAGCTGTTTTAAAAGTGGACACTTAGTGCAATTTTCACAGTTCCTAGGGGAGGTAAGTATTTGTTAGGTTAACCAGGTAAGTAAGACACTTACAGGGCTTAGTTCTTGGTCCAGGGTAGCCCACCGTTGGGGGTTCAGAGCAACCCCAAAGTCACCACACCAGCAGCTCAGGGCCGGTCAGGTGCAGAGTTCAAAGTGGTGCCCAAAACACATAGGCTAGAATGGAGAGAAGGGGGTGCCCCGGTTCCGGTCTGCTTGCAGGTAAGTACCCGCGTCTTCGGAGGGCAGTCCAGGGGGGTTTTGTAGGGCACCGGGGGGGACACAAGTCCACACAGAAATTTCACCCTCAGCAGCGCGGGGGCGGCCGGGTGCAGTGTCGAAACAAGCGTCGGGTTCGCAATGTTAGTCTATGAGAGATCTCGGGATCTCTTCAGCGCTGCAGGCAGGCAAGGGGGGGGTTCCTCGGGGAAACCTCCACTTGGGCAAGGGAGAGGGACTCCTGGGGGTCACTTCTCCAGTGAAAGTCCGGTCCTTCAGGTCCTGGGGGCTGCGGGTGCAGGGTCTCTCCCAGGCGTCGGGACTTTGGGTTCAAAGAGTCGCGGTCAGGGGAAGCCTCGGGATTCCCTCTGCAGGCGGCGCTGTGGGGGCTCAGGGGGGACAGGTTTTGGTACTCACAGTATCAGAGTAGCCCTGGGGTCCCTCCTGAGGTGTCGGGTCTCCACCAGCCGAGTCGGGGTCGCCGGGTGCAGTGTTGCAAGTCTCACGCTTCTTGCGGGGAGCTTGCAGGGTTCTTTAAAGCTGCTGGAAACAAAGTTGCAGCCTTTCTTGGAGCAGGTCCGCTGTCCTCGGGAGTTTCTTGTCTTTTCGAAGCAGGGGCAGTCCTCAGAGGATGTCGAGGTCGCTAGTCCCTTCGGAAGGCGTCGCTGGAGCAGGATCTTTGGAAGGCAGGAGACAGGCCGGTGAGTTTCTGGAGCCAAGGCAGTTGTCGTCTTCTGGTCTTCCGCTGCAGGGGTTTTCAGCTGGGCAGTCCTTCTTCTTGTAGTTGCAGGAATCTAATTTTCTAGGGTTCAGGGTAGCCCTTAAATACTGAATTTAAGGGCGTGTTTAGGTCTGGGGGGTTAGTAGCCAATGGCTACTAGCCCTGAGGGTGGGTACACCCTCTTTGTGCCTCCTCCCAAGGGGAGGGGGTCACAATCCTAACCCTATTGGGGGAATCCTCCATCTGCAAGATGGAGGATTTCTAAAAGTTAGAGTCACTTCAGCTCAGGACACCTTAGGGGCTGTCCTGACTGGCCAGTGACTCCTCCTTGTTGCTTTCTTTGTTCCCTCCAGCCTTGCCGCCAAAAGTGGGGGCCGTGGCCGGAGGGGGCGGGCAACTCCACTAAGCTGGAGTGCCCTGCTGGGCTGTGACAAAGGGGGGAGCCTTTGAGGCTCACCGCCAGGTGTCACAGTTCCTGCCTGGGGGAGGTGTTAGCATCTCCACCCAGTGCAGGCTTTGTTACTGGCCTCAGAGTGACAAAGGCACTCTCCCCATGGGGCCAGCAACATGTCTCTAGTGTGGCAGGCTGCTGGAACCAGTCAGCCTACACAGATAGTTGGTTAAGTTTCAGGGGGCACCTCTAAGGTGCCCTCTGTGGTGTATTTTACAATAAAATGTACACTGGCATCAGTGTGCATTTATTGTGCTGAGAAGTTTGATACCAAACTTCCCAGTTTTCAGTGTAGCCATTATGGTGCTGTGGAGTTCGTGTTTGACAGACTCCCAGACCATATACTCTTATGGCTACCCTGCACTTACAATGTCTAAGGTTTTGTTTAGACACTGTAGGGGTACCATGCTCATGCACTGGTACCCTCACCTATGGTATAGTGCACCCTGCCTTAGGGCTGTAAGGCCTGCTAGAGGGGTGTCTTACCTATACTGCATAGGCAGTGAGAGGCTGGCATGGCACCCTGAGGGGAGTGCCATGTCGACTTACTCGTTTTGTCCTCACTAGCACACACAAGCTGGCAAGCAGTGTGTCTGTGCTGAGTGAGAGGTCTCCAGGGTGGCATAATACATGCTGCAGCCCTTAGAGACCTTCCTTGGCATCAGGGCCCTTGGTACTAGAAGTACCAGTTACAAGGGACTTATCTGAATGCCAGGGTGTGCCAATTGTGGATACAATGGTACATTTTAGGTGAAGGAACACTGGTGCTGGGGCCTGGTTAGCAGGGTTCCAGCACACTTCTCAGTCAAGTCAGCATCAGTATCAGGCAAAAAGTGGGGGGGTAACTGCAACAGGGAGCCATTTCTTTACACAAGCCCCCCCCAGCCCACAGGCCAGGAGACTCAGCCCAAGCTGGGAGAGTCTTCCTAGTCTGTCAGGCGAGGAAGAGTAGGAGAAATAGGCTGGTTAGTTGCAGGGCCTACTCTGCCTTACATCCTTCTGTTCAGGTCATTCCCTTTGGGGAACTGACCCACTTCCACAGTGATAGGACCTAGTCTGAATTGCCTCTTGTCTGCCTCTTCAATGTCTCCACCCATTCTTTCTATTTTGGTCTTAGAGGTATCCACCTCTGCTAACCTTATCTTGGCCAGGGTTACCCCTAGCTTACCCAGAGAGGTTACCCAGAGCTGGAGTAACCCCACCATGACCAATAGGGTCAGGGGGCCTAACTTGCTATTTGGCATGGGGTCAGACCACCATGCTAAGGATAGTGCAGCCATAAAGGCTAACACCCAGCAGAGGCCACTGACAGCTGTCAGTGCCCAGAACCACACCTTTAGCTCTTCACCTAAAAGGGAAGGGGCTAAGTTACAGGCTTCTTTGGGTTCAGGTTGCCTGTCTGCTGTATTGGAGTGGGGGGTTACCACATCTTGTAGTAAACACCCTTCTTCCACTCTTTCTTCTGTTAGCTGAGGAGCCACCCACTCAGGTTTAACAGTTGCCTGACTAGCCAGGACTTCTTGTGGGTCAGGTTGGACTTTATCAGGGCCATTTTTGGAGTTCTCCCCTACTGGAGCAGAATCTCCTTGGCTTGCTGTAACCTTGGCTAAAGGTTGTCCACCCTTCCTACTCTGTTTTCTTTTCTTCTTCTTCTGGGGCCTGCTTGCATTTACTGCAGAGGCAGGACTTCCAGAATCCTTGGGAGAGGACTGGCACTGGACCAGTTCCTCTCTTGGGCTCTGACTAACCTCTGGGTAGTCATTTCCAAGGAGACAATCAAGGGGGAGGTCTGTACTGACTACTACCCTTCTCCAGCTAAGAGTGCCACCCACTTCTATGGGTACTAAAGCCACAGGCCTCTTAGTGACCCTGTCTAGGCTAACTCTTACCCTGGCAGTCTCACCTGGGATGTACTGGTTTGAGAGCACCAGCCTGTCATGCACAATAGTGTGACTGGCACAAGTGTCTCTCAGGGCAGTGGTTGGGATTCCATTCACCAGTAGGTGGTGGAAGTGTCTACTTCCCTCTGGAATCTCCAACTCACCTGTTGGGCCCTGTTTCCAGTTGAAGGCTAGGAAGACCTCCTCATCTGAGGAGTCATCTCCCATGGCTACACTGGTTACCCCTGGAATTTTATTCTGGGGTTTGTTTTTGGGACAAGAAGTGTCCTTGGTGTGGTGCCCAGACTGTTTACAGTTGTGGCACCATGCCTTAGTGGCATCCCAGTTCTTACCCTGGTACCCACCTTTGTTTTGGGTTGTGTCTTGGGGCCCACCCACCTGTTCTGGTTTTTGGGGGCCTACAGAGGACTCTTTTTCTTTGTTTCTAGTGTTACCCACTTTCTCCTGGGGAGTTTTTGTAACCCCTTTCTTTTGGTCACCCCCAGTGGAAGTTTTGGTTACCCTAGTCTTGACCCAGTGGTCTGCCTTCTTTCCCAATTCTTGGGGAGAAATTGGACCTAGGTCTACCAGATACTGATGCAACTTTTCATTGAAGCAGTTACTTAAAATGTGTTCTTTCATAAACAAATTATAAAGCCCAACATAGTCACACACTTCATTTCCAGTTAACCAACCATCTAGTGTTTTTACTGAGTAGTCTACAAAATCAACCCAGGTCTGGCTCGAGGATTTTTGAGCCCCCCTGAATCTAATTCTATACTCCTCAGTGGAGAATCCAAAGCCCTCAATCAGGGTACCCTTCATGAGGTCATAAGATTCTGCATCTTTTCCAGAGAGTGTGAGGAGTCTATCCCTACACTTTCCAGTGAACATTTCCCAAAGGAGAGCACCCCAGTGAGATCTGTTCACTTTTCTGGTTACACAAGCCCTCTCAAAAGCTGTGAACCATTTGGTGATGTCATCACCATCTTCATATTTTGTTACAATCCCTTTGGGGATTTTTAGGATGTCAGGAGAATCTCTGACCCTATTTAAGTTGCTGCCACCATTGATGGGACCTAGGCCCATCTCTTTTCTTTCCCTTTCTATGGCTAGGAGTTGCTTTTCCAAAGCCAATCTTTTGACCATCCTGGCTAACAGGGGGTCATCTTCACTGGAGTTATCCTCAGTGATTTCAGAGGTGTTGGTCTCTCCTGTGAGGGAACCAGCATCTCTGACTATTATTTTTGGAGTCAGGGTTTGAGGGACCCTGTTCTCCCTAGATAGGACTGGTAGGGGGGAATTTTCCTCCAAGTCACTATCCTCTTCCTCTGAGTTGCCACCCTCAGAGGGGTTGGCCTTTTCAAACTCTGCCAAAAGCTCCTGGAGCTGTATTTTGGTAGGTTTGGGGCCCATTGTTATTTTCTTTATTTTACAGAGTGACCTTAGCTCCCTCATCTTAAGATGGAGGTAAGGTGTGGTGTCGAGTTCCACCACAGTCACATCTGTGCTAGACATTTTGCTTCTAAAAGTTGGAATGCTTTTTAAGAATCTACAACTGGTTCTAGAATCTAATTCAAACTTTTACAAACTTTTAAACTCTAAAAGAAATGCTAACAGGGACTAACACAAGGCCCTAGCAGGACTTTAAGAATTTAGAAAACTTTTCAAATTGCAAAAATCAATTTCTAATGACAATTTTGGAATTTGTCGTGTGATCAGGTATTGGCTGAGTAGTCCAGCAAATGCAAAGTCTTGTACCCCACCGCTGATCCACCAATGTAGGAAGTTGGCTCTGTATGTGCTATTTCAAAGTAAGGAATAGCATGCACAGAGTCCAAGGGTTCCCCTTAGAGGTAAAAATAGTGGTAAAAATAGATAATACTAATGCTCTATTTTGTGGTAGTGTGGTCGAGCAGTAGGCTTATCCAAGGAGTAGTGTTAAGCATTTGCTGTACATACACATAGACAATAAATGAGGTACACACACTCAGAGACAAATCCAGCCAATAGGTTTTTATATAGAAAAATATCTTTTCTTAGTTTATTTTAAGAACCACAGGTTCAAATTCTACATGTAATATCTCATTCGAAAGGTATTGCAGGTAAGTACTTTAGGAACTTCAAATCATCAAAATTGCATGTATACTTTTCAAGTTATTCACAAATAGCTGTTTTAAAAGTGGACACAGTGCAATTTTCACAGTTCCTAGGGGAGGTAAGTATTTGTTAGGTTAACCAGGTAAGTAAGACACTTACATGGCTTAGTTCTTGGTCCAGGGTAGCCCACCGTTGGGGGTTCAGAGCAACCCCAAAGTCACCACACCAGCAGCTCAGGGCCGGTCAGGTGCAGAGTTCAAAGTGGTGCCCAAAACACATAGGCTAGAATGGAGAGAAGGGGGTGCCCCGGTTCCGGTCTGCTTGCAGGTAAGTACCCGCGTCTTCGGAGGGCAGTCCAGGGGGGTTTTGTAGGGCACCGGGGGGGACACAAGTCCACACAGAAATTTCACCCTCAGCAGCGCGGGGGCGGCCGGGTGCAGTGTCGAAACAAGCGTCGGGTTCGCAATGTTAGTCTATGAGAGATCTCGGGATCTCTTCAGCGCTGCAGGCAGGCAAGGGGGGGGTTCCTCGGGGAAACCTCCACTTGGGCAAGGGAGAGGGACTCCTGGGGGTCACTTCTCCAGTGAAAGTCCGGTCCTTCAGGTCCTGGGGGCTGCGGGTGCAGGGTCTCTCCCAGGCGTCGGGACTTTGGGTTCAAAGAGTCGCGGTCAGGGGAAGCCTCGGGATTCCCTCTGCAGGCGGCGCTGTGGGGGCTCAGGGGGGACAGGTTTTGGTACTCACAGTATCAGAGTAGCCCTGGGGTCCCTCCTGAGGTGTCGGGTCTCCACCAGCCGAGTCGGGGTCGCCGGGTGCAGTGTTGCAAGTCTCACGCTTCTTGCGGGGAGCTTGCAGGGTTCTTTAAAGCTGCTGGAAACAAAGTTGCAGCCTTTCTTGGAGCAGGTCCGCTGTCCTCGGGAGTTTCTTGTCTTTTCGAAGCAGGGGCAGTCCTCAGAGGATGTCGAGGTCGCTGGTCCCTTCGGAAGGCGTCGCTGGAGCAGGATCTTTTGAAGGCAGGAGACAGGCCGGTGAGTTTCTGGAGCCAAGGCAGTTGTCGTCTTCTGGTCTTCCGCTGCAGGGGTTTTCAGCTGGGCAGTCCTTCTTCTTGTAGTTGCAGGAATCTAATTTTCTAGGGTTCAGGGTAGCCCTTAAATACTAAATTTAAGGGCGTGTTTAGGTCTGGGGGGTTAGTAGCCAATGGCTACTAGCCCTGAGGGTGGGTACACCCTCTTTGTGCCTCCTCCCAAGGGGAGGGGGTCACAATCCTAACCCTATTGGGGGAATCCTCCATCTGCAAGATGGAGGATTTCTAAAAGTTAGAGTCACTTCAGCTCAGGACACCTTAGGGGCTGTCCTGACTGGCCAGTGACTCCTCCTTGTTGCTTTCTTTGTTCCCTCCAGCCTTGCCGCCAAAAGTGGGGGCCGTGGCCGGAGGGGGCGGGCAACTCCACTAAGCTGGAGTGCCCTGCTGGGCTGTGACAAAGGGGGGAGCCTTTGAGGCTCACCGCCAGGTGTCACAGTTCCTGCCTGGGGGAGGTGTTAGCATCTCCACCCAGTGCAGGCTTTGTTACTGGCCTCAGAGTGACAAAGGCACTCTCCCCATGGGGCCAGCAACATGTCTCTAGTGTGGCAGGCTGCTGGAACCAGTCAGCCTACACAGATAGTTGGTTAAGTTTCAGGGGGCACCTCTAAGGTGCCCTCTGTGGTGTATTTTACAATAAAATGTACACTGGCATCAGTGTGCATTTATTGTGCTGAGAAGTTTGATACCAAACTTCCCAGTTTTCAGTGTAGCCATTATGGTGCTGTGGAGTTCGTGTTTGACAGACTCCCAGACCATATACTCTTATGGCTACCCTGCACTTACAATGTCTAAGGTTTTGTTTAGACACTGTAGGGGTACCATGCTCATGCACTGGTACCCTCACCTATGGTATAGTGCACCCTGCCTTAGGGCTGTAAGGCCTGCTAGAGGGGTGTCTTACCTATACTGCATAGGCAGTGAGAGGCTGGCATGGCACCCTGAGGGGAGTGCCATGTCGACTTACTCGTTTTGTCCTCACTAGCACACACAAGCTGGCAAGCAGTGTGTCTGTGCTGAGGGAGAGGTCTCCAGGGTGGCATAATACATGCTGCAGCCCTTAGAGACCTTCCTTGGCATCAGGGCCCTTGGTACTAGAAGTACCAGTTACAAGGGACTTATCTGAATGCCAGGGTGTGCCAATTGTGGATACAATGGTACATTTTAGGTGAAGGAACACTGGTGCTGGGGCCTGGTTAGCAGGGTTCCAGCACACTTCTCAGTCAAGTCAGCATCAGTATCAGGCAAAAAGTGGGGGGGTAACTGCAACAGGGAGCCATTTCTTTACACTGAGTGAATGGAGTTCATGGTTTTTCGTGTTTCGGCGTCATCTACTTGAGTCCAGGTGGTGATGCGGTAGGCGTGGGTGGAGTTGCTGGGGGTGGGGTCCGGCGGAGGTGAGGTGTTGAAGCTGTCGTGGATGGTTGCCATTTTCTGGTAGAAGAAGGTGGAGAGCTCGTCGCAGAGTTCCTGGGAAGGAGGGATGTCGTTGACGTTGGCGTTGGAAAGTTCCTTCACGATGCAGAAGAGTTCTTTGCAGTTGTGAGCGTTGCACAATTTTCACAATTCTTGACAGATGCCAACTCCTCCAGTGAGTACACACCATTTGAGATTTTAAATACTGTTGTCTTCAGGGAAGGGGACACTATTCTACTGTTGTTATTGACAGTAGCAGTGCCTCTTGGCCTTAGCAGTCCTGTCAGTGCCTGGACTACACACCGACTATACAAATGTTATCCTCCCAGGTGACTCCACTTTAATTGGGAGTTGTCAAACAAGGGTCTTTGGAGAAGGGGATACTGGGCTGGCTGAGTGGAGTAACAGTGACACAGCTTCTTGGCATTAGGAGTCCTGTCAGCCCCTGTACTAAACAGACTATACAATGTTATCCTCCCATGCGAGTACACTTCAATTAGGAGATGAGAAACAGGGGTCTTTGTAGCACAGGGCACAGGGCTTGCGGAGTGGAGTAACAGTACCAGTACCTCCTGGCCTTAGCAGTCATGTCAGTCCCTGTACTGCACACACTTCACAAATGTCATTCTTCCAGGTGAGTACACTTCAATTGGGAGTTGACTAACATGGGTCATTGGTGCAGAGGACACTGGACTGGCTGAGTGGAGTAACAGTAACAGTGCTTGCTGGGAGTTGTAGTCCTGTCAGTGCTTGTACTACACACAAACTATAGTGATATAATCTTTCCAGGTGGGTATACTTCAATGATGAATTCAGGGACAAGGGTCATTGGAGCAGAGAACACTGTGTTGGCTGAGTGGATTGACAGTAGCAGTGCTTTCTGGCCTTAGCAGTCCTGCTAATCCCTGTACTACACAGACTATACAAATGTTATCTTCCCAGGTGAGTACACCCCAATTGGGATTTGCCAAACAGGTGTCTTTGAAGCTAGGACACAGTGCTGGCTGAGTGGAGTGACAGTAGCAGTGCCTCCTGACCTCAGCAGTCCTGTCAGTCCCTGTACTACATGGACTATACAAATGTTATCCTCCCAGGTGAGTACACTTCTATTGATAGTTGACTTACAAGAATCTTTGGTGCAGAGGACACTGGGCTGGCTGAGTGGAGTAACAGTATCAGTGCCTGCTGGGAATTGTAATCCTGCCAGTGCATGTACTATACACACACATTTTCTAATGTCATCATCTCAGGCGTTTAGACTTCAGTGTGGAGTTGACAAACAAGGTAATTTAGAGTAGGTTACACTGTTATGGTTTTTGTAATGGTTAAACAGTGCCTACTTGGAGTTGTAGTGCTGCCAATCCCTGTACTACTCACACCATACAGAGATGTTGTTCCCCCAGGTGAGTCTATTTCACATGTGAGATGCCAGACTGGGGTCTACTGATAGGTGGACACTGGACTGGTGAGCGGGGTGACAATGAAGTTGACAAAGGATAAGCAGTGAGCATGCATGAAGCATTTTGGTGATATGTTTGTGTTGTGACTTACCAGACTCCACTCCCCCAGGTCTTCCTGTCAAGACCTCAGGATGCAGGATGGCCAAGAACTTTTCCTCCCAGGATGTGACCGCCGCCAGTCTTCTGGACATGCAGCTTGTGCCTGGATGCCATGGAAAGGAATTTCCCCTTGAGGTCATTCCACCTCTTCCTGATGTCGTCCCTTGTGCGCAGGGTTGGTCCACAGAAATCACTCTGTCGACTATCGACATATAATTTTAATTTTCCTGGCAATAGTAGTGTGCTGGACTCCAAATAAATGTGGCTCAACTCTTTGATTTCATCCACCATGACTCTTAACTCATCTTCACTGAAACAGGGATTTTTTCTGGTGTAACATGGTGGGGATTAAAAAATAAGTGGTGGGAAATGGACAGGTGAAGGTGAGTTAATGGGGTTGGGAAGTGCAAATGGATGTGATGGGAAATATGAGTGTGTGAGGATGTGGGATATGTGCTTATGGAAAGTTGTGGGGGAGCCTAATCATTGGCTTGAGATTTGTTAATGTGCTCTGGCTTTGGTGCTTGGTGTTGTAGATGCAAAGGATTGTGGCTAGTGAAGGAATGTGTTCTATGGTGTGCTATGCAGGCTGTTTTGTTTTCACATCCCTCCAATGTGGTGTTGTGTATTACTTTGTTGACCATAAACTGCTGTGGTTCAGACCACAATCGGCTGACCACCATGGGTGTCTGCCATTGCAACTTTTGACTTGTAATACGTTTGGTGGTTGGTTGATGAGCTGTCGGTGCCGGTGGTCAGACCGCCTATTGCCCGCCCTCAACAGGACAG
The DNA here is from genome assembly GCF_031143425.1 of Pleurodeles waltl. NCBI lineage: Eukaryota > Metazoa > Chordata > Amphibia > Caudata > Salamandridae > Pleurodeles > Pleurodeles waltl. The sequence goes on along the minus strand of NC_090438.1, from coordinate 707,366,020 downwards.
GCCATGTGGGTTTTTTCACTTGCTTTTGGCAGTCCTGCCTGTGTAACTCGTAATACAGCAGTCTGTATGACCACCAACATGGTGTCTTTTGGCGGCCACCACTATGGCAGTCTGGTGGTCCGACAGCCAAACTCGTAATGAAGCCTAGAATGTCAGAAGCAGTAAAATATATTGAATATATTGAATCACAAAAGGCAAGGTGTTATTAAGTTATATAGGATATACTTATACGAAGTAGAGCATTGCCAGTGAAGAAATAGACTGGAAAAGCACAACATATTATTCTAAAGTATTATATGGCAGGGCTACCACTAAAAATGCAATAGTAGAAACTTGTAAGGAATGTAACCACCCCCATCACAGAAATAGAAGTGGGAAATAATTTACAAGTTCTGAAAGAGGCCAGTATGAGCTCACAAGAGCCCACAGGAATGATGCTTAAAAATATTATACAAAACATTCCTGAACAGGCAAAAGGTCAACTCCCTGGCATGCCAAACTTAAAAGAGTAATTACCGGAACAGATAGAACAACAAGGGAAGCACCGGTAACACTTACAAACATGAATAAATGGACATAGCCCACCACTTACTACCCATACATAAAGAAGAAACCTTTTTATTATATGACTGTTAGGGTTTTGCCATCTGGTCACTAGTTGATGTTCACAAGGGCCCTCTGGTAACCTATCTTAATACCCAAATGGGAATATATATACACTTCTACACTTTGTTTCCCAGATACATTTCACATTCCAGTACAGGAGGCTGCGCTACCTTCCTCATGTATCATAGTCCATGTAGTAATTTCTGTCTCCAAAATCTGTCCCAGTCATGTCCTGGGGTGGTATTCTATTATTTGTCTTGATTCCTGGATACTACAGCCTTTCTGACCTTGTTATACCTGACTTTTGGACATTTGTTTCTCTTGGTTGTGACCCGTACTCTATTCCTGGATATCCCATGTCCTGTCTTGTATCAGCTGGGTTTCCTAGTCATCCCCTTTCCAAGACCTAGTTCTGCCTTACCTTAATTGGTAGTTCCCTGATTTCCTGCAGCTGGCTGATTTCTTGCACCTGGCTCTCTCCCCACATCTGTGCTCCTCTCTTGAGCCTCCTGTGTTTTCTGCCTGGTGAGCCTAGAGTACAGCGGCTCATGACTGGCCTTTCTGCTGATCCTCCTTGAACTCTTCTGATCTTGCTACTCTACTCCAGGCTTAACTGTCGATTTCTGTGTTAACTCCATGTTCCTATTCTGATTAGATATTGTGCCTGTTGCCTTTCTCTTGTTTATCCTGCCTCTTTGTTACTGTGTTTGACTTGTTATAGTTCTGACTACACATATCCAGACCTTCTTGTGTATTCAGGTTCATTGTCTCGTATTTTTGTGCTCCTATTCTGACTGCATATTCTTGTCCTGTCCTAGCTAGTGCTCCCATTTCCAGTATATTCAGTTTTGTGTGTTCTGGTCCTGTTCCTGACTCTTATTCCAGTCCAGATTTTCTCTGAGACCAGTTCCCATTTCTGTGTACCTTCCACTGTTCTCCTTTGTTGCCTTGCATGTCTATATAATTATTCTGATTTTCACTGTTTCCAAAGGTGCCAGTTAAACTCCAAGGCTTTTGCCTTTGGCACAGAGAACTACCCAGAAATCCTCCTTCATAGGAGCTGCTGGGTGGATTCCTGAATTCTGTGAGATTATTCTACTTCTTGCCTTCTTATAGGATCCTTTTCACCCCACAGAGTTATCACATTTGAGGAGTAAACACACTACTATTTTTGATAGTTTGTCTATTGTTTCCCTGCTTTTATCTTCCTATTGTTTTTATTTGTGTTAGTTTCATAGTTTCCCCTACTGACGTCCAGTTCCCTCTTCACTGCAAATTCCAACCTGTTTTGGTCCTGCTTCCTTCCCAACCTACAGGTACTCTCTTGTCTATATTTAACCTCTCCTCTAGAAAGCCTCTATCCCTGCATAAAACAAGAACCTTGTCTTGTCATGAACTCAGCCTGTGTCCTTGACAGTTTGTTCCAAACTTTGCTAGATCCCTGATACTGACACCCACAATACCAATAAAGGAATTATCATTTATGGTAGTCACACAAATTTACTTACCTTAGTACAATGTATACATGGACAATGTGTGTCACTTTTAAGTCATGCCCTCGACCATTCAGTCATATATACAACATATTTGGTCAGTATCAAAATAAAAACACCTCATTAGTATATGCACTGTTACCTAACAAACAAACTGCAATTTACAATAAAACACCACCACGTATTAAATAACAGACTTATAAATATTTTAAATAACAGACTCTAAAAAAATCATGGATTTTGACCAGACAATGACTTCCAATACACATAAAATCTATCACAAAAATTGCAGTTCAGGGTGCTACTATAGTTTAAACTAGAGCATATGGAGGGACCTCCCTAAATCCACACTGAGTATAGAATATGCAACTTAGCTAGAATGTACACACAGAAATAAACAATTAACTTAGCATATGTACCTGCAGCCGTGGTAACTGTACATTATGACATGCTTATTGAATCCACCTGTTACCAAGAACATAAAGCAAAACTAATGCATTATTTTGAAGATAATTGGGTTGGTGGCCTGCAAAGACCAGGCCACAGATGCCAATCCAAGTATCACAAACCATGGTTTAATGTTTATAACAGCACAATGTCCCAAGAAGCAAAGACAAATAATACGCTGGAAGGGTGGCACCATTCCTTCCTAGTAATACTTGGAGGAAGCCACTCAACACTCTACCAATTCCTAGAAATACTGAAAAAGGGACACATCGAGCAGCATCTAGGGCTGGAACAATCCCTAACCCAATACAAGCAAAAATATCAAATATATCAACATAATCTACAGAAATGCATGAACTCCTAGTATGCAAAGTAACACTCTGCAAAGAACCACAGCCTAACATATCTAGGTTCATTAGAAAGACCACTAGTTTACACATTTTAACTTTCCTAAAAAATAAACACTAACACTTCAATAATATTTTGCATAATATTAAAACAACTTTAAAATATCAATTTAAATAACTACTTAATTCAAAAAACAAATATTAAGATTAATAATTGAAAATTACTAAAGTGAATATTTAAAAAAAAATTAAACATACGAGCCAAAATAACCCTTCAAATAACCAAAATGTTTTGGCAATAGGAAAAAGTAAAATTAAAAGACAATTTTGTTACTGAAATCCTGACAACTGAAAGGATAACAAAAGAAAATACAATCTTGAAAAAGTATCGATAAAAAAGAGACCCAAAAAAGGGCAAAAATAAACCAGACATAAATAAAATATCCAATTTACCTCCAATAAGCGAGGAAATCCATCCAAATTACAAAAAATTAGAAAAAACTAATAAACGATCCAGAAAAATAAAACAATCAAGGAAAAGGAAAGAATACAATTGAATAAAAAATAATCAAGGATTTTTCCTTGAAAAAAGTACAACGCATCAACAATACAGATAAAGTCTGACCAAACACCATTTACAAAACTCATATTAAACACATCACTTTAAAACACATTAACCAATATTAAATACTTTGAAAACCCATATAAAATACATATAAACCTACACTAAACTTACACATACGACACTAACAAACAACACACTAAAATAACATTCATTAACAAACACTGGCATTACTACGTCTTCACTCCTCTCTCTACCATTACAGCCCCAGAAAAACAGTGCCATGTACTGTTACCTACACCGAATATCAGCAAATGGAAACCGCAACCTCAAACACCTGGGACAGTACAAAATGATTACAAAATTAAAGAAACTAAAAAATAAATTGTTGAAAAATGAAAAATAAAAAATAGTTACATCCCATAGGAATCAACTTAAGGTAAAAATGTATTTTCTTTATTAATCTTGAAAAATAAAAATTAATATGTTACACATGCTACAAATAATTTTATGTGCAGAAAACGTACAAAATGTTCTGTATGTGTGTCAGAAAAATCTGATAAAATTAATACCAATATTTTTCCAGTATCTATAAATAAATTATGATGTTTAAATCATGTGGAAAAATATATGTTTGTTAAAAATGACTATACAAATGTATTAAAAAGTTAAGGGAAAAGTGTTTTATGTGTTGCTAATAACTTTGGCACTGTTTGACAAATCTCCATGAACCTTTCTAAAAAGGTGCTATATGTTGGTTAGTTTCTATGTGGAAAGTTTTGGAGTGATCAGTCAAGTGGAAGCTGAGAGAAAAGGTGTGTCCCAAACCATAACATCCCATGCATTTTCCATGGACTTCTTCAAGAGAGGCTACTGCAAAAACTGCTGAATGGAATTACACCAAACTTGGCAGGAAGCTAGATCTCGGTCCACAAACTGCGCTTTTTGTAATTTGTTGTAAATCCATTCAGCAGTTTTTGAGAAAGTAAAAGTAAAAAATCATTGCATATCTGAACAGTTAGATCTGTAAGAAACTTAAGAGACTCTTGGGAGCGCCAATTTAAACATAGAGGTTCTGATGGGCCCAGGGAGCTTTATTTCCCTTGGGTCATCTAACTCCTTTATAATTCAACTTCCAGGGAGCAAGAACTCTGACTGGCTGCCAGCAACATCAGAAGAGTTTGCTGGTAGCCATTACAGGGATCAGGGACTTATTTGCTCATTACAAGTATGGCGGTCCCAACGCAGGACCGCCAAACTCACATGGCGTCTCACTGCCCAATTACAAGATTTCTGCTGGTCAGACCTTGCTGACCGGCGGAAACCTTGGAATAGAGTGTTCCCACCAGTCTGACCAGCAGGAACAGTCCTATGAGATAGCACTTGGCTCCCTTAAAGGAGCTGAGTGCTCTCTCCTAAACACAGAGGAGGCCATCGGAATGAGCCGATGGGGTGACGGCGGTCTTGCGTCCGTGGCATCTTTAGCCTGTGGCCAGATGGGTCCCCACTCAGCTGTTCCCTGTCTCCTTCACTTCCCTGGACTGATGCTGCAAATACAAAGAGAAATAGGATCATACCATGTCCATGATCACACTTGAACAACAGCTCTAATTAGCAAACATTACCATGATGTAATGTAGGCCCCAGCAACAAACTCCACCTAAGTGGCCCATACATGTGCTATACCATATGCATCCATTCCACCTGAACTGTCAACAGTTGCCCACAGGAAAATCAGGTTCTCAGGCAACTACAATTGCATGGCTGAAGTTGTGCCATCACAGTAACCATTGAACTAGTAGGAGACCTTATCACTCCCAAAGCTTTGCCCCATGGAGCAGACCTCAGTAACATGTTGTCATACAATTGCATTCCCACAGATCCCACAAAAGGTCATGCGCACATCTATTTGTCACATATATAATGACCCACCAATAAGAAATGATGCTCAAATATCCTGCCATGTTGCTTACAAAACTACAATAGCCTGGAGAAGGTGGCATAGAAATACTCGTGTCACACTGGAAGCAGTTCCACAATGTACACTTCACCAAGTGATATTTGTCCCAATGGAAACAAGGAGGTAGTACTAATGTTGCACAGATAGGCCACACATGTAGCATGGAAATGGACACTGTAGCCATCATGTGCAATATATCAGGGAGAGATGTTCCTAAAATTCACAACACAATGAATCCGCAAGCCCCAGCGAAATCACCACTAATATCTTGCACCCCTTACAATGATGTTGAAGAGGCCCAGAGATTTGCAAGTACATGTAGAAGGCCCTCAACATGTTGCCCATTTGGAAGCTACATCATTGTCTCCATTGTGCTCATCCAGACCCAGATGTCTTGGATGACCTGTATCCAAACATATGATTTCAACATAGCTGAAAGTCACTCTATGATGTATGCCAACAGTCCAGTTACAAACCTTACCCATTTCACATGTGCAGTGCACTTTGCTACATGATGCCACATCAGTGACATAGAAATGCACATTGTGGCTCCAAAGTTTAGTCCTACCTGTCATGTCCCTTATTGCTACTACAGTTGTACATGCCAAATGACATGCTATGATGCATGAGGAAACGTGTCAGCCAATAAACTATGGTGACACATTCCTGTATGTGGCACAACCTGAAATGTACGGCATTGTAAATGTCTTATTCTACACACAGGTTGCCATGCACATGTATGTGAGGCAATATAGACATCATCCCATCAACACAGGTAGACCATGCATAAAACAACGGCTTACAAATGTTTCGCTAATGAGAAAGGGACACATGCTGACATGTAGGCACAAGGAATGCTGGCAACAGTGATGGCACATAAATAATGTCAATGGACATTCCTACTTACCAAGGGAAGGTATTGATCTGTACCTGCACCCAAGGTACAATGTGTGCTCTGTCACATGTATGACGGCCATCTTCACATTGCAGACTGTAGTGAGGCACCAGCACCCGTCATACATTGAAGACAAGTAGCCTTTGGGTGGCAGATGCCAAAATACTCATTTACACAGACACATGGCTGAGGACAGTGATCCATTGCTTCTTTACCTTTGGCTTGTAACATTGAGGAGTAGTGGTCTGTTGCACAGAATTTACACCCACTACAACAAAAATCAGCACTTGAGTGATGACTGTACACAGTCATGTTGTCACTGGAGAGCAAGTTGTTTGTGGAGTGTACACAGTGGTGTCCTTGGTCCTGGGCCAATAGGCAAGGCACATCAGTATACAACACAACATGTCTACACAAACAATCATTCATCTACTATGTTACACATGGCTCATCCCTAATCGTCAGGGAGATCTGTCAGAACCTAACACATTCACTTGCTAATGTGACAGGCAGGAATATGCCCTGTATCCTCCCAATTGTGGCTCTGCTGTGCTGTCCTCAAAACACCCATCAAGTCTGGGTAGGCAAACACCAGAATGCGGGCATTAAGGGGGGTCATGGTCCAATGGGCACGCCACCCACTTTTAGAGGATATCCCCAGATGGACCTCTGTGATCTTCTGCGACCTTTTCCTGCAGTGGGCTCTCCACCAGCTGTAGACCCCCCAGGGTCCTCATACTCTTGGTGATGGCTTTCTATAGTTCCTTTTTCTGATGGGCATTGACCTGCATAGATGCAAAAGACAAATCAAGAGATTATGATCACAATGGTTCGGTCACATACACGTCAGTGATACCAAGCTAGGACTTTTCTATTCGTTAATACTTCCCAGGTGTGAAACACACAAGCAATTAAATACAGGGGCATGACTAAGGACATAGCTATTTGCATCTGCAGACTAACCCACTACCCTGCTCATGGCCTACAATGACTAAGCAAGCGTACTGACATCGTGTAGCCCATGCGCTAGCAACCTGTACTGTGATGTGAGCCAAAATCAAACTGTGTCCGCCGCTGTTACAATCGCCTACTGCCATGACAACCTCCGCTGGCAGTCATGGGCGGTTCCTAATGTCTGGTGCAGCAGGTCAGGCAGCTGCCATTTTGGCAGCCTGAAATGTTGCATAGGGCTTTAGAAACCGCATCACACCTGAAAAAAAATGATTTTTTACATCACAAACATCCTTATCCTGTCTTGTCATGTGGGTCCTATGACTCAAACACAATTGTAGTATGTTGGAGGGCACAGATTGCATTTAGCAGTGGGGCACAGTCCACCACTGCTGATGGTCATTTTGACGGTCAGATATCCAGTTACATTTCGAGGGGCAATTGTGTTGCACATCTTTGAGTTTGAGCCATATACATGTTGTGGACACGTGTGGAAAACCATGGGGGTAACATGTGACCCTTGTGTTATTTACAGCTGTGATGTGTACTGGTTGCCGTGTCTATCCATTCAGAAATGCCGTGTCAAATGATATCATTGACATGCATCATCTATGTTGCTGTGGACACACTGAATAATGTTACAAATCATGTAGTGTCATACAAAGGTGCCCAGGGAGAGGGAGTATGCGACAACCTCCTGTCTGCCGTCCACTGCCAGACCTTCAGACCATGGAGCTATTAATGCCTGAGTAGGAAAAAATGGTGGACTTATGCCGTCAGTTGGAGCTAGATCTGATGCCAGCTATCAGTTATCCAACCAGCATACCAGCCATTGTACAATTCATGTCACTATTGCACTTAGCCACAGGCTCTTTCCAACATACAGCATGTCCCAACCTATGTTCAGTTTGGTGTTGAAGGATGTCCTCTCAGCAATGCTGAAACACCTTGACAGCTATATCCGGTTTCCCTGACATGAGGATTTAGTACATGTGAAGGCTGACTTTTATGGTTTTTCGCGCATTCCACAAGTGATCGGTATCATTGATGGCACACGTGTTGGCTTGGTCCCACTTCAGCCCAATGAACAAGTATATTGCAACAGAAAGAACTGCCATTCCATCAGCATGCATGCTGCTGTTGGCAGATCTCCACATTTCACATGTCTGGGTTTAGTCCATGATTCCTTTATAATACAGAACAGCATCATACCTCAGCTGATGTCACAACTGTACCCAGAGAGGTCCTGGATGGTAGATAGGTCACATCTGTCCTGTTTGTGTGTGTGCAATGTCAGGTGCAACAATCATGAAGTCAGTGACTTGTTGCAAATATGTCCCATTACTTAACAGGAGACTCAGCATAACCAAACCATCCTTGGTTGTTGACGCCACCAAAGAATCCAACTAAACCAGAGGAAGTTCTTCGATGACGCTCAAGGAAGAACACAACGGGTAGTGGAACAGGCTTTTGGGCTCCTGAAGGCAAATTTAGGTGTCTGGACAGGACTGGTAGAGCCTTCCTTTATTCACCTGGAAAAGTATGTCAGATGTCAGTGGCATGCTACATGCTTCACAACATCGTCCTGCAGAGGAATATCCCGTACATCCCAGAGGAGGGTGAGCCTTCAGTGCCACTCTGTGAGAACTGCAAAGCTAGAGGCACATGCTGAAGTAAATGAATGCACATCTTTCATTGATAATTCGAAAGTCCATATAGAGATAACTTGATCATAAAACAATAAGATATCAGAGTCCAAAACATATAGTCATAAAAACAGTATGATCTTGTAACAAGCAGAGACAGAACATTGCAGTTCTTCCGTATAGTTCAACCAATCTGTAGTTTATTGGCTACAAACATAACCTCATCCTTCTGTATGAACAAATGATGGAATTCCAAATGTACACAGCCAACACGTGCTTCGTCTAGAGGAATAACCCCATGACTTCCTCAGTGCTAAAAATCATTAAAAAATGAAGTTAATGTAAGTATGCAGTTTATACAGCTGTAATTGACCCTTCACCATAATGTCCTAAGAATGGAGACCAATTGTAAAAAATCACCTAATTTTAAACATTCTTAAAAATACAAATAATGATTCACTATTATTCTTGTGATTTGTGAAACTTGTAGTGCATATTACATGCCACAGTTGCTTTTACTAATTAGTACTGCAAGAGAATTTGATATGCTTAAATAGTGCAGATCCCAAGAGCCCCAGTAAAAAGGTATAATGAACCATGCACACACATATGCCACAGAACCACATGAAAAAGCATATGAAAAAGTCCCAACTATCCTCAAAAACTTACCTGATACAAAAATCAGTTTTGGCGAACAACAGGTACTTAAATTACTTCAACAAGAGGAGGGTATTATTATCAGACAGGCTGACAAAGGTGGCAATGACGTTGTCATGAATAGGTTGGACTATGATAATGGGAATTGTACACAACTGAGTGATGATAGATGATATGAGAGCATTACATGTAACCCGATTCCTGGATTATCAAATCAAATCAATAGCAGACTTAAGACATGGCATCAACAATGCCTACTTAATGAGGATGAAAATATGTATCTTAAAGTCGACCATCCTAAGTTCCCTTGTTTATACACTCTACCTAAAATTCTAAAAAAGTTATTATTTCCACCTGGGAGGCCAATTGTTTCTGGTATCTCGGAACCAACTGAAAGACTATCGGAATATGTAGACCTGTTTTTTGCAACCTTTTGTTAACAACCTTCCCTGTTATATTAAGGACACTAAACATACCCTCAGTATCCTGAGTGATGTAGAATGGGAAGAGAATATGTTGTTGGTAACTCTAGATGTTGTTGCGTTATACACTAGCAATAGACATGATCTAGGCCTACAGGCGATACAATGTTTTCTCAACAAAAGATCGGCTAGTTTGTGGGAACACACAGAAATGTTGGTTACAATGATAGGCATGATTTTATTCAACTGTTTTTTTCTATTTGGTAAAAAGTGGTACAGACAAAAACAGGGAGTGGCAATGGGTTTGAGATTTTCTCCTTCCTATTGAAATTTGTTCATGGGTTGGTTTGAGGAGAAGTGGGTCTGGGGTCCCGGTTCCACTCATTGGCAGACATACATATTATATTAGGGTCGCTATATTGACGACTGTCTTATGATCTGGACAGGCAGTTTGGAACAGTTAAATGGTTTCTGTGAATATCTCAATTCTAATGAGGTGAATATAAGACTTACTTACCAACACAGTTCTGTAAATATTGAATTTCTGGATGTGGAATTATTCATTGAAGGGAATAGGATACATAGCAGACTGTTTCATAAACCTAATGCTTGTAACTCTATGATACATGCATCAAGTGCTCACCCTACACATCAAATCACATCAATACCATTTGGGGAGATGGTGTGAGCAAGACGGAATTGTAGTAAGGATGAGGATTTTGTACAATGTATTCAGGAGATGGTGAATGTTTTGAACAAAGAGGCTATCGGAGGGGTGAGATTGTGAGAGCGCAACGTAGAGTCATGCCTATCCCCAGAAATGAAACCTTAAAATCTACTAATACTTGCGATACTGGGAAGGAGGCCCACAAGGTTAGACTGGTTATGGACTATACCAGAATATCCATCATGCTGAGAAGGATGCTGAACAAACATTGGGGCATATTGTCTCAGGACGATACTCTTAAAGATTTTATTTCAAGTAGACCTGAAATCACATACAGAAAAGGTAGATGGCTGAGCAATATACTTAGCCCTAGTTTTCCAATACTCAAATCAAGGGGGGATTGGCTCTTCGACCACAGGAAAGGTTTATTCAAATGCAGACAATGCGGGATGTGCAGATGGGCCTGTCATGGTAGAAAGCTGTTTACCAGCACTACAGATCAAACTTATAGGATAGAATTGGCTATAAATTGTAACACAACATTTGTTATATACATTATAATGTGTAAGTGTGAATGTTCTTATGTTGGGAGTACCATCCGTCCTCTTAGGATCAGGATTAGTGAACTTGCAAGAGCACTTTTACACGATGATGACAGATATCCAATAGTGGCACATATGACGGCCTGCCAGACACAAGGAGTTAACATGTCATTTAGATTTTTTGGCATCTAACACATACCGAGAGACTCCAGGTGTGGTAACAGGGAACTTATCCTAAGAAGAAAGGAGGCTTTTTGGATCATGCGTCTCAGAGCAGTGGAGGACAGTCTTAATACAGACCACAAACTTGAGTACTTTTTGGGCGACTAAACCCATTGGTACTATGTGTTCATATTCATGGCACTAAGTAACTTTTGTTTTGTGTAATTTGCTTATTTGACTTGTATGTAATTACTTGTATAGCAGTATTCCATCTGCAGTGTATTCTCCTAACAATATGATTTTTTATGCACATGTATATACAATGTTTTTTGTCAATCTAAACCCGAGATTATTGTTTTGAGCTAATATTGCCATACACATGTTTGGATTAATATAATGATTCTTTGGCTACTGTTATGCCATTATTTGGACATGCACACACATGTTCTACAAACTTTAGATCGCTATCCAGTAAGGAACATTACATATACATTTAGGTATGTAGTATAGGTATGATAGTTTTGGCGTTGGTTTATACATTAATCTGGTTACCAACACAATCTGTTGTTATTGAGGATTTTAAAATATCCTAATTGTTCGGAATATTTTATAGTTACGCTTGAGTTATTCTTTGTTTAGGACTGTTAATCGGTTGATCCCCATGTTACGGGTGTAATATGATTCTTCGATAAAAGAGGCAACCAATTATATTTTGTTACTTTATCCACGGGTGACTGGTTCCGTGTTTGTTGGTGCACTCATGATTTGTACAATATTTTAGTTTATATTTTGGCAAAGGAGGCCATTAACCCCTTCTGTGTCGCGGACGTAATGGTTACGTCCTGCGGCACAGTGCTGCTGTGCCCAGGACGTAACCATTACGTCCTGGGCACACAGCCCAGAAGGAGTGCTAGCGCTCCCTCTGTGGGGTTTCCCCCCACCCCCACAAGTCAGGGATGGAAGGGGAAGCCCAGGGGGGGCAGAAACCTCTAGGCACCAGGGATACATTTTTTTTTTGTTTTGTTTTTGTTTAGTTTTTTGTTTTAGATGTGGGGAGCGAACCTTTAGGCAATGGCCGCTCCCATATGGGGCAAATTATATTTAGGCCATTTCTGCCCCCCTTGGGGGCAAATTGGCCTATTTTTATGAGGCCAATCCGCCCCCAAGGGGGGCAGAAACCACTAGACACCAGGGAGTTTTTTTTTTGTTTGTGAATTTCACGTAAGGGGAGCGACCCCTTAGGCAAGGGTCGTTCCCCTGGGGGGCAAATTTATTTTAGGCTATTTCCAACCCCCAGGGAGGCAGATCAGCCTATTTGTATTTAGGCCATTTGTGCCCACTTTGGAGGCAGATCGGCCGATTTTAGGTCAATCTGCCCCCAAGGGGGGCAGAAACCACTAGGCACCAGGGATCTTTTTTTTTGCGCTGTCAGGCAAGGGGAGCAACCCAGTAGGCAAGGTTCGCTCCATAGGGGGGTTGGGGGAGCAAATTTATTTTAGGCCATTTCTGCCCCCCCTGGGGGTAGATCGGCCTAATGGTATTAAGCCGATCTGCCCCAAGGGGGGGGCAGAAACCTCCAAGGGTCGCTCCCCTGGAGGGGCAAATTGTATTTAGGCCATTTTTGCCCACTTTGGGAGCAGATCAGCCGATTTTAGGTCAATCTGCCCCCAAGGGGGGCAGAAACCACTAGGCACCAGGGATCTTTTTTTTTGCGCCCTCACGCAAGGGGAGCGACCCCGTAGGCAAGGGTCGCTCCCCGGGGGGTTTGGGGGAGCAAATTTATTTTAGGCCATTTCTGCCCCCCCTGGGGGCAGATCGGCCTATTGTTATTAGGCGATCTGCCCCGGGGGGGCCGAAACCTCTAGGCGCCAGGGCTAATTTTTTTGTGTGTTTTTTTTTGTTGTTGTTTTTTTAGAGATGGGGAGCGACCCCTTAGGCAAATTGTACTTAGACCATTTCTGCCCCCCTTGGGGGCAAATCGGCCGATTTTAGGTGAAGGGGGTGGCAGAAATCACTAGGCACTGGGGATCTTTTTTTTTGCGCCGTCATGCAAGGGGAGCGACCCCGTAGGCAAGCGTCGCTCCCTGGGGGGTGGGGGGGAATTTATTTTAGCCCATTTTTGCCCCCCCTGGGGCCGGCTGAGCTACAGGCCAAAATCCACAGCTAGGCACTTTGCAAAAAACACCTCTGTTTTCTATGAAAAAATGTGATGTGTCCACGTTGTGTTTTGGCCCATTTACTTTCGTGGGCGCTAGGCCCACCCACACAAGTGAGGTACCATTTTTATCGGGAGACTTGGGGGAATGCTGGGTGGAAGGACATTTGTGGCTCTTCTCAGATTCCAGAACTTTCTGTCACCGAAATGAGAAGAAAAAGTGTTTTTTTGGCCAAATTTTGAGGTTTGCAAAGGATTCTGGGTAACAGAACCTGGTCAGAGCCCCACAAGTCACCCCATCTTGGATTCCCCTAGGTGTCTAGTTTTCAGAAATGAGCTGGTCTGCTAGGTTTTCCAAGGTGCCGGCTGAGCTAGAGGCCAAAATCCACAGGTAGTCACTGTTTTCTGTGAAAAAATGTGATGTGTCCATGTTGTGTTTTGGGCCATTTCCTTTCGTGGGCGCTAGGCCTACCCACACAAGTGAGGTACCATTTTTATCGGGAGACTTGGGGGAACGCTGGGTGGAAGGAAATTTGTGGCTCCTCTCAGATTCCAGAACTTTCTGTCACCGAAATGTGAGGAAAATGTATTTTTTTAGCCAAATTTTGAGGTTTGCAAAGGATTCTGGGTAACAGAACCTGGTCAGAGCCCCACAAGTCACCCCATCTTGGATTCCCCTAGGTGTCTAGTTTTCAGAAATGTGCTGGTCTGCTAGGTTTTCCCAGGTGCCAGCTGAGCTAGAGGCCAAAATCCACAGGTAGGCACTGTTTTCTGTGAAAAAATGTGATGTGTCCATGTTGTGTTTTGGGCCATTTCCTTTCGTGGGCGCTAGGCCTACCCACACAAGTGAGGTACCATTTTTATCGGGAGACTAGGGGGAACGCTGGGTGGAAGGAAATTTGTGGCTCCTCTCAGATTCCAGAACTTTCTGTCACCGAAATGTGAGGAAAATGTGTTTTTTTGGCCAAATTTTGAGGTTTGCAAAGGATTCTGGGTAACAGAACCTGGTCAGATCCCCACAAGTCACCCCATCTTGGATTCCCCTAGGTCTCTAGGTTTCAAAAATGTGCTGGTTTGGTAGGTTTCCCTAGGTGCCGGCTGAGCTAGAGGCCAAAATCTACAGGTAGGCACTTTGCAAAAAACACCTCTGTTTTCTGTAAAAAAAATGTGATGTGTCCACGTTGTGTTTTGGGCCATTTCCTTTCGTGGGCGCTAGGCCTACCCACACAAGTGAGGTACCATTTTTATCGGGAGACTTGGGGGAAAGCTGGGTGGAAGGAAATTTGTGGCTCCTCTCAGATTCCAGAACTTTCTTTCACCGAAATGTGAGGAAAATGTGTTTTTTTAGCCAAATTTTGAGGTTTGCAAAGGATTCTGGGTAACAGAAACTGGTCAGAGCCCCACAAGTCACCCCATCCTGGATTCCCCTAGGTCTCTAGTTTTCAAAAATGCACAGGTTTGGTAGGTTTCCCTAGGTGCCGGCTGAGCTAGAGGCCAAAATCTACAGGTAGGCACCTCTGTTTTCTGTCAAAAAATGGGATGTGTCCACATTGTGTTTTGGGGCATTTCCTGTTGAGGGCGCTAGGCCTATCCATACAAGTGAGGTATCATTTTTATCGGGAGACTTGGGGGAACATAGAATAGCAAAACAACTGTTATTGCCCCTTGTCTGTCTCTACATTTTTTCCTTCCAAATATAAGAGAGTGTGTAAAAAAGACGTCTATTTGAGAAATGCCCTGTAATTCACATGCTAGTATGGGCACCCCGGAATTCAGAGATGTGCAAATAACCACTGCTCCTCAGCACCTTATCTTGTGCCCATTTTGTAAATACAAAGGTTTTCTTGATAGCTATCTTTTACTCTTTATATTTCAGCAAATGAATTGCAGTATACCCGGTAGAGAATGAAAACCCAAAGCATGGTGCAGGTCATTTATTGGTTCTGGGTACCTAGAGTTCTTGATGAACCTACAAGCCCTATATATCCCACAACCAGAAGAGTCCAGCAGACGTAATGGTATATTGCATTAAAAAATCTGACATTGCAGGAAAAAGTTACAGAGTAAAACGTAGAGAAAAATTGCAGATTTTTTCACCACAATTTCCATATTTTCTTTTTCAGTTGTTATTTTCTGTAGGAAACCCTTGTAGGATCTACACAAATGACCCCTTGCGGAATCCAGAATTTTGTCTACTTTTCAGAAATGTTTAAGTTTCTGGGATCCAGCATTGGTTTCATGCCCATTTCTGTCACTGACTGGAAGGAGGCTGAAAGCACAAAAAATCGTAAAAATGGGGTATGTCCCAGTAAAATGGCAAAATTGTGTTAAAAAATTGGGTTTTCTGCTTCAAGTCTGCCTGTTCCTGAAAGCTGGGAAGCTGGTGATTTTAGCACCGCAAACCCTTTGTTGATGCCATTTTCAGGGAAAAAAACACAAGCCTTCTTCTGCAGCCCCTTTTTCCCATTTTTTTGAAAAAAATGAAATTTTCACTCTATTTTGCCTAATTTCTTGGCCTCCTTCTGGGGAACCCACAAAGTCTGGGTACCTCTAGAATCCCTAGGATGTTGGAAAAAAGGACGCAAATTTGGCGTGGGTAGCTTATGTGAACAAAAAGTTATGAGGGCCTAAGCGCGAACTGCTTCAAATAGCCAAAAAAAAAGGCTTGGCACAGGAGGGGGAAAAGGCCTAGCAACGAAGGGGTTAATATCCGTAATTTTGAGATTCCGCCGATGGGGAGAGATAGATGTACACAAACTGGCGGATGAAGAAATATAATTTGGATAAGTCCTTCTTCTACTTCCATGGTCTCTTTAATAGGAGGCTTCCACAAATGAAAATGGCAGCGTACAGCCGTTTTAATTCGTGGTTTCAGTGTATTTGTTTCACCGATGGGTTTGTGCCTTGACACTAAGGTGAATTGCTCAGCTTAATAAGTAACTACGTTTTCTGTATGGCATTAATTATATTGGTACGTCTTTTTGTTCACCGAATATGAAATGTTAAACTTTTTCTCGCCGACGAACGCTAACGGCGCCATCAGCGTTTTTACTTTTGATTATACATGAGATAACAAACTGTTTTCATGTTGTGTTGTGAGGTAATGTACCCTTTTATCAGTTAATGACAGGTTATTTCTATATATATATATATTTGCTGCTTATGCTTGCTATATGTGTTTATTATTTACTTATTAACTGTTACTGATATTATAAAGATGAAACGTTAGAGCACCATGAGGATTTGTGGTTCAGGATTACACCTAATAGATCGTAGTATTATTGCAGGGTACGTTGGACTAACTCAGTATCCCCGATTTGAACTTCGACAGCTAATATAACGTGGAGTATTATACTGGAGCTCGCCTAAATAGGACTAGTGAATTCAACAGTTGACTTTAAAACTGATTTTTGTGTCAGGTAGGTTTTTGAGAATAGTTGGGACTTTTTCGTATGCTTTTGCACAAGGTTCTGTGGCACTCGTGTGTGCATGGTTCATTACACCTTTTTACTGGGGCTCTTGGGATCTGCACTATTTGAGTATATCAAATTCTCTTCCTGTACTAATTAGTTAAAGCAACTGTGGCATGTAATATGCACTACAAGTTTCACGAATCACTAGAATAATACTGAATCATTATTTGTATTTTTAAGAACGTTTAAAATGAGGTGTTTTTTTACAATTGGTCTCCATTCCTAGGACACAATGGTGAAGGGTTAATTACAGCTGTGTAAATTACATACTTACATTAAGTTCCTTTTTTTATGGTTTTTAGCTCGGAGGAAGTCATGGGGTTAGTCCCCTAGACAAAACACGTGTTGGCTGGGTACATTTGGAATTCCATCATTTGTACATACAGAAGGACGACGTTGTGTTTGTAACCAATAAACTACAGATTGGTTGAACTATACGGATGAACTGCAACGTTCTGTCTCTGCTTGTTACAAGATCAGACTGTTTTTATGACTTTATGTTTTGGACTCTGATATCTTATTGTTTTATGATCAAGTTATCTCTATATGGACTTTCGAATGATCAATGAAAGATATGCATTAATTTACTTCAGCATGAGCCTCTAGCTTTGCAGTTTTGTCTGAATACCTTGGTTTGTTCAGTTTAATGGGTAGGGGTATTTCCCTTATGAGAACACCGCTGTAATGATTTAAATGCATTGTACTGTTTGCTGACTGGGTCTCTGAGCACCAAGTTCCTCCGCTGTCCAACACCCACTCTGTGAGAATCCTGAAATGCCAAGTGAGAATGACAGCGGTGAAGAGAAAGGACCTGACTTGTGATAAGATCTCAACAACAGCTACTTTTCATGAGTGTAAGTATGTCATGTGATGTTATGACTGTGACTGTACAATGAACCGTAGTTGTGAGAATGTGTGGTGTTCAGTGTTTTAGCAACAACTAGGAAACTGATTGTAGGAAAGTGCCTTCTTTCTTGGCATGTTACCCCCAATTTTACATGTATGTCAGTATGTTTTTGCCTGTCTCACTGGGATCCTGCTAGCCAGGACCACAGTGCTCATAGTTTGTGGCCTAAATGCGTATGCCTTTGTAGTGCCTAACTGTGTCACTAAGGCTCTGCTAATCAGAACCTCAGTGCTCATGCTCTCTCTGCCTTTAGATTTGTCACTATAGGCCAGTGACTACATTTACCAATTCTATTTGGCATAGTGGACCCCCCTTATAAGTCCCTAGTATATGGTACCTATGTACCCAGGGCATTGGGGTTCCAGGAGATCCATATGGGCTGCAGCATTTCTTTTGCCACCCATAGGGAGCTTAGACAAACCCTTACACAGGACTGCCATTGCAGCCTGCGTGAAATAACGCACATTATTACACAGCCATTTTTCACTGCACTTAAGTAACTTATAAGTCACCTATATGTCTAACCTTCACTAGCTGAAGGTTAGGTGCAAAGTTACTAAGTGTGAGGGCACCCCTGCACTAGCAAAGGTGCCCCCACATAGTTCAGGGCCATTTCCCCGGACTTTGTGAGTGCGGGGACACTATTACATGCGTGCACTACATATACACTACATTGTGAAGCTATATGTAGCTTCACAATGGTAACTCTAAATATAGCCATGTAACATGTCTAAGATCATGCAATTGTCCCTCCATTCCAAATCTGGTATTGGGGAGCCAATTCCATGCATCCTGGGGGCTCCACTATGGACCCCCAGTACTGCCAATCCAGCTCTCTGAGGCTTGCACTGCAGCTACAGCTGCTGCCACCTTACAGACAAGGTTCTGCTCTCCTGGGGTCTGGGCCGCCCAGTCCCAGGTAGGCAGAAAAAAGCATTGCCTCTGAGAGCAGGGTGGTACACCCTCTCCCTTTGGAAATCTGTGTTACAAGCTAGGGAGGGGTAGCCTCCCCAGCCTCTGGAAATGCTTTGAAGTGCACAGATCGGGGCCCTCCTTGCATAAGCCAGTCTACACCTGTTTAGAGAACCCCAGTCCCTGCTCTGGCGCGAAAGTGGACAAAGGAAAGGGGAGTGACCTCTCCCCTGTCCATCACCACCCCACGGGTGGTGCTCAGAGCTCCTCCAGTGTGTCTCAGACCTCTGCCATCTTGTTTTCAGAGGTGTGGGGACACTTTGGAGGCCTCTGAGTGGCCAGTGCCAACAGGTGACATCAGAGACCCCTCCTGATAGGTGCATACCTGGGTGGGTAGCCAGTCCTCCTCTCAGGGCTATTTAGGGTCTCTCCTGTGGACTTCCCTTGAGATTACGACTTGCAAGAATCCAGCAGGACTCCTCTGCACTTCTCTCTTCAACTTCTGCCAAGGATCGACCGCTGACTGCTCCAGGACGCCTGCAAAACTGCAACAAAGTAGGCAGAAGACTACCAGCGAAATTGTAGCGCCTAATCCTGCTGGCTTTCTCAACTGTTTCCTGGTGGTGCATGATCTGGGCACTGTCTGCCTTCACCCTGCACTGGAAGCCACGAAGAAATCTCCTGTGCGTTGACAGAATCTTCCCCCTGCTATAGCAGGCAACAAACTACAGCCTCACCAGTACTCTGGATCCCCGCTCATCTTGATGAGCATGGCCCCTGGAACACAGGTGGTGGACCCAAGTGACCCCGACTGTCCAGTGGTCCAACTGTCCGAATTTGGAGGAGGTAAGTCCTTGCCTTCCCTCCCCAGACACTAATCCTGTGCACCGTGTGATTTGCAGCTACAAGGGCTTCTGTGCACATTTCCAAGAAATCCTGCATGCACAGCTGAGCCTAGGTCCCCAGCACTCCGTCCTGCGATTCTCAGCTCCCTGAGTTGACCTCCGGTGTCGTGGGACCTCTCTTTGCAGTGTTGAGACGACCGCCGTGTTCAGTCTTCTTGAACCTATGTTCAGGGCTCCTGGGGGTGCTTCCCTCCTTTCAGTGAGCTCTCTACTATGCTGAGGGACCCTGCTGTCTCCTCACCTGAGTGGCGACATCCTGGTCCTTCCTGGGCCCGGGCAGCACCCTTTTTCTTCCACTGTGACTCTTGCAGGTAGCAAGGCTTGTTTGCAGTATTTTGCCAAGGAAACAACTCTGCATCCTCCAGCACGCCGAGGGACATCTTCTGCTCAAAGCAGAACTTCCTACCTCCTTTCGTTGGTGCAAAACCAGCATCTTCTTCCAACTGGAGGCAGTCATTTTGCAGCTTCACCTGGGGTTTAGTGGGCTCCTGCCCCCCCCGACACTTTAGCAACTCTGGGACTTGGTCCCTTTCCTTTACAGATCTTCAGGTCCAGGAATCTGTCTTTAGCACTTTGCAGTCTGTTGTGGTTCTTGCAAAATCCTTTATCACAACTTTAGTGTGTTTTGGGGGAAATAGTAGTACTTTACTCCTGCTTTCCTGGGTCTTGGGGTGGGGTCTCCTTTACACCCTTACTCTTTTCTCACACTCCCAGCGACCCTCTACACACTACACATGCCTAGGGGTGCATTTGTGGTTCGCATTCCACTTACTCAGTATATGGTTTGTGTTGGCCCTAGGCCTATTGCATTCTATTTTGTTTTACAGTGTTTGCACTACTTTCTGACTGTTTTACTTACCTGATTTGGTTATGTGTGTATATTTTCTGTTTGTTACTTCCCTCCTAAGGGAGTATATCCACTGAGATATTTTTGGCACATTGTCACTAAAATAAAGTACCTTTATTTTTAGTAACTATGAGTATTGTCTTTCTTATGATATAGTACATATATATATGATATAAGTGGTATTGCATGAGCTTTGCATGTCTTCTAGTTCAGCCTTGGCTGCTCTGCTACAGCTACCTCTATCAGCCTAAGCTGCTAGAACACTACTACACTTTACTAATAAGGGATATCTGGACCTGGTATAAGGTGTAAGTACCATTGGTACCCACCACAAGCCAGGCCAGCCCCCTACACTGATACTCTGCAATATTCAGCCAAAGGCTGCTTGAAGAGCTACCCTTTGATGATGTTGCTTTGTTTGAGCCAGTTTCCTCGCAATGCAATTACATTTCCAGTTGCTTGCTATGTGATTTGTGTAATAGGTATGTTTTCAAGCCTATACTCCTTGTTTTATCTTTGCACAGGTACCTTCACCATGACATCCTCATGTGGGCATTTCAGAGTTGTGATATTGGCAGGTATTTGATGCTGTTCGGGCATACAAAGTGGACATAGTTTATTCCAGGTAATGTAGGTCACTGATTTGGGTTGTAAAAGACCTTTGCCAAGGCAGCTTGCACAGTGTTTGGGTGGAAGGTCAGAAATGCACATTGGACTTCTTTTGTGTGCTGTGTTGGCCGATTGCATCATGTGTGTCATCATGTGGGCATGGAATATGTAGTCATCGATTGCGATCAAGTCATTCACCCTTTACATTGTCTAAACACTATTCTTGTATGATCTGTATGTAGCAGTAGATGTGTTTAATCTTTGCAGGCCACAGTGCCTGTGCTACAATACTGACATATGTTTGTGTCATACCACCAGATGCATAGTCATTGGATTACGATGGGCCTGTGATTAGGTGCTGTTGTACTGCCATCTGTCTGTGTCTTGGATTATATGATGTTGGATTACTTTGGTGTGGGATGTGAAAAGGCTCAAGCTACTCACATCAACCACTAATGTTTGCCTATTCTATAGGACAATGTCTGACAAATCCCTCCCTTCCGTGGTTGGGAGGGTTGTATTTTGGAAAATCTACTTTGACATAGTATGAGTCACACATTTAGATGCCTAAAAGGCAGACATATGGAGAGCCTCTGGGCTGTACACTCGACTAAAAAGTTTGTTGTGACCAGACACTTGCACGTAAGTCTTTGTGTGTAATGGTTGTAATGCTGTGAAGGACACTGTGTACCTGTAACATATCCCTCCTTGCACAAGTAAGTTATGTCTTCATCTTATGGTTCACATGGTCCCACATTTCTACATATAGCAAACTTTTTGAAATTAAGCAAGCAGACAATGAGTTTGTAGTGAGTGAATTTCTTACAGTGCTGATGCAGTAAGAACATTTTGACTGAAAAGAAGAAAAATAATGAAGTGAAGGTGTCAGTCATGGTGAATGAAATCATTGGAGTAGATGCCACACCATTGGGAGTCCAAAGCCCAGAGAGCTCCTCCCACTGGAACTAGTAGGTAGTTCAGGATCAGTCAAGAGATTGAATGTATGGCACACAAACGAGTTCCTTTAGGAAGAGATGACTTGCTGTCCATTGTGGGTGTCTTGCCATCCACACCTCCTAGATTCTTCTTCGCCGGACATCCCCACTTGTGTGGTGGTGGTGGCTGGGGGGAACTGCTGCTACAGAAGCAGGGGTGTCTGGGGCTTGTTCCTCTGTCAGGGCCTCCCTTCCAGTGGCTGGCACTGATGAAGAAGAGCCTTGTATTGATGCTGCAATGAAAGGGGTAGACTGGTGTTGTAGAGCCCTGCTCAGGGTGGTGTTTAATGTTAGGAGAGCCATGTTGGTATTGTGAGCCTCCCACTGTTCACACACATCCTGTTCCTCTGTAGATGCTTGATTTCCCAGAGTTCGATCAAGACCTTGCCCACCATGCCTAGAGACTCTGGATAGACCTCCAAGACCTGGCCGATGGTGTTTTGGCCAGAAACAGCTGCAGTGGCCTCAACCCACTTGCCCACAGCATCCCTCCCATGCACCCTACCCCCACAGGCCAATACCCTTGCCACAGAGTGCCCTCTCCCACTAGGTCCTGGACCCTCACTGCCTCAACTGTTGTAATGCAACTCAGAATCCTGGACTGGGGGGCACAAGATGTGCTAGGGGCACATGTTGTGGGGGGGGGGGGGGGTGGTTGCCTGTGATTTTGAGGCATCCAAGCTGAGAGGTATTAATGCAGCCACAGTGAGGCTTACCATTGGTGTCTGACCAGGTTGCCCAGATGGGCCCGAACTGTCCTCCACATCCAGACATCTAGGAGTGTCTTCTTCACTGAGGGCATCATCCAAGGGGCTAGTGGCAGTCTCTTCTGTGGCCTATGTGTGCCCAGTGACAGCTTGACCTGTTGATGTGAAAGATACAATGTTACTGGTTGTATTGTGCCATCTACCTCCAACAATTTTGTGTCGCATTAAGCACAGATCTTGTACAAAGTTATTTTGCAGTTAAACTGATAGGGGCAAGTAGCAATGATATTGGTTGTATTGACCTGACATTTGTGAAGCATGCCAATTCCATCTAAGTCAAGTAGCTGCTAAAATGTGCAAATAATTAGCATGTGGGAGGATAGCAAAGGATGCATCTTGCCAACAGTGCCAAGAAAACAGTGGCTCAGCAAGGTATGTCTTTGGCCATTTTGAGGCCTGGTTGATTGTTATGCAGGCAGACCCAGAAGTTTGTTGTGTACGTGACTGGAGTCATCATGTGGTCCATGCCTTGTGAATGTGTCTGCTGCCAATACCATTCTGGTGATGCACCTTGAGGCCTTTGGGATTATTGTTTTGTACAGTGGGTAAGCAGTCCTTCCTGTCCTCAATAGTTTAATCTTGGGTTAGCTGGTGAAGATAGAGAAACGAGACCTCTCCTAGGTGAATAAACTTCAATTGGGAGTTAACAGGCAAGGGTATTTGGATAAGTGACCACTGATCTGGTATTTGGAGTTACTGAAACAGAGCCTCCTGGAAATTTCAATCAGGTCACTCTCTATACTAATTTAGGGCCAGGTGTGCTCCACTATGAGGCAAGGTAGATGCTGGAAGGTGACCCCAGACTCATCCATTATGCTGGAAATGGTGTGGTGTGTGTTTTGTGGGGGTGCTCTTGGGGCAGATGAAGGGGACAGCACCTTCCAAACCAGACACTGAATGGGTGACAAACATGGCACAAAATATACCAATGGTTACTGCAATGTGTCTATATTAATTGCCTTGTTATATTTTTAAGTTGGTGGGGTGTTTACATAACATTTTTTATAATATATTTTGTTTATGGTGAATATAATTTGCATAAACTCTAACAATACTTTATAGTATTAAATATAGTGTAGTGGGGATATAAAAAGAGGCTCTTATTTGCCACACTGTGTTTTCTTGTTTACTGTGAGAAGTAGCTTTGAAACAGTTTGTTTCAACAGGTGTACATCCACAATGTACATGCAAAAATTCTCAACCTGTTATAACCCTTAAAATCCTGCATGAAAAATTGGCCTTCCATCACTTATGTTTTTTTTAAATCACCCTCAGCTTCTTTTTACCTTCTGTCTCCCTCTTCTGTATACAAGTTACTCTAAACATCTCATGCCTAACTGCCTTAAAGCTCTTTGGAAACCATAACAATATCTGTTAGTTCCAGCTAGGAATTGGGTCTCATGTAGTCCGCCTCTAATGACCAGATCTATGTCCACAATTACCACAAAGAAACTGGAGTGAATACATGGAATAAGCATGCAAAACTAACCACAATAACTAGTTGACTGACCTCTAATTAGGCTCCCGAGTAGCGTGCTACTCTTTGCAAAGTGCTTTGATGCCTCATCAGGGTAGTAAGCTGTGTACAAATACAATTTATATTATATACTACACACACTTGGCAAATGGTATCCTCCCAGGTGAGTAAACTTCAATTGAGAGTTCATAAATATATAGATTCAGTCAAGTGACTATTGTTTTTGTGGTTGGAATTAGAGACACAGGGCCTATTGGGCTTAGCATTCCAGTCACTATCTTTACTTCTCACCATCATATAAATGTTATCCTCCCAGATGAATGAACATCATTTGAGAGTTGAGGCACAGGGGTATTTGGGCATGAGAACACTGGGCTTATGTTTAGAGTTAGATAGACAGTGCCTCCTGGCCTTAGCAGTCATGTCACTCCCTCTACTTCATATACTTAATAAATGTGATCCCCACATGTGAGTACAGTGTACTCACTTCATTTGTGAGTTTTGAAAGAAGGTTATTTGGAGAACTGAACACTGGACTTTATGTTTTGATTTAGTGAAACAGTGCCTCCTAGCCTTAACAGTCATGCAACTCCCTGTGCTACACACACTACAAATATCATCCTCTCAGGTGAGTACACTTCAATTGAGAGTTAGGACACAAGAGTACACTGGGCTGGTGGTTGGAGGTAGAGAAACAGAGCCTGCTGGGAGTTGCAGTCATGTAACTCCCTCTAGTACACACACTTGACCACTGTTCTCCCCCCAGGTGAGCACACTTCAATTGAGAGTTAAGGCAGAGGGGTCTTTGGAAAAGAGAACATTGTGCTGGTGCTTGGAGTTACAGAGACAGGGCATCCTGGCCTTAGCAGTCATCTCAGTCCTTTTACTACACACACTATACAAATGTTATCCCCCCAGGTGAGTGCACTTCATTTGTGAGTTACCAAACAGGAGACTTTGAAGGGGAAGACACTGGGCTGGTGAGTGAAGCAACAGTAGCCTTAGCAGGTATGTCAGTCCCTCTACTACACACACCATACAAATGGTATCTTCTCAGCTGAGTAGACTTATATTCGGGGTTGCCAAACAGGGGCTTTCGAAGAATGAACACTGTTCTTGTGTTTTGAGTTGCTGAAGCAGCGCCTCCTGTGAGTTTCAGTTAGGTTATTCCATCTAGTTAACACACCTTTTCAGTGTTCTCCCCTGAGGTGAGTATACTTCATTTGTGAGTTGACAAACAGGGTTATGTGGACAAGTGACCACTGTGCTGGTGTTTGGAGTTACAGAAACTGGACCTCCTGGGAGGTGGACTCGTGTCAGTCCCTGTACTACACACACTATACAAATATCATCCTCCCAGGTGAGTGCACTTCAATTCAGAGTTACGACACAGGTGTCTTTGGAAAAGAGAACACTGGTCTGGTGTTTGGAGTTACAGATACAGGGCCTGCTGGGAGTTGCAGTCATTTCTGTCCCTTTACTTCCCAACACTTGACAAATGATATAATCCAAGGTGAGTGAATAGCATTGGTGAGATTGCAAACAGATGTATTTTGGCAAGTGAACCCTGTGCTGGTGTTTGGAGTTGCAGACACAAGGGCTGCTGGTAGTTGCAATCATGTACCTCCCTGTACTACACACACTATACAAATGTTATCCTCCCAGATGAGTCCACGTCAATTGAGAGATCACAAATAATGGTATTTGGACAAGAGAACACTGAGCTGATGGTTGGTTTTATAGACACTCGACCTTCCTGGCCGTGTTGTCATGTCACTCCCACTACTTCCCACATTTGACAAATGTGTCCTCCCAGCTGAGTAAGCTTAAATTGTGAGTTGCCAGACAGTGTCTTTAGACAAGTATTCACTGTTCTGGTGTTTGGAGTTGCTGAAACAGTGCCTCCTGTGAGTTGCAGTCAGGTCACTCTCTCTAGTACACACATTTGACCAATGTTCTCCCTCAAGTGAATACATTTCAATTGAGAGTTCACTAACAGATGTACCCTAGCACGTGGTCACTGTTCTAGGGTTTGTAGTTACAGGAATAGTGCCTGCTAGGAGTTGTAGTCATGTTAGCGCCTGTACTATAAACACTTTGCAAATGTTATCACCCCAGGTGTCTACCTTTAAATTGACAGGTACCAAACAGTGGTATTTGGAGAAGTGACCGCTGGTCTGGTGTTTGGAGAAATAGAACAGTGCCTGTTGAGACTTTAGTCATGTGAGTCCCTCTACTACCCACACACACACTCTACAATGTAATATCACTAAATGTGTACACTTCAATTCTGAGTTGACAAATAGAGGTCTTTGGACATTGGGCTGGTGATTGGAGTCACAGTAAAAGTGGGTATTGGTGAGCTATGAGCAGGCATGGCATTGCATTTTGGTTTCATTTGTATTGTAACTTACCAGACTCCACTCCTCCAGGTATTTCTGCCAAGCCCTCAGGATGCAGGATGGCCAAGACCTTCTCCTCCTTACGAAAAGAGATGTAAGGGGGAACTGGGAGGGCCACCACCAGTCTTCTTGGCCTACAGCTGGTGCATGTAGACCAAGGAACAGACCTTGCCCCTGAAATCACTCCACCTCCTCCTAATGTCCTGCCTTGTATGCAGGGTGGTGCCTACAGCACTGACTCAGTTGACTATCCTGTCCAACATTCCCATTTTCCTACTAAGAGGATTATGCTGGGCTTGTGTTCCAAACGATTGTGGCTCTACAATCATGATTTCATCGACCATAACTCTTAACTCATCTTCTGAAAAATTGTTTTTTTTAAACGTGCCATGGTGGAAAACAAATAATGCGTGGCAGTGACTTACTAAACAGGGGAAGTGCAAAAGGGTGTGACTAGACACAAGTGTGTGCAGGGTGTTGTATGGGATGATTAAAAAAAGTAGAGCCTAGTATCTGTATTGTGTGGAACAAAAGTTGCTCTTTGTGAATGCAAAGGACTGTGGTCTGTGAAGAGGTTTTATAGTGTCCTTTACAGATTTATCCAGTGTGGCAATGTGTGTCAGCTATGCTGTTTTCAAAGTCATCCAGTGTGCAGTTTTGTATTACTGTGCTGACCGCAGACTGCCATGGTTCAGACTGCCATTCGCTGAACACCATAGAGGTCAGCCATGTTGACTATGTGCTTGTAATATGGTCAGTGGTTGGTGTCGGCACTGGAGGTCAGACCACCAATTTCCAGGCCTCCACACCACTGCCGGTCTGCCTTTTTGGGTTGGCAGTCCTGCATGTATAACTCGTAATAAGTGGTCTGAAAGACCACCAACATGGCAGTCTTTTTGGGACCACAAACATGGCAGTCTGGCGGTCTGACTCGTAATGAAGCCCTTAATGACTTTTGGGAAAATGCTGAACTCTGTGAGTTTGTAATTAACTACTTTCATAAAATTCTGAAATACATTCTATTAAAAATAATACTTTGGAAGAATCCATCTTATGAATCTAAAAAATGTAAATATGATGAAGTAGAAGCAATTAAGAAACACATTCATAAAATAAATAAAAATAGAAATGATATATTCTTTAAAAGTTTAAAAATGCATTAAAAAAACAAAAATACAACATATTTTTACAATAATCAAGTTAGAAAAATACAAAAAATGTACATATATACATATTAAACAAATTTAAAAACACCATTATTTTAAACCAGAATTAAATCTAATTTAGTGAAATACATGTCATTGTAAATAAAACTTACAAATGAAATACAAAAATGTTTAATCTAATTAACAGTAGACAAAAATGGTTACAAAATTACATATTGCTAAAATACTTAACAAACTTCTCATGAAATATTATAACATTGTAATACAATGTACATTTAACATATACAAATTTCAATGTTAAAACATGTAATTATTAAAAAATATACATGCATTCAATCACTGAATAACAAAATCGAAGCAAATATAAATAATATTTTAAAATTTAAATATATAAATATAAAAATAACTGAACAACCACATTTTTTAAAAATATAACAAACTTATAAAAAAATATATACTCCCAGCCATATTTCCCTATAAACCCAATATCCTGTTCCTAATATGGTTGTATATAAATACACAAACATTTAAGAAAATACAATATATTAATACAATAGCAATGTACAACAAATAAACTTAAAAATACATTACAACAATATTAAAAAAGCAACAAAAACTCAATATTCTTGCCTCTGATATTCTTTCTCATTATATTTGAGACATCACAATATTAAAGTTGTGTTTGTGTCTTAAATATGATACTTTGGTGAATATAGATCCAAAGAACACAAACCCCAGTCCTTCTGGCCTCTAGCGGCAGGGTCCGGTGGTGGGCTACGGCAAGCTCCAATATGTAACCAAACAGAACTACTTTTCACAAGGGTAAATCACAGAAAGACACCCTTTGTCACAATCTTGTCTGTGAGAATTCCATGGGTAAAACCTTGGGAAATGTCTAGGGGTTTTCCAGATGCTTAAAATGCAAGGTGTGTAGATACAGTAAGAATGTAGCAAGTTTTAGAGTACCCTCAAATCATAGGGACTTTGAAAACATCTGACATGTAATTCACTCTACAATATGTACTGTATCAGATGCCCTTGCAATAAATTGTATACTGGGAGCACAATCTGCAAAGTCAAGAAGTGCATTCTAGAGCACATGGAAGCCATCAATTATAATGATAAACAATGCTCTGTGGCCAGGCATTAGTTTGATTTGCACCAGCAGAATATGGAATGCTTGGAATTGTTTGTGATTGATCAAGTTATGAACAGTGTCAGGGGCAGTAACAGAACCTTTTCATTGAGAATGATGGAATCAAGATACATCATAGACTTTGATACTCTGAATCCCAATGGTCTAATTTCCAGTAAAGAAATGGCTGCCCGTTTGGTTTAAAGGTTTATTCTTGAAAGTATACAGTAATTGTGGGGGTTTTCCTTCCTCTCGCTGGTTTTTGCAGTGTTGAAAAACAATATTTCACTTTCATCCTTGTGATTAATTTTATATTTTGTTTTTTTTACAGGTGTGTTGGGTGCTTTGCACACCTGCTCTTGGAGCAGCTGAAGCTAAGATTTTGATTATTTTGATTGTTCATTTATATGTGGTTGTATCCCACATATGTTGAGGTATTCATTTCCTGGATGTCTTGTGAAATTCCCACTTGGTATTGACCGTTCTGAGCATGCATCAGATGCATCTATGATGTTACCAAACATTGTGTTAGTACTGATAATGATATATTTTGCCTGTCGTTTGGATTTATGACTATGCTTGTGTAGGCCGTCTTGTTTGTACACCTTGCAGTTATCATAATAGCCAGTTTGGCTTGATTGTTCCATCTGGGTGTGTTAGACTTCATGTTTCTTTGTCCTTGTGCAAGCAGACTTATCAGTTGCACTAGCCCACTTGGGCTTCATCGTTCTATCTGGGTGTGTCAGACTTTACTTTTCCTTGCCCAAGGTAAACATGACTGATTTCAGTCCAACACATTAAATGGTTTCATCTGACCCTTTCCTTTATCATGACAGACAGCGTTTTGTTATGTGTTTCACTTCATTTTGCATTTTTTAATTTTGTTACATTCAGTGTGGCAGCAGGATTTAGGATACATTTTGGTCGTAATCCATTACTCATTAGTTTTCCTACACTAGCATTTGAGTATGAAAATGTACATAATTCCATTATGATTTTGTGTTGGATTTCTCATTTTTAATCATAGGAAACACAGCTGTTTGTATTTATCCCACTATGTATATTTATATTATATTTCATTACAATATGGCCAACACAGTCTGTTCAACTGTTGAACGATGTATTATTGGTTGTATTTTACTATTTTTACTGTTTTGTAACTGTAGCATATCAAGTGAGGCATTACTATTTAGGTGATATCTGGGTTACAATACATAGTTTATTAAGTTCATTGTAGTTGAATATGAGCATGAATATGCTTAATCTACATGCCATTACCCCACTACAAGAACACAACTGTTTATTGGTCTCAATACAGAGCCTGTCTTTTCTTTATTTTTGTTATTTCACTTTATATGGTGTTCGTACACTCCAACCATCTTTGACCAGAGAAAAAGGCCATTGTGCTGAAATGCATCAGGTATTGTTTACTTAAATACATTTGTGGCTCCTGCATTTGGACTGTGGCTGTTCCTGATTTGAGAACTTTTTGGTTACATATATATATATATATATATATATATATATATATATATATATATATATATATATGTGTGGCTTTAACCCAGATCACTCACTGGCAGAGAGTGTTTCACATTGTTCAGTATTCCATCCATCATCTGTTCTTTTTGCAATTGTTGCCCTAAGTGGTAAGGATATGCCCCGACATGGTTCCTGTGCTCACTGTGCCACTAAATTCAAGCTAGCCTGGCTGATGACGGGTGATTCCCCAAAGTCAGGCCCTGGATGCTTGTTTCCGGTATAGGGAGGACCTCGCTTGGCAGTTCGGGCTGGACTGTTCCCATGGGAAGCAGTGTTAAGACTGATTTGCATATGGTTGGGTCCAACCAGGGGTGGCGTGGTAAGGAAAAAATTGATGGATTTAACCCATATCTCTGACTAGAGGTGAGTTTGACATTGTTCGGCATTCCGTCCATCATCTTTTCGTTTTGCAATGGCTGCTCTAAGTGGGAAGGGTATGCCCAGACATGGTTCCCATGCTCACTGTGCCACTGGATTCAAGATAGCCTTGCTGATATGGGGTGATACCCCAAAACCAGTCCCAGGATGCTTGTTTCCGGTCAAGGGAGGATGTAGCCTGGCAGTTCGGGTTGGACTGTTCTCATGGAGAGCAGGGCCAAGACTGATTTGCATATGACTGGGTCCAACCTGGGGTGGTGTGGTGAGTAAAAAACAATGGATTTAACCCATATCTCTGATTTGACAGTGTTTGACATTGTTCAGAATTTTGTACATATGTTTGTTTTGCAATTGTTGGCCTAAGTGGGAAGGGCAAGCCTAGTTATGGGTCTCGTGCTTACTGTGCCACTGGATTCAAGTTAGCCTTGCCAATGAAGGGTGGTACCCCAAAACCAGTCCCAGGATACTTGTTTCCAGCCCAGGGAGGATCTGGCCAGTCAGTTCGGGCTGGAGTCTTCCTGTGCAAAGCAGTTTCAAGATTGGTATGCATATGGCTAGATCAGATAAAATTAATCTTTCCTGCTGGAAAGGTGTTAGATAAAAATATATACTTAAAAGATAAATATAGACAGACAAATCAAGGGGGAATCATTGATGACAACTTTTCCACACCAGAGAGATGGGAACTACAGAGGACCCCTCTACTTATTATGTTTGAGGAAGGAGTAGTAAGGAGATGCTGCTTTCCTCCAGATGAAATCCCGGATATAGCTGTAGTATGGCAACAGAAGCTAACTTCACCATCAACCCACTTCCTTGCCATTCCATCCTATGTCATGCACTACATTTCCTGGTCTTTGGTTCAGTCATAAGGACCAGCAATACCACAACCATGAGCAAGGATTGACAGCCATTAACAGACAAGTTTAGCAGCACATCAAAATGGCACAGCCACTGCCAAACAGGTAAAGGGTGACAAGACACATCTATATCATTGTTTGTTTCCTATGTATGCTAGGAGCCACCAACTGAACATATGTGGCATCTTAGCCAAATTCAATCAATGCGCTGACTGAAATTTTGCCTCAGGAGTGTACTAATATTGCCATTGACATTAACAGTGAGGGGTCCTTAGTTGATGGCCAGCCAGAAGTAGCATACTTTAACTGCCTCCCCCCTCAGGAAAACCAGGAGAATCAACTGGGAGAGGCGCAAAATGTGACTGCTGGACTACCAGCCTTTCAGGTTCATAACTGTGTAGCCCCTAAGGAAGTAGCAAGGGGAGACAGGAAGAAGCATCTGGTGTCTAGTGAGGGGCTGGTGGTGGTGACCGAGATGGCCGAGGTGGCTGAAGTGGGGGATAGTAACACACACGACAGGGAGGGGGAACAAGGGTACAAGCACAGCATCATAAAGTCAGTACCTCCCTCAGATAGAAACTCTGTGGTCAGAACTGACAGGTCTGGCAGATTCAACAGAGGATAATGACAAAATAAGACAGCCTGTAATCAAGCTCTCCTCACCAGCTCCGACCCAGAAACAAATTATTATTTTTTTTCCCTATCAGAAGACCGAAACGGGTTAGAGGCCTATAATGGGTCCATTGCCAGCAATAGTGAAAGTTTACCGGGGGACCAGTCAGGTGCATCATCCGTTTCCACTGCAAAGAAGGATGAGCTGGGCTGATATCTACAGCTGGAAAGGATCTAAAATGTGACTATTCTCCTTCTGAGCAACTGGTGGACAGTAGAACAGGTGGTAGACCAGACGAAACGTCAATTGCATCCCCCCTATGTTGGAGACTATCTTTCAAAGCATTATGGCACATCATGAAGAAACCAGAGCAAATAGCTGCCGATCACAGGTAGCAATCTGCAAACTGCAGAGGGTAGGTTCATAAGGTTGCTAAATCTTGCAGCACCACCGTGAAATGAGTCGCTCATCTGGAGACTAGAACTGCTGCCATGGAAGTGGATAACGCAGGGGCTATAGGCCAGCTCAAAGCCTAGGAATCCCAGCTAGTGGACATACAGTGGAAGCTGGAAGATCAGCAAAATAGGCAAAAGCGCTATAATTTGTGTGTGCTCGGGATTCCAGAAGAAAAAGAAGCCAAGATGTGTAGGCTTATATGGTGGACTTATTCACCAAAGCATTACTGAAACTGGAAGGCTGGAACTTGGCCCGGAAAGTTCAAAGGAAACATTGAGTACCAATGGTACGGAAGCAGCCAGTGAGGAACGATGGTAACTTCAGGCCATTTTGGTCTACATGGGAAACTTTCTTCTGAGACAGGCTATGTTTGAAAAAGCTAGGCCGGAGGCAAAACGTACTGTGGGGGACTGTGCCTTTATTGCAAGACCGGACTTTTGTCATAAAACGGTTGAAAGACGCTGGTGACTGCAACAGCTCATTAACCCCTTCCAGGATAAAGGTACTCAGGCCTTCTTACTGAATCCGTCTTGGTTGAAAGTGATCCGTGGGGAGCACATTTGTGTCTTTATCTTCGAGATCAAGACAAACGACTATTTGCAGGAATTAATATAATAGGAGGTTTCAGTGTTTAATTGGGGGGAATCTCCGCCTCAACTTAATTTCTCTCCCTCTTCTTAGGGAGGATGTTATTTTCCCCTCTGGGATCTTGTTCTTGGGTGGGTCCTAGGTCTCTTCTGGGTTATCGATCTTCAGTGGATTTAAAGGTATTGGTCAGAGGGCACTCTCACATCACTTCAGACCAATGGCAGGTCTGATTGCTTCTCAAAGGTGGAAGGTGGGGGGGGGTGAGGGAGGTGAGGAGGAGATGGGTTGGAAAGGGGAGAAATGGGGCAAGGTAGTGGGGCAGGAGGGGGAAAAAAAGAGAAAAATGCCGAAGGGGGAACAGTGGATTAAATGGATCAGATGGTGTAGGATAGAGTATTGTGGTTTTGACAGTATTCAGAGTGTAAGATGTGGGGTATAAGCCTAAGGTGTATGTATAAAGTATTCAAAGGGTAGATTGGTGATCAGTTCTGTTAATGTAGGGGGCCTGAATAATGAGGTGAAATGCCAGAGAGTGGTTGCAATTGTACATGTGCCAAGAGTCAATAGAGACAGAGTACCACAATTAGGTGGGTCTCAATCTTTATCAAGAATAGCATCAGACAGCTCAAACGGACAAAGGTAAATAAATGAGGAAGGTGGGCAATTGCAGAATTGGGGGTGGCGGTGGTGGTCTGCTCTATTCATGATTTTAACCTGGATGACCCTAAAATATTTGAAGATCTCGAGGTGGAGCTAGCCGGTTTTTATCAAACACTTTATCGTGAAGATCCTTCAGGTTCTGATCTGGGCAGAAGGATGGAAGGGCAGAATCAGTATGGGGGCAAACTGTCACCGGAGCTAAATAGGGAATTGGAGGCAGACATCACTATGGAGGAAGTTTTGGATGCGCTGGCATCCCTAGCTGCTGGCAAGGCGGCAGGCCTGACCAAACTCCCCTTAACTTCTATAAGGCCTTATGCAGTGAGCTGGCCCCGCTCCTTCTAGATCTGTTCTTGGATGTGCGGCAGAATGGGAAACATCCTTTTTCATGGCAGGGTACTGATATTGTTATTTTCCCTAAGAAGGGTAGGTCCCTGTGATAATTCGGCGTTGTACAGACCCATCTCCTTGGTTAATGCAGATGCCAAAGTGTACTCTAAAATACTGGCTGTGTGCTTGGGAGGGTTCTTGACCGGTTGATGTTGCCATCGCAGCATGGGTTTATTCCCGGTGTGGGCACCAACGATCATATAAGACGTGTTATCTCTCTTTTCAGCATGATGGGCTGAGGGGCAAATGGCCATGATCCTCCTCGATGCAGAAAAAGTCTTAACTAGAGTATCATGGGGATCTTTATGGCATGTAATGGGGCAGAAAGGAATTGATGCACGTTTCATAGCGGCAGTCAAGGCAATGTACAATACCCCATTTGCTACATTGCAGATTATGGGTTAAGAATGTGGAAGGATGGCAATAACCAAGGGCACAAAACAGGGATGCCCATGCTCTTTGGACATAATGATCGCAATACTATAGCATGTCCCAGACTTATTTTATATTAATTTGTATGTCTGTAGCCCGTCTATTAATTGAAATAAATTGGATTGAAAAAAAAACGCACCTCCCACTTTTGGTGACTGGATAGAGCAACTTATGGGGATATATAATGTTGAGAGATGACCCTACAATTGTAAGGGCAGAAGGGCCAAAGAGCGGGGCAAAAAGATCTGTTCCCCCATGACTAAATGGCTGACTGGCTCCCTAGGGTATTCTGACAAGCTGGACCTACCCGAACGGTTGGGCATGAGGTAAATTGTAGATGTTGAAGGGAAGAGTGGGGGGGCAGACAATGAGCTTGCGTTCCCTTCGGGCGGAGGAGGTGAGGGCCGTATCAATAGATTTTCTGCCTCCTGTATGCCCACTTGAGGAACTTTGTAATCAATCATTACTGTGTAGATATGTTTAATTTTTGTACATGGTGAAAACGCCTATCTTTGCCTCTGTATTGATCTTTTTTTATGGCTATTTTTTCCTCAGCGGTCCCAACTATGGTGTTAAAAAAAAAAAAAAAAAATCAACACAACTTTTCAAAATACTTCCATGTATTCCCAGTGTCCATCAATGCTAATCCCTTAGGAAGCAATAGGTCTTGCTGATAAAAATCCAAGATCCATGTAGCGGTGTGGACTGCAGGAAAATTGTACCACAATTACTTAGCAAAGTATTCTGTGAACCATGAGGGGCATTATAACTTACACAAGAGTTTGTGGCCTGTGAGAAATTGCAGGTCACTGTCTGGCTGCTGGTTTCTTAGAGCGTCTTGTGAACATGGAGACTAAGTCCAAACAGTGCTTACATTCCATGATGACTGCCATCCTTTCCTTTGAGAAAAGAACTGAGCACAAGCACCACACATATACCACTCCCCCATGCTTGAGCAACACTAAATGGAAAACAACATCTTCTGGCCTGCTCTCATACAATGTTGTGTGAATGTGTTAGAGGACGGTTCTGACCATCAGGTCTGCCCTGATTTTTTTGCTTTTTGACCACCTGGTTTTTGACCTTTTACTGTGAGGGAGCCTCCTATACGGGGACTCACACCCAGTAAACTCATGGTCAAATGGACTGCGCATGTTTACCGCCAGTGCCGCCGTGCTAAGGAAAGACTGCTGTGGCACAGCAAGGGCAGGAGGCCCCGGGCGGGTTACATGTGGTCATGTGTGCACATGGATGTGCACCCATGTGAGGGCTGTGGGAGGAGGATTCCTGGGGTGCGCAGCACAAGAACTGCGCTAAGATAAGCCTGGTGCAGGAGGAACTATGCAGAGTGGGTGGTGACTTGGAGTAGGTCTCATGAGAGGGGTGTACACATGTGAGGGAGAGTCAGTCTGCTTACTGTCTTTTCACTGTAGGGACACTCAGCTAACTGCCAATGTCAGTGTGCTTAAGGTATTTACATTGTGGGTATACTCCATTAAATGTCAATGGGAAAGGAGTGCCTTGGGTGCAACTCCAGTTCTCTGGGGTTCACCAAGACCAGAGTCACACCAAAGTACACTGTAACCTGTAAGAAAAGAATGATGAAGTAGGTTATAAGAGCATAGTCGTACAACTTATGGGTCATCCATGGATGTCATCTTTCTCTGACTCAGCTAAGGATTAGGGCCAATTACTGCTCTGTCCAGTTTCTTGAGCGGGGCCTTGCATCAATCAGCCAGCTGTCATTCCGTGCCAGAAGCAGGCTGGAGAGGCCCTGCAAGGAATGTCAGTAAGGAGGGGCTGAGACTTTCAGAGCACATGTGGCAACTAACTCCTGGAGGATGCCATTTTGAGCTATCCCAGAAGACTGTGCAAGAAGGAGGGGACGGGGCAAGGAAGTGATGTGGCACATCTTGATAGGCCAGAGGTGCAGACCTGCTGGACACTTCTGCCCCCACTTAAAAGGTCCTGCACAGGGGAGAGCTCTCTCTCTTGCCTGTGCTTCACTGCTGGACACTGGGACTGCAGATAGGTGTCATGGACAACTGGAAGGAAGAACACCCTAACTGCCCTTGGGGAAGGGACTCTGCCCCTGAAGGACTCCAAGCCAGCGAGGCGAATGCCAGGGCCAGGCAAGCTGGCCCCCTTACCCCCCAGAGGACTAGTTGGGGGAAGGACTGGGCTTGCGCAAGGAGAGCACGCTGCCCCGGAGGAAAAGAGGGTACCCAGACGAAAGGCTGGCGCAGGGAGTCAGTGGGACTGGCTCCCTATAATCTGGGACCCTTCGAGGCCAGGAGGCCTAAGGAGAGTGCTCTTGGTGGCAAGGGCTCGTCACCAGGAGTGAAACAACACCAGAATGATAAAAATCAGCCCTTGGGGGCCCGCGATATCCAAGGAAGAAGGATGGCGACCTTTGACCTCTGGAGAAGCAGCTACGAAGTGCGTGGGGCTCCGCAGCTGCTCGAGACTGTGCCCCCGGGTTGGGCCAGGGCCCGGGGCTGCCCCAGGAGGAAGAGGAGCGAGGGGAGTGCTGTTGCACTCCCCTCGGGAAGAGGAAGGGGCCCCGGACCTCATCCCAGGGCCCCGTGAAGCCTGGCCTGATTTGATTTGATTGGGGGACGCCATCGCCCACCCCCCTGCCGCGGTGGGTAGGGACCACGGACGCCATCCCGGGGCCCCCTGCGGCCAAAGTAAAGTCGGGGAGCACCGTTGCGCTCCCCGTGAAGATTGGATGCGAGGGGCCCCTGACCCCATCCCGGGGCCTGTGAAGAAGGAGGCATGGGGGACGCCGTCGGGCACCCCCGCCAGATGGCCACCGGCTGTGGAAGAGCCAGTGGTGAAGAAGAAGCCGGGGAGCGCTGTCGTGCTCCCCGTGAACATTGGCCGGGGGCCCCAGATCCCATCCTGGGGCCCCCAGCAGAAGTCAAGTCGGGTGGCGCATCCCCTGTAAAAAAATCCCCAAGAGGGCCCTGGACCCATCCCGGGGCCCCAAGAAGAAGGTGGCATCGGGGAGCGCCATTGCGCTCCCCGTGGAGACGAGGAGGGGCCTGAAACTGCAGGAAGGAAGGGGGGAGTGTCATTGCACTCCCCCAAGCGGCCTGTCCAGCCGCAAGCCTGCATGCGTCTGCCCGCGGGCAGACAGCACAGAGAAGGCCGGCTTCTGAGGCAGCACACAGAGGTGCTGGCTGTGCGGGGAGCCGACGGGAGCGGCCTGGGGTGGGCTCCCTGTGCCGACCGCCAACGAGGGAGCATTTACCTTGTGTGGGGGTGTCCGGGTGGGACCGGCACCCCCCAGGAAGATGCATCAGCTTTCGCCAGCACAGCGGCTCTCCCCAGCGCAGCGGGAGAGCTGCTCATCGCATATGCAGCTGCCCCAGCATGCTTTGGGGGGCAGGAGCAGGGGTTTAATCCCCTAAACCAGCTTGTGGTGGTCCCAGGGAGATGGGGCCAGCACCAAATCCATGCCCATGGACAGGGGGAGCTGCAGGGTATCACCCAATGTATTGAACTGTTATTTGATGGTCAGTTAAGAGTAATTTGAAAGTAATCCAAAAAGTAATCCTAATGGTTAAATTGCTTGAATATGGTCATATATGTTAACACACTGGAAAGACGTTTCAAGGGGAAAAAAAGGAAAGAAGCGCTCCCAACAGTCCCCTTATAGTATAAACATAGGTGCTCCCGGCCCTGGAGGATTCTTCCCTACCCCCAAAATCTGTGAAAGCACAGATATAGAAAACTCTAGAAAAAAGGACCTAGGCACTCTGTAACAATGAACTAGCCACTATGTTGCTAAGAATACACAGTCAATCAATAATTAAGCAGATTAATTATATATGTGAGATTCAACAGTATTCCAGTAAACTCTGTACGTCATGGTCAATTCATCTTTAATATGGCGAAAGGCAGCATAGAGATTCCATCATTTGGAATAAAGGAAAACGAACAACAGCCACGAAGAACAGCCAACACGTGTTTCGTCATGGGGGGTATGTTCCCCTTGACTTTTTCAAGGCTATAAGACATAACCAATATCGACATTTACACATTGAAACAGATGGATTATAAGAAAAAACATACATGTATTTTACAAAAATAATATGATTAAATGTCTCACAAATCTCGAAATTAACTAACAGTTTGTATCAATAACAATTTGATATGATACATATGAACCCTTTATAGTTTTTATAGTTCATGCATGTACAAATTAATTGTTAGACCATCACATCCAACGTGAAGAGTGAAAGTGACCAACCACAGCACAAACGTGCGGATGACTCAAAATAGTGAGTATCAATGAGCTCATAGTGTTGGCAAACAGGAAATCAACAGAAATCAATGTGTTTATCCCCAAAATCCACCACTAATCACTGACCAAATCAGAAAGAACATACCTCACTGAGAATTCCAAAGCAACACTAGTACACCAACCCTAAGCGATAATTAACACTGCTGTAAAGAGCTAATAATACCAAAACAGCAATGAAAAAAGTTTTCCAAGCGACAAGCATGTGTCCACCACCTACACCAAAGTGCAATAAAATCCGATCACCTACCCGTTCGTAGAAATCTACTTTAGTCAAAATGTATAGCCCGCGAGTACATTCAGCACCTAAAATAATCGAATACAAATCTAAACCTACCGCAAATAAGCACCAAAATGGCATATTTAAATAATAGTACCCCTCTTTAACTCACCCAAAATTACTTCGTTATCTGGGGCCCGGCTTCCCGGCTCGACCATTCCCCCGATAAGAGTTCACCACCGCCGCCATTAACAAGCGAAATAAAACATCCGGTATGCGCGTCATTCACAGCGCGACCGCAAACCTCTCAACAGAAAAGCTACTCTTCCGGCGGCACACGGGCGCCATCTTTAATAGGGCGCCGGTATATTTTAATAACATTGGTTTATATTAGACACACATCCATTTGGACAGCGTATAGCCCTGTAAAGTAAAAAAAGGTTTATATAAAATGAGATAATATGAAAGAAAATGTATAAATTGGCCCCTATACATAAAGAAACAAACATTTTTTTTAAAATTCGTATTTTAAAGGTAACTCCAAAAAGACTAATCAAAAGGCTGTAGCCATATTTTGTAGCCAAACGCACGTCCGCGCCATAATTCCCACCCCACAATTCAGGATGTGA
The DNA here is from genome assembly GCF_031143425.1 of Pleurodeles waltl. Classification (NCBI taxonomy): domain Eukaryota; kingdom Metazoa; phylum Chordata; class Amphibia; order Caudata; family Salamandridae; genus Pleurodeles; species Pleurodeles waltl. The sequence continues at coordinate 707,325,836 of NC_090438.1, read as the reverse complement.
TGGTGACATAGTCTTGAGTAAAAAACCTAGGTGATAGAAAAAAAACATATAATTTGAATGTCGGGAATAACACCTTATACAAACACACAGTAAAGAAAACCTATATTATTGCCACAAGAGTTGCAATAAAGAAGAAAGCTTACAAATTATAAGACAAAATACAATTACATCATATAGCAGATGAAATGATATCCCCATCAAGGTGAAAGTCTCAACATTAGTGCATATTATTTATACAAGTCAAAACAACCATATATCATTGATGTACATATAGGTCAAGAATAATGTCCAAAAGGAACTAAACAACATAAAAATTATTGTTTACTGCATACTGTTTACTAACTACTACAGAATGTATATTCATATTCCAAGATTCAATTATTAATGATATAACACAAAAACCTTACACAAGATACCTCAATCCAAAAAATATTCCATTTCATACTTAGAGTTAAGTCCTATTTCCACAGCTCTAAGTTTAAGAATCCATAGGCATTCCCTCTTTCTTAATTGTAACTCTCTATTTCCACCACGTGGGTTTGCATGGACCAAATCAAAGCCAAAAAATTCAAAATTACACACATTAGTCTGTCTAGAGCAATGACTCATGTGAGTGACAATGGGATAGCGTTCATCACGGTGTTTCAAGGCCCTAAAATGCTCACTGATTCTAACTTTAAGGGATCTGATTGTACTGCCAATGTAATATAAGTCACATTTGCATATAATCATATATATTACAAAACAGCTATCACATGTGATGTGGGAGGTGATATGAAATTTATCCCCCGTCAAACTTTCAAAGGATGAAATCCCCGATCTACTCAGCTTGCACATCCCACATCAACCACACTTAAAAAAAAACTTGCTATGGGTAGTGAGCCAATTATCCTGTTGCAATTTTATAGGATAGCTCGGACACAAAATATTTTTACGGGTTCTACCCCTACAGTAAGTGAACATTGGTGATTCAGATATTAAACCCTTCAGAGTAGTATCTGCCTGTAGTATATGCCAGTATTTCTTCATACTTTTGAGAAGAGCTGGTGTAATCAACTACACACCTTATATTGTTGTCAGATACTTTGTCCCTATGTCTCAAAGTGTCGGCCCTAGATAAACGACCAACTCTACTACGTGCCTTTGCCACAATACTCGCAAGGTAACCCCGAAGCTCAAATCCAGAAGACATATCTCGAACATTATCGAAAAAGTCCGTATCCATACTGCAATTCCTTCTGGCACGTACCATTTCGCCATAGGGAATGGAGTAAATTTGATGTTTCGGATGTGCACTGCTAGCGTGCAGAATGGAATTGCAGGCTGTACTCTTTCTATACAAACTACTTTCGATCTTGTTTTGACAGATAAAAAGTTCGACATCCAAAAAGGATATACAAGTTTCACTATGATCCCAGGTGAACCTTATGTTAAAATGGTTAGAATTTAGAAAGTTAACAAACTCATTCAATTGACTAAGGTCCCCTGTCCATATCATGAGACAGTCGTCGATATATCGACCCCAAAAAAGTATATTAGAATTCCAGGTTTGTGCATCAGGCCCCCATATCCATTTGTGTACGAGGTAAACCATGAAAAGATTCGCATATGCTGGTGAAAAACGAGATCCCATTGCGACACCCCTTTTTTGTCGAAACCATTCACTCTTGAAAAGAAAGAAATTATTGTCCAGAATCAACCTGATCATATCTAAAATCATCGTGGTGTGTCCATATAAGCTAGCTGATTGGTTATATAAAAAGTAACGTAAAGCTGTCATGCCTAAATCGTGATCAATACTAGTATATAGTGAAGTCACATCCAAAGTTACTAATTTCATACCCTGTTCCCAAGTAATGTCACTGAGTATGCCAAGAATATGTTTGGTATCCTTTATATAAGAGGGAAGATTGGTGACAAAAGGCTGTAGAAAAATATCTACATACTCAGATAATTTCTCAGTCGGGCCACCCATTCCAGATACAATGGGTCTACCCGGAGGTGAACGAGAGTCTTTGTGGATTTTAGGCAGAGTGTAAAGACAAGGATACCTGGGTCTGAACACCCACATGTACATAAACTCATCTTCCTTAAGTAATCGTTGATCAAGACAAAGTTTCAAAAATGTATTAATTTTGTTGGAAAGACCAGGTATGGGATTAGTCTTAATCCGCTCATAGCATTCAGAATCACTGAGCTGTCTAATGATTTCTGATTCATAATCCACAATATTCATGACTACAATATTCCGCCCTTATCGGCCTCTCTGATTATAATATCCTTGTTGGTGCGTAGACTTTTAAGGCACTCAAGTTCACCAACCGACAAATTGTCATGCCGATTATGACAATAAGACTTATTCCTTTTTTCAGCTGTAAGAAAGTCCTGCCAAACTAATTTGAAAAAAGTGTCCACGCAATTCCCACCACTAAGGACAGGCGTCCATCTAGATTTTGATTTCAAGCCACTTGCCATAGTATCGGGCATTATATCTAAGTCCTCCAAAATGTTAGAAATTATCGAAGGATCCTGTTCAAAATCTGTAATGGAAAGCAGTACCGCTGTATCTTGTATATCCCGAATAGAGAGAGAGTGATAATCTTTAATGCAAGAAGAAAGAATGTCCCTCTTTGAAGTACTAATAGACGTACCAAAATACTTCTTAAGTTTAAGTCTCCTCACATATTTGAAAAAATCTATTTTAGTCTTTTGAAAGTCCCCAGAGCTATATGGGCAAAACCCAAGTCCCTTAGTGAGTAATGTATTGGCATGTTTAGATAATTCTACATCTGATAGGTTGACAATATTAATTGTCATACTCTCAGTATTACTCATTTTCGCCTGTTCCACGATCTGGTTTGGACCCCTATTCTTGTTTCTTTGAGTCCCTCCTCTCTTACTTCTCCTTGTTTTCCGGGGTCTTCTGTACGTCTGTTTACCTCCCTCTGTCCTTGTCTGATTCTTTGTACTTCGGCTAAAAAAGAAACCGTACCCTGTTTACTCGGTTAATGTGTAAATGTCGATATTTGTTATGTCTTATAGCCTTGAAAAAGTCAAGGGGAACATATCCCCCATGACGAAACACGTGTTGGCTGTCTTCGTGGTTGTTGTTCGTTTTCCTTTATTCCGAATGATGGAATCTCTATGCTGCCTTTTGCCATATTAAAGATGAATTGACCATGACGTACAGAGTTTACTGGATTACTGTTGAATCTCACATATATAATTAATCTGCTTAATTATTGATTGACTGTGTATTCTTAGCAACATAGTGGCTAGTTTATTGTTACAGAGTGCCTAGGTCCTTTTTTCTAGAATGGTCATATATGTTCCCTGTTGATGCTAATTTGAATAATGAGACTGATAGTCACCTCTTGGCAAGATAGATGTACTTAATTGGAGATGTAGGTGTGTTCATTCAACATTACTGTCAAATGTTCAAATGCCGCAGGGGGGAGCACCAAGGATTGTTTTGTCATGTGGGTTGATGGATTATATCCTCCCTTGGAGGAGACATGAAAGATTACACAATGTCCTCCCAGAGTGATTCCATCACATTGAATATATTTGTAGATTGTTGCATAGTATTGAGTAGTGTGTGTGTGAGTCATAAATGTACTTTTACTTTCAAAAGAAAAAGCACAGACTGGACAATCATTTGTTGAGAGTCATGCTTGTGTGCTCATGAATGGGACTACTAGCCACACCACCTCTCTTGAGTAAGCCTTGGACTGCTCTGCAACGCTACCCTATGAGAGTCAAGCGCTACATTGGGGTGTTTGGTTCCCAGTGGCGGTCGTGTGCGGACTCATTACTTGTGCAGGCCACACAACTAATGACCCACCTTCCAACAGAATGTGTATTCAGCCTTTCCTGGTGCAACAAATGACAGCTCCATCCTCCGTCAGTGGGTGAATGCATGTCAGCTGTTTGTAAGGAATTAGTGACATGTATAGCTGCTTACTGAGTAAATAAAATTTGCACAGGAAGGGCACATTTAATCAAGGCATGACATTATGATAAGTGGAACACATCACAACGTTGCCCAAAGTTACTTTCTGGCAGACATTATAGTTTCTTCAGATAAGTATAAATATAAGTATAACTATAATTGCTGAATTTCTATGGTTTTGTATGGGTAAAACGTCAACCTAACTATAACGTCCCTGTAACCTTTGTTTTTTTCAGTGAATTTCTACGTTTTTTAAAGCACAGTTTATTATTTGTGTCAGGCTGCGGAAAGGGCCTTGCTTTTCCCCAGGATCTGAGGAGGATCTGAGGAAGATTCTGAATCTGTGGATGGGGAAAAAAAGAAAATGTTTTGCCCATGAGGGATCCAACCCCTCAATGCGTCCTTTTGGGCCAGGATGTGTCAGGGAGACCGGATCCTTGGGGTTTGCATCTGTTCCCAATATGTCCACCTCTTGGCACCTCCAAACTCTACTAGCTATTATAGCACAGAGTTAAAGAATGGCCAAGCGGGGGATGGGGTTTTAGGTTGGGAACAGCGGGGAAGGAGGCCTGTGGAAGAAAGAGTTAAGAACACAATAGCAAGATTATTCATGTTGACTTTCATGAACTTTGTTACAAATATTTATATACTGATAACATGAATCATCAAGAGCTTTTCTATAACATGACCTTATTAGCTCTGGGTACCTGGAAAATAAAGAAGGATTATGCAAACTTTCATATGAGCTTTTTGTAAAATAAAATCTTATGCTCTGAACCTTGAACAGGCTCAAGTTATTACTTGGAGTAGCAACTACATAATAACAGTAATCAATAAACACATTAGTTTTCAGGAATAAACTGCGTTAGACTCATGAATTAAACTGTAAGGACACACTATAGCAGTAATAAATGAACACATTAGTTTTTAGGAATAAACTGCGTTAGACTCATGAATGAAACTGTAAAGACACACTATAACAGTAATCAATGAACACATTCGTTTTCAGGAATAAACTGCAATAGACTCATGAATGAAACTGTAAGGACACACTATAGCAGTAATCAATGAACACATTAGTTTTTAGGAATAAACTGCGTTAGACTCATGAATGAAACTGTAAGGACACACTATAGCAGTAATCAATGAACACATTAGTTTTTAGGAATAAACTGCGATAGACTCATGAATGATATTGCAAGGACACACTCTGTCTTGACTTGAGATTCAATTGCTTAGAAATTATTATACATTTTAATATCAAACTGTGCATCAAGATTTCAGTGCCTAGAAATGATCGTGCAATTTGCCTATCTGAAACACAAAGGTTATATGCCAAAAATGGATCACACACTCTGCTAATGATTCAACCATCTGGATTTAAATGTCAAAATACGATTGCGTACTCTGCCGATCTGAGTTGCAAGTTTTAATTGCCAAGAATGAAGCGTGCACACTGCTGCCGATTCCACCATCAAGGTGTAAATACCAAGATAGGATTGCACACTCTGCCGATCTGAGTTGCAAGGTTTAATTGCCAAGAATGAATCACGCTCACTGTTGCCCATTCCACCATCAAGGATTAAATGGCAACATACGATCGCGCACACGGCCGATCTGAACTGCAAGTGTTAAATGCCAAGAATGAATCGTGCACACTGCTGCCGATACAACCATCAAGGTTTAAATGCCAAGATACGATCGTGCACACTGCCGATCTGAACTTCAAGAGTTAAATGCCAAGAATGAATCGTGCACACTGCCGCTGATTCAACCATCAAGGTTTAAATGCCACGATACGATCGCGCACACTGCCGATCTGAACTGCAAGTGTTAAATGCCAAGAATGAATCATGCACACTGCTGCCGATTCAACCATCAAGATTTAAATCCCAGGATACGATCGCGCACACTGCCGATCTGAACTGCAAGAGTTAAATGCCAAGAATGAATCGTGCACACTGCTGCCGATTCAACCATCAAGGTTTAAATGCCAGGATATGATCGTGCACACTGCCGATCTGAACTGCAAGAGTTACATGCCAAGAAAAACATTACAAACTAAATTTTACCAAAAGGCCCAAAACTCGAGAATTTCTGAAAAACTGAATTGGGGGCCTAACCCGACCTCCGCCTTACTGCCCTGCTTGAAGATCACTAAGGGAATGAGGACAGGGCCTGGAAATCCTAGGAAGGCCTCCGGAAACAGGAGTTCAGGAAAATGCTGCTGCTCTGCACCAGGACCTCTGAATAGTGAGCACGTGGAGCAGGGCTGGGTCCCTTAAATAGACCCAGGCCCTGCCCACGTGCCACACCCAGCCAGGCTGCAGGAAAGGATTCTAGAAAGGCTTAGAATAGGGACCACACCCTAACCACACCCTGTAATCCTGCAGCAAAGTCTTGAAAATGAGCAATACATTGTAAACAGCATTAATGACATTTCAATATGAATCTCTGCAATGCAAAAGGTTAACATACTGCATTAACATATAATGCATGAATTATTACATTACATAAGGATTGGCTTTTTGCATTACGTCTCCCGTAGAGCGCGCACTGTCCTGATGTTGACAGGATGCCTGTATCCTGACTCCTTATATGTTTTTACCCTGTGTTTTTCCCCCCATCCAGGCAATGCGAGAAACAAAATGACAGCCGCAACTTTTCTGTCAGGACTTGGCCAGCCAATAAGGGCCTTGCTTTTCCTCTGAATCCACTGAGGATACAAGGAGGATCTGCGTCCCTATATATACACATTTGGTTTTCACTTGTAAACTAGAAAACTACTGAACAGATTTTACAGCAAATAACAAAAAGGCCTCTTTGTTGGCCAAGAGCTACTTTTCTGCCAAACTTGATGTAATTCCGTCTAGTGGTTTCAGCGCTAACTCTGTTCAAAATCCCTATAGAAAAATTAATGGGGAAAACACGTTTTGGGAGCCCTCATTTTTCTTGGCTCCTGCTTGACGGATCACCCCGGAACTTTCCAGGTGGCATCTGAACTGACCACCGGTGTTTGTTTCAGGCAATTTCATGATGATTCATCAAACAGCACCAAAGTTATTAGCAAAACAAAAAACACTTTTTCTATAGAAACTAGGTCCTAACTATAACTACTTACTGGTGACCACCACTAGGTTATATATATATATATATTAGGTATGCATATTCAAAGACGCATACTAATTTAACAAAGAAACAATTTCAACGAATTGAGGGATTAAGAATGGTTCCTGAGATCACGATACGTGAGTCAGACAAAGGTGGGAACATTGTGGTCGTGTTGAAGGACATGTACTTAAAGGAGGGTAGAAGACAATTGGCAGATGTTACTTGCTATACTATCTCTAGTAAGTTGGAATGTAGGGAGGCTGAACAAATGTATCTGGAGTTATTGAATAACTGGAGGGATAAGATTCCAATTTTGTATCTCCTTCTTAAATTACATACACATGCTAAAAACCCTCCAGGGAGACCAGTTGTAACTTCTACAGGGTCCCCCTTAGAAAATACAGTTAGATAGGATCATTATCTGAGGCCATTTGTTTCAGCTTTTGCCAGCTTACCTCAAGGACACCAGACCCTTTTGAACTATTATTGAGGGCATACATTGGGAAAAGGAGTATGCCCTTATGACACTAGATTTCACTAGCCTCTACACCAGCATTCAACATGATATAGGATTGAGGGCCTGCACTCACTTTTTTCAAGCAAGATCCTAGCCCTACCTTTCGCACTCAGAAATGCTGTTTGACATGGTAAAAATATGTTTAAATAAATTTGTTTTCATTTTTCATAATAGAATCTGTGGACAGACCCAGGGGACAGCTGTGGGGACTTGTTTAGCTTCAAGCTACGCCAATTTGGTGGTGAGCTGGTGGGAGGAGCAGGTCTTGAAAAGCTACCCAGAATTTGAAGAACAAATCATATTGTTGGACAGATTTATTGATGGCATTTTTGCAATTTGGCAAGGAGATGAAAGCTCTGCAAAACACTTTGTCAGAAATCTGAATGAAGATGATTGAAACTTACGATTCACTGAATCTATCAGTAAAGAGACAGTTGAGTTTTTGGATGTGGAAGTTAAAGTAACAGGTGAGCAATTGGAAACAACATTGTTTCGTAAATCCACAGCAGGCAACAGTATTTTGTTTTCAACCAGTGCTCACTCTATTATTCCGTATGGGTGAACTGCTGAGAGCGAAAAGAAACTGCAGTTCACTAAGTGCTTTTGAAACTGAGAAACAAGTACAACTCGCTGTACAGAGGACTGGTGGTGGACCCCCATGTGCTCCCCCACAACATGGGAGGAGCAAGTCTTGGCAATCATGCATTCTGAGGGCCTGGCTGGAGTAGCAGGAGGACTGGACTCTGGAAGTCAACTCTATACTATTATCACCCCCCTACCTGCATGCCATCACATACCCTCACTCCCATCACTCCACCACCTCCCACACACCCCGCCAACACATCCCACTGCCAAGCCCTGCATGCCATGCCAATGCATGGACACCACTCACAGACCTGCATGGACACCTATCACTAAAGCAAGCACACTAGAGAGAATCAGCCAGCCCACCACATGCCAACTTACACAAGTGAAAGCTGCCAGGGCAAATACAAACAAAGAGGGCAACCCACTGATGCACAACATGTCACACACAGAAACAATAACACTGCATTTACATCCCCACAAGTACCCCAGCCAATGTCAGCAGGGAAGAGGTGCCAGCACTATCCAGTCCCCCAACAGAAGAGGCCCACAGTGATGACAGCAACTCTGGTCGCCTGGATCTGGATGACCAACTTGGTCCATCAGGGACCTCTGGCCACTCAGTTACCCAGGCAGAGTCACACACCACCACAGAGCCTCCCCCATCAGGAAACACCACCACAGCACCCACCCAGCGTACCAATACCTCTGTCCCCAGGACACGTCAATCAGCAGTGTGTCCACCACTACAGGGACCCCAGGGCACACCACATACCCAAGACAATCAGGGACCTGGGGTCAGTGGCAGTAGGCACATGGTTCAGGGTACAGAGGGACAGGACAACAGGGAAACTGGGAGTAGTGTTGTGTGCCAGTGGGAGGACAGGCCCAGGTAACTGACTATCCAGTAGGCACTCACCGAGATCCTGGCAGCATACCAACATTCCCAGGATAGACTGGGACAGATCCTGGACAAAGTTCAGGAGAACAGGCGGCTGCAGAAGGGACACCAGGGGATCAGGGAGGACTTGCAGGCCATCAACACGACCCTGGTCTCCATAGGAGGGGTGCTGGCAGACATGGCCAACATAATGAGGGAGGCAGTAGTACAACAGCGGGCCCCTGCCACTGGCCAGACATCTGAACTGCCTTCCACCTCCGCTGCTGCTAGTGGACAGGAGCTCCACCACAGGAACAACAGGCCACCATCACCCATCCCCTGCAGAAGGTGAACCACCCTGCAAACGTTCCCTGCGATCCAGGCAGAAGCCAGACACTATTGCCGAGACCCCCGCCAGGAAATGAGACTCTCCTGATTGTCACCCTTGTGTCACACTCTGTCACCCTGTCCACCTTGAACTGCCATTGCTCCCCTTCCTATGTCCCCTTGTACTATGCACCTGTGCTACAGACTGGAACAATACCCTGGACTTTCCTCCATCATCACCCCATCCCATTGCACTTGCCCCTCTCCTTCTTAGCACTTCAATAAACACCCTTTGAATAAATACAAGCATGGAGTATGTCAAATGTTTTAAGTATGTATTAGTTTAACCATGTTCAAACATTGCAATTCAACTGTACAGTAATGTTCACATAGGAAAGACCTGTAGTTGGCTGCAGTGATCACACCAGGATCGATAGTGGAGCACCAACATCTGCAAAATGAGTTGTCAAAGGGCCCAGTGAGTGGACATAGAAGTAAAAAATAACAGCAGTGACAAAGATAATCCTAATAGTAAAAATGAAATGTGAAGTACTACTGTCTTACCTGTGTGTCATTGGAAGTATTGTTGAATCACTACAGCTATGTTGTCCTCATCCTCTGCCTCCTCATCCTCACTGTCCATCTTCAGCCTCCTCCTCCTGCAGAAAAGACACATGGCGTCTCAAGGCAAGGTTGTGAAAAATGCAGTATGCCACGATTATCTGGCAGACCTTCTTGGGTGAGTAGCACAGGGATCCCCCAGTTAGATGGAGGCACCGGAACCTGGCCTTCAGGAGGCCAAAGGTACGTTCGATAATTTCTTGTTCGCCCATGTGCCTCATTGTAACGTTCTTCTGCCCTTGTCCTGGGATTCCTCACAGGGGTCAGGAGCCACAATAGGTTTGGGTAACAAGAGTCACCTGCAAATATCGAGGAACAACATTTAGGCACACACTATCCTATATGGCCCACACCATACACATACACCAACATCTACTGGGTGGGTACCCGGGCTCACCTATAAGCCACACCCTGTGCTTCTGTGGTTGGCCCATCACATTTGGGATGCTGCTATTCCTCAGGATAAAGGCATCATTCACGATCCAGGATACTTAGCATTGACGTGGGAGATGTACTGGTCCACCAAGCACACCATCTGGACGTTCATGGAGTAAAAACTCTTTCGATTTCTGAACACCTGTTCATTTTGCCGGGGGTGATGCAAAATGTGTTCCATCAATTGCCCCAATTATGTTGGGGATATGTCTCATTGCATAGAAGTCAGCCTTCACTGTGGCCAAATCATCCACCTGAAGAAAACAATGTAGCTGCACATGTGTTTAATCAGGGCAGACAACACTCTGGTCAGCACTATTGAGAACATTGGCTGTGACATTTCTGCTGCCAAACCCACTGTCACTTGGAAAGAACCAGTTGCCAAGAAATGGAACACAGATAGGACTTGCACAAGAGGGGGGATCCCAGTGGGATGACGGAGAGCAGATATTAGGTCAGGCTCAATTGGCCACACAGCTCCGTGACTGTGGCCCTGTCAAGTCTATAGGTGAGGATAATGTGCCTGGCCTCCATTGTTGCCAAGTCCACCAGGGGTCTGTACACAGGGGTATGTCTCCATCTCCTATTCATCCGCAGCTGTTGCAGTCTAAGGGACAAAAGAGTGAGGAGCCGGTCACAAACTGAACATCGTAGCCACAACAGTACAATGCATGATGTTAATCTTTAATGTATACGTGGTAATTGTTCTGTGTGTCAAATATTGAACAGTGACAAAGTTATTATCCAGGGCCTGCCCCCCCACCCCTGAAATGGCGTCCACCTGTCCTGTGTGGAGGGACAGGTGGAAGTGAGGTAATTCCGCTGATGGTGTGCGCCATTGCAGGTTGCGGTCAGGAACTGTCGTACAACTCTTCATTGGTTATTATTGGGCCCTATGGGGTACAGTGGCCAATGGTGATGTACGCCAGTGGTGATGGTATGCACTGTCGCAGACGTGACTACCATTTTCTATCTGATCACTCACTTGCTACCTGACCTGCAACAGGTGAGGACCTACACTGCATGTGCTGGTGTGACCTGTGTCTGGAACCTACCATGGATCGTGTGACTGCGGAAAGGGTCCGTGCCTTTACCTAGGCAGAGTTTAAGTGACTGGTACCCCAGTACGGACTGCTGTATGGGCCTCCAGACCAACGGGTGAGTACACTGTGTGCACGATGCATGGGGCATAAATGCATGGAGTGTTGTGTGTGAAATCCTCGTGTAGTGGGGGGGTTGGTGGATGTCCCCTGGGTGGTGTGAAGCTTGTGTGCTGGGCCCTCTGTGTGCAAATGGAGATGAGAAGGGGTATGGTGGGCCATAAGTGTAACAGGCAGGATGGTCTGACTGATACCATTTCCTGTGTGTATTTCTCTGCAGGTCAGTGCCCATCAAAAGAAGGGTATATGGCGTGCCATCACCAAGGACGTGCGGACCCTGGGGGTCTACGGCAGGCAGAGCACCCACTGTTGGAAATGGTGGGAGGACCGGAGACACTGGGCACGGAAGACGGCGGAGGCCCAGCTGGGGATGGCCTCCCAACGAGGAAGGGGTGCCTGTTGAACCCTGACCCCCTGATGGCCTGCATACTGGTGGTGGCCTATCTGGAGCTGGATGGGCGCTTGAGGCCCTCACAGCAGCCACAAGGGGGTGAGTACAGTTCCCATCATTACAACTTATGCATGGTAGGGGGGTACCCGGGTGGGGGTTGTGTGTCAGTGGGTGCCCCTAGGACAGGCCTGACATTGCAGAGAAGGTCCCATGTTGGGCAGGGATCTGAAGTGATAATCCTGCTACCTAGCTTGGAGGCATCCACAACTGGTCAGGGCTGTGTCGGTCCCGGTGTGCTGCAGTTGGCGGTATGTGCCCCTCCCCATGCCCTGGTGGCTAGCATTATTACTTGTAATGCATTGCATAGTGCGTAGGACTGTTCCCTGTGTGTGACGGTGATGTGTACGCCAACGGTGGTGTTGGTGCAGCCATTGAGCAAGTGAATCCTTTGTCTCTGCTCCCCCCTTTTTTGGTTTGTCACTCTGTCCCTATATGCATTAGCATCATTCGGTGGAGGAGCAGAGGCACTGGCGACGGAGGGAGCTGCATCCGACAGGAACTAGGAGTCAGAGTCCACTGACGGTGAGGGTACCAGTGGGAAGTAGGGCGAGGAGAGCACCACAGCGGAGACTGGAGGGGACAGTTCGGACACAGATACCTCCTCCAATGGAAGCTCCCTGGTGGTGGTGGACACTTCTGTGACCACCCCAGCTACAGGTGCAGCCGCCATCCCCCGTACTAGCACCGCCCTCCCAGCAGCCCCTCAGCGAGTTGCCCGTGCCGGCTCACCCAGGAGGGTGGGCATATCCTTCGCCCCAGGCACCTTAGACCCTGCCCCAGTCAGCCCTGCTACCCTGAATGAGGAGGCTATTGTCCTCCTGAGATCCATCTCTGTAGGGCAGTCAACTATTGTGAATGCCATCCATGGGCTGGCAGCCCAAATGCAACAGACAAATGCATTCCTGGAGGGCATTCACACTGGTTTGGCGGCCCAACAGAGATCAATTAAGGCTCTGGCCTCCCCTCTGATGGCAGCCATTATCCCAGTTTCCACCCTCCCCCTCCACCTTCCTCTTCCCAATCCCATTCCCCTCAATCCCAACCTATCCCAAGCACACAGGCAGACGAGCATGCACACAGGACAACACACAAGAGTGTAACAGGCAAAAACAAGCACCACACATCATCCCACAGACACTCACACAAACACCATCCAGATGCAGACATTCCAACATCCACTGCCTCCACTGTGTCCCCCTACTCCTCCATCTCCCTCCCAGTTGCATTTACACTCACACCTGCATGCACTAAGCCTCATCCACTACCGGCATCACCCCCACACCTAGCAGAACACACACCTCACTGGCAGACACCTCCACAACAGCCATGCACACGTCCTATCCCACTGTGTCTGTCCACCCCCTCCCAAGGTACACAAACGTAAGCAACCAGACACCCTATAGCCATCCACCTCACAACAACATCCAGCCCATGCACCTGTACCCAAACACGGCAGACAGACACCTCCTACAACTACTCCCTCTTCCTCCACTCCCAAACCTTCTCTCTCTTCCCGCCCCAATGTCCCTAAGAAGTTTTTCCTCTCCACCATTGACCTCTTCCCTATCCCTCGCCACCAAGTCCTTCACATCTGGCCAGGGTGGCAAAAACCCAGGCAAGCACCTCAGCCACCCAGTCCACGGGACCAGTAGTCTTCACACCCACTTGTGGTGGGAAAGCATCCAGGACACCAGGCAGCATCAAGGAAAGGTTGCCTGCCCCTAGTGCTGCCATGAAGGGCAAGGAGCCTGCCCTAATTGCTGCCAGGAGGTGCAAGGGGCCTGCACCAGCAGGCAGGAAGAACAAGGGGCCAGGTGCAGGGACTCAGACGGAGCCCCACCACCAATCATGGTTGTGCAGCCATCTGAGGCTACAGGGGATGGCCTGGAGCCTCCCCCCACCACCACCAGCAGCATCACCACCAGCAGTAGGCAGCCGTCCGAGGCTGCAGGGGATGCTGCAGGGGATGGGCTGGAGCCTCCCCCCACCACCACCAGCAGCAGCAGCACCACCACCACCACCACCAGCAGTGGGCAGCTGTCCGAGGCTGCAGGGGATGGGCTGGAGCCTCCCCCACCACCAGCAGCAGCACCACCAGCAGTGGGCAGCTTTCTGAGGCTGCAGGGGATGTGCTGGAGCTTCCCCCCACCACCACGAGCAGCAGCAGCACCACCACCACCACCAGCAGTGGGCAGCCGTCCGAGGCTGCAGGGGATGGGCTGGAGCCTCCCCCCCCACCAGCAGCAGCACCACCAGCAGTGGACAGCCGTCCAAGGCTGCAGGGGTTGGGCTGGGGCCTCCCCGACCACCACCACCAGCAGCAGCACCACCAGCAGTGGGCAGCTGTCTGAGGCCTTAGGGGATGTGCTGGAGCCTCCCTCCCCCACCACCAGCAGCACCACCACCAACGGTGGGCAGCCATCCATGGCTGCAGGGGATGGGCTGGAGCCTCTCCCCACCACTACCAGCAGCAGCAAGAGCACCACCAGCAGTGGGCAGCCGTCCGAGGCTGCAGGGGATGGGCAGGAGCCTCTTCCCCACCAGCAGCACCACCACCACCAGCAGTGGTCAGCTGTCCAAGGCTGCAGGCGGTTGGGCCTCCCCCCACCATTAGCAGCCGTAGCAGCACCACCACCACCAGCAGTGGGCAGCCGTCCGAGGATGCAGGGGATGGGCCGGAGCCTCCCCCCACCACCACTACCAGCAGCAGCACCACCACCACTGAGCAGCCATCACCACCGGCGGACGGTATGCAGTCCTGCATCCATGGGCTGCTGCGCGGCCTGGGCCCTGCAAATCCAGTGGGTATGACACTCACCTGAGAGACTGTGACCTTGTACTCCCCAGGATCAGCTCAGGGCACTCTGCCCCCTCCAGGACCAGTGGGTAAGACACCCACCAACCCCATTCTCCCTAGGATCAAGAGCACAGGGCACGATGCCCCCTCTAGAACCAGTGGGTAAGACACCCACCAATCCCAGCCTTCCCAGGATCAAGAGCACAGGGCACGATGCCCCCTCTAGAACCAGTGGGCAAGTCACCCACTTGAGAGACTGTGGCCTGGTACTCCCCAGGACAAAGCACAGGGCATGTTGCCCCCTCCAGAACATGTGGTCAAGTCACCCACTTGAGAGACTGTGGCTTTGCACTCCCCAGGACCAAGCACACGGCATGTTGCCCCCTCCAGAGCATGTGGGCAAGTCACCCACTTGAGAGACTGTGGCCTTGCACTCCCCAGGACAAAGCACAGGGCATGTTGCCCCCTCCAGAGCATGTGGACAAGTCACCCACTTGAGAGACTGTGGCCTTGCACTTCCCAGGACAAAGGAATTGGGCATGCTGCCCCCTCCAGAGCATGTGGGCAAGTCACCCACTTGAGAGACTGTGGCCTTGTACTCCCCAGGACCAAGCACAGGGTATGTTGCCCCCTCCAGGACCAGTGGTGTTGTTCCATCTGCCGGCTGAGGTGCCCCCCGTTACCCCCTCCCCCTGAGGTGCCTGGCTATTTTCCAACTGATGCCCCTGCAGTGTTCTCTCCATGTTGCTGCAGGTGACAGGTGGGGCCTTGGACTTTGGCCTGTGGCCCTGTGGCCCACAAACAATGAGGACTGGGCAGTGTCCCTTGAACTGTACATATGTATATACCATTTGATTGACTTTTCGTATTTCTACTGTATTTATATTATTACAATTACTTTATCACATTCTTGTAGTCCTTGCATTATTCATGAGGGGTATGGGATAAATATGTTTTATCACTGCATCTGATTGTGTGTATGGTGTTGGGGGTGGGGGTGTTGCGTGTTGCATGTGTGTGTCACTCTTTTTCCTCCCTCCCTCCCCTGTGTGCTAGGCGGCTGTACTCACTGTGGTCGTCTTCGCCGTCGTTGGTGTTCGTGGTGGAGCAGGATGTAGAAAATCATTGGGAATATCTTAAGTTCGGGCTCCATAGCAGCATGGTTGTTCCCTCTGTCTCCAATGGTGAGTCCTTTCACTTCTGAGCTCAGTTTCCGCCAGGCTTTTGATGTCGTTGGTACTGCCCCGGAAAAGGTGGCGGATTGTGCTGTCATAATATGGTGGGTGGAACATTGGCTTCCGCCTGGCTGTAGGCGGCTACCGCCATGGTGCCTGTTGTTTCCACCCTGGCGGTCGGTGTGGTAAAGTGGCTGTCTATGGGAATTCTCACCGCAATGGTCATACTTTGGCGGTGGTTACCGCCAGCCTGTTGGCGGTATTACCACCACTGTATCCCGACCGCCAGGGTTGTAGTGAGGGCCTAAATAGTTTTTAGCACATAGAAACTAAATGCTCCAATCTGGACATCTGGTCGCACTTGACCGGGGCTAAGTCAAAATTTGAGGACGACCGCGACGGAGCCCTGCTTGGCCACAGTGAGCGGGAGGCCTCAGTCAAAGTTTTACCTTCTGACTTAGTCTTTTTTTCAGGACGAGTTTCGGCACCAGCATGAAGTCGCAAGTTGCATCTGACCTCTCTGGAGCCCTCCTCGGATATGCGTTGCAGGAGACCTTGGTAAAGAATTCTACCTTTGGACTTAGATTATTTTTTGTGATGGAAATCTTTGTCCGGGACAATCTTAAAATTAGATCTGACCTCCCTGGAGCCCTCTTCGGATACGCTGCGCAGGAAGCCTCAGTCCACTTTTTATGTTTGTACTTTGTCACCTTTTTGTAGCTTTTTCTCTCCAAAGTAGGATAACCCTCCAAAGCAAGCCAATTTTGAGTCAATGTCATTGAATTGCCGTTCCACGTGTTCTGGTGGATTCCTGAAAGTCTTGGGCTCCAGAGGTTTTCAGAGGAACGAACCTGGAACTCAAACCGGGTCGTGTTTGACATAAGCTGGCTTGACTCACGATGTCGGGTCAGTCCACTTATGGAGCTTTTTTCCAAAAGTTCTCCAATCTTTTCCAAACTTCTGCCAGAAGATCTTTGAAGGTCCATTAGGAGTACACAACTCACCCCAAGGTTCCAGAAGCTCTCAGTTGCTCTTTAAGGGTTAGGAAAATGCACCTTGTTCAAATCCAAAAATTACTACTAGCCACTGGTGAGCTGGTCAGTTTCTTCAGGGCTTGATGCTGTAGTGTAGCCATTTTTAATGTAGCTTTCTGCGCGTTTGCTTAACGTATTAGGCCTCTGTGCACTTTGCCCTAGATGCATTTTATTTAGTCTTGCACTGTTATTTTGCAATAACCAGTTTTACGGTCTTGTTTTTATTTCCTTCTATCACACTATTTAGCCTACTTCAGCACTGTGTTCTCAAACAATACATTCTCGCTCGCTCTGTGCTTCAGTCAAGGATACAGTCTGGTACATTGCCGATAGACGTGGTAGAAGTTTAGTCTTTATGGTTTGTAGAAATTACACATCCTTACGTAGGGACGTTTCTTAGAACACCGGCGTGTTAGTTATAAAAACACTTTCTAGTCCGAGTACATGTAAGAGGGAGATTCCGACCAGGAACCCACAACTAGATGCTGACTGCCCTGTTGCAGATGCTGATCCAGATCACAGGCCTCTGCTCAGGTATGAGGGTTGATGTCCTCCCGGGGGAACCAGAAAGGCAGGCTTAGAGCTTCACATGCTGTGCTCAAAATATAACTTAGAGAGAACATAATTTAGTTGCAATATGATAGCCTTATTCTTATGTTTCACTCTCCTCCTTACTATTTCAATCATACTGTGTTGTATGGTTCTGGTTATTGCGGCTCACGCCTTGTTATCTAAAATGCAGTCGTTTTATCAAACCAGTCTTTAAAACTCAAACTGCCTTTGTCATTTATATATGAGACCGCACTTTGTACGAGAGAACTGGTTGTGACCTGAGTGACCACGACTTCCTTGGGAAGCACTAAGATGTCATGCGCTCGGCTGCCCAATTGTCTCTT
Source organism: Pleurodeles waltl (assembly GCF_031143425.1). Lineage (NCBI taxonomy): Eukaryota > Metazoa > Chordata > Amphibia > Caudata > Salamandridae > Pleurodeles > Pleurodeles waltl. The sequence goes on along the minus strand of NC_090438.1, from coordinate 707,307,895 downwards.
CCCTTTGGGAGAGATGAGGCACTGCTAGTTAACCGGAGCATAACCCGGATTTGGGGTGACAAGGTTCCTTCACCGTGGGTCAGACTTAGTCCCCCACACTGCGAACGATCCTGCCGCCCAAAAATCCAGTAGCCTCATTAGGATATTGAGAGCCTACGTGACATGGTGCCGCCAACGTTTGGTCTGGCTCTAATTTTCGGGTCCACCAGTTTATCTCGGTCTCAAAGAATATAATGATCCCTCAGTTCCTTTAGCGGAGACGTCCGTGGCACTGAGGATTTCCACCACCGCGGTATAGGTAATCCTATTTACAGCGGATGGTTGTTCAAGCTTGAACCTTAAAAGGATAGACCCTGTCTTGGTGTGCCTTCTCTGAATTTTCACAGTTTTTCGAAATGGCGAATCCCCAAGTAATACAGATAGCTCTTAACATGAGACAACCACTCACAGAAAATTTGCTAGCAAATGGCCTTACGATCCAGGGTGGCCCCGTCACGTTTGTGGTGGCCGCCCACGCAGCCTATAGAACAGAACTTTTTTACTCTTTGGTCACATTTCCAGCAGTTGATGGGAACACAAATACATTTCACACATATACAGTTGCAAACGCGCCTGGACAGTACAGGGCGTACGCATACCTAGAGATACCTCTATCTTATCAAGAACATAATAATTGGCTTGATGGCGCCCTACCCCATACAATATTACCAGTAAGGTTAGGCCCACTAAGTAATGATGGTCCTACCTGGCCTTTATTGGCCACATATACACCACATCCTGCGGTTGCAAATATGGCGGGGCTGAGGTTCGATGTTTATATACAGACTTAACGGCTACATATAGACGCTTAGTACAATTTGTGATGCAGACACTAAATACAAACCCAGCGCGTGCTGCTCCAGCATGCTACCACATGCAGTAACACCAGGTATAAGCCCGGTGACTGTAAACTCTATTATGGGTAAAGTCCCAGCAAAACGGGAGGAGAATCCATTTTGGCTGGCACAGAAAATTAATACCCTGGAGGCGGTATTTCCCCATACGGGACCTCAGGACAAACATAGAATACTAACTATGTCCCACAGTGGAACATTGTAATACATGGGGCACGGTGTTTGCTGCGCTCTATACAATGGCACACGGTACGCCGACATTGGCCAACCTACCGGAAGTGCTTAAACAAATTCAGGATGAATACGGGGCAGCCCCGGCCTTAGATTTAGGAATGCAATTGATGGGCAAATTTGCCACGGTTTCTTCAATAATCCTAAGTAATCTTAAAGGGGAAGCAGTTGCACTTGCAGTGCGCATGCGTCTTCGTGATGTCCCGCAACAAGATTAGGAGCGGGAACTGCCTAAAATAATAGCGAAAACATATTCCAGTATCTGTCGAGATAGCCTGGGGGCTAGACCACAACAACCTCAATTTCAGGGAAAAATTTATAAAGAAAATGCTAAACAGCAACCTGAGGGTAATAAGAAGCGCTGGGAGAAAAAACAACAAACACCTAAAAAAGAAAGGGGAGAATCTCCACGTACGGAGACCCCACAGAATAGGTATAATCTCAGAAATAGAGATAATATAGAAACACCTGATAGATATCAATGTACTGATACACTTCAATCTCGTTCCTTTCAGGACTCATCGGAAAAGAGAAATAAGAGAGGTGGGCGGTCAGAGCGGAGAACAGAGTACGTGAAACCGAGACAGGAATCACAACGCTCTTCGGGGGTTTCTGTCAAGAAGGAAGAGAAACAGATACAACAAAAACAACAGTTTAAAAAGAAAAAGGTGGCGGCAGTCTCAGTTAGACATGCCACTCAGGAAGAGAGTTCTCTTGAAGAACAAGACATGGGCACTAGCACTGCTAGACAGCGCGGCAGAGGTCACAATAGTTCGCCGGAATCTTCAAGAGCATCTGGAGGTGAAAGCAACTGATGACTTCATACAAGTTGAAACAGCAGATATGCGTGTCTCCGAACCTGATAGGATGTATACAGTGACTTTACAATTGGAAGAAGACATTGAGCGCATTATACACGCAATCTTTTGGGATCGTGTAGTTAAGATATATGACATCTTGCTGGCTGAACAAGATTGGTCGTCTGATTTTGTCCACACCTGCCCAGTTGGGGAGGAGGTTATTAAACCTTCCTTCTCGCGTCTTGTTCCAGGGGAACTCGCAGAGTCCTATTGCATCAAATGGGCTCTAGCACAAGCACCTGCCTTATATAGAAATCACGTAGGGTGGGACAGGGATTCTCATTATCATGTAATTCCGATTAAAGGTGAACCTCAGCCACAGCCGCAGTATCCCATAAAATATGAAGCAAGGGGACCGGTGAGAGAAATACTTACACAATTAGAATACCAGGGAGTAATTGAACCCTGTGTCTCACCAATGAATAATCCCTTATTCCCTGTAGCTAAACCGGACCATTCATATAGAATAGTCTTAGACTACAGACATTTGAACGGACATACACGTACATATGCTATACAGAATTCACATAGCGCTGCACTGATGAGCAACATAGTGCGGAAAAAATATAAAACGACTTTGGATATCTCGAAAGGATTCTTCTGCCAGAATATCGCACCGGAAAGCAGAGATTTAACAAGTTTTAGCGCGCTAGGCTCCCAGAAAAATTCTGTTGTTTGCCTCAAGGGTATAAAAGCAGCCCAGGACTGTTTGCAGGTCATGTGACTGCAATTTTACATGAGTTAGACCCTGAAGCATTGTCATATGTGGATGATATATATCTCACGGATGATGAGTTACTACAACATTTAAGACGGGTAGCCCGCATTGTTGTAGGGTTTGCCAATATTGGCTATAAATTTAATTTCAAAAAATAAAAAATTGCCTTCCTCAGCGTCAGATTCCTGGGATATGAGCTGTTGAATGAAGGTAAGAGCCTAGCGCCACAATTCTTAGAAAAGTGTGCACAATTGCAACCACCAAATACGATTAAGAAGCTCCAATCATTGTTGGGTTCTCTAAATTTTGGCAGAACATACATTCTTGATTATGCTACACGCATAAAACCTTTATATGAATTGATATGTCCTGATTTTTCAAGCAAATTCGGGACAATTGAACATACACATACTCTTCGGGAGTTACAAACAGATATGCTAGCAGCGAAACATTTACATACACAGGACAATACGACGCATTTGGTCATCAGGGTGACAGCTGGGGCCATTGGGTTTACTTATATCACATTTAATGAAGGTGAGACAGTCCCGATTGGATACAAGTCACACTTGTATTCGGCTGCTGAAAAACGATTTGCACCCACAGAGAAAATTCTCACTGCTGTACAGATGGCTGTTCTTAAAGAAAGACCTCTTGCCCAGGGGAAACGCATTATTGTCGTTTCTCCTATTCCGGCCCTCGAGGCTGTTACAAAAGCTAGCGTTCCGAACGCAAAAGCACTTCACCCGTGATGGATACAATGGGCTACGTCTTTAACAGCCACTGATGTAGACTACATTTTTGACCCAAAGTTACAAACTCAGGAATTTCTGCAATATGAAGTTGAATGTCCTGTTCCCGCTGACAAGTTGCCTATTGATCAATATCAAGTAGTCATGTACACTGATGGCTCTGCGCAACCAGCGATTGGAATAAAACATCAATATTCGGCTGCATGTGCGGTAGTGAGCGGCTATATGGAGGGGGAGAGATTCTGCCCCCAACATACTTATACACAGACCTTAGGGGATTGTACAGTACAATTAGCCAAGCTAAAAGCTCTACTAATGGCACTAGAACATACAGATCCGACACAGTTCACACTGATTGTTTGTGATTCGTATTATTGCGTCCAGTCTTTTAATGAATATCTACATTACTGGCGTTTAAATGGATTCAGACATTCAAAAGGCAACACCATAAAACACAGACTACTGTGGGGGAAGGTAGCAGACCTGAAAGAGACGCTACCCAAAGTCCATGTTGTGCATACACTTGGACACCAGCGCATTGGAATACACATTGCTGGAAACACTTTGGCTGATGAAGCCACAAAGTCGGCAGTGGCAGTTGCCACTGTAGCTGCAGTGACTCGTTTGAGTTCCAAACCAGACACAGAGATTATGGCTGCCATAAAGGCTACGGTTGATGGCACGCCTTATCCTAAGGGATTTCCTAATAAATACCAATACTTCATGGGAAGTATGCTGAACGCTGAAGCTAAAATTCCTAGCGTAGGCATACACGACATCCCTAATAAAGCTGTAAGACCACAATTGATTAAAGCAGCGCATGAGGGAGTGGCATCTGCACATGCTGGCGTGGCTGCTACAATTTTGCTATTGCAGGCCCGTTACTGGTGGCCTGGTCTCTATAAAGAGACTAAGCAGTAAGTCCTTTGTTGTGACATCTGTCAACAAATTAAAGTTTCAACAGCCAAGCGCCCGCCGCAGACACCCCTCTTAATATCCAACAGACCATTACAATGTGTGTACTTGGACCATTGCGGTCCACTAACACCAGATAGTGCATACAAGTATATACTAGTCGCTGTTGATTCTTGCTCCAGATTTGTGCGGGTGTGGCCACAAGGCTCGGCTGACGCTCGAACTGTTATTAAAGATTTGTGAGTCTTTGTCGGTACATATGCAGTTGCGGCATTCCATTCGGACCAGGGCCCTGCTTTTACCTCAAGGGCATTCAGGGACACCATGGCTTCATTGGGGGTCCAGCTCCAGTGCTCGTCTCCATTTCATCCAGAGGGAAATTCTGTCATGGAGCGATTAAACCGCGATTTAAAGCAATCCTTAACAGCGAGGGTCTTAGGTACGGGTCGTAGTTGGCTAACCCACCTGTATGGAGTTAAGAGAGCACTCAATAACCTGCCTAGAAGGTCCCTGGGGGGTCGTACTTCATATGAGTGCCTGTTCAGAACATGAATGTTTGTTCCGGATCTTGATGGTCCTGGTGTGGAGGCGGCGGAAACGCCGTTTGACATAAATGATTGTGTCACTGTTTTACAGGAATTACAGCAGTTCCGTAAAGATGACTCCGGGCAGCTATTTTCTACCTGTAGCAAACAGAGATTCCATACTTGAAGGAGATGAAGACAGGCAAAGTCCTCTTAGTGGTAAAGCCCAAGTGTGCAGGTGGTGCAGTCCTTCAGAGTGAAGTGTCCAGGTGCAGTTCAGGGGTCCAGCAGGGCAGTACCTCGTATTTTTGTCTTGTTCTTTGTATGGATCTAAGGTGGGGGTGCAGCTCTGCCAATTTTATCCATGCTCCTGGGGTGGAAAGCGGGGGCCTCTTGACAAATTACGTGCAGGCCACCACCCTCTTGAGTGACCACTTCCTAGGAAGTGTGGTAAAAATCTATCCCAGGGAGCAACATTCTCCCAAAATCCAAGATGGCCAAAATTCAATCTCAGAGGTTAGGTCAGACTGAACCCACCCACTGGTGTGGCTAAGTTTCCCTTATCACACCCCTTTCCAGCCCTCTCTTAAATTAATCAGGGGGCACCTGGCTGTCTGGTTTTGCAGGAAATTGGGGAGGTCCACCAGCTGGCCCAAATGTCCTTCCCTCCTTTGAAGTACTGTTTGGCTGCTCTCCCCCCATCCTGTTTCACCATCTGCTGATACAGTACTCCTACCCCAAGCACGTCCTTTGTGTTCAGCCCCAGCCACTTCACACCTCATCAAGGCAGCCTGGCCAGGCTGCCAGAGGCTGGCCAATCAGAGAAGGGCACTGCAGAGCTGAAATTGGTAACTTTTAGGAAGATTTCTAAAACCCTTTCTAGGTGCAAGTTATATCAAATTTAACAGTGGCAAGTTGTTGGATTTATTATAACTTTTAATGTGATACTAGACGTGCCTTATTTAACTCTCTTCTATGGAAAATAAGAGGTTATTATTTTAAAATAAAATATCCCGATGTTAGCCTATAGAGCCCATTCGCTACAATGAGGAAACATAATTTCGCTATTTTCCCCTCACCAGGGCTTATAAAACATCTTTTAAAAAGTCCCTGTTTATAGTTACACTGCACCCAACTCTTGGAGCACCTAGGCCACATCTTAGGGGTGTCCTATATGTAAGAATAAGGTAATTTAGGTCTTTGGAAGTAGTTTTCATTCCAAATTTGAATTTGGGGTTAACATTAACTTAAAAGCAGCCAGCAAGACAGGCCTGCCTATAAAATGACCTAGGGCACCACAGCAGTGCATCTGTGGGTGCACTACCTCTTCTGCGATCCATAAACCTACATGCCCTCCCATATATTAGGGACTTACAGGTAGGTTGACACAACCAATTGTAATTAGCTTAATTTGCATAATCATTTTATTCAGAGCATGGGCCTTGGGACTGGTTAGCAGAGTCAGAAAAACACCAGCATAGGTGAAAAATGGGGCCAAAAAGTTAGGTGGCTTCTGCAATCAGCCCAGTTTCCCACACCTACCATATAAAGCATTGGTATTGATCTATATAACATAATTATGGTACTATGCCACAGATTTACCAATACCTGGACCCAAAACCAGGCAACTAGGCTGGTTCTTAAAAATGCAAATTGTAGTGGACCGCAATACAAACTACCTCATAAATATTAATGAGGTGTGTCAAAAATTGCAATTCATTCAATTGAAAACCTTCACGTGGATGGGCGCCTGTTGGGGGCTGCAAAACGCCATGTCTGTGATTGCCTTTAAATAATGTAAACTTTTTTTTTAAATGCAGCCCGCTTAATGAAAAGGGACTGCATATAAAAAGAAAAGTTTCCGTTTTTGTTTGTTTAAGAGTTGACACTGGCCTTGTGGACCACTTCCAGCCTTCAACAAACTGTTTATATATTAACACCTTTTGTAGATACATTACCACTTCCTTGAAGACATCAGTAAAATATCAATGTTGTGTGATCAGATTTTAGTCGCAAAACATTGATGCAATACATTCTGGTTTAGTATTTGGAAGGAACATCTACCACACATGACTTTCAGATATAGTAAAGTGTATGCACCATTTACTGGGTGAGCATTTAATGCCCTACCATAAAAGTTCAATTATTCCCAAATATACTACATTTGTGATGTAGTAGCCCTCTGCCAAATTCTGAAGCAGACCCCAAATTTCACAAACCTTTGGGCTGATTGAATTTGCTAAACTGGGAACAAAACCTTGTACTTTCTCTCTCAACTCAATAACTTAAAGGTAACAAAATTAGGGCCTGATTTAGATCTTGGCGGTTGCACTGCCAAGCCGTGTCAGCCGTGGACCTGAGAAGACTGTCAAGTAGACGGGTTTACGCCTGCCGTATTTAGATGTTACAGACTCTGCAAGAGGATTGCCTGGCGACAGAATTCTGATGGTGGGATATGGTGGTGGGACCCAATGGACTTTGTACAATGGCAGTGTCACACACACACTACCATTAGCTTTATGTGTACCCCACACTACACAACACACAAATTTCACACAATAACCCATTGCCATTCCAATGCAACATAACTCATACATGCCAAAAACACACATTGACATACATCCATGACACAACATACACACAGCATTGACACTGCACCCTAACACCAACATCCATAACAAACAATACAACTACACACTCAGCTACACAAACACATTCACACACTAGCACAATTACCCACATCATGACAATGTCCACCGCACAAAAACCACACTTACCTGAATGTGTCACACGGCAACACAATATACACAACAACATCAGTATCACATGCAATTGAAACACATACCGCCACCACCACATCACCTACTCTAGCTCCCTCCACCTCTACCAGGCAATCGCATCGCACACACACATACACGTACTGACTCACAAACTCAATTTGGAGCACAATATGACAAGAACAGGTCCCCTGGCAATGTGCACACATGGGCACAGTTGACAGATGTGAATGTAGCATCAACGTGGTGCCAACATTAATTTGGGAATGAATATTGACACCATAATTGTTGTGTATGTGTGCAATATATGTTGTGTACCAGTGTGTCTCCATCCGTGTTTGACCCACTCGTGTCCCCGACATATGCATGTCACATTGATTTAAAAAAACTACTGTGACATGTATATGCTTGCAGTGGTCCCAACCTCCTGTGCAGTGCCCACTCAACGTACCCTGGCAATATGGCTTCCCTATCCTTCGAGTCCGACAATGGGGAGGGGGTCGAATTTTTTCCATGGGTCAGTGGCAGCAGTGACAGCAGATGTTGTATAATCGTGTCCAGTCTAAGACGAGGGTGGAATGGGGAAAAAAGGTGAGTTTTCACTCCTTTTCAACCCTAATCCGCCATCTCAGACATGGAGGTAGGACTACCCCTTTTTTCTTGGCGGAAAGGCACATCCAAATCTGCATGGAGGAAAAGGTGTCTGGATTCCCACCGGCATCCCCTTTTCCTTCTCCTGCTGTTGACATGGCAGAGAAGGCAGTTCGAATGCAGACTTTCGTCTATGAGACTGCCAACATCTAAATACGGTAGGCGGACCGTCACAGCGTAGGATGGGTTTCCAGTTGAAAAGGTGGCGGTGGGGCTTTTACCACCAACATCTAAATCAGGCCCTAAATAACTTAACTGTACAGATACCAATTGATAGCATGTTGTCCAGCCCTTTTTTGGAAACACTTATGATGCTTCATTGAATAAAATTCGATATTATTATGCCTTTCAGAAATTCATGGTAAATCGCTTTAAACACAAACACATTGTTTGTCTTGTTTCACCCTTCTTCAGCCATTGTCTTCTTTGACTCAGGAATTTTCAGCTACTGATTTGAGAAAATATAAATTACATCTTGGGTTAACCTTCAGGAAATTATCTCACTGCTGGGTGTCTCCTTATGTACCCACAAGAATGCATGAGCAGTAATTTCACATTTGAAAAGTAAACTATCTCATCACATCTTAATCTTAATCTCACCCATGCATTGCACACAGAAAATAATCCTGACGTCAATCAATCAATCAATCATAGAATTTATAAAGCGCTCTACGTACCCGTGAGGGTTTCAAGGCGCTGAGGGGGGGTGCTGCTGCTACTGATCGAAGAGCCAGGTTTTGAGGAGTCTTCTGAAGGTGAGTAGGTCTTGGGTCTGCCGTAGGTTGGTCGGGAGGGTGTTCCAGGTCTTGGCGGCGAGGTAGGAGAAGGATCTGCCGCCGGAGGTCTTTCGTTGGATGCGGGGAACGACGGTGAGGGCGAGGTTTGCGGAGCGGAGCTGACGGGTGGGGGTGTAGAAGCTGAGTCTGTTGTTTAGGTAGGCTGGTCCGGTGTTGTGGAGTGCCTTGTGAGCGTGGGAGAGGAGCTTGAATGTGATCCTCTTGTCTACGGGGAGCCAGTGAAGGTCTCTCAGGTGGTGGGAGATGTGGCTGAGGCCGGGTACGTTGAGGATCAGTTGGGCAGAGGCGTTTTGGATGCGTTGGAGGCGTCGTAGCTGGGATACCTGTGTAGAGTGCGTTGCCGTAGTCTAGCCTGCTGCTGACGAGGGCCTGTGTTACTGTTCTTGTTTCTGTCGGGATCCACTTGTAGATTCTACGGAGCATGCTGAGGGTGTTGTAGCAGGAGGAGGAGACTGCGTTGACCTGTTTGGACATGGAGAGGGAGGAGTCAAGGACGAAGCCCAGGTTTCATGCGTGGTCGGTCGGTGAGGTTCCCAGGGAGGTAGGCCACCAGGCGTCGTCCCAGGCAGAGGGTGTGGGTCCGAGGATGAGGTCCTCCGTCTTGTCCGAGTTCAGTTTCAGACGGCTGCTTCTCATCCATTCGGCGATGGCCTTCATTTCCTCCTGGAGGTTGGTTTTGGCGGTTAATGGGTCCTTGGTGAGGGAGAGGTTGAGCTATGTGTCTTCGGTGTAAGAGATGATGTTGAGGTCGTGTTGGCGGGCCACTTGTGCGAGGGGGGCCATGTAGATGTTGAACAGCATCAGGCTGAGGGATGAGCCCTGGGGGACGCCGCAGATGATGTTGGTGGCTTTGGATCGGAAGGGAGGGAGGCGGACTCTCTGGGTTCTGCCAGAGAGGAAGGAGGTGATCCAGTCGAGGGCTTTTTCTTGTATTCCGGTTTCGTGGAGGCGCGTTTTCAGGTTGCGATGGCAGACCGTGTCAAAGGCGGCAGACAGGTCCAGGAGGATGAAGGCTGATGTTTTGCCATTGTCCATTTGGCGTCTGATGTCGTCTGTGGCGGCGAGGAGGGCGGTTTCAGTGCTGTGGTTTTGTCTGAAGCTGGACTGGGAGGGGTCCAGGATGTCGTTGTCTTCAAGGTAAAGGGTTAGTTGCGTCAGACATTCTTGAGGTCCTTGGGGTCTGCCTTGGGCTTCTTGAGGAGGGCGTGGATTTCGGCGTGCTTCAACTGTCTGGGAATGTCACTGTTTCGAAGGAGATGTTGATGACCTTCCATAGTTAGGGGGCGATGGTAGCGTCGGCTTTGTTGTACACGTGGTGTGGGCATGGGTCTGACGGAGATCCTGAGAGGATGGAGTTCATGATTTTACGTGTCTCTGTGTCGTTGACGTTGGTCCAGGAGGTCAGGCGGTTGGTGCGGGTGGTGTTTTCGGGGGTATGCTCTGGCGTGGTCGTGGTGTTGAAGCTGTCATTGATGTTGGTGATCTTCCTGTGGAAAAAGGTGGACAGCGCGTCGCAGAGTTCTTGAGATGGAGGGATGTCGTTGACGTTGGCTCTGGGGTTGGAGAGTTCTTTCACAATGCTGAAGAGCTCTTTGCTGTCGTGTGCGTTGTTATCCAGGCGGTCTTTGAAGTGGGATGTTTTGGCTAGTTTGATGAGTTGGTGATGCCTGCGGGTGGCCATAGTACTGAGGCTATAGTGGGATGGGGAGGAGGTGAGAGGAAGCTGCCTCCCTGTGGGCCAGTTGCTCCTCTGGCTATAGGGTCTTTCTCACCTTGTCCTCATTGGGTTCGACCAAACCCAAAAGCACTGTCTTTCCCCTGGTCTCTTCCCATCACATCACATTCAGGTGTTGTCACCTCAGCTCCAGTGTCCTTCAGGGCTGAGTGTAAGGTGGAGGTGAGGAGGGCACTGGTGGGCTTGCATAGGCCTAGCTGTTAGGCTACCTTGACCAGAGCTGCCAACTTTGTAACTCAGGAACTATTCTGGATTCCAAACGTTAGCTCTACATCCTGTGATTCTTAGCAAATCACTTAGGGGGTCATTCTGACCTCAGCGGTAAAAGCCGCTTACCGCCGGTCAGAAGGCCGCCACAATACCGCCGCGGCCACGGTCAGCCGCCACGGACATTCTGACCCACAACTGCAAAACCTCCAAAAATCCGCCCTCCACTGCAGTCCGCCACATCAGCGGCCAGCGGTAAACTGGAGAAGACCAAACCTCCACCGCCACGCCAACAGAAATACGCCCATCCCATTATGACCCGCAAATCCACGCGGCGGTCATTCAACCGCGGTATTCCATTGGCGGTACACACCGCCGCGGTCAAAATACACACACCTTTACAAACCCCTACCACATTGGACAATTTGAAAGGCACACACCTGAAACACATACACACACCACTCCCACACATCCAATACCATATAAAACACACACCCACATCACCCACAAACCCCTACCAACAAAAACCAGAGGCGAAGGAGAGAGAGACACATCAGAGAATAGATAGCCAGACACACAGAGGCACACCACAACATCACACACACCACATAGAAGCACAAAGCACCACACACCAACACACACATCATCACATACACCACCCCACACCTCATACACACCACCCCATGGCACCACAAAGGCACCCACGCTTTTCGGACCAAGAACTCCGGGTGATGGTGGAGGAAATCATAAGAGTGGAACCCCAGCTCTTCGGCTCACAGGTTCAGCACACCACCATAGCAAGGAAGGCGGAGCTCTGGCAGCGGATCGTGGACAGGGTCAACGCAGTGGGACAGCATCCCAGAAATCGAGAGGACATCCGCAAACGATGGAACGACCTACGGGGGAAGGTGCGCTCGATGGTCTCGCGACACAACATCGCAGTGCAGAAGACTAGAGGGGGACCCCACCCACTCCACCCGAATTCACAACATGGGAGCAAGAGGTACTCAACATCCTGCATCCTGATGGCCTCGCTGGAGTACACGGAGGAATGGACTCTGGTAAGTACAAGGCCAACCACTTCACCCCCCCCCAGCATGCTAACCCCCACCCTCACCCCCAACCCCTCAGCACACATCGTCCCTGAGAATGTCTCTCCAGCACAACCCACCCAACACCAACCCCTGCATGCCATCCCCAAACTATGGACACCCATCACCTAAGCATGACCACTGCACATACCCATCCCCCCCCCCACAAAACACCCTCACAACACCTCCCCCAAGGGAATGCCAGCACTGGGGGACAAGGGCACCCATAAAACTCAAGCTAATGCACACACAGAAACAATAACCATACCCTCTTACCCCATGCAGGACCCGAACGACAACACACCGGTCAGGAGGGACCAGAAATGTCCATCCCACCCCCGGAACAGGCCCCTAGTGATGACAGCAGCTCTGTCGACCTGGACCCTGATGACCAGCCCGGACCATCGGGGACCTCTGGGCAGTCGGTTCCCCTCACCCAGACACAGGCCACTGCAGACCCAACCCCCTCTGGGAACAACAGCACAGCTCCCACCCAGCGGGCCCATGCCTCTGTCTCTAGGACAGGTCAAGCAGCGGTGTGTCTACCACTACAGGGCCCCCAGGGTAACCCACCAACCCAACAACAACAGGGACCTGGGGGCAGTGGGAGTGGGCACACCGTCCAGGGGACAGAGGCCCAGGGAAACAGGGCAACTCGGAGGGCTGCTGTGCGACAGGGGGGGGAGGAGAGGCCCAGGGAACCCACTCTCCAAGAGGCCCTCACCACCATCATGGCAGCCTACCACCACTCACAAGAGACGATGGCGACGGTACTGGCCAGGTTCCAGGAGATCCAGGCACAGCAGGAGCAACGCTACATGGGGTTCAGCGACCATCTCACCAACATCTCAACCGCTATGGGGAGCATAGTCCAGGCCCTGAACCGTATAGAGGACACGTTTCGGGACCATGTGGCATCACACAGGGCCCCTGTCACTAGCCAGGAACAGGAACAGCCTACCACCTCCGCCGGCGCTAGTGGACAGGAGGCCCCACCACAACGACAGCCCACCAGAACCCCACCTCCTGCTGAACAACAACCACCCCACAAAAGGAGCCTGAGATCAAAAAAACCGACAGAGTAGGATGTCAAGACCCCCGCCAGCATCACATACCCCCTGAAGTCCTCCCACTGTTCAACATTGCCACCCTGTCAAACCTTGAACTGCCCCTGCTCCATCCTGCCACAGGCATATGGACAATGCACCTGTGAGACTGAGAACTGGACTCTGCCATGGACATTACTCCACCCCCACCCATCACTGTTTCACTATCATGTACCAATATCTATGCACTAATAATAAATCACACATTGCACTGAAATCAATCAGGACTCAGCCTGTCTTATTTACAAATGTATGACACATTACATATCAATTACGTATTTTTAACATTGTGAATTACACATACCGAGGTAACTTAGCATTAGTCCATGGGCCAACCAAGCCGAGGTCACGCAGTGGCTCATACAGCACAGAAAAGGGAAGGGAAAATCAAACATCATGTTTATAGTTCTGGGGGGAAATCGACAAAGTTGAGATGCAGGAGGCTTTCAGGAAATGTAAAATGGCATGGGTGATTATTACCTGTGTGCTACTGGAAATACTGTTCTATTACTCTGTCCCTGTTGTCTGTGTCGTCCTCTGAGTCTTCCTCCTCTTCACTCTCCGCAGGCTCCACAGCTGCTTCAACACCACCATCTGCACCATCCTCCTGCAGGAAAGGAACCTGACGTCGCAATGCCAGATAGTGAAACATACAGCAGGCCACGATGATATGGCACACCTTCTTTGGTGAGTACATCATGATCCCCCTGTCATATGCAGGCACCTAAACCTGGCCTTCAGGAGGCCAAAGGTCCTTTCTATGATCCTCCTAGTTCGCCCATGGGCCTCATTGTACCGTTCCTCTGCCCTGGTCCGGGTATTCCTCACTGGGGTCAGTAGCCAAGGCAGGTTGGGGTAACCAGAGTCACCTATTAGCCACACACCTTGTCTCTGTAGCTGCTCCATCACATAGGGGATGCTGCTATTTCGCATAACATACGCGTCATGCACTGACCCTGGGAACTTGGCATTTACATGGGAGATGTACTGGTCAGCCAAACAGACCACCTGGACATTCATCGAATGATAACTTTTTCTGTTTCTGTACACCTGCTCATCGTCTTTTGGGGGTACCAAAGCCACATGGGTCCCATCAATGGCACCAATGATGTTGGGGATATGTCCAAGGGCATAGAAATCACCCTTCACTGTAGGCAAGTCACCCTCCTCTGGGAAAATGATGTAGCTCCGCATGAGTTTCATCAGGGCAGACAACACTCTGCTCAAAATCTTTGAAAACATAGGCTGAGACATTCCAGATGACATGACCACTGTTGTCTGGAATGACCCACTTGCCAAAAAATGGAGGACTGACAAAACCTGCACCAGAGGGGGAATCCCTGTGGGTTGGCGGATGGGGGACATCAGGGCTGGCTCCAGCTGGGCACACAGTTCATGGATAGTGGCACGGTCAAGTCTGTATCGAAGTATTATATGGCGTTCTTCCATTGTCGACAGGTCCACCAGCGGTCGGTACACGCGAGGATTCGTCCTTCTCCTCGCAAGTCCCAGCGGACGGTGCCTAGGAAGGACAACATGGAGCACAGAGTCAGGCAAACCACAGGTACGTACAGACAGCTTGCACAGTTAAAGAATGGCAATGGGTTGAAAGGCGTGTATGTGTGGCAATGCAAGGCCTAGGCCTGTGTGTCGCAGTCAAAATTAAGCCATGTAGGCCCTTGAAATGGCGGCTGCCTGACCTGTGAAGTGGGACAATGGGATGTGAGGTCAATGCGCTGGCGGGGCACACTGTGGCGGTAGGCGGTCGAAGACCGCGGCGCAAAGCCGCATTGGTTAACATTGAACCCTATGGGTTTCAGGAGCCAATGACGATGTGCGCCGGCGGTCGCGGTACGCACCGCCGCGGTACGCACCGCCGCGGGCGTGACCGCCATTTCCTAGCTGATTGATCACTCGAGACCTGATCATCCACAGGAGAGGACCTATACTGCAAGTGCTGCTGTGACCTCGGTCTGGAAGTGACAATGGCTGCTGCGACTGGGGAAAGGGCCCCTGCCTTCACGTCTGAAGAGTTGGAGAAGCTCGTGGATGGGGTCCTCCCCCAGTATGCGCTACTCTACGGTCCTCCAGACCAACAAGTGAGTACACCGGGTGCACATGGAATGGGCTATGCCTGTGTGGATTGGGGTGGATGTAAGTTGGTGGGGTGGGGGGCGAATGAGGAGTGCAACGCACGACAGATGAGAGCATGTGCCATATGGCAAAGTTGGTGGGGGGGGGGCAATCACATCTAACATGCAGGTCATTGATGATTTCCTCCTTTCCACCCTGTACATGTCAAATAGATCAGCGGCCATAGGAAGATCGAGATTTGGCATGCCATCGCCAAGGAAGTCCGGAACTTGGGGGTCCACAACAGACGGGGCACCCACTGCCGCAAGAGGTGGGAGGACATCCGCCGCGGAACAAGGAAGACCGCAGAAACACTGCTGGGGATGGCCTCCCAACCTAGGAGGGGTGCCAGTCGCACCATGACCCCCCTGATGTCCCGGATCCTGGCGGTGGCCTACCCTGAATTGGATGGGCGCTTTAAGACATCACAGCAGACACAAGGGGGTGAGTATCAGCACATTCTCCTATCTTTCTGCGCAGTGGAGGCGTCTGGGTGGGGGAGGAGGGCTCTGGGTGACATTAGGCCAGGGCGCTTTCTGTAGTGTAGTCCTCTCCCTTAGGCATGGCCCTGTGCCCCCGGCCCCCACCTCTGTAGGGTGACAAGTACAGCCATTGATGGTCCAGCATCACCCATGTGCGCGTTTGACGTCTCTTGGCCTGTTGTCCTAGTCAGTAGTACTGAGTAGTGTACCCCGAATGCGCAGCTTAGTGCATGAGGCTCCTGTGTCTGTCCTCTCCGCCAACGGTGTTGACATTGCATGCACTCAACCTGGTCTTCTTTTTTCTCCCCCCACCCTTTCTCTTCATCTTCTTGTGCATGTGTGCATTAGCATCATCAGGCGGAGGAGATTTGGCATCGGAGCACGAGGGAGCTGCAGGACACAAGGCCCCGGTGGGCCCAGGAACAGACACCGAGGGCACCAGTGATCCGGAGGGCGAGGGGAGCACCACGACGGGGACCGCTGGTGAGAGCAGCGACAGCGACACGTCCTCGGATGGGAGCTCCCTAGCGGTGGCGGCAACATCCGGGCCCCCCGCCTCTACAGGTACAGCCGCCACCCAGCGCACCAGCACCGCCCTCCCAGCAGCCCCTCAGCCTACGCTCCGTGCCCGCTCGCCCAGGAAGGCGTGCGTCTCCTTCGCCCCAGGCACCTCAGCCCCTGCCCCTGTGGCCCCTGCTGCCCTCAGTGCGGAGCTCATTGACCTGGTGAGGACGCTCATTGTTGGGCAGATGACCCTTTTGAATGCCATCCAGGGTGTGCAAAGGGAGGTGCAACAGAGCAATGCGTACCTGGAGGGCATTCATTCGGGTCAGGCTGCCCATCAACGAGCGTTCACTGCTCTGGCCTCAGCACTGACGGCAGCCATTGCCCCCGTTTCCAGCCTCCCTCTTCTTACTGCCTCCAGCCTGTCTCTGTCTCCTGTTCCTCAGCCTATCCCATCCACACCATCAGACCAGCCTGCACACACCTCAACACCCAAGAGCAGCTCATCCAGACACAAGCACCACAGATCCCACAAACAATCACCCAAGCAACACCCAGATGCAGACATTCCAGCAGTCACAACCACCTCTGTGTCCCCCTCCTCCTCGTCTCCCTCCTCCCTCCCTGTGACGTCTACACTCACACCTGAATGCACCCCAACATCAGCCAGTGCTTCCATCACCACCTCACCCTCCAGTACAGTCCACACTCGTGCAGTCACCACCCCCACTGCCATTTACACGTCCCCTGTGTCCTCTCCCACTGTGTCTGTCACCCCCTCTTCCAAGACACACAAACGCAGGCAGACACCCACCCAACAGCCATCCACCTCACGTCAGCCTACAGCACCAGCACCTTCACCCAATGAAAGCACACCTGACTCTCCTACAACCACATCCTCTTCCTCCACTCCCATCACCACTTCTCCGACCCTTTATCTTGGACCTAAAAAGCTTTCCTGGCTAATCTTGACCTCTTTCCCTCCGATGAGCTCCCCCCTCCATCTGCAAAGAGTCCCAAGAGCACCGCAGCCACCACCAGCCCAGCTTCGAGTGTCACTGTTGTGCATGGGTTCTGGAGTCCACCCTTTGCCAGCAGTGACACATCGATCAGCAGCAAGGACACGTCCAGCCCCCCCCCCCGGCAAGAGGACCCGCAAAAACAAGGGCCGCCGTGCGAGGACTGACAGGGCTGCCCACAAGGAGCAATGTGCGGCCACTTCACCAGCCACACCATCTAGGGGAGGCAAGGGCCCGAGAGCCCCATCAAAGGAGCGGAAGGGCAGCAGGAGCGCGGAGAAGGTGGACCCCACATGTCACATCCCAGCTGGGAAGGAGGACACTAAAGAGGCCAGGAGTCCGTCCCCGAAGGGTCCAGAAACGTCACTGTCCGAGGGCGACTGAGCAGGGAGTCCAGGCCAGGTCTGGCTCCCTTGACCTGCTGGATGAGCACCGCTGAACAGGGCCCGCGGTGCAGAAGAGCACCGCTGAACAGGGCCCGCCGTGCAGAAGAGCACTGCTGAACAGGGCCCGCGGTGCAGAAGAGCACCGCTGAAGAGGGCCCGCGGTGCAGAAGAGCACCGCTGAACAGGGCCCCGCCGTGAAGATAGGCACCGCTGAACAGGGCCCGCCGTGCAGAAGAGCACTGCTGAAGAGGGCCCGCGGTGCAGAAGAGCACCGCTGAACAGGGCCCGCGGTGCAGAAGAGCACCGCTGAACAGGGCCCGCCGTGGAGAAGAGCACCGCTGAACAGGGCCCGCGGTGCAGAAGAGCACCGCTGAACAGGGCCCGCCGTGGAGAAGAGCACCGCTGAACAGGGCCCGCGGTGCAGAAGAGCACCGCTGAACAGGGCCCGCGGTGCAGAAGAGCACCGCTGAACAGGGCCCCGCCGTGAAGATAGGCACCGCTGAACAGGGCCCGCCGTGCAGAAGAGCACCGCTGAACAGGGCCCCGCCGTGAAGATAGGCACCGCTGAAGAGGGCCCCGCCGTGAAGATAGGCACCGCTGAACAGGGCCCGCCGTGCAGAAGAGCACCGCTGAACAGGGCCCGCGGTGCAGAAGAGCACCGCTGAACAGGGCCCCGCCATGAAGATAGGCACCGCTGAACAGGGCCCGCCGTGCAGAAGAGCACCGCTGAAGAGGGCCCGCCGTGCAGAAGAGCACCGCTGAAGAGGGCCCCGCCGTGAAGATAGGCACCGCTGAAGAGGGCCCAGCCGTGAAGATAGGCACCGCTGAAGAGGGCCCGCCATCTCAAGGACCGCTCCGCTGGGCCCTTCTTCTCAAGCACCGCTCCGCTGGGCCCTTCATCTCAAGCACCGCTCCGCTGGGCCCTTCATCTCAAGCACCGCTCCGCTGGGCCCTTCATCTCAAGCACCGCTCTGCTGGGCACCGCCGTCTCAAGCACCGCTCCGCTGGGCCCTTCATCTCAAGCACCGCTCCGCTGGGCACCGCCGTCTCAAGCACCGCTCCGCTGGGCCCTTCATCTAAAGCACCGCTCCGCTGGGCACCGCCGTCTCAAGCACCGCTCCGCTGGGCCCTTCATCTCAAGCACCGCTCCGCTGGGCCCTTCTTCTCAAGCACCGCTCCGCTGGGCCCTTCATCTCAAGCACCGCTCCGCTGGGCCCTTCTTCTCAAGCACCGCTCCGCTGGGCCCTTCTTCTCAAGCACCGCTCCGCTGGGCCCTTCATCTCAAGCACCGCTCCGCTGGGCACTGCCGTCTCAAGCACCGCTCCGCTGGGCCCTTCATCTCAAGCACCGCTCCGCTGGGCCCTTCTTCTCAAGCACCGCTCCGCTGGGCCCTTCATCTCAAGCACCGCTCCGCTGGGCCCTTCATCTCAAGCACCGCTCCGCTGGGCCCTTCATCTCAAGCACCGCTCCGCTGGGCACAGCCGTCTCAAGCACCGCTCCGCTGGGCCCTTCATTGCAAGCACCGCTCCGCTGGGCCCTTCTTCTCAAGCACCGCTCCGCTGGGCCCTTCTTCTCAAGCACCGCTCCGCTGGGCACCGCCGTCTCAAGCACTGTTTATGGTTCACTGTGCCCACCATGCCTCCTCCTTGACCAGTGGAGACTGTCATCCACCTGATGGACTGTGGCTTTGCACTCCCCAGGATGGTACAGTGGGCAGCCCACCCACTGTAGAGACATTGAGAGACTGTGGCTTTGCACTCCCCAGGATGGTACAGTGGGCAGCCCACCCACTGTAGAGACATTGAGAGACTGTGGCTTTGCACTCCCCAGGATGGTACAGTGGGCAGCCCACCCACTGTAGAGACATTGAGAGACTGTGGCTTGGCACTCGCCAGGATGGTACAGTGGGCAGCCCACCCACTGTAGAGACATTGAGAGACTGTGGCTTTGCACTCCCCAGGATGGTACAGTGGGCAGCCCACCCACTGTAGAGACATTGAGAGACTGTGGCTTTGCACTCCCCAGGATGGTACAGTGGGCATGGTGGCTCCTCGTGGATCTGGCGTCGTGGACTCATGTGGCTGTGGTGCCCCCCCCTTCCCTTCCCCCTGAGGTGCCTGTAGTTTTTACATCTGATGCCCCTGCAGTGTTCTCTCCAAAGGACTCAGGTCTCCTGTGTGGGCTTTGCCCTTGTTTCTCAAAACTTTGGCCCACGGACATGATGAATTCGTAGGATGTGCAGGACTTGTTACTTCAGTTATACACTGATGTGTATATCATTTGTTTTCTTGTAAATATCTTTCATGGTTGTACGATAATTTTCAGGAGCTTTTTGGTACATAAATATTTATTCCAAATTTGATTATGTCATAGCATTTTTCAGGGGTGTTTGGGTGGTGTCACTGTGACTTGTTGCTCTGCATTGGTGTGTACATAGTTGGGGGGGGGTCGCATATGTGTGTGGCCGTAACCTTTCGTCCTCCCCCTCCCGTGTGTCGTAGGTGCAGTACTCACCGTTGTCGTCTGCGCCGGACTTCGTACTCGTGGTAGATGAGAAGGTAGACGATAGCAGGTAGGATGTTTAATTCGGATTCCATGCTGTCCTCCTTCCTCCTGGAGTGCGTAGTGGTGTGCGTTTTCCCGTTCGTAGTCTGTTTCCGCCGTGTTTTTATCGGCGGTGCTCCCGCCCCGGAAAAGGTGGCGGATTGGTGAGTTGTGATAGTGTGGGCGGTACATTGTCTGCCGCCTGGCTGTTGGCGGTGACCGCCGCGCTGTTTGTTTGTACCGCCGTGGCGGTCGGAGTGTTAAAGTGGCTGTCTGTGTTGGCGGTTCCGGCCAGGGTCAGAATTCCATTTTTTTGACCGCCAGCCTGTTGGCGGGTTGGCCGCAGCTTTAACACCGGCCGCCAGGGTTAGAATCACCCCCTTAATCTCCCAAGGCCGAAAAATAAAATCAAATTTATTCTCCTCTAATGCAACTGATGCTCATGTAAATAGATCCAATGCCCTTGGGACCAGTTCATACTATCTAAAACTACATAAAACATTAAAAAAATAATTGGCCATTGTCATGCTTTAAAATTCTGCAAACGCCAGAGCATGATAATTAAAGACAAATGACAAATCTTTATACATAATAAAAACCTTATTCCTTTTTAACATGGCTTTTCTACCTTTGTTAATTTGACAATCAGTGAGGGACCATTAAAGCAGCTTTAGAAATCAATATAAAGTGCGTGTGTCTTACATTTAGGGCCAGATGTAGCAAAGACTTTGCGACTCGCAAACGGCGAAAATCGCGTTTGCGACTCGCAAATGCGTCTTTGCTATGTAGAAATGCATTTTGCGAGTCGGCACCGACTCGTAAAATGCATTTCCGAATCGCAAAAAGGAAGGGGTGTTCCCTTCCTATTTGCGAGTCGCAATGGTATGCAATTCCATTTGCGACCATGGACCCCTTCCCCTTTGTGACTGGACCAAAAAATAATTTTTCAGAGCAGGCAGTGGTCCAATGGACCACTACCTGCCCTGAAAAATACCGAAACAAAAGGTTTTGGTTTATTTTTCAAAGTGCAGCTCGTTTTCCTTTAAGGAAAACGGGTTGCACTTTGAAAAAAAAAACTGCTTTATTTAAAAGCAGTCACAGACATGGAGGTCTGCTGTTCCCAGCAGGCCTCCATCCCCGTGAGTGCCCTGAGTCGCTATGGGGTCGCAAATTGTGACCCACCTCATTAATATTAATGAGGTGGGTCTTTGCGACCCCATAGCGACTCGCAGAAGGTGTCTGAGACACCTTTCTGCATCCCAAATTGCGACTTGCCACTGTTGTTTTAGGAGTGCCCGGGGCTAATTGTGATCCCAAACCACCCCTGTTTGTGAACGTGAACTTCTGAAACCCACTGCACACACATAAAGGGCCTGATAACGACCTCGGCTGTTGGGATGCTTCATCACAAATGTGACGGATATACTGTCTGCCATTTTAGAAGTCCCATAGGATATTTGGAACTTGCAAGACGGCGGGCGGGATCTCCGTCATGTTGTGACGGAATATCCCATCCGCCAAGGTCGTAATCAGGACCAAAGTCTGTTTGCCTCTGTTACCTCCTGGCCCTCGCCACTCCACTCATCTGTTGCTTTTCAGAGCTCCATCACTGTTTTCCCAGCTGGTGCTGGCGCCCCCACTCCAAGTTCTTTACATTTTTATTCAAGGGCTGACAACTGCAAAGTGCTGTTGGGACACTCACATCTAATGTAGGCACTCCTGCTAATTTTATTTTTGAGTTTTCCTTTACCGTTCTTGTCTACCTTTGGCTTTGTTTACCGTCCAGACCAGAGGGGGATGGGGTGCGACCTCGGTTCTTGCAGGTCCGGCTCTGGCCGAGGTAGAGGCGACCCTTTCCAGTAGCCACGGTGCTGTTGACAGTATACACCAATACAGTCCGTGCCCTCCAGAAGGAGTCCCTGAGGAAAAACCCAGTAGGGAAAAAACCTCCAGATGGGATCCACCTGGAAGAAAGGAAGACACAAGGAAAAATCTGAATCTTAAACTAGGACAAGCGTAGGGAAAAAACAGGAAAAAACAGGAGAAAAACTGCATATCAATGAGAAAACCAGTAGGAGCATAATCACCACAGTGTTGCAACACAAGGAGAAAAATAAATCAAGGCTCTTATATACCCCTAAACAGGAAGTGATAAACAGGAAAAGGAAAAACAGCCATGTTGGATTGGGAAAAAGTAATAGAACCAGATAGGAAAAATGCCATAGGAAGAAGGGAAACAGGTGCATGCAGGGAACCAGAGAAGGGAAAGGCATGATGGGATAGCAGAAAAATGGCTTCCCACAAGAAGAGAAGAATGAAAAAGAGAAAGAGAAAGCCCAAGAAGAACCCCAGGTAAATGAGAGGCCGAGGGGTGGGGCGAGGACCTTCACTTATTGTCAGCACGCATCGCGAAATGAGTGGCGAGAACCGAACCTCACGTCTAGGCTCCTGTCCTCGCCGCAGTGGCTGGAAAAAGGGGGCGCGGGGGCCCTGCAGCCCATAAAATGGACCGTGGCCCCCACCGCGACCTGACCAGACCACGCCGCCGGGACGCGCAACACAACAATAGGTCCGCACCCGAGGCCCCACGTTTGTGAGGAAAAAGGCGGAAAAAATGACGGACCAAGAGAGGGGCATGCACCGAAGTGTCATCCTCCCAGGAGCATTCACTCACAGGATAGCCCTTCCAATAGATGAGATATTGAAGACGTCCACGTAAATACGAAGAGTCACAAATCTCCTGGACCTCGTATTCCAGCACATTGTCCAACAATTGAGGAAGAGGATAGGATAATTGTCTGTGAAAAGGATCAGGTGCATATGGTTTAAGCTGAGAAACATGGAATACTGGGTGTATTCTCCAAGTCCAGGGTAGACGGAGACGAACAGAAACAGGATTGATTTTTTAAAGAATCAGAAAAGGACCATAGTACCGGGGTCTAAACTTATTTCGGTTTAACCATAAGGGTAAGAACTTGGAGGAAATCCAGACCTTATCATTCATTTGATAAGATGGAGCCTCACAACGTCTCTTGTCAGCCATTCTTTTCATTTGTATCTTGGTGGCTTGAAGATTAGAATGTATGACACATTGTTTGGTGCGTAGTCGCCGAAGAAACGTTGTGATGGCAGGAAGTGTAACTGAGTTATACTAGGAAAGGCTTTAGGATGGTATCCATATGAACAATAAAATGGGGAAGACTTTGAAGCACTATGTAATGCATTGTTATATGAAAATTCGGCCAGTGGTAAATACATGGACCAGTTATTTTGCGTAGCATTACAAAAACTTCGTAGATACTGTTCAAGACCTTGATTTAACCATTCAGTTTGACCATTAGTCTGAGGATGAAAACCAGAGGAAAGAGCCACGTCAATCTTGAGTGGTTTACAAAATTGTCTCCAAAACCGTGAGATAAATTGAGGACCAAAGTCTGAGAGGAAGACTTGTGAGAGTCCATGAAGCCGGAAGATTTCTCAAGTTAAGAGTTGACTTAGTTCTTTGGCTGTGGGTAACTTTTTTAATGCGGTAAAATGTGCCATTTTAGTGAATGAATCTACTGTCACCATTATTACTCGATTCCCCGTTGAGGGAGGCAGAGAACACATGAAGTCAGTAGATACAGTGTGCCATGGAGTCAGTGGAACCGGTAAGGGATGAAGCAATCCCGCTGGTTTATTATGGGATGTCTTTGCTTGAGCACAGATAGGGCAAGAAGTCACATAGCTTTCAATATCAGCCTTAAGAGTAGGCCACCAAAAGGAGCGCAGAAGGAGATCTTGGGTGGTCTTGATTCTGCAATGACTTGCAATTGGGGAGTTGTGGCACATTCGTAGAGCTTCAGTTTGGACTGTTTTAGTTGGCAAGAACAAGGCTTTTTTACGAAAATAGTATCTCTTATTCTTACGTAATAGTGGATGTAATTTATTAATTTCAGTCTCTCCTAGATTGGAATACTCAGAGTGGACCTTGTCGAGAAAGGATTGCACAACTCCAATGATCTTATCAGGCTCAATCAGGTTTTGTGTGGTAGAATCATTACATTCCGGATAGCATCCTGATTAATTACGTTCAGAGTCGGAGAGTATGTGGGAGAGGTAAAATACGGGATGTTCTAGCCGGTCATCGCTTTGTCTTTGTAGCAAGGCGGCCCCTATGGCTCTTTCTGAGGCATCAGTGACAACAATTAATTGTTTGGTGGTATCTGGATGCTGTAAGACAGGAGCTTGAGTGAAGGTGTGTTTTAGCTTTTGAAAGGCTGTTTCCGCTTCTTAGGTCAAATGAAAACCTTTCCCGTAGATTTTCTTTTTAAGGGTTTGAGTTATATGACTGGTCTGCTGGACGAATTTGGCTATGAATTGACGGTAGAAATTGGCCAGTCCTAGAAAACACTGGGTTTCTTTGATGGAAGATGGAGATGGGCCAATCCAGAATGGCTTGAACCTTGTCTGAATCCATAGCGATTCCTACTTGGTTGATATGGTACCCCAAGTACCTTACTTCAGTCTGATCAAATTCACACTTTTCTGGCGTGCAGAAAAGATGGTGTTGTCTAAGCCTTTTTAAGACTTGGAACACATGTTTAGTGTGTTGTTCAGGATGAGTGGAGATGATAAGAATATCATCTAAATAGACAACCACTGTTTGGTGTAAAAGGTCAGAAAAGATGGCGTCCATAAATCTCTGAAATATAGAGGGAGCATTGGTAAGTCTGAAGGGCATCACCCGATATTCAAAATGGCCAAAAGGGGTTCTGAAGGCTGTCTTCCATTCATCGCCCTCCTTTATCCTTAAAAGAGGATAGGCTCCCCTAAGATCTAATTTGGTAAATCTCTTGGCTCCTTGGACTGCTTCTAGAATATCCTTGATGAGGGGCAATGGGTAGCGATCTTTTGTGGTAATTTTATTTAATCCTCGAAAGTCTTTGCAGGGGCGCAAGTCTTTCATCTTCTTGGGCACGAAAAAGAGAGGGGCCCCTGCGGGAGAAGAAGAAGGAGCAATTAGACCGCTCTGTATATTCGCTTCCAGGTATTCTTTGAGGATCTTCTTAGGCTCAGTAAGAAAATACACTCTCACAAAGGGGACTATTGCATTAGATTCTATAGGAATGGCACAATCATATTCTCTAAGAGGCCGAAGTATGGGTTTATCAGGTTTTTGAAATCGTCAGCATACTCCAGATAATGACTGGGTACTCCTTAAAGGAGGTTGATGGAACAGTGTATTATATTTTACACCATTGTCTTCGGGGACCAATATGTTCCTGCTGAGTAACAATATTGTTGGCAGAATTGGGAGGGTAGCGATATGGTCCTGGTTTCCCAGTTGATGTAAGGATTGCGCCGGGTGAGCCATGGAATATCTAGAATCATGACGTGATTCGATGAAGAGATCAAATCAAAAGAAACATATTCCTGGTGCTTTCCGAATTGTAAACACAAGGTAGGTGTGGTATTAGTAACAGGACCAGAAGCTAACATGGAACCACCTACTGTATGGACTTGTACTGGTATATCCTTGGGTATCCAAGGGATCTTCCTATCCAGAGCCCATGTTTCATTTAAATAGATTCCATTGGCCCCACAATCTAACAAGGCTAAAGCTTTTTCTTCACTGCCATCCGCTAATAGAAGGGATATAGGTAGAAGAAACAGTGCTGTTATTTCTTCCCGGGAAGAACAGATGGAAGGTATTTCAAAATATCCCGTTCTCCCCCTTCTCACAGAGGATGGGAACTGGCGTTTCCCAAGGATCTCGCCGAGTGAATAGGAAAAGTACAAATTAGATGACCAGAAGCACCACAATAAAGACATAGGCCCTCATTACAAGCCTGGCGGTCGGTGTTAAAGCAGCGGTAATACTGCCAACAGGCCGGCGGTAAAAAAAATGGGATCATGACCACGGCGGAAACCACCAACACAGACAGCCACTTTAACACTCCAACCGCCACGGCGGTAGCAACAAACACCGCGGCAGTAACCGCCAACAGATAGGCGGAAGACAATGTACCGCCCACCCCATCACAACCTGCCAATCCGCCAGCTTTTCCGGGGTGGTACCAACGCCATCAAAAGCACGGTGGAAACAGGACTTGGAAGGGAAACAACTCACTTCTTGACACTCAACGAAGAACCAGGACGCCATAGAGCCTGAGCTGCACGTCCTGCCCATGCTGGTCTACCTCCTCATCTACCAAGAATACGAAAGGGGGCGGCGACAACCGCAGTGAGTACTGCACCTAGTACACAGGGGATGGTGGAGGAAAAAAAGAGTGACACACACACACGCAACACCCCCACCCCCACCCTTATCCACAACACCATACAAACAAACACATGCATCAACATTACATTTACACCCCGTAACCCCCCTGGAAGAACGCAAGGACAAAAGGAATTGAGTTAAACAGAGATATTTTAGAAATAGGCAGATATACGTTATAAATAGGAAAACAGTATATACAAAAATATACAATATGTACATAAGACGGTACATTGTACATTCAAAATGTCCATGGGCCACTGGGCCAAAAATCATGGGCCAAGCCCACATTTGACTCCTGCCTCAATACGGAGAGAACACTGCAGGGGCATCAGGTCGAAAACACACAGGCACCTCAGGAGGATGGGGAAGTGGGGGCACCTCAGGCACAAGATGGAATAACACCACTGCTCTTCGAGGGGGCTCCATGCCCACTGCTTGGTCCTGGGGAGTGCAAGACCACAGTCTCACAAATCTCTCAAGTGAGTGATTTGCCCACTGCTTGGTCCTGGGGAGTGCAAAGTCACAGTCTCACAAGTCTCTCAAGCGGGTGGCTTGCCCACTGCTTGGTCCTGGGAGTGCAAAGTCACAGACTCACAAGTCTCTCAAGTGGGTGGTTTGCCCACTGCTTGGTCCTGGGGAGTGCAATGCCACAGTTTTCCAAGTGGATGACTTCTTCCACTGGTCCTGGAAGGGGCTTTGTGCCCAGTGTGATTCATCCTGCCAAGGATAGGGTGAGTGGATGGCTTCTTCCACTGGTCCTGGAGGGGGCTTTGTGCCCAGTCTGCTTCAACCTGCCAAGGATAGGGTGAGTGGATGGCTTCTACCACTGGTCCTGGAGGGGGCTTTGTGCCCAGTCTGCTTCATCCTGCCAAGGATACGGTGAGTGGATGCCTTTCTCCACTGGTTCTGGAGGGGGTCTTGTGCCCAGTGTGCTTCATCCTGCCAAGGATAGGGTGAGTGGATGCCTTCTTTCACTGGTTCTGGAGGGGGGCCTGTGCCCAGTGATGTAACACTTGGGGTGTGGCAGTTCACAGTCCGTCACCTGGGTGTCTGAGGCACGAGATTTGCAAGGAAAAGGTTGAATGATAGTCCATGGAGGCAGGGCTAGACTCCATCCTGTGGCGGCTAAGGCTGAAAACTGGTGGTAGTGCCGGTGTGGTGGGGGTGCTGCCGGTGGTGGTGGGAGGCTCCAGCCCACTGCAGCTGCTGCTGCTGGTAGTGGTCCTACTGTCAGTGGTGCAGATGGCGGTGCTAGCGGCGGTGCGGGTGGCGGTGCTGCCAGTGGTGGAGGGAGGCTCCAGCCCTTCTCCTGCAGCCTCGGACAGCTGCCCACTGGGGCTGCTGCTGCTGCTGACAGTATTGGTGCTAGCGGCGGTGCAGGTGGCGGTGCTAGCGGCGGGGCTTCTGGCTGTGCTGGCCGCAGTGCAGGTGGTGGGGCTTGCGATTGTGCCGGTAACCACCAGGCCTTCACCTGCAGCCTCCGATGGCTGAAGAGCCTTGCCTGGTGTTTTCTGCCCCTTCCTCACCTTGGCAGATGGTGGTGTGACCTTGGCTTTGGCAGCTGGAGTTTTTAAGGAGGCCTTGCTGGGTGGTTCGTGCTCCTTGCCCTTGCTGCATGCTGTCCCCCTCTAAACCTTAGCAGGTGGTGGAATGATTTTGTCCTTTGCAGTGGTTGGTGGCACACTGGCTGGGCTGACGGGTGCCCCCTTTCAGCCTCTGTGAGTTGCAGGTACCACAGTGGACATTGACCTCGTGGCTGAGGTGCTGGCCTGGGTTCTGGACACCCTGGCCCGAGGGGAAGGACGGGGGAGGGGTAGGGAAGCTTCTTAGACACACTTGGGCAGGAAGAGGGAGAGGGTTTGAGAGTGGAGGAAGAGGGAGTGGGTGTAGGAGGTGTTTGTCTGCTGTGTTTGGGTGCAGGTGCATGGGCTGGATGCTGTTGTGAGGTGGATGGCTGTTGGAGGAGGGGTCACAGAAACTCTGGGAGAGGACACAGAGGACGTGTGCATGGATATGGGGGTGGTGACTGCCGTGAGGGGTGTGTTGTGATGGGCGTGCTGGTGATGGAGGTAGTGTATGAGGATGTAGTGCATGCAGGTGTGAGTGGAGACGCTACTGGGAGGGAGGTGGACGATGAGGAGGAGGGGGACACAGTGGAGGCAGTGGATGTTGGTGTGTCTGCATGGGGATGGTGCTTGTGTGAGTGCCTGTGAGATGAAGTGTGGTGCTTGTGTTTGTCTGAGCCACTTTTGTGTGTTGATTTGGGTGAATGCTGGTCTGAAGGTGTGCTTGGGATAGGCTGGGAGTTGAGGGGATTCGGTCTGGGTAGAGGAAGTTGGAGGGGTGGAGGCTAGAGACAGGTACAAGGGCTGCCATCAGGGAGTAGGCCAGAGCCTGAAATGCTCTCTGTTGGACCTCCATGCCAGAGTGAATGCCCTCCAGGTATGCCTTTGTTTGTTGCAAATGCCTCTTGACACCTTGGATGGCATTCAGTAAGGTTGACTGCCCAACAGTGAGGGATCTCTGGAGGTCAATAGCCTCTTCACTGAGGGCAGCAGGGCTGATGGGGGCAGGGCCTGAGGTGCCTGGGGCGAAGGAGATGCCTACCCTCCTGGCTTAGCCGGCACGGGAAACACGCTGAGGGGCTGCTGGGAGGGCGGTGCTGGTAGGGGGGGTGGCAGCTGTACCTGTTGTTGGGGTGAGAACAGAGGTATCTGCCACCGCCAGGGAGCCTCCATCGGAGGAGGAGTCGCTGTCTGTGGTCTCCCCTCCTGTCCCCATCGTGGTGCTCCCCTCGCCCTCTGTCCCACTGGTGCCCTCACCCTCTGTGTATTTGGCCTCCATGCCCATGTGGGATGCAGCTACCTCCGTCGCCGGTGCCTCTGCTCCTCTGCCAGATGATGCTAATGCACACAAGGACAGGGTGACAAAACAAAAAAGGGGGGAGAGACAGAGGATACACATGGTCAATGCCAGCAACACCACTACCGTTGGCGTACACAGCACACAGGGAGCATCCCTATGCATTAGGCCATGCACTACCAGTTACTAAGATAGTCACCAGCCCATGGGGTACAATGCTACTGCCAATAGCTGCACACCTGAAACCCACAGGACCCTGCCCAGTAGTAGATGCCAACTAACACTATTGGGGCAGGAGTGCTCCTGAGCCTGCCCAACAAGGGACCTACCATGCCATCTTCGCCCTGGCCTAGGGGCACCCATAGCCCACATCCCCCACCCAGGTAACTCTTAACGCGCGCAAAGTCAGGATTCAGAATCTGTACTCACCCCCTTGTGGTTGCTGTGATGCCTTCAAGCACCCATCCAACTCCGGATAGGCCACCGCCAGGATGCGGAACATGAGGGGGGTCATGGTGCGACGTGCACGCCTTCCTCGTTAGGAGGCCTGCCAAAGCTGGGCCTCCGCCGTCTTCTTTGCCCAGCGGCGCAGGTCCTCTCACCCTTTGGGGCAGTGGATGCTCTGCCTGTCAAAGACCCCCAGGGTCCGCACCTCCTTGGCGATGGCACGCCAAATACCCTTTTTCTGGTGGGCGTTGACCTGCAGGGAAAAGACAGCAGAAAAAAGGATTAGTCATACCGTCCGGACTGTCATACTCATGGCCCACCATATCCCTCCCATCCCCTTACGCACACACATTGACCACCATACATGCAGCACTCTGCCCAGGACCCCTCTGCCCCCCCTACATGTGGCTTACAAACACAGCACTCCATACCTTCATGGCCCATGCATCATGCTCACAGTGTACTCACCTGTTTGTCTGGAGGACCGTAGAGTAATGTGTACTGGGGTAGGGCCCCATCCACCAGTTTCTCCAACTCCTCCGCAGTGAAGGCAGGGGCCCTTACCCCAGACCCATGAGCCATTGTCGCTTCCAGACACAGGTCACAGCAGCACTTGCAGTGTAGGTCCTCTCCTGTTGAAGGTCAGGTAGCAAGTGAGTGAACAGATAGAAAATGGTGGGTACGTCCACGGCAGTGTGTACCGTCACCACCGGCATACATCAACATTAGCTCCTGGAACCCATAGGGCCCAATGATAACCAATGCGAAGTTGCGCGGCGGTCTTCGACCGCCTACCGCGATGGTGCACAACGGCAGCAGAATTACCTCATTTCCACTTGTCCCTCCTCACAGGTCAGGTAACCACCATTTCAGGGGGCACAAGGCATGGCACCTAACTGCGTCGCAACAGACACTGGCACAGCAACTGTAGGAGGCTGGCCTGGCTTATAGTGGGTACCTTGTGGTACTTACACCCTGTGCCAGGTCCAGTTATCCTTTATTAGTAGAATAGAGGTGTTTCTAGCAGCTTAGGCTGATAGAAGGTAGCTATGGCAAAGCAGTTTAGGCTGAACTAGGAGACATGCACAGCTCCTACTATACCACTTATATCATATACCACAATATCATAAGAAAACACAATACACAGATATATTGAAAATAAAGGTACTTTATTTTTATGACAATATGCCAAAAGTATCTCAGTGAGTACCCTCAGTATGAGGATGCCAAATATACACAAGATATATGTACACAAACCCAAAAATGGTAAGTAATAGTAAGAAAAGTAATGCAAACAGTGTAGAATTACAATAGGATGCAATAGGTGAACATAGGTCTAGGAGCAACACAAACCGTACACTCCAAAAGTGGAATGTAAATCACGAATGGGCCCCAGACTTATGGGAGCTTGTAGAGGGTCACTGGGACTGTAAGAAAACAGTCAGGGTGTCGAAGATACCCCACTCCAAGACCCTGAAAAGTAGGAGTAAAGTACCCCTACTACCCTAATAGGACACAATAGCCGTGATAGGGGGATTCTGCAAGAACCACAAACACCAGCAAAGCACTGAAGACGGATTCCTGGACCTGAGGACCTGCAAGGCAAGGGGACCAAGTCCAAGAGTCGCAATAGTGTCCAGGGGGGGCAGAAGCCCAGGAAACCCCGGATGAAGGTACAAGAAGGCTGCCTCTCTGGGTGGAAGAAGCCAAGTACTCTGCAACAACGAAAAGGGCTAGGAACTTCTCCTTTGCATGGAAGATGTCCTACGGCGTGCTGGGTGTTGCAGAAGTGTTTTGATGCAGAAATACCGCAAACAAGCCTTGCTAGCTGCAAGGGTCGCATAAGAGGTTTTTGGGTGCTGCTGGGGACCAGGAAGGACCAGGATGTCGCCCATTGGAGGAGGAGACAGAGGGGGTGCTCAGAAACTCAGAAAGCCCCCAGAAAAGCAGGCAGCACCCGCAGAAGTACCGGAGCAGGCGCATAGAAGATTCGTCACAAAGGAGGGTCCCACGACGTTGGAGTCCAACTCAGAGGGTTGAGCACTGCAGGACGGAGTGCTGGGGATCCAGGCTAGTCTGTGCACAAAGGAATCCTTGGAGAAGTGCACAGAAGCCGGAGCAGCTGCAAATCACTCAGTACACAGGTTTGCAGTCTAGTGTGGGGAGGCAAGGACTTACCTCCACCAAACTTGGACTGAAGGATCACTGGACTGTGGGGGTTACTTGGATATAGCTCCTGTGTTCCAGGGACCACGCTCGTTGAGATGAGAGGGGACCTAGAGGACTGGTGATGCAGAAGTTTGGTGCCTGCGTTAGCAGGGGGAAGACTCCGTCAACCCACAGGAGATTTCTTCAGGATTTCCATAGCAGGGTGAAGGCAGACAGCCATCAGAGCATGCACCACCAGGAAGCAGTCGAGAAAGCTGGCAGGATTAGGCGCTACAATGTTGCTGGTAGTCGTCTTGCTACTTTGTTGCAGTTTTGCAGGCGTCCTGGAGCAGTCAGCGGTCGATCCTTGGCAGAAGTCGAAGAGGGAAGTGCAGAGGAACTCTGGTGAGCTCTTACATTCGTTATCTGAAGAATACCCCAGAGGAGAGACCCTAAATAGCCAGAAAAGGAGGTTTGGCTACCAAGAAAGGAGGTTTGGCTACCAAGAAAGGTAAGAGCCTATCAGAGGGGGTCTCTGACATCACCTGCTGGCAGTGGCCACTCAGAGCAGTCCAGTGTGCCCCCAACACCTCTGTTTCCAAGATGGCAGAGGTCTGGGACACAATGGAGGAGCTCTGGGCACCTCCCTTGGGAGGTACTGGTCAGGGGAGTGATTACTCCCCTTTCCTTTGTCCAGTTTCACGCCAGAGCAGGGCTGGGGGATCCCTGAACTGGTGTAGACTGGCTTATGCAGAGATGGGCACCATCTGTGCCCATCAAAGCATTTCCAGAGACTGGGGGAGGCTACTCCACCCCAGCCCTTCACACCTATTTCCAAAGGGAGAGGGTGCAACACCCTCTCTCAGAGGAAATCCTTTGTTCTGCCTTCCTGGGCTGGGGCTGCCCAGACCCAAGGAGGGCAGACTCCTGTCTGAGGGGTTGGCAGCAGCTGCAGTGGAAACCCCGGAAAGGCAGTTTGGCAGTACCCGGGTTCTGTGCTAGAGACCCGGGGGATCATGGAATTGTTCCCCCAATACCAGAATGGTATTGGGGGGACAATTCCATGATCTTAGACATGTTACATGGCCATGTTCGGAGTTACCATTGTGACGCTATACATAGGTAGTGACCTATGTATAGTGCACACGTGTAATGGTGTCCCCGCACTTACAAAGTCCGGGGAATTTGCCCTGAACGATGTGGGGGCACCTTAGCTAGTGCCAGGGTGCCCACACACTAAGTAACTTGGCACCCAGCCTTCACCAAGTGAGGGTTAGACATATAGGTGACTTATAAGTTACTTATGAGCAGTGAAAAATGGCTGTGAAATAACATGGGTGTTATTTCACTCAGGCTGCAGTGGCAGGCCTGTGTAAGAATTGCCTGAGCTCCCTATGGGTGGCAAAAGAAATGCTGCAGCCCATAGGGATCTCCTGCCACCCCAGTACCCTGGGTACCGAAGTACCATATACAAGGGAATTAAATGGGTGTACCAGTGTGCCAATGAGAATTGGTCAATTTAGTCACTAGCCTGCAGTGACAAATTTAGAAAGCAGAGAGAGCATAAACACTGAGGTTCTGGTTAGCAGAGCCTCAGTGATACAGTTAGGCACCTCACAGGGAACACATACAGGGCACATACTATGAGCCCTGGGATCCTGTCTAGCAGGATCCCAGTGACACAAGGGCTAAAACAAACATACATACAGTGAAAATGGGGGTAACAGGCCAGCCAAGATGGTACTTTCCTACAGCAACTGACTGTTGTATTCACATATTGGTTCTGTAAAGGAACAAAATCATAATTACTGCAATAGATGTGTGAATATGACCCTCTGCTCACCGTTTTCTTCCATAGGCTTCAACTGCTGAGGCTGAATATGAGATAGCGACATCCTCCGGTGTACAGACCCCTGGTGGACCTTGCGACAATGGAGGACAGACACATTATCATTCCATACAGACTTCATCGGGCCACAATCCAAGAACTGTGTGCCCAATTGGAGCCAGACCTGATGTCAGCTATTCGCCAGCCCACAGGTATCCCTCCTCTAGTGCAGGTCCTGTCAGTGCTCCATTTCCTGGCAAGTGGTTCCTTCCAAACTACAGTGGCCATGGCATCAGGGATGTCTCTGACTTTTATGCCCTGGGACATATCCCTAACACCATTGGTGCCATTGATGATACACATGTGGCATTTGCCCCCCACCCCCTCCCAGGGAAATGAACAAGTTTTCAGGAATAGAAAAAGCTTTCACTCTATGAATGTGCAGATGGTGTGTTTGGCGGACAAGTACATCTCCCACGTGAATGCCAAATATCTTGGCTCTGAGAATGATGCCTTAATCTTGAGGAATAGCAGCATCCCATATGTGATGGGCCATGTCCGGAGGCACTGGTTGTGGCTAATAGGTGAGCCCAAGGTCCCCAGAAAGTATAAGCAGGTGTCTGGGTATGGGGTTGTCCCTAAGGGTTAGAGTTTGTCTAACAGTTGTCCGTCGATAGTTGCAGGTGACTCTGGTTACCCCAACCTCTCATGGCTACTGACCCCAGTGAGGAATGCCAGGACAAGGGCAGAGAGAGGAACATTACAATGAGGCACATGGCCATACAAGGATGATTATTGAAAGGACCTTCAGCCTCCTGAAGGCCAGGTTCCAGTGCCTCCATCTGACAGGTGGATCCATGTACTACTCACCCAAGAAGATGTGCCTGATCACCGATGCATGTTGCATGTTGCACAACCTGGCCTTGAGACGCCAGGTGCCTTTTCTGCGGGAAGATGAGCCTGGAGATGGTCATGTGGCAGCGGTGGAGCCTGTGGACAGTGAGGAAGAGGAGGCAGAGGACGAAGATGTTGACAACAGAAGTCATATAATTCAGCAGTACTTCCAGTGACACACAGGTAAGACACTGTAACTTCACTTAACTTTTCAGTTTTCTGTTGGACATTGTACATGGCAGCCTGATTTCCTTATGTCTATGGCCACTTACTATACCCTTTGGCATCTCTATTTTCAGATATCTGTGTCCCACTCTGCCTCCCGCTATGTGTACTGCTGCCCACCAAAGGTCATTCCAAAGTATATTTAACTGTACATATGACTTGCAATGCTTTGATAATGTTCAACTGATACATATTTGAATTATTGGACAGACTCCAGATTTGTATTTGTTCCAAGGGTGTTTATTTAAGAGCTCATAAGTAGAGGGGCAAGTGCAACGGGCTGGGGTGATGGTGGAGGAAAGTCCAGGATAGAGTCCAGTCTCTTGGTATCACACATGCATTGCCCACTAGGGCATAGGAAGGGGAGTAATGGCAGTTCAAGGTGGACAGTGTGACAGAGTGGGACAGAAGGGTGACAACCAGGAGAGTCCTATTTCCTAGTGTGGTCTTGGCAATGTTCTCTGGCTTCTGCCTGGATTGCAGGGACTGTTTGCGGGGTGGTTCTCCTTCTGCAGGGGTTTGGGTGCTGGTGGCCTGTTGGTCTTGTGGCGGGCCTCCTGTCCACTAGCGCCGGCGGATGTGGAGGGCTGTTCTTCGGTTTGGCTAGTGTCAGGGGCCCGTTGGTGTGCCACGGCCTCCCTCCCTTGCCCATGTCAGCCAGCACCCCTGCAATGGTGACCAGAATGGTATAGATGTTTTTGAGGTCCTCCCTGATCCCCAGGTACTGTCCCTCCTGCAGCCACTGGGTCTCCTGCAACTTGTACAGTATCTGGCCCATGGTCTCCTGGGAATGGTGGTATGCTCCCAGGATGTTGGTGAGGGCCTCCTGGAGAGTCGGTTCCCTGGTCCTGTCCTTCCCCTGTCGCACAGCAGTCCTCCCAGTTTCCCTGTTGTCCTGCGCCTCTGTCCCCTGAACCGTGTGCCCACTGCCACTGACCCCAGGTCCCTTATCGTCCTGTGTTTGTGGGGTTGCATGGGGTCCCTGTAGTGGTTGACACACTGCTGATTGACAAGTCCTGGGGACAGTGGCATGGTCCCGCTGGGTGGGTGCTGGGCTGGTGGTTCCTGAGGGAGGAGGCTCTGTGGTGGGTTGGGACTGTGGCAGGGTAACCGACTGTCCAGAGGTCCCTGATGGGCCAGTTTGGTCATCGTGATCCAGGCGTGCAGAGCTGCTGTCATGACTGTGGGCCTCCCCTGGGGGGAGGGGGGGACTGGATGTTGCTGGCACCTCCTCTCCGGTGATGTTGAGTAGGGGTTCGTGGGGATCAAAATGCTGTGTTATTGTATCTGTGTGTGCCATCTTGTGCATGGGTGTGTTTCCCTGTATGGTTAAGATAGCCCTGTCAGCTTTGCCTTGTGTGCGTGGTGATTTTGTGGGCTAGGTGATTCTCTCTAATCAGCATGCTGTGGTGATGGGTGTCCATGTAGGTCTCTGATGGGGCTCCATGGATTGATGTTACATGCAGGGCTTGTTTTTGGGTACGTGGGTTGCGATAGTGGGGTATATGTGAGGTGGTGGAGTGATGGGGGTGAGGGTAGGGGTAGGAGTTTGTGATGGCATGCAGGTAGGGTGGGGGATATAGTAGTTAAGATTTGACTTACCAGAGTGCAGTCCTCCTGCTACTCCTGCGAGGCCCTCAGGATGCATTATTGCCAAGACTTGCTCCTCCCATGTTGTTAGTTGAGGGAGAGGAGGTGGGGTTCCACTGCCAGTCCTCTGTACAGCTACCTGGTGTCTTGCGACCACCGAACGCACCTTCCCCCATGGGTCGTTCCACCTCTTCCTGATGTCATGTCTTGTTCTGTGGTGCTGTCCCATGGCGTTGACCCTGTCCACGATTCTCCGCCATAGCACCAACTTCCTTGCAATAGACGTCTGTTGCACCTGTGATCCGAATAGCTGTGGCTCTACCTGGATGATTTCCTCCACCATGACCCTTAGCTCCTCCTCTGAAAACCTGCGGTGTCTTTGGGGTGCCATGGATGTGGTGTGAGTGGTATGTGTGATGATGTGTGGGGTGATGTGTGGGGTGTTGTGTTGTGAGGTGCGTGCAGGGTGTATGGGTGATGATGTATTGAGCTTCTGATTGAGTGAGTGCTCCTGGCTTGTCTCTCTCTGCTTGCTATTTTTTTTTTCACTGTAAGGGTTTGTGGGTATGTGGGTGTGCATTTTATAGTGGTGTGGGAGTGTGGGTGTGGTGTGTGTATGTGTGTCAGGTGTGGGTAGTTTGAATTGTCCAATGTGGTGGTGTCTTGTAAGTGTGTGTGTATTTTGTGTGCGGCGGTGTGTACTGTCAATGGTTTACCGCGATTGAAAGACCGCCGCAGTGATTTGTGGGTCGTGATACTGTGGGTGTATTCCAGTTGGCGTAACGGTGTGGGTTTTGCTATCACCAGTTTATCACTGACCTTTGGGATGGCGGACTTGTGTGGGTGTCTGTATAGTGGTGGTTTTCTTAGTGTGGGTCATAATAACTGTAGCGGGATACCTCCGCGGTCATGGTATGTTGGCGGCCGTCGGCACGGGGGTAGGTGGCATTTACCGCCAGGGTTGTAATGAGGGCCATAGTCCCTTCCTGCTTCTGGTTTTATGTTTAATAGCTGATAAAGGTCTACGAGCCATGTCAATTTGCATAGGTTCTTCCTCCGAAGTTCCTTTAGTTTCAGAACGTCTTTCTTCATAACGATAGGTGGTGCACGTGTACTTGCAGAGGATGGCATACGACTCTTCTTCTTTTCCATTCTGCGTTCGTGAAGACGATATTCTATGGCTAGAGTTAAGTCCATCAGACTCTGAAGATTCTCTACTCTCGCAGAATGTACTAATTCGTCTTTGATCTTCTCCTTAAGTCCCCTCCGATAAAGAGTGACAAGGGTACATTCCACCCAAGAGGTTTCCGCTGCCAGTTGTCTAAATCGTGTGATGTATTGTAAGACATCCTGACTGCCTTTTTGGATGCCGCGTAAGGCTTCTTCTGCAGAAGTTTCAAGTCCAGGATGTTCAAACATTTGCTTGAAGGCAGCAATGAAGGCGGGGTAATTAGACAGTCTGGAATCGTTGGAGGTTACCAGAGGAGTTGCCCAGGCTAGAGCGGGACCTGACAGAGTACTGATTAAGTATCCAACCTTGGTTTTGTCTTGCATGAATTCGTGACAGTCTAAATGCAAAATAAACCATGAGGGCATCTAGAAATTCACGCAGTTTATGAGGATTCCCCGAAAAACGTGGTGTAGTGGCCGTGAGAACATCAGTGGTCCTGGAAGTCAAGGCTTGGCATAGGGCCGCGTTTACGTTTCATAGCTGTTGTAACTCCTGCACTTGTTGCTGGATAGTCAGGAGCATGGACTGGTTCGTTTGTTCAGTACTTGTCGAGGGGTCCTCCATGGTGCTAGACCACGACCAGAGTTTTGGGCGTTGCAATCTGTCAAGCTTTGGCTTTGGCTCACCGTCCAGACCAGAGGGAGATGGAGTGCAGCCTCGGTTCTTGCAGGTCCGGCTCTGGCCAAGGTAGGGGCGACCCTTTCCAGTAGCCACGGTGGTGTTGACAGTATACGCCAATGCAGTCCGTGCCTTCCAGAAGGAGTCCCTGAGGAAAAACCCCATGGGAAAAAACCTCCAGATGGGATCTCCCTGGAAGAATGGAAGACACAAGGAAAAATCAAAATCTTAAACCAGGACCAGCGCAGGGAAAAAACAGGAGAAAAACTGGAGATCAACGAGAAAACCAGTAGGAGCGTGATCATTACAGAGCAGTGTTGCAATGCAAGGAGAAAAATAAATCAAGGCCCTTATATTCCCACTAAACAGGAAGTGATGAACAGGAAAAGGAAAAACAGCCATCTTGGATTGGGAAAGAGTAATAAAACCAGATAGGGAAGATGCCATAGGAAGAAGAGAAACATGTGTATGCAGGGAACCAGAGAAGGGAAAGGCATGATGGGATAGCAGAAAAATGGCTTCCCACAAGAAGAGAAGAACGAAAAAGAGAAAGAGAAAGCCCAAGAAGAACCCCAGGTAAGTGAGAGGCCGAGGGGGGGGCTGAGGGCCTTCACTTATTGTCAGCACCCCGTGCGAAATGCACAGAGAGAACCGAAGCCACATCTGGGTCGGAAAAAGGAGACGCAGCGGGCCCCGCGGCCCGTAAAATGGACCACGGCCCCTGCCACAACCCGACCAGACCGCGCCGCCGGACGCGCGGTGCAACAGTTCTAAAATATTTGTCAACCAAGTTAGAATGGTATAGTAAAAAACATAAGCCTAAAAGGCTGCTGATGTATCATATCACATGCATTTGCCAGGAGCTTAACGTAAGGGAGTAGGGGGCATTTATGGTGTTACTCGCCCTTAATAAATGTATTCTCTAATAAATAGTTAAGGGTGCTTTGAGTCGGGAATGGTGAGGCATTTGACGAGACAAAAGTACACACACTCTCGTCTCTGTTTTGCAGATCAAAACATATGTTGTTTAGTTTACAAAATTATTTGTTTTAAGTATCCCTAACAATCCCTACTTCTCTCCCTTTCCACTGCCCCTTAAGCTCCCCTCATGCCGCACTTCTCACATAAGTTATTTTAATATGATATGCAAGCGTGATTGTCGTAACTCTAAGGCTCACCCCCCACTAATTTTACTGGCCATGCTCCACCCCTGGCATTTGCATGTCTTTGAGCACATGTGCTGCATGCCCAGATAGCAACCATTTTGGAATATTTTTTCTTACCATTCCAAATGGCTGCTGTTTTGTGTATATGTGCTCCTCTGTCGAAACACATCCATGCTTGTGCATTGCCACACAGGCGTAGGAATACATTTTGACATGAAAGCACCACTGCAAACAAGCACTGATAAACCAAAAGGTCAGATTTTGCATTTCAAAGGTGAGATATATTGGGTTAGTGCTAGAGCAGGAGTTTTTAATAAAAGTATTAATGAATATTCATATATTTTGCATAAAGGATTCGTATAGAAAATGTTATAACCTAGACAGAAATAATGCACACATTTGAAAATGTGTCATGAGTGGCTGCCAATGTTCACAAGTTTACTTACTGATGGCTTATTAATATGAAATGCTGAACATATGTTTGATTAATGTAGTAATTAATCATATTGAGGGTTAGTCATTATGAACTAGGTTTATTATTTGTAGGCCGGAACCTAGCGGAGGTCTTGGCCTAGCTGCACGGCCTCATGTCAAGCTGTATTTCTTAGACGTTTAATAAAATGTCTGCTTAGAGAATTAAATTGGGATTCTCCACTGTGCTGACCTAATGTACTTGTAGCTAAAAGTCTTTCTCATGAGAACTGCTTGCTAGATAATGCGGTTTCTGCTGAATGTAACATTGTAGACGTAATGTGTAAGACTGACTTTCTCAGGCAAAAAAACAAGAGGACACTGACTGGAGTGTAAGCTGCAACAATATTGTTACCTGACGAGCCGGATGATGAGGATATTATAAACGGAGCCAATCATAAACATGTGAACCATGTACTAGTAGAAACTGCAGATTTGAAGTTTTTGTTTCATTGGACAAAGTATGAACATGCAATCCCTTGCCAAATAAGGACTTGGGAATTAGTTTTCGGAAATCTAACTTAGCCAGACTGCACAGGGGACAGATACTGCCATCACTTTCTGGTGCATCCTGAGAAGAGAGGTGCTTAACTTTGTTGCTTAAAGACTTAGCCTTATCTGAACTTTGATTCTGAATCCTGATGCCTTGCTGACCAGACTGATGTCCTGAATACAAAGACTGTCACAGCTTTCTGATCGAAACTGAGAACAGGTATATTGACAATTATGTTGTTTGCCATGACTATTCGATTTTCTTTCTAGGTACTAACCACACTGTTTTGATAGAGCCACTGTTAGATGTTTTTTTAAATTTGTGTTGACTAAATTGTTTGCATGAAGTCTGAACATGCTAATTCTAATCTGATGTTAGCTAGGATCATCACTAATGAAAATCAATACATGGAGTAACATTTGATGTCTTTCCTTTGCTGAATCTAAATGTATGTATTAATGTTTGCGCAGTTGTTCTCATAATTAATTTCCACAGTGACTTTAGAATGTGTAGTAGCTCAAGCTTTCATTATGTTGCGTTTCTTTAGGCGTTTTGGTCAGCCAATATTGTTTCTGTATGTTTATCATTTGATTTTGAGATTATCTTACGTGACCTTAGCATTGTTAATATAGAGAAAAAAATTCTAATTTTTACTTAAAAATGTGGTTATTCATGACTGCAAGGTCATGGTGTGTGCCAATTACTGACTCCTACTGACTACTGATTATAAATGATATTGATTGTTATTGATTATTGTTCTGCATTTACTGGATTTATGGTGGGAACATCTTAAGTGAGTCAAAAGGTTCATCGACCTATTCGCGTCCCCTTATAAGTTTACTTACCAAGGTCAGGCGTGCCAACAGCGATGGTAGCAGACTGATGGTTAACCTCCTTAAGAGCCCATCATAGATGCCCGGTATATGTTTGTTTCTTTAAGAGCCCATCATAGAGCCCAACAGTGAGAATAGCAGAAAAAAATAGAGATTCACAATTATGGTAGTAGTTTAATGGTCTCATCTTTTGAGAGTTCATTATTACTGACATTAGGATTTATCTTTTCAATGATACAAATTGGAGAGAAAATGTGTCCCTAAGTCCTTAAATGACTTTCCCAGAATCTTGGAGCCTGCTAATGGGTGTTTGAGGATGTTCTCAGCATTCTAGTGGTAGTGCGAATGGAGTAGGTTTTTGGGCTTGCACAGCTTATGCAAATCGCAGGTGAATTGTGATGTTTGTGAGGGTTTAGGGAGTCTGCGTACTCCAAATGAAGTTGTAGAAGGAGTGTGCGTACTCGGAAGTGTGAGAGTAGGGAAGTCGTCAAACTTTACATGTGCGTGGCACCTTGTGCTCAAAAATTGCCCACATGGGTGTTGATGTACGGACCCTGCGTGGTCTAAGACTCAGGAGTATATTGAAAAGTGTATGAGACACTTGGTTTATTGTGTAATTTGTCTGGTTTAGTAGGTCAATTAGGCGTGGTCGACGAGTCAGAGAGTGAGTCAAAATGAGTGAAAGATTTTTCAACTGAGATCCGGCGAGTCCCATGTGCACGAGGATAGACCCACTGATCAGTTGAGAATAACATTTGTGGGTTGAATTTTGCTTGCGAATCAAGGAAGCTGAGAAAGAAGGAGTAGCTGTTAGAGCGAAACGCCATCAGTGGAAAATCTGTAAAGTTTCTGAAGCGATTGTGTTACCTTTCCTGCAGGATACTGGCAAATTGGGTTTTGATTTTGCTTAGTGCTCGCAATATTTTGCATTGGTTTTGTGTGGATCTGAGTTTGGGAGGACGAGCCGCAAGACTTTGTCAGCCGCAGTACGAGTGAGTGTGACGTCATTGGAGTCCCACTGGGTAGCTTGGTTAGTGAGAAGGATCACGCACGGATTGGCAGCCATCCGTGAGGCGCAATTGGTTGAGAAAGTGGGTGAAGAGAATTCTGGGACTAAAAGTCACTTCCTGATTTAATTTTGAATAACACAAAGATCGAAAAGATGACATTTTTCAAGGCTTTAAAAAGTGCCCTAATGGGAGATACATGCATTACAACGAGTATA
Organism: Pleurodeles waltl; assembly: GCF_031143425.1. Classification (NCBI taxonomy): domain Eukaryota; kingdom Metazoa; phylum Chordata; class Amphibia; order Caudata; family Salamandridae; genus Pleurodeles; species Pleurodeles waltl. The sequence goes on along the minus strand of NC_090438.1, from coordinate 707,265,274 downwards.
GGGGAGGTTACACCGCCAGAAGGTACACCCGCTTACATTGTAATGGAAGAGAAGGGTGTTGCGCAATGTCTTTGGTTAAAGCAATGGTGCAAGGTGACAGACAACGATGGAAACTTAGCATTTCCTACAAATGGGACATTTAATTTGAGGGTTTTAGAGCTTTTACAGATGGTGCTGTATGATTTGCAGCCCCATCCAAGACCAGCACAGTTCGAGGCATTAACGATATGGGAGCTAATAGCCAGGCAACAGAAATTTGAGAGGAGAATGAGAAAAGCAGAAAAGTCACTAGCAGAGGCTAGGTGGGACAGTGTTCAGAGACTTTGGAGAAAAAAGAATTTGCAAGGGATTAAGGGCCAGATGTAGCAAAGGGTTTGCGAGTCGCAAACAGCGAAAAACGCCGTTTGCAAGGCGCAAAAGCCCCTCTGCTATGCAGAAATGCATTTTGCGAGTCGGATCCAACTCGCAAAATGCATTTCGGACTTGCAAATAGGAAGGGGTGCTCCCTTCCTATTTGCGACTCGCAATGCAATGCAATTTCATTTGCGACCGCGAAAGCGGTCGCAAATGAAATCGCAGTTACCATCCACTTGAAGTGGATGGGACCCCTTCCCCTTTGTGAATGGAAACAATAATAATTTTTCAGAGCAGGTAGTGTTCCTATGGACCACTGCCTGCTCTGAAAAATACCGAAACAAAAGTTTTTTTTTTTTTTCTAAGTGCAGCTCGTTTTCCTTTAAGGAAAACGGGCTGCAGATAGAAAAAAAAAACTGCTTTATTAAAAAGCAGTCACAGACATGGTGGTCTGCTGTCTCCAGCAGGCCACCATCCCCGTGAGTGCCCATACTCGCAATGGGGTCGCAAACTGCGACCCACCTCATTAATACTAATGAGGTGGGTCTTTGCGACCCCATTGCGAGTTGCAGAAGGTGTCTGAGACACCTTTCTGCATAGCAAATTGCGACTTGCAATTTGCGAGTCGCACGGACTCGCAAATTGCAAGTCGCAATTTGCCTTCTTGCTACATCGCGCCCTTAGTTGTTCCCAGCAATTACTCAAGAGGGTGAGAAGGAAGGAAGAAAGCTACTAAAATGACTAATAAGAGCCCTTCCGAGAGCAGAGAAGCTAGAAAGTCTTCGACATATGAGGAAGATTCAGACGATGATGAGTATCTTACACAGTTATTGGAAAAATCATCCACCAACATATGCAGGGCATGAGAATGGTCCAAGTACCAGTGCTGATCGTTTAGCTCTGACACAGGTTAATGGGACAGTGAGTCTGATGCAGGTTAATCCTAGCCCGATATAGAACCCATTGCAGAGTAGTCTCAATGTGCCTACTACTCCAGTGGTACCGACTCAGGTGCCACAGACAAATGTCCAGAGGATTTACCTTGATGTGCCTATTGTTGACAGTACTACTGCTCTAATAGTGCCTACAGAACAGGTTTTCCCGAGACCGACGTTGGTTCAGACAGAGCCAACTCCACTTTTACTGCTGCAAGTGCAGCCACAGGTAATGCTGAGGTATTCCCCTATGACAGGGACCCAGATAGATATGTCAGTATTGAGGAGTCAAAATATGGGAGTGACGCAACCGCAGAACTAAAGTGTCAGGCCAAGCCCAGATGCTGTATCTGTACCTGTTACTATAAGTCTGATTGTGCCATTATTTGCACAACAGAAACCCAGTGTAGGGGGACAGGGAGTCCTGAATCAGAATTTAACAAGAGGTGGGATTAATGAAAATGTCTGAGTAGCCTTTGATGGGTCTAGATCAGTGGTTCCCAAACTGTGCACCGCGGCACCCGGTGCGCCGTTAGAAGTTGCCAGGAGCACCACGCGCATTTTGGAAACATGATAGGAACAATTTAAAAGATTTATGTGCACAGTTTATAAATTACCTGCTTACGACGAGGTAAAAAGTATTTTGCGGCGAGTAACTCTATTAGGCATTTCATGTGGGGGGGGAGTTACATAAGCCCCAACTGTCAACGGCTTGCCTCTGGAGCATGGTTTGACCTAGCTTGATTACATTCATAAAGAAGAGCCTTCGCTTCTTAGGCGATGCCAGGTGCATGGCAATTCAGAAGACAGCACTGGAGTGTTATTGCTCCCCGTGCGATCATTAGGCAGGCAATGCTCATTACAGTGCGCACATCCAACGTGTTTGCTTGAAGTTCCTTGTCAAATTTAGGAAAATCAGATAAGTATTATTATAATTAGGATTTCTAGGGTGAGAGACAGGGCACGGCAGGACCGGAGATTACAGGAATGCGCAGGATATTCTCCAAACCAGTGCCGATATGGTAATAGTACTATTAATAACTAATGTTTTGTTTTTAAAACAGATGATTATTTTCCCGGGCGAGTTCTCTGAATGAGGACCCTGTGTAGTTGCTGAAAAGGAGAAAACTGCTAACAGCCTGATTCAGCACCAATACACGCACAAGTTGGGCTTGTTTATTTAGATTTGAAGACAAGATTAGAATTATTATTACAGCGTTCCTTGCTGATGACAAGTCCAGGGGAAAATTGCAGCGTTTCTGCTTTATGAAAGATTAGCCTTCCGCCCTTTTCTCATTATGAAGCACACCTTTCCTTTTTTCCCTATTTGTGTTTAAAAAATGCTTTTTAAATTGTCCAAAATAAACTATAGGCCTACAGTCCTCCCTCACTTGCATGCCCAAATCAGATTACTTACTGAGTCTTACTGCCAGGGGAAGGCAATTTGTGTTGCGAGGCAAGAAAAATGGCTATGGGAGGTACAGACCGAGTGGAACTTGGAAAGCACAGTTAGCAAAAGCTGAAGGCTTTAAAATAATTTAAGGCAGCGGTGCCTCCTAAATTCTCAAGAAACTGCAGAGTGGGAGTGTGAACGACAGTACTTAATTTGTAAATAAAAATGTGCCGGTGCCCAAAGCCCTCCTCTTAAACATGTGGCTGCTGCAATTAAATGTGGGAAAATGAATACTAAGGTAGTGTAATCATGAAGCCATCTCAGGCCTCTTCAATGATTTTAAAGCCACTCCCTGCCCCTTCAGCTCACTCTTGCAGCTTTGTGTTTTCTCCCATTGTGACACTATTTTGTTTTTCTCTTCCTCGGTCTTTCCCATATGTGTCTTTTGCTCGCAGTAAATGCTTGAGGCAGAAAAATAAGTGCCGGTCCTCAAAAATAAGTGGTGGTGCTGTGCACCGGAAACAAGCACAAATTAAGCACTGGTGAATGATCTAGTACTGTTAAGAGGTGTTAGAGGAGAAAGTGTCCAGATTGAAGGCAGAATGTGTGCTCCAAAGGTGAGGTGTGAGGTGTGTGTGGCCAAGGCAAAGTAATGATGTTGTAAACAGAGAAGAAAATATGTGCATGGAGGACAGCAAGTGTGACACAGAGAGGAGATGTGGCTACATTTTTTGGATGTTTAAAAATGAAAGGTTGAATTGGAGGTGCTGTGGTCTGGCAGGGAGAAGTAAACGTACAAAACATCCATGTTATGCTCATTAATATATCTCTCCCTGTGCACCTGACATTCATCTTTCGCACCCCACGACCTCATCACAATATTTGGCCACTTCAAAGTCATCCGGTACTTAAAATGAATGACTGCACTTAGCTGCGCCGACCCTTAATTGGCTCTCAATGAAGCCTTCTTTTGATTAAACCTTGGCGCTGCGGCACACCTTCTTGCCTTGAGAAGCTTCTCATGAGGTCCAATTAGCAGCGGGCGGACGGCTGCTCCAACTGGCAGCTGTTTGTTAGCACGCATGGCAAAGTCCATGTATTCTACAGGAAGTACGGGGAAGACCAGGTGACTTGCACAAGAGGGTGCATGTATGGACAGTAGCTGTGGGGGATACCCTGGGCATCATAGGGCAGGGATGCTGCATGCACAGTATACACATGGGAGATATGAGTTGGATAGATAGTCTTATGCATGTACAGTAGATTATCGGAGTCCAGGGCATAACTCTGAGTATTTGAACATATGCTGAGAGGCAGGACTGCTCCATTCAAAATGCACACATTATGATTATGCAGCCCAGTGGATTGAATGGAGGGATTGTGGATCCACAGGAACTATAGTCTGGGAGGGCTCGGGACCATCACAAAAATGAAAGAGGCCAAAAATGAAGCACACAAATGGGAGCCTGATTGGGACCGTTCAGGTCCTTGGTGGCAGGGTAGAGTCAGTGCCACTAAGCTAGAAGAACTAGAGGTGCAGAAGGTGCACACAGCACTCCCATGTATCATGGAGGACTTTGATTTATTATTTGTAGGCTCTGTCTTCTACTGTAAGGAACCTTTAAGATCCAGAAAAAGGAATATGCTGTGAACTGGGCTGGGGTAGGAAACAGGTCCTATTCATCTTGGGGAAGGAATGAGTTAGTGCCCCGGCCAAGAGTTCCCTATTCTCCCTTCTTCACAAGCAACAGCACTTTGTATGAGGGTGCTTACTTCAATTTAATGCTGAGGTTGCATGGTGGACAAAAAAAACAATGGATTCGAATGCAGCCCCAAGCGGTTGACAGTGGCTGAGATTATTTCAAGTATTTCATCCATCACCTTGTTGTTTGTTGAAACCATAGCGCTGACAATCAGCAAAGTTTCCCTGTGCCATTTTATTGTTCTGTATTTCTATTCTTAGTCCTGTGGGCATGTGAACTCTCCTTTTTCTGTATCTCTTGCACTACTGTTGATTGCTGTCACGATTATGCCCGAAAAATGATGAAAACTATTCTAAGAAGCAAATGTCATGCCATTCTACATTTTCCATTCACCCTGGTTAAAAAAGCACAAAAGATATTGGTTGATTATTTCAGAGAATTGGACAGATAGCCAAAACTTAATCCATGATAATTGTAGATGTTGATGAAAAAAGTTGATTTCTCATTGGATGGAACAGGAATGGTTGAAGTGTGATATTTTCCATTTCAAATGAGTCTGATGTATGCATTAGCAGCTCCAAATTGGCTTCTTTCATCCTTTGAACAAATTTGTTGATCTCCAGGTTCATTAAAGTAAGGAATGTTCTTTTTGTCTTTGATATCAATGAAGTCACAGTGGTCGCCATCATCATGTGCTACTAAAATAACAGTCGATAGAAATAGAATAACTTTAGCTCTTCTTATACTTAACTGGATGCTTTATCCGTACTTTAAGGCTTATTATTCGGCGGGGACTGTGGATGGAACCCAGAAGAAGACTGGAGATACCAGCCTGAGCTAAGGAAAAGAAAAGAAGACAAGGAACTTAACCAACAGAAGGACCTTTATTATACAGTTTTGTTTCGCTGATTCATTTCCTCCCTTTCTTCTCTTCTCTTCTACGTCTGAACAATTAAGAGCACTGGAACTGATTGGCATCTTTATGGTTAACAATGAAGAGATTTGTAATACCAAGTTCAAGTTCATCTAAGCAAAGTGAAGTCTCAGGTTCTTCAGAGAAAAAAGAGGATGGCAAGCAAAAAACCAAGTACAGAAAGTATGATGACAAGTATCTAGAGTATGGTTCCACATGTGTACAGGTTAATAATGAGAAGCATCCTCAATGTGTAATCTGTTTAAAAGTTTTGGCTTTAGAATCCATACTTCCAAGTAAACTAAAGCGTCATCTTGAAAGCCTTCACCCAAATGTGGTTGGAAGGCCAAGGGAATTTTTCCAATGAAAACTTACAGAAGCCAAATTACAAAATTCTACTTCCTCAAAACAAGTCAAAGTTAATAGTAACACCCTCCTATCTTCTTATAAAATGGCCTATTGTGTTGCACAGTGTAAAAAACCACACACAACTTCAGAAGAGCTGATCTTTCCTACTGCTGTTGATATGGTAACCATCATGCTTGGCGAAGATGGGGGTGAACAGCTGCTCAAAGTGCCTCTTTCTAATAATACTAGCAGCCGGAGGATAAATGATATGGTTGACGATATTAACGATCAGCTCATCTGTAACTTAAAAGGCAAAGACTTTGCACTCCAATTGAACGAGGCAACAGAAAACCAAAAAGAAACCCATATTATTTGCTATGTCAGGTTTTTTAACAAAAAAAATAGTTGAGGATTTGTTGTTCTATAAAGAAGTGAAAGGTGGAACTACCGGTGAAGACCTGTTTGCGGTTGTGAATGATTTTATGGTACAAAATCAGATTGACTGGGAGTGATGTGTTGGAGTTTGTACAGACGGGGGTCGTTCAATGGCAGGATGCTACCAAGGACTTCAAGCTTGCATAGGGTCTAAAGCACTTAGGGGGTCATTACAACATTGGCGGTAAAAGCCGCTTACCGCTGTGCAGAAGACCGCCAATACTCCGCCCCGACCGCGGAATCCCGCCACAGCTATTATGACCCACATCTCGGAATCCGCCGAAATTCAGACACCAACACAAGTCCGCCACAACAAAGGTCAGTGTTAAACTGACGAAAACAAAACCTCCACCTCCACGCCAACAGAAAAACGCCCATGCTATTACGACCCACGAATCCACGCGGCGGTCTTTCAGCCGCGGTATTCCATTGGCGGTACACACCGCTGCGCTCAAAATACACACACATTTCCAAAACACCGCCACATTGGACAATTACAAATACACACACCTGATACATACAAACAACACTCCCACACACCCAACACAATATAAAACACACACCCACATCACCCACAAATCCCTACGACCAAAAAATAGAGACGAAGGCCAGAGAGAGAGCACAGAATAGACAACCCCACCACACAGAGGCACACAACACCATCACCCACACAACATCCAAGCACAAAACACCACACACCACTACACATCACCACACTCATCAACACATACACCACCCCACACATCACCTACACCACCCCATGTCACGCCAAAGACACCCCTGGTTTTCTGAGGAGGAGCTCAGGGTCATGGTGGGGGAAATCCTACGGGTAGAGCCACAGCTATTTGGCTCACAGGTGCAGCACACATCCATAGCCAGGAAGATGGAGCTATGGCGCAGAATCTTGGACAGGGTCAATGCTGTGGGACAGCATCCAAGAAATCGTGAGGACATCAGGAAGAGGTGGAACAACCTACGGGGGAAGGTGCGTTCAGCGGTCTCCAGGCACAACATCGCAGTTCAGCGGACTGGCGGCGGACCCCCACCTCCTCCCCCACAACTAACAACATGGGAGGAGCAAGTCTTGACCATCATGCATCCAGAGGGCCTCGGAGGAGTCAGTGGAGGAATGGCCACTGGTAAGTCAAATCTTAACTATCATATCCCCCACCCTACCTGCATGCTATCACACACCCCCACCCTCACACCCTCCCCTATCACTCCAACTCCTCACTAATGTACTAATAACACAAACCACACATCCCAACACCAAGCCCTGCATGACATAACAAAGCAAGGACACCCATCACCAAAGCATGCTCACTGCACATACCCAGAACACCCCCCCAACAATCATCACACAAGCCCCCTCACACAAATGCTTGCACTGGTGTACACGGTGAGCCACCCATTGCACACCATGACACACACACATGCAATAATCATGCACTTATGCCCCTGCAGGATCACAAAGGACGGTCACCACACCGGAGGGTCCAGATTAAGCCCACAGTGACGATAGCAGCTCTGCCCTACTGGATCCTGATGACCAGGCCGAACCATCATGGGCCTCAGGACAGTCGGTTCTCCTTGCACAGGCACAGCCCAACTCTGACCTTCCACCCTCTGGTAACACCAGCACAGCACCCACCCAGCGGGCCCATACCTCCCTACCCAGGACACGTCAATCAGTGTCCACCACTACAGGGAACCCAGGATAACCCACCACCCCAACAACAGGGACCTGGGGGCAGTGGTAGTGGGCACACGGTCCAGGGGACGGAGGCACAGGAACACAGGGGAACTGGGAGGGCTGCTGTGCGACAGGGGGCGGACAGGCCAAGGGAACCCACTCTCCATGAGGCCCTATCCTCCATCATGGGAGCATACCACCACTCCCAGGAGACGATGGCGACGGTCCTGGCCAAGTTTCAGGACACCCAGCGCCTGCAGGAGGAACAGTATTTGGGGTTCAGGGAGGAGCTCAGGACCATCAGCTCCGCCCTGGGCACCATCGTAGGGTGCTGAAGGACATACAGCAGACTTTGAGGGACACCGTGGCACTCCAAGGGGCCCCTGACACTAGCATGGACGATGAACTGCCCACCACCTCCGCCGGCGCTAGTGGACAGGACGCCCTGCCACAGGACCACCACACCAGCACCCCACCCCCTGCAGACGGACAACCACCATGCAAGCGGTCCCCGAGATCCAGGAACAGGACAGAGCAAGATGGCAAGACCCCCGCCAGGAAATGAGACCACCCTGATTGTCCTCCCACTGTCCCACTTTGTTACCCTGTCCATACTTTAACTGCCCCAGCTCCACTTCCTTTGCCCATATGGCCAGTGCACCTGTGTGACTAATGGACTGGACTCTGCCATAGACATTCCTCCACCGTCCCCCATCACCATAGTACAACCCCCCTCCATTTTTGAGCACTTCAATAAACACCCTTGAACCACAAAAAAATCTGGAGTCCGTCTGTGATTTGGTAAAAAGTATTATCAATGACAGTGTCAAAATGCGTTTGTAGTTGTAAAGCCAACATACCTATGTCACACATCACAAGTCCTTGAAGGATGCAAGCAGATAACACACGTTGGTAACCACACCTGTGAAACCGTAATGGAAAGGTACAATTCAGTTACCAAATAATGCTATGAAATTACACACAGGATAGAGGAAGACGTGTGACAGTGAATGTAATGGTAAAAATGAAAATGTTCTCACCTGTGTGTCACTGGAAATATTGCTGTATGACTGACTCCCTGTTGTCGTTGTCTTCTTCCTCAGCTTCCTCCTCATCACTGTCCACAGGCTCCACAGCTGCCACAACACCGTCATCTGGACCATCCTCCTGCAGAAAAGGCACCTGGCGTTGCAAAGCAAGATTGTGAAGCATCGAGCAGGCGATGATGATCTGGCACACCTTCTTTGGTGAGTAGAATAGGGAACCAACTGTCATATGGAGGCACCTGAACCTGGCCTTCAGGAGGCCGAAGGTGCGTTCGATCACCCTCCTAGTCTGCCCATGGGCCTCATTGTAGCGTTCCTCTGCCCTGGTCCTGGGATTCCTCACTGGGGTCAGTAGCCAGGACAGGTTGGGGTAACCAGAGTCCCCTAATAGCCACACACGGTGCCTCTGGAGTTGACCCATCATATAAGGGACGCTGCTATTCCGCAGGATGTAGGCGTCATGCACTGAGACAGGGAACATGGCATTTACCTGGGAGATGTACTGGTCTGCCAAACATACCATCTGTACATTCATGGAATGATAACTCTTCCGGTTCCTGTACACCTGTTCACTCCTGTGGGGGGGGGGGACCAGAGCTACATGGGTCCCATCAATAGCACCTATGATGTTGGGGATATGACCAATGGCATAGAAGTCACCTTTCACTGTAGCCAAATCCTCCACCTCAGGGAAAATTATGTATCTCCTTATGTGTTTCAGCAGGGCAGCCAACACTCTGGACAACAAGTTGGAAAACATAGGCTGGGACATCCCTGATGCCATGGCCACTGTTGTCTGAAAAGACCCACTTGCAAAGAAATGGAGCACTGACAGCACCTGAACGTCAGGGGGGATTCCAGTGGGATGGCGGATTGGTGACATCAGGTCTGGCTCCAACTGGGTACATAGTTCCTGGATAGTGGCACGGTCAAACCTGTAGGTGATGAGTAAATGTCGCTCCTCCATTGTCAACAGGTCCACCAGCGGTCGGTATACCGGAGGATTCCGGCATCTTCTCAATTGTCCCAGCTGATGGTGCCTAGGAAGGACAACAGCGACCACAGAGTCAACAAATTTCCAGGTATGTACCCACAGATACACAGAACACGACACCAAAAACAAAACCATTCCTGTATGTGTGTTGAGTGTAGGCCTAGCTATGTGTGACGCAGAGAAGTAAATGAAGCCATGTGGGCCCATGAAATGGCGGATGCCTGACCTCTAAACTGGGACAATGGTATTGTGAGGTAACTGCGCTGGCATTGCACACTATCGCGGTAGACGGTGGTAGACGGTGGTAGACCGCGGCGCAATGCAGCATTGGTTAACATTGGACCCTATGGGTCCCATGAGCCAATGAACAAGTGCGCCGGCGTTGATGATACGCACCGCCGCGGACCTCACCGCCGCAGACGTCACCGCCATTTTCTATCTATTCAATCACTCAATACCTGACCTTCGACAGGAGAGGACCTACACTGCAAGTGCTGCTGTGACCTCGGTCTGAAAGCGACAATGGCTGCTGCGTCTGGGGAAAGGGCCCCTGCCTTCACTGCTGAGGAGTTGGAGAAACTAGTAGACGGGGTCCTCCCCCAGTACACGCTACTCTACGGTCCTCCAGACCAACAGGTAAGTACACAGGGAGCATGTTGTATGGGCTAGGCCTGGGTGGAGAGGGCTGGTTGTAAGAGGGAAGGGGGCAGAGTTCAGGGAACATGAATGCATGTGAATGCATGTGCCACATGGCAAGGGTAGGGAGGGGGGACACTTACATCGACGGTGCAGTTGGTAATGACTTCTCTTCTTCCCTTGTGCATGTCATGTAGGTCAGCACCCACCAGAAGAAGGACATTTGGCGTGCCATCGCCAAGGAAGTCCGGACCCTGGGGGCCCACCAGAGACGGGGCACCCACTGCTGGAAAAGATGGGAGGACATTCGCCGCTGTAGCAAGAAGACGGCAGAGGCTCAGCTGGGGATGGCCTCCTAACGTGGGAGGGGTGCCCGTCGCACCATGACCCCCCTGATGTTCCGGATCCTGGTGGTGGCCTACCCGGAGTTGGATGGGCGCTTGAGGGCATCACAGCAGACACAAGGGGGTGAGTACACTATCATTCTGGGGACTTTGCGCGCAGTTGAGGGGTCTAGGTGTGGGAGGAGGGCTGTGGGTTTCCCTAGGCCATGGCGACTTCCATAGGCTAGGCCCCTCTGTAATGCAGGCCATGTGGCACTCCACCCCACCGCAGTAGAGTGCCAAGTACAGGTATACATGCCCCTGTGGCATCCATGTGTGCAGATGTCCACCATAGCCATGTAGTCCAGATCCCAGGATTTGCATCTGTAGAGGCCAGGAGCATGGCGTAGTGCAGGGGGCTGCTGTGTCTGGATTGTCCGCCAACGGTAGCGGTATGCCATGCACTCAACCTGTCTTTCTTCTGTCGTCCCCCCACCCCTTTTTGTGCTCTCCCTGTTCTTTTGTGCATCAGCATCATCAGGCGGAGGTACAGTGGCACCGGAGCACAAGGGAGCTGCTTCCCACATGGCCATGGAGGGCCACACCACAGACTCAGAATGCACCAGTGGGACGGAGGGCGAGGGGAGCTTCACGTCGGCCACCGGATCACCAACCAGCCCCCCACTTCTACAGGTACAGCCGCCACCTCCCCTACCAACACCGCCCTCCCAGCAGCCCCTCAGCGTTCGCCCGTGCCCGCTCACCCAGGAGGGTGGGCATCACCTTTGCCCCAGGCAACTCAGGCCCTGCCCCAGTCACCCCTGTTGCCCTCAGCGAGGAGGCCATTGACCTCCTCAGGTCACTCACTGTAGGGCAGTCTACCATTGTGAATGCCATCCAGGGTGTAGAAAGGGAGTTGCAACATGGTAATGCATTCCTGGAGGGCATTAATTCTGGTTAGGCTGCCCTTCAGCGAACCCTGCAATCTCTGGCCTCAGCACTGATGGCAGCCATTGTCCCTGTGTCTAGCCTCCCCCCTCCAACTTCCTCCACCCAGAACCAATCCCCTGTACCCCAGCCCATCCCAAGCACACCATCAGACCAGCATGCACACACCTCAACACACAAAAGTAGCTCAGGCAAACATAGGCACCACACATCCCACAGGCACTCACACAAGCATCACACACATACAGACACAGCAACATCCACTGCCTCCACTGTGTCCCCCTCCTCATCGTCTCCCTCCTCCCTCCCAGTGTCGTCTACACTCTCACCTGCATGCACTACATCTACAGGCACTAGGACTCGCACCAGAACACCCAGCACCACACCCCGCTCACCTGCACTCACCACCCCCACTCCCACTCCCATTTACACGTCCCCTGTGTCCTCTCCCAGTGTGTCTGTGACGGCCCCTCCCAAAGTACACAAACGCGGGCACCCACACACCCAACATCCATTCACCTCACGAAAGCCTCCAGTACATGCACCTGCACCCAAAACACCTAAAGTGACACCTCCTACAACCACCTCCTCTTCCTCCACTCCCAGACCCCTCCAGCTACCCATCCCAGTGTTCGTCAGAAACTGTCCCTCTGCAAAGTTGACCTTTTTGCCCCCACCACCACCCCTCCAATTCATCAGTCCCGTCGTAGCGTCTCAGCCAAAAAGCCTCCAGTACCAGTGGTGCGTGTTCAAGGTGTGTGGAGTGCACCGGCCACCAGGGCAGGCAGTGTGACACGGAGCCAAGGCACTGCCAGTCCACCCCCTGTAAAGGCTCTGAAGTTGGAAAGTGGCTGACGGGACCGGCTGAAGACTCCTGGAGGCAAAACAACTCACAGGGGTCCCAGGGGGATTGCAGAGTCAGCTGTGACTCCTCCAAAGGTGGGGAAGGGCCAGAAGAAGTCTGCACAGCCTAGTGTGAGCATCACAGCGGAGAAGGGCAGCATCCTTCCCGGCGGCCGGGACGCCACCGCCAGCACCGTCGTCACTGGTCATGAGACCACCGCCATAGGCATTGCGTAGGAGGGCACAATTATCGTCACTGGTCATGAGACCACCGCCATAGGCATTGCCCAGGAGGGCACAAGTATCGTCACTGGTCATGAGACCACCGCCATAGGCATTGCCCAGGAGGGCACAAGTATCGTCACTGGTCATGAGACCACCGCCGGAGTCATTGCCCAGGAGGGCACAAGTATCGTCACTGGTCATGAGACCACCACCGGAGTCATTGCCCAGGAGGGCACAAGTATCGTCACTGGTCATGAGACCACCGTCATAGGCATTGCCCAGGAGGGCCCAAGTATCGTCACTGGTCATGATACCACCGCCAGAGTAATTGCCCAGGAGGGCACAAGTATCGTCACTGGTCATGAGACCACCGCCAGAGTCATTGCCCAGGAGGGCCCAAGTATCGTCACTGGTCATGAGACCACCGCCATAGGCATTGCCCAGGAGGGCCCCGGCAGCCACAGCCCTGCTGGGCAATGAGGGACCGTCATGCCACACACCAATGCCCTGTCCAGAGCCCGCCATGGCAAAGCACCGCTGAACAGTCCAGAGACCGCTGAACAGGGCAAGCACCGCTGAACAGTCCAGAGCCCGCCATGGCAAAGCACCGCTCAACAGGGCATGCACCGCTGAACAGGGCAAGCACCGCTGAACAGTCCAGAGACCGCCATGGCGAATCACCGCTAAACAGGGCATGCACCGCTGAACAGTCCAGAGTCCGCCATGGCAAAGCACTGCTGAACAGGGCATGCACCGCTGAACACAGCAAGTACCGCTGAACAGTCCAGAGACCGCCATGGCAAAGCACCGCTGAACAGTCCAGAGGCCGCCATGGCAAAGCACCGCTGAACAGGGCATGCACCGCTGAACAGGGCAAGCACCGCTGAACAGTCCAGAGACCGCCATGGCGAATCACTGCTGAAAAGGGCATGCACCGCTGACCAGTCCAGAGTCCGCCATGGCAAAGCACCGCTGAACAGGGCATGCACCGCTGAACAGGGCAAGCACAGCTGAACAGTCCAGAGACCGCCATGGCAAAGCACCGCTGAACAGGGCATGCACCGCTGAACAGGGCAAGGCCCATGCATTTTTGGCCTAGTGGTGCACGGACATTGAGATGTGCATATCTGCACTACTTCTCGTACGGTATATACCTTTGTATGAGTTTATATATATCTGTATATAATTGACACATGTATATTGATACATTACAATGTTTGAACTGATTTTGTTTTGTCTTTGCATTCTTCCGGGGGGGGTTGGGGGTTGTTACTGTGATGTTTGTAAATGCATTGGTGTGTGTGTTGTAATATGCGGGGGTGGGGGTGCTGCGTGTGTGTCCCCCTGACTTTTGCCTCCCCCTCCCCTATGTCGTAGGTGCAGTACTCACCGTTGTCTTCGCCGCCGCCGCCGCTGGTCTTCGTAGATGAGTAGGAAGAGAAGGGCAGGTAGGATTTGTAATTCCGGCTCCATGGTGTCCTCCTTCCTTGCAGGATGTGTTAAGGTGAGCGTTTTCCCATTGCAGAAACTGTTTCCGCCGTGTTTTTATCCACGGTGAATCTGCCCCGGAAAAGGTGGCGGATTGGCGGGTTGTGATACTATGGGCGGTACATTGTCTTCCGCCTGTCTGTTGGCGGTGCCCGCCGCGCTGCTTGACTGTACCGCCGTGGCGGTCCGAGTGTTAAAGTTGCTGTCTTTGTTGGCGGTTTCCGCCACGGTTATAATTCCCTTTTTTTGTCCGCCGGCCTGTTAGCGGTATTACCGCACCTTTAACACCGTCCGTCAGGGTTGTATAGACCCCCTTAATGCTGTTTGGACACACTGTATAATACACAGAGAAGCACTAGCAGCAGGAAACCTCAGTGAAGAACGGAATAATATTCTGAAAATAGTCATCAAAATAATACATTTTATTAAAACAAGACCAATGAAAGCAAGATTTTTTGCTAAGCTGTGTAAAGACATGGGTGCCGAACACTCATGCCTTTTGTTCTACAGCAGTTCTCGATGGCGGTCTCTCGGTAACTCCCTGCTTAGAGTGTATGAGCTTAGGAATGACATATACTCATATCTACACGATGATGAACATTGTTTTGCAGACAGATTTATTGATGTAGACTTTCAAGTCAAGTCAAAGAAACTTAATTTCGGCTACAAGAGCCATAAAGGCGCATAGCAGCAATAAATACAAATAAATACACAAGGTAATAAATATAACAATACATAAAATGATAAAAATCGAATAAAGATAAAATACACTCACACAGTGTGATGGGACAGTCTAGTTGGAATCATTAAACAGATAAGAATTTCCCTCTGACAAACCAGCTAGCTCCGAGGAACTTGGCAATGGCGATCACTAGCGTTGGCCTAGAGTCTGATCTGAGGATTCGCAGGGCTATTTCACAGCTGCAGACGCCCAGCAGTCTACATGCTGGGGCCAGCCATTTCCTACGTGAGGCGGTGTACGCGGGGCAGACAAAAAGGACGTGAGGGAGATTCTCGACGGGGGCTTTGCAGGCTGGACAGGCGGTTGATTCATTGTGTGACCAGCAGCTGGTGAAAAGTCTTAATGGTAATGTTCCAATGTGGAGCTGAAAGTACAGTTTCCTTTCCCTTGGGACCGTGATTATGTCGCAAAAAGCCTCATACTTGGATGTCTCTTTTAAGTTAACAAAGTCACAGGATAATGTAGTGAGAAGGCCAGCCCCTATATCTTCGTGATCTGCCATTTACCAATATATTTTCTTTAATTCGCTTTTCGAGGGAAAGACAGAGGTGGTTGGTGAATTCCAGAGTTCACTGAGCCCGAGTGAGTAGAATGACCCCTTGATGTATCGTAGCCAGGGGATTCTGTGAAGATGATCAGCTTTTAAAATGACCTACAGGGCTTCAGTAAAGGTTTCAAGCTCTGGAGTAGTCCAGAGACGCCGCCAGTACAGCAGAGGGCGTAGGTGGGCTTTATGACCGATGCGTTTTATGCCAAGATCCTTAAAAAGGGGGAACAGTGGAGTGCTTGGCGGAAGGGACACAAGGTTTCTCAGGAAGTTGTTCTCTGCGATGGTTATGTCTTGGATTTTAGCATAACCCCATAGTTCGGCCCCATAAAGAGCTGAGGTCACAGCCTCGGCTTTGTATATCTGTATTGCTGGGCAAATTGTTTTTGTGTGTGAGAGGTGAAAGATTTTTTATAGTACCCCTGTTGTTTGCTTTAGTTTTAAGGCTTGCTTTCCTATGTGTGATTTCCAAGACATGTTGTCAGTCAATGTTATACCCAGGCAGCTAAAAATGCCCACCTTCTCAAGTGTGGTGCCCTCTAGTGTAAACTTCCATCTAAAAGATCTATGGGGATTAAGGGTCATTAGTTTTGTTTTAGAGGCATTGATTTCAAGTCCCCGCGTTGAGCAGAATTTCTCAAAAAACACGTTAGGAGTTTCCTTAGTCCACTAGGGGTCTTGGATATCAAGAGAGTATCACCTGCAAAGAGCAAGACAGGAATTTTTTGTGTGCCAAGTGATGGTGCTTCAGCCTCCACTCTAAGCAGGGAAGGGATGATTTCATTGATATACAGAGAGAAGAGGGTCGGGCGAGGACACACCCTTGCCACACACCCCTTGATACATGGATTCTATCAGTTAGTTGACCCTTGTTGTCCCACCTAACTTGTGCGTAGTTGTCCTCGTGGAGCCGTATCAATATTGATAGGATTTGCTCCGGGATTCCCATTCGGGAGAGAGTGTCCCATAGCTTGTTGCGAGGTACTAGATCAAAAGCAGACTTTAAATCCACAAAAGCTACATAAAGGCTCCCTTTGCCAATAAGCACTGTTTTCCAGTATAGAAATAGGAACCTGAGGGCTTGATCAGTGGTAGATATGTTCTTCCGGAAACCAGCTTGGAGGGGACTAAGGATATCATGTTCGGTCATCCAGTCTTCGATCTTTTCCAAGAGGCAGTGGCAGAAGACTTTTTGCACACAGTCAATTAGACTAATTGGTCTATAGTTGCAGGGAAGTGATCTGTCGCCCTTTTTAAAGATTGGGATAACAATAGCCCCTTTCCAGGACTCTGTAGACTTTCTAATACAAATGGCTTTTCTTTCTGATTTTTTTGACAAGTCCTTGCAAGGTAATAATACTAACATCTTGCAACTCTCAGACAAAGTTTCAGGCTTTAAGAAAAAAATGATCCTTTGGAAAGGCAGTGTAAGTAAAGGTGACTATAAATGTTTTCCTACATTGGACAAGTTTCTGCAAGACAATGAGATGGTATTAAAGGAGGAACTGAGGACAGTTTTCACTCTGTATTTGTCACAACTGCATTTTTCCCTTCAGAAATATTTCCCAGAGGATGAAGTGGAGGCAATAAAATGGGTTAGAGACCCCTTCAAAGCTGAGATACCTCAGCATTTCAACAATGAGGAAGCAGAACAGCTCATTGACATTTCAAGTGACTCAACATTTAAAGTACAGTTCCAGTCTCTGTCACTGCTTGAGTTTTGGTACCCACCTGAAGATGAATACCAAGTGATTAGCAAGATTGCCCTGCGTGTTTTGATCCCATTTGCTACTTCCTACCTTTGTGAAGCTGGTTTCTCAGCAGTTGCGGTGATAAAGTCAAAATATAAGGCAAGAATTCACTTTGAAAAATAAATGCGTGTTGCGATCTCAAAAATTACACCAAAATTTGAGGAGCTTTGTAAAGAAACACAAGCACATCCATCTCACTAGGATTTTCAAATCAAATGTCAGCCTTTCTATTTTGTTTACATTCAGACTCCCTGGTTTTTCTTGTTAATTAAAAAACATTTTCTACAGAACTTTGTTGTGTGGTTAATCTTACATGTGTTAAAAAAGGTTGCTAATTCATGGAAACATTTTTGGCCCTTAATATTGTATTGTTTCTGACTTAACTGAATTAAAAAAAAAATCTTAAGGTAAACCACTTATATTTTTATTTTGATACCAATATGATAATACCTTCATTGCCTTCTTCACAGTTATTTGCAGGGAGAAAAATTGAAGTACTCAAAAGGCTGGGCTTACATCGCCCACCTGAAAAAAAAAGTGACATAATGGGGAGCCGCGGGCAATGGCCAATATAGGTGAAGGGAGCCACGGGTCGAAGAAGTTTGGGAACCACTGGTCTAGATCATTGCTAGACTTTAGTCCATTAGGAGTTCCTCCAGATACTATGATGGAGTCAACATCAGTCAGAGTCTGAAATTAATGACATTTTGCTGCAGGGATTGACTGATCAGCAATTAACAGAATGGTTAGACAAGCTGAATACCCCGCAGAATGCTCCGAAGGGAGAGGAGTACTTGAATTATACTAGGCTAAGCCTGGAAGCAGGAGAGCTCATTGAGGGAACTATGGGGGTAAATAGGTTAGAGTCCTACACAGAAGCAGAGTTGAAATACTTGTGCCTAAAGATTACAAGGGAAGTGAGTAATGTGCATCAGAAGCTAGCAGACTTGGCAGAGAAATATGGCATAGAAATTGAGAGAACGAAGCATTTGAAAAGGAATTACAGGTTAGATTTAAAAGATAAAGATTTTTAACACATGAGATCTGCCGGAATGAAAGCACACCTCAGGGAGTTGCTTCAAAGTGCCCAGACTTGGCGAGCATTAGACAAGTGAGAAGGCAGATGGGTAATGAAAAGAGATGAAAAGAAAAAAGATTCTGTGGAGCTGAAAGCAATTGTGCAGCAGGACAAGGATCTGGTAAAATTTTTGCCAATGAGAGGGATTCTTGGGAGGGAATTTTATTCATGTCCCTTGGAATAGAAGCGATATTCTATCATTTACAAATGACTATCCTAGATTGAGAGAGAAGCCAGTGGAATGGTACCAGCAAATTACAAGTATAACTTGTGAAGTGTCTGTGAGAGGACTTGAACACTTTACTAGAGATAGTGGTTCCAGCTGATCTGCGGATGGAGTGTAAGAGGAGTATAGCTTGGCCGACGAGAGAACCAGATAGAGATAAAAGTACATGTGCACCATCTCCTGAGGTAATGAAATATTATTATAAGGTGACTGAATTTTTGAAAATGAGAATTTCGCCCAAGAACAATGATTGGCAGAGAATTGACAGGACAGCTCAGGAAACAAAATAGTCGATACATGCAAACTATGAGAGATTGTTGCAGGCGTTCAAGCACTACAGTGATACAGAGACAATTGAGCCGAAAGACATGATTCATTTTGTGTTCAGATTTGTGGAAGGATTGAGGCCTGAAATTAGCCAGATGATTAAGAGTCGTTTGATTTGCTGGCAACCAAACCTGATTGATGAGGTGTTGCAGTATGCAAAGTACTGCAGTGATGAGACTGAATTGAAGCACAGAAAGTTGAAAGAGAAGGCGATGGTGATGCAAATTAAAGCTGCACTGGATGCAGGGAAATTTTCCACAGCAGCAGCCGCAACAGGGAAACATGGTATTTTAAACCCAGATGAGAGACAGAGGTCGCAGAGGTAATGTGAACCGTGGTCCAGATATGAATACTGTAGTGGTTCAGAATGATGTGCAGGGACTGAAGAAATTGTTGCCTTATCACCTTTGTGGAGTGGTCGGACATTGGAAGCAGGAGTGTCCGTTGATGAACAGGAAGGTGTAGTTCAGAAAACTAATGATATCAGTTCATTCCAAAACATGAGAGGACAGAGAATGAGAGGTCCTAATCCGAATTTCCAGAATAATGTGAATCAAATGCATAATTTTCAACCCATGCATCAGGTCCAAATGCCACGTATGCAAATGACACAGTTGCAGCCGAAGCAACAGCAGGTTCCCATGGTACCTAGAAAGCAAATCCAAATACCTCAAGCCCCAATGGAACAGCAGCAGGTGATGCTTCCTCAACAGGTCACTGGTCAGAAGTCCAACCCGAGTTATAACACAGTTCACCAATTCCATTTACAGTGAGAATGGAATAAACGATGATTGAATGAGTGAGAGTTCTGATGAGGAGACGGCATGTGTGCTAGCAGCTTCTTTAGAAGTAGATCAGAGAGGTCCCTATGTGAAGAGAAAAGATATTCCTGGTCTACACAGGAGCTACACGCTCTACAGTGAGATCTGCTGAAGTCCTGAATTTGCCCCTTTTAGGGAGAACTGTTTAGATTGTAGGAGTAGCAAATCAGTATTTGACCAACCCACTTATCGAACTAGTTCACAGTAAAATTGGGAATTTCCACTGATTGCATACATTTGTAGTCTGCAATTCAAGTCCAGTATCCCTGCTGGGAAGAGACTTGCTATGCTAAACCAGGTGCTCGGTTACTTGCTCAAATGATGGAATCAAAATACAGACTTGTAGTGATGATGAGGATGACCCAGCTCCAGAAACTGAGTGTGAGACAACAAATGAGAAATATTGTCTGATTGATTTCTTTCTAGTGTTCACAGTAAAAGAACTTCTCCCTGACTTACAGGGAACAGTTAAGGAGAAAGTGTGTGGCCTGACAGGGAAAGAAGTAGGTCTCATAAAGGGAGTTGAGCCAGTTAAAGTTACTGTCAAGTTGAATGTGATTTTTCCTCATATTCCCCAGTACAACCTGCCACAAGATGTACTTACGAAGGTTGCCCAAATAATTGCAGATTTTGTGGAACAAGTGGTTTTGAAAGAAGTGTTGATCAGCCCATATAATTCACAGATAATGGGATTGAAAAAGCCCTGTGGGAAAGTTCGCATTGTCCAGTATTTGAGAACAATAAATTACATTGTGATTAAATGTTGCCCCGTGGTGCCAAATCCAGCTGTGATAATGTTTCAGATTCCATGTGATGCTGAATGGTACACTGTCATAGATTTGTCAGAAGCCTTCTTTTCTGTGCCTCTTCATGAGGACAGCCAATTTCTCTTTTGTTTCAAATTCTTTGATCGAGTTTACTGTTGGTGTAGAATTCCTCAAGGGGTTTTAAAGTCACCTTCCATATTCAACCAGATCTTGAAAAATAATTTGGAGTCGTTGGAATTGCCTTTCTAATCGACATTCCTGCAGTATATTGATGACTTCTTGATTGTGTCCAAGAAAAGGGGCAAGTGCAAGTATGATACGATGTCTTACTGAACAATTCGGGAAAGAATGGTCATAAAGTGACTCCACTAAAATTGCAGTACTGTCAGAAAGAAGTGAAATACTTGGGTCACCAGATTGAGAAAGGGATAAGGAAAATATTGAGAGAGAGGGTCACAACCATACTGCAGATTAATCTCCTGACCACACAGAGAGATGTCAGGATGTTCCTAAAAATGGTAGGCTATTGTCACTAATGGATTCCCAATGTTTCAGTCATTTCCAGGCCCTTGCAGAAGCTGACCCATAAAGAGATCACTGATCCCATGTTAGACCAGGCTGGAATGAAAGATTTTACTGAATTGAGAGAGAATCTGTGCAAAGCCCTGGCTTTAGGTATGAATGACTACACTAAATCTTTCACGTTGTTTTGTCATGAGCATGATGCATGTTCTTTGTCTGTCTTGACTCAGGTCCATGGAGGTGTAAACCGCCCAGTAGCATATTTTTCAGGTACTTTAGACCCAGTTGCAGCAGCCTTACCAGGTTGTCTGCGTGCAGTTGCAGGGGTTGGACAGAGCTTTACACAGTGTGAAGGCATTGTGATGGGACATCCCTTAACTATCATGGTCCCTCACTCGATTGAGATCCTAGTCACAAAGACGAAAAGACAGTATTTAACAGGTGCAAGATTGATCAGATATGACACGAGTATTCTAGGGTCACCAAATGTATCATTGAAAAGATGCAAAGTGCTGAACCCGGCAACCCTACCCCCGAATGAAAATGTAGAAATTGAAGGACATTGAGCATGACTGTCTTGAAGTAACTGATTTGTGCACAAAACCGAGACCTGGTATTAGAGACACCCGATTGAAAGAGAATGACCAAATTATCTTTGTTGATGGCTAAGAGACAACACTGGGACACTGAGAGCAGGATATGCCTTGTGCACAATTTCTGGTATCTTGGAAACGTCTTGGCTTCGGGGAGTATATTCTGCACAAGTAGCAGAACTGGTAGCCTTTACTAGAGCATTGCAATGTTTCTGCTCAGCTGAAAGTCACAGTCTATACAGATAGACAGTATGGATTTGGGATAGTCCATGATTTTGGCCACTTGTGGTCACAGAGAGGTTTCCTGACCTCACTGGGTTGTGGTCTGGAAACACATGAGGAAAACGTGTTTGGAACCCTGTTGTAAAGGTCCTTACCAGGTGGTTCTGACAACTACCACAGCTGTGAAGTGCACTGGATTTCCAAACTGGATCCATGCCAGCCACACAAAGAAAGTGGTATGCCCTACAGAAGATGAAGAAAAGTTGTTGAGAATTCCAACAAGATTAGGACCAGTCTCAGGGCCAGAAGAAGAACAAGGGGGAACTGAGACTGAATTTGAGCCCATTGAGGACGGTTCAGTCACTCCTGTGAGAGACGAAGGAGAAGACCTCCAGGAGGGTGAGCCTATCTCAATTGAGGCAACAGGAGAGCCTAGTAAGAGGAGGGCTTTCCCAGAAGCAGACCAATCTGAGAGACAAACAGAGCAGTTGCCAGACCCCGAGGGGGAAGGAGTTGAGCCGGATCAAAGCCATTGTGATCTGACTCCTGCAGAACCAGTTGCAGGTCCGTCAAGAGAAAACACCACAGAGCAAGGAAAAGTTACAAGTACAACACTGAAAAGAATGTTGACAAAGGGTCTACTGAAAGGAGATAAGTGGCTGGAGGCACAAAACAAAGAGAAAAGAAGTGCATGTCGAAACAACAATCGAGGAAGAAGTAGATACAACAAGGAGAGAAGATCTAAGTGAAGGAGAATTGAATGGAGATCGAAAGTTGAAAAGAAAGAGAGTAGCAAGTCAAAGATACGCAGCTCCTGAATGGGCGTATGCAACTATAAGTGAATGGCAGAAAGAGTTTTTGTCTTTTTGTTTTAATCAAGACATTCCAGGTCAATATTTTGGCACTTGAAGGAAGCTGATGAACTGAACTATTGGGAAATATTTTGAGAAATTACAAAGAGAAAAGAGACTGTTGAAAACTAACTGGAAAAGACTTTGATAACCTGATTTGACTTTTTGAAACCTGATTTTGACAAGCTGCTAAACCGATTTTGACAAAGGATCCTGGAACTGAGACTGAGAGCTGTAAATAACTGCTGAAGAAGAATGAAGATTTTGGTGTTTTGTTTTTGATTTTTGCTGCATTTTTCCAAATTTCCTCTTCTGCTTTCTGATTCTCTACAGATCATGGATAACATTAGCCAGCAAGTTAGGAAGAATAGGTGCTGTAAATACATGAGCATTGGTTTGGGAATTGTATATATGATATTGTTTGTGATATTAATTGTGGATATGACTGTTCTTGATAAGGGTAAAGCTAACCCTGCACAAGCTTTGGAGACAACTACTGCACTAACAGCAATAGAGAAGTTTAGATTAGATGAAAAATATTTGCATGAGGGTATCAATGCACAAGCGGAGCCTTCTTCTAATGTGTTCTTTCACTTGTTGAGTGAGTATGTTGAGACGATGGATGCTAAGAATTGTTTTGTGTGTACGCAGATTCCTTCATCAGTCGAAGACAGAGTTACCTCTCATTGTTTGCCTCTTACTTATGGGATAGGTTGTAGTCTGTTACTAATAAGATTCTACAACCAAGAGTACATCCAGTACTTTTACTTCAATCAGGATGTAGTGTTTTTGTTTGTCCCTATAATTACGTATTTGAGTAGAATAGCTAAAGATAATGACATAGTATTAGTTGGAGGTTTCTTTGAGCTTTCACTGACTTTTGGCACGGCTCATGCCCATCGCAAAAAACGAACATGATTGCTTACACCTTTAGAAAAAAGCTTCTTAGATCACACAGATGACAGGGAAAATGCATTAAAGGAGAAATTAGAAAAAGGCTTAGAGAAGAGGACTTCTGCAAATTATTATGCTTATAGTGCAATAACGAAACAAGGGAAATTAGCTTTAGATGCGCAACGCGTAGGGAAGCTTTGTGTACATAGTCCTAAATCTCGCACTTTATTTGTGGGAAGGAGTGAATGCAGGCATGTGTTTATCTTTCAGAGTAAATTGACATTTATGTTGAATGGACAAGATCCAGCGATTCCTGGGATATATTACATCTGTGGTTCTAATGCTTACTACCTCCTTCCAAAGGGATGATATGGTACTTGCTATTTGGGAATAGTTTTCCCAAAGATTTTTCAACTTGACTACCTAAAGAAATTTCCAGAAGTGACAGAGTTACATCGTACTAGGCAGAGGAGGGAGTCTCCTTCTGGTATTGTGGGAGATTTATTTGGAGCAATAACTTCTTCAGTGGGAGTTGTTCTGAATTCGATCAAGATTTGAAAGTTGTCTATTATTGTGGATAACATGCTGACACATTTTTCATTGCTTTGCGTTTTGCTTTGCTTTTGCCGCCATAAGTGAGCCAGGTATGCCCAGACATGGGTCCCGGGCTCACTATGCCACTGGATTCAAGCTAGCCTGGCTGATGAAGGGTGAAATCCTGAAACCGGTCCCAGGATGCATGTTTCCGGTCCAGGGAGGACCTGGCCTGGCAGTTCGGGCTGGACTGTTCCCATGAAGAACAGGGTCAAGACTGATTTGCTTATGGCTGGGTCTAAACTGGGGTCGCATGGTGAGCAAAAGAACGATGGATTAAGCCCAGATCTGTGACTGGGGGTGAATGTTTGATTGGTTCCACATTCCGTCCATCATTTGTGTTTTGCTTTGCTTTTGCCGCCATAAGTGCGCAGGGTATGCCCAGACGTGGGTCCTGGGCTCACTATGCCACTAGATTCAAGCTAGCCTGGCTGATGAAGGGTGAAACCCTGAAACCGGTCCCAGGATGCTTGTTTCCGGTCCAGGGAGGGCCTGACCTGGCAGTTCGGGCTGGACTGTTCCCATGAGGAACAGTGTCAAGACTGATTTGTTTATGGCTGAGCCTAAACTGGGGTCGCATGGTGAGCAAAAGAACGATGGATTAAACCCAGATCTGTGACTGGGGGTGAATGTTTGATTGGTTCTGCATTCCGTCCATCATTTATGTTTTGCTTTGCTTTTGGCGCCATAAGTGCGCCGGGTATGCCCAGACGTGGGTCCCGGGCTCACTATGCCACTAGATTCAAGCTAGCCTGGCTGATGAAGAGTGAAACCCTGAAACTGGTCTCAGGATGCTTGTTTCCAGTCCAGGGAGGACCTGGCCTGGCAGTTCGGGCAGGACTGTTCCCATGAGGAACAGGGTCAAGACTGATTTGCTTGTGGCTGGTTCTAAACTGGGGTGGCATGGTGAGCAAAAGAACGATGGATTAAACCCAGATCTGTTACTGGGGGTGAATGTTTGATTGGTTCTGCATTCCATCCATCATTTGGGTTTTGCTTTGCTTTTGCCACCATAAGTGCGACGAGTATGCCCAGACGTGGGTCCCTGGCTCACTATGCCACTGGATTTAAGCTAGCCTGGCTGATGAAGGGTGAAACCCTGAAACCGGTCCCAGGATGCTTGTTTCCGGTCCAAGGAGTACCTGGCCTGGTAGTTCGGGCTGGACTGTTCCCATGAGGAACATGGTCACAACTGATTTGCTTATGGCTGGATCTAAACTGGGGTGGCATGGTGAGCAAGATAACCATGGATTAAACCCAGATCTGTGACTGGGGGTGAATGTTTGATTGTTTCCGCATTCCGTCCATCATTTGTGTTTTGCTTTGCTTTTCCTGCCATAAGTGCGCCGGGTATGCCCAGACGTGGGTACCAGACTCACTATGCCACTGGATTCAAGCTAGCCTAGCTGATGAAGGGTGAAACCCTGAAACCGGTCCCAGGATGCTTGTTTCTGGTCCAGGGAGGACCTGGCCTGGCAGTTCGGGCTGGACTGTTCCCATGAGGAACAGGGTCAAGACTGATTTGCTTATGGCTGGGTCTAAACTGGGGTGGCATGGTGAGCAAAAGAACGATGGATTAAACCCAGAGCTGTGACTAGGGGTGAATGTTTGATTGGTTCCGCATTCCGTCCAGCATTTGTGTTTTGCTTTTCTTTTGCCACCATAAGTGCGCCAGGTATGCCCAGACGTGGGTCCCGGGCTCACTATGCCACTGGATTCAAGCTAGCCTGGCTGATGAAGGGTGAAACCCTGAAACCGGTCCCAGGATGCTTGTTTCCGGCCCAGGGAGGACCTGGCCTTGCAGTTTGGGCTGGACTGTTCCCATGAGGAACAGGGTCAAGACTGATTTGCTTATGGCTGGGTCTAAAATGGGGTGGCATGGTGAGCAAAAGAACGATGAATTAAACCCAGATCTGTGACTGGGGTTGAATGTTTGATTGGTTCTGCATTTAGTCCATCATTTGTGTTTTGCTTTGCTTTTGCAGACACATTTTTCAGGAGCCATACTCCTGATAGATACTGAATTAGCTGCTGAAAGAGCTATGACGCTTCAGAACCGCCTTACATTAGACATTATTTTAGCGAAGGATGGCGGAGTTTGTAAAATGATTAATTCTAGGCATTCTTGCTCATTAATTCCTGATAATAGTAAAGAAATTAGAAAATCTGACTAATGGGAGTGCTGATCTGAAAGAATTGAAGGAACCAGGTGTCCGGGAGAAAGTTGGAAAGGGATTTGCTTCAGTGGGAAATTGGCTCAGCCACATTGGGAAAGGGATTTTATTAAAAATAATACAGGGAGTATTAATTATTTTGGTTTGCCAATTGGAATAAGGGGGATATGTAAATTGTGTAAAAAAGATCAAAATGAAGAAGACAAAGAATAATCAGAGGAGGGAAGAAAAGAAAAGGGACAAATTATTTAGGAAAAGTTCAAAAAGGGGACAAGAAGCTGAGGGAATTGAAATGTTAGAATTTTAGCTTATGTAAAATCTGTCAAAAAGGTTTGGTATGATGACATATTGAGTCATCAGAGGAGGGATTGTTAGAGCAGGAGTTTTTAATAAAAGTATTAATGAATATTCATATATTTTGAGTAAAGGCTTTGCGTAGAAAATGTTATAACCTAGAGAGAAATAATGAATGCATTTAAAAATGTGTCCATGTGAGTGGCTGCCAATATTCACAAAGTGTTCTTATTAATGGCTTATAAATATGAAATGATGAGCATATGTTTGACTAATGTAGTAATACATCAAATTGAGGGTTATTTATTAGGTACTAGCTTTATTAATTGTAGGCCTTAACATAGCGGAGGTCTTGGCCTAACTGCACGGCCTCATGTCAAGCTGCATTTCTTAGACGTTTAATAAAATGTCTGCTTAGAGAATTAAGTTATGATTCTCCACTGTGCTGACCTAATGTGCTCGTAGCTAAAAGTCCTTCTCATGAGAACTGCTTGGTAGATGATGCTGTTCCTACTGAATGTAACATTGTAGACGTAATGTGTGTAAGACTGACTTTCTCAGGCAAAGACAAAGAGGGGACTGACTGGAGTATAAGCTGCAACAATATTGTTACCCGACGAGCTGGATGAGGAGGACTTCACAAAAGAAGCCAATCATAAACATGTGAACACTGTACTAGTAGAAACTACAGATTTAAAGTTTTAGTTTCATTGGACAAAGTATGAGCATGCAATCCCTTGACCAATAGGGACTTGGGAAGTAGTTTTAAGAAATTTAACTTAGCCAGACTGCACAGGGGAGAGATACCACCATTACTTTCTTGTGCATCTTGAGAAGAGACGTGCTTAATTTTCTTTCCTAAAGACTTTGCCTTTTCTGAACTTTGATGCTGAATCCCGGTCCCTTGCTGACCAGACTGATGTTCTGAAGACAAAGACTGTCACAGCTTGCTGATCCAAAGTGAGGATAGGTATATTGACAATTATATTGTTTGCTATGTCTATTTGAGGTACCAACCGCCCTGTTTTGATAGAGCCATAGTTAGATGTTTTTCCAAATTTGTGTGGACTAAATTGTTTTGCATGAAGTCCAGACATGCTAATTCTAATCTGATGTTAGCTAGTATCCTCACTAATGAAAATCAATTCCTGGAGTAACATTTGGGGCCTTATTTATACTTTTTGGTGCAAAACTGCACTAAGGCAGTTTTGCCCCAAAAAGTTTTGCACCGGCTTGCACCATTTTTTAGCACCAGCTGGGCACCATATTTATGGAATGGTGCAAGCCGGTGCAAAGGGTAGGCTAGCTTAAAAAAAAAATTACGTTAGGCAGTTTTGAGTCAAAATAAATGATTCTGACCAGATTAGCATCATTTTTTGACGCTAAGGGGCGTATTTATACTCTTTTTGCAATGAATTAGCGTCATTTTTTTTGTACTCTAATTCAGTGCAAAACTAACTCCATATTTATACTTTGGTGCTAGACCCGTCTAGCACCAAATTTATGGAGTTAAAGTCATTTTTTGGAAGTGGAATCCTACCTTGCCTTAATGAGATGCAAGGTAGGCGTTCCCGTGCAAAAAAATGACTCTATGGCCTTAACACCATATTTATACTCCCATGTAAAAATGGTGCAAGGGAGGGAGGAAGGGTCAAAAAATGGGGCAAAGCTTGCTTTGCCCCATTTTTTAAGACCTGGGTCAGGGCAGGTCTTAGGGGACCTGTGGCCCTATTTCCAAGGTGGAACACCATGGAATAAGCCCAGAGGTGCCCTCCCTAGGCCCTAGGGGCACCCCCACCCACACTAGAGGGACTGCGAGGATGGGGGACCCCATCCCAGGTAAGTACAGGTAAGTGCATTTTATTTTTGAAAGTGCCATAGGGGGCCCTGAAATGGGCCCCCATATATGGCACCGGGTGCAATGGCCATGCCCAGGGGACCCCTGTCCTCTGTGCTGGCCACTGGGGTGGTGGGCATGACTCTTGCCTTTCCTAAGGCAGGAGTCATGTGGTATGGTAGGTTTAGCACCATAAAATGACGCTAATCTGGTTAGAGTCATTTCTTTTTACTCTAACCTGCCTAAAGCCATTTTTTGGTGCTAAACCCTCTTCTTCTATACTGCCAGCCCCACCGACTAAAGTCATTTTTTTAAACTCTAGCCTACCCTTTGCACCGGCTTGCACCATTCCATAAATATGGTGCCCGGCTGGTGCACAGAAATGGTGCAAGCCGGTGCTCAACTTTTTGGTGCAAAACTGAGTTAGCGCAGTTTTGCAGCAAAAAGTATAAATAAGGGCCAATATTTTGTAAGTTTGCGCCACTTTTGTGTCATAAAATGACGTTAATGCGGTGCAAAAAAAGTTTAAATCAGGGCCTTGGTGCTAGATGGGTCTAGCACCAAAGTATAAATATGGAGTTAGTTTTGCACCGAATTAGAGTAAAAAAAAATGACACTTATTCGGTGCAAACAGAGTATAAATACGCCGCAGAGTATAAATATGCCCCTAAATATGGTGTTAAGGCCATAGAGTCATTTTTTGCATGGGAACGCCTACCTTGCATCTCATTAGGGCAAAGTAGGACTCCACTTTCAAAAAATGACTTTAACTCCATAAATTTGGTGCTAGAGGGGTCTAGCACCAAAGTATAAATATGGAGTTAGTTTTGCACCGAATTAGAGTAAAAAAAAATGACACTAATTTGGTGCAAACAGAGTATAAATATGCCCCTTGATGTCTTTCCTTTGCTGAATCTAAATGTATGTAATAACATTTGTGCAGTTGTTCTTTTTATTAACTTGCACAGTGACTTTAGAATGTGTAGTAGCTCAAGCTTTGATTACATTGCGTTTCTTTAGGCGTTTCGGTCAAACAGTATTATTTCTGTATGTTTATCATTTGATTTTGAGATTATTTTACGTGACCTTAGCATTGTTAATATATGGAAACAAATATTCTTACTTTTACTTAAAGGTGTGGTTATGTATGACTGCAAGGTCATGGTGTGTGCCAATTTCTCACTCCTATTGACTATTGATTAATGTTATTGATTGTTATTGATTATTGTTCTGCATGTACTAGATTTATAGTGGGTACATCTTAAGCAAGTCAAAAGGTTCATCGACCTATTCGCATCCCCTTGTAAGTTTACTTACCAAGGTCAGGCGCGCCAACATTAGCCAATGCTGCTTTTAGATTGTTTTGCATTGCAGCAGAGAATTTTTACTGCTTTTGACAAGTGTGAGTGTCAAACCTATTGGTTTTGCAAATACTGGTACCTTTTGTCGTTAACCTCAATTAATGCTTTCTAAGAACTCTCATTTTTTTATATGGGAGGTCATAAAACAAAGAAACAATTATCATTTATAACTATATTTTAAATCAGTTCTAATCTTAACTCCACTCTACTGCGTGAAGGCCCTTGTATTGTATGTGGGCCAAGAAGCTGTATGAAGTCATAGAATCAAACCTTGTTCTTTTGTTGGTCCACATGGTTCTTAAAGGGCAGCGACAGCTGATGCTGAGATAACCACCACATTATCCCTTTATCCCTATAACCTCATCATAGTCATTATGTTTTAGGTCAGTCCACCTCCCCAAGAAGAAAGGAGCAGGAAGTCAGCAAAGTACCACCCACATAGGGTGGAAAAATCTAGCTTCCCCTGGATCACCCCTTTTTCATTCTCCTGCCTTATGTCTCTCCCCCAAATCACTGTGTGCCGGACACTTGAGAGTAGAGGGAATGCAAGCCATGCAGAACTTCTCGCTGAAGGATGTGGAGATGTTCTGCCAGGAACGAACTTCTGCAAAGAATCAGAATTAATTACTTAAGAGCACCTGTCTTCTTTAAGACAGTTTGGCTTCTTGTGGGGGCGATTTTATGCTTTCTTTTCTGATGAGAGTGAGCCGTGTCTCTAGTACCAGAATGAGCAGTCTGTCTTGTTGAATACAGTATGTATAACGTGGTTGAAAAGAGGCACAAATGCTGTCAATTATGGAGATTCCGCATGTATGAGCCTTCATTTTCTCTGAGCGTGTACCTTAGTTTTTTAAAAAGACAATGCAGTACCTGGTGGCCTACTTGGTGGGTCATACTTCCATAGCTGACAATAGTATTTTTAAAGATCAGACTGAAAAAATGATTGATGGAAATCCTATTTGGGATCTCACATTGTAATGCACACTGGAATTTATGAAACCTATACTGTGCTTTGTTTGTAATAAAAAGTGCGGCTCTCCATGTATTTCTTGAGAGTCCGCTGCAGCTAGTACCGCCCTAGCTCTTGCTACTGGTGCCAAATATCAGTGACAGGCATACCTACATGCTTGTCTAAAGTGTATTAAATTGCCTCTGAGGCATTCTCCTAAAAAAATAGACACACAGCACCACCATTTGGTGAATAAATAGGTGCAGGCGAAGCTCCAGCAAACACCAACACAAATTAAGCACTGAGCCTATACTCATAGTCTATGATTTCAGACTATAATGGTCTTTACAAAGCTATTCGGAAAGGAGTAGACTGTTCTTTTTTTAGAATTTGTTTTAAATTCCTTTTGGACTTATCTTTTGACACTATAAGAGCTGCAGTCCTTGCTGAGAGAGCCATTACAGCTGATTGGAGAAATCGGTTCTATGTGAATGGCATACAGATTCAGCACAGAAATCTACGTTTCTTTGGGTTAATAAACTGTTTGGCGGTAAATTATTTAAAGAAAAGAAACACTTCTTCTCTTTTCATCAGTCTCCAGGTGCCATTTCTTCACCGTCTTCTTCCGAATCTCCATAGCTCCAATCTTAAACTTCGGAGATCAACTCAACCATATTCTTACCCTAGCAGCAAGAATGGTAAGAATATCGGAATCAGAATGAACAGAAGCACAAAAGCTCTCGTCAGTCCAAGACCCAGCTCTTCTGACAATCAAGGGAATGGCCAAAAGTGGGCAGTAGGAGGAAGGATAATATTCTAAAGGAAAACATGGGAAAGGCCTACTTCAGGATACTGGGTGATTCAGGTAGCATGAAAATGGGCTACCAAATAAACTTTCACATACCCCCAGCCTCTGGAACCATAACTATGCCTCACCCCAGGAACCCAGTATGGAAACAAGCCTTGAGATCAGATGTCAGGAAGCTAATCCTAAATAATGCTATTACATTAGTACTGGAATGTCAGAAGAGGAAGGGTATCTACTCCTTCGTGTTTCTGATGCCAACACCGCTGAGGGACTACAGAATGATGACAGACCCACATAGGTTGATTCCTTTCAAAATGAAAATGCTGCAGAAGTTCAGCCCCTTAATAATGGGGAATGCATTCCTGATAACAGTAGATCTGAATGGATGCCTACTTCAATATACCCACTTGGAGAGGTCATTGGTAGTTCCTGAAGATTGCAGTGGGTAACAGCAGTATCAGTTTTCAGTCCTCCCTTTTGGAATAAGGTCATGCGATGCTATTTATTGTGTTTGACCAATTACTTTGTGTTTCACCACTGCGCATATTAGTTGCGAAATGTTCACCAGTAGCAAATTATGGGGGTTATTACAACTTTGGAGGAAGTGTTAATCCGTCCCGAAAGTGACGGTAAAGTGACGGATAAACCACCAGCCGTATTACGAGTTCCATAGGATATAATGGACTTGTAATACGGGTGGGGGTATATCCGTCACGTTACCGTCACTTTTGGGACGGATTAACACCTCCTCCAAAGTTTGAATTACCCCCTATATGTTTTGTTCAGTTTAGCTGCCTATTGGCTTTAACATGGAGTTAGCCATTCCGCCTATTGGCTTTGACATGGCATTAGCCATTACGTTTTGTATTCAGTTCAGCTGCCTATTGGCTTTGACATGACATTAGACATTACATTCTGTATTTAGTTTAGCTGCCTATTGGCTTTGACATGACATTAGCCATTACATTCTATATACAGCTTAGCTGCCTATTGGCTTTGACATGACATTAGACATTACATTTGATATTTAGGTTAGCTGACTATTGGCTTTAGCATGGGGTTAGACATTGCAGTTGAGACATTGTAGATGAGCTGTGTTTTGCCAAGCTGTGTTTTTCCACAAGATGGACCAAGCTGTTTTCTTCACACCAGACCTTAGCTGATAAGAGCACATAGATTTTGTGTTTACCTCGCAATCCAGTCTGAGAGCGAGTGAGCTCAAGAGAATTGGCCCCTATCCAAGATTCTTCGGCTCTCACACTGAGTTTGCTTTTAAGGATGACTCTGGGCTACAGTGAGTTAGATTTAAATCTGCTTGACTTCAGACAGGAACTAGACGTCAGTTGCCTGCCTCCCGTTTGGGTAGAGAATCTCTTTCTCGCAGTTGACCGGAGTCATCAACTTGCAGATCCCAGAAAGATGAAGCTGAGTATAGGCCCTACCGCCTTGCCCATACGGTGATGAATTGGACTTTTATGCTTTGCTTTGAAGTTATGCTATAAGAAATGTCTTCACCTATATTTGCTGTGTACATTGCAACTGAGAAGTACTTTGATATATTTTGCTTTCATTGCTGCAACTACTTTTGAACGTGTGCTTCCAATCTACTAATTTCGTCTCTCAGGAACTTGTGGGTGGGGAATAAACAACAATAAATGTCTTCTTTAAACTCAGAAGTGCATTCCAGAGAGGTTCTGTGAGCTCGGTTATGAGATAAGAGGGAAAGCAGAACATTATGGCATTTTCGGCAGTTTTGGGAGTCAAATTGGAAATTGGAAGTGCACAATTTAAAAGTGTAATTGTTTTTTGTTGTTTAGAGAATTACAGAAGCACGGCAGACCATGTTTGAAAATGCATGTGAAGTTAAACTGCCTGATGGTGGTGTGAGAAACATGTTTTCTTGGTGTGATAAAGCATATTTAGAAAATGTGCCTTTTGAAAGCAATGATGTTCCTTTTGTTTTTGACAGAAGGGTTTGGATACTTGTATCTGCTTACAGAAAAATGCAGGAGAGATGTAGGCAGTTAGAACATGAAAATAAGAATTTACGTGAGCAAATTAGCCAGAACACATTAATGCAACATAATGCTGAAATCTATAAAACTGCTGTTTTAGAAGAATCTGGCTTTTCCCATTCCAGTAATGAGGGGGTCAAGACAGCTGTGAGCCAGTCTGAGCTTCTGTGTGAGCCCGGCATGAAACAAAACACCCCTCAGTTTTTGGCAGTTGAAGTGCATTCCTTAACTGATAACACTGAGAACAGAGCTCAGAATGTTATTTACAGACCGCTTCTGCAAAAGGAAAATTAACTACATGGCAGAGGTACCATCGCAAAATGTGCAGTTACTGGCACAAGTAAAACGAAAGATTTTAGAGTTTCTTACTGTTTGCACTAAGCAAGAGACACCAAGTTTCATTTGCTTGTTTGATTTTTGGAAACAGTATAGCCCTCATCTGAGTGAAATCCTAACACTTTGGTATAAAGTCACTAGAAAAAAATATAAGCAGCTGCGCGCATTCAATTTGGCAAATGAAATCATTCAGACTTTAGGTTTCTGCGCAGTGCAAGAGGGAAACACTGATTTACATGTAAATCAGGAACAGGGGAAGAAAAGAGTGCCCCTGCAAGACAGGGCTAGAGACCACTGCAGCCCTACATGAACAGGTGTCACAAGCCCCTTTTCAGGAAGTGGAGAGGGTGCAGGGAGTACCACAGGTAAAAGAGTCACCAGTGAAATTGAGTGCACCATTTGAATTCGTGTCCCCTGAGGATAAAAAGCATGTTTATTTGACTAGTGATTCATTGACTGAAAAGTTGTTTTCTAGCACAGGAGAAGGAACAGCGTTGTACAATGTGTGTCAGACTTTAAAGCAAGAGCTGCTTGAGATGTGTCATTTTTACACTAATTCTTGGTTCAGTGCCAATGGTTTAGCCGTTTGGTTTTCCACATGGCTTGTACATAACTGGTTCAATTCCCTTGCAGATGTTAAAGAGAAAAATTGAGAGTCTGAAGTGTCCACCCAGAATTCTGACTTAGTGGGGATGGCTAAGTGGGTACATCAGAAATGTGGACAGCTGGGAGAAAAAGCCACTTACAGGTGGGCAGAGATGAGAGGGATGCACATTCCCCTAGATTTGATAAAAACTGTACAGCACGCACAAGAGCAATTTGTCCCACAAGCAGTCAAAGATCAGTTGGGGAGAGAAAAGTTACCAGGACAGATATGGCAAATTGATCAGGTTTTAGGGGGAGTGATTGCTGCAGATTACCAAGGAGAAATCAAAATTATGCTGATTGCTAGAAAATAATCTGATTCATTAATACAAATTGGAGACAGAATGGCCCAACTTGTCAAAAATGCAGTGAATGGAGGTTTGGTAAAGAAGGAGTCTGCCCCAGCCCTTCTGACAGTGCAAGAAAAGGGAAGCTGTGGTGCAGCAGATAAAAACCTCAGTGCTGAGGTGTGGGTTGAAGCCCCAAGTGACCCTCCAGAAGCTGCAGAAATCATAACAAAGGGCCCCAACAACGTCCTGCTGATTATAAAACAGGGAAAGGAAAATTAAGGGCACATTTACAAATGTTATTTGCAAGAAAAGTCATACTTTTTTCTTTTGCAGATCCTACCACATTTCACCACTGACCATGAGTGTGCTGTGTGGTTTCCCTTCGGATGTGTGCGTGTGGGGTCGGGGAAGGGACCGAACCCCCAACCTGAACCTGATTGATTAAAGTACAGACCCCATGGATCCATTTTGTGCAACTGGCGCCTTCAGTTCAAGTTCAACTTGTTTGATTACATTCTTCCACTGGAACTAAGCAACCTTAACAGTTAACTGTCTGTGTTTTTTCATGTGGAACTCTGACTTTCACTTACCTTCCAGCAAACCTTTCAGGTAGACCGTGCACCTTTACATGAGTAGAACTCATGCTACATCAAATTGCTATTTTAGAGACACTGTTATCCCAATCAGAGTATATAAGCTTCAGTCTTTTCATTGTAGATGTATCTGATGTGAAAGGTTATGAGATCAATATGTTAATCCACTTCCATTGCTTTACAGTGATTGTTTTTATCATTCAAATCTGATTTTGCTTATAATGTTTTTTTTTGTGTTGATGTTTTTTTTTTGTTTTTGTTTGAAATAAGAGGTATGAAACAAAAATTGATTGGTCATAGGGTGGAATGTGATGCTATTAATTGTGTTTGACAAATTACTTTGTGTTTTACCACTGCGCATATTAGTTGCTCAATGTTCACCAGTAGCACATTATGGGCCATATTTATACTCTGTTTGCGCCGGTTTTTTTTTTTACGCAAATTCGACGCACAATGAACTCCATATTTATACTCTGGCGTTAGACGCGTCTAGCGCCAAAGTTCATGGAGTTTGCGTCATTTTTTGGCGTGGACACCTACCTTGCGTTAATGATATGCAAGGTAGGCGTTCCCGTCTAAAAAATGACTCCCAGGCCTGTGCGCCGTATTTACACTCCCGGGCAAAAATGATGCCCGGGAGTGGGCGGGTCAAAAAAAATGACGTCCAGCCGCTTTAGCGTCATTTTTTAACGCCTGGTCAGGGCAGGCGTTAAGGGACCTGTGGGCTCGGAAGGAGCCCAGAGGTGCCCTCCCATGCCCCCAGGGACACCCCCTGCCACCCTTTCCCACCCCAGGAGGACGCCCAAGGATGGAGGGACCCATCCCAGGGAACTTAAGGTAAGTTCAGGTAAGTATTTTTTTTTTTTTTTGTGGCATAGGGGGGCCTGATTTGTGCCCCCCTACATGCCACTATGCCCAATGACCATGCCCAGGGGACAGAAGTGCCATTGGGCAAGGGGGCATGACTCCTGTCTTTGCTAAGACAGGAGTAATTTCAATGGGGGTTGGGAGTAAAAAAAAATGGCGCAAATCGGGTTGAGGCGAAAATTTTGCCTCAGCCTGACTTGCCCCATTTTTTGACGCCCAAGCTCCATATTCCCCTACGCCGGCGCTGCCTGGTGTAAGTCATTTTTTTTTACGCACACCAGGCAGCTCCGCCGGCTAACGCCGGCTAACGTCATTGAATAAATACGGCGCCCGCATGGTGCTTCAGAATGGCGTTAGCTGGCGTTACATTTTTTGACGCACAACTGCGTTGGCGCAGTTGTGCGTCGAAAAGTATAAATATGGCCCTATATGTTTTGTTCAGTTTAGCTGCCTAGTGGCTTTAACATGGAGTTAGCCATTCCGCCTATTGGCTTTGACATGGCATTAGCCATTACGTTTTGTATTCAGTTCAGCTGCCTATTGGCTTTGACATGACATTAGACATTACATTCTGTATTTAGTTTAGCTGCCTATTGGCTTTGACATGGCATTAGCCATTACATTCTATAGTCAGCTTAGCTGCCTATTGGCTTTGACATGACATTAGACATTACATTTGATATTTAGGTTAGCTGCCTATTGGCTTTAGCATGTGGTTAGACATTGCAGTTGAGACATTGCAGATGAGCTGTGTTTTTCCAAGCTGTGTTTTTCCACACGATGGACCAAGCTGTTTTCTTCACACCAGACCTTAGCTGATAAGAGCACGTAGATTTTGTGTTTACCTCGCAGTCCAGTCTGAGAGCGAGTGAGCTCAGTAGAATTGGCCCCTCTCCAAGGTTCTTTGGCTCTCACACTGAGTTTGCTTTTAAGGATGACTCTGGGCTACAGTGAGTTAGATTTAAATCTGCTTGACTTCAGACAGGAACTAGACGTCAGTTGCCTGCCTCCCGTTTGGGTAGAGAATCTCTTTCTCGCAGTTGACCGGAGTCATCTACTTGCAGACCCCAGAAAGATGAAGCTGAGTATAGGCCCTACCGCCTTGCCCATACCGTGATGATTTTGACTTTTATGCTTTGCTTTGAAGTTATGATATAAGAAATGTCTTCACCTATATTTGCTGTGTACATTGCAACTGAGAAGTACTTTGATATATTTTGCTTTCATTGCTGCGACTACTTTTGAATGTGTGCTTCCAATCTACTAATTTCGTCTCTCAGGTACTTGTGGGTGGGGAATTAACAACAATAGAGGTCTTCTTTAAACTCAGAAGTGCATTCCAGAGAAGTTCTGTAAACTCGGTTATGAGATAAGAGGGAAAGCAGAACAGGTCAGCACCCTGAGTATTCACCAAAATTTCGGTTCCATTTGTAGCAACTCTTCATGTTCAGGGGTGGGATATGGGGATGCCCTCCAAAGGAAGGGGTTGTTAAATGTTGTCTTTTTTAAAGGCCTATCACTACCATTAGGGCAATAGGTGCTGTGACACTGTAGCAAGGAGTGTGAGTGGCCAATGCATACCAATTATGGTGGTCTTACTATGAAAAAGGGGACAGGAGGCCCATGTACTGGTATGATGGCCCAGGTTACACTTGCTGTGCATAGAACAGGGCCCTAGCTATATAGGGAAGGGGAATATGGGACTTTTTTACCTTTTCAGATAAAGGGGCAGAAAGCCTATTCGGTGCCTCAGGCCTAGGAACGTTGGCCCAGTGGTGTGGGCAGAGCAGCCAGCTTGACTCTCAGAGATGTGGGTTTCTTTGGTGCCACGGGTACTTTGCCCCCAGGGTTGAGTTCTATGAGGGGACAACTAAACCCCAATTATGGCTGTTTTACTATTCTTCCTTGCTTGAATACAGGCCCAGTGAACACGTGCCATGCCAGAATTGCTTTGGGGCTCAGAGCAATGGGCCAGAGGAGGAGAACATTGAAGCAGGGAAAGATACCCTACTTTGGGCATCCAAGAGATGGTGGTGGGGGCACTATGGGAGCCCAGGTTTTTAACAAAGATTAGAGTAAAACCGCCAACTTCACAAGGCAATAGCTATCATTAGTGAAGTAGGTGCAGCTGCACTGGGCTAAAGGGATCTAAGGGATGCACTGGATCACAATTATAATTGTCTTTCTCTACAAAAAGGGTATGAGGTTCTTTTTTCCTTGTTAGCATTAGGATCAAGGGCACTTTGCTGCTGAAAAGTGGAGCAACATGTGGGAGTTTATTTATTTTTCTCAAAGGGTTGGGATGTGACCTAGCAGTGAGAGTTGTTAACTTTCAAGAAGGGAACCAGATTCAAATCCAGGCATCAGCTCATTATTTTGTGGTTCTGGGCACGTTGCTTAATCTCTCTGTGCCTCAAAAAAATGAATCTGACCTTGTGTAATGTAAGTGGTGCTCATGTTAAGTGCTCCACTACTTGTGCTGAGTCCACACTATATAAACAACAAAAAAGGGACATTGAGTGTTTCAATATTGCGTGCTCTGACCCCTCTACTGTCACTTTATTTTCCATCAGCCTAAAGGGAAAGAGGTGTGGTGGTGCATTCTTGATAGCAACAATCAAGCACCCAGGAAAAAGATAGAAGTTATTCCACACCATAGCCCACCAGAGAAACAATCAAAAGGCTAAACAACCATCCCAGTGTGTCGTGCCACCAAGATTATTTGGGTGGCTGTGGGAAGTGATCCAAAACAGACAGCAATCATTTCAAGGAATACCTTTACTAAGCCCCGAATACGTGAAAAATACCAACATGAGAAATACCTGCACTATACTATATGGTATATAATCAATTCCATTAAACCAGAGCCAACATGTTTGAAAGTAACCTCTTCAGGAAATAATACATCATGATATCAGGAAAAACTCATCAACCATCCCCTCATACACCCCAGGCACAAGCATCATCTAAGGAGACCAACATCTCTTGCAACAAAAGTTAAAAACTGAAAAGGCTAATTGGTAGCAACAGCCACTAGAAACAATAGTGTCATACTTCGGGAAGACGAATTTGCCACATAAGTTTACCTTCCTGAAAGACCCAATGGCAGTAATATACACCACTCCGGCAGAAGCACCTGGGCTCCCATGCCCGATAACCCCTCAAAAAGCAGGAAAAGACACTATGTCGGACCTTTTGAGCAGTATAAAAGACAATATTCAGACAATGACACCTCAATCCAGTTCTCCGACATGGCAGACACCACAGCCAGACACTTAATCAACAAACATCAAGCTTTTGTGGTAAAGCACACCAGGTAATTGCTCAAGTCTACGAGTGTAGGTCACCTTCCATATGAAGGGAAGCAGTAATTGCATGCAACAAAATTATGGTAAATGACTCTGCCATGATCAGTGACTCCCCCATCAAGGTCCTGAAAGAGATAATTCATGGTCCTGCTCACTCTCGGTATCAAACAATGTGGGCCTTACCCAGGACCTTGAAATTAAAACGATATGTTTTGACGACAACCAACCCTCAGTGCAATCTCAAGGTTCAACTGCCTTAACTTCCTCTGTTATTGACTAGGAATCCGCAGGAAAGCACAACTGTGTGGGTATTTTGTCAATCACGATTATGAGTCATGAACAGGCTAAGGTATCAATGAACAATGCACGTATAAACTCCTCATGGAGGGTGGCTCCATTTGCCAAGTCAAAACTCAGCATAGCTGCGCTTCACAAATAGACAACCTTGGTGTAGAGGATGAGCCGCCTTCTAACACAAGCCAAGCTTCCACATTCCCCCATCTGGTCTCACCATCAAGCAAAAAAGAATCCTTGTCAGAAGCTGCCAGGCAATTGCAACCTTCTCCTCAATGGTGGAAACTATTACTGACAACATTGCAGTCATCAATTAAGGTCCTGAGCTATCAATCAGAAACGCTTGATGTGCAGATCGACCTAATGAACCTGATGGCATCTTACATATCTGATAGAGACTTCTAGTTGCAGATTCCTTACCTTAGAATTTTCCCCCAGGCGTCAGACTGGTTCCGGAGATTATTTCTTCGAGCAATACCCTTGCGCGTCGGTAGGTGGAGTCGGTCGATTCCGGATGCGTCGTATGCATCGTGGTCGCCGTGATGAAGTCGGGAGTAGTACATAGGCGCAGCCCTCGCGCAGTGACGTCAGTTTCTTTTAACGACTTTCCACGCCAGAGCGCAGAGCCGCTAAGAACACTCTGATATTGGTGCGCCAGAGCTAAGGATCTGAAAGGGGGGAATCCCTGTCCCTAGAAATCAGTTTGCAAGCGGGGAGGATGGGTGGGTGGTAAGGAATCTGCAACTAGAATATGTCTCTACCAGATATTTTGTTACCAAAGGTAAGTAACTTGTACATCTGATAGAGACTTCTAGTTTCAGATTCCTTACCTTAAAATAGATACCCAAGCAATGCCATCCTCGGTGGTGGGCTGTGAACTAGATCATACTAGAAAGTCCTGCAGGACCGAACAACCAAAGTAGCCGTCCCGACGGACCTGACTGTCCAGGCAGTAATGCTTAGCAAACGTGTGCAGAGATGCCCACGTAT
This sequence comes from Pleurodeles waltl, assembly GCF_031143425.1. Lineage (NCBI taxonomy): Eukaryota > Metazoa > Chordata > Amphibia > Caudata > Salamandridae > Pleurodeles > Pleurodeles waltl. The sequence goes on along the minus strand of NC_090438.1, from coordinate 707,224,301 downwards.
CTGCCTGACAGATATCCAGGACAGGAACTCCGCGTGTTAACGCAGTGGATGCAGCAGTGGCCCTGGTAGAATGAGCCCGCAAGCCGTTGCTTTTCGTGTAGCACATTTTGATGCAAAGAAGCACCCATCGTTTCTGCACCGCCTTCTCTTTCTTCACACCCACATAGCCAACAAAGAGTTGATTGTCCACCCGAAAGTCTTTAGTATGATTGAGATAGAACGCCAATGTGCGTAGAAGGTAGGCAAAGTGATGAACTGGTCTACCTTAAACGGTGTAACCAACTTAGAAAGGAAGGAAGCTCTAGTGCGTGACACCACTTTGTCGGGGTGTACGGACAAGTATGGAGGCTTTGAAGAAAGGGCCTGAAGCTCACTCACCCTGCGATCAGAGGTGATGGCGATAAGAAAGACAGTTTTGAATGTGAGGAGCCGTAAGGGACAATTATGCATGGGCTCAAAGGAAGTACACATCAAGAAAGTAAGCACAAGATTAAGTGGGAGGAAATAAGTGGGTGAGCCCCTTTAAGAACCTACTCACAAGAGGAGATTTAAAGAGTGAGGGCTGATCAGGAAGCCTAAGAAAGGCGGAAATGGCAGACAGATACCCCTAAAGGGTGCCCAATGCAGAGCCCTGCTGGGCTAAGGAAAGAATGAATAGAAGAACCTCTGAAAGAGGGGCAGATAGGGGGTCAACAGATTTGTTGGTGCACCATGCCACAAATGTATTCCAATGACAGGGGTATACAGTTTTAGTTGAGGGACGTCTGGCTGCCAATATAACATTGCAGACTTCGGGTGGAAGGGCAAATGCCGTCAACTGTTGCCGCTCAATCTCCAAGCATGAAGGACGGAGGTTGGACAGGTTCGGGTGTACGACCGTCCCCTGCTGCTTGCTGCTGCAACAGAAGATCCGCCTCAAGAGGCAGTCTGAGTGGAGGATCGATGGACATACTCAGTAGCTCGGGATACCAAACTCTTCGAGCCCAGTCCGGAGCCACCAAGATAACTTGGGCCTGGTCGCTCTGGATCTTCTTGAGAACTCTGGGCAGAAGAGGGATAGGCGGGAGGGCGTAAAGGAGGCCGGAGTTCCCCTCGAGATGAAAAGCGTCTCCAAGCGAATGCTGCCTTGGAAACTCCAACGCGCAAAATAGCTGACTTTGCGCGTTCTGTGCGGAGGCGAACAGATCTAACCATGGCTCTCCCCACTTGAGAAAGAGACCTTGCGCCACCTCCGGATGGAGACGCCATTTGTTATCGACAGCGCGTCGGCGGCTGAGTTCGTCTGCTCTGGCGTTGAGGGAGCCCGCCAGATGTTGAACCATCAGGGTAATGCCTGATGGTCCAGCCATGTCACGAAGCGTAATGCCTCCTGACATAGGGTCCAGGACCCTAACCCGCCTTGTTTGTTGGAGTACCACATGGCGGTAGTGTTGTCCGTGAACACCTGCACCTCTTTCCCTTTGAGAGAGGGAATGAATGCTTTCAACGCAAGTCTGATCACTCAGAGCTCTAGCATGTTGATGTGGAGTTCCGACTCCGCCGGAGACAAGAGGCCTCTGATCTCCGCCTCTCCCATGTGGCCGCCCCAACCCAGAAGTGACGCATCTGTCACTATTGAGAGATCTGGTTGGGGAAGGGAGAGGGATCTGCCAGTGACCCAACTGGGATTCAAAAACCACCACTGCAGGTCTTTTGCAGTCCCCTCTGAGATCTGGACCATGTCAGAGAGATTCCCCTGATGCTGCGCCCACTGGAACTTTAAGTCCCACTGCAGAGCCCGCATATGCCACCTGGCATGTGCTACTAGCAGGATGCAGGAGGCTAAGAGGCCCAGCAGCCTCAGAGTCTGTCTCACCGAAACCCAAGACCAAGGCAGAAAGATCGGAATCATAGCCTGAATGTCTTGGACTCGTTTTTGGGGAGGATAAGCCCGAAACCGCACTGTGTCCACACCTCCCTCGATGAAAGGGAGCGTCTGAGAGGGAGTCAGGTGTGGCTTTGGCACGTTGATAGTGAACACCAACTGGTGCAGGTGGTTTGCCAGAGTCTGGAGGTGTGAGACCACTGTCTGGGGCGAAAGTGCCTTCAACAGCCAGTCGACTACATAGGGGAAGACTGAGACCCCTAACCTGCGCAGATGAGCTGCAACCACCGCCATCACTTTCGTGAACAACCGAGGGGCACTGGTAAGGCCGAAAGGGAGCACGGTAAACTGAAAGTGCTTGTGACCTACCACGAATTGTAGGTAACGTCTGTGGGCAGGCAGGATGGGGATGTGGAAATAAGCGTCCTGCAAGTCCAACGCTACCATCCAGTCTTCTGGGTCTACGGCAGACAGAACCTGAGCCAGGGTGAGCATTTTGAACTTCTCTTTCTTGAGGAAGTAGTTCAGGTCCCGAAGATCTAGGATAGTGCGCAAGCCTTTGTCCTTCTTTGGTATCAGAAAGTAGTGGGAATAACAACCACGACCTACTTCTGGCACAGGGACCCTTTCTATAGCTCCCTTGGCCAAGAGAGCCACGACTTCTTGGCGGAGAAGCACCAAATGATCCTCCGAAAGGGGATGGAAGGATGGTGGCATATGTGGTGGTGTAGATTCGAAAGGGAGAGAGTAGCCCTTCTGAATGATTTGCAAAACCCACCCGTCCATGGTAATATGTTCCCAGTAGGGCAGGTGATGGCGGATTCTGCCACCTATTGGGCGGGAGTGAGGGGAGGGACTAGGAAGGTTTGGAGGCTGCAGCAGGGGCAGGAATGGACTGGACAGGCCTCTGGTTCCCTGACCCATGACCACGTGGGATTCCGCGCCCCTCGGGCACGCATAGGCTGTCCAGCGTGCATGGCCCGGAGGGCTGGGTTGAGGACGCGACGGGGCGCCCCTTCCATGGCCACGAAAGGGATGAAAAGCGGACTGTGGGGGGCATGTGGCGGCAGAAAGGCCAAGGGACCGAGCCGTAGCCCTGGACTCCTTGAACCTCTCAAAGGCCGAGTCTGCTTTGTCTCCGAAGAGACGGGTGCCATCAAAAGGCATGTCCATGAGTGACTGTTGGACATCCCTGAGAAACCAGAAGTACGTAACCAGGCATGGCGCCGTAAGGCCACTGTCATAGCAACCCATCTGCCCAAAGAGTTGGTCGTATCCAGCCCACCACGGATGGTGAACTACGCCGCGTCTCTCCCATCTTTGACTGCTTGGGAGACAATAGCATTGGCCTCCTCCGGTATCTGCGGCAGGACTTGCGCAACCCTATTCCACAGGGCATGGGAATAACGGCCCAAAAGGCATGTGGTGTTCACGGACCGCAGCGCGAGGCTGGAGGAAGAAAATAACTTCTTACCAAATTGTTCCAGTCTTTTGGATTCCCTATCCGGGGGTGCGGAAGGGAACGTGACAGAAGAAGAGGACGCCTGGATAACAAGACTCTCACGTGTAGGATGTTGGGACAGGAACTTCAGGTCGTTCGGCGCAGGCCGATTGCGTTGAGCGATCGTCCTGTTCACAGGAGCCCCTGTGTTGGGTTTGGACCACGTACCCAAAAGGACGTCAGTGAGGGCTTCGTTAAATGGGAGAAGGGGTTCAGATGTAGAAGCCCCAGGCTGAAGCACCTCCATCAGGAGGTGAGACCTGACTTCGACAGTAGGTAGCTCAAGGCCAAGGACCTCAGCTGCCCTACTAACCACCATACCATAGGTAGCTCTCTCCGCCGTAGCCACGGTAGGAGGAGACAGCATGCCAGAGTCAGGAGAAGTATCTGTGCCCAGTCCATAGTAGGGTCTTCCTGGTCCAGGGACCTCTCCAATTCCTCCCCGTATTTGTACCCATAGGAAAATGGGCCAGAATCCGACCTCGGGCAAATAGGGCCCACCGAAGCCGATGGCAACGTTGGCCGACGCCGCTCCGACTCCGAGTCGTCGGGAATGAGAATTGGGTTGACGTCGATAATGGGCACTACTGACGTCGTGAGCGTCGCTAAACGGCCCGGTGCCGGGGAAGGTCTCGACTGTGCGACTGGCGTCGGTGCAGATCCACGCACGGATCCGGAGGCGACCTCGGTGGCCGGGGCCGAAGCCGCCGGCGTGGAACCCGAAGGCCCCTCAGCCAAGCCCCTTGGGCCTGAAGGCGCCGTATCGGGGTCGGCACACCCAAAGATGAGGCTCATGGCCTATAGAACTCTGAGTTGGGCGGGGGTGGCTCCGGCTCGGGGAAACTCTGGGAAGCGCAGAGCCGACCCAGACGTAGGCTCCGAGGACAGAGGCCTAGTTCGTGGACGCTCGTCCTGCATCGCGTCGACCGAGCGATGGGGTGAAGTCAGAGAGCGATGGGACTTCTTCGACTTCTTCTTTTTCTTACCCTACGCGGAGTCGAATGCCGGGCCGCCATCAGCTTTAGGGACCGCTCCCTCAAAGCCTTCGGATGCATCGCCCGGCACTCGGAGCATGACTTCGGGTCGTGGTCGTGCTCGAGGCACCACAGCCAGACACAATGAGGGTCCGTCACCGACATCATGCGGTGGCAGTCCTCGCATGGCTTGAACCCGGTCTTCGGGGACATCCTCGACGCATCAAAGGTCACACCAAAAAATATCAACAAAACGGTCGAATTCGGCCCCAAAATAGCCGAGGGTAGCTCTCTCTCGGATCAGCGCGTGGCGCTGAAAGAAAAGGACTGACGTCAGTGCGCGAATATGTCTCTACCACATATTTTGTTACCGAAGGTAAGTAACTTGTACTTCAGGTATAAATCTAAATTTTGAGTCCCTAATAGCTTTAGTCAAAAGGGCACAAGCCAATCATATACTCTCTCCAGCAACTTGTTCCTGTGGCCGAACAGTAGATAAACTGTCTTCGGTTCCAGAAATCCTGTCAACCATTTTGCATTCTGACCGAGTCGGCTTGACTAGGGACTACACAGTATGATCCAAGCACTCAAAGTGCATATACAGATGAGGCCAGTATTAAAATGGCCCCTCAATGTGACCACTAATAGGCACTACAACAATTTCAGTGGATCTGTTTTCTCTAGTCAAACACTTTTCATTTAAATACACCACTTGCAGTGATCATGCGATCCAGCAATTGGCGATAGGGTTAGCCTCTTGCGTGCACGAAGCTTGTTCAGACCTTGGCTGGACTACAGCGATAAATGTGAAGGGTATGCATTGGTTGACAGAAACCTATCTGACCTCACCTTACAAGCAAAAATGCTAATGATCAATTGTATCAGCACTTCAGTGTGTTATACAGTCTCCTTGTCACGCTTCCAAAAGGCTTCCTTAATGCAATCATCAGTATTAAGTGTACAAAAGTACCAAGACCATCACTCCAGGAAAGGATGAAAAGTTAAGTTTTCTCAATGGTGTTAACACCTAAAAAGGGAGCAAAAGAAATTAGCCAGGCAACTGAATAAACATCCGGCCAGCACCCTGCTACTAACACGGCTTCAAGGGCTTAGGAAAGCAAATAAGAAGCAGCTGTGAGAGGATAAGCAAGCAGCAGGTGATGATTTTTGGGCAAATGTAATATATAATAATACTAAACAAAGTAATGCAAGAAAGTTTTAGGAAACTATAAACAGGCTACGTGTAGTGTCAAGAACCATAAACAACTCAAACATCCCAGAATCATCATGTATTTCCTTCTTTGGCACTACCTTTTCAACTCGGCATCTGTCTACAACCTCTGTGGATCTTACTAGTAACACTCTCCCATCCTCCCCAACTTTAATTCATCCCGTAGAGAACTCAGGCCCCCGGAAGTGCGTATTCACCATTAGCAGTAAAGAGAAGTTTGTGCAAGAGGTGTCGGGAAGGTACCCCCGGTCTAAAACTGCCTGCTGCAGGAAATCTTCAAAGAGGACACAGATTTTTGGTCAAGCACATTTGCTTCATTATTTAGAGAAGTCCAGCTCAGTGGTAACATCGTAGAAAGCTGGCCAGGGTCGCTCATAAACCCCTCACCTTTAAGGCGGAGGACAGAGTGAATCCAGACTCAATGACTTAACTCCAGACAAATGGTTTTTATATTGCAAAATATATTTTCTCAGTTTATTTTCAGAACAAGATTCAAGTTGCAGATAAGTACCTTAAAAGTTTCGTATTTCACACAGGTATCAACAGTATTTTGTTTGAAATAGGTAAGTAATATAGGTGGTCATTCCGACCCTGGTGGTTTCAAACCGCCAGGGCCGGGGACCACGGAAGCACCGCCAACAGGCTGGCGGTGCTTCCAGGGCCATTCTGACCGCGGCGGTAAAGCCACGGTCAGAAAAGGGCAACTGGCGGTTTCTCGCCGGTTTTCCCCTGGCCCAGGGAATCCTCCATGACGGCGCTGCTTGCAGCACCGCCATGGGGATTCCGACCCCCTTCCCGCCAGCCTGTTCCTGGCGGTTTTTACCACCAGGAACAGGATGGCGGGAACGGGTGTCGTGGGGCCCCTGGGGGCCCCTGCACTGCCCATGCCAGTGGCATGGGCAGTGCAGGGGCCCCGTAACAGGGCCCCACAAAGATTTTCACTGTCTGCTTAGCAGACAGTGAAAATCGCGACGGGTGCCACTGCACCCGTCGCACCCCTGCAACTCCGCCGGCTCCATTCGGAGCCGGCTTCATTGTTGCAGGGGCTTTCCCGCTGGGCCGGCGGGCGCTCTTTTGGAGGGCGCCCACCGGCCCAGCGGGAAAGTTGGAATGGCCGCCGCGGTCTTTTGACCGCGGGGCGGTCATTCAGCGGCCAGTTATTGGCGGGCGGCAACCGCCGCCCGCCAATATCAGAATGAGGGCCATAGTTTTTGAATTATTGGCAAAAAGCTATTTTAAAAATGGACACTGCAATTTTCAAACAGTTCCTGGGGGGGTTCGGTTTACAGGTAAGTACAACACTTGCTGTTTCAGTCCCGGTTTTAGGAAGTCCACCAGTTGGGGTTCAAGTTAATCCCAAACACCCACACCAGCAACATGGGCCGGCCAGGTGCAGAGGTCAAAGTTGAGCACAATTAACGTGGGCTCCTATGGAGAACCTGGAATCTGGTCAGCCAGCAGGCAAGTACCCGTGACTCAGAAGGCAGACCACGGGGATTAGAAGAGTACTGAAGGGGCCCCACGTAGGCATCAAACGTACACCCTAAGCGGCACAGGGGCGGCCAGGTGCAGGGTGCAAACAGGACGTCGGGTTTCCAATGCTGGTCTATGAGGAGACCCCGGGGGTCACTCAGAGTCTGCAGGTTAGGTCCAGGGGGGGTCTCGGGCATGCCACTGATTGGACGGGGAGGAGGGCTGCCTGCTAAGCAATGAGGCACAGGGGGTCAGTTTCTCCAAGGCTTGGGGGCTACGGGTGCAGTGTGTTCTTCAGGCATCGGATATCTTTGTCCAGAGCTTCGAGGTCAGGGGTGGTCCTCGGGATTCCCTCTGCAGGCGTTGTCATGGAGGGGGGGAAGAGGTCAACCCAGAGTGGGCACTTGCTCGCAATCGCCTGGGGATCCTCTCTTGCTGAGTGGACCACCTGGACACGGGTTGTGGGCTTCAGGTGCACAGGGTTCAAGACTCACACATCTGGAGTGAGGTGGGAGTCTTTAGTTGTAGGTTTCTCCAGCCAGAGCTGCTGTCCTCTGGAGTTCTTGGCCATTTTGGGAGCAAGGCAGTCCTCTGGAATTGGCAGAGGTCGCTGGACCCACTGGATGCGTCGCTGTTTTTTTGCAGGTTCTTTGAAGCAGGAGACAGGCTGGTAGGGCTGGGGCCAAAGCACTTGTCGTCTTCCTTCTTCTCTGCTGGGAGTTTCACCTCAGCAGTCCTTCTTCTTCTTGTAGGTCAGCAGGAATCTGGTGAGCTGGGTTCAGGGAGGCCCTTAAATCCTAGATTTAGGTGCATGATAGGGGCCAGGGGACAGTAACTAATGGCTACTGTCTCTGAGGGTGGCCAAACACTCCTTGTGCCCGTCCCTTGGGGAGGGGGGCACATTCTTATCACTATTAGTCCCTGTCCTCCAAACCAAGATGGGAGATTCTGCAGGGAGGGGGTCACCTCAGCTCTGAACACCTTAGGGGTGGTCCTGGCTGGGGTGGTCACTCGTTCCTGCTTTCCCTATGTTTCCTGCCAGACTTGCCGCCAAAAGGAGAGTTTTGTCTGGGGGGGCGGGCATCTCCACTAGCTGGAGTGCCCTGGGGCACTGTAACCCAAAGCTTGAGCCTTGGATGCTCACCGCCATGTGTTACAGTCCCTTCAGAGGGAGGTGTGAAGCATCTCCACCCAGGACAGGCTTTGTATCTGACCACAGAGTGCACAAAGGCACTCAACCCATGTGGTCAGAAACTTGTCTGAAAGTGGCAGGCTAGCACAGACCGGTCAGTCCTACACTAGCAATTGGGCTAACATACAGGGGGCTTCTCTAAGATGCCCTCTGTGCGCATTTTTAAATAAATCCCACACTGGCATCAGTGTGGGTTTATTGTGCTAAGATGTTTGCTACCAAACTTCCCAGTATTCAGTGAATCCATTATGGTGCTGTGGAGTTCGTAATGACAAACTCCCAAACCATATACTCAATATATCTACACTGCACTTACACTGTCTAAGAATGGACTTAGACACTATAGGGGCATATTGCTCATGCAGCTACACTCTCACCTGCGGTACAGAGCACCCTGCCTTAGGGCTGTAAGGCCTGCTAGAGGGGAGACTTACCTATACCACAGGTAGTGGTTTGTGGGCAGGGTGCCATGTCGACTTTGTCTTTTTCTCCCCACCAGCACCCACAAGCTGCAAGGCAGTGTGCATGTGCTGAGTAAGGGGTTGCCTATTGTGGGATAATAAATGCTGCAGTCCTTAGAGACCTTCCCTGGCCACAGGGCCCTTGATACCATGGGTACCTTTTACAAGGGAATTAACTGTGTGCCAGGTCTGTGCCAATTGTGGAAACAAAGGTACAGTTTTAGGGAAAGAACACTGGTGCTGGTGCTTGGTTAGCAGGGTCCCAGCACACTTTCAGTCAAAGTTGGCATCAACACTAGGCAAAACGTGGGGGGTAACCATGCCAACTGTGGCACTTTCCTACAGCATACCAATGCAAACAGGACAAAACCAAATTACATCTCGCTTTTATTGACTTCAAAGCAGCTTTTGATCATATAAACCTGCAACTGTTATGGCTTAAATTGAAGAAATTGGGCATTCCTGACACTGCTGTGAACTAATCTTCTGCTATACTTGGATACATGGTTTCAAATCAAACTTGGAGATGGAAGAAGACTGTCCAGAAAGAACCCACGTACCAAGGTCTAAAACAGGGATGTGTGTTTGCCCCCCACCTTTTTTTATCTTTTCATGGCGGATCTCACACCCGCTCTGGACCAGGAAAATACCCATCCTCCCAAACTGGGCCCCCTTCACCTTACTCACTAGCTATCTGCAAATTACATTGTATTATTTAGTCAACCTGAAGTAGGTTTACAAAAGTTGCTGAATATCCTGGCCTGTTATGCCCAGAACAACCACCTGGAGGTCAACATGACAAAAACCAAAACAATGTCATTTGGAACTCCTTCAGGGCGCAGCTCAAAATTTCATAACCAGTTATAAATATTTGGTTCTATGCTTCGACTCAAAAGGTTTATTTAAGGAACAAAATGTAATACAGTAAGCTGAAGGGGACTGCACTTATCCATACCTTCATTGTCCTCACAAAAAAACAAACTGGGCCCTGATTGCAGCCACTTTTGTCAGTCATTACCACAAAGCTGTTGCTAATGATCACCTATGGAAGTCCAATAGTGAGAGCTTGGGATGGGGTCATAGTGGATAAAATCCAGACAAACACATTTAGACAAGGATTCAAATTACCACGGAATGCGTGGCCAACCCAAATTTGTTCAGAGTTTGGACTCACCAAACAAGACCTAGCCAGAAGGGCAATAACAGTAAAGACTTGGTGTAAGATCAGCCATGCTAAACATGCACTAAATCAAGCCCTATGGTCAATGGTCCAACGAAAGAAGCAATAAGAATATCATACATATTTGCTCTCTTCAAGTAAGCTGCTGAGTCTCACTGACATGTGGGTGGCAACTCCATCACACGATGCGTTCAAACGGGGAGTTAACAGACCCACTAAAACGTTATCCCTGCTAGTGGATAAAAATATATTCAGCACTCATTCCCATCCCTGAATGCTACTAAAGCACTACAATACTCTTGTGATCTCTACATACATTTATGCCATTCTTGGCACACATCAAACATGCTATTTTGCAACTACGTGTTTGTGGCATTCCAGCCTTGGCATCCGTTCCAGCATGGAAGCGTTCTGATTTGACAATGTGCAGGCACTGCAAAATCAAAGAAGACCTTATTCATCTGATCGGCATCTGCCTGTATCTGCATGTGTTGTGGTCACAATATTTAAAGAGCAGTTTTAACATCAGGAATATTCGAACCTGCAGTGAAGCAATAATTGAGTGTTTCAATCCTGGTGACCCACAACTAATCTGTTAATTTCAATTGTTAAATTTCTGGCAATAGTCCACTGCTAAGATCATGGTTGGAGACAATTCTACTCAAGGTCTGTGTGTAGGTGGTCAAAAATACTGATTAGGTAGCTGTACGTTTGCCAGGTGAAAGGCCATATTATCACATTGATTGGCCATAAAAATATCTGTCTATTGCTAAGATCATGGTTGGCGACAATTCTACTCAAGGTTTGTGTGTAAGTGGTCAAAAACACTGATCAAGTGGCTAAGAGTCCATCAGGAGAAAGGCCAACTCATGACATCGACCGGATGTAATAATGTCACCAACCACCTTTCACACCTATGACAACTTTGACTCTGCACCTAATGGCAGCGCAAATCGTCCTGTGATCAACAGACATTGGTAAGACGCTCCAGGTATTCTAAAGATTCTATCATTCGTGCCAACTAAAATGAATTTTTTTTAAAACCTGCATTAGAAACGTATTATAGACTTCCTATATCTCTGGACAGTAAGTTGAGGGGATGTGGGTTTGACAGGTCAGTCCACTGGCAAATGTTCATGCTGGGCTGCATTGAGCACCTTCATTTCTGCTGGCATCGAGTCACTCCAGTCTCAACCTTTGTATAACTTATAACTGTTTCATACACTATTTTTAATCTGCCATTTTGTTTTTTTAATGAAATTTAAATAGTGTTAAAATGTTTTCTAATATGGTATTCATGTCTTAAGAAATGGTTTTAAGTAATGTTTAATTGTGATTTTCTAAAATTGTTATGGTTTTAATTAACTGCACTCCATAGACCTGGGAGAAATACTCTAAACCGCCAAAAGAGACAGGGCCAGGTTACACCCAAAAGAAAACAAATCCCTTTGGTAAGCCTATTTTAAATGGGATTACGTTTCCTCACCAAAGGCAAATGGGAATGCACAAAGACAACAATTTATTAACTGCGAAACCATATAGTACCACTTGATTCCAAAAACAGAAAGAGTTTTTGGAATCAAGTTGTAGTATATGGTTTCAGAGTTCCCATTTGCCTTTGGTGAGTAAAGGGATTGTTTTGTTTTTTTGGATTTAATTAACTGCAACAACAAATTTACACACAACACAATATTGGAGTGATGATCCGGCATGGTGGGGAAGAGGTAAAAAGTCAGAGATGACAGTCTACTACTCAGGGCTGCAGCTATCGTTAGTGCTGCAGGTGCTGGGGTACTGAGGCCCAGCAGTTGAAAGGATCAAAACACCAAAAGTTTGGGGAATACAGGTTTCGGTCAAAATCTTTTGTTAGGAAACACATCCATACAGTAGGCTGCATCATCCATTCACCTGTCAAAGACTGGATACCCTGGTCCACTGCATGGCACTACACATTCCATTGCCATACAGTCCACCCACGCTACACTAGGGGATGGTATGTGTGCACAGAGGGTGGTGATGCATGAGGCTACATGGGGAGGCTGCTCTGCTAGTCCATTAATCCTTACTCGTTTTTCCTCCAGATATCTTCTATGGATCATCCAGCAGAAGAGTCACTCCTGTGAAGAATCCCTCAAAGAACTACAGTGCAGCAGGCAGTGTTGCCAGATTTTGAGACCAGTCTGACGCCTAAAGCTATGCCCATGTACAACTCCAAATTCAGCCCAACGTATAGTAGTATCAGGCAAGGTTTTCACTCTATTTGATTTGCCTGAAGATATTCGAACAAGAAAGCCTTTTTTACAAGACTTTCATTACAATATGGGACAACAATAAAAATAAACATTGTGGCATACAATTAAAAATAAGCTTAAATATGAAGTGTCAGTGTGAAAGCATAAAAGACTCGAAGGAGAAGAGTCCTGTTTGACACCTGCACATTACCAGTTTTGCAAGCCCGTCTGGGCAAGGTGAAGCTAGGCTTGCAGATCCCCTTTTAACCCCACGCTGAAATATTCAATTTCCATACGTCACATGCCATCTCTTACCACTTCATTATCAGTTTCCACTTTCTCCTTCTGTACATATTACATGTAATCAGTACAGGAAATGAGGGGTGTCTTGCAGCTATTATTGAACAGGATCTAATCCCGGATAAGGGGCAGCATGCATGAAATAAGCTGAATTTGTCCCGATTTTATTTTTTGACACCATGACTCTTTCAGCAACAGCCGCACAATGACTGCTTTACTTTCAAGAAAAGCAACCTGTAGGGGGTTTCTTATTCTCACTTGCATCTGGGCCCAAAACAAAGGTCTCAGTTAAAGAGCAAACAGCCCTCCTTTTGTCAGAATCCCATCTTGGGTCAGAGGTTTCCGGAGCCTAACACTTAGATATCTAAGCAATGGATGGAAGCAGAGACACTCAGCTTATCACTTCACGAGTGCTTAAGCAACACTGTGATTTGGAGGCAGGTTTTTGACTTTGTTCACGTCTTTATAAGAGACATGGATGCAATTTGATAATAGCAAATGTATGTATGTATGAGTAATTAACCAATGATGTAAACAACACTTAAGAATTTTTTTTATTCAAATTCTTTTATAACGCTATTAATCCTAATGTATAGTATCAAACTACTTTACTGCATACAAACATTTACATAGACAATAAATCATACAAGTGTGTAAATCAGTGTACGTAAGGTTTCTACATAAGGTAATGAGTGTTATAAGGTGTAGGAGTCACATGTCATCCATACTGGTAGGCGTTATAGGTTACGAATACTTGGTCTGGAGAAACACAAGGAACCTTGTAAGGAAGTGGCTCCCTGTTGCAGTTACCCCCCACATTTTGCCTGATACTGATGCCGACTTGACTGAGAATTGTGCTGAGACCCTGCTAACCAGGCCCCAGCACCAGTGTTCTTTGACCTAAAATGTACCATTGTTTCCACAATTGGCACACACCTTGCACACAGATAAGTCACTTGTAAAAGTTACCAGTGGTACCAAGGGCCCTGTGACCAGGGAAGGTCCCTAAGGGCTGCAGCATATGTTGTGCCACCCTAAGGGACCACTCACCTAACACATGCACACTGCCATTGCAGACTGTGTGCGTTGGTGGGGAGAAAAATATAAAGTCGACATGGCATCCCATTCAGTATGCCATGCACACAAAATACTGCCTGTGATATAGGTAAGTCACCCCTCTAGCAGGCCTAACAGCCCTAAGGCAGGGTGCACTATACCACAGGTGAGGGCATAGCTGCATGAGCCATATGCCCCTACAGTGTCTAAGTCTATTCTTAGACATTGTAAGTACAGTGTCGCCATATTAGGTATATGGACTGGGAGTTTATCAAAAACGAACTCCACAGCTCCATAATGGCTACACTGAATACTCGGAAGTTTGGTATCAAACTTCTCAGAATAATAAACCCACACTGATGCCAGGGTTGGATTTATTCATCTTAGAGATGCCCCCTATATTTTACCCAATTGTTAAGTGCAGGCTGTGCCAGCCTGCTGCTGAGAGACGAGTTTCTGACCCCATGTGGTGAGGGCCTTTGTGCTCTCTGAGGACAGAAACAAAAGCCTGCTCTGGGTGGAGGTGCTTCACACCTCCCCGCTGCAAGAACTGTAACACCTAGCAGTGAGCCTCAAAGGCCCAGGCTTTGTGTTACAATGCCCCAGGGCACTCCAGCTAGTGGAGATGCCCGCCCCCTGGACACAGCCCCCACTTTTGGCGGCAAGTTCAGGGGAGATAATGAGAAAAACAAGGAGGAGTCACCCACCAGTCAGGACAGCCCCTAAGGTGTCCTGAGCTGAGGTGACCCCTGCGTTTAGAAATCCTCCATCTTGGTTTTGGAGGATTCCCCCAATAGGGATAGGGATGTGCCCCCCTCCCCTCAGGGAGGAGGCACTAAGAGGGTGTAGCCACCCTCAAGGACAGTAGCCATTGGCTCCTGCCCTCCCAGACCTAAACACACCCCTAAATTCAGTATTTAGGGGCACCCCAGAACCTAGGAAACTAGATTCCTGCAACCTAAGAAGAAGAACGACTGCTGACCTGAAGCCCGGCAGAGAAGACGGAGACGACAACTGCTTTGGCCCCAGCCCTACCGGCCTGTCTCCCCACTTCAAGAAAGTCAAGAATCAAGAAAAACTGCAACAGCGACGCATCCCACAGGGTCCAGCGACCTCTGAAGCCTCAGAGGACTACCCTGCATCTAAAAGGACAAAGAGGCTCCCGAGAACAGTGGCCCTGTTCAACAAACCTGCAACTTTGTAACAAAGAAGCAACTTTTAAAGACCACACGTTTCCGGCCAGAAGCGTGAGACTTTCCACTCTGCACCCGACGCCCCCGGCTCGACCTGCAGAAAACTAACACTACAGGGAGGATTCCCCGGCAACTGCAAGCCCGTGAGTAGCCAGAGTTGACCCCCTGAGGCCCCACAATGACGCCTGCAGAGGAAATCCAGAGGCTCCCCCTGACCGCGACTGCCTGCTTCAAGGAACCCAACGCCTGGGAAACCCACTGCACCCGCAAGCCCCCTGGACCTGAAGGAACCGAACTCCAGTGCAGGAGCGGCCCCCAGGTGACCCTCTGCCTAGCCCAGGTGGTGAATACCCCAAGGAGCCCCTCCCTGTGCCTGCCTGCATCGTTGAAGAGACCCCCGGGTCTCCCGATTGATTCCTATTGAAAACCCGACGCCTGTTTGCACTCTGCACCCAGACGCCCCTGTGCCACTGAGGGTGTACTTTCTGTGCCTGCTTGTGTCCCCCCTGGTGCCCTACAAAACACCCCTCTTCTCTGCCCTCCGAAGTCGCGGGTACTTACCTGCTGGCAGACTGGAACCAGGGCACCCCTATTTCCATTGAAGCCTATGTGTTTTGGGCACCACTTTGACCTCTGCACCTGACTGGCCCTGAGCTGCTGGTGTGGTAACTTTGGGGTTGCCTTGAACCCCCAACGGTGGGCTACCTTGGACCCAACTTTGAACCCTGTAAGTGTTTTACTTACCTGTGAACTTAACAATTACTTACCTCTCCCAGGAACTGTTGATTTTTGCACTGTGTCCACCTTTAAAATAGCTTATTGCCATTTTTGTCAAAACTGTACATGCTATTGTGATAATTAAAAGTTCCCAAGATACCTGAGTGAAATACCTTTCATTTAAAGTATTGTTTGTAAATCTTGAACCAGTGGTTCTTAAAATAAACGAAGAAAATATATTTTTCTATATAAAAACCGATTGGCCTGGAATTTGTCTTGGAGTGTGTGTTCCTCATGTATTGCCTTGTGTGTACAACAAATGCTTAACACTACCCTCTGATAAGCCTACTGCTCGACCACACTACCACAAAATAGAGCATTAGAATTATCTCTTTTTGCCACTATCTTACCTCTAAGAGGAACCCTTGGACTCTGTGCACACTATTTCTCACTTTGAAATAGTATATACAGAGCCAACTTCCTACAAACCTCATTTACTAAAACAATGTTGGAGTGTGGCGCTGCACCAAATTTGGCAGTGCTGCGCTCCAACATTTCTAAAATGCAGGGATGTGCTGTATTAAAAAGAATACAGAGCATCCCTGTGTTTCCCCCTGCACTGGCACTAAATTGGCTACCTAGTGCCAATGCAGCCACCCTTGCTCCATGGTGCAAGGATGGCTGCATTGCAGGGGAAATTGTTTTTGTGCAGGAAGGAACACCTTCTTGCGCAAAAACAATCTTTAATGGCGATTTGCTCCTTCTGTGTGTGCAAAACGCAGCACACATAGAAAGAGTAAAAAACAAGGGGAAATAAAAGTATTTCTCCTTGTTTCGCCATGCTTGCGCCACCCCTTGGGTGGCGTTAGTATTTGGCATTGCCTCATGTTTACGATTTCTCGTACATTTCGGGCAGAGTCAAACACAATGGGTGATGCAGTGGAATGCCCACAGCAACACCTATTTCACACCCCTCTGCCACAGAAAACTGCGCTGGAGGGGTCCATATTTTTGAGGCGGCGTTAAGCCATGAAAAGTGGCTTGGCGCCGCCTTATAAATGTGGAAATGGCACAGCACCACCGGAGCATCGCAGAAAGTGACACTCGGGTGGCATTAGGGGCTCATAAACGAGCCCCAAAGCCTGAACTTTTGCAGTGGTTGCCAGTGCTGATAAACATTAATTATAACCCAAAGTAACCCCTTTTTACAACCTTGCAATAATGAACACTTGAGGGGGGGAGTCCAAAGCTATGCCTTTCAGTTTGCAAAGAGCTCCTTGATGTCCGTTCATTGCTCACTGTGCTGTATTAGAAGGATGTTAACTTATTTACTGCTAGTAACTAAAGGATCTCTTGGACAAACACCTTAACTTGCTGAGCTATATAGAATACAAATTTGGGGCAATGCATGTTACAAGTAAGATTGCCACCTGGTTGAATTTGAACCAGCATGACCAATATTTTAGTGTCCCAGTCGGAAAATAATTAACAAAATTCGCTTAAAGCAAGTATTTTTCTCCTCCTGCTGAAAACGAATGCAAGGGATTTCATGTAAACTTACATTTAAGGATGATGCCCAGGCCTTTACATAATCTTCAAACTTGAAAGTTGTGCTTTCAGCAGTCACAATGACCCTCTGCACTATTTTATAAACAGACAAAATTGTGACTAGATAAAATAGAGCTCTCAGGCCAGATACTTAGCCACATGTTATCTTACCTTATTTTTAACACTTGGAAATCATAGACAGCCAGGGCCTGCCCACATCACGAGGAAATTCATGAAGTAAAAAAACAGAGATAATAACAGGCTTGACCCTGGTGTTCACTTTGGTCCAGTGACTCTGGGGGCAGGCCAACAGCATTTAGCAGGGCAGTCATAGTTAGCGCTTTCGTGCTATGAGTGATTGATGCCCTGCTCTGCTGACTCCAGGAGCTGAGCAGTATTTTGAAAGGCGGTACTGCCGCATTCGGTAATTTTTTCGCACACGGGGCCATTTATAGCCCAAATTTGTGCACCCCACCCCGAGAGTTATTTCCCACACAAAAGGGTAAAATATCGCCCATTTGTGCAGGAAATAGCCCAATCTGGCAACACTGGCAGCAGGACAGACCAGCAGTGAAGAGTTTGCTCACTGCTGCTGCTGGAACAAGCACTTTATTTTGGCTGGCCATTTGTAAATGGGGCAGCGGAGTTCAGCGTTCCTTAAGGGCTGGGGCTGGAGCTGCGCTCCTCACAGTCCGAACAGCCCTTTGCTGCGGAGGCTGCACTGGAAAGTCATGGCGGCCATCTTTGTTCCCAAGGGTATTTAAACGCCACCCAGGAAGTGCTCTATGCTGTGCACCGAGCTTCCTGATGATGGAGTAGATGGCTGGCCTCCATGAGTCTGGTGGGTGTTTTCTGGGTGATCTAGGAGCCTAGTGGCAGCAACATAGCAGTACCGTGAGTACAGCCCCTGGTATTGAATGCTTTAACACAACATATTGCTTGAGTGACTATTTTGATTTATTTTCCACTATGAAGACTTGGTTTCTTTAATGCGCAGAGTTTGAGAGATACCTAGTGAACCACATACGAGGAACCATCTGACTTCACGAACACTGGCACCCAGTGGAGCTCTCGATAGTGGTGGTGCGTCATGACACGTGTGTGAAGTGTGTGTACTTTGTTATCAATAATGGAGCTACATCTTCTTGGAGTGACTACAGCAGCGTATGCTTAACCCTATGTGACTTGCATTTCCCTGTGACACCAAACAGAAAGCTTCACTACCTATAGGCTGGACAATATCTGGGTGAGGAATCTGGATAATAAGCTACCAGTTTACCGGATGCAAACAGAAGTAGCCTCTACAAGGCATAGATCAGACACAAACAGTGAGTCATTCCTGGCTCCAGGGTGAGGTCAGGTAACTGTGTTGTGTTTTATCTCACCCACGTTGCCATGTGCCTAATCTATGCCACTATGCACCATGTCTGTGATTTTGAGCACCTCATCAGTGACATGGAGTATTTCACCTGTGTTATTGAATACCACTTCAGTGCTATCACACACTCATCTATCGGGTTATTTTAGTTTGTTTTGTTATATTATTGTTTCTTCCAAACCACCTTCCCTTGGAAGTATCAGTTGGCACATGGTTTATCCACTGGCTGTCGGATGCTTTCTGGGGACTGCGGGCCATGCTGCCTCTGCGACAGAATGCAGGATAAAGAACGTGTTCCATCGAGATTGGCTCTGACAACTGTTTTTGTTTGATAAATGTGTCCTTTTATATGTCTCACATTTACTGTGAATTATGAGCTACAGCCCTGCCGCCCCAACTCATCCAATCCTTCCCATACATTTTTGGGTCCCTGACTTCAAAACATTTTTGTTTGGGAGTGCTCAAAGCAAATAGCCCTCTACTCTATACACTGAGGATTATATAAATGTTGGTGTGGCTCTCTTTACCTGTCTCCTCTTTTCTGTAGCTTATGTTGGTGCTACAATTCCTTTTGTTTGGGCTTAAGAAGTATTTGGTAGTATTCACATTAAGATCTCAATGGTTTGCCATTAAGTCCTTCAGAGAATGGTGGAAAAGCTGTGGACAAGATCAGTTAGTTATACATTTTCTGAGAAGCTTTATGATTGCTAGTCTACTCAGCAAACCTTCAGATCCTATTTGGGATATTCTCTTAGTACTGAAGGAGTTATCTTTAAACTCTTAACTTCCATAGACGTCTAACACTTAACTATAAAGGTCTCTTTCCTAGCTGCTGAGAGGTCTTTTAGATGGATTGGGGAGTTGGGAGTTATTCTATGTAAACCTCCTTTCCCTTCTATTCTGGATAATGGGATAGTTTTAAGAACATATTCTGCAAACTTCTATCTAGGTTACATCGAGAACAGGACATTTTTTTAGCTGCAGTCTTTTCTCCCCCAGCATCTACATAATATGAGATTCTGCATCTTTTGGCTGTTAAGCAAGCCCTTTCCATGTATTTGGATAGATCTAAGACTTTCAGGAAATCTAACTATTAGCAGATGGATTTGCTCTAGGGAAATACATGGAAGATCTACTCGGGGTTGGCTACCTCCTGGGCTTAATATCAGGTAGTTCAATTGAATTAAATAAGCAGAGCTTCTATTGTGGGTCTTTTCTGATACACTTGTTAGAAATTACATAATTGATAAATTGAAATGGGAGGGTCATGCTTTTGGTGAAGGGATTTTGAAAGCTGTTCTGTCTTCTTAAAGACTGGCCTTGCATTTCCCTAATTAAAGAGTGTTGCATATCTATTGATGTATTTATGCTTCCTCTATATTTTGAAGGCCAGTTAGGACTTTGGTATACTCATAAGTGATGACTGAGAGGAGGGTGGAGGTACGCAAGGATAATGAAAAATATCGGCAAGTTACCAAGCTTTTTTCTGCTTTGTGGAGTTGAGGTGGAGTTGCTAACCTTCCTGGAAGTTATGCAACTCCCTCACATTTAACCCCAACTTGTAGTTATTTTGCAAATCCGAATATATTAGTGATAACGCAACACTCTCTCGATTTACTTGAGCACAACATGATGCGTCTGGTACGAGTCTTACAGCATATTTCCTGGAGCCCCGCTTGTTTTATATGTTGTGTACACTGACAACCAATCCTTATTTATTGTATTTGTAGCAGGTCATCATTTTATGTCTGTCACAGAAAAAGTACACAATCGCTTTAGCCTTAACTGCGGGCCACACCTGTTCTGCTGCCTTGTCTGTATTTATCTTATTTTTTGGTGTCCGACGAATGTTTACTTTCGGATTGAAGAGAGGGGTGCTTTGTCAGTCAGGACCTGAGGCATAGGCTAGAAGTAAGGTTGTGGGGGTGTTGCAGCACCCCCAAAATAACAATGCTGGACTGCTGAAGATAAATGAGGGTTACAAATGAGTATAAATGTTATTTTTATCATGTCACATTTACTGTGCGTTCAAAGACACAGGTCAAATGTTAGGCTCATCTTCTAACAAATTGTAGCTTATTCTTTTAACATGGAGGTTCGTGTTTACTTTTCTTTCCCTGGCTGCAAAGTGAGAGCATTTTGTAAAGTGCACTGTAATAATCTTGCTGATTAAAGGAAAGTCTGTAGAACGTGTTGCACAATCATATTTTAAAACCTGTAAATGAACTATACAAATATTTCAAAATAATTAAGCAGTTAGGAAGGCACAAATTGAGGTCTTTTTTATAATTCTGAAGAGTGAGGGAAACAAAGATTTTCATAGGTTCTAAACAAATCAAGACACTTTCTTGGTGATTCACAAATAATCAATATTTGCTGAAACCCAAATTCTACACATTAACCTTTATGCACTATATAGTTTAATCAATAAAACTGTATATCTGGGTAAATTTAGTGGTCAATGAAAAATGTTATGTCTGTAAATGACAGTGTGTATCACACCAGGCTCTTAGTAATACATTGTGTGATGGTGTCCTAAAAAATGCAACACCAGCTACATATTACACCCTTCCGATTCTCTGAATGGGCGTGGTTCATTTTTAACCCCTTTTCTTTGTGTGTTTCTTGTCTTTTCAGAATCCCGGTGAGTACAATGGTGTAACAGTGATGGCAGCATTTCCACTCTGAAAATTGTTCCTGCACCACTGACCTGATGTAACTTGTGAGGAAGAAGAGATGCTTGCAGGAAAGAGCAGGACTTGTCATGGGCTACTCGTCGTTTACGTCTTTGGCCCACTGGAACTGCAAAGATGTCTTGATTTTTGCAGGTTCTGCCTTGACCCAGGTAGGGGCGGCCCTTTCTGTTAGCCACGGTGCTGCCGATGGAAGAACACCAAAAGCAGTCCGTGCTCTCCAGAAGGAGTCCCAGAGGAAAAAAAAACCATATGAGAAAAACCTCTAAGCAGGAACTCCCTGGAACAAAAAAGAAGCAAAAAGGTGAGTCTTCCAACTGGAAAAATAATACTAAAAGAAGCTGGAACAGGCAAGAAAAAATATAACTGGCAAAAAAGTAGCAGGAGCGAAGATCACCACCAAAGGAAGTGTTGCAGCACAAGGAGAACAAGAATCACTCACCTTATATACCCAATAACATGAAATGACCAACAGGAAGTAGAAAGTCACCTTATTGGATTGGGAAACATAGGAACATAGAGAGAAAAGGCACCATGTTGAAAAAGGTTCCTAAAGCATGTAGGGAAAAGAAGGCATGCTGGGAAGAAGAAAGAACATGGCAGCTGGAGAAGTACATAAATACAGGAGGAAAAGGAAGAAAAAGAAAAGAAGGAAGGTAAAAAGGATAGGCTCACCAGGTAAGTGAGCGGTGTGGGGGAAGGCACCTTGTCCAAAACTCACCAAGGCCCCATGCCCAATATGGGGCCTCGAGCGATAAAATAGAGTACAGCAGGGGCGCTGCACACCCGGCTGCCATGGATCGCGGCCGTGCCCCGAATGCTCGGCTCGCGCCTAGGGGTGGACTAGGGGTCAAGACATGCCTGATCTCCCATCAAGTGTGAACCTGACGTGATACCTGTCCACAAACTGTTCAGGTAAATGACAGCTGACAGTGTGTACTTGCCTGTACCTGACCATAGCCGGTCCTATATGTTGATACTAAAATACGGCTGCCTGGGTCAGCAGGAGACAAGGGGCAGTAACATCTTTTCATTAAAGGAAACCATTTCATCACTGCCTGATTTGCTTTTTTTGTTGGCATGTCTGTTTTTCATTGAACATGTAAACGTAACTGCTGTCCTTACACATCATTCAGCCTTTTATACACATCAAACCATTACATTTATTTACAGAAACAAGCAGACGTTATTTCCTTGGTTACTGTGAAAACACGTTATTTCAATTCGCAACCAAGGTAAATATTGTCACGTGCAGTGTCATATGTGTATTTCAGTGTAACCACAACATCAAACTGATGGGAATGCAAATAATAATAAAAGTGCACAACTCCTTAAAGCAATCTCTTCATTCATTCATTTGTGTTTCATTTTTGTCTAACAGGTAAACACATGGGCATGACGGAAACTGCAGAGTTATGTTTATTTGTAAGTGCCATAAATCTGCATTTACTTTGCAAAATGTATTTTGTTAATGTTCCCTGTTAAGGAAACAGTGTATGTGTTAAATTTGTAAATTGCTAATTTTCTTGTGTGCGTGTGTGCATGGTTGTTGGCATGCGTGTCAAGAAGAGGGTGTACTTTGCCATTTTCCACTGAGGCAGAAACAATGTTTAGCCAGCATTGTGCCTGCCCCCCGCAATCCCAGGGGCCACCATCTCCCAGGGGCACATGTAAAAAAAAAGAAAAGGGGTCCGTGGAAGCGTAGCCTGACCGAAGACCAAGATGGCCGCACGGTCTTGAAGCTCTGGGGACATCACCAGCTATGATACGCTGTCCTCCCCCATCCCATAATTGATTCTGCCCCTAGGTGTCGCACCGATATCCAAAGATACCGGGATCCTGCTGGCGGAGCGTGGGTGGAGTGCTCTGCCAGCCACGGCCAGAAGCGATCCCCGGAGGCCCAGTGGTGACAGGGGCTGCGGACTAGCCCAGGGTTGGGGCCGTGCATGGACTGCAGCGGCGGAGCCCGTGATCCACTGCCCATGTAAGTTTGCTGCCTGCCTTGGGGGGCTAACTACCTGGGAGGTGCTGCCTCCTTCCCTGCCTGCGCCCCCTGACTGGACGGACGTGCTCTGGTGTACTGGGCCATCGGCCCTCAAGCCTTTTGCTCAGGCCTGGATTGTGGCCTGTGCATTGGTTGGTGTGGGGATCGGCCACGCTCTCCTTGGACCCAGGCGGGCCCCTCAGCGACCATGATGCCGCCCCATGCCCAGCACGGCTGCCTGGTTGCACTGAGGGTGTGTAGTGGTTAGTCCACCCCATCATTCTACCTGTGAGTATTCTGGCGCTTGGCTTGGGAACTATAACAGTGGCACTGCCAACTCGTGGTGGCTTCCTGCCTCCGCAGGCATTCTGACATTGCATTAGGCATTCACTTGGTCTATTATACCACTATCGTAACCTCCTGCATTCTGTGAGTAACGCCGATTGTTTCCTGCTCCTTGTGGCTGGCTGCAGTGTGCCCCTTTTTAGGTCGAGCGTAAGCGTAGGACCTCTTGTATACTTTTAAGTATACTTCTTCTGTGGGCTTCCAGCTATTTCATTTGTCAGTTTCAGTGTCATTTAAAAATCCTTGCTTGCTAGAGGTCAATCATGCCTCCTTGTCCCTCCTGCTTCTGTGTAGGAGCAGGGACCAACTACTGTAAACTTGTCCTGTTTATCTGGCCTGTAGGGGACCAGTTTTTTTTTTTACTTTGTTTCCTCCTCCTGTCCAGGTAAGCTTCCTTTTTCATTTGCAGAGCATTCTTTCTCTGAGCTTAGCTGTAAGCAAGGCTATAAATCAGTCTATCTTGATCACATTTGGTCTTTGTGGCCTCTCTTCACCTGCACCTCGGCTGCCTGACTCCCACCCTTCCTTGGCTTGGATTTTCTTTACCATGTGTGGCTGTCTGTGTGCTGAGAGCAAGTGCGGAGTATCGCTTGTAATTGCTTATAGCCTAGGCACCCAGCTCTACCAGGGCTCCTCAATCCTTAGAGACAGTGCCCACTTCTGCCCCATACTGGGATACTACTTGCAGCTCCATCAGTGCACCTCAGTTCACACACTCCAAGCCCTCAGCCGTGCCAGGAGCGCCACATGCTGTCTGCCAGAGCACCTCAGTTCTTGCAGTCCGTACAATCTGCTGCTCCAGTACTGGGACCTCAGGCACAACTCTATCAGTGCACCTCAATTCAAATACTCCAAGCCCTCAACTGTGCCAGTGCCAGGAACCTCACACATGCTGTCTAATGGAGCACCTCAGTTCTTGCAGTCAGTACACTCTGCTGCTCCAGTACTCGGACCTTGGGCGCAGCTCCATCAGTGAACCTTAGTTCTACCCCAGAAGGTCACTTCCTTTCCTGTACAGAGACCTCGCTCACATACAGTTCCATTACAACAGCTCAAGTCTAATATTCATTCTCACTGTCAAGCCAATACTGGACCCAAAAGAGCAATACACAGCTCAGCTAGTGCACCACAACTCGAACATCCAATGCCACGGTAGATGGGAACCACCACAGCTCTGCCAGAACCCATACATTCTAACATTCAGTGCACATTTCTTCTCAGTACCATGGCTCACACACACGCCTTTCTCCTGATTCTGTGGATCAGAGTCAAAGGCACTCTCATACTGTGCCCCACTCGCAGCTTCATGGGGACACCTCCAGGCTAACACTCGGCAACACTGGGACGCCAGCACTAGGTTCCACACATAGCTCCACTAACATACCTCACTTCTGACCTTGTGTGCCCATTACTATTCCAGTACTGCAGCCCACAACAACTCCGTCAGTGCATCTCAACCCTAACCTGCAGCGCCCCATTATTCCAATACCAGGAATTGCACAGCGCTCCGTTTCTCAGCATTGGGACGGGACACAGCTCTGTCTATACCCCCAATCCTGATCTAAACCACCCCAATATTGTTGTATTGAAGTTCACATACAACTCTGCTAATGCACCTCCTGCTGTTCTGCAGTGCCCACTGCTGTTCCACACTCTGACTTCTGTTTGAGGATGTGGGAGAGCCAATTTAATCTATTCTTAGGTGCCATCTTTATTTGGAAGGGTCTGTTTCACCTATCTCACTCCGTTATTACCTTTACTCTCTATGTTTTCTTTCTACCACACTTTTCTCTTCCCAGCTCTTAAAATCCACACATTAACAGTTTCGCTCTTCCTTTCAACTGTTTATTTCTACTCCTTTCCCTTTTGTTTTTATTTCCCTCTTACTCTTGCTAACTCCTCTTTCAAACTTACAAAAACACTGTTATTTCTTTCTTTGTTTCATTCCTCTTTTTTCTTCGTCAGGCATTCATTCTTTCACTATTTCTTTCTCTTCCCTTCATTCTTTCTTTGTCGTTTTTATCTGCTATTTCCTTTGACTCGGTATACGTCCTTTCACTTTTTTTTTACATCTTTCTTCTTTCCTTTCTCTGGTGTTTTTCTTATGTTTATCTGTCAATTCACGTTTTACTATAAATCCCTCTTTTTCTGTGTATATGTGGCAGCCACAAGTTACTTGTCGGGACCTGAAGTGTCAAAGGTGTTTTCTCATTCTGTGTCTGTGGGAAATGTGTCAGTATATACATGCCCTGGTTCTTTCGCTGCTTGTTTCTCTCACCATCTCTCTTTTTTCTCTAATGTTAATTTTTTTTCTCTTTCTTTTCAGACTTCTTTCATTATTTTTCCTTTTTATCTTTTGTTCGCTAGCTTCCTTCCCTTTTTTCTTTTGCCTCACACGTTTGCTCTATTTCTTGTCTTAATTGTTTTCATTTTCTCTTTCTTTGCCTTCTTTCTTTCATTTCTTTGCAACTCCTTCACTTTCTTCCTTTTGTCTGTTGTATTTCTTTCGCTTCTCTTTTTCTGCCCCATCTGCTTTCTGTCTTGAGGCCTAGTTATCAATGGAGCAACAGGCGCAGTGGCACCAGGGGCCCAGAGACCTACAGACTTCACTCAGCTTTAATTACTGCTCTGTTTTCCTACCGAAACTGCAGACAACCATTTTCTTTTCTTACTCCAAGGCCCATGACATGCCACATGTCCTCTCCATTTTTCCTCCCAACTCCCTTTTTCCTTTCACCTTACAATCCGTCCCAAATTATATTTTTGTTATGGTGTTTTGAGTATTACACTCTAATGCCTAATGTTTATTTCTGATAAAGGTTACTATAATAATTGTATATGTTTTAAGATAGAGAAAGAAAGTACACAGAAGTGCTTCGGTTATATTCTGGGCCACTGGAATTATATGTCAGGAAAAGTTGAAATTAGGGTGCAGGGTTGACCAATTTATGTGGCAAGAAAAGTCCAGTTATGAACTTACAATGCCGATAGCTCTAAATCCAGAAAATGCTAGACCTATTGCATTGCAAATGCTTGTTTCTATTTGGGCCTAGTTGCGCACTCCCACCTTCAGAGGTCCCTCATATCCCCCTGCTGTTAGTGTTCCATGCTGCTCGCTCACTCACTGACACCTGGGGCGGCATGGGGCACGACAACCCCAAACAATGACAAATTTCTTTCGATCCAGCCAGGACCCCAAGACACCATGGGACCGGGGGGTCATCTGGCTCCGATTTGGCCCAGGTAGTGCTCTCCGCCCCACCACTGGAGGGAGCAGTGGAGGTAATGGCTAAATTAAAAGTGGGCTTCAGGGCTATAGACACGCACTTTGATGCCCTTACAATGTGGCTGGATGGGATGCATGAGAAATTCAACAAGCACTCCACTAGGCCTGGCACGATCGAGCAGCGGATGTCGGATATTGAGGACGGCGCGATGACCATATCTTAGCATGTAGAGAGAGTGGAGCAGTTGTTAAAGACTGAGGCTGTAAAAAATGAAGATTTGGAGGCCCACTCGCGACGCAATAACATTTGGATCATGGGAGTGGCTGAGCCCACCGACACTGGCCCCATGAGCATTTTTGTCGAGCGCATTCTGACAGAGCTGTTTGGTAGAGACTCATTTACATCCTCCTTCACGGTGTAGAAGGCACAGAGATCTTTGGGATTCCATCCCATCCTGGGTACTCCTCTCCGCCCGATCATTGCTCGGCTATTAAATTATCAAGACCAGGAAGCTGCCGTTCGCTTGGCCCTTAATAAGGCCCTGCTACAATTTCTGGGGACGACTTTGTCGCTTTATCCTGACTTCACTCTTATGGTCTGTGAGGCTCGGTGCAAATACAGTGAAGTTAATAACTTGTTGCAGTGAGCTGGTCTGTGCTATGGAATGTTATAACCAGTGCGTCTACACATAGACCAGAATGGCAAGCAGCATGTCTTCAACACCCTGGCGGATGCAGTGCTTTTCTGTGAGCAAGAGAGGCTTGATCAATCTGAGGCTGTGCACTGCTCCTCTAAGGACTTCCCACACCGCTCACCTTCAAAGTCAAGTGGTACCTCTCTGGAGTAAGGCCTTCTCCTACATGCACCATTGATAGCTCCTGGCTGTCCTCCCCCCCTCAAGGCTGCGCAGAGCTCATATTTACAGACTATCCTGGCCCCAGTGAACTCTGCTTTGTGTATCCTCCACGATTCCTGGCGGACTTGCAACGATGATTAATATTTGTCTCTATTTACATTTGGCAATATTGGCTTTCCGCATGATGGAGCATTGCTACTGCCCCATAGGGTACTCCACCTTGATGAATGTTGTATTATGGAAGGGTTTTGGGGCTACGCTGGAAATATTTTCTCTTTCTGGTGTATTTTTTGTATTGTTTGCTGTTTTTTTTTTTTTTCTAGTTCTGTCATTGCACTTCTATTGCAGCATGGCACAAACTGGGCTCCATTTTCATTGGTGCTCTACTACACTGATAACACACCAATCTGTGGGCACCGCTGCCCTTAATGTTTCTTGTGCAATGTGGAACATCAGGGGGCTGAACAATCCCAGGAAAGGCAAACAGGTCCTCATCTATCTAAATAGACCTGGGATTAAGATTGCCTTCTTGCAGGAGACTAACCTATCGCCTTCTGTGCCCTGCACCTTTGCCTCGGAGTGGGGCGGGAATCGTTTTTCTCTCATCATAGCTTCTACTGCAGGGGAGTCTGCATTCTTGTCCACAAGAGCCTGCCTTTTGTATGCCATGAAGCGCTGCTTGACTCAGAGGGCCAATATATAATTGTTCACGGCTCCTTGGCGGACGTTCCCCTCCTCCTAGTTAACATCTATGCAACGAACACTGACTCCCCTGATTTTCTTCTGGGGCCTATTGGTACAGTTGTAACGACTTCACTCTGAACACATACTATTGGGTGGGGAATTACTAAACTCTATGCCATTCAAGTATTACACACACTACTTGACACATTTGACCTTACTCATGCATGGAGCACCCGCTCTTCTACTAATGCTGCCTACACTTTCTACTCCAGCCCACATAACGTATGGTCCCAGATCGATCATTGGTATACAACCCCCGCTGTTCTCTCTGGTTCACTGAAATATCCCACCTCCCCCGTACATTGTCAGATCATTACCTGGTGCTTGCCACCCTCCATATTCTGAGCCGGGCCCCCCCTGTTCCATGCATGGCAGTTCCCCTCCAACGTGTTGTTGGACAAGGTGTTCCGTGATGAGGTCTGAGGTGCTATATTGGAGTATTTTGCACTCAATGCAGGCTTGGTCCAAAAATGCACAACGCTCTGGGATGCCTTTAAAGCCTACATTAGGGGGTTTTGCATTGCAAAGCACTCTGGAGTACTCTGTGCTATTAGGGGTGACCTTGCACACAAAGGGAGCGAGCTACAGACATTAGAATGATGGATGATATCAGATTCTATCCCTTCATCGAGAGCCTCCTTGATGGGGGACTTCCGTGAGGCCGCTGATCGTGAGGTGCTGAATCTTGGCAAATATGCCGTTACAAGGCACTATAGAGGGCAAGCAGCCTGACCGCACGATTGCACGTATGCTGCACCCATCATACCAGTCCTCATATGTCACTGCGCTTCAGACAGATGACGGAGAAGTGGTGACGAGACATCCCTGCCACTTTCACATCGTATTACCGCTCTTTATATTTGACTTGCACTTCTTTTTCCACTGCGGAACCTTCTGATTAATTGGCTGAGGTTGCTATGGTCTGGCTTGAAACTGGTCAGCAACAATTCCTGGCCTCACCCATTAATGCAGAGGGGGCCTCTCAGCCCATCAACTCTCTTGGCAGTACGAAGGCCCCGGGGTAGAATAGCTTTATGGGAGCCTTCTATAAGGCATATAAGGATGTTCTTATCCTGCATTTACTTTCGGTTAATGCTGAATCTCTTTACCAGGGGATTCTCTCTCCGTCCATAAGTGAAGCAGCGATTTTACTTCTACTTAAACCTGGGAAGTCTCCTCAGTCTTGCACCTGATATTGTCCGTTGTCATTACTTAATCACAACAAGAAGATCCTGGCTAAAATCCTTGCTACGTGGTTGTCTTTACTAATGGAGAGTGTTATCGCCCCTATGTAGTCAGGGTTTGTACCCCATCGATCCACCTCAACTAACCTGCGCACAGTGTTTGATGTCCTTAATCAAATATCCCCAACTCTCTTGGCGGCCGCTATTCTGCTTGGTGCAGAGAAGGCATTTGATTCTCTTGAGTGGCCTTTACTCTATGCCGTCCTCTACAAATTAGGTATGCCATGTGGCTTTTGAGATCACATAGCCTTGTTGTATTCGTCCCCTTCGACCCAGATTCCGGTTAACTGGGCTCTATCTTACTCATTTCCCTTAACTCGTGGCACACAACAGGGTTGTCTGCTGTCCCCCCTGCTATTTATCATATGTATGGACCCCTGGGTGCTCCGGTTTCAGGAGCGGCATTTACATAAGGGGCTTCGATTTCATCACAGCCCCCTCTTAGCCTCACTTTATGAAGATGACATTCTGCTTTTGGTCTGTGACCCGTCACCAATCTCAGCCCTCTGGTTGAGGAGGTGATCCGCTTTGGCACTTTTTCTGGCATGACCATTCATTGGACTAAGTCTGAAATATTCCCCCTCACTGACACCACGGTACCATGTTGTCTTCCTTATCCTCTGATTTGGAAAGAGGACTCTATAAATACCTTGGTATACACCTACACCGGAACAGTACTGAAGTGATCTGGCACAATTATGGACCTGTGATTGACAAGCTCACCTCTCAGGTTAAGTGATGGATAACCCTCCCTCTGTCCCTTGCTGGTAAAGTCACCATTATTAAAACGGTGGTTCTCGCATGTGTCTTATATTTGTTTTTAAATATCCCTATTGTCCTGACCAAGCATTTTTTTGAATCGCTGCATAGTCTCCTAACGCAGCTAATTTGGGCTGGAAGTTGTCCCCGCATTCGTTGGTCCACATTAACGCTTCCTTTTGAGCAGGCGCTTTGGTGTTCCGGACTTTTACCTATATTTTCTTGTTGCCCAAGCGCATTTTCCCTACTATTGGTATCATCCTGACAACAGGATCCAATATCTCAAACCGAAGCTTCGCAGACCCCTACCACATCCCTTTCAGTTCTGCTGCCCCAGGGCTTACTGAGAAATCCGGCCGAAATACAGACACTCTCAGCAACTTGCTGGGCTTGGAACAAACTACCTGCTATCTAGGTTTTGAAGAATTACATTCACCACACATTCCACTTGCGAATAATCCATGGCTCCCATAACATGCGAGCGGCTTACTAAATGTACTCTTACTACTCATCAACTATACACAATTGGAGATTTATTCGTAGACTCCTCGCTTCGCTCAGTCGCTAATGTGACCAAGGCGTGTCAATCCTCAGTAATGGACAGATTTGTTTTACACAGACTGTATGCTACATTTTAAATTCATAAACCGAGCATATGCCACACCATTTGCTCTCTTTAGGTTAGATCCTACACGATCCCATTTCTGCCCAAAGTGCGGGGCCGAGCAAGCAGACTTTGAACAATTAACATGGTCCTGTCCTGATATTACATACTGGGGCACCATCTACTCTGTTTTTTCACGCATGATCGACCAGGAGCTGGCCTCTGATCCCCATCAGGCCCTGTTGGGATATGTGAAATGTTGCCAAAATCTCCAGACGCTTTGCAGCTCGCTAAAAGAAGAATTGCCCTTCATCAGGGCAGCACTTCTCCTACGGAGGCTGCTTTGCTACGGGACCTCATTTACTGTGACACCAGGAGACAGCTATTTGCATCTTTACAACCCCTGACTGCCCGCCCGAATGATATTTCTCACACAACGAATAACAGACACTCCCCAATGTCGGGCAGTGGCCCACTTCTTTCCCAGTGAATGCTCCCAGTCTCCTCTGGGGTGCATTTGTATCGCAGTTCTTTTGTTTCTTTAAAGCATTCCCACTGTGATGGATTTATGTGATGGATTGTTCTGTTGTGCCTTTGCTTTCTTTTTTCCTACATTCACATTCTTGATGTGCTGTATTTGTCTGTTTTTTGAAAATCGAAAATAAAGCCTTTAAAAAAAAAAAAAAAAAAAGGGGGTCTGTATTGGACCCCTGCAGCCCTGGGGACCACCATCCCTGGGGCTATACCCGTTGGAGGGAATAGTTTTTAGGACAGAATGGGGCAGATTTTACGACAGAGCAGGGTAGGTTTTAGGGTTTCGGGTTACATCGGGGGTCGGGGTAGTTTTTAGGACAGGGTGGGGTAGGTTTTAGGACAGAAGTAGGGTAGGTTTTAGGGTGGAGGCGGGGGTCAGGGTAGTTTGGTTAACAGCGTGGGGTAGGTTTTAGGACAGGAAAAGGGTAGGTTTTAGGGTTTAGGGCGGGCAGTGGGATGGGGTATTTTTTAGGACATGGTAGGGTAGGTTTTAGGACAGGATAGGTTTTAGAATTTAGGGTGAAGGTGGTGGTAGGGCAGTTTTTAGGACAGGTTGGGGTAGGTTTTAGGACAGGGTAGGTTTTAGGGTTTAGGGTGAAGGCGGGGGTCGGGCAGTTTTTAGGACAGGTTGGGGTAGGTTTTAGGACAGAAGTAGGGTAGGCTTTAGGGTGAGTGTGGGGGTCAGGGTAGTTTTTAGGACAGAATTGGGTTGTTTTTAGGACAGGGTAGGTTTAAGGGTTTGGAGTGGGGGTCAGATAGTTTTTAGGACAGAGCGGGGTAGGTTTTAGGACAGGGGAAGGGTAGGTTTTAGGTTGAAGGCGGGGGTCAGGGTATTTTTTAGGACAGGGTGGGGTAGGTTTTAGGATTCAGGGGTGGTTTTAGGGCTTAGAGCGGGGTCCCGTAGTTTTTAGGACAGAGCGGGGTAGGTTTTAGGACAGGGCAGGGTAGGTATTAGGGTGGGGTATCTGGGTAGTTTTTAGGACAGGACAGTGTAGGTTTTAGGGTTTAGGGAAGGGGGTTGGTAGTGGTTAGGACAGGGTGGGGTAGGTTTTAGGACAGGGTAGGGTTTAGGGTTTAGGGTAGGGGGTCAGGGTAGTTTTTCGGACAGCGAAGGGGTAGGTTTTAGGACAGGAGTAGGGTAGGGTTTAGGGTGAAGTGGGGGAGGTCGGAGTAGTTTTTAAGACAGGGTGGGGTAGGTTTAACGTCAGGGTAGGTTTGAGGGTTTAGAGTGGGGATCGGGTAGTTTTTAGTATAGAGCGGGGTAGGTTTTAGGAAGGGGAAGGGTAGGTTTTAAGGTGAAGGTGGGGGTCGGGTCGGGGTAGTTTTTAGGACAGGGCGGGGTAGATTTTAGGATTCAGGGTGGGTGGGGGGATGGGGTAGTTTTTAGGACAAGGTGGGGTAGGTTTCAGGGTAGGGTAGGTTTCAGGGTTTACAGCAGATTTGGGTAGTTTTTAGGACAGAGCAGTAGTTTTTAGGACAGGACAGTGTAGGTTTTAGGGTTTAGGGCGGGGGTTGGATAGTTTTTAGGACAGGGCAGGGTAAGTTTTGGGACAGGGCAAGGTAGCTTTTAGGGTTTAGGGCAGGAGATAGGGGTAGTTTTTAGGACAGGGCAGGGTAGGTTTTACGGTTTAGGATGGGGGCTTAGGTAGTTTTTAGGAAAGGGTGGGGTCGTTTTTAGGACAGGGTAGGTTTTTACCCCCTCCTGTACTGAAACAGGAATCTGTGTGCACACAAAGCAATCCTTTGCTTCCATTGTCTCAACATACTCACTCAGCAAGCGATAGAAAACGTTACTAGAAAGTTCCCCTTTTGCATTAGTTCCCACATGAAAATATCTCTCATCCAACTCAAACCTCTCCCAAGCTGTTAGTGCAGTGGTAGTCTCAGGAACTGTAGCATTGTTAGTCCCACTCTTATCAATTAGTGTCATACTCGCAATCACAACCACAATGAATATCACACACACAATACCTAAACTAACACCCAAGTATTTACAACGCCTCTGCCCTACATTCTCCTGCCTAATGTTAGCCATGATCTGTAAAGAATCAGAAAGTGAAGATAGCGAATTTCAAAACAACAACAACAGAGGAATGGTTAGTAATTCTCTCCTGCAGCAAAAGTCGAAACAAGCAAAATCTTCTTTCAGCGATTATTTACAGCTTCAATTTCACTCCCAGGATCCTTTGTCAATTCAGGTTAGCAGCTTGTTAAAATCGTTTTTCAAAAGTCAACTCAGGTTCTCAAAGTCTCATCCGGTAATTTCTCAGTCTCTTTTATCAACTTCAATCTTAGCTCAAATCTTTACACCCTTTTCAGATCCTATTGCCAAACTCAAGTGCCAAAGTATTGACCTGGGACTTCTCGATCAAAACAGAACTCCAGGAATTCCTGTTGCCATTTAGCTGTCGTTGCATACGCCCATTCAGGACCTGAGTACCTCCTATTTGCTACTCTCTTCCTTTTCAAATTGTGATCACCTTGCAGCTCTCCTTCACTTAGATCTTCTCTCTTTGTGGTGTCTACTTCTTCCTCTATTGCATCTTCAACAACCACTTCTCCCCTCTTCACTTATAATTCTGGCCACTTGTCTCCTTTCTGTATCTCTTTAGTCTTTGATCTTTCCTGTGGCAACCCTTCTTCCTCTCTTTGCTCTAGGGTATTTTCACTCGATGGACCTGCAATCTGCTCAGGAGGAGTCTGGACCCTCTGATTCTCTTCCGCCTCAACTCCTTTGCCTTCTGGGTCTGTCAAGTGCTCTGGCTCATTCTCATAATCGTCTACTTCTGGGAGAACCTCTCCTTGCCGAGGCTCCCATGTTGCCCCAGTTGAGATAGGCTAACCGTCACCTCTCTGGATTTCTTCTCCTTCGTCTCTTACTGGAGTGACCAAGCCGTCCTCAACAGGCTCTCCTTCAGTCTCAGTTCCCCTTCGATCGTTCTCCGGCCCTGAAACTTCCTTGTCTGTTGTTGGTACTTTCCACAACTCAACTTCCTCATCAGTTGGACACGTCACCTTTTTCGTATGACTGGCATGGATCCAGTTCGGAACTCCTGCACACTTCACAGCAGTGGTAGTCGTTAGCATCACTTGGTAGGGTCCCTTCCAACGTGGCTCCAAGCACGTCTTCCTTACATGTTTCTGGATGACAACCCAGTCACCAGCTTTCAGGTTGTGTCCTGGATCATGAATCGGTGGCAGGGTGGTAGCTTCCACCTGGTGAGAAAAAGAGCGGACCACATCAGCCTGACCCTTGCAGTAGTCCAACACCATATCATCCATGATATTCAAAAGAGCATTTGCAGGCACTGCGGGCAGTCTCATAGGTCGACCCATGAGAATCTCATGCGGAGACAGTCCCATCTTCTTGTTAGGTGTATTTCTCATTGACATTAACACTAAAGGTAATGCGTCGGCCATTTCAAATTCGTGGCTGCACACATTTTCGCCATTCTTGATTTCAGGGTACCATTCATCTGTCCCACTTGTCCTGATGCTTCAGGGCAGTAGCTACAATGCAACTTCTGCTCAATGTTCAATGCTGCACACAGCAACCTAACCACCTCATTGTTGCAGTGACTTCCCCTATCTGATTCTAAAGAGATCGGAAAACCGAAACTCAGCATCAATTCCCTAAGCAACAGCTTCGCTACTGTGAGACTGTAATTTCTATGTGTAGGGTAAGCTTCAATCCAATAACTAAAGATACACACAATCACCAACACATATCTCAAACCTCCACACACAGGCATCTCAATGAAATCCAATTGCTTTCTGCTAAATGGACCTCCAGCTCTCCCAATGTGGCTCAAATTCACCACTGTCCCTTTCCCCGTGTTCATCTGTTGGCAGATGATACAACAATGGCATATCACCTCTGCAGCTTGTCTAAATTTTGGATTAAACCAGTCAATCTTGAACAACCTGATCATGGCATCCTACCCAATGTGTGCCTGGCCAAGATAAAACCTTGCAAATTGTGACAAAAGACTATTCGGCAAGACGATTTTCCCTTCGTCTGAAACCCACAAAACATCTGGTCTTTGTACGCATTGCATTCTAACCCAAGAACGCTTCTCATCTTTGCTGGCACGACCCTGCAACAATTTCAGCTCTTCTAACATGTCAATCACCCTCAATGCATAACCTGTACATGTCTCATTTTCTTTTTCAGGCAACAATTCCCATTGATCCTTAAACGATGTACAGTTCAATGCACAAAACCTTGCGACTTGATCCACATATCCATTTCCCATTGAAACAAAGTCTTGTGACTTCAGGTGTGCACTGCATTTCACCACGGCAATTTAATGAGGTAACTAAATCGCATGCAACAGCTCCTTAATTCTTTCACCATTTTTCACTGGCAAACCAGAAGAGGTAAAATAACCCCTTTGTGACCATAGTTGGCCAAAATCAAGAACAATTCCTAATCCATACCGACTATCGGTATAGATAGTCACTCTCATCTGAGCAGAGACGTGGCAAGCTCTGGTAAGAGCTACCAGTTCAGCAACCTGAGCGGAATACACTCCTTGAAGAGAGGACGCTTCCAGAATGCCAGAAATCGTGCATACAGCATATACAGCTCTCAGCACGCCTACTGAGTCTCTCAAACATGAGCCATCGACAAAGATAATTTGGTCATTTTCCTCCCATTGGGTATCTTTAATATCAGGTCTTGGTTTGGTGCACATTTCGGTTACCTCAAGACAATCATGTTCTACATCTTCCATAGTTTCAACCTCTGTATTTTCACTTGGAAGCAAAGTTGCCGGGTTCAACACTGTATATCTCTTTAGCGTTACATTTGGTGACCCCAATATAATCGTTTCATATTTCGTCAACCTTACATTTGTCATGTGCTGCGTTTTTGTTCGGGTTAGAAGGATCTCAACTGAGTGAGGGACCATGACTGTTAGAGGATGTCCCATCACTATGCCTTCACACTGTGTGAGGCTTTGTCCAACTGCTGCTACTGCACGCAGACAGCCCGGTAAGGCTGCTGCAACTGGGTCCAAAGTAGCTGAAAAATATGCTACTGGTCAGTTTACACCTCCATGTACCTGTGTCAAGATAGACAAAGAACATGCATCACGTTCATGACAAAACAGAACCAAAGACTTCGTGTAATCAGGAATAGCCAAAGCTGGAGCCCTACACATGCTGTCTCTTAACTCAGTGAACGCTCTCATTTCCTTCTCTCCTAAAAATATGGCATCCTGATTCTACTTGGCCAGCAGCCTCTGTAATGGCTTGGAAATGACTGAGAAATTTGGGATCCACTGGCGACAGTACACCACCATTCCTAGAAACATCCTGACATCTCTCCGTGTCGTTGGGGGATTCATCTGTAACACTGCAGTTATTCTTTCTCTGGATAACTTCCTCGACCCTTTCTCTATCTAATGACCCAAATACTTCACCTCTTTCTGACAATATTGCAATTTCTTCGGGGACACCTTGTGCCCATTCTTTCCCAGGTGATTCAGTAAGTCAATCGAATCGTACTTGCACTAGTCCCTTGTTTTAGATGCGATCAATAAATAATCAATGTACTGCACTAGAGTTAATTGGAAAGGCAGTTCCAATGACTCCAAATTCTTCTTCAGTATCTGATTGAATATGGAAGGTGATTCCGAAAACCCTTGAGGAATTCGACACCAACTGTAGACTTTATCCAAAAATGTAAAACTGAAGAGAAATTGGCTGTCCTCATGAAGAGTCACAGAAAAGAATGCTTGGGACAGATCAATTACTGTGAACCATTCTGCATCGCATGGAATCTGGAACATAATCACAGCTGGATTTGGCACCACTGGGCAACATTTCACCACTATGTCATTTATCTTCCTCAAATCTTGAACAATCCGAACCTTCCCACAAGGCTTTCTCAGACCCATTATAGGTGAATTACACGGACTACTCAACACCTCTTTCAGGACTCCCTGTTTCACAAAATCTGCAATGATTTGCGCAACCTTTATAAGGACATCTTGCGCCATATGATATTGCGGTATCTGGGGGAACGCAGCGTTAGGCTTCACATTGACTTTGACTGGCTCTACTCCTTTTATCTACCCTACTTCTTTCCCTGTCAAGTCCCACACCTTTTCTTGAACTGTTCCCTGTAAGTCTGCCGGGAGATCAGCCACGGTGAATATCGGAAAGAAGTTAATCAGAGGATATTCCTCATCTGTTGTCTCAGTTTCAGGCTCTGAACCCTGTTCCTCCCCTTCATCATCACTGTTTGTCTGGACCTCAATTCCCTCATTGGAACAGGTGATTGAACACCTCGTCTTACACAATAAGTCCCTTCCCAGTAAAGATACAGGACTCGAATCGCAAACCACAAATCTGTGCAATCCTTGGAAAGTGCCAAGCTCAACCTGAACCGGATCTGTGATCGGGTTAGTCAGGAGTTGGTTTGCTACTCCCACTACCTTAACTGTCCATCCCGAAAGGGGAAGTTTCGGAACCTCTGCGCTTCTGACTGTAGAGCGTGTAGCTCCTGTGTCAACCAAGAATGAAACCTTGTGACCCATTACCTTCCCTTGGACATAGTCTCCTCTCTGATCTACCTCCAAGGATGCTGCAAGCCTATACTCCTCACCGTCTGAACTCTCATCCGACAATTCATTGTTTATTCCATTCTCACCACGCAATGGTTATTGTTGCACTGTGTGATTCTGACTCACTCTTTGACCTGTGACCTGTTGAGGAAGCATCACCTGTTGCATTGGCACTAGAGGCACTTGCATTTGCTGTCTAGGTACCATGGAGACCTGCTGTCGTGCTTGTTGTAAGTGTATTGGCTGTATATGTGGCATCTGCACCTGCTGAATAGATTGAAAACCCTGCATTTGATTCACATTATTCTGAAAATTTGGATTTGGACCTCTCAATCTTGGCCCTCTCATGTTTTGGAATAAACTGACATCATTGCTTTGTTGAGTAGCACCATCCTGCACCATCATTGGGCACTCCCTCTTCCAGTGTCCAATGACCCCACAAGCATGACAAGGTAACATCTTCTTCATTCCCTGTGCATCGTTTTGAACTACTATAGTGTTCAAGCCTGGACTACGGTTCCCAAAACCTCCTCAACCTGTACCTCTCACTTGCGCCTGAAACATCCCATTTCCCTGCGGCTGCTTCACCATCTCCTGTAGAAAACCTCCCTGCATCCTTGTCTGCGCTGCCTTGATTTGCATCACCATCGCTTTCTCCTTCAACTTTCTCTACTTCAACTCAATCTCATCACTGCAGTACTTTGCATACTGCAACACCTCGTCAATCGGCTTTGCCTGCCAGCAAATCAAATGATTCTTAATCATCTGGCCAATTTCAGGTCTCAGCCCTTCCACGAATCTGAACACAAGATGATTCATGTTCTTCGCCTCAATAACCTCTGTACTGCTGTAATGCTTAAACGCCATCAACAAACTCTCATAATAGGCATGTATCGACTCTTTGACAGCCTGAGCCGTTCGATCAATCCTTTGCCAATCAGTATTCTTCGGCGAAACTCTTGTTTTCAGAAACTCAATCACCTTATAGTATCACATCAGGAGACGGCGCCCCTGTGTTTCTGTCCCTTGCCGGTTCCTCAGTCGGCCAATCGATGCTCCTTTTGCACTCGATCCACAAATCGGCTGGAACTATGATCTCAAAGAGATTATTCAGGTCTTCCCAAAGACACTTCGCGAGTTTCAAAAAAACTATCCGTCTGCTCATACCACTCTATTGGTTTCTCCCTTAGCCTGGGGAAATCATTTGTGAATGACAGAATATCCCCTCTAGTCCAAGGTACATGGACGAGAACCCCTCCGGCAGTCTCTCTCATTGGTAACATCTGTACCATACCTGTATCCGGTAATGTTTTAGCTGACTGCTCTATGCAATCACTCTTTCTCTTCTCTCTTTTCTTTGCCCATCTGCCTTCCCATTCTTCTAAGGCTCCCCAAACTTATGCACTCTGCAGTATCTCCTTGAGGTGCGCCTTCATTCCAGTAGACCTCATGTGTTTAAAATCCTTTGGCTCAAAATCTAACCTGTAACTCCTCTTCAGATGTTTGGTATTTTCAAAATCTACGCCATATTTGTCTGCCAAATTTGCCAACCTCTGGTGCACCCTGCTCACTTCTCTAGTTATCTTTGGACACAAGTACCTCAGTTCTGCTTCTGTGTATGACTCTAGCCTGTTCACACCCATACTTCCTTCAACAAGTTCATTGGCTTCCATACCCAACCTCACAAGGTTCAGGTACTCTTCCCCTTCCACTCTACCTGC
Organism: Pleurodeles waltl; assembly: GCF_031143425.1. Classification (NCBI taxonomy): domain Eukaryota; kingdom Metazoa; phylum Chordata; class Amphibia; order Caudata; family Salamandridae; genus Pleurodeles; species Pleurodeles waltl. The sequence continues at coordinate 707,184,719 of NC_090438.1, read as the reverse complement.
AGCTACAGGAGCAGTCTGTGGAGTATTAAGCTTGTCTAACCAATCGGTCAGCTGTTGTGCTGTTAAACCTTGCAATGAGATATTCCCAACCTGCACTAAAGGTGTCTGTGGTACATTCGCACTCGAGATCTGCGGAGTCAACAGTCTTGAACCTGTCTGTCTCATGGCTTCTGGAGGAGTCCCAATCGGACTGAAATCTAATAGAGACCTAGATCCTTCAAATGTCGGTTCCACTGGAGTTGTTCCTTGGGAGCTTCCTACGAACCCTCCTCTTGTTATATCTTGTGTCATTACCCCTTGATCGCATACACTAGGCTTCGCTTGCGCATACAATGGCACTGGTGGACCAACCGAAATAGGCAAAGATATGGCATCTGGTGTCTGTCTGTTTCCCAAAACCTGTGGAAGACTAACTCCCATATTCTGGCTCATCACTGGTGTCATGTCTGACTGCGGTCCTGCGACCGAAGTATATCTCGGAATCATTTGCGGCTGTACCTGGGGCAGTAAAGGTGGAGTTGGCTCAGTCTGTATCAACTTTGGTCTTTCACATACTGGCTCTGTCAGCACCATCAGATTAGAGGTAGTCTCTAAAATGGGTACATCAGGGTAAAGCCTCTGAACCTGTGGCAGTTGCAACTGAGGTTGCATAACCTGAGTGGTGGGCACACCAAAACTACTCTGCACCGGGACTAACCTGTGTCGGATTTATTGTCACCTTCTCTTGTGTCAAACCTGCAGGACATGCACTGGTACTCAGTGTATTTTCGTCTATCCCATATGGTGGTGGTCGAACATTAAGTAACTGATTAAGGAATTCATCATCATCATCTGAGTCATCTACCTCTGACCAGGGCTTCCTAACCTCTTTGTCTTGGGAAGGACTTTTGTCAGTCTTACAAGTAGCTTTCCTCCCTTTGTCCTCACCCTCTTGAGCTATTGCTGGAAACAGCCTAACTCCATCTATTGTCTCTCTCCTCCAAACTCTCTGTGCACTATCCCACCTAGCCTCCGCTAGTGTCTTTTCTGCTTTCCTCATTCTCCTCTCAAACTTCTGTTGCTGTTGCCGTATTGCCATTAGTTCCCAAATTGCTAACGCCTCAAACTGTGTTGGTTTTGGAGGTGGCTTCAGATCATTCAGCACCCTCTGCAAATTTTCTAAAACCCTCAAATTGAACGTTCCGTTTTCAGGAAACGCTAAGCACCCCTCTTTCTCTGTGGCCTTGCACCATTGCTTTAGCCAAAGACATGGCGCAACACCCTTTTCCTCCATTACAATGTAAGCCGGTGTACCCTTTGGCGGTGTAACCTCCCCTATACTTGCGGTAATATATACCTCTCCCCTCAAAGCGCTCTTTAAAGCCTTGAAACATTTCATCTTTACGTCTTTTATTTTGTTCACAATCAAATCAGGAAGTGACTTTAATTCCCAGAACTCTCTTCGCCTACGTTCTCAACCAATTGCCTCTCTTACGGACTGCTGCCAATCCGTACGCGACCCCTCTCACTAACCAACCTATCCCAGTGCGGCTCCAATGACGTCACACTCACACACACACACTGCGGCTGACAAAGTCTTGCGGCTTGTCTTCCCACTCTCGGTTCACACAAACTAATGCAATATATTGCAAGCACCAACCAAATAAACTCAAATTTGCCGGTTTACTACAGGAAAGGGTAAAACAATCATTTCAGAACTTTACAGAGATTTCGCTTAGCCTCGCCGCTACTCTCTCCTTCTCAGATCCCGCACTCGCAAGCAAAATTTGGCCCACAAATTCTACTCTCGACTTGTCAATGGATTATTGTTCTAGTGCACTTTAGAACTCACCAAATCTCCATCGAAGTTCTCATTCACTCACTTTGGGCCAGATGTAGCAAATGGTTTTACCCATTCTGTGTCTATGGGAAAATGTGTTTGTACATATGGCTCTTTGACTCATACTCAACTCGTCGACTTCACCATCGACCTATTAAACCACACAAATTACAACATAAACCAAGTGTCTCATACACTTATCAATATACTCCGGAGTCTTAGACCACGCAGGGTCCATACATCATCAACAACCACGTGGACAATTTTTGTGCACAAAGTTCCACACTCACATGAAGTTCGCCAACTTCCCTACTCGCATACTGCGGAGTACGCCCACTCCTACTAAAACATAATCATCTGGCATAAAATCCTCACAAACATCACAATTTACCTGCGCTATGCATAAGCTGTGCAAGTGCAAAACCCTACTTCATTCACACTTTCACTAGAACGCCGAGAACATACTCAAACTCCCTTCAGCAAGCTCAGAGTTCCCAGGAAAGTCATATGGGACTTAGGGACACATCATCCCTCAAATTTGCATCATTGAAAAATACAAATCCACGAAACCCAATTTATTCGGTACACCTCGCCTACTACCAAACCCTAAGGACCTCAAAGGACCAACCCCATCAATCTCCAACTCTATCAAACCATGAGCTTTCGTACTCGGGCCCCAAAGGGCCAAACCATCACCTCTGCTACCAAAAACTGTTAGTGCATCAGAGCCTTGATAAGTAAACTTACCAGGAGATGCGTTTAGGTCGACAAACCTTTGGGCCACGTTTGGGAACTTCCCAGTACGAAATATTTTCTTGGCCTCACCAATCAATAGATCAATAAACGATCAATAACAACAATCACCAATCAATAAACATTTAATAAGAATCAATAATTGAACACACCATGACTTTGCAGTCACGAATAACCACACCAGTTTAGTCAAAAGTTAAGATATTTAATTCCCTATTGGTTACAATCTAATATCATGTCTGTTAATCTCATTAGCAATAAACCCACGCCAAAACAATCCAATCAGTATTCAAAGCATGACTTAATCAATGCATCTGCTATATTCATTCAGCATCTAAGAACATCATTTATATGAATCAATTTAGCAGAGTCTCATTAGTACATGAATCAACAAAGCAAGAACTCAGTCATTTGTCTATTTGCACAAGATATCAGTGAACGCCTTAACTAACGTCAAATTAGCATTAGCATTTTGGGATTCATGCAAAACATTTAAGTGAACACAAATTTAGAAAACATCTAAACTAAGGCCTCTATCAAAATAGCAGTTGGTACCTAGAAAGAAAAGGCAAACAGACAATTCCAAATTTGCATTGGATAGTTACCAATCCAACAGATCAGCAAACAGTGTCAGTCCTCGTCCTCAGAACATCAGTCGATTCACCATCAGCAGAGATAGGACGGGGCAGAGTCTCAATATAGCATAGCTACAGAACGGATTACTTCCCTCAGATAGAGGAGAAGTTAATATCAAGCAAAGATGGGCAGAGGATGGTTTAAGGTGACAGGACAACTAAACTCAAATATGGCAACTGGCAAAAGTCCTCTAGCAAAAGTCTCATAGCAAAGGAATGGCAAGGGTAAGAGTCCCCGTTAAAGTGTAAGAAAAAGTGTGTCTCTATTTCCTTGGGTTACGCTGTTAAATCAAAACTATTCCCTAATTCCTCATTGGATGAAGTTTGGTGCATTATTATCTCTATCCAATAATTCGGTAAGCACCTTACTAGAATTTTCCACAATTTATAGTTCTCACGTCGTGGATTGGTCCATGTTATTGACGTCTTCAACGGTTGGAATGTCAGGTAGAGAATGTTCCACTTTGCGCTCCAGTCAGTGTCTTCATTGTCTTCTCCCAGTACGGTTAACCTTGCACCTGTTACAAATTACACTGTTGCATCTAGCAAGAATGTCGTCTTGAGCAAGCCGGTTCTCATGAGAAAGAATTTACTACGGCTACACACACATAACTCCTGGAAAAATACAGCTTCGTGTCCTTCAGGAAACAGCACATTACACGTTAGAAAATGCAATTCAATGTGAGGCCAGGCAGCTAGGCCCAAACCTTTGCTAAGCTAAGGCCCTCTGGTTTAATAAAGCAAAATTCTTAACACATAACTCTAATTATGATATACAAATACAAATTCAAACATTCTTGCATAATAATTCAGAATTAATAAGCCTTTTCATTAGTCTTTGTATACATTGGTAGCCACTCCCTGTGGGCACATTTCAACACGTGCATTATTTTCTATGTTAACACATTTTCTATGCAGCTTCATCACACAATATATTGCAAGATTTTCATATTAATATTGATTTTAAAAAGACACACTCCAAAAGGGGTCGGGTAGTTTTCAAGGTCAGGTGGAGTCATTTTTATGCCACAGTAGGTTTAAGAGTTTAGAGCAGGGTGGGGGGAGTTGGGGTAGTTTTTTGGAAAGGCTGGGACAGGTTTTAGGACAGGGCAGGGTAGGCCTGGAGGTTAGGGCCCTGGGCATGGGTTGGAAGGGACAGTTTTAAGGGCTTGGGCCGGTGAAGTATGATGTCAGGTTTAGGGGCAGGGCGCAATTTACCATGCTTGTTTCTTTAACAAACATGCTTTTACAAATAAAGTCATTGTAAAAGCATGAGTGGTAAAGGCATGAATGGTAAAGTTGTGGTCATTGTAAAGACCGCGATGTAAAGGCATGCATTGTAAACACATTTGTTGTTCCATCATACATCCTTCACCGGGACATAGCTGTTTGCTGTGGTTTGGCTGCAACTTTGACAGCTGCAGCAAAGCCACAGCAAACACTGCTCGCAGCAAGGGAGAGCTGTGAAACAGCTCTCCCTCGCTGCGAGCGGAGGTGTCCTCTGTCTCCCTGCCCACAGAGATGCAGCCAGGGAGACAGAGGAAACATTGCTCTCACAGAGAGTGGACTAATTTAGCAACTCCCTCTTTGTGACAGCAATGCTGGCTCCCAAAGGAGGTGGAGAGCCAGGTGGGACCGTGGCGGACTTCAGGCTCCCCCCACAGTCCCCATCATTGTGACTGGGAGCCCTGGGTGGCAGCCAGGTCATATGACCGGGCCCCAGGGGATGGGGTCCCTGGGCCCAAGATCAGCCTCCCCCCCCAAAAAAAAATGTTTTTGCCGGGCCCCAGGGCATGGCATCCTCGGGTGCTGAGATCGGCCTTGGGAGAGGGCCTCCCCCTCCCAAAAATAATTAGGCCATACTCTGGGGGATGGGGTCTCTGGGGCTGAGATCGGCATTGGGATGGGGCAAAGCACCCCTCTACCCCCAAAATATAATTAGGCTCCACCCTGGGGGATGGGGTCCCTGGGGCCAAGATCAGCCTGGGGAGGGAGCCGCGCTGCCCCCTTCCCTAAAATAAAAAATATATTTAGGCCAGGCCTCAGGGGATGGGGTCCCGGGGGCTGAGATTGGCCTGGGAGGGGGGGCTGCGTGCCTCCCCCCCCAAAAAAAAGTAATATTTAGGCTAGGCCATGGGGGATGGGATCCCCAAGGCTGAGATTGGCTTGGGAAGGGCGGGGGCGGGCGGGGTTAGGTTGTTATAGGAGTTGGCCGCAGGGACTAGGCAGAGGCAACCCCCACAGCACAGGGTTGGGTGGGAATAGGCGTTGGCCGCAGGACCTGGCTGAAGGCCATGCGCAGTGATGGTTGGATTAATGTATAGTAATAAAAATTACCTTACGTTAAAAAAACAGTAGAAATTCACTAAAAAAACAAAGGTTACAGGGACGTCATAGTGAGGAAACAGATTTTTTTTTAAAACGTAGAAATTCACTGAGAAAAACAAAGGTTACAGGATTGTTATAGTTAGGTTCTGAATTTACTCGTACAAAAACTTAGAAATTGAGCTGTTAGAGTTATTTCAAGTAACTATACCTTGTGTCCTAAGGTAACTATAGCTCATGCTCCTACCATGCACAGTTTTCTCATTAATAGTTTTACTGCAAATGTTACAGTGATATTATCAGTGGTGTGATAAAAGATGTGAGTAGTGCTGTAATATCTGGGACAATTAGCAGTGCATGGTGAGTTATAGCTACCTTAGGGCACAAGTGATAGTTACTTGAAATAACTCTCGCTATAACAGCTGAATTTCTATGGTTTTGTACGTTTAAATGTGAGCCTAACTATAACTACCCTGTAGCCTTTGTTTTTTTCAGTGAATTTCTATTTTTGTATTCTATTTCCTAACTATAACGTCCCTGTAACCTTTGTTTTTTTCAGTGAATTTCTATGTTTTTTTTAACATAAAGTAATTCTAATTACTTTATTTTAATCCAACCACCTCCGCACACGGCCAAAGGCAGTGCATAGCGGGGGTTGGCAGCAGGGCTTGGCCTGCGTCTATGCCCTGCAACCAACCCTCTATAACCACCCAACCCCATGCCATCCAGGCCTTCAGCCAATCCCCTATAACCACATCAACTCCGCACCACACATGACCTTCGATGTACTAAAAGATTGGTCACAAAGGGTGGTTACAAATTACACACTGACAGATTGCAACCTGTCTTTCATTTTATGATGCAACCTGTGCATCACAAAATGTCCAGATGTGAGGGCTGTCGAACAACCTTCCTAATGAATATTAATTAAGCAGGTCGACCTTCTGTGATTGGTTACAAATACAGGGATGGTGACCTACAAGTAACAGCAAACCACAATCCTTGATTCTGTATTCCCAAAAGGGAATGTTTTTTTTTTTTTTAAAGCACTCATGTTTCTTGAATGAACCAATGCTGCTTTAAAAAAAGGTTTTCCGTTGATAAAAACATTCGGGGAGCAGGTAGTTGTCCCCTGAACCACTGCATACACCCTACAAGGCTGCCAAAACCATTCAGAAAGGGGATGCCACAAGGGGACACCATCCACTTTGCAAATCCACCACCACCTTGTTTGTGATGTCAGTAGCTTACCAATGGTGTCTGACTGCTTATTGCATTCGCAAATCATAAAATACATAACCAAGCCAAATCACATTTAGGAGGGGGTGCCTCTTTTACACCCTTTCCGATTTGCAATTTGGTATGGTCAGTAAGCCTATTTTGAGAGTCAGAAATGCTTTTTCAACTTCAACTTCCAAAATGGGTGTAGTCGATATTGAAAAGCCATTTTGCAATCAAATATCTGGTGATTTTGCCATTCACAAGGTTTGTAATCCTAAATGGCATTGTACATCTGGCCCTTAGTTATTGATTTGCTTCTCAAATTCCACAAAGGGGCAAGGAAAGAGGCTGTAGCGAGGCAGGGTCACCAGGACAGATAACTTTACTACGACATCTCACTGAACCCAAAAGCTCCTAGTGGGATGAATTTAGTTTTCTTGTCTTGTCTTCCTGTCCCATTCCTCAGGAAGTGAAAAAATTAATAAATCTCACTCTTCTACAAGTGCTGGGAAAGTATGTCCTTATCTCTCCTGCAGCCATCATGTCCCAAAGGCAGGCTTCTAGTTACTAAGGGCCAGATGTAGGAAACTCCCAAATTGCGACTTGCAATTTGCGAGTCCCTGCGACTCGCAAATTGCAAGTCGCAATTTGGGATGCAGAAAGGTGTCTAGGACACCTTCTGCGAGTCGCTATGGGGTCGCAAACACCCACCTCAATAATATTAATGAGGTGGGTCGCAATTTGCGACCCCATAGCGACTCAGGGCACTTACGGGGATGGAGGCCTGCTGGGAACAGCAGACCTCCATGTCCGTGACTGCTTTTAAATAAAGCAGTTTTTTTTTCTTCAAAGTGCAACCCGTTTTCCTTAAAGGAAAACGAGCTGCATTTTGAAAAATAAACCGAAACCTTTTGTTTCGGTATTTTTCAAGGCAGGTAGTGGTCCATTGGACCACTGCTTGCTCTGAAAAATTATTTTTGGGTCCAGTCACAAAGGTGAAGGGGTCCCATGGGGACCCCTTCCCGTTTGCGAGTGGGTTACCATCCACTTCAAGTGGATGGTAACTGCGAGTCCATTTGCGACCGCTTACGCGGTTGCAAATGGAATTGCATACCACTGCGACTTGCAAATAGGAAGGGAACACCCCTTCCTATTTGCAACTCGGAAATGCATTTTGCGAGTCGGTTACGACTCGCAAAATGCATTTCTACATAGCATAGACGCATTTGCGACTCACAAACGGCGATTTTCACCGTTTGCGAGTCGCAAATTCGTTGCTACATCTGGCCCTTATTAGTTTCTCGCCAGCTAGGGCTTTTGCATCGTGCAATCAACAGTGGTTGGCTGGGCATTGTTGGGAGTCAGAGGTTTTTTTTTGCTTTTTTTCTGTCTCTGAAGCAGATAAACAAGAGGACAATCATTTGATCCTTGGAGAGTAGTTCCAGTCCCTGGGTGCCAGAAGAAGTCATTGAGTTTTTCTAATCCAGTAGAGTCTACTTTCTTCCAGATGCAGTCTTCCCAGGTCCAGAAGTGTTCTGGGAATGTGGTGGTGAGGTTCCAGTCTAGCAGCAGACACTAATTAAAAAGAAACCCTTCCACTGAATTTTCTATCACATTCCAGTCCTCCTTTTCTGCACTTTCTCTTTGGTTTACTGCAAAACCTTTGGTAAATCCTAAATCCAAGATACCTACCCCCTCCTCCTTTTGGAAAGGCTCTTGCTCCCTCCTAACCACTTCCCTCTTTAGATTACGTCCCTTCCCATCTGTTAGGGTTCAAACTAGTATTATCACCTGCTGAGTTCGGACTCACTAAGTCAAGAGAAGTGTCATTGCTGTCCCTTGATCAGTCAAGCCTGTCAGTTAATCCCTGTTAAGTGGCCATTTACTGACAGCATACTGTCTTCTAGAAGCAAGGTCATTAGCAGCCAGCCAGGAATGTATATTGAGTCTCTGGAGTTGGCTGAGAGGCAAACATGTTCTGAACTAGTTTCACTCAGACTGTACATAATACATTTTCAAAAGTGAATTTTCCCTTAAAGTAGCAAAATCTACTATTCACTATTAAATTAGATTTTTTAAACTAAGTGGGAAATAGCTTTAATTTAGTAAACAGTAATAATAATCCTAGCTAGGCAGCTGCATCAAGAGTGCTGCTTCCGTCTTATGAGCTCACAGGAAAAAACAACAATTTCCATGTGGACAGGAGGCGCGGAACACCAAATTTTTCCACACCAGTTGATATGTTCGTCAGAACACAATGGCTTTCGCCTATCCTGTTGCCTTTTTCAAGTTAAAGTTACACGCCCCAGAGATATGGAAAAAAGTGCCTAAGTTAATAAAAGTAGAAGACATACTCATGGCATAATGTTACTATATCAAATGGTATGAACATAATAACCTATCTTAAGAATTAATTCAGTGTTAAATGGTGATTTCAAATAATGTGAAAAATTGCAAATTGTAAATCGTACAATTAATCGACATTTAGTTAGAATCAAGTGTAAAGTTGTGCCTGAATGCGTGGAGATACATAAAAATGAAAATAATACTGCCAACAATAACTGCCACACCTCACAATGAATCCAAACAAGTCCTGGGGTCCGAATGGAAGTTTATATATTATCAGTGGCATTGAACTCATTCGTTTAAAAAACGAATCAATAGCAAACAATTTTAAATATGCCATACAACTAATGCAATTCCTTAAAGCTTACCATATTGTGATATACAGCAACTTGCGAACATGAAAGTAATACTCCATAACAGTAGTCTTCCTGTGATATTCCATGACAGGTCATAAATCAAAAAATAAATAAACATAAAAAAGTTCCATCTTACATTCATAATTATTGAATGAACTTTGATCTCCGTAGAGTGAATTTGGGCACTTCCCTGTTATCATGCTAAAATCATTGTTGAGATGTGTGCAACCTATTGTCTCAAATGCTGCATTATCACATTATTATAATAATTTGGCAGTACTGCAGTATTCCGGTTGAAACCACTGTAGTATATGTTTTTATTTCAGGTTTAAAACAAAGGAGTGGTGTGTTTTTTTCTTCATTTGGTTCAGGGGTTAATATTATGCACTATTTGCTAGTTTGGTTCCGCCCCTGGAATGGAAGAAGGCTGTATGCAATAGCTATTGATTTTAATATGTTTGATTCTAATATGCTTGGTTACTGTTTTTGTTATTTTCTATATAAAAATGATGCATTCTGATATGCATTTCACAGATTTAATTATATGATCCAGAAGGCATATTTTATATATATATATATATATATATATATATATATATATATATATATATATATATATATATATATATATATATATATATATATATATGTGTGTTTGTGTATTTTGTTTTTAGTTTATTTTGGACAAATTGAGAACATGGGGAGAAACATACGGGAACAGGTATGACAAGCTGCAAAAATTAAAAGGGGACAAAACAACGTTAGGAATATATGTTGGATGAAAACATGACAAAATGAGGAAATCAAGGTCAAAACGAGCACTCACAGAATATAAAAGGAAAGAGAGAAGGTAAAATAGAGAAATGGGATATATAAGTTATTAAAAAAGATTGCAGATGTAGGACATATATCCAGATCTGAGTATTCTGCGAAGAAAAATGAGCATGAGTCGTGTCAACACCACAACAAGATTGTTAGCGCGTCAGAGCCTTAATAAGTAAACTTATAAGGAGACGCGTCTAGGTTGACAAACCTTTGGACCACGTTTGGAGACTTCCCAGTAGGAAGTATTTTCCTCACAATCATTAACCCAAAATATCAATAACTAATCAATAATGACAATTACTGATCAATGAACAATCAATAAGAATCAAAATTTGATCACCATGACCTTTCAGTCATGAATAACCACACCAGTTTAATTTAGTGTTAGGATATTTATTTTCCTATTAGTTACAATCTAATATCATGTCTATTAGTCTCAATAGCAAAAAACTCATCAGAAAACACTATTGATTAGCAATCAGAGCACAACTTAGTCAATGCATCGGCTATATTCATTCAATATTCATGCGCATCATTAATATGAATCAACTTAGCAGCATCTCATTAGTACATGAATCAACAAAGCAAGATCTCAATCATTTGTCTATTAGCACAAGGTATTAGAGACCTCCTTAACTAACCTCGAATTAGCATTAGCATGTTAGGCTTCATGCGAAACATTTAGTGAACATGAATTTGGAAAACATCTAAACTAAGGCCTCTATCAAAATAGCAGTTGGTACCTAGAAAGAAAAGGCAAACAGACAATCACAATTTGCATCAGATAGTTACCAATCCAACAGATCAGCAAGCAACGTCAGCCTTCGTCCTCAGGACATCAGTCGATTCACCATCAGCAGAGATAGGACGGGGCAAAGTCTCAAGATAGCATAGCTAAGGAACGAAATAGTTAGCATCAGGCAAGAATGGGGTAGAGGATGGTTTGAAGTGGCAGGACAACTAAACTATTATGTGGCAACTAGCAAAGTTACTCTAGCAAAGGTCTCATAGCAAAGGGCATGGCAAATGGCAAAAGTGTAAGTGTAAGTGATAAGTGGAAAAATTATCACTTTTTCCTCGGGTCACGCCGTTAAACCAAACCGTCTAACTATTCCCTAATTCCTCATTGGATAAAGTTTGGTGCATCATTTGACCCATAATTTGGTAAGCACCTTGCTAGAATTTTCCACAGTTCCTACATCACGGATTGGTCCACGTTATTGACGTCTTCAACGGTTGGAATGTCAGGTAGAAAGTTTTACACTTTGCGCTCCAGTCGGTGTCTTCATTGTCTTCTCCTAGTACAGTTAACCTTGCACCTGTTACAAATTACACTGTTGCATCTAGCAAGAACATCGCCTTGAGCAAGCCGGTTCTCATGAGAAATAATTTACTACAGCTACACACACATATAACTCCTGGAAAAATACAGCTTTGTGTCCTTCAGGGAAAATAGCACACTACACGTTAGAAAAATACAATTCAATATGAGGCCAGGCAGCTAGGCCCAAGCCCTTGCTAAGTTAATAAAGCAAACTCTTAACACATAACCCTAATTATGATATACTAATACAAATTCAAACATTATTGCATAATAATTCAGAATTAACAAGCCTTTTCATTAGTCTTCGTATACATTGGTGACCACTCCCTGTGGGCACATTTCAAACGCGTGCATTAATTTCTATGTTTACACATTTTCTATGCAGCTTCATCACACAATATATTGCAAGCTTTTCGTATTAATATTGCTTTAAAAGACACACTCCAAAGAAAAAGAACAAGCCATCATAGGTGAGAAACAAAGGGACAAAATACATTAAGGTTTCAGAGCCACAGTATCCATTGCAGTAGAGGAAATGTTCTGTAGAAACAGTTTCAGCTTAGCAGGGTTATCAAATGATTTAGTTGTGCCCTTGTAGGATCCTTGCACAAGCAGGATGCAAGATACCATAGTGTATGTTAAGATGCCTCATTTGGGGCTGCAGGGTGGGAAATTCCTTATGGCTAGCATTAGTGGCAGTAGGACTGTCTTGGGATATAAAGATAACATGTCCAGACCAGACATGTTTTCGCTTGGTTGTAGCTGCTCTCAAAACATGAAGGAGATCAGTAAATTCTAGAAAGAGCATAATGATGCCTAGTGGTCTGGAAGAGAGGAGATTAAGGTGACCACGGCGTAGAGAGCGTTGCAAGTTAATGGGAGGAGTGGTGGGGAGCCCCAGCAAGTGTTTTGCTTCACTAATGACTGAGCTGAAACACTCATGCACTGACAAAAATCTCTGGAATGCGCTTCTTAGTCCAAAGAAGACATTTATTATTTCACTACGCAAGGTTCCTAAAAGGAGATTAGTATGCTGAAAGCACATGTTCAAAAATGGTCACAGCAATAAAATGAAAATGTACAAATGATTCTCCACTGCAATATACACAGCAAATATATGTATCTATATTATAATCCAAAGCAAATATTGAATTAAAAAATATGCAACACCATGAGAAAAGGGCATCACTGCTTTATCTCCCTCCAATTCAGCATCAGATCGCCACATCCCAGAATCAATCGAGGAGAGAGAGATCAATGATCCTCATGGGAAGGATGGCACACTCCAGCATCCTGGCTGTGCCTGACATCTGCAAACACTCTCTGTCCCCGGTCCATCTGGTCTCGGTCTCTTATACTTTGAACAAACGAGAGGAAAAGTCTAGAACATCCCTCTCACTACAGAAGTTCATTTATTTAAAAAAATGCTGATTGCTTTAGGCCTGCTTTGAAAATAACACGTCGGAACTTGTCCACAATGCCAAGGTGCAAATTCAAAACAAAACCATTCCCTGCCGTCTGAGTACATTCTTATCAGCCTAAGCCCTTGGTGGGAAAAAACATGAAGAACATGGGTACAGTACAACGTGGAAAACTACTAGCAGCTTTTAACGTGGCAGTGGCTAATGCTAAAGCAAAGTCAATAGGCAAAATCAAGCTGGTGGTCACTAATGTGACGGTGTAGGCTAAGTGCAACATGGAGCCAGTGGTCAAAACTCACATATCATTACAGCAAGTCTGGAATTTCTTCAAAAAGTCAATAAGATTGGGACCTTCAAGAGACTCCAGTAGTCAATACATACAGAGGTTATTTTGATGATTCCTGTTTTCCAAATCCTCAGTGTGAAGCTTAAGTTTTGAAATCTCTTGTTCTAGTAGAGACATTTTCACAGCCATGACTTGAACAGAGCCACCATGTTGTTCCATTTGACCATTCTACCCTCCATAATAACCCATCTATCTTCAATCTGCTGCAGTTTTTCGTTAGTGGCACTCATAAAGGGTTGTAAACCCTCACTTTTTCAAGAATGGTATCTAAAATGTTTGTCCCATTTAGATTTTGTACCTGATGACAGAGCTTAAGGCATGACATGTAGATTGCTAGCCATTTTCACACGGAGCAGCTTATTAGGCTGCTGTAGAGATTTAGCTCTACCCATAAATTAGGGGTAAGAGTAAGAGAGAGAGCAGCAGACATATGAAGGGCAAAAAAGGATACACCATATGAAGAGTAAGCACAGCAGGCTACAACAGCATGTCGCGTTGGCTATCAATTACAGAACAGGAGTATCACACACTCTGGCACATAAACCACAGCAAATATGACAGGAGTTCTGAACCTGCTCCTATGAAGGTGTTGTGATATAGAAAAGCACAAAGGTCCAGGTATCAGAGCAGACTCTGTTAGAACATGTCTCATGTCAAAACATTACTACAAAGCACTCCCAGAGCATTTCCATGAAAATCAGCCTCCTCCAATAGGAAAGTACCAAAATGGTGAGAGTTGGCAACCCGTCAAAATTCACTTACATTGATGGGTGAGGTAAGGTTCACAGAAAAAGGCAGCCATAAGTGGTAAAGGAGGCTCAGTTTATAAAGAGTGCACAATGAGACAAAAGAAAAAAAAGCCATTGAGAAGCCTGAACCAAAATGAGGGTAAAGGATCCAGAAATACCTGAAGTACATGCTTCTGTGAGGAGACATCATATTATCAGTGACGCACTATACAAAATGGCACCCGCTTGCCTGAGGATCCAAATAGAGTGTTCCAGTCAGAACGTGGTGGTTTTAAGGAGAAATAAAAGAATCCCCAAGCACAGGAACACGTCCATAATGTAGCGATGCCCACCAGAAAGCAAGAAGGCATCGTTGGATGGGTAGAGGAAGAGAAACACTACGCACTGCAACGGAGCTCAGTGGATCGCCACCATCTTCTTTTGGTGCGCCTCCAAATTTATATTTAAGTATAATTTTTTTGCCAAGCTTTTATTGATTATGGCAGTGGCTGTTATACAGGTAAACCAAGCCAAATTAAACAGTGGCTCCTTTCTAACCTGAATGTATAATGAAACAATATTGGACCCATCAATTGGTCGAAAAGTGTAAACAAAAAATAGAAAAATATTCTGGGGCTGATTTTGACTTTGGCAGAGAGGGTACTCAACCACAATAGAAAAGGAGTACTTTCTCTTCCAAACTGAAGTTCCGCCCACCTGTTTTACAGGCGGTGGACCTTAAGTATGGCAGCGCCAGAGACCACTCTGTCTCCATCACTGGCGTACTCCTCCAATAGCCCGAAAGACTAAGGGGCATCAAGGTTTGACCATTCGACCATGGGCTCTATTTCAAGTGGGCAATCAAATGGTCAGTTTTTACTCTCCTGTGCTGCTGTAAAAAACGTGAGGGTAAAAGGCCATAAAAATGTTTAAATTACCCCCACAGAATGAAACAAAACTCCAGTGGTGTGTGGATCATTAGTTTTTGTTTTTTCAAAAACAAAATCCCACTTAAGGATTTTGTTTTTGAAAAAAAGAAAAAAACATGTTAAAAGTTTAACAGACGGTACTGTGACAGAAACCTCCATTATGGTGGTTTCTCCCCATGTTTAGAGTTGTCCACACGGCTGGCAGACAACTGTAAATATGTTGGGTGGAGGACCCTCGGTATGGTGGCAATAAAGAACTGTGCCATACCGACAGACTTACCCCCACCCACCAAGCTCTAAATCAGCCTGTGTGTCCGAACCCAGGGTGTGTGGTGCACCTATTGTGCCTTTGGCATTAAACAGTCCCTTCTTTAGATACAGAACGACAATCAGAGACCGACTGGCCGTTCTGCCTCTCTTTCATCATGCCAGTAGCCTGCAGGCTAGATAGCTGTTTTCAGAGCAGGATCGTCTGCCTTGAATTAAAGATGCATCCAGAGCACTGTTTATTCTTGGCCTTCTGCAGTGTGGGCTCAGTCTGAACATTGTTTCCAGTACTGAGCATTTACTTTCAGGAGTTCTTGTGACTCTAGGTGTCAGTCACATCTGGTTTTCGCATTGGTGCCCTCCCCTATGGCCTTGTTCTCTATGAATCCCTCATTAATACCACTGAACGGTGCCACTCACCTCTTCAAAGCCCCTCTCCCACATTTATTTTCTATTATAGCGCTACTTATACCAAAGTACTGTGCCAGAGCACTCCATACCACACGCACATTATACAGAGTCAAAGAATCATACAACTTTGTAAAACATTGTGTGGGAAATGCTACATAGACAATGAGGACTACAAGGTCAAGTAGTCATCCATATTTCTCGGTGGTATATTTTAAAGAGTGCTTGGTCTGGAGAAGCACAGATTCCGCATTTAAAAGGTAGTGTAGTGGTTGGGGATGGCTTTTCTAATAAGAATGCATTTCTACCCAAATAAACCTTTTTTAGCAACAACGACTAGAAAAAGGGGAAAAACATAAGACTCTAAACTTATGCCCCACAGTTTTTTGATGCAGGGTCATAGCTCACTGTGCTATATTTGTAGGATTGAAACTTACGAACTGCAAATCACAAGAAGATCTCTGTGACAAAGTCATTAACCCACTGAGCTATCTACATACAATGCGATTCTGTGATGTGCATGTTACACGCACTTTGCAGCAGGCACTTTAACCCTCTGTGCTACTTTATAAGTCAAAACTGCCACTGGACAAAACCCAGATCCCTTTTACAGGTACATTAATCCTCAGAGTTATCTTAACATTTTTAATTACTGCGCACAAATTGCTGTGCACACTAAGAAGTCTCCAGGAAGTAATTTGAATCCCAAAATATTTTAAACTGCAGCGGCCCTCCACTTCAGCGTCTGGTGCAGGGGGACCGGTTGCACCGCCCTGAAGCCGGCCCTGGCACCAGTTTGTTGTGGCGCTCGTATCCACGCTCCAACGCTTTTAAAAGCATATGCATTGTTTGCACGCCTTTCTCATACCAACAGCCGAAAATCAGATCAGCGTTCTTGTCAGTGCTTGTTTTGTGTGGTTGGCAATCTAATGTTGATCCTGATTGTTCTAGTTCCGTTGTACTATTTTGAATGCGTTTTCCCCCAAGCTGTGGGTGTCATTAATGGCACTGTTAGTCCGACATCTTTGAATAAGTAAACAAGTCACTGTGGTTTTATAGAGATTGTGTTGTATATTTTGCATCTATTTCGACACAGCAGTGATTGATGCATCTATAAAAGCACTGATGGGTGCATTTGTATGGGGAGACTGCCTGGGTCTAAGCAGAGAGAGAAAAACTGAGGATTAACGCAAATGTGTGCACTGTAACAAGGATTTTATCAGGTTTGGCTTGGCATGCAATACAATGTTCAGGCAGCTCCTTGCGTTTCTGTTTTATAGACTACTAAATGGCATTTCACAGCCTGGGCCACTCTTATTATGGAGCAAACTCGCAATATTTGAGATAGACAGAAGCTTACTTACTCTAACTTTGTGAAAAATTATGCCATGGTTATGGTATAAATACGGAACTCAGACACTTTTATAAAGAATGCATATAGAGTGTACTTTATCATCACTCCTTACCATGTTTATAACGAAAATTATTGCAATATGGCTGTGTTATACTTTCTGTGGCCCTGCATGGCTTGATAAATCTGGAGTAGCACAAGGATACTCAAATCACTGCCTTGCGTTATTCCGCCCCACGGAGGCGTTCCATGAGTGAAGAGTGGATGTTCCTAGGCATCCACCCATGCATTTTGTAGCATTCCCAGATTTACCATTAGTGGTAGACCGGAGAAAGAGCCAAGGTGAGGTATATCAAGGAGAAATATTTTCTTTCTGCAGCACATATAGAAAGAGGAAAATGCATCTGAGGATTGTTTTTATGCGAGAAGGTGCCTTTTCCTACACAAAAACAATTCTGCCTACAACGCATTCACCCTTGCACCATGACCCTGACAGCCAAAAGTGCATGAGCACTAGCAAAGGACAGGAACACAGTGCATAATTTTAAGTACAGTGCATTCCCACCCCTTCCCTTTCCATGCTTGCTGCATTGCACTGCATGAAAAATTATAAATATGGGTCTGAGTTTTGACACTTAACCCTAGGTTTATCTTTTGTTTCTTCAAACAATGTATGTATCTCTCTCCTGCTTGTAATTTGGGGACTGGAAATAGATTCCATGCCAGTTTCATAAACAGGTCTTTACAGTGTCTCTAACATTGCTTGATCACATTTTCTTCGGTACTTTTCAGTGGCAAGATTACATTTACAGCAACAAAAGACTGGGGAAAAGGGAAAAACATCAGGTTCTAAACTTATGCCTTGCAGTCTGCATGCAGCTTTTCGATACAAGGTCAAAGCTCATTGTGCTAAATTATTAAGAGTGAAACTTATGAACTGCATGACACAAGGGCCTCTGTGACTATGGCATTATCCCAAAGAGTTATCTACATACAGAGTGATTCTTTGATTTGCATGTTACACATGCTTTGCAGCAGGCACCTTAACCCTCTGTGCTACTTCATGATGAGTTAAAACTGCCACTAGACAAAACACAGATCACATCAGCTCATTACAGGACATAATAATTTGTTACATTGAAGACCTCTAAAGGAGGGGAAGAAAAATAAAAAATGTTATGCTGTTAAATGTCTTTATTCGTGTTTTATCAAACATATGCGAGTATATAAGACTGACATTAATCCACAACACAAACAACCAATTGTGGAGTTGATCAGAACCCACTATAATCGAATGGAACAAGTATTCAGTGTGTTTGGGTGTGCATGCGCATTACCCAGGTAGGGAGCTGGGGGGCAGAGGGCCACAAGATTCCTATGTTAATGTGACATGGGGAAGGCGGAAGGGGAGGGCACTGCCATCCTGTCATCTTCTCTTGATCATGTCTTGGTTTGTTTTCCAGCTATTAAGGGCTGGTCTTCACATTGTGCTAAATTCGGTCACTGTTGGAGGAGGGGGTGTGTGGGTTCCACAGAGAGAATCGGAGACAGCAGTGACCTGTCCAGCAATGGCTCCAACCTCCTCCCTCCAGTTGCAGATCTGGGCTTGCGTCGCCCCATGTGCCTCTCTCCCCTGCCTCTAAATGATGAATTTCTTATGGTCCCTTTCAACATGTTAACCAGCACAGACCATTCAAGACGCACTTCTCAGCCACCACCTATTCCAGGAAGTCAGCCTTCCATTTTATCATTGTTGGTGGTAGCGGGCTCACCCAGTGGACAGCGATGCGTCACCTGGCACGTAATAGCATCAAGTGGGTAAACCTATATTGCATCTCATTGTCAGATCCACTTGAGTACCAGTCACTCTCTGTAGCTCCTGCACCACAGTCACCGTATACGACAGCAAATCCATGCGATGTCTGCAAATCCAGTGGGAGTCACTCTGCACCATGTGCACGCAGCTGTATGTGTGTGTACCCTGGGTAGCCGTTGTGGTGTCAAATATACTTTGTGTAAGCAATAAAAATGCGTTAACCTAAATCTGGCCTTACTGGCAGTTTCTTGTACATCAGTGCTCATGTGTGTATCCACTTCCCATCTGTGAGAGGGGTCTCCAGATCATTATCTCATCTAGCATGAGTAGATGTTAAATCTGTCTGCCTATCATTTTTTAGGGCTGCATATAACCTGTGTTTAATGGCTTTGGGGAAACCAGGGTCTAACATTATTTTCAGGGTATATAATTCCCGCAGTTCCTCTGGGAATGTCGGCCATAATTCCCTAGTTGTGCGGGACATACAAGCATAGTATAGAAACTGTCCCTGTCCCATGCCATACAGCATTCCTAACTCCTCCATACTCCTATAGATCCCATTCAGATATAGGTCTCCCACCAAGTTGCATCCTGTCTCCAGCCAGCAAGTGACATCCATTAAGTTTTTTATGTCCTCAAATGGTTGCAGCCACCAGATGGGGAAGCAGTTGTGTGTAGGGTGCTTTGCTTGGGTGACGGCCTGTTCCAAGGCCTATGCCACATGGCGAACTATGTAGGGGGTGTTGGTAAGTTATCTGCGGCCCGCATTATGATCTTGGGGAGATCACCAGATCATCAGTAGCCACAGTTCCTTCCAGTACTGCTTTTTCCCAATTGGGTATGTCATTACACCGTAATACTGCATATTGCAATAAATCGGCCAAAAAGTGAAGCTTCAGGTCTGTGAGGCCAAATCCTTCCTCTTTTAGATCCAGTTTTAAGATCTGGAGCCTGACTCCACAAAGCCTTTCAGCCCACAGCAGTAATTTATCTAGCTCCCTAAATAAGGAGGCAGGCAGAACACATGCAGAATTCTGCATGGCGTAGAGACAGCCAGACAGGAGCACCATTTTAGCCAACGCTATTCTACCCATTAACAATAAAAGATACTGTATTCCAGAACTGTATGGAGGCCGCAAAACCCACCACTAACCTACCCATGATAAGTTCACATTGTAGGTGTGGATCGTGTGTTATTTGCATCCCCAAGTAGAGAAAGTGTCACATCTCCCACTGCAGGCCTACCCCATGGAGTTCTTCCACTTCTTCCACTTCCTGTGCTGCCAGTGGTGCCACGGGATAAATCTCAATCTTGTGGCAGTTACCATGGAGTTCCACCACCTGCCCAAAATGCTCCATCAGTTGGAGGAGTCGGCGCACCGAGTTCTTCAGGTCCTTCACATATATTAAAGTGTCATCTGTGTACAGGGAGACTGTGTGTGTCACATTCCCCACTCAGATTCCACAATCCCTCAGTCTCATTCTCAAATAAATGGCCAAAGGCTCCATAGCCATGGAAAACAGGAGTGGGGACAACAGGCACCCCTGTCTGGTACCCCTCTCAATGAGGACGTCAGCAGGATACTATCTGGCCAGTGCGTATCCTCGCCCTTGGTTCCCAAAACAATAGTTGGGCCCACTTTAGGAACCCCTGGCGAACATCCATCTGCCGCATTACCTCTCAGATAATCCCAGGGAAGGGTGTCAAATGCCTTCTCTATATCTAAAGCAACAAGGGCAACCACAAATGTTTCATTCCAGGTTTCATGCATTACATGAGAGTCTCCTAAGGTTCATGTTGGATCCCCCACCTGGTACAATCCTACATTGGTCTTTGTGCACCAGGTGTGTAATCACTCGACTTGACATCTACACTGAGAGTGGACAGCGGTCTGTACGAGCCAGGATCCACAGGATCCTTGGCAGGTTTGAGGAGCATAATTATCAGAGCCTTACACATTTGAGGTGGGAGGTCTCCACTGCTACGGGCCTCCTCCAAACTTTCTAAGAGTGCCAGGGGAAGAGAGGCAGAGTATGCTTGGTAATACTCCACGGGGAGTCCGTCTGGTCCAGGGCAGCAACCTTGGACCATGTCACATAGGGCCTCTTTTAGCTCTTCTAATTGCATCTCACCATCTAACCCCTCCGCCTGAGGCCCTGTTAGGCACAGGAGTTCAACCTGGCATAGGAAGTCAGCTATCTCTCATTCCTCACCACCCATTTGTCGGTATACACACCGGCTAAGTGGTGTTGCAGTAGAGAAATAACGGCATTCTGCCAGACAGCCGTTCCTCCCCCAGGGTGGTTAAGTGCCAGTATCGTGGGCAGGGGTCTTTTGCATTTCAGTAACCAGAACAGCATGCGGCCTGCTCTGTCCCCCTCTCTGTGCAGTCATTACCTAAAGAGTCTTGTCTTATGTGGCAATGAAGTGTGCCCCAAGCAGACTCCACTTATCTCCAGGCTTCGGCCAGTGTTCCATCTTCTGCCTCCTGACCCGTCATGTGATGTTGCAGTTTGTTAAGGCATTCCTTCCCCTCCTGTAGGCTTTGCTCTAGTCTTTTCCTGGCTCTGTTAGTCTTGCTGAGGCTTTCGCCTGTAATAACCACCTTGAGCGCACCCCACTCTGTCCTGCAAAATCCTGTGGCGTTCCAGTTAGTATCAAAATAACCCTGCAGAGCCAGTTGCATGTCCACTTTATATTCCGGGTCGTCCAGGGACTCTGGTCTTAGACGCCAAAGTGGGATGGCTGACCTACAGTTGCACAGTCTGCATTCTAATAATAGGGGCGCGTGGTCTGACAGAAAGCGCACCTGGTAGCATGTTCTTTGGATGTCCAAAGTACTGCCATTCCTCAAGAGGAAATGGTCTAGGCAGCTATTCACTCCATGAACTGTATCCTGGTCATTGCTTTGTGGAGGCTCGTTCCCATACGAAGCTTCATACCCATCTTGGGTGGAGACCTGTCTAGTTGCCCATCTAATACACAGTTAAAAGCTCCTGCCCACACAATGGGCATCTCCGTGTACAGCAGTAGTTCAGTCTCTAAGGCCCAGTAAAAGTCCCCATTGTCTATGTTAGGGGCATACACATTGAGCACACACAACTCTTTGCATTCAAGTATGCCTTGTAGGAGCAGAAATCACCCCACATCTGCCACATGGCCACGGAGCTGGAACAGGATCGCTGGAGCAATCCAATTAGATACCCCTGTTGCATAGGATAAATTTGTTGAGGAGTAGAGGTGCCACTGCCACTTCCTCTGGAGTTTCTAGGCCTCTCCTTCAAATAAGTGCGTTTCTTGCAGTAGTGCGATGTGCACCCCCGCCCTCTTCAGGTATGAATGGGTTCTGTATCTCTTGATTGTGGAATTCAGGCCCGCATATTCCAGTTAAGGAAATATGCGCCTTCACCAATAAAGTTTAATTGCAGTACCAAACTTTGCCCCCCCTCCAGCTCCTGACCTCCTTCCCACCCAACCACAACCCCCACCCGATCCACTCCAAAACAGTAAAAAATAACACGTCTGCAAACCAAGTATAATTCCAATACCCTCCCCGGGTAAACACAGCTAAACTAAACTTGTGTCTCCCCATTCCTATGATCGCCCACCCACCCTGACAAACAACAAAATACTCTGTGACTGTGCGGAGGTGTAATCTGATTGGTGTATCTATCTGTTAGTATAATCAACCCAGGGAGATGAAGAGTAGTCCAGGACTTTCAAGTACCCACAGCAAAATCCCAAGTGGAGTACAGATGTGTCCAAGCAGCTAGACCACTCTCCAGGTCCACCCTCTGGGAAACCTGCCTCCTCTCAAGGATCAGAGACTTCATATGCAGTTCTATATTCTCTGACATGCACTCGTACCAATAATGTTCATGCACTGTGTGTATATGATATGAGGACAACCTCACCCCAAGCTGGCTTCACCTAATGCGATTCATGAACTCGGGGTGCCCCTGTGTGGCGGTCTGTCAGTCTGAAGACATTCCTGTGTCCAGCAGTCTTGTATCCTCTAGTTCAGGTGAATTGCTCTCAATTGGTTACACTGTGGTGACAGACTCCACTAGTGCTCTGGTTTCCTCCCTCTCCTGGGAACTTTTCTCCAAGTGCATAGTATCATCACAACGCAACTTGACTCTGGATCTGTACATGAAGTGCCACAGTTGCCTGCTCTTCTGCCTCGCACTCGACCCACCTTGGAGTCTATGCTGGCCTCTTCCTTTGGTGTCAGTCTGGCCCAGCATTGGGTTACGGCCATCCCCCCCTGACCTTCAGCCAGTCTCAGATTTCCTCCGGTGTCATGAAAAAATTTGATTGGCTCCCATGTAGTACTTTAAGATTTCCCAGGTATATTAGCATATATTTGTGGTCCATGGCTTTCAGTTTTTGCTTTACCCCCAAAAGGCTTGCCTCAGCTGTTGTACAGTCCGCTTATAATCAGGGAAGATTTGAATAACCAGATTTTGATAGGTGGGGTCCCCTTTCTGTCTCACTTAATGTAGAATAGTGTCTCGGTCCCTCTGGTTAAGAAGCTTGGCTATGACAGCTCTCGGGTGTCCTCCTGGAGGAGGAGGTGGAGTCAACGATCTGTGTGTCTGCTCAGTCACAAAGAACTGCAACAGTTCGCCATCAGGGAGCTGCGTTTTAATCCATGTTTCCAGAAATAATTCCGGGCCGGTGCCTTCGACTCTCTCTGGAAATCCTGCAAATCGCAATTTGCATCTGCAAGAGCAGACTTCCACGTCTTTAGCACTGGCCTCAAGCTCTCTATGATCGTGTCTCACTAATATTCTGATCCTCCTAAGTATCTCTGTCTCATTTAAGGCAAAAGATACCTCAATACTAAATACGGAGATATCTGTGGCACTGAAAAGGACTAATCCCCACTTAGTAACCTTATCTCTGAACATACATCTTTCATTAATATGGCAAACCCACAAAGGGTAGCAAATGCAGTAAATATGCGACCTTCCCTTACTGCACATTTATTGGCAAATGGCCTAACGGCCCGGGGGGATCCAGTCACATTTGTTGTTGAGGCTCATCCAGCCTATAGAACAGAATTTTTTCATTATTGGGTGACCTTTCCAGCAGCAGATGGGAACACAAATACATTTCACCACTACACACCTGCAAACATACCTGCACAATACAGAGCATATGCATATTTAGAAATACCTTTATCTTATCAAGACCATAATAATTGACTTGATGATGCCCTACCACATACAATATTACACGTTAAGTTAGGTTCTCTGAGCAACGATGGCCCAACCTGGCCTTTATAGGCCACACCACACCCTGATGCAGCTACTTTAGCGGTAGCCCAGATTTGCTGCTTATATATTGAGCTCACGACCATATACAGACTGTTAGTGCAGTTTTTTATGCAAACATTAAATACCAACCCGGCACGTGCTGCCTCAGTGCAACAACATGCAGTTACGCCAGGCATTAACCCTGCGACTGTTCATTCGATCATGGGTAAGGTACCCACCAAGCAGGAGGAAATTCCGTTTTGGTTAGCTCAAAAAATAAGTGCTCTGGAAGCTGTTTTTCCCCATATGGGGCCTCAGGATAAACATAGAATTCTCATTATGTGCTTGTCATTCGGGCTGGTTCCCACAGTTGATAACTGCAATACATGCGGCACGGTATTTGCCACGCTTTATACTACCGCACACGGTGCACCAACACTTGCCAATCTTCTGAGGTGTTAAAACAAATTCAAGATGAATACAGGGCTGCCTGGATTTGGGGATGCAATTAATAGGCAATTGTGTCACAGTATCTTTAATCAGATTAAGTAACCTTAAAGAGGAAGCAGTTGCACTAGCAGTGCGCATGCAGCTGTGGAATGTTCCTGCACAGGATCAAGAACATGAGCTACCAAACATTATCACAGAGACCTATTCAAGTATTGGTCGAGATAGTCTGGGGGCCAAACCTAATAAACCACAATTTCAAGGCAGATCTAATAAAGATACTACCAAGCAAGCAACGAGGGTTCCAAAAAATGCTGGGATAAAAAACAACACCTAAAAAAGAAAGCGGAGAATCTCCACACCTGGAGACCCCACAAAATAGGTATACCCTTAGAAATAGTGATAATATAAAAATGCCTGACAGATATCAATTTACTGATAAACGCCAATCTCGTTCCTTTCAGGACTCACCAGAAAAATGCAGTGAGAGTGGTGGGAAGTCAGAGCAGCAAACTGAGCATGTGAAACCGAGAAAGGACTCACAACGCTTGTCTGAAGTTTCGGTTAAAAAAAGAAGAGAAACTTCCCCAACAGAAACCACAATTTAAAAAGAAAAAGGTGGCAGCAGTTACAATTCAGGCTGCCACTCAAGAAGAGGGCTTTACAGAAGAACAGGAAGTGGGCACTGGCACTACTCGACAGTGCAGCAGAGGTCACAATAGTTTGGCAGAATCTTCAAGAGCATCTGGAGGTGAAAGCTACTGATGAATTCTTACAAGTTGGGATTGCAGACATAAGTGTCTCTACACCCGATAGGGTGTACCAAATAACTATTCAGTTAGAAGGAGACATTGAACGTAGGATAGACGCCATCATTTGCAACCACGTAGTTTCTATTTATGATATTTTGCTGGCTGAAAAAGATTGGCTGCCAGAAGTCATCCGCAATCTCCGTTATGAGCAGATGTAATTGAAAAATCATTCTCGCCCCTTGTTCCCAGAAAGCTAGTCGAAATGTAACCCATTGACTGGGCAGTGGTAGAGGCTTCTGAGTTATATCGCAATCATGTAGGGTGGGACAAGGACTCCCTGTACCATGTAATACCAATAAAATCCCAACGCCAACCGCAAACTCAATACCCAATAAAATATTATGCAAAAGCACCTGTGAGGGAAATCCTCAACCAATTGGAGTACCAGGGTGTCATTGAACCCTCGGACTCATCCATGAATAATCCATTATTTCCAGTTGCTAAACCCGACCACTCATATAGAATAGTCTTAGACTACAGACATTTAAACAGTCTCACAAAAACATTTACCATACAAATGCACACAGCACAGCATAGCACAGCACTTATGAATAATACAGTGCACAAAAAATACAAGACGACCATGGATATATCCAACGGGTTTTTCTGCCAAAACATAGCGCCTGAAAGTAGGGACTTAACAAGTTTTAGTGCCCTCGACTCTCATAAAATTCTGCCGACTCCCACAGGGGTACAAGAACAGTCCAGGACTGTTTTCAGCTCGTGTAACATCTATTTTACATGACATTGACCCTGAGGCGTTGTCATATGTTGATGACATTTATCTCACAGACGACGACCTCATGCAACATTTAAGACGCGTAGCCCGCATTGTTGTAGGATTTGCCAAAATCAGCTACAAATTCAATTGAAAAAAAACAAAAATAGCCTTTCTTAATGTCCTGTTTTTAGGACACAAACTGTTGGATGAAGGCAGGAGCCTGGTGTCCCAGTTTTTTAGAAAAATGCACACAACTACAAACTCCAAACACAATAAAAAAAGCTTCAGTCTATATTGGGCTTTTTACATTTTGGCAGAACCTTTATTCCACAATCTGCACAACGCATTAAACCATTGTACGACTTAATACGTCCTGACTTTACCAGCAAATTCGGGACAATCTAACATACATGCATTCTAAAAGCTTTGCAAAAAGACATGCTTGAAGCAAAACACTTGCATACAAGGGACATTAAAAAACTTTTGGTCATCAGAATCTAATGGGAATACCGTTACAGAAATGCCGCCGGCAAAGACAGTTACTGGGGCAACCTCCAACAACGGCACAGGAAAGTTCCCCGGGGGCACTTTCAGAGGAGACCTGGCGACCTCAGAGGACTTCAGGGGTCAAGAAGAAGCAGAAGACCAGTGTGAGTGACGGAGAAGGGAGAGCAGGGCGAGGAGGCGCGGACAGGCTGCAGCAGGAGGAGAGCGGCTATGCGAGCAAAGATGGCATGGAGAAGCTAGGAGATGCGGAGAGGCAGGAGGAGGAAGGCAACACAGGGGAAGAAGAAGACGCGGAGAAGCAGGAGCAGGAGGGAAGAGGTGACACAAGAAAGGAGGAGGACAGAGAGAGGAGGTGCGACGGAGAGAAGCAGAGAGCGAGATCGGACACAGGAAGAGAGGGCCCTGACACCAGAAAGCCCTGCCACGTTCCTGGAGGGACATGGCTGCATAAGGTACAATCCTATTTTCTTACAGGATCTCCCATTAAGGTGTAGGGGGAAAGAAAGAGGGTGAGGGCACAACCAGGGGAACTAACCCTATAGAGAAGAGGTGGGTTAGAGTGAAAAAGGGAAACGCTTTGTCATGAGCACCTATGCATGCCCTACACATGTGACACCTATGTGATCCCTCCTCACGTCCACACTCACTCCCTTCAGTGGTGAACCTGTCCTATAATTTATATATATTAGACCACCTACCTGAGACCTGGTTTTCTCCTCTCTTCCTCCCGAGGCACGCCAGTCCAAAGCAGGAATTGACTGCAGAGGAGCAAAGAAACAACCTAGAGGGGATAGAAAGAAGATAAAAAAAGGACCTTAATATGTCGTAACCATCTTGTCCCAAAAACATACCAAAGAAATAAAAAGAACACGCAGACAACCCCAATTAGAGTCCATATTCCATCTAGTACGTACAACAATTTGCGCCTACAGAGGTGTCACAAGTGGGACTATTGATAACTCTACCCCATCCTCCTCTACCCACAAGTAAAATGGATACGGACACAAGCCTAATGGACGTGATATGCAAATTAGCTGAAGGCCAGAGATATTTACAGATAATCTTTGAAGAACAAGTAAAGAATGCTGAAACAAATTTGCGCCTACACAGAGTAATTGCTGGTGCCATCGGTTTCACCTATTTGACTTTCAATGAGGGTAAGACCGTCCAAATTGCATACAAATCACAGTTATACTCCACAGCTGAACAACGCTTTGCTCCCACTGAGAAAATCCTCAACTCTGTCCAGATAGCAGTCCTTAAAGAGAGACATCTTGCCCAGAGGAAGCTCACTATTGTTGTGTCCCCCATTCCAGCCGTAGAAGCTGTTACCAAAGCGAGCGTTCTACTCTCTAAAGCACTACATCCACGTTGGATCCAATGGACAACGTCTCTGTGAGCCATTGATGTTGACTATATTTTTGACTCCATATTGTAAGAATTCTTGCAATATAAACTTGAGTATCCAGTTCCAGAAAATACATTGCCTATTGAGCAATATCATAGAATCTTGTACACCGATGGTTCAGCCCAACCAGCAATAGGCACCAAACATCAATACTCCGCTGCTTGCGCAGTCATGAGTGTTTACATGAAGGGTGGCAAGTTGCATCCACAAAATACTTATCCTCATACTCCAGGAGATTGCTCTGCATAACTTGCAGAGCTTAAGGCTCTGGTGATGGCACTGGAACATACGGATCCTGAGCAGATGACTTTGATTGTCTGTGATTTGTACTAGTGTGTACAGTCCGTCAATTAATATCTGCATTACTGGCGCCAAAATGGGTTCAGAGATTCAAAAGGCAACACCCTTAAACACAGACGTCTGTGGGGGAAAGTAGCAGAGCTGAAAGAAACGCTACCTAATGTCCATGTTGTATATACACTGGTGTGTTGGAATACGCGTTGAAGGCAATACTCTGGCTGATGAAGCAGCCAAATCAGCTGTAGACCTGGCTTCTGTTGGTGCAGTAACTTGTTCTAAGCTAAAAGTATATGATGAAACACTGGCAGCTGTGAAAGCTTTGGTCTCTGCCTAAAGCATATCCTGCTAAATATTCGTACCGGATGGCAGGCTTGTTTGATGCACAAGTAACAATACCAGGTGTGAGAGTTCGAATGATTCCCAATAAAGACTTAAGACCTGAAATAATAAAAGCAGGGCATGAAGGAGTTGCTTCTGCTCCTGCTGGTGTGGCAGCTACAATTTCAATATTACAATCACGCTATTGGTGGCCAGGTCTTTACAAACAGACCAAGCAGTATTTCATTTGGTGTGACATCTGCCAGCAAATGAAAGGGTCCACCATGAAACATCCACCACAGAAACCCCTTTTAATTTCAAACAAACCTTTACAATGTGTGTTCTTGGACCATTGTGGTCCCCTGACCAGACAGTGCATACAAATACATTCTAGTCGCTGTTGACTCATGCTCCAGATTTCTGTGGGTTTAGCCACAACGCTCAGCTGGCGATCGAACTGTTATTAAAGATTTACGAATCTTTATCGGCACATATGCTGTTGCGGCTTTCCACTCGAACCGGGGTCCTGCTTTTGCCTCGAGGGCTTACAGGGACACCATGGCTTCGTTAGGGGTCCAACTGCATTACTCCTTTCCATTTCATCCCAAGGGAAATAGTGTTGTGGAGCGACAAAACTGAGATTTACAGCAATCCTTAATAGCCAGAGTATTAGGCATAGGTTGTAGTTGGCTTACACACCTACATGGAGTCCAGAGAGCACTTAACAATCTGCCCAGAAGGTCCCCGGGGGTGCGTACATCATATGAATGCCTCTTTGGAACTCAAATGTATGTTCCATATCTTGATGGTCCTGGCGTGGAGGCAGCAGATACACCCTTTGACATAAATGAGCGTGTAACTGTCTTGCAGGACTTACAACAGTTCCATGATGACAATGCATCTGCCAATGCCGCCTCCTTTGGAATCAGGGATGTAACAATAACATCTACAGGCTGTTTTCCTAAACTTGGGGATCTAGTGCATGAAAAGATTGCTGTGAAAAAGGAGTTCTATCCTTCTTATCGTGCACAGGGTACAGTCCTGGGAATACACTGTATCAGAACTGTGATTCTACCACCACTGCCTGGCTCTAAAGAAAATTGTTTTGTCTCTATCAACAATGTCAAGTTACACCATGTGGCCAATCCTGCACAGCAGACCTAGAGGACTCCTGGGTAGTGCCCAAATCCCACCCACTACAGACCAGGATATTCCCCTACAAGTTTTGAACAGCAACGTTGACACCTCTCCGAGCTTAGGGAGGGTGGAAAATGAGCTTTCATTGGTTCCATTAACAACTACTTTCACAACTAGTAAAGATGATAATGAGCAATTTCTTACAAATTCTACATAAACAGATGTCATAATTTACTATGAATCGCCAAGGGAGTCTTCAGCAAGTTCTCCTCTTAAAAACACAGCTCCAGTTTTTGCACGAACATATTCTGGTTATTTTGTCGACGTTAAAGACACCTTCAGTGACTCATCTGCCTCTACTGCAACAGAACAAGAGCATGTAGTCTGATGCATTGGTTTAAGATTAACTATTTCATTCGCCCATGGATTTATCTATGGTTCTTATTGACTGTACTTGCCTTCCTCCTATAGTTTGGGTCTGTTATTTTTTTCTTTCTCCTCATGCATGGTCATTTTCTTCCTGAACGTTGTACAGTTGAACTGGTGGATGAGGTCCTAAAACCACTTTTTTCATTGCACAAAATTTGCAGAGACTTGTCCCTAGTGAACATTACAGCCATACCAATTCCTGATGGGATTGTTTGGGATAAAGGCCCATATGCGGATATGCGCCGTTTTTTCTTTACGCAATAGCGTAAAAAAACACAGCGAACACAGCCATTTCACCAGAGGAGAGCCAAAATGGATCCCAGATGCCACTACAGACCCCAGGAAGATGACAGCAGACCAGAAACCAGCCAGTAGGACCCACACAAGAACCAGGACACTTTTAAGAAGAAAAGAAAGTGTCGCTTTAGTGCAGAGGAGCAGGAAATTCTGGTTAAAGAGGTGACGGAACACCAGCGCCAACTGTTTGTCACATCAAAGTTGCCAATCAGTAGGAGAGAGGCTATATGGCAACAAATTGTAGACAAGATTAACAGTGTGGCTGAAGTACGCAGAACAGTCATCGAGAAACGCTGGCATGACTGCATGACTGCAAACGCAGGACCAAGGAAAGGATGGCAAGAAACAGGAAGGCAGCACTGCAGACTGGAGGGGGGAGTCCAGCACACCAGGAGGCCCTGGACCACATGGAGGAGATGGTCGCAGCCGTCATCCCTGAGGAGATCGTCACAGGGATTCAAGGACAGGACAGCGCAGACTACCAGGAGACAATGCACATGCAGGGTAAGTTGCATGGGGAATTAAAATGCACAAATGTTAACTGCAAGCGTGGGGGGATACCGACCACAAAATGCATGGAAGTCAACATATACATGGAGTGGAATGGGTAAAGGGGCATGGCATTGGGGCATGGCCTGCACAGACAGAAGCTGGGGCACACCATTACACTACACCAACTACAGTCCCATAGGGGCATGCTGTCATGCCAAAGATGGAGCAAAGGGAAAGCCACGACAGAAGGGAAGGCCACTACGTCAAACTTACATCCTGGCACTCGTCAGCCAACATACCTCCTACATTAACTAGGGCCCTATTAGCAATCCTCTAGCCAAACCGACAACTGCAATGTAACTGCAACAACAGTGGCCACTACCATCTCTGATCTGTGTGCAGCTCAAGTAGCCAATGGCAGTAACCTCCCCATGGATCATACACACCTAAATTAGGGGGTGAGGATGACATCTGCAACAATCCCCAGAAACAAGACAAAGGCCCCAGTGCACTCAAATGTCAATGCCCATAGTTGTCACAAACATCAGCCAAAGTAAACAACAATAGGAGCGACACAGCACTAAGGACACACCCATGTTGCATATGTCAGGGTCCATCCTGTGCCTGGGTATCGAGGCAACATCCCAAATGTCATACTGCTCAGACAACAGCATAGAGGAGGGGACACATGTAACTAGTCACTGAAATACACCTGCACAGTCAGAGGAGGAAATAGGTCACTGATACGACTATCAGGGCAATCCAATGTAACACACATTACCCAACATCAGCAGGACTCATTAACAATGTCAACATCCATATCGGATCATAACATTGCCATGCATAGGATATGCCACATGTCAATTACATTTAAGTCGATGTGAACGATCAGGGATTGGGGCAGGTCCAGATTGTTAAGTGTGCTGCCATGGCCATCAGAACACCCACAGCCAGTGAAAGGTCTCACCATGAGAATGGATGTACACGGAGGGTCGAGAAGGAAAAGAAGGTGGCAATTCTCTATTTGGCTAAAATCAACACATAGAGGCGATGAGGCTGACAAGTCTAATAACTCAATAACATACATGTGACACACAGGTGGGCCTTAGGCCTGAAACAATGCCCATCTGAAGAACTGCAGATATTAACACAAAACAAGATCACAAAGTGAATTCATCAAAAGGCAGGCACGTCACATCAAAAATGCCACAACACAGACACACTAATTGTACCCTGTTTCATTGCAGAGGAAGATGGATCTCCTGCCGATATGCCTGTCCCAGATTTCCCTGATGACATGGATGACGAGCCGATAAACATTCCCCAGGAGACTATCCAAAAGGTCCTTGAAACCCTTCAGACCCCACCTTCTGTCACAAGGAGGAGCACAGAACAAGCAGCCATCGCAGAGGAACCACCCACCACCCCAATTGTAAGACCTGCTAGCTCCAATACAGCTGAGGACTCAGACGACACTGGCACCAGCTTTGAGAGAACTGTAGTTGGAGTACAGCAGGAGCTGGCCAAGGAGGTGCGGGTGGGGATGCAAAATATGGCAGCCAGCCTTGAGAGGGTGCGTTCGTGCATGATGTCATTTGCAGATCAGGCAGCAGCTATGCAAGCCCTAACATCTATCTTGCAGGAACTGCAGAAAACCCAGAAGGAAATCAGCACAGCTGTAATACAGTTGACCCAACGCCTACAACAGCAATCCTGTCAATGCGTGCAGAAATGCAACATTGAACCCCTCAAGGCCGACCTGGCTGCCTACCATCGTGATGTGGCTGCTATTCTCAAGAACCAGCAGGCCCTCCTTGCAGCAGTACTGCCCTTAAGACCTTCACAGGGAGCAGCGACCGGGATGTCTGACTCCACGTCTTCTAACACTGAGGTGTGTGTTGCCCCTTCACAACCAACAACAACAAGGACAAAGCAGGCAACACACACATCAGAAGAAGAAGACATGGAACAGATCACATTGACAAGGAAAAGTACCCGGAAGCACTAGTCCCTGCCACATGGCCAACTATTACCAAAGTTCTGTGTTTTGAAACATGACAGTCTTCCAACAACAGTACTCAAGCACTGTTCTGCTAACCACTGTATATCTTGTCACCCAGCCCAGTGATTGTCTCTCTCCTACTCATTGGCTAAGTCTGTCCCTCTGTACTGTCTGAAGCAGCAACCCCAGCATGACAAAAGCATTTTGGTAAACCCTTGTGTTGGATCACAATGGAAGATATCACTATAATGGACTCACAATCATGGACAATGTACATATAGCACTACAGCACTTTTCAATAAATAGAACTTACACAACAAATCTCTGTGTGGGTAATGTGACATATCAACTGTGCAGTAGATAACTGAAATGTGCCTACTGTCAAATTACGTAGCTTGTCAATACAACTGTCCAGATATTGGGGGTCATTCTGACCCCGGCGGGCGGCGGGAGCCGCCCGCCTGGAGGGAACCGCCGAATGACCGCACCGCGGCGGTCATTCTGGCTTTCTCGCTGGGCCGGCGGGCGACCGCCAGAAGGCCGCCCGCCGGCCCAGCGGGAAACCCCCTTCAACGATGAAGCCGGCTCCGAATGGAGCCGGCGGAGTTCTAGGGGTGCGACGGGTGCAGTGGCACCCGTCGTGATTTCAGTGTCTGCTTTGCAGACACTGAAAATCTTAATGGGGCCCTGTTAGGGGGCCCCTGCAGTGCCCATGCCAGTGGCATGGGCACTGCAGGGGCCCCCAGGGGCCCCACGACACCCGTTCCCGCCAGCCTCTTCCTGGCGGTGTAAACCGCCAGGAACAGGCTGGCGGGAAGGGGGTCGGAATCCCCATGGCGGCGCTGCTTGCAGTGCCGCCATGGAGGATTCCCTGGGGCAGGGGAAAACCGGCGGGAAACCGCCGGTTCCCCTTTTCTGACCGCGGCTTTACCGCCGCGGTCAGAATTGCCCCAGAAGGATCGCCAGCCTGTTGGCGGTGCTTCCTCCGTCCCCGGCCCTGGCGGTCCATGACCGCCAGGGTCGGAATGACCCCCATTATGTAGTTAGAGAAATCAGCACAGTGACCATGATTGCATCATACTCTGCCCATCCTGAGGGAATAATCTGATGAAGTGAGAAACCATACACCACCATGCTGTGTAGGACAGAAGAATGCTTCCTCAGGGGATAACTAAGTCATCAAATAGTGCCCACTAATTAGTGCCCGCTAAATGTTGTCAACATGCAAAAATAACACAATAAACATGCCACACTAATCTAAGTAAATACTCTGCCCATCCTGAGGGAATAATCTGATGAAGTGAGAAACCATACACCACCATGCTGTGTAGGACAGAAGAATGCTTCCTCAGGGGATAACTAAGTCATCAAATAGTGCCCACTAATTAGTGCCCGCTAAATGTTGTCAACATGCAAAAATAACACAATAAACATGCCACACTAATCTAAGTAAATACAAAAAAAACTGCACAAATGAAAGGTGTCTGAGTTAACATACAAATAGGTAATCATGCCGAACTGTATCACAAATGATGTATGAGGGTCATGAAGACAAGAATACAAGATTGCCAATGAGAACTCATCTTATAAGGGTATGCATGATCATCACACTGCAGTCAGACCTAAAACTGTTTTCCCAATATCAAGTCTGGAAGCACTGTTAGTGACTTTGAAAACACACTTATCAACAGAAACACATTGGGAACCATATTAACTGTGATTAGTGGTTGCAACGTAGACACTCAGCTCAGTTGGGATTTGTTTGTAGCATAGGACACAGATGTTATAGTACAAAATTGATGTACACTGAATCCAAACTCACGATCAAGTACCATTCAACACATACTATTAAGGGGTAACCAAATATTTATTAAAAGCTAACCATAGATGAGGAAACTGAAGGAAAAATCTTACCTACTCTAATCCACCCTGACTACTCATTACCCACAACTATCCCTAACTAACCTAAGCTACACTTACTAATCACATGTAACGAAACATTCTAAACATCTACCCCTCACCCCCCTTATGAGAAGGGACACATTGAGGACAACACATACTAACCTAAACACATACTATACTATCCTAAACAAATAAATATATATATATATATATTTTTTTTTTTTTTTACACACAAGAACCCTAACATAGCCCCCCACTCACCCACCCACACATGTAGTAAGTCAAAAAAGAAACAAGCAGGACCCCCCACCCACTAACACTAACTAAACTAACAGCCTATACTAACCTAACACTAAGCCCCCTAAGCCCACTAAGAACAAGGAAAGAGGAGGGAGGGGAGGGTATCATGTCCATCAAATCAACTGTCTAGAGGTTGGCCCTCCGGAGGGTCCTCTTTATATCCTTGACCCGCCTTTTAATGTGCTGCACGTCCCGGCTCAGGTGGCTCACCTTGCGCAGCACTATGTCCATTTTGTGTTCAAGTCTATTGAAGGCTGCAGGGTCAACAGCTGGAGCAGTGGCAGTCTGGGTACCGGTGGAGGAGGTCTGAGTGGGCTGTCCTGCACCGGTGGCAATGCTGGGGCCAGGAAGTCCAGCAGATGTTGGATCAACAGTGGCAGCTGTGGGTGGGGCCACCTGGCTCTGATTGGTGGTTGTTTCTGTGGTGGCTGTGGTGGGCAAAGTAGGCCCACCCTGTGGGAAGACTCGCCATGCCCCAGAGGCACGTTCATGGCGATATCGCCGGGCCATCCTCCGGAACCCCGGCTCCACCAGCAGGATGTGCTGGTATCGCATGGCCCGACGCTGAAATTCACGGACCTGGTCTGGAGTCATGTTAGCTGCTGTGAAGACAAATGCAGATATGCTACATTAGTAACTGCATTGTGTGAAACGGCACAGCAAGTTAATCAGACATTACATCTACTGTACTTGTAACAGCTCATATCACGATACAGAGCATTGAATGTCCCTGAGGAAGTATATGGCAGGCCAGACAACAAAGGTGACATCACACAAAGCACATCCATAACCCACAAGATGGGTAACAACTGGCTTTGACTTGCAATCTGAGTTCTGACAGTTAACATCTAAGAATCATGCTGCATATCCTCCACCAAGAGCTGGGCTACAAATGTCAGTGTACGGAAAGCAAAACTAAAGCCAAATGGTCTGCAAGTTGTAACTGGACTTTCCAGTATGGTACCAAGTGCCAAACCTGAGTGTGTATACTAGTATGCAACCAAACCGTCACTTATTCACAGGTATGTGTAACATACTGGTAGCATCAATACTAGGTACCCCATTCACAAACCCATGGCCGTGTTTGAGGGGGGCGGTGGATACACAACTATAATTTGCCAAAATGTACACCGAGGAGTGTATAGGCAACTCCACACGTTTGTCTCTACAGACACACCACAGGTAAGGTCTATCTACAATCTGGAGTCAGCAAACCCTAGAGCACTCATAGGGTCAGACATGTCAGGAAATGCAGAACTTAGTACACAACATATACTTCCAGTGAGGCCTGACTTACATCAGACACAGAGTTGATAGAACACCCATGATCATGAATTGCATGCACACCTAGGCCATTACACTGAGGTTCCACAGACTTGATGCACTACATGTGGAAGTACATGCTGCTAGGAGCTTCTACCTACTGTTTCAAACTTACGCAGGTAAATAGTGAAGCAGATGTCTATTGGGAAGCTATTAGCTCCACCAATCTTAGAGAATGTGGATCTGACAGGCTGACTAAATAGGGGCTGACTTCCATAGCGACTCTTAGTGATACAAGTGTCAGACACATGACTATCCCCTGTACTCACAGTGGGGCCTACAGGGATGTCCTACAATCCCTACATGATACCATTGGATACGCATTGGCAAACTCAAAACATGTGAGAACTGCATTCCCACTCATGGAACAAGTGAAAAACTTGCCCAACGCATCACACCTTGCTATGCGTTCAACTCACACGAGTCCATAACCAGCAAACACAACACATAACAGACATATCAACACTTACTGGAGTGGTCGGGTCCTCAAATGTCGCCACCTCTCCCACAGTGTAGGGTGCCGGTCCACCTGTAAGGTATGGAAGGAAGAAATGTGCTCAAAATCTGTGCACAGTGCAACAATTTCATAATCATTTACAATGTGTAGGCTGAATAAGGACATGGCAGCCATTCAGACATGATGGTACTGCATCTGATATTTCAGGGCCAACTTGTACATAGCATGGGTCTCCTGTGCCAATTACACACATATCTGCACACATACATTGGCCCTAACTATCATGTGGTTGCAAACTTGCCCCATAATTGGTGAGCACTAAAAAATATGGAGTGCAATCGAATCATAATGTGCATCCAAGAGAAACATCCAACGCCTGGTTACTTGAGGACTGCATTACCAGTCAAACATGTCTTGTGGCCATGACACATTTATTGCACATAGGCCCAATGTACAGAGGGAGGGGCAGGGACTCCTGTAAGCCATCCTGTTGTTACAGTACAGTCAATTGATGTGGCCCAGCTATGGTGATTTGCACCAACCATGGAGATGTAAAGCCATGTGCATACACTTGGACTGCCATCCATATTTGGATTGTGGCTCAACTAATTCCAACAAACATCATAAGATGTTAGCTGAGGGCACCTTACACCTTTTCACGATGTTTTAAAATCCTGAACTGACATGTATCCAAAAAGATCAAGAAACCAAATTATCCCACACATTCATAGTACTTCTGTGAACGCTTTCCTTCCACACTCACCAGACTAACATGAGACCAATGTTTGAGCCCCTTTGCTATTATCAATTGACGTGAAGACAGCACTCATTTTCAGCATCATGTAGTGATTCTAAAGTCAGTCTAGCAATTGCGTCAACATTGTTGGCCTAAATGTTGGTACATCTGTACTTCTCTGTCAATAATACCCTATGTAGACATGATTGGCTCCTATTTTGTTAGCTGTGCTGACAAAAATGCCGCACCAATTTCCTTCATGGTAAAGTTACCTGTAAGTTTGCTGAGCACATGCTACCTGACAGCTAGCAATTGTGATCCTTGCCATAGTGCATCAATGATCCCCTTGTATTTCCCCAGTATTATACACAGTCATCAAGTTAGCTGGCAGACATTGCACTAATCCCCTGATGTCACTACAGAGCATTTAATCGTGCACATTAACAATTGTCGTACTCACCAACAGTGCCACCAATCATGATTCCCAGGTGGTCCAAGAGATCCTGCTCCCTGGTGATGAGGTCAGCCCACCAGTGCTTCAGCTGGTGGTCACTCCTCTGGCTGGCATACAAATGCTGCAGGTGATGCAGCACCTTTCCCCACCGGATTCTGCGCGCCTCTGTCGGGTACCCCTGTATGACCCTGCCCCCTGTCTGGATCATGAGCGGCAAGAAATATGTCACCAGCCAGATGAAGCCCCGCAACTCCTCTTCCCCAATCCTGCCAAGACGTGGCCTACCAGACATACTTATAGTTGAAGATAAGGAATAGGGATTAAAATAAATAGAAAGGGGAAATGGGTGAAAGTAGGGGTAAAAAGACAGAAAAAAAGTAAACCTAAACACTAAAAGAGCCCAACTATCCCCAAACTAACACTACCCACAACAGACTCCCACAAACAAGAAATACACAAGATAAATGGACAAATGTAGACAAAACACAGTGCTACAGTATACACAAACAATATGTATTTCACAAAAGGACTTTACAGATAGCACACAGGACAAATACAGCACAAAATCTCTGGACAACACTCTCTACACAGCCACACAGTCTAGAAGGATCATAGACTGCAAAGTGAAAGTGAAAGTACACCCACTGTACATGGTCTGTAAACAGGATATCCTATTACAACACTTCCTGTATGAAATTTCCCGCCTTTTTCGCGTTATGCGTCATTTTTTGTTGCACAAAACTGTATTCGCGTCATTTTTTTTATGCACAGACGTGAATATTAACCCGCATCCACATAATGATACATGGACTGTACAAATATCTGGATGCGGGCTAAATTTCACTCCTGTGCTTCAAAAAAAATGACGCAAATACAGTTTTGGTAAACAAAAAATGTCGCACACCGCTAGGGACGGCAAAATTACAGTGCATTAACTGGTTTGGGGCATTTTTACTTGTTTTTTGGTTATTTTACATTTGGAACACATCAGAGATTGGCTAATTGAAGACAGTATGGTGTTGATGGTGTATGTTCACATGTGTGACATAAGACTGCAGCGGAACATCATCCACTACACCCTTCACAGTATGTTTACAGTTGGCTGACGTCATAGATGGTCATAAGTGTGACCTACATATATGTGTGGCACAAATTGTGCATGTTTGTCGTAAGGAGAGGATAGCAATGTGAAGCACATATGTACAATACCTAAATGCCTTTGGCTCAAAGTGTGTGCTTTGACAACTAATGTGTTGGTTGACCAAGTGTGTGTGTATATCACATGAAGCATTATTGTACATATGGTTGTATGAATGTGACGCCCATGTTTCCAATCCTAAGATGCAAGTCAAATTTGGAATGAGCAAGGGCATGTGTTAGTCATACATGCAACAACACCCGTAAAGTATACTTCCATGTTTTAGGGTCACGTAGACACCACATGTGACATAGCATGCACCAGATGGATGGCAGACGCATGTTCATGTCAATGGTCCACATTTTCTACATCCTATGTCCTAGAGTATTGGTAACAGCTTCCTAGGCACTAGTTGATGAATCCCACAGTGAGTCATACACATGCATTGAGGAAGTGGGTACCATGTTGTTTGCACAGACAGACAAGGGTCAATCTCATATGTATGATGACACCACAGTTGAGGCCATAGAAGTAAGCCCCAACTATCAAGTGGCTGTGGTGGACAAGCATACAAGACAGCACGTGTCCACATATTTCCAGTGATCAATTGCACATAGGTGTCTTGTTCATGTGTGTGGTCCAGTGATGATCCTGTAGATTGTTTGGGGTGTAATTTGTCACAGTTCGGACCAGGACTCATCATGAGTCAGTGGCAGCTATTCCTGTAACTATGGAGTATCCTTGGTTGATCAATGTGAGTAAAGTAGATGTGGACATGTGAACCAACATGTTGATGGTCCCACCCTGTCACTAAAGATGTGTAATGAGACAGTCAACAGGGCAACCTTGGTGTGCTGAGTGAGATAATGTCTCAGGTGTCATGTTCCGGCAGGTGTCATTACAACATTTGTACACAGGTTGGCCTCTGCACTTCCCACTGCATTTGGGAACATCATAGCCTCTGTGCTGTTTATTCTCGCAGCTATTCACCACACACGGCCCATCACTATGTTGTTCGCACTGTGATGCTGTGTGTGAACTGTCATGGTTCTGACATTTGTGTATTATTCATGTACATTATCAGAGGTTGCTGGTTGTGCTGAAAGCCCCATACCCAATCCCTGCCTATGACCCTGGGACACTGTCACACTTTGTCATTCATGCATGTATGCAACCCAGACAAGGGATGGGCCATGAATTTTGCATTTCCAAGAGGATGTAACTCAAATGGTACAGTTAAAAGGCAGATGATGCTATACAATGTATTTGGGTATGCATGGAAGAAGCCCATGCCCAATGCCCCCTGATGAATGGGAGGTTTTCTTATGCACGTGTGGTACATATGTAGACACAGGGATACTTTAGTGTGACGCACAGACAGTTGCCAATCAGGCTGACAGAATGCAAGGTGATTCAGGAGGCAGCTACTGGACAAGTTACATAATCAGTGGTCTGACTGAGACTGTTTGGAGGACAAACTAGACAGTTGACATGTCAAACTGTGTACGTCATGTGTTTTTGAAGGTGACAAATGAACCCAAAGGCTGTGTTACACGGCTTAATTAGTATCAATGGTTGACGGTGTATTTGACATAATGGCAACTCCTATGCTTTTCCAGGCATCATCAGGGGCAGTGCTTTTTGAAATGGGTGGTGTGCATGGAAGTGATCACAGGTGTGGGCTGCATCTGTTTCTTACCAGTCCTGTAGGTGAGACTTGCATTCTAAGGGCCAACAGACATTTTCACAAGGGGAAGCAATCTACATGTGCTAACAGGGCTTTGAAACTAGAAGACAGTGTATAAATTGACCTGGCGTCCATGCAGTCAGATGTTATATGACAATGGCATACCTTAGGAAAGGGTGTAGCACACTGGTTTGCTAATGTTGGTCTGTGTGTGTAGAGGAGGGAATATCGGGGTACACATCTTAGTATTCCAGGGACCTCTTCCGACAGGTGGGTTGTGACCAGGTGCATGGGAGTGTCAGGAGTTAGGAAATGGGCTGACATGTGCATGGAATGTCATGTGCGCAATGCATGTCATATGTGTGGCACTTGTGCTGTCTATGTTCTGCTTCTATGGAACTCTAGTCACAGATATTCCTTGCAAATATCGGGAGCAGTTGGACTAACTGCTGTCAAGGGTCTTGTCAGACATTCCTGTTAGTGATGCCAAAGCACATTGACTGCCTCATGTATGAGGGTTGTTTTCCCCTTATTGAGTGATGGTGTCATAGTTGTGTGCCATATGCTGCGTTGGACCTTGCTTTCACCAAGTATGTGTGAAGTAGTTGTGGTCCTCTGCTATTGGCCTTCAAAGGAGATATGTACATGATATATGTCATTTAGAGTGTGTGTGTATGTGACCATTGTATGTTAGGCATCACATTAGCTCTGGGATGTTCTGTGTCCTACTCAGTATCTCAGCAATGCTCCATGAGGCAACACTCTTATTCTGATAAGTAGAGATGAAGGTGTGCAAAAAGGAATAGCCAGACCATGATATGGTGATTAGAATAGGTGTTTATTTAAATTAGTTAACTAAAGTGGTGAAGGTGATCATATTCAGAAGACATTATTTACAATCTGTTGCCGCCTGCGTATACCAGCAGCTGTGTTCTGTAGTTCCCCCTCCTGTTGCAGGCCAGCATCGTCCTCTTCCTCCTTTTCAGGCATGTATGGCTCTGGTTCCAGGAGGGGATGTTTCTTCTGATACAAATGTTGTGCAATATTGCACATGTGAGGATGATCCTACAGACCATCTCGGGGGAATATAGGAGGTTACCACCAGCGATGTCCAGGCAGCGGAACCTTGACTTGAGGATGCCAAAGGTCCGCTCGACAATGCTGCGTGTCCTCCTATGGGCCTCGTTGTATGCATGCTCGGCAGCTGTACTTGGGTTGCCAAATGGTGTCATAATCCATGGCTGGATGCCATACCCCTGATCAGCTGCAAGAGAAAATGAATGGGATCATGTTGATGTAGCTGGCACTATTGAAAAGACCTTTAATGGCAGTAGTTGTCGTGTGTTGTCTGTGACTCTTTTGTGTACTAATGTGACATCCTATGCTTGTAGGCTGTACCATCTGCATTGTGTTGTTTCCTTGGCTGAACGACTGTTTGTCTGCCAACCGTTTGTCAGCAGTATGTTTTGGGATTTGCAGTACAGTGTGCCCTCCCTAGCATTGTGACTTGTGATACAGGTGTCCATGTGTCTTCACTGGGGGTGAGATGATAGTTCCATGCACAGTTAAAATTGGAAGTGTTGTTAACACATTCATATCAAAGTACCCTGGACATCCCATACCTTGAAAGTTATGCAATGTATTAATGTAAAGGTCATTGGGACACTTACAATTTGCAAGGTGACATTTAGGCAACCACACTCATTGACGTCTTAACATTAGGCTGTACAGTAAT
Source organism: Pleurodeles waltl (assembly GCF_031143425.1). Lineage (NCBI taxonomy): Eukaryota > Metazoa > Chordata > Amphibia > Caudata > Salamandridae > Pleurodeles > Pleurodeles waltl. The sequence goes on along the minus strand of NC_090438.1, from coordinate 707,141,985 downwards.
TTCCAATGTGTGACAGCTTCAATGGTGACTTAAGAAACATGGCTAGTGATGTCAGGACCTCAGTGTGTTCCTGTTGACATGTTGCTGTTGTGGTGTATGTGTTGTGCATCCTAGAGGGTTGCTGTGCAGTGTGTATATAAGTAGGTTTTTGTACTTACCAAAAAGTAGTCCATTGCCATACCGTCCATCCTGGAAGTGTTCATTGATGGTGCAGTGACGGAAGATGTATGAGTCATGGACACTCCCAGGATATTTAGCCACGATGTTGGTGATCAATCCCTAATGATCGACTATGGCCTGCACGTTGATTGAATGTGTGTGCTTCCTGTTGCGGTAGAGGTGTTCAGTTGCAGCAGGTGGCACAAGGCGTACATGTGTGCAGTCGATTGCACCAAGGACGTGTGGGAAGCCACTGATTGCGTAGAACCCCTGTTTTGTTTCCTGCTGCTTCTGCAGTGTGTTAGGGAAGCAGATGTGGTGGGTGTCAGTCGAATGATGGCATCCAGTACTTTGGGCAAAAAGGCGGAGAATGATGGTTGTGATATTCCGCCAACCAGGGCACCAGTTGTTTGGAAAGAGCCACTTGCCAGCATGTGAAGTACGGCAAGCAACTTTGTTTCTGTTGGGATGGTGCGGGGTGTCACCAAAGTGGGGGCCAACTGCTGTTCAATGTTGCGCAGCAGCTGCTGAATGGCCTGCCAGTTCAACTGGTACCTCTGTATGATGTCGTGTTCCCTGAGGCCCTGAAGGGTTGTTCTTGGGCGGAATATCCTCTCCTGCCTTCTGCGCTGCCTTTGGGGTCCCTGCTGGTGTTGTTGTAGCTGCTGTTGTTGCTGCTGGGCTCTGCGTCTGCGTGCACGCTGGATTAGAATCACCTCCATGGCTCCCTGTTGCTGCTCTGCTGCTCTGCTGTTTGTTCTGTGTGTTCTGATTAAATACAGGTGTGTTTGCCCCATTTTAACCCCTGCCCTGACCCAGGCGTTAATTTTTGACGCAAATCGGGCTGTGCGTCATTTTCTGGCTCCGCCTTCCGCCCGTGCGTCATTTTTGCCCAAAAGCATAAAAACGACGCATGGCCGTTTAAGCCATTTTTGGGACGGGAACGCCTACCTTGCATATAATTAATGCAAGGCGGGTTGCCGCATCCAAAAAATGATGCACACGGCGGAATTTTGTCGCCCGTGGGCTCGGGCGTCAAAGTTTTAATACAGGGCAACATTTGCGCTGATTATGCGTCAATATTTTTTACGCACAATCGGCACAGACGGAGTATAAATATGCCCCAAAGTATTATTTGATATATATAGGCCTACTGAGGTCATTCAAATACCATATGTATTCAAACTCTCTATGATTGATGTAATCACACCCAGAGTGGTTTCTGATGATTGGGATGTGAAAACTGTTGATGCTATGATGCCTGATCTACAGTATTATGCAGGATTTGAAAATGAAAATGTGTACCAGTTTAAAGGAAATAATGGAGATATGTTCCGTTATAATTGTTATGGACATTATTTCATTCACAGAGCAAGTACCCCAAAGACTATTTTTAAATATACACAATGGGAACACTGCCCAATTCCATCAGTAGGCAGTTCAAAATGTATACTGAAAAGTTTGCATATTGTTCTGGGCACAATGTTAAGAATGCTGAGTCAAAGACTGCCAGAAATGGAAAGTCAACACTTTGGCTATAATAGGTGGCATTTTGCTGTTGCTACTTTTTCTGCGCAATGGATGTCCATCACAGCAAAAGTACTGAATGCGCTACCGCCATGACAACTGTGTCATGAATGCAAGATGCAGTATTTTGGAGCACCACTCCTGGAACAGCTGGAGTGTGACTGGACATTGTCATTCTGACTGGTTTTGGATTGTGTGCAGCCCATGTTTCGAATGCCTCTGGTGCGGTTTTGAATGAGCACTGAAATTCTGTCTTTCTATGCAGTACTGCTGATCTGTTGATATTCTCGATGAGGGCTCATTCCCAGACATGTGTATTGAGGGTGTGTTTGCCTTTTGTGGATTCCGCGACTCTTAACTCTATGATGAGCATGACACAGAATGCTGCTGCCTCAGCTGGAGCTCAGGCTTGGCAACACAAGTGCTCTGTGGCGTTCCTTGGATATGATTTGGAGCTTTTACCGCCTGCTGAAGTAGAACCCCTCTGGCTTCAATTGTCCCAGATGTCACTGGCGATTTCCAAAGTGACACTGACTATTGAATTTGCTTTTTTCTCCTCCATGTTCAAATTGTCCTTTTTCTTCCTCTGTGTCTCTTAACTTGTCACTATTGATACATAGGGTTTTTTAGATATAATAGTTTTATTAGATTTCTTTTACCTTGAGGTTTTAAACCACCCTTGACCGGCAAGGGGAGGGTGTTGTATAGCTATTTTAGCCTTGTTTTAGACATGTTGTTTTAAGCTGACTAGGCCTGCCACTGTGCACTTTAATCCAGTTATATTATTTTCAGCATTGCTTTATTTTTCTAGCAATAGCCACATTTGCTGTGCTCTTTTATCATCTTTATCTCATTGTACTTTCGCCTAGGAAAGCATCACAATCTTAATAGAAGATTTATTTCACTTTGTGCTTTCTCCAAGGGTACAGTCAGATAGGGTTGCGGACAAACATGGTATGCTGTGTCTTCAATATTCACAGAAACACACACACCCATATGTAGAGACCATTTCTTAGAATGTCAGTGGCTTTATTATAAAACACCACTTTGTCTCAGACATGTTAGAGGGAGATTCCAGCCAGATGACCACAACTGTATGCTGATTGCTGAACGCTTCACTGCAGCTACTTGCTTAGACACCCAGACCCGTAATCCACATGGGGACTGTGTTTCTCTAGACTACAGGATTCTTCCTTCAGGTATGAGGGATGATGTACCCCCAGGGGGGAAACCCAAAGGGCAGATTAGGTTTATTCGGCTGTGCTCAAACATAGTGTAGGTAGGAGAAATATATATCCCTCCTAGTGACAGTATGGTAGGACTATTCTTGTCTTTTACTTTATTAGTCACCTGCTTGTTTTTATTGTATTTTATCATACTAATTATTGCAATACATGCCTTTTTATCTAAAATGCAGTTACTTCAATAATCCTTATTAACCTATCTTCTGTTCTTTTCTCTTTGCCTATATGAGACTGTTGGTAACTGAGAGAAAGGGATGGAATTTGATTGACCATGATTCCCCTGAGGAGTCTTTCTTGTCATGCGCCGGGTTGCCACAATCATCTTGGCCAGATATGAGACTCTGCTAGTTAGCCGGAGAACCCGGATTAGGCCGACAGGCGTCATGTGGTGTGGAATTATGGTTAGTAGCCACAATCCATGTAATCCCGTCTCCTAAATCCACTAGCCTCATTAGCATATTGAGAACCTACGCAACACCCCCTTGTCTGACTCCAGTGAGTTGTTTCCCCAGGTGTTTGGGCCGCCAGCATTAGGTGGGGGTTAGAGGGCCCCAGGGGGAGGGATCAGAGCCCCAGCCTTCCCAATGCCAGGCAGCCTCTGACGTATTCTCTTCTGCCCTTCTTGAGCACCGTGGGTACTGGTCATAGTAGAGCGTCCTCCCTACAGGTATGTGGCATCTCTTTATGCAGCCCCTGCCACATACAGTTCAAGGCTTTCAGCTCGGCCACAGGGAGAGCCTGTAAGCCTCCCTCCCTCAGCAGCAAGCTCACTCCCTACGGAGGCTGATCGGGTCCAATTGTGGCAGGGGGCAAATCACACCTTGCTGCTCACGTACCGCCGCACCCGGGCGAGGGCCTCCTTACAGCGGTGCACCGGTCCATCCTTCATTAGGCCGCCATGGGTTCAGTGGTTGCTGCAGGCCATCACATCTGTGAAGGTGAGTTCTCGGCTTCACCTCACTCACCATTGAGCGCAGATTCAGGGACGGGCATTCAGCCTGACGGCACCAGGGCCAACAGGACTCATGGAGGTCTCTAATGGTCAAGGCTGCTTACGGTCGTATTGCCAGTTCATCTAGGCCTCGCCGGGCTTTCCCGGAGCAAGAGGCGATTTTGAAGCTTTTCAAGCACGCCGTGCTGAGTTAGGGGTCTCACTAAAGAAAAAGGAGTCCACCCCATTGACCCTACTCTATCTGGGTAAAGTCAATCTAAAAATTAACAAGTGATAAATGTAGGGAAAAATACAATTGTTAATTTCAAACAGATGAAACAGTAAATCAGTCATTGAGACTGCAATTTAATTACATATTCTTAATTCATTCTATTTTGCTCAGACGTAAGAATAGCCTGTACACATTCTAAAACATATTATACACATAAATCAAAATACAAATAAACAAACAAATGAAAAACATCTGAAAAAACTATAGTCCTTCAATCATCTTTTGGTGGAGGTGCTCACTCTTATCAGTTCCTGGCAATTTGGAACGTAACCATGGTGCAAGGATTGCAGAGAGCTCCTGCTGTCCTGTGTGAGTTTTATACAAGTCCTTTTTATGATTGTGCTGTTTTCTGCCAGACACATAATCCAGCATTTACGAGACAATTAAAATGATAGGCAGTAGAAAGCATAAATGACATCAGACAACCTGATATTTCACAGATGCCAAAGTTCACACCTCAGTGCACCGTTTTTGCTGTGATTTTTCCTATTATTGCTGGTTTTGCCTAGTTAGCGCTATGGATAAACATCCAGTTCCAAGGTCCTGTTTACCACATTAGTCCCCATCCAACTGGCAACTCAACCTCAATGAGGACTACAATTCCCAGAATGAATCACGATGCCTGCCGCTGGGGCCTATAATTAGGTGACTCTCAGCTGGACTGTTTTTTCACACAGCATCACTGAGAACGTCGGGACATGTAGGCCTCATCTAATAACGAAGAAAGGGAAACCACGAGCCCCAGAATGATCGGTGCTGCTGGCTGAAAGGTCAGCATGTCTGAACGTATCTTGTGAGTTGGGAGCAAATTTACAACTGTGTATTCGGCTGGTAAATTAAACTCCTGGAATGGTAAGTTGGTGGAGCTCGTGACATGGAGGCTTCTATTAACCCATCTCACCTGCTCCTCCTCATCAGCCTCCGCAAGTTTGACAGATATCTCAGTGTCATTAAAGGCAACATATTCAAGCTCAGTTACTTCTGCAATCACTGCGCTCTGTAAGTGAAGTTCGATGCAGGTGAACGGGACTACTGGTCAAAGAATGTACAAGATGGTTGATCGAATGTACTGTGGTAGAAAATGGCGGCTCTGGTGACCTAAAGACATCCCGTAACCTTAACTACAAATCTGACTAAGTATTTTTTACCCATGATTCTAATTATGTATTGTATGTGCATATGTGTGTGTATTCATGTGTGTGTGTACATATATATAAATACATATATATGTATGTATGTGTATATGTTGTTTCTGTGCTTGGCATGTTCGTGGATCATTGCATGGCTCCTGGGTGGGTTGTTATACTAGATATCTATGAATTCCTGCTCTCATCTTATCACACTTATCTACTCATCACTCTTATGTCATGTCTCTATCAAACTACCCTCCATTCTCACTCTGACTAATCCCAAATCCCTTCTACCACTTTCATCTCCTAAATATCTCTGCCTAAGCTCTTCCCTCCACTTCCACATCTAACTCACCAAACCTCACTCTACCTCTGTGACCTCCCACACAACCCTACTAAATTCTCCTGCATTCATCTCACCCTGCTACTATGCTCTCCCTAACCCTTCCACATATTCTCCCCCCCTCACCCCTCTTTACTCATCCCAAGCTTTTGGGTTGAGTAAATGAACGATATACTCCCAATTAACACTTCTGGATTTCTTTCCTCCTCCACCCCTCCATTACTCCAGTAAATCTAACTAACAAACTCTCATATCCGCGGCCCATATTAACTCATAATAATACTAAAACTGTACTAATTATTTAACTATACTAATCCATCACTAATTCTTGTTGGGTTCCGGAGTAGCGTGCTACTCATCGAAAAGCGCTTCGACGCCTCGTCAGGGGTAGTAAGCGCTATATAAATATGATTACAATACAATACAATACAATCTCCTCATTTCCAAAACAGTGTGGTTACTGCCAACGCTTTCAGTGCAAGTCCACAGCAAAAGAGATCTTTGCATTATATACATATCTCTGTATCACCCTTAATTTTCATACACATTTTCAGCAAAATGTGTAACTTAAAAAATCCTTATGAACAATATTTCATTTTTTCTCAACCTCTCTTCAAATAAAGAAGGGCGATGTGTTTCCGCCCACTTTAATTAAGGGGTTCATCAGGACTAGCGGAGAGAGAAGTACCTCACAAATACAAAAAACACCTATTTACCAAACTAATAATTTAAAACTATTTGAAACCTCCACTGTGAACATTTCTAAAAAAGAGTTTTAAAAACCTTTCAAGGTGTCATCACAAACTGACCTCCTTAGTTGCTTAATAATTCCCATGCACAAATGAGTAATAATCTTCAAGTGTGAAGTTCCCTCTAAGTGACTGATCTGCTGTAAGGACGCTGCAATCCATGTGCAAATAATTAGCGTGCTACCAAATGTAGCCCTGCATGCAAAGAAAATAAATTTCTATGTACCTGTTTCTTTTAACACGGGTCAGTCATAAACTTTACCCTGATAAGCTTCTTTCTAAAAAGCACAACATTAGTTTAAGACCTATGCTTTCCCTTAACTGAAACCCAAAACGTCCGTACTTTTTAATCTAAAAATTTTTTGGGGAACATACTTACACTTGAACCAAGCATCATATCGCAGCTCCTAATAGACACGAATCGCGGGGATTCAGAGAACACTCCGAACCTTCAGCAATGTTTTAGAGGCACCATCGATCGCCTCCGTTCATATTGTGACCAGCTCTCCTTTGCGTAAAGATCCTTTTATTGCGGCCATCTTCGAGAAGGATTAAAAATCCTTTCTCCATCAAGTGCAGCGGCCATGAAGCAGCCATGGTTGCATAGATTACTTTCTGTTCCCAATCCTCATGGCTTTCCTTTGACGCAAGAAGATAAATCATGTCTTATTCAGGAAAACCTACGGTCCTTCAAATATGCGATCGGAGGGCTCATCAGTGACCTTCATACACATCAGACCCGCTATCTTTTTTGTAAGAATCCTTTTGTGGTGGCCATTTTACAAAAGGGATTGAATATCCTTTTTCTATCAAGCGCGCTGACTATCTATTCTTCCTATGTGTCGCTCATTGAAAGCGACCATAGTTGGAAGGATAACTATCAGATCCTTTTTTAATAAGCACCTGTCTCCAGACTCACTATTCCTGTTATGTTGACCTCAACCAAAGTACTGCCAAAGCTTATGATAATAAGGGCCATACCCATTAGCAACCTTGACATTTCTTCATAAAACAGGAAAAATCTTGTTTAAACATGTGTTTTCCATCTTTCTATAAGAGGTATAAGATAAGGTTCTAAGTAAAAATAGTTATGGAAAATCATAAAGATACAGCAAAAAAGAAAAGGGTCTACAATATACTTAATGCAGAATGCACTTATACATTTTCAATAACTATGATCTAGTGCAAACACTGTTAATCAAAACAACCTTCTAGATCAAGGCCCACATTTCGTCCAAATCATTTAGGTCATGTTGCGCTGTTCCATATTTTTCAATTAATCTGGCCTCCATTCTGTCCAGACAAGTGGCTATAGATCGTCCACTTTGATTAACATGTGCTACCTGAAGTACTGTCCACCAGATATCATTTGGCTTATGGTTAAATTCTCTGTAGTGTTCCACCCATGGCGCTCGTCTTGTTGCACATCTTATTCATGATTTGTGTTGCAGAACTCTGGTTTTAAGAGGCTGTGATGTTTGTCCAATATATATCAGCTTGCAGGTGCACTTAATGCAATATATCACATTTTTAGCATTACAGTTGGAAAAACAAGTTTGATAATGTGTTTGTCTATTCAACATTATTTCTTTAGTTTCACTTGTAAATTGACATGCTGTACAATTTTTACATTTATAATGGTCCTGTAAAAGAGGAAGCTGAAGCATCATTCTGAGATCTTTTCTCTTTTCCACAGGATGAGCCGCTTTAACCCAATGTTCACATACATTCTGTGATTTCTTAAATGCAAACAATGGTTTCTTAATACCCAATCTGGTCAAAATTCTCCAGTTTCTTTCAATAACTGACCTTATTTTGTTTGCTTTGGGGCTATCGGTAATAACAAAAGTCAGAGGGACATCTTTCATCCATTGTCTGGGAGTTAATAAAGTTTCTTTAGGTGTAAACCATGCTCTTTTAGATGCTGCTTTTACCAATTTTTTAGGGTAGCCTCTACTGACTAGTTTTTTCACCAATTCCGTCGCATTTTCAAAATAGTCATCTCTATTAGAGCAGTTCCTCCTAATCCGAAGGAACTGTACATAAGGTAAATTTTCTTTCAGAGTTCTAGGATGATCATTAGAAAAATGCAGTAAAGTGTTGCAAACAGTTGGTTTCTTATATAGGCTCACTTCTAAGGAAACCTCACATCAGTGCTATCGGGGTCTCACATCAGTGCTATCGTTACAGTGCGCTTTTCACTGGACAGTCTGGGGGTCCACTGGCCTCCTAGGGTGGCAGGATGTTACAGGATACGTATGGCAGGCTGAGAGCTCCGGCTTAGCACTGCCGATCCACCTTCTTGCCGGCCACACTCCCACTGTTAAGGTTATTTTAGAATTTTTCTTGGAGCACAAGACCAATCAATCAATTTTTTTTTTTTATTTAAGTGATAAGCTTTATGTTATATGTATTGGTATAGTGCATTATTACTCGCAAAGGTATACTCTCGCTTAGCAACTGTGTGTGCCTAGCCCTCACAATTACTTTTACCAAGCTCAATATGGCACTGTATTTAGTAGGTTGCTTTTTTTTTTTCCGCAAACCAAAACAAAAAATTAAAACTGAACAGAGATTGCAACACTCTCCCTTAGGAAACAATGGAGTTGGGGACTTAAAATAACCATCTCCTGGGAAATAGTATAATTTAATTTTTAAAATAAATATATTTTATTTTATATATATATATATATATATATAAATATATATATATATATATATATATATATATATATACGTATATATAGTAACTTTAGAAATAAAATTAATTCTGAACAACTTCTAATATTTAGTACATATTAAATAAGAAACTTGATTTTCTAAATTATTCTTGAAGAAATTATATTTATAAATTAAATAATTGTATTTTAAACATTTAATACACATCTAATTGTAAGAGTTAATTTGCTGTACCATTTGATTTTATTACTTCTATGTTAATAATAGATATTTTAAATAATTTTAAATGTTTAATTCATAATAAAAAATATTGTTTACAACAATTATAAACTTTAATAATTTTCTATATACCTTCCCATGAGGATATCTCCACAACGGTGGTGATGATCTCCCCATGTGTTTGAAAAAGTCAATAGTAGTAACTTTACACTCGTAAATTCAGCCTTAGGTGTCTGCAACCCCTGAACTGAGGGGGTGGAGACATGTAAGTGTACACATCGATGTAAATTCACACTCTGAAATTGTGACTAGGTCAAAAGTGTATATTTACCCTTGGTGCCAGAGTAGATTTCCACATGATTAAATTTACATCTATATATTTACCTTTGTGAAAAGGGCCCACAACTTTTAACAAATTGTAATACATATCACATAAAAATAAAAATGTTGTTAAGGGGGTGTGGCCAAGGCGTCAAGATGGCTGTCGCACTTCCGTAGTGCTCCGGACCCCTCTGTCATCCGCCTTAAGCAGCGCCTGTCATCTGCCTGCACTGGCGGCAGAATGCGATTCAGGGGCTTGTCTGATGTCCCTAGGGCAACTGGGCTGAATATTGGAGCCTCGTGGTTCGGTTGAGCGGCGTAAATTACACAAAGCGGTCTGCTTCCAAAATGGTGGACGGGTTCCGCTGACTGGAGGTGCTGTCGGAGGGTGGACTGGGCCTGCGGCCCAGTGGTGAGGAGGAGTGACTGCCCCAACTGGTGACCACACAAGTGGGAGGTGAGGAGAACTCCAGGACAGTGGGGAGCGGCGGCAAATGGGAGTGGGGCGGATGGCCTGAGAGGTGTTGTGGGAAGAAGAAGCGAGGACGACTGTGGGGTCATCCGGCCTGCTCGGGCACACCTCGAGGCTTGGGAGGCACCGGAGTGCGTGGCCCCCAACCAGCTGGCTGAGGAGATTCAATAGGCGTGTGCCGGCAGGCAGCCTGTGCCTCTCCCGAATTGATAGCAGCACTGGGAGGGGAAGAGCTATCCATCATAGCAAAGTGTGGTGCGTTGTTCTGACCCCCCCTCCAGCCACTGAGACGGTGCTGGGCCCAGATGGCAGGGGATGGAGCCGAGTAACAAAGGACAGAGGTGAGAAGGCAGAACGGACAAAAGGTGGTGGGAAAGTGCCGTAGGGGATAGAGATTTTTCTCTCCCCCTCCTTCTTTGAGGTGACTCCAGGATCTGGTGGCGGTGGGGACGCCTGGAAGGTCAAAGAGGCTGCAACGTGTGGATCGGAGGTGTCTGGGACAGTCCTCGCAGAAAAAGGAGACCTGGGCACTGTGGCTGGGGGCGGATGGACTTCTGGTCATTGATGGCAGGTCGCGGCAGAGTGGAGATTGTTGTGGCCGTGGGAACTGGCGATGGGTCTGTGTTCCTTGCAGTGGTCACTGCTACCAAGGGGTGAAGAAGTAACCGTACCCGGGCCCCTTTGTGAGTGAGACGTGGCCCTCAGGTAGTGGCTCTGTGGGACCTGTGATCCAAAACAAAGATTCTGTCTGGACACTTCATGAAAACACAGACCAGAGTGAGTTGAATAATAGCTGTGATTGCAATGGCGGTGATGGGCAAGGACAAATCGACAAGACCCTCTACGGCGCAAACATGCATAGACCAATTTACTACGGGCCCTGGCGCTTCTCGTGCTGAGGACCAGGCCCCAGGCGGTGGTGGCCAGAAACCTGCGGCTACCGGCGACCTGGCAGCCATCCTTCAGGCTATTCAGGCGTCCCTGCCAGCAGTAGAAGCCAAGATTGGAGAGGTAACAGTGGATGTGGCTCTGGTGCGCCAGGATCTCTGCAATGCAACGTCCCGGATCACAGAGGTGGAATAGAGAATATCCACTGTGAAAGATGACCTGACTGCCTTGAAACCGCAAATTTCTGCACTATCGGCCCGCACATCAGAACTATACGGGAGAGCAAGAGACGTTGAAAATAGATCTAGGCGCAACAACTTTCGTATCGTGGGCCTTCTGGAGAATACAGCGGCCTCCTCTTTGGCCTCCTTCCTGGAGGAGTGCTTCTGCTACTGGATGCCCAGAGATCACCTCAACCCATGGTTCGCAACTGAGCGAGCCCACAGGGCTGTACAAGCCAGGCCACCACCGGGCTCCCCGCCAAGGCCGGTGATACTTTGTCTCTTCAACTTCAAAGACAGGGACGCTGCGCTGCAGGAGGTGCGCTCCAAGGGGGATCTATACAGTGACACAGCGAAGGCCCTTGTGTTCCCAGACTAAACAAGGGATGTGCAGTTGCAGCGCCAGAGACTGAGAGCGATGGACATACCCTACCGCCTTCACTTCCCTGCAAAACTCCGAGTGGTACACAGCAATAAGACTCATTTCTTTGAGAACCCAGCTGGGGCGTGGACTTGGCTAACAGAGGAGGTCCCGATAGGCCCCCCCCCGGTGGAGGCCCACTGTAAACTCGAGACAGACTACCAACAGACAGTCGGTGGAACTGCCCGCTTGGCCCCACCAACAAACACGCTCTAGGAGGCGCAGAGCATGCCGGGGCTCATGCTCCGGCTCCCCCATGGAGCCCCATCAGAGAAAATGTTGGAGCAATTGGCGAACACAGGTCAGTGGGTAGCAAAGGAGGATCAAGGGTGCAGGGGCCGACACCTGTACACAACGGAGGACTCGGACTTGTCCTGAAGCCTGGTGCTTTAAATGTGCACATGGGGAGGGGAAGGTGGGGCAAGTAAAGGCCACAACGAAGATTTTGCTGCAATATGACTGCTTACTATCCAACGCTCTTTAATCCGACGATATGGAGGTGTCCACCACTGCTCAACCAATTGGTGTTTAAAACTCACCGTGTTAGGGGGTGAAATGTTTTATAAGGGTGACAGATGCTTTTTGGGGGAAGTATGGGGTGGGGTGGGAGTTGGGGGGTAGGGAGTTTAGGCCTTGCAAAAAGGCACTTGTTACTGTTAATTGAAGTCAATGTTTGTTTGCTGTTATTCGCAACTGCACAGGGATGTGGATCAATGATGGTACAGGGCAGAGCGTCCGCTACTCACTGGGGCGCTATATGTACACGAAGGGGGGAGGACCCAGGAGGTACCCGGGTGGAATTAGGAAACATAGTTGTGGTGGACATACGCACGCAAACAGATGGGACCGACACAGATGATCTCATGGAATGTTAATGGTCTCCTAGATAAGATCAAGCGTGCTGCTGTACTTGCCTACATCCACCGACACAGGCCTGACGTACTCCTGCTGCAAGAAAGCCATCTCCTGGGGGACCATTGCCCCTTCCTGGCCCACAAGGGTTTTGACAGAGAATATCATGCGGGGTTCATGCATGGCTCTCGCGGTGTGGCAATACTGCTCCACCGCTCATTTCCCATGGGGGTGATCCAAGTGTGGCGAGATCAGCAGGGGTGATATGTGGCTATTACTGGAAAGGTAGAGGGCCTCACGATCAATGTGGTTAGTGTCTATGCTCCACCAACGGTGGTGCGTGGGACTCTTAAGGATCTGGCTCAATTGCTTCTGGACTTGCCCGCGAGAATCACCATGTTAGGTGGGTGACTTTAATGCAGTTCCTGACCCAGGGTGGTATGCGACTGGGTTGCCTTCAGCCCATAGACAGGCAATGGCCACGGGACTATCCGGGTGGCTGACTTCCACAGGGTTATGCAATGCATGGAGGATATGGCACTTGCGGCACCAACACTTTATACATACTTCGGCGGCCCACAGTACACAATCTAGAATTGACCTTGTATTCCTACCAGCCACAGATTTCTGCCATCTCACCCACATTGCAATCTTGCAGCGCAGGATCTCTGACCATGCGCCCCTCTGGTTTAAAATGGGACCTGCTCAGGCGTTGGTCCGTCCTAGCAATTGAATGCATGGTACCTGCAGGGCAGGTCTTTTGTTAAACAGTTGCAACAGGCGCTTCGAGAATACTTCGGCCTCAATGGGAACTCAGTGACGTTGTCTGGGGTCCTATGGGCAGTGAGTAAAGCGGTACTAAGGGGGATGGCCAAGAGCCTTGTCCATGCTCGGGAGCACTCCCAAACATCCCACATTGTTCAGCTGGAGGCACAGGCCATGCGATTGGAGGCAGAGCAGGGTGCACAACCCAGTGAAAGGGTGGCTAGACAACTCCTACTGATCCGAGAGGAGATTCGGGACCACCCTTTGGACGCGACTAAACACCTTTGGCGAGGAACTAATGCTAGGGTATCTGGCTGGGGGGACAAAACTGGGAAGCTGCTATAGTGGCTGATACATTCGCATCATACTACAAAGCGCTGTACCAAGCCTCAGCAACGATCGTTCTGGGTCATGGCCGTCAGTTCTTAACGGATATTCCCCTCCCAACGTTGCCCCGATGCAGGTACAAATGTTTGACGAACCTCTCACAGATGAGGAAGTCGGAGAAGCCATCTCTGCACTGGGGATGGGTAAGACCCCTGGGCCTGATGGGTTCCTGCCAGAGTACTATAAGGTGTTCCGGGAAGACCTGGTGCCATACCTCTCGACGTTGTATGTGGAGGTGGACCGCCGGAGCTCCATCCCAGAGGGGCTGGACGTAGCCACCATTGTGGTGCTCCCCAAAACCCAGCCCCCGTTGCAACACTGTGCTGACTACAGGCCAACATCTCTGATTAATAACGAAGTGAAAATGTATGCCTTGATTCTTGCCTCCCGTCTTAAGAGGGTGCTGCCACTGCTGATACACCCAGACTAGTGTGGTATCATGGCCAACCACAGCAGGCAACACTGTATTCGTCGGCTCCACGTGGCCCTAGCTAAACGCCACCAGCTGCCCCAGAATCTTGCTCTCCTATTTATTGACTTTGAGAAGGCCTTTGATACTGTTGACTGGGGGTTTCTCTTCCTAGTGCTCCAGCGTGCAGGCTTTGGACTGAGGTTTTGCCGCCTGGTCCAGGCCCTGTATGCCAGCCCCATGGCACAGGTGCAGGTAAATGGTACCTTGTCCTCAGCTTTTTCTATCCACCGGGGAACGCTCCCTGGCTGCCCCCCGCCCCCTCTCATTTTTGCCCTGGGCGTGGAGCCCTTGGCGCAACTGGTAAGGATAGATCTACTATACCGTAGTTGGAAGTGAGGGCCCTCCTCTGAGGACCAAGTGGCCCTGTATGCTGATGATGTCTTGCTTTATATGGAGGAACCCAGCGTGACGGGTCCAAGAAGCTTTCCTCTTTTGCGTTGCTACGAAGAGGCATCTGGGATTCAAATGAATCCCGCTAAATCGGTGTTGGTGCCCCTAGCGATTTCCTGAGACTGCTTTGACTGGCAGGGAGTGGTACCCATGTGCAGGCTGAGTTTTAAATACCTTGGTATTTGGGTGGCTCTCCTTCCGGAACTCGCATGGGCCCTAAACCTGACCTCGCTTCTATCCCGCACCAAGTCGGATTTGCAAAGATGGCAAACACTGCCGTTGAATGTTCTGGGCCGTGAAGCCCTATACAAAATGATGGTACTACCACGACTTTTATATGTGTTCCAGAACTTTCCTTTCCTGATCCCACGCCCCTGGTTCCAGGCATTAGAGAGAGCCATCACCTCATTTCTTTGGTGTGGAGCGAGACACCGGGTGTCCTGCAAAGCACTGCCAGAGGGGGGTGTACAACGGGGGATTGGTTATGGCTGATCCCTATCTGTACTATCTGGCGAACCAGCTCTTCGTTGTACATGATTGGTTTAACGAGGTATGGGCAGACCCAGCCTACCAGATTGTTGGAGTCACTAGGTGTCCCTCGTATCCTAGACTTTCTCTAAGGCTCGTCGCTCCCCCGAGACCTGGAGCCGGTAACTAGAGTGGTCTTCGTTGCTTGGCGCGCAGCACTGTGGCACACCTGATGGAACACTTATCACCCAGCAGACCCCACTGAGGCACGGCAAATGGCTGAGTGAGTCGGCGGTACTAGAGGGGTTCACAGAATGGGACCTACTGGGCATAGCACGTGGGAGATGTATGGAGAGGGGACGCAATGAAATCCTTTCAGGAGTTACAGGCTGACCCCCACACAGTTCTTTGGGTACCTCCAGATCCGGCATGCCCTGGGCATTCACTTGGCACCCACCGACCCGATACCGGAATTTAGCCCACTTGAGGCTAAGCTGCTCATGAGTAACTTGGGGAGAAAAGGTTCATCCAAAATTTGTAAAATGTTAATGAATAATGCCCCAGGCCACCTAGATCAAACTAGGAGCAGGTGGGGGGTCTGGTTGGGGCCAACTGAGGAGACTGATTAGGTGGATGCGCTGATGGCGCCTAGAACATTGGCGGTGTTGGAGGGGCTTAGTGCGGTGCAGTTTTATTTCCTACATAGGGCTTTCCTGCCCCTTGACAGACTGCATTGGGCAGGACTTCGCCCCTCCGCCCAGTGTCCGCGATGTGCAGGGGACCGGCTGATTTCTTTCATATGGTGTGGGCATGTCTGTTGATACAGGCCTATTGGCGCAAGATAAACCGTGAGCTGAATGCTGTGCTGGGATGGGATGGGAACAACAGCTGTCCCCAACACTTGTGTTATTGGGCACGATGGAAGAGTTGGAGGGCACAAGATCAGACCGAGCATTTGTTGGTACGGCCCTGCTGGTGGCCAAGAGAGACATTGCAGCTACCTTGAACTCCCCTACAGGACCGTCCCTCCAGAAATGGAGGCGCGGAGTGGGCTTGTGTGCGCACCAAGAAAAATTGGTTTAAGAGTCGAGGGGTTGTCCCCATAAACATGGGAAGGTGTGTGGGAAATGGCTGGGACTGCTCACATGAACTCAGTAGGTGTCTGTGCCCTCAGGTGATGTGGCAGGAGGTGGATCTGACATCTGTCTCAAAGTCAATGTAATTTGGATCTGGTTGCACCTGAACTTACCTGTGCAAGTTGTCTTGGTTTTTCCTTTTGTTTTCCTATTTCTTTCCTCCTTAAAACCAATAACATTTGTTTTTTAAAAAAAATGTTATTGTGGGTGAGAACTTTACAGTCTGCTTTGATAACGCAGTTGTTCCCAGACAAATATGTGACAACCACAAGAGGAGGGGCTTTGGCTCCACATCTTAGGAGCTAGGAGAACATGTTTTGATTGGGTGAAGTTGTGTGCTTTCACAAAAAGGTGCTTGCCCTCCACATAACTGTGATCATTTTTTGTATTTTATCCAGCTGCCTGAACATTAACTTTAAGGAACCCACACATGCCACTGCAATGCTATTAAAGTATCTTAGATAACTGGATATATTATTGTTTTTTTTTGGCAGCAGTACAGATAGGAGGCAGCATTCATTAACATACAAGGTTTGGCTTAATAGCACATTTATAAGACAGACCTATTGGCATTGGCAATGTTTGTTTCAAAATTATTCTTTAATAAATCTTATTTAAAAATTAAATAACTATCATTGAAATAATGTAATATTTTAATACACATTTACTTTATTGAGTTAATGTGTAGTAATGTTTTGTTTTATTAAATTTAATTATGTGACATTTATTTTTTTATAAAAATGTTTAGAATTTACTTTTTAAAACAATTAACCTTTAATCTTTCTTTATATGTTCCCAAAGGAAGATCTCTGTCAAGGTGGCGAAAATCCACACATACAGAAAAAAATTATTAGTAGTAACTTTATACTCATAAATGCTGTTGTAGGTGATGCTACATAGAGTTAAAAACAAGTTTAAATGCTCAATATAGTCGGAGCAATAAACCATACACTTAAGGAACAAAGATCAGCATCGTCGATGTTAGCACAGCATTTGCCTACCCATTTTAGTTCAAAAGCAGAGTGGTCCAAGTGAAGCAAATGTAGAATTTCAGCTCTAAAGTTTGGCAAGATTGAAGCACTAGTCAGAAAAAAATTAATACAAGAATATTGCTTATGAGGCCTAGAAAAAAGCATAATTCCAAAGGTCCAGGTTTTTGCTCTTTCCATATATCAAGCAGATTCAAGTTAGCCATCATGTCTAAAATACCAGATCTAGTCCTACCCAACCGAGCTGTGTTGGAAGTGTTGGTCATGTCAAAATCTTGGAGGTGGAAGTCCTCGGCCGGCAGGAGGGGCGCGTGGCTCATTATGTTTAAAGATCTGGGGGAGTGACGGCCCCCCAGGCTGTGGGGGGCTGCCTGCCCCCCTCCACACAATTGGATATTTGTCCTGAGGAGGTGGCAGTCCCCGGGGCTCTTGCTATAGGCCTCCCCGAAATTAAATCATTATTTTACTCAGGGGAGGTTGCGGTCCCCAGGGTGCCGGGGGTGCGTATGGCCCCCGCATTTTACACTGTGATCGCCTGTGGAAGTGGCAATCCCTGGGGCTTATAGAAGCGTTAGGAGGGAGGGCCTGGGAGCCCCCTCTTTTCTAAAGCTAATTTTTTTTTAAAAAGGCGGGATACTGCCAATATTTCGTTTTTTAAATATCGGAAAAATTCCCAGATCATACAAAAGCATAGAAATTCAGTTGTTATAGATAGAGTTATTTAAAGTTAATATAGGTTGTGCCCTAAGGTAACTATAACTCACTCCCCCGCCATGCAGAGTTTTCCAAGCAATAATTTTACTGCAAGTGTTACAGTGAAATTATTACCGGTGTTATAAAAGATGTAATGAGTGCTGTAATATCTAGGGTAATTAGCAGCGCATGGTGAGGTATAGCTACCTTAGGGCACAAGTGATAGTTACTTGAAATAATACTAAAAATAATAGCAGAATTTCTATGGTTTCGTACATTTAAATGTGAGCCTAACTATAATGCCGCTTTAGCCTTTGTTTTTTTTTCAGTGAATTTATATTTTTTGTATTCTATTTCCTACTATAACATCCCTGTAACCTTTGTTTTTTTCAGTGAATTTCTATGTTTTGTTACAATAAAGTAATTTTAATATTTTTACGTTAATCCAACCACCTCCACACACGCCCAAAGCTGTGCATACTGGGGGTTGGCAGCAGGGCCAGGCCCTACAACCAACCCTCTATAACCACACCAACTCCGCGTCACACATGGCCTTTGATGTACTAAAGGACTGGTTGCAAAGAGTGGTTACAAATTACGCACTGACATTTTGTAACCTGTATTTCATTGTACAATGCAACTTGTGCACTAGGTCGCATCACAAAATGTCCAGTCGTAGGTGATGTAGAACAACTTACCTAATGAATATTAATCAAGCAGGTTGACTGCCTGTAATTGACTACACACACAGGGATGGTGACCTACAAGTAATAGCAAACAACAATCCTTGATTCTGTATTCCCAAAAGGGAGTTCAAAAAAAAAAAAAAAGTACCCATGCTTCTCAAATTTACCAATGCTGCTTTAAAAAAAAGGCTTCCTGTAGGGGAAACATTGGGGGAGCAGGTAGTGGTTCTCTGAACCACTGCATCCTCCCTACAGGGCTGTTGAAACCATTCACAAGGGAAAGGATGCCCCAAGGGGACACCTTCCACTTTGCAAATCCGCCACCACTTTGCTTGTGATGTCAGTGGCTTATCAATGGTGTGTGACTGCTTATTGCATTCACAAATAACATATAACCACGCCATATCACAATTAGGAGGGAGTGTCTGTTTCACACCCTTTCCGATTTGAAATTTGGTACAGTCAGTAAACCCATTTTGAGAGTCAAAAAATATTTTTCAACTTTCAAAATGGGTGTAGTACATATTGAAAAGCCATTTTCCAGTGATAAATCCTGTGATTTTGCCATTCGCAGGGTTTGTGATCCCAAAATGACTTTGTACATCTGGTCCTCAGTTACTGATTTGCTTCTCAAATCCCATAAACGGGGCAAGGCAGGAGGCTGTAGCTATGCAGGGTCACCAGGCCAGATAACTTTACTGCAACTTCCCACTGAACCCAAAAGCTCTTAGTGGGATGAATTTAATGTTCTTGTCCACCTTAGTTCTGCCTTCCTGTGGAAGCCCAGCAGTCCGTCCCATTCATCAGGGAGTGGGAAAATTACTAAATCTCACTTTTCTACAAGTGCTGGGAATGTAATGCCATATAACACCTGCAGCTATCATGTTCCCAAGGCAGGCTTCTAGGCACTAGGTTTCTCTCGACACGACATTGCACACAACATTCCAAAAAAAAGACATGACATTCCAAAAAAGACATGACATTCCAGGAAAAGACATGAAATTCCAAGAAAAGACATGACATTCCAAGAAAAGACATGACATTCCAACACAAAACATGACTTTCCAAGAAAAGACACGACATTCCAAAAAAAGACATGCCATTCCAAAAAAAGACATGCCATTCCTGGCAAAGACATGACATTCCACACATTCCAAGAAAAGACACGACATTCCACACGAAATTCCCAAAAAAGTTGTGACATTCTAGGAAAAGACATGAAATTCCAAGAAAAGACATGACATTCCACACATTCCAGGAAAAGACATGACATTCCAAAAAAAGACATGACATTCCAAGAAAAGACACGACATTCCACACGACAGTCCAAAAAAAGACATGACATTCCAAGAAAAGACATGACATTCCAGGAAAAGACATGACATTCCACACGACATTCCAAGAAAAGACACGACATTCCACACATTCCAGGAAAAGACATGACATTCCAAAAAAAGACATGACATGCTAAGAAAAGACATGACATTCCAAGAAAAGACACAACATTCCACACAACATTGCAAAAAAAGACATGACATTCCAAAAAAAGACATGACATTCCAGGAAAAGACATGACATTCCACACGACATTTCAAGAAAAGACATGACATTCCAACACAAAACATGACATTCCAAGAAAAGACATGACATTCCCAAAAAAAGACAAAACAATCCACACGACATTCCAAAAAAAGGCATGACATTCCAAGAAAAAACATGACATTCCCAAAAAAGTTATGACATTCCAGGAAAAGACATGACATTCCAAGAAAAGACATTCCATAAAAAGACACGAAATTCCACACGACATTCCAAAAAAAGACATGACATTCCAAAAAAAGACATGACATTCCAGGAAAAGATATGACATTCCACACATTCAAAGAAAAGACATGACATTCCAAAAAAGACATGACAATCCAAGAAAAGACATGACATTCCAAGAAAAGACACGACATTCCACACAGCATTTTAAAAAAAAAACGACGTTCCAAAAAAAGACATGACATTCCAGGAAAAGACATGACATTCCAGGAAAAGACACGACATTCCACACGACATTCCAAAAAACGACATGACATTCCAAGAAAAGACATAACATTCCAAAAAAAGACATGACATTCTAAGAAAAGACATGACATTCCACACGACAGTCCAAAAAAAGACATGACATTCCAAAAAAGACATGACATTCCAAGAAAAGACACGACATTCCACACGAAATTCCAAAAAAAGTCATGACATTCCAGGAAAAGACATGACATTCCAAGAAAAGACATGACATTCCACACATTCCAGGAAAAGACATGACATCCCAAAAAAAGGCATGAAAACCAAGAAAAGACATGACATTCCAAAAAAAAGACATGACATTCCACACGACATTCCAAGAAAAGACAAGACATTCCACACATTCCAGGAAAAGACATGACATTAAAAAAAAATACATGACATTCCAAGAAAAGACATGACATTCCAAGAAAAGACACGACATTCCACACTACATTCCAAAAAAAGACATGACATTCCAGGAAAAGACATGACATTCCACACAACATTTCAAGAAAAGACATAACATTCCAACACAAAACATGACATTCCAAGAAAAGACATGACATTCCAAAAAAAGACACAACATTCCACACGACATTCCAAAAAAAGACATGACATTCCAAGAAAAGACATGACATTCCAGGAAGACATGATATTCCACACGACATTCCAAGAAAAGACACGACATTCCACACATTCCAGGAAAAGACATGACATTCCAAAAAAAGACATGACATGCCAAGAAAAGACATGACATTCCAAGAAAAGACACAACATTCCACACAACATTGCAAAAAAAGAAATGACATTCCAAAAAAAGACATCACGTTCCATGAAAAGACATGACATTCCAAAAAAAGACATGACATTCCAGGAAAATCATGACATTCCAGAAAAAGACATGACATTCCACACGACATTACAAGAAAAGACATGACATTCCAACACAAAACATGACATTCCAAGAAAAGACATGACATTTTCCAAAAAAAGACAAAACATTCCACACAACATTGCAAAAAAAGACATGACATTCCAAAAAAAGACATGACGTTCCAAAAAAAGACATGACATTCCAGGAAAAGAAATGACATTCCAGGAAAAGAAATGACATTCCAGGAAAAGACACGACATTCCACACGACATTCCAAAAAAAGACATGACATTCCAAGAAGACATAACATTCCAAAAAAAGACATGACATTCTAAGAAAAGACATGACATTCCACACGACAGTCCAAAAAAAGACATGACATTCCAAGAAACACATGACATTCCAAGAAAAGACACGACATTCCACACGAAATTCCAAAAAAAGTCATGACATTCCAGGAAAAGACATGGCATTCCAAGAAAAGACATGACATTCCACACATTCCAGGAAAAGACATGACATCCCAAAAAAGGCATGAAAACCAAGAAAAGACATGACATTCCACACGGCATTCCAGGAAAAGACATGACATTCCACATGACATTCCAAGAAAAGACACGACATTCCAGGAAAAGACACGACATTCCACACTACATTCCAAAAAGAGACTTGACATTCCAGGAAAAGACATGACATTCCAAAAAAAGACATGACATTCCAGGAAAAGTCATGACATTCCAGGAAAAGACATGACATTCCACATGACATTTCAAGAAAAGACATGACATTCCAACACAAAACATGACATTCCAAGAAAAGACATGACATTCCAAAAAAAGACACAACATTCCACACGACATTCCAAAAAACGACATGACATTCCAAGAAAAGACATGACATTCCAGGAAAAGACATGACATTCCAGGAAAAGACATGACATTCCAAGAAAAGACACAACATTCCACACGACATTCCAAAAAAGACATGAAATTCCAAAAAAAGACATGACATTCCAGGAAAATACATGACATTCCAAAAAAAGACATGACATTCCAGGAAAAGTCATGACATTCCAGGAAAATACATGACATTCCACATGACATTTCAAGAAAAGACATGACATTCAAACACAAAACATGACATTCCAAGAAAAGACAAGACATTCCCAAAAAAGACGCAACATTCCACACGACATTCCAAAAAAAGGCATGACATTCCAAGAAAAGACATGACATTCCAAAAAAAGACATGACATTCCAGGAAACGACATGACATTCCAAGAAAAAACATGACATTCGAAGAAAAGACACAACATTCCACATGACATTCCAAAAAAAGACATGACATTCCAGGAAAAGTCATGACATTCCAGGAAAAGACATGACAGTCCACTCGACATCCAAGAAAAGATATGACATTCCAACACAAAACATAACATTCCAAGAAAAGACATGACATTCCAAGACATGACATTCCAAGAAAAGACACGACATTCCACATGACATTCCAAGAAAAGGCATGACATTCCAAAAAAGACATGACATTCCAAGAAAAGACACGACATTGCACACGACATTCCAAAAAAAGACACAACATTCCAAGAAAAGACACGACATTCCACACGACAGTCCAAAAAAAGACACGACATTCCAAAAAAGACATGACATTCCAAGAAAAGACACAACATTCCACACAAAATTCCAAAAAAAGTCATGACATTCCAGGAAAAGACATGACATTCCACACATTCCAGGAAAAGACATGACATTCCAAAAAAATGCATGACATTCCAAGAAAAGACATGACATTCCAAAAAAAGACACTACATTCCACACGACATTCCAAAAAAAGACATGACATTCCAAGAAAAGACATGACATTCCAGGAAAAGACATCACATTCCATACGACATTCTAAGAAAAGACATGACATTCCACACATTCCAGGAAAAGACATGACATTCCAAGAAAAGACATGACATTCCACACGACATTCCAAAAAAAGACATGACATTCTAAGAAAAGACATGACATTCCACACGACAGTCCAAAAAAAGACATGACATTCCAAAAAAGACATGACATTCCAAGAAAAGACAACATTCCACACGAAATTCCAATAAAAGTCATGTCATTCCAGGAAAAGACATGACATTCCAAGAAAAGACATGACATTCCACACATTCCAGGAAAAGACATGACATTCCAAAAAAAGACATGACATTCCAAGAAAAGACATGACATTCCAAGAAAAGACATGACATTCCAAGAAAAGACACGACATTCCACACGACATTCCAAAAAAAGACATGACATTCCAAGAAAAGACATGACATTCCAGGAAAAGACATCACATTCCACACGACATTCCAAGAAAAGACATGACATTCCACACATTCTAGGAAAAGACATGACATTCCAAAAAAAGACATGACATTCTAAGAAAAGACATGACATTCCACACGACAGTCCAAAAAAAGACATGACATTCCAAAAAAGACATGACATTCCAAGAAAAGACATGACATTCCACACATTACAGGAAAAGACATGACATCCCAAAAAAAGGCATGATATTCCAAGAAAAGTCATGACATTCCAAAAAAAAGACAACATTCCACACGACATTCCAAAAAAAGAAATGACATGCCAAGAAAAGAAATGACATTCCAGGAAAAGACATGACATTCCACACGTCATTCCAAGAAAAGACACGACATTCCACACATTCCAAAAAAGTCATGACATTCCAAAAAAAGACATGACTTTCCACACGACATTCGAAAAAAATACATGACATTCCAGGAAAAGACATGACATTCCAAGAAAAGAAATGACATTCCAAGACATGACATTCCAAGAAAAGACACGACATTCTACACATTCCAGGAAAAGTCATGAGATTCCAAGAAAAGACACGACATTCCTCATGACATTCCAAGAAAAGACATGACATTCCAAGACATGACATTCCAAGAAAAGACACGACATTCCACACGACATTCCAAAAAAAGATATGACATTCCAAAAAAAGACACGACATTCAACATGGCATTCCAAAAAAAGACATGACATTACAAGAAGACACGACATTCCACACAATCCAGGAAAACACATGACATTCCAAGAAAAGACATGACATTCCAAAAAAAGACATGACATTCCAGGAAAAGTCATGACATTCCAGGAAAAGTAATCACGTTCCATGAAAAGACATGACATTCCAAAAAAAGACATGACATTCCTGGAAAAGTCATGACATTCCACACGACATTCCAAGAAAAGACACGACATTACACACATTTTAGGAAAAGACATGACATTCTTAAAAAAGACATGACATTCCAAGAAAAGACATGACATTCCAAGAAATGACGACATTCCACACGAAATTCCAAAAAAAGACATGAGTCCAAAAAAAGACATGACATTCCACACATTCCAAAAAAAGACATGACATTCCACACATTCCCAAAAAAAAGACATGACATTCCACACATTCCAAAAAAAAGACATGACATTCAACACATTCCAAAAAAAAGACACGACATTCCACACATTCCAAAAAAAGACGACATTCCACACATTCCAGTGAAAGACATGACATTCCACACATTCCAAAAAAAAGACATGACATTCCACACATTCCCAAAAAAGACACGACATACCACACATTCCAAAAAAAAGACACGACATACCACACATTCCAAAAAAAAGACACGACATTCCACACATTTCAAAAAAAGACATGACATTCCACACATTCCAAAAAAAGACACGACATTCCACACATTCCAACAAAAAAAGACATGACATTCCACACATTTCAAAAAAAGACATGACATTCCACACATTCCAAAAAAAAGACATGACATTCCACACATTCCAGTGAAAGACATGACATTCAACACATTCCAAAAAAAAGACATGACATTCCACACATTCCCAAAAAAGACACGACATACCACACATTCCAAAAAAAAGACACGACATTCCACACATTCCAAAAAAAGACATGACATTCCACACATTCCAAAATAAAGACATGACATTCCACACATTCCAACAAAGACATGACATTCCACACATTCCCAAAAAAGACATGACATTCCACACATTCCAAGAAAAGACATGACATTCCACACATTCCCAAAAAAGACATGACATTCCACACATTCCCAAAAAAGACATGACATTCCACACATTCCCAAAAAAAAGACATGACATTCCACACATTCCAAGAAAAGACAAGACATTCCACACATTCCCCAAAAAAAGAGACGACATTCCACACATTCCAAAAAAAAGACACGACATTCCACACATTCCAACAAAAAAGACGACATTCCACACATTCCAACAAAAAAGACATGACATTCCACACATTCCAAAAAAAGACATGACATTCCACACATTCCAAAAAAAGACATGACATTCCAGGGAAAGACCCGACATTCCACACATTCCAAAAAAAAGACATGACATTCCACACATTCCAAAAAAAGACAACATTCCACACATTCCAAAAAAAAAGACACAACATTCCACACATTCCAAAAAAAAGACACAACATTCCACACATTCCAAAAAAAGACACGACATTCCAGATAAAGACTCGACATTCCAGGGAAAGACATGACATTCCACACATTCCAACAAAAAAGACATGACATTCCACACATTCCAAAAAAAAAGACATGACTCCTCACATTCCAAGAAAAGACATGTCATACCACACATTCCAAAAAAAGACACGACATTCCACACATTCCAAAAAAAGACATGAAATTCCACACATTCCAAAAAAAGACATGAAATTCCACACATTCCAGGGAAAGACGACATTCCAGATAAAGACAAGACATTCCACACATTCCAACAAAAAAGACATGACATTCCACACATTCCAACACAAAAGACATGACATTCCACACATTCCAACACAAAAGACATGACATTCCACACATTCCAAGAAAAGACATGACATTCCAAGAAAAGACATGACATTGCAGGGAAAGACACGACATTCCACACATTCCACATAAAAGACACGACATACCACACATTCCAAAAAAAAAGACATGACATTCCACACATTCCCAAAAAAGACATGACATACCACACATTCCAAAAAAAGACACGACATTCCATACATTCCAAAACAAGACATGACATTCCACACATTCCAAAAAAAAGAAATGACATTCCACACATTCCAAGAAAAGACGTGACATTCCACACATTCCCAAAAAAGACATGACATACCACACATTCCAAAAAAAGACATGACATTCCACACATTCAAAAAAAAAACATGACATTCCACACATTCCAGTGAAAGACACGACATTCCACACATTCCAAGAAAAGACATGACATTCCACACATTCCAAAAGACATGACATTCCAGGGAAAGACCCGACATTCCACACATTCCCCAAAAAAAGACACGACATTCCACACATTCCAAAAAAAAGACGACATTCCACACATTCCAATAAAAAAGACGACATTCCACACATTCCAACAAAAAAGACATGACATTCCACACATTCCAAGAAAAGACATGACATTCCAAGAAAAGACATGACATTGCAGGGAAAGACACGACATTCCACACATTCCAAAAAAAGACAAGACATTCCACACATTCCAAAAAAAAGACACGACATTCCACACATTCCAACAAAAAAGACGACATTCCACACATTCCAACAGAAAAGACAAGACATTCCACACATTCCAAGAAAAGACAAGACATTCCACACATTCCCACAGAAAAGACAAGACATTCCACACATTCCAAGAAAAGACAAGACATTCCACACATTCCAAGAAAAGACGTGACATTCCACACATTCCCAAAAAAGACATGACATTCCACACATTCCAAAAAAAGACATGACATTCCACACATTCCAAGAAAAGACATGACATTCCACACATTCCCAAAAAAGACACGACATTCCACACATTCCAAAAACAAGACATGACATTCCACACATTCCAGTGAAAGACGACATTCCACACATTCCAACAAAAAAGACATGACATTCCACACATTCCAAAAAAAAGACACGACATTCCACACATTCCAACAAAAAAGACATGACATTCCACACATTCCCAAAAAAGACATGACATTCCACACATTCCAAGAAAAGACATGACATTCTACACATTCCCAAAAAAGACATGACATTCCACACATTCCCAAAAAAGACACGACATTCCACACATTCCAAAAAAAGACGACATTCCACACATTCCCAAAAAAAAGACGACATTCCACACATTCCCAAAAAAGACACGACATACCACACATTCCAAAAAAAGACACGACATTCCACACATTCCAAAAAAAGACATGACATTCCACACATTCCAAAAAAGACATGACATTCCACACATTCTAACAAAAAAGACATGACATTCCACACATTCCCAAAAAAGACATGACATTCCACACATTCCAAGAAAAGACATGACATTCCACACATTCCCAAAAAAAGACATGACATTCCACACATTCCCAAAAAAAAGACATGACATTCCACACATTCCAAGAAAAGACAGGGCATTCCACACATTCCAAGAAAAGACAAGACATTCCACACATTCCAAGAAAAGACATGACATTCCACACATTCCAAGAAAAGACAAGACATTCCACACATTCCAACAAAAAAGACATGACATTCCACACATTCCAACAAAAAAGACATGACATTCCACACATTCCAAGAAAAGACATGACATTCCAAAAAAAAGACATGACATTCCACACATTCCAAATAAAAGACACGACATACCACACATTTAAAAAAAAAGACATGACATTCCACACATTCCCAAAAAAGACATGACATTCCACACATTCCAGGGAAAGACGACATTCCAGATAAAGACATGACATTCCAGGGAAGGACATGACATTCCACACATTCCAAAAAAAAAGACATGACATTCCACACATTCCAAGAAAAGACAAGACATTCCACACATTCCCACAGAAAAGACAAGACATTCCACACATTCCAAGAAAAGACAAGACATTCCACACATTCCAAGAAAAGACACGACATTCAACACATTCCAACAAAAAAGACATGACATTCCACACATTCCAAAAAAAAGACATGACATTCCACACATTCCCAAAAAAGACACGACATACCACACATTCCAAAAAAAAGACACGACATACCACACATTCCAAAAAAAAGACACGACATTCCACACATTTCAAAAAAAGACATGACATTCCACACATTCCAAAAAAAGACACGACATTCCACACATTCCAACAAAAAAAGACATGACATTCCACACATTTCAAAAAAAGACATGACATTCCACACATTCCAAAAAAAAGACACGACATTCCACACATTCCAAAAAAAGACATGACATTCCACACATTCCAGTGAAAGACATGACATTCCACACATTCCAAAAAAAAGACATGACATTCCACACATTCCCAAAAAAGACACGACATACCACACATTCCAAAAAAAAGACACGACATTCCACACATTCCAAAAAAAGACATGACATTCCACACATTCCAAAATAAAGACATGACATTCCACACATTCCAACAAAGACATGACATTCCACACATTCCCAAAAAAGACATGACATTCCACACATTCCAACAAAGACATGACATTCCACACATTCCAAGAAAAGACATGACATTCCACACATTCCCAAAAAAGACGACATTCCACACATTCCCAAAAAAGACATGACATTCCACACATTCCCAAAAAAAAGACATGACATTCCACACATTCCAAGAAAAGACAAGACATTCCACACATTCCAAGAAAAGACAAGACATTCCACACATTCCAAGAAAAGACATGACATTCCACACATTCCAAGAAAAGACATGACATTCCACACATTCCAAGAAAAGACATTCCACACATTCCAAGAAAAGACATGACATTCCACACATTCCCAAAAAAAGACATGACATTCCACACATTCCAAAAAAAGACACGACATACCACACATTCCAAAAAAGACACGACATTCCACACATTCCAAAAAAAGACATGACATTCCACACATTCCACACATTCCAAAAAAGACATGACATTCCACACATTCCAAAAAAAGACATGACATTCCACACATTCCAAAATAAAGACATGACATTCCACACATTCCAACAAAAAAGACATGACATTCCACACATTTCAGGGAAAGACACGACATTCCAGATAAAGACATGACATTCCAGGGAAGGACATGACATTCCACACATTCCAAAAAAAAAGACATGACATTCCACACATTCCAAGAAAAGACAAGACATTCCACACATTCCCACAGAAAAGACAAGACATTCCACACATTCCAAGAAAAGACAAGACATTCCACACATTCCAAGAAAAGACACGACATTCAACACATTCCAACAAAAAAGAGATGACATTCCACACATTCCAAAAAAAGACATGACATTCCACACATTCCAAGAAAAGACATGACATTCCACACATTCCAAAAAAAAAGACACGACATTCCACACATTCCAACAAAAAAAGACATGACATTCCACACATTCCAAAAAAAGACATGACATTCCACACATTCCAAAAAAAAAGACATGACATTCCACACATTCCCAAAAAAAGACATGACATTCCACACATTCCAAAAAAAAGACACGACATTCCACACATTCCAAAAAAAGACATGACATTCCACACATTCCAAAAAAAGACATGACATTCCACACATTCCAAAAAAAAGACATGACATTCCACACATTCCCAAAAAAGACACGACATACCACACATTCCAAAAAAAAGACACGACATACCACACATTCCAAAAAAAAGACACGACATTCCACACATTCCAAAAAAAGACATGACATTCCACACATTCCAAAAAAAGACATGACATTCCACACATTCCAACAAAAAAAGACATTCCACATATTCCAAAAAAAGACATGACATTCCACACATTCCAAAAAAAAGACATGACATTCCACACATTCCAAAAAAAAGACACGACATTCCACACATTCCAAAAAAAGACATGACATTCCACACATTCCAGTGAAAGACATGACATTCCACACATTCCAAAAAAAAGACATGACATTCCACACATTCCCAAAAAAGACACGACATACCACACATTCCAAAAAAAAGACACGACATTCCACACATTCCAAAAAAAGACATGACATTCCACACATTCCAAAATAAAGACATGACATTCCACACATTCCAACAAAGACATGACATTCCACACATTCCCAAAAAAGACATGACATTCCACACATTCCAAGAAAAGACATGACATTCCACACATTCCCAAAAAAGACATGACATTCCACACATTCCCAAAAAAAAGACATGACATTCCACACATTCCAAAATAAAGACATGACATTCCACACATTCCAACAAAGACATGACATTCCACACATTCCCAAAAAAGACATGACATTCCACACATTCCAAGAAAAGACATGACATTCCACACATTCCCAAAAAAGACATGACATTCCACACATTCCAAGAAAAGACATGACATTCCACACATTCCAAGAAAAGACATGACATTCCAC
Organism: Pleurodeles waltl; assembly: GCF_031143425.1. Classification (NCBI taxonomy): domain Eukaryota; kingdom Metazoa; phylum Chordata; class Amphibia; order Caudata; family Salamandridae; genus Pleurodeles; species Pleurodeles waltl. The sequence continues at coordinate 707,111,022 of NC_090438.1, read as the reverse complement.
ACATTCCAAGAAAAGACATTCCACACATTCCAAGAAAAGACATGACATTCCACACATTCCAAGAAAAGACATGACATTCCACACATTCCAAGAAAAGACACGACATTCCACACATTCCAAGAAAAGACATGACATTCCACACATTCCCAAAAAAAGACATGACATTCCAAAAAAAGACACGACATTCCACACATTCCAAAAAAAGACATGACATTCCACACATTCCACACATTCCAAAAAAGACATGACATTCCAAGAAAAGATATGACATTCCAAAAAAAGACATGACATTCCAGGAAACGACATGACATTCCAAGAAAAAACATGACATTCGAAGAAAAGACACAACATTCCACATGACATTCCAAAAAAAGACATGACATTCCAGGAAAAGTCATGACATTCCAGGAAAAGACATGACAGTCCACTCGACATCCAAGAAAAGATATGACATTCCAACACAAAACATAACATTCCAAGAAAAGACATGACATTCCAAGACATGACATTCCAAGACATGACATTCCAAGAAAAGACACGACATTGCACACGACATTCCAAAAAAAGACACAACATTCCAAGAAAAGACACGACATTCCACACGACAGTCCAAAAAAAGACACGACATTCCAAAAAAGACATGACATTCCAAGAAAAGACACAACATTCCACACAAAATTCCAAAAAAAGTCATGACATTCCAGGAAAAAACATGACATTCCAAGAAAAGACATGACATTCCACACATTCCAGGAAAAGACATGACATTCCAAAAAAAGGCATGACATTCCAAGAAAAGACATGACATTCCAAAAAAAGACACTACATTCCACACGACATTCCAAAAAAAGACATGACATTCCAAGAAAAGACATGACATTCCAAGAAAAGACATGACATTCCAGGAAAAGACATCACATTCCATACGACATTCTAAGAAAAGACATGACATTCCACACATTCCAGGAAAAGACATGACATTCCAAGAAAAGACATGACATTCCACACGACATTCCAAAAAAAGACATGACATTCTAAGAAAAGACATGACATTCCACACGACAGTCCAAAAAAAGACATGACATTCCAAAAAAGACATGACATTCCAAGAAAAGACACAACATTCCACACGAAATTCCAATAAAAGTCATGTCAATCCAGGAAAAGACATGACATTCCAAGAAAAGACATGACATTCCACACATTCCAGGAAAAGACATGACATTCCAAAAAAAGACATGACATTCCAAGAAAAGACATGACATTCCAAGAAAAGACATGACATTCCAAAAAAAGACACTACATTCCACACGACATTCCAAAAAAAGACATGACATTCCAGGAAAAGACATCACATTCCACACGACATTCCAAGAAAAGACATGACATTCCACACATTCTAGGAAAAGACATGACATTCCAAAAAAAGACATGACATTCTAAGAAAAGACATGACATTCCACACGACAGTCCAAAAAAAGACATGACATTCCAAAAAAGACATGACATTCCACACGACATTCCAAAAAAAGAAATGACATGCCAAGAAAAGAAATGACATTCCAGGAAAAGACATGACATTCCACACGTCATTCCAAGAAAAGACACGACATTCCACACATTCCAAAAAAGTCATGACATTCCAAAAAAAGACATGACTTTCCACACGACATTCGAAAAAAATACATGACATTCCAGGAAAAGACATGACATTCCAAGAAAAAAAATGACATTCCAAGACATGACATTCCAAGAAAAGACACAACATTCTACACATTCCAGGAAAAGTCATGACATTCCAAGAAAAGACACGACATTCCTCATGACATTCCAAGAAAAGACATGACATTCCAAGACATGACATTCCAAGAAAAGACACGACATTCCACACGACATTCCAAAAAAAGATATGGCATTCCAAAAAAAGACACGACATTCAACATGGCATTCCAAAAAAAGACATGACATTACAAGAAGACACGACATTCCACACAATCCAGGAAAACACATGACATTCCAAGAAAAGACATGACATTCCAAAAAAAGTCATGACATTCCAGGAAAAGTCATGACATTCCAGGAAAAGTAATCACGTTCCATGAAAAGACATGACATTCCAAAAAAAGACATGACATTCCTGGAAAAGTCATGACATTCCACACGACATTCCAAGAAAAGACACGACATTCCACACATTTCAGGAAAAGACATGACATTCTTAAAAAAGACATGACATTCCAAGAAAAGACATGACATTCCAAGAAAAGACGACATTCCACACGAAATTCCAAAAAAAGACATGAGTCCAAAAAAAGACATGACATTCCATGAAAAGACATGACATTCCAGGAAAAGTCATGACATTCCAGGAAAAGTCATGACATTCCACAAGACATTTCAAGAAAAGACATGACATTCCAACACAAAACATGACATTCCAAGAAAAGACATGACATTCCAAAAAAAGACAACATTCCACATGACATTCAATAAAAAGGAATGACATTTCAAGAAAAGACATGACATTCCAAAAAAAGACATGACATTCCAGGAAAAGACATGACATTCCAAGAAAAGACACGACATTCCACACGACATTCCAAAAAAAGAAATGACACTCCATCTAAAGACATAACATTCTATAAAAGACATGATATTCCAAAAAAATACATGACATTGCAAGAAAAGACATGACATTCCAAGAAAAGACATGACATTCCACATGACATTCAAGAAAAGACACAACATTCCACACATTCCAAGAAAAGACATGACATTCCAAGAAAAGACATGACATTCCAGGAAAAGACACGACATTCCAAGAAAAGACACGACATTCCAAGAAAAGACAACATTCCACACGGCATTCCAAGAAAAGACGACATTCCACACATTCCAAGAAAAGACACGACATTCCACACATTCCAAGAAAAGTCATGACATTCCATACATTCCAAGAAAAGACACGGCATTCCATACATTCCAAAAAAAGACATGACAATTCACACATTCCAAGAAAAGACATGACATTCCAGGAAAAGACATGACATTCCAAGAAAGGACACGACATTCCAAACGGCATTCCAAGAAAAGACACGACATTCCACACCTTCCAAGAAAAGACACGTTATTCCACACATTCCAGGGAAAGACAACATTCCAGGGAAAGACACGACATTCCACACATTACAAAAAAAAAGACACGACATTCCACACATTCCAAGAAAAGACATGACATTCCAAAAAAGACATGACATTCCAAGAAAAGACATGACATTCCAAGAAAAGACATGACATTCCAAGAAAAGACATGACATTCCAAGAAAAGACATGACATTCCACACATTCCAAGAAAAGACACGACATTCCACACATTCCAAGAAAAGACATGACATTCCAAAAAAGACATGACATTCCAAAAAAGACATGACATTCCAAGAAAAGACATGACATTCCAAGAAAAGACATGACATTCCACACATTCCAAGAAAAGACACGACATTCCACACATTCCAAGAAAAGACATGACATTCCAAGAAAAGACATGACATTCCAAGAAAAGACATGACATTCCACACATTCCAAGAAAAGACACGACATTCCACACATTCCAAAAAAAGACATGACATTCCACACATTCCAAACAAAGAAAGGACATTCCAGGAAAAGACATGACATTCCAAGAAAAGATACGACATTCCAAGAAAAGACACGATATTCCAAGAAAAGACACGACATTCCAAGACATGACATACGACACATTCCAAAAAAAGACACGACATTCCACACATTCCAAAAAAAGACATGACATTCCACACATTCCAGGGAAAGACACGACATTCCAGATAAAGACACGACATTCCACACATTCCGAGAAAAGACATGACATTCCACACATTCCAACAAAAAAGACAATGACATTCCACACATTCCAACAAAAAAGACATGACATTCCACACATTCCCAAAAAAGACATGACATTCCATACATTCCCAAAAAAGACACGACATTCCATACATTCCAAGAAAAGACATGACATTCCAAGAAAAGACATGACATTCCAAGAAAAGACATGACATTCCACACATTCCAAGAAAAGACACGACATTCCACACATTCCAAAAAAAGACATGACATTTCACACATTCCAAACAAAGAAAGGACATTCCAGGAAAAGACATGACATTCCAAGAAAAGATACGACATTCCAAGAAAAGACACGATATTCCAAGAAAAGACACGACATTCCAAGACATGACATACGACACATTCCAAAAAAAGACACGACATTCCACACATTCCAAAAAAAGACATGACATTCCACACATTCCAGGGAAAGACACGACATTCCAGATAAAGACCTGACATTCCACACATTCCGAGAAAAGACATGACATTCCACACATTCCAACAAAAAAGACATGACATTCCACACATTCCAACAAAAAAGACATGACATTCCACACATTCCCAAAAAAGACATGACATTCCATACATTCCCAAAAAAGACATGACATTCCATACATTCCAAGAAAAGACATGACATTCCAAAAAAAGACATGACATTCCAGGGAAAGACCCAACATTCCACACATTCCCAAAAAAAAAGACATGACATTCCACACATTCCCCAAAAAAAAAGACGACATTCCAAGACAGGACATTCCACACATTCCAAGAAAAGACACATTACAAGAAAAGACACGACATTCCACACATTCCAAGAAAAGACATTTAACAGATTCCAAAAAAAGACATGACATTTAACAGATTCCAAAAAAAGACATGACATTCCACACATTCCAAAAAAAGACATGACATTCCACACATTCCAAAAAAAGACGACATTCCACACATTCCAAGAAAAAAACTTGACATTCCAAGAAAAACCATGACATTCCAAGAAAAAAAAAATGACATTCCTAGAAAAAAACCATGACATTCCTAGAAAAAAACATGACATTCCTAGAAAAAAAACATGACATTCCACACGACATTCCCAAAAAAAGACATGACATGACATTCCTAGACATGACATTCCACACATTCCAATATAAAGACATGACATTCCACACATTCCAAGAAAAAAACTTGACATTCCAAGAAAAAAACATGACATTCCTAGAATAAAACATGACATTCCTAGAAAAAAAAATGACATTCCACACGACATTCCCAAAAAAAGACATGACATGACATTCCTAGACATGACATTCCACACGACATTCCCAAAAAAGACATGACATGACATTTCAAGAAAAGACATGACATTCCACACGACATTCCAAAAAAAGACCTGACATGACATTCCAAAAAAAGACTTGAATTCCCAATATTGTTGATTAAAGAGACAAACTTTTTGCTCCATGTATCAAAAGACTCAAGCCCACATATAGGGAACACATGATCCATTACTTGCCTCTTCGTTTACTAATAGCATTGCCATCAGAGCAGGAGTGTTTCTCAGTTTTTGTTTAAACACTCACTATTAATAAATATATTGCTAAAGCATGACGTGATTGCACACTGTCATTTACAGCAGATCATTTCCAAGAAATGTCCAAAAACCTTCACAAGAACTTGCAGCTTTACATATATTACTATATAATGTAGTAACAGCCTGTGAAAATTGGGTTTCAGAAAACATATAACCAAGTAAAGTGTTCTGATTTGTTTTCACCCTATTAAAATATTTTTTTTCATCACACAGAAGTACAAACAATGGACTTTCACAGCTACTGAAATATATTTTGGAAATGTTTGTACAGTTGCCTTAGTTATTTAAATGCTGTGTTAGGAAAACCCTGACAAAATCCAGGAACTCTGAAGTGAGAAGGAAAGTTAACTGTAAACTGACTTTTGACCTCTGTCTCTGAACACAGAGCAAATGTGACAAGAAGATTTAAAGGCTTCTTTATTGCTCCTCCACTTTGACTTAACAGAACACCTGTTCTTTGTAAACTTGCCAAAGGGGGCGCACCTGTTCTTTGTCAACTCGACAAAAGGGGCGAGTAGGTCATAGGATTAGCTCACTCTGATAAAGGGATAGTCAAGTTGATTTTTCGGGGCCCGATTATTCGCACAACCACGGATCCAGCTCTGAGGGGTCCGCAATAGAGAGTGCAATGTTTAATTCCCCATTTGTAAGGAATCTAACACAGGATGCTTAGAAGTAGGTTTGTACAGGGATTTTAGATTCCCCCTTGAATTCTGGGTTATAGTTTTTCAAGAGAGTCTAAAATATTTTATTTTCTTGTTGCAATTCCAGAATCTTAGATTTAATTATATCCTGTGAAATCTGTAGACCTTTCTCTGCAAGGACAGTGGTAGGTTTCACAACAAGCAACAGCACTAAAGCTTGGATTTTGTTACCACTTGCTACTAGCTGCCTGGGTTCTAGTAGGTCTTTTCTGTCTTTTGCTAAACCGATCATTGTTTACCTTAAATGTAGTTTTAAACATTGCCTCTTTAGTATTAAGTGTGATCTTCAGTAGGTCACAAGACTGGGCTATATCATTCAAATGGTAAATAGAGGTTATGAAATGCATCAGCTCTTTCTTTGGTTGTTGGCTGGTTGAATATTGTATTTTACAACCACTTTCAGCAGACATATGCGATAATCAGAACTCCTGCTCAGCAAACTGTCAGCATTGCAAAAGGAGAATGATGCAATACTCAGTCATTGAATCTGGACCAGAACAGAAAATGAAGTCAGGATCTAGCAAAGTGGTGTTGGTGACCCAACTAGCTAAATATTCTGATCGTAAATGTTCATTTCTCTTAAGAAAATTCTGTGTTTCAGGACTAGGGTTAACATCCTCAAACCTTACTGTAATGTAGACATTGAGGCCCGTATTTATACTCCGTTTGCGCCGAATTAGTGTCATTTTTTTCAACGCAAATTCGGCGCAAAAGTAACGCCATATTTATACTTTGGCGTTAGACGCGTCTAGCGCCAAAGTATGGGCAAATAGCGTCATTTTTTTGCGTGAACGCCTTCCTTGCGTTAATGAGATGCAAGGAAGGCGTTCCCGTCTAAAAAAAATGACGGCGACGCAAATGCGTCGTATTTATACTCCCGGGCAAAAATCACGCCCGGGAGTTGGCGGTCAAAAAACCCCGCATTTGCGCCACTATTTAACGCCTGGGTCAGGGTAGGCGTTAAGGGGCCTGTGGGCCCAAAATGAGCCCACAGGTGCCCTCCCCTGCCCCCAGGGACCCCCCCTGCCACCCCTGCCCACCCCAGGAGGACACCCAAGGATGGAGGGACCCACCCCAGGGACATTCAGGTAAGTTCAGGTAAGTATAATTTTTTATATTTTTAATTTTTTTTTGGTGGCATAGGGGGGCCTTATTTGTGCCCCCCTACATGCCACTATGCCCAATGACCATGCCCAGGGGACATAAGTCCCCTGGGCACGGCCATTGGGCAAGGGGGCATGACTCCTGTCTTTACTAAGACAGGAGTCATTTAAATGGCGTCTGGGCGTCGAAAAAAATGGCGCAAATCGGGTTGAGGCGATTTTTTTGCCTCAACCTGACTTGCCCCATTTTAAGACGCCCTAACGCCATTTTCCCCCTACGCCGGCGCTGCCTGGTCTACGTGGTTTTTTTCCACGCACACCAGGCAGCGCCGGTCTGCTAGCGCCGGCTAACGCCATTCCATAAATACGGCGCCCGCATGGCGCTTCAGAATGGCGTTAGACAGCGCTAAATTTTTTGATGCTAAACTGCGTTAGCGCAGTTTAGCGTCAAAAAGTATAAATATGGGCCTAAATGCCTTTCATTGTTGGGCACAGGTAAACTGCCCTGCACAAACTTAAATGAAGCACTAGTGGTTTTCTTTCCTAGACCTCTCATCGTGACAGTCAAAACAATTTCACCAACAGCAATTCAAACAGAACAAAAAATGGTAACTTACTGAATGCAAGAAACCTTACAAGTGATCCCGGAAATGTGGGTTGATCATTCTGTCAGGAACTGACGGGGTGTTGGCTAGACTGGTGGCAGGGAAGTCAAAGGGGGCAGAATACTGGAATAGAGCTTCCCAAGGTCACACAGAGTCAGAGGAGAGAGGGGATCCAAAAGGGAAGCTATGTTCAAGGGAATAAGAGATGGCTGAGAAAGTACAGGCATTCAAGAGGCAATGTGGGCACCAGACTAACCCCCCAGGACGAATGTGCAAGATATATATATAAATAAGCATAAACAATAACGGGAATGTGGGGTGAAGCACTCAGGAGCTCCACACACTAAGACTGAAGCTCAGTAAGTTCCTCACCCACAATTGCTGTTACAGGTTCTGACTGAAAAAACAGATATATTGGATGTGTGCAAAGGCAGGGTCTGTGGATCTGATCCCTATGGTGATGTTAAAAAGTAACTGAAACACCATGTAGGTTGTCAGCTGAGCCCACAGATCCTGGAGATCAAACAGGAACACAAAAGGCGGTAACAGCAAGGGATTAGAACTAAATACAACCACTATAGAGAAGGAGCTAGGAAGGAGGAGTGCTTAACAGGGAAGAAAGGAAAACAAAGGGTACACCTGGGAGAAAACAAGCAACAAACATACAAGGAATCTAGAAGCAAGACAGCAGGAAAGAAGAAAACTACAAACTGCAACAAAGAAATGGAAAGAAAGGCAAGGACTGGGAAAAGGAAAATACAGAAGGAGAGGCTTCAAGGGAGCACAAGGAGTGCTGGTGCAGGAATTAAGGAAACCAGGAAACTCTGCAGGCAGAAACAGTACAAGGAATAGCTGAGGCTCAGGAGTCAAGTAGCAGTGCAGGGAGTGCTAGTTCAGTAACAAGGATAGCTACAGCACATGAACAAGGATAGCTACAGCTCAGGACTAAGGAAATACTATGGCTCAGGAACTCAGCAACTAAGAATAACAAAAGCTCAAGCAACAAGGGAGGAATAACTAAGGCACTGTAACCGGAAAATGGAATAATTATGGCTCAGAAACTTCAGGAAACAAGGGTTGGTCTCACTAGAAAACATACAATTACCTACACTGGACTAAATGGAGCTGAGTCTTAAAAGGGCTCACAGTAGTCACATGCATCAGGTGTAAGCAGGCTAGCACCAGTCAGCCACAGGTGTGATGAATTCCTCCACCCGTCCGTAGCTGCATGGGTGGAAATGAAGCAATGAGCAGGGGATTACAGCTATTGGAGTTCCAAACATGGGCATGCTAGCTTCCCCAAAACCTGGCATGGATTGGGAATGGATGATAATTTCCAAAGAGGGTCCAAATGGCTGGAAGTCAGACTATGTCTATAGGGGAATGTCTGGAAGCTTATTAGAGCATTGGAAAGACCCAAAATGTGGCCCCGTGATGGTGGACTTGAGAGTGAAGGGAGCGAATTGTGACAAACATTGTTTTGCACACTTCTGTCACTGGAGTATACTTGGGCTATGCGTGGGTGATATTTGTGCTACCTTTGGACTCTCTTTCTCTGGTGGCCACCTGGGGAGACTTATTTCTTATGAAGCTTCCTAACTTACTATAGTATCATCAGTAGAAAATGCTTTCAGTTTTCCACTTTGATTCCATCAAGACAGCTTTCAGACGTGCCATAGTTTTGGCATAAATTCAGAAGGTTAGCACTCTAGTTGCACACTGGAACTCTGCAGAGAAGCTGCTGATCACTAGGGAGTTAACTGGCAGTCTACAGCTGGTGTTAAAAGTGCATTTTCAGTCTGCATGTCAGAATGTTTTAATGAAAGAAGAGGAAGATATGTGAGAACTCACTTAACATCCTCATTTTTCTTTCTACAGTACTAACCATAACTTCTCGGACAAAATTAACCTCTTCATTTTGTTCCTTTCTAAAATGTTTCAATTTGTACCAGTTTGATTCAATCAAGATGGCTTCAGGTGTGCCACTCTTATTATAAGTAAATCTGTTAGCATTCTAGTTGTTCCTTAGAACAGTCTGGAAGGCTGCAGAAGAAGACAAGGGAACGGACAGGCTTCTCCTGTTGGAAGTACATATTTTACTGAATGTCAGACTTCATTCTCATATGGCTGAGAAAGATAGTGTGAAGTTACTGAAAATATGCTATCATTTTAGCTTCAGGAGCACCTTCAATAGCCTTGATAGGAAAATAGTTTTCTATCAAACATGATTCATGAAATCCCAGAAGGCTTTTTCACTGGGTAAAATCGCCTGAGAACACACCAAAATTGCTACAATTAGTATGGTACCATCAATAAATGAGTTATTTATATTGTAACAAAAACCTGTTATCTACCTTTACACGTTCTGCTTTTTGTGACCCTCAAAACCTGCCGTTCACTACAATGTATTTCAGTGGGGTGCTATCATGTATATTGGTCCCAAGAAGGCTCACGATGAGATCTGTGCTTAGGCTCTGCCCAGATATCTATATTTATTTTTGCTTTAGTAATTCCAAAACTACTCAATGGATTTACACCAAACAACAAAAGGCATGATCTGCACAGCAAGATCTGGCTTCCTGCCAAATTTGGTGTAATTCCATTCAGCGGTTCGGGCTGTAGTCATGGAAAAATGAATTGGAAAAATGTGTTTTACGATGTCCTCCAATCCTTTTTTCTGGGCCCGAGCTTGACTAAATACCCCACAACCTTCAACACAGCAGCTGAACTGACTGTCGTATTAGTTTTGAAAATTTTGTGAAGATTCAAACAGAATCAAAGTTATTAACAAAACATGTTTTTCCTATGGAAATTAGTTCCTAACTATAACTACCTACTGGCGACAGCCAGTTGGTAATATATATATAGATATTTATATATCTATGTATACACATATATATATATGTATATATAGAGATAGATATAGATAGAGATATATATATAGATCACAAAGTTCTGGAGTCTCGGGGCTCAAGACACGGCAGTCCATTTCAGGTCCCAGAAACCCAGATAATGCACCAATTTGCATCCATAAATCAAAGGGGCCATGAACACCAAAAGATACAGTAAGTGATTTAGTTACCCAAAATGTCGATATCAATGTGTTTCAGCCGTAGCCTTGATCACAGTAGTTGACAAAAGGAACTGACATGGTCATTATATACATACATTAATGAATATTAAAAATGGACAAACAAAATGTGAAAGTTATAATACCTGTGATGGCAGCCGCCATGATTGCACAGTTAACAGTCCATATACTTAATATCACCTAAATAGCCTGTATGCCTCTGTCAAAACCTCAATAGCTGAAAATCAGATTGAGAGAAAAAATATTATGTAAGAAACCCCATGTTACTTCAAAGCCTCCGTCCGACAGTAATGCCCGAAGTTACTCATAATGTCACCAAATACTAAAATAAAGGAAATGACAAATACAAGAATTATGTATATACATATGTACTCTAATGACATACATTGCTGATGCTAACCATAATAAGTTCAACAGCACCAATACTCCGAGCATAGCAAATACGAGTGGTATGGGCATGCAGTGACTTAATAGGAGCCGCATGCTGATGTTAGTAACCGGCTTACTAAAACACCCACTCAATCATAATAATCTGTGCACTATATAACCCTATGGATAGTTCATGCAAAGTATCATGCATCAGTGTAACTTAGCTGTTCCGTATTATGCAAATATTGTGGTTTAAAAGTGAATCCTGCAAATGTGGACTTGATATCATAGTTGTAGCGGTGGCAGAGTACAGTGCTGTGCAATTTTTGGCTGATTTCCAATACATCTAGTGCAGAACACCCTTTGTGGAAACAAAAACAAAATGAATAATAATTTAACATTAAAAACGGTTCATAGTACTGATCTAACCTTCGAAGACTAACAAATACACAACTACATATTTATATTACAGCAGATGTACTGACATTTCCTCACTAGAGTTGAGACCCAATGGTGCTAATTTTTCAAAGTCCTAGACATATTTTGATTCCAATACTCTCAACGTGTATTCCTTGTTACCCCCTCTCAAATCCAGAGTTATAACATCAATCACAACATATTTCAAGAAATTCTCATTACCAGAATGTGTCACAAAGAAATGCCTGGCCACCGGATACTGTTGATCATTATGTCTGATGACACATTTATGTTCCAGCAACCATTTTTTAAGCCTGATGAATAGTGCTGCCTATATATATTTTATTTTAAGGACACATAAGGCAGTACACACAGTATGGTGTATTACAGTTGTAACTCCCTCGGGTGGAATATGTTCTGTTAGTGTTAAGTATCACTTAGGTTTTACAATTTGTACTGTTGCTACAGGCTTTACACTGCATGCAACAGAAAAAGGCATTAATCCCGTCTGCTCGTTTGTTGGAGCTGATACCTGTGACCAAATTATGATTTAATCTGTTCCTGAAGAAGCAACTCGTCCAATCTTGGGGCCCAGGGTCACAATCACCTGGGACCTGGCCTAATTATTATTTTTTTGGGGGGGAAGGGGAGGCTGCTTGGCCCACCCTCCCAAGGCTGATCTCTGCCCTGAGGACCCCATCCCCCAGGGCCTGGCCTAATTGTTATTTTTTGGGGGGGGGGGGGGGGTGCGGGACCCCATCCACTGTGGTCAGACCAGGTGACCTGAGAGTCAACCAGTCACAATATTGGGGCCCGCGAGGGGGGCCTGAAGACCCCAGTGGTCCCAGCCAGCTTGCCACCTCCTGTGGGAGCCAGCATTGGTGTCACAGAGAGGAAGCTGTTAAAGCAGCTCCCCCTCTTGGTGATCGCAGTTTCCTTTGCTTCCCTGCCTGCATTTCACGAGCAGGGAAACAGAGAAAATCTCCGCTCGCATGAAGGGAGAGCTTTTTGGCAGCTGTCAATTCATCCGAGTGGAGTGTTTGCTCTTACTTGGCGTAAGCTGTCAGCTCCCACCAAATCACAGCAAACAGCTATGTCGCGGGGTTGGGCACCCCGGGACATAGCAAGAGCGCAGCCCTAGGGGGGTGGCGTTCCCCAGTGCCATCAGTGGCTTTGCGAGGGGGGGCCGCATGGCACCCCTCCAACATAATAGCCCCCGGAAGGTGGTGGTTCTCCGGGCCTGGGGGTCCGCAACAGACCCTCTATGTGTTTTGAAATTAGCCCCGGGGAGGTTGATGTCACTGGGGCTGCTGCCCCACCCCTTTTTCTGAGCCCCCGCTTGACGGATCACTGCAAAACTTTCCAGACAGCAGCTCACATGAGCAACAAATTCTTGGTGGAATTTTCGTGAAGATTTGTCAACCTGTGCCAAAGATTTAGGCAAGTAAAAAAAATGCTTTTTCTATGGAAACTAGGTTCTAACTATAACTGCCTAGTGGCAACTGGGTAATGTGTGTGTATGTATGTGAATATATATATATATATATATATATATATATATATATATATATATACACACACACACACACACACACACACCTTACCTACTGGCGGTAGTTATAGTTAGGCCCTGTTTACCATTTGACCAATCTTCACGAAATTTTCCCCAAAAAGCATGCCGGTGGTTCTTGTTGTGCATGGAAAGTTTTGGGGTGATCAGTCATGCGGGGGTAAAAAAAAAAAAAAGTGCATTTCCCATGATAATTCCCATAGGACCTTTGAACAGACCTACAGCCTGAACCACTGGACGAAATTACACCAAATTTGGCATAAAGCTAGCTTTCGGGTACACAAATGGTTCTTTGGCTTATTTGGTATAAATTCATTCTGTAGTTTGAGAAATGAAAGGGGAAATAAATTTGTATATCTAGGACTGCGGATCCATGCCGACGTTTTCTTGATTATTGCAGTGAATTTGCAGATGCACGCAACAGCAGGAATGCTGTGATTGGCGGCCCGCTATCTGATCAGAAAGTTGCAGCCACCATTTTGAGTAAAGGGACAGTCCCCGGGGCTGAAAAATTAAATTAAAAGTGACATAAGGGGTCAGGGTGGTGGTACCCTGATCCCAGAAATGTGATGTAGGGGTGTTTGAGGGGCAAATTATGGGTTTAAATATTTTTTTTTTTTTCACCATATGTGATATTGGCGAATATTCTGTAATCTTCGCAAACATTCGAGAATACACCCTTCTAATAGCCGTAAATATTTGTGAATATGCAAAAAATAATTTTAAAAAACATTCATACACTCATTCATACACTCATTCACTCAGACTCATGCGTCCACTTACACACCCACTCACTCATGCACCCACTCATAGGCTCACACCCACTCACAGATCCACTGACAAAGAGGCCCTGTGACCAACCCCGCTGTGTACAGCCAAAGGCCAGGAGCGTCATGGGGTTGGGTGGCAATAAGGGCTTGGTTGCAAGCCCTTTGGCTGTGTGCAGCAGTGGTTGGATTACTATATAGTGATTAAAATTACTTTACGTTAAAAGAATTAATGTCTGAGTGGGTCTGTGAGTGGGTGCATCAGTGACTGAGTGGGTCTGACTGTGCAGGATTGTCTCAGTAGGTCTGTGACTGTGTGCATGAATGTGTGAGTGAGTGGGTGTGAGTGGATCTGTGCATGCATGAGGGTCTGAGTGGCTCTGTGCATGCACGAGGGTCTGTGTGTGAGTGGGTCTGTGTAAGGAAATGCCTCTTGGCATGGTTACCCCCTGACTTTTTGCCTTTGCTGATGCTATGTTTTGAGTTGAAAGTGTGCTGAGGCCTGCTAACCAGGCCCCAGCACCAGTGTTCTTTCCCTAACCTGTACTTTTGTTTACACAATTGGCACACCCTGGCATCCAGGTAAGTCTCTTGTAACTGGTACCCCTGGTACCAAGGGCCCTGATGCCAGGGAAGGTCTCTAAGGGCTGCAGCATGTCTTATGCCACCCTGGGGACCCCTCACTCAGCACAGACACACTGCTTGCCAGCTTGTGTGTGCTGGTGAGGACAAAACGAGTAAGTCAACATGGCACTCCCCTCAGGGCGCCATGCCAACCTCACACTGCCTATGCAGTATACAGTAGATAAGTCACCCGTCTAGCAGGCCTTACATCCCTAAGGCAGGGTGCACTATACCATAGGTGAGGGCACCAGTGCATGAGCACTGTGCCCCTACAGTGTCTAAGCAAAACCTTAGACATTGTAAGTGCAGGGTAGCCATAAGAATATATAGTCTGGGAGTCTGTCAAACACGAACTCCACACCACCATAATGATGCCAGTGTACATTTTATTGTAACATACACCCCAGAGGGCACCTTAGAGGTGCCCCCTGAAACCTTAACCAACTACCTGTGTAGGCTGACTGCCACACTCAAGACATGTTGCTGGTCACATGGTGAGAGTGCCTTTGTCACTCTGTGGCTAGTAAAGCCTGCACTGGGTGGAGATGCTTATCATCTCCCCCTTGCAGGAGCTGTAACACCTGGCGGTGAGCCTCAAAGGCCCACCCCCTTTGTTACAGCGCCACAGGGCATTCCAGCTAGTGGAGTTGCCCGCCCCCCTGAGAAAAACAAGGAGGAGTCACTGACCAGCCAGGACAGCCCCTGACTTTTAGGAATCCTCCATCTTGCAGATGGAGGATCCCCCCAATAGGGATAGGAATGTGACCCCCTCCCCTTGGGAGGAGGCACAAAGAGGGTGTAGCCACCCTCAGGGCTAGTAGCCATTGGCTACTGCCCTCCCTGACCTAAACCCACCCCTAAATTCTGTATTTAGGGGCTCCCCTGAACCTAGGAACTCAGATTCCTGCAACCTAAGAAGAAGAGGACTGTTAAGCTGAAAAACCCTGCAGAGAAGACGGAGACACCAACTGCTTTGGCCCCAGCTCTACCGGCCTGTCTCCCCACTTCTAAAGACACTGCTCCAGTGACGCTTCCCCCAGGACCAGCGACCTTGGAATCCTCAGAGGACTGCCCTGCTCTAGAAGGACCAAGAAACTCCCGAGAACAGCGGCCCTGTTTACCCAAGACTGCAACTTTGTTTCCAAAGAAGCAACTTCAAGACAACTGCGTTTCCCGCCGGAAGCGTGAGACTTGCTACTCTGCACCCGACGCCCCCGGCTCGACTTGTGGAGAAACACCTCAGGGAGGACTCCCCGGCGACTACGAGACTGTGAGTAACCAGAGTTGCCCCCCCTGATCCCCCACAGCGACGCCTGCAGAGGGAATCCCGAGGCTCCCTCTGACTGCGACTGCCTGACTCCCAGATCCCAACGCCTGGAAAAGAGACTGCACTCGCAGCCCCCAGGACCTGAAAGATTGGAACTCCAGTGCAGGAGTGACCCCCAGGAGGCCCTCTCCCTTGCCCAGGTGGTGGCTACCCCGAGGAGTCCCCCCCTGGCCTGCCTGCATCGCTGAAGAGACCCCTTGGTCTCCCATTGATTTCCATTGGAAACCCGACGTGTGTTTGCACACTGCACCCAGCCGCCCCCGTGCTGCTGAGGGTGTACTTTCTGTTCTAACTTGTGTCCCCCCCAGTGCCCTACAAAACCCCCCTGGTCTGCCCTCCGAAGACGCGGGTACTTACCTGCTGGCAGACTGGAACCGGGGCACCCCCTTCTCCATTGAAGCCTATGTGTTTTGGGCACCTCTTTGACCTCTGCACCTGACCGGCCCTGAGCTGCTGGTGTGGTAAGTTTGGGGTTGCTCTGAACCCCCAACGGTGGGCTACCTTGGACCCAAACTTGAACCCCGTAGGTGGTTTACTTACCTGCAAGAACTAACCAATACTTACCTCCCCCAGGAACTGTTGAAAAATGCACTGTGTCTAGTTTTAAAATAGCTATATGTGATTTATTTGAAAAGTATATATGCTATTGTGATTATTCAAAGTTCCTAAAGTACTTACCTGCAATACCTTTCATTTGAAGTATTACATGTAAAATTTGAACCTGTGGTTCTTAAAATAAACTAAGAAAAGTTATTTTTCTATACAAAAACCTATTGGCCTGGAATTGTCTTTGAGTGTGTGTTCCTCATTTATTGCCTGTGTGTGTACAACAAATGCTTAACATTACTCCTTTGATAAGCCTACTGCTCGACCACACTACCACAAAATAGAGCATTAGTATGATCTCTTTTTGCCACTATCTTACCTCTAAGGGGAACCCTCGGACTCTGTGCATACTATTCCTTACTTTGAAATAGTGCATACAGAGCCAACTTCCTACAGTCTGTGTGTGAGTGAGAGATTTTGAGTGGGGCGATGAGTGGGTCTGACTGGATCTGTGATTGGGTGCGTGAGTGTCTGAGCGCCTTTGTGAGTGTGTGCACAACTGTGAGTTGATGGGTGAGTGTGCCAATGTGTTTTATTTGTGTGTGTGTGCTTTAGCTGATATTCACGAATTCGGCACAATGCTACACACAGGGGCCCGCACTGGGCATTGCAGTGGACTCTCTAATATCCACGTTGTGTAAGAAAAAAACACCTTCCCATTTTCAAAACACACTATCACTTTCCCATTTCATTCATAGGGTCAGAGTATCTCCACACTGACCTCTAATCCCCCTTTCCCATTTTTTTCCATCTCATTTCAGCCCTAGAGACCAGCCCCCATTTTAGAAAATGGTGGGCGCAACTTTCAGATCAGCTTGCGCCCAGCCAATGAGAGCATTCCTGTGGCTCGTGGGTCTGTGAATAGGTCACAAGTATATTTGCTAACTATTTGCGCTTCCAGATATCTATATTTAGTTTTCTATTATTACCTCAGACTACTGAACGGATTTACACCAAACCACAAGAAGGCTTCTTTCTGGACTGACCGCTACCTTTCTGCCAAATTTGGTATAATTCCATTCAGGCTGTTGTCATGTTCAAAATCGCTATGGGAATTAGAATGGGAAACACACTCCAGGTCCCCTTTATCAGCCTCCACTTGACGAATCCCCCTGATACTTCCCATCCACAAGACCTTACTGGGCACTTTTTGGGGAAAATTTTATGAAGATTCGTCTAACGGGACCAAAGATATAGGCAAGTCAAAAACGCTTATTCTAGGGAAAGTAGGTCCTAACTAGAACTACCTACAGTGATATTATCAATGATGTCCAAGATGTCATGATTGATGTAATATCTCGGGTAATTAGTTGTGCATGTCGAGGGTGCGAGTTATAGTTACCTTAGGACATGAGTTCTAGTTACTTGAAATAACTAACTGCTGAATTTCTATGGTTTTGTGTGTAAAAATCCGAAACCATCTATAACGTTCTTGCAACCTTTGTTTTTTAGTGAGTTTCAAAGGTTTTTTAATTCCATTTCACCCTGCGTAGGTGAGAAGCCTTCAGTCTCTGGAGGGCTTGATAATGCAAAAGTCCTGGAAAATGGCTTTGATGGATGATAGAAGTCCCACTTTTCTGGCCAGTTGGCACAGAGATATTCTGTCTCGTCGCAGGATGGTTCTGAGTTTCTTTGTGACCTTTAAAGAGGGAAGACTCAGTGAAGCCACTACTGAATCAATGAGGAATTCTAGGAATGTCATCTGTTGGAATAAGTTCTGATTTCCGTTCGTTGATGACAAACCCCAAGTCCTGGAGGAGAGCAATAGTCATGTTCAGATTGAATCGGAGCTGTGTTTGAGATTGGTCCATCAGAAGGAAGTCGTCCAAGTAGCTGATCATCCTTACTCCTCCTGGTTGAAGGATCTCCGCTACTGGTCTCAGGAGCTTTGTAAAACATCATGGGGTTGAGGATAGACTGAAGGGGAGGGCTCAAAATATGTACACTTGTCCCCTCCAAGCGAACTGGAGAAATCTTCAGTGAGGTGGGAAGATGGGAATTGTGAGGTGGGCATCTTTGAGATCCAACCCGACCATCCAATCTCCCCTCCAAAAAATGTCTCTTAGGAGATGGATTCCCTCCATCTTGAAGTGGCGGTAAACCAATCACTCATTGAATCCTCTCAGATTTACTGCTGGTCTGAAGCCTTTGTCCTCCTTTTGCACCAGAAACAAGTATTTTAAAATCCCCTGAGGGTGGAGTACTGACCTGTACATAGGACCTTTGCATAATACCTCCATCACCTCTGTATAGATAAGAATCATCTCTTCGTTCAAAAAGACCAGAGGTCTCAGTGGAGTGTTCTGAATTAGGGATCCATAAAATTCGATGTGAAAACCTCAGACAGTTTGAAGGACGCAAAGGTCCGTTGTAATCCTCCCTAATTGTGAGCAGATTTTAGGAGTCTTCCCACCTCACCCCCCCCAAGGCTTTGAGGGGGAAAAAAGGGTACTGCTTACTGGTGTTTCCACCTGGTGCATTAGCGCCTCCTCAGTTGTTTCTTCCTCTGCCTGAGCCTCTGCTGGGGTAGAAGGTTCCGTGTGTTCCATCATTCCAGCCACTGTTCCTTTTGAACTGAGTTCTAGAGAGATCTTGGTGGAAGGAGCAGCCCCTGCCTCGTCCGGGCCCTGCAAAAACCTTTCCTAGGAAGATTTTGTTAATTGAAGATTATGCCATGTCAAGGGCGGAAAAGGTTGCCACAAACTTTCCCAACTCCTTGATGAATGGCCCCCAAAGAGGTTACTGTGGGCAGTCGCCCCACCTCAGAAGTTGCTAAATCCCCGAGTTTGGGGTCGATTGTAATAAGCAAGAATCTCCTGCGATCTGCCTCAAGCGCATAGTTCGCATTACCAGCAAACAGATAGCTCTCTGATCCTAACCAGCTACTATTTCAGTGGACATGGGAATGCCTGATCGCTTTGCTTGTTCTGCCACCTGGATGATCTGGGCAAGAGGGCCAGCAACGTCCAGGAGTTTATCCAGGAAATTTCTCAAGGATTGGTGTATGCCCTTTTTAGGGCCCTTCATAGATTTATTGAAAAATGTGTTTAATTTTGCAGATATGCAGACTTTCCCTTGCAGTGAGGGTCTGGGGCACTCTCCCTGCAGTCTTGCTCTGACCTCCTTTTCTAAAGGTTGGTGGATTTTACTAGCAACGTACTCTGCCACGTTTTGGTCGGGTGTCCATTCGGAGGACCGTAGATCGATATCAGAGGGGTCGAACATGTCACACTGGTTTGTGTCTGCCTCGGTGGAATCAGAAGTATTAGGCCCTCGGACGCCATGGTCTACTAGATTCTTGATGATCCTCAGATGAAATGTCACAATCTGAGTCACCCTCCCCTCTAAAGGGAAACCCACCATCAGGGTCTGAATTTTGGGTGGCAGCGTCACAATTTTCTTTGGGACAATCTCCCTCCCGGTAGGGTGTATGTTTAAGCATGCAAACACTCTTACTGAAGGTTTCTGGCAATTTATTGAAACCCTCCATGCGCCCCGCATCATGCTTATAGGCCTTCTTTCACCTTTCAACACTAGTACTAGGGCCTGGTTCTTGAGATTTAGGGTCACTAAAATCCCCTGCATACTCTCTGCCAATTTATCCACTTTGTCTTTAAGAGGGTTTTGAGAGGGGAGGGGGGGGGGGGGGGGGGGGGGTGCAGGGATCTAGAAATTGCCAAACAAAGTGCTTGGTCCACCCCAAAAGGCAACTGTTGGGGAGGCCATTGTTCCTTAGCATCCTGGAAGGATGAGTATCCATGATCACCACAGTGATCCATTAATAGTCAGATGATTGCACCAGTGAAAAAATGTACGTCCAAAACTTACACAGGGGAGCCCCGGTGCTTATAACCGTAAAAACAGTTGTAAATGAAATTGTGCTCACTAGGTTGCTCTGTAGTCGTAATCCATGACTTGAAATTACAGGGGATAACAACTGACGTAGTGATGTAAACACGAGGGTTGGCAGGGGAATAATATGAGGAAACCAAAGGAATTCCTCACAAAAATCCTCTAACGCACGTGCAAGCTTTGTTAGAGTGCTGGATAGAAACAGCTCTTTACAAGGCCGCAACGGGCACGAAAGGACTGTTGTCCACACACGAGAGCACCTCCTCAGGACGCACGAGGTATGAAAAAAAAAAAAAATAATAAATCACACTGGGAGATAAACCTACCCTGCGTGATAACAGTACACGTCTCAGTTAAACAATTACATCTTTAAACAAGCACAATATTCAGTGATAATCATTAAATGAGGAGAAATTAAGAAACAATGACAACTGATGAGCATTCAAGAAAGAGGAAAAGGAAGGGACGTCATTCACATATATGGCGGACCGAGTTATGATTGGACTGTGGTTACTATGGACACTAATTCCCTATCCCTCATGGGATAAGTAGTTCTATTTTTTCTTTGATAACTGCTATTTTATATCAAGTGAAGAAAGAAATGCATCATACTTGCCTCGACCTTATTAGAACTGAAACTTCCCTTCTCGTTATCTAGGAAATTTATCACCACCTGACAGGTTTGCTCCTGTTGGAAGTAGAACAGTTAGATATTTTATAACTTAGAACAGGTCTTAATTTTTCTTTCTGCAGTACTAACCATAATTTCTATGACAAATGAACCCCTCATTTTAGTAGAGTCCAGTGGCAGAGTAGATTGGCATAGACTGCATTGATTTTGAGTAAAGGATTATAGAGTGCATTGGTGTGGAGTGCAATGGTTAGAGTAAAGTGAAGTGGCACAGAGTAGAGTGGTGAAGAGTAGAATTGAATGGTGCAGGGTAGAGTAGAATGGTGTGGAGTGGTGCAGAGTAGATTGTTTCATACTAGAGTGAAGTGGCTTAGAATGGAGTGGTGAGCGGCAGGGTGCAATGGCATACATTGACATTTAGTGCAGTGGTGCAGAGTAGATTAGAGTGACGTAGAGTGGATTGGCATAGAGTGCACCAGTGTGGAGAGGAGTGATGCAGTGTTGCAGAACAGTGAAGATGGTATAGAGGGGAGTGGTGCAGAGGGGAGTGCAGCGGCCTAGACTGCATTGGCATAGAGTGCTGTAGAGTAGAGAGGCATAGAGTTAAGTACAGTGGAGTGGTGCAAATTTGGACCATTGGCGTAGAGTGGTGTAGAGTAGAGAGGCATAGGGTGAACTGGTGTGGAGTAGTGCAGAGTAGAGTGCAGTGGAGTGGTGAAGTGAGAAAGTGGAGTATGCATGTTGTGGTAGTGCACTACTATTACAGTCAACACATTTACAATTGAAATGACTATTACATTTGCACAGGCATAAGTTTTACTGATAAAAGTATATACCGCACAAAAAATGAGTGGAACTGTCATTATCCGTTATATTTTTTATAATATTAAAATAGGTTTCCTCCACACTTCAGAATTACCAAAAAATTTGCTTCATTTGTGCTCTCTAATTCAGATGTATTCTGAAATATCTGCACAGTTCATTTAAAGTCATTTATATTTTGTTGCGTGTTAGAAAAAAATAACATCGTACATCCTTTGGTCCATTACATCCCCATTATCAGCATAATTCACTTTGAAGTCAGAGCAAGAAAAGTAAACACCAAGTTCACTCATAAGTCAGAGATTTACATTTAACCTGTCTGAGTGCACAGCAAATATGACAAGATAAGAACAAGATTTAAAGGCTTGTTTACAAATTGAGCACTGGTGGAAGGATACCGTAACAAAGGTAAGGGCCATGGAACGGACGACCTCTAGATGGATAGCCTAAAACAAATAGAGCCAGCAAATAGAAAACAAGCAAATGTGAGTTACAAAACAACAATCCAATGGTAAGCAATGAGCAGAATGAATTCACAGGGAAGCTTTCCGAATGTCCAAGGTTTCGTTTGCAAATCACTTTAACCAAAAACATTGAATTGTACTTCATGTATCAGAATCTGTGCCTGCTGATATGTATTATTGACTAAATATATTCACCTCTAAGATTTTCTTTCTTCTCCAACAGTGTGAGACAGGTTGCATAATCTGCACAGACATGCTGTTTCTTTGGCAGCTGTGAATACAATCTGCAAAGCATAGGCAGGTATCACAGTGCATCCTTTCCCGGTCAATAGCGAGATATAGTACAATCTGTAAAGTTGATTCACCTCGCAGTCGTGCCTCTCCTCCCAGTTGAGTCAGGATGTTCTTCCGTCTCCTATAATATTTTCATAGCACAGACTAACATGAATGAATCGGCACACCTTTCTCTGGCAATGAGAGACAAGTAAAATATCTTTAGGGTTGAAGCTGCCATCAGGATGCCCTTCCTGCTCTTTCAATTAGAGACAGTGAGCCAAATCTTCTATAGCAGAAACAGCCTTCAGATTGTACGTCTTTCTCTGTGAATGACAGATGTAGTGCAATATGTCATCATTGAATAACCCGTCAGGATGCACTTCCGTCTCTGTCAGTTTGAGACAATTCTCACAATCGGTCACAGCTGAACAAGCTGTCTGCTTATGTTCCCTTTCTCTGAATGGCATAACAGTGACACAACTGTTGTGGCCATAGTAGTTGTCAAGACGTCTTCATTCTGTCAGGAGATCAGCAGAACAATCTACAAAGCCTCCTCAGCTGTCAGGAGGCATCCAGGTGTGCAGCGTGTTACATTTATAAACTATTGCTTCAATAGGACTTGACCAACAGTTTGTTGAAAGTGGTAACATTACAATCAAAATTCAAATCAGATTAAAAGTTCTGTTCAACACAAGTATACAGAATCAATAGTTAGAATCATCCCAATTTGGCAGATCTTATCAAAAGCCTTAGAAAACTGCTAATATTCCTGACATCTCATGTCACTAAGGAAGCCACACTAAGTTCTAGGAAAATTACCTCTGCATTCAGGGACTATCGTCAGAAATTCTATAAGGAGAATGTGGTTAGGCTTCATCATATTTTCGATTATTGTATGGCACATTTTTTGCCTGTTTAGAGTTGGCACATCATGTTTCATTTAGAACAAACAACATTTTTAGAAATAGGTATTAGAAACCAGCAGCCAGTTGCGATGTCGCCCCAGAAGTTTGGTGATTAAAACCGAGAGGTTGTCTTCACTTAGGTGTCCCCAATCCAGTAGATGTTTATTATGAAAAATTACACGTGATATAGCAACTGGGGCTTTATCAAAGGGGAGCAGAGGCTGCCCCTCTTATTTTCTGTTTCCAAACTGTGCAAACTGCAGCTCCTGCTCTGATTTTCCATTTTAATGTAAATGCTTTAAACAAACTGTGTGCAGTGTGTAAAACATATGCACAGTGTCAAGTCCATAGATGTAGATCAAAGTTAAAACCTGCTATCTTATCTTTTGTCCCACAGATTGACGTAGGAATCCTGGTGTTTGTGTAGCAAAGATACCTCATACTTTTTTTTTCTTTTTATAAATAGATGTTCTGTCCTTATACTATGTATATATGTAACCGACAGGCGAATTAAATGAAGTTTATTTTTCAATATCTGACAACAGTACCAACCCCTCCAACAGGTTTAAAACAGATTAATGTGCTAGTACATATGTCAGACAGAGTGTGAGATGGCTAAAAAGAAGCTGAACATTGGAAATATCCCTTTTTCAATTGGGTTAATGCCAATAATATTGTAATATGTAAGCATAAATAGTGTGGTGCATTGTGGGAACTGCGATAGTGCCTTGGCAATTTATTGATAAAGACGTGATCACAAGTCAGTCAAATAAAGATTTGCAAAACCAGCTGCCCTATCAAGAGTGGGTGATCTTCAGAGAAATTTTGAGAAGATTTAATTAATTTAGTCTTTGAAAATGCCTTTAAGAGGGCAGGTGAGCCTTAATGAAGAGGAGATATGTCAGTAAATGATATTCAAATAAGTTTATTTATATAAATGCATTTTTGGGGCAAAGTACACATTTAGGAAAAATGAATGCCTTACTGAGACGTCTAAGCAGATAAGCAAACACTACAGAGGTTACCTAGTCTCTAGGTTTGCCCGATGATTTGTGACAGTCGTTTGATCGACTCATCGGTCATTGACCGGAATAGAAGCAGGGAGATTATTCAGTCACAGGGTTTGCACTTAATTATTAATGTGTCTAGCCATATGATCATTGGTCGTAAGTTTTTATACTCCAGTACCAAATTATTATGTACGTAATGTCTTCTCATGTATTGTGACATATTTAAACAGAGAGCCTTATTGATAGGCCCTCACAAGTGCTATGTAGAGTTAATAAACAGAGGTGATGAAATCTAAAATTAAATTAGAGGAATGGGAGGCTTGAGAAAACCTTACATAGACATGCTTATGGCAGTTTCAGCAGTTAGTATGAATAATTTCTAAGAAATAACCATTTCACAAAGATGACCCATGAAAAACTAATTTGATAGCTCACCATCAATGCATTAGTGGCATCTCCCTTGTGTGCTTGTAGAATTCGGAATGATAATGCGCCCTGCACAGGAGAGAGTTTGTGGAGGCATCACTAGCCTGCAAACACAAGTGCTTCTTTAACTGGAACAACGGTGTAGCACAATTTACTATTGTAGCACTTCTCTTTTTCACCAGGATAAATTGTGATTGTTCAGTTGGCATGCCAGATGAAACGTTGCCTTATGTATTGTAACTCTCTCAATTGTGTCCCCCTCATATCGATTATTAAAAGCAGGTCGGTTTAACGTTTATTCCATCCCAATGTTGACAGTTCAGACTGCACCTGCTTGGGGAGGGCACCTGAAATTAATAGTTCATATGCAGCTTTGGCGTGTCATCTGTTATTAAATGTAAATTCCGAACATTCAGGAGGAGCTTCTCACTCTAGTAGGTTTGAAATTAGTCCTGCCGAATTTTATGAAACCAGCATACTGCTAATAAAGCAATTTAAGAAATTCACTATGTGCACTCTTGAAGAAAACTCAAATTATGTTGTCACTGTTTCCCTCAAGAAGAACTTATGTAATCGTATTTATGATTTTCGAGCCACCGAGTGCATGGACTGTTTCGCAGAGTGGTGGCTAATCTTACATCTAGCACAAATTTACTGACTTTGGAGGGAACCTGTAAGAGAGTTTTTGATGATTAGAGGCCCCAAATTGAATAAGATACTGGAATTCACTTTGCCTACCCTAGTTCAGAAGACTGCCCACTGAAAATTTCAGTATTGGCTTCTTTTCACGCCAGGTCTCTAATGAACGGTAGTTACGCGTGTGATGATTTGGTCCTGATTGTGCCCTGAAAAAAACAGAGGTTAATTATGACATTTTAGAAAAAACATAAAATCATTAGGTTTTCAGAATATTATTAATCAAGCTTTTTATCCTATGATCCCAATTTGTGTACTTCAGAGCTTCATTAGCATTCATCACATTATTAAGAGAAATACATGATAAGCCAATGTTATACCTTCTCGGTTTTTCATATCAAACAACGTACATCAGAGGGAGTGAAGAGGGATAATGGGAAATGGTTGCATTTTACTGGCCATCTAACAAGCGAATCAGGAACATGTGGCCAATGATGAAGTATAGCTGATGTGTTCTACAGTTTATGATATATGAGTAAAATAACTAGAAATTGAAGCCACCCCTCGGATAAAAAGCACCTTAGCAGCTCATTCTAAGGGAATGTCATTCTGGGCACCGGATTTTAACCATAGTATTAAAGCCCCCTGCAGTTATTTTACGAGAGTGTGGTTTACCAGAACGAATGGCCTATGATTCCAGTGTGGCTTACCAGAACGAATGGCCTGTGATTCCAGTGTGGCTTACCAGAACGAATGGCCTATGATTCCATCATCTGTGATGTGAAAGAACTAAGCGCCACATTTACAAAACTCTGCCTGTTTGCAAGCACAAAATGCATTTTGGTATGTATGAATCCCAAACTGCGATCCGGTAACACATTTTGGTATTGAGAATGCATACTGATTTGGTATTTGTTTAAGACGTGCCTTCCAAATATCAAAACTGAATGAATGACCTGTATTAATGATTTGCGACCAAATTCCGGTTGCATAACAGTAATATTTTACCAACATTTCAAGGAGGTGGCAACCGTTATGACCCCTTCCATTTGAGAATGTTTTTTTTACGAGCAACATATGAAACATAAGTGCATCTTTTTTTTTTGTTGTTTTTTTAAATGCTGCCTTTTTCCTTTAGGTAAACAGGCTGCATTTAAACTAAAAAAATGAATGTTTTATTGAAAAGCAATCAGACATGGGGGTTCCCTGACTCCAGCATGCCACCATCCCTTGGATAACCACCATGCCTAATGGGACTCAAACAGCTGACAACCTCATTAAAATCAGCTCAGTATGTGACCCACTAGGAATTGCTATTTAACTGTTGTAAGTTTGCTTACATTAGGAATTGGGATTCCCTAATTACGATTAAGTAAGAATTGCAATTAGGAAATCACAATTCCTACTTTTTGTACATTTGGCCCTAACTACTTATCCTATCCACCTATACAGTTGTCCATACTTCACACCTTTCCCGACCACTGTGCAACATCAAAGTACCCCAGATGAAGAGTAGAAGATGTAAAGTGAACCTGGATATGGCATTGGTAATTTGACAATACCATTAGCTTTCTTTCTTGCTGCTTCCAGTCTGGGTGTCGTGTCCTCCCCCCTCCCCCCCAGTGCATGTGTCACATTTCCAGTATCAGAGCGTGAGGTAGGTGCGGACTGGGTTAGGTGGTTTTAACTCATATGCAACTTTTCAAAAGTAAGAACTTGTTTTGTATGTGATTTTAAATACTTTACCTATGTAGGTGCCAGTCGAAACGAGGAGCAAAATGAAAGATGTGAACCCACCAAATCTATTCATAAGATTCCTTATTAAGAGCAAATCTCATTTTAAAGATCTTTGTCACGCTGATCCCTGGTGACCAGATCCAAGTAAGTATTGCTCACCTTCGTGTTTAACACCAGCACACAGGGCTTCAGAGCTATGAAGATCATGAGCAAAGGTCTCCAATCATTTTGTTTTGTCTGATTGATAGATCAGGATGAAGAGGTAAAGGCTTATTTACAGGTCTACCAGGGAAGAGGGAAAGCAAGTTTTAGTAGTGTTTGATAACCAAATGCCTCCTTTTCTAGGTCAGTGTTGTATTTGAAGTGATATGTAAGAAGCTGCCCAGTGGGTAGTAATATATTTTGCGCATACTTTTTGGAGTTTATTCACAACACATGCGTAGATGAGTTCCTGGTTGGAGGTCATGATCATGGCCTTGTAGTTTGAGCCATCAGTGTCTGGGCAAACTTGTCCGGAGCATGTGGTTAGTGTATACTGCTGTTGGAGCAGATATGCTAATTAAGAAAATTATTAATGATCTATATGTTATTACTATTGAGAAATTGCGTAGAAAAATTACAGAAAAATATTGTGCACGTTTGAAAATGTGCCCTGAGGGTATGATCACCAAGTGTACTAAAATGACTGAAATTGTATGAAATAATGAAAATGAGAAAAATGTAATAATATGTCACAATGAGATGTATAACCTATGTTTTATATTAATTTGTAGTGTTAAGTTAACTGAATTAAAGGCCTAGTCTCCCTAGGCCTCACATACTGAGAGCAGAAAACAATAACCGCGTTTGCTTCGAATCTGCTGTGGACTAGCCTTGACCTGCTCAATGTTGAAGTCACTTAGCTAGAATTTTCTGCAATGTACCGGCGGACAGGAGATGAAGACAATTTGATACAATTATGTGTAAAGCAGGCTAAATGTACTTTCCCAGGACTTGAACAATGGAGATACTGACTGAAGAGGAGCATGAAACAATTTCGATACCTGAAGGGCCGGAAGATGAGAACATCGTATGAAAAACCAATCCGCTTCTAGTGAACGGGGACATATGAAAATTAGTAGATTTGGTAAACAAAAACTATAGGTTAAAGTTATATCTGCCGACTGACTGACCAATTAGCAATTGGGGGATGGACTGGGAGACCTTTATAAAAAGTAATGACAAAGGGCAAGAAATCAGATTAGCAGGAGAAAAGTTGATGACGTCAGGAGACGCTGTCCGAGGTGCTGATATTGGGCTCATGGTCTGTGAGCCTGATCCGTAGCTGACTAATAGATGACCTGAAGACGAAGACTGACTTGTTGCTGATCCATCCTGGATAGGTAGCTATGAAAATGTGACAGACTATTTTTATGCCTTTTATTCTAGGTATCAACTGCACTTTTTTTTTTTTTTTTTAAGATTCTCACTTAGGTAGATTTTTTCCAAATTGATGTTTTCTCTAAATTGTTTTTGCATGAAGACCCCCATGCTAATGCTAATCTTGGTTAGGTAGGCTGTTAGGGTGACGTTGACAGTGACAATGACTGACAAACCTAATTGCTGAATTTCACTATTAATGCTGGTATTCTTAGTTTGTGGTATCACATTGTCATAGAAAGCTTTCTTTAAGAATTTATGTCTTTTATGATGGATTAACAAAAAGGATTGATTTGAATAAAGATTGAACTAACGGATGATCTAGAATTGTAATCAATAGGGAATAAAAATTGTTAACTCCTTCCTGAGTAGTGGTTATTCTGGAGTATTATGGTTTAGTTGTTTTCCATAGAATGTTTCTTGATTATTGATGTTAGCTATAGATTCTATAGTCACTGCATGACTAGGATACTCCATGCGACTCAAAAGGGTCATCGACCTATACACGTCCCCTCATAAGTTTACTTACTAAGGACAAGGCGCGCTAACACTGCCAACTTTAGTTGTAAGCGCAGCTCCATGCTGTGTTCTTTTGAAGAATGGGTATAAGTTTCCATCCCCAGGAAACTTCAAGGTGTAGGGAATGTAGGTCGGGCCAGGTTTCACAGAAGCCTGAAAGTAAAATTAGCTAATGATGAGTTGTGGCTCCCTGCCTATTACTGTTCAAAGTGGGACAATATTAAGTGTGGGGCTGCCAACTACCCAGTATTATCTAGTCTGCCCATCCCTATTTGCTCAGTTTTAACGGAGGAGTCAGGCGGAATGTGGGCATCTAAAGTTTCTACCAACCATGTGTTACTTTAAATTAACTGGAAGCAACGAGAAATGGGTACCAAAATAGCTCCATGGGGCAGCCATTTTGGAATGGTGGTCTGTGTAAGGGAGTCAGACAGTATAATGATCATAGGGAGGTGGAAGTGGTCATTCTTTCTTTCTAGTTTGTTTTTAAGTTAATCACAGTGTTGCGTAGGTTCTCATTAGGGTAATGAGGCTACTGGATTTGGGCAGTAGGACTGCTTAAGTGGTGGGTAATGAGTACAATTCCACACCTGGTGACACTTGGCGGCCTAATCCGGGGTTTCCAGCTAACTAGCAGCACCCCATCGCTGACAGATGATTGTGGCAACCGAGCTCATGGTAAGATAGACTCCCCAGGGAATCTGGTACATCAGATCGCATCCAGTTATCTCAGTTACAAAAATCTCACTCAGGCAAAGACAACAGAGGCAGAATATATTTAAATAGGCATTTATCAAAATATCTGCATCTTAGATAAAAGCAGGTGCATAGCAATAACAAGGATAATGAAAGACAATAGGATCAGGCATGTGACTAAAAACGTAAAACACGAACAGTCCGACTATGCTGTCTAAACAGAGGAGTGGATCTATAGCCCCTCACCTACGCTATGTATGAGCGCAGCATACTAAGCCTAATCTGCCCTTTGGGTTTTCCCGTGGGAGAACATCATCCCTCATACCTGAAAAAGAGGCATGATATCTTAAAAGACACTGTCCCCATCTGGATCAGGGCTTGGTCGTCTAAGTAGGTAGCTGTAGTGAAGCTTGCAGCAATCAGCATACATTTGTGGTCATCTGGCTAGAATCTCACTAACGTGTTTGGCACTAAGAGGTGTTTTATAATAACACAGCTGACATTCTAAGAAATGGTCCCCACGCATGACTTGTTGTGTGAATGCTGGAGACAGCATACTCGTTTGTCATCAACCCTATCTGACTTTAGCCTTGGAGAAAGCACAACGTGAACTATATGTCCTACTAAGAATGTGATGCTTTCCTAGGCGAAAGAACAACAAGATATAGGGAAATAAAACAGCACCGCAAATGAAGCTATTGCTAGAAAAATAAAGCAATGCTGAATAAAACGTAGACAGGTGAAAGTGCAGAGCTGCAGGCCTAGTTAACTAAAACAAGTGCTCAGAACATGGCTAAAATAGCTACACAACAATAGTATCATTATCGAGCACTGGGGAACCAAACTGACATTACAGGGCATATGGTGTTCAGCCATGCCAATTTAAGGGGCAACATGCAACACCCTGCAGAGCTATGTGAATTGATTATTCATTAAAAAAATAAAAGCAACGGAGGTAATCCCAGCATCATCGGAATGTTGTGTTATGCCTTTAATTCGAGAAGGTGGTCAACCGCTGGCAAGGGCTAATTGCGCTTCCCTCAAGCTGCACTGCATCCTTCCTTCCTTGACCCCTTATCATAAGGGGGTTGTTGCTATCTCATATTACTTTGAGGAATGGTGTAAAACTATGACACAATCATACATACATTTGCACATTCAACCAAAGGAGAATTTTTAAAGGGCAATTGAACTGTCAAAATACTGCATTTTTTTCTTCGCTTGTGGAAATTAAAATAAAGCCATTCTGAGGTTAGCTGTGGCAGTTGCCCATGATGCTAAAATATTTCTCTCAAAATTTCATTGGGCATTCTGTGCAAACCAGCAAACTGGTTTAGCTTAACCCCTTTTACGCCACAGACGTAATGGTTATGTCCGTGGTGGCGCGCCTCAGGCACCACAGGCGTAACCAGTCTGTGTACAGACCCTCGGGGGAAGTGCTAGCACTCCCCCTGAGGGCCGCCACCCCTACCCCCCAGGACAGGTTTGGAAGGAAAATAGTTTCCCCTTCCACACCTGACCCCCCCTCCCCACCCCTCAAGACGTCAGCACGCGATTGCGCGCTGTCATGAAAGGGTGCAAAGACGCGCTGGAAGCTATTTGCTTCCAGTGCGTCAAGAGGAAAGAAGGTGAGTTTTACCTCGGGGCGGGGGTGGGGGGTGGGAAATCCCTCTAATAGAGGGGATGTGATCGGGCAGCAGGAATGCCCAATAGACACCTGGGAATTAGTGTGTGTGTTTATAGTGTGGGAGATCGACCCCTTGGGCAAGGGTCACTCCTTTGGGGGCCAATGTATTTTTCGCCGTTTCTGCCCCACTTGGGGGCAGATCATCCTTTTATTTTTAGGCCAATCTGCCCCCAAGATGGGCAGAAAGCCACTAGAAACCACAGATTTTTTTTATGGCTGATTTCTTTTGTGTTGGGGGGCGCCCCCTTGGGCAAGGGTCGCCCCCAAGGGGCAAAAAGCAATATTGGGCAGTTCTGCTCCCCCTGGGTGCAGATCGGCCTGTTTTGTTTTTGGGCCCATCTGCCACTTAGCGCCAGGGATCATGTGTGCACTCTGTGTGGGGGGTGGCTCCTTGGGCAAGGGTCGCCCCGCCAGGGGGCAATATATTCTATGGCATTTCTGCCCCCCGATGGGGCAAATTGGCCTATTTTCTTTTTTTTTTTTTAGATAATGCTTTAGCCTTACACGAGATCACCCTGATTCTGACCGTCTTTTTAAGATTAGACCTGTCCTTGATCATTTGGTAGATCTTTTTCAGAAATCTATGTTCCAGGCAAAGAAATATCTGTAGATGAGTCTTTGGTCCTGTTCAAGGGTCGTTTGGTTTTTAGGCATTACATTCCTAGCAAGAGGGCACGGTATGGAATTAAATTGTATATGCTGTCTGAAAGTAGTACAGGATGTTTATAATTTCCGGGTCTACACTGGTAGGGATTCCAGTATTGACCCCCCTGATTGTCCACCCACTTTTGGAGTGAGAAAATTGTGTGGGAACTTGGTAGACGACTGTTTCACAAATGTCACCATTTATATGTAGATACCTTCTACACTGGAGTTCAGTTGTTCAAGGAGTTGTTCAGAGTGGACACTCTTTCTTGTGGCACAATCCACTCTAATCGGAAAGGCTATCCAAGAGAGCTTGTCTGTAAAAAACTTGAGAAGGGACAGTGCAGTGCCTTGCAGAATGATGAGCTGCTAGCTCTAAAATTTGTAGACAGGAGGGAGGTGTACATGCTAACTACCATCCATGATGAGAGTACTTCACCTGTGGCTATTTGGCATCAAGTTGCTGAAGTGCGCAAACCTGTATGCATTTTAGACTACAATAAGCACATGGGTGGTGTTGATGGAGTAGATCAGAGGTTGGAACCTTACACTGCTGCTCGTAAGTTATGTTTGGTATAAGAAGTTAGTGGTTCACCTGTTCACTTGGCAACTTTTAATGCTTTTGCTGTGTTCAAAGATAGTTCTCCAGATTCAAGGATAACATTTGTGAAATTTCAAGAGTATCATAGCGAGCCTTGTTGTGTTTGAACAGGCAAGAGTTCCTAGAGAAGCAGTGGTGGAGGATGTGGCTAGATTGAAAGATCGTCACTTTGCTGAGCATGTTCCTCCCACGGCCCAAAAAAAAACTTTCCTGCTAAGAGATCTAGAGTCTGTGCTCGAAGAGGTATCAGGAAGGAGACTAGGATGTACTGCTCGGATTGTCCTTCAAAACCTGGGTTGAGTGTGGGTGGCTGTTTCAAGAACTACCACAGAAAAATCATTGGGAAATACCGTGAGTGTAGACAGCTGTTTTATATTTTCATATGTTCAGTTTCACAGTTGGCATTACTGTCATGTATTCAGTTAGAGCTTTTGTGTTTGTAGTTTTGTATTTATTTATAATTAGTGGTTTCTGTGTTTAAAAACAAAAAAAAGTGATGGCGGTGTGCATGAGGGACCGACCCGGGTGGGGTGGCGCTTGGCTGGCGGTGTGCGTGGGGTGGCGCTTGGCTGGCGGTGCGCGTGAGGTGGCGCTTGGCTGGCGGTGTAAATATTGACTTGCTGTTGGCTACTGCAACACTGCCAGACAAACGCCAGTTCACAAACTCCCATCAGCTGGTGTGATTGCTGTATCAGGCATGAGGGCGTATGTAAGTGATGAGCCCTTGAGTGGCGCTGTCGGTCGATGCAAATGTTGTAATGTGTTGGGCCTGTGGCTGCCCGCGTGAATGGTCTTGTGCATGTCATGTATGAAAGGTGTGTGAATGGACTGTAAAGCGATAGGTGCCTTGTTGTGGCTTTACAGCTCACAAGCTGTGAGTCATTGGTTCAGTTTTTTGGCCTCTCAGTTACTTCATTTTTGTGACATCTCTTTAAAATAAAATTTGATCTACTGAATCATCACTCACCCTCATGCCAAATCCAACCAGTATGTGTGGTAAAAATAAAATCTGCTCTGCTGTAATCATGCGTCGCACCACACCCGTGACACGCTAGGTGTCTCGGGTGGGACCCCGATGATGAAGTGTTAGAAAATGGGTTGTTAAGGGCAGGCAAGTACCTACACTTAGCAATAGGCCACTAACCTCCACTTAGGTCCAGTTAGGTCTCAGTAAATTAAAGCTAGCTCAACCCTTGGTAGCTTGGCAACGAGCAACAAGGCTTAACTTAGGAGACAAAGCGTAAAGCATTCAGAGATCACAAAACAGTAATTAAACAAAACACGGGAAACAGTTTAAAAATCCAAAATCAATTTATAAAAATAGGAAATAATTTTAGCTTTAAAATGACACCAAAATGAATAAAATCGGATAAGGGGAACTGGAGAAATTAATTTTAAAAGAATTAATGCTTTCTAGCACATAGAAACAAAAAGCGCCAATCTGGTAATCTGGTCGCACCTCGACTGGGGCAAAGTCAAAGTTTAAGCCCAACCACAATGAAGCCCGGCTCGGCTACAGCCCGCAGGAGGCCTCGGTCAAACGTTTACCTTAGGACTTAGTTTTTCTGGAGATTTTCTTCAGCAGGACGGACCTGCCAGTCCAATCCGACCTCCTGGAACTCTTCCTTGGATACACGTCGCGGATCCCTCGGTGGGGATTTTTACCGTTGGACTTAGTCGTTTTTCAGGTGAAAATCCTTCGACTGGGGCAAACCTGAATCTTGATCCAATGTCCTTGGATCCCTCTTCGGATAGGCTATCTGGAAGGTCCCGGTCAACTTCCTACGTTCGGAATAAGTCTACTTTTTGGAGATTTTCTTCACGGGGACGAACCTGCAGGTCAGGCCGGGATGAGGCAAGCTGGCTAGAGTTGCTGCGGTGGGTCGGTCCCTCTATGGAGCTTTTTTCCAAAAGTTCTCCAAAGTTCTGGATCTTCTTCCAGATGTTCTTTTAAGATTCTTTTGAGGTCCACAGTTCACCCAAAGGTTCCAGAAGCTCTGAGATGCTCCTTCGGGGTGCGGACTACAACTCCCAGAATGCACCTGGCACAAACTCCTTTTTGGCCACTGGACAGTAGTCAGCTGGATGGTTTCTTCAGGAGTTGGTGCAGGGGACTCTGGTTATCAAATTTTCACCTGTAGCAAACGGAGTCCCTCCTTGAACCAGTTGAAGCCAGGCAAAGTCCTTCTTGTGGTGAAGCCCAAGTGTGCAGCTGGTGCAGTCCTCCAGAGTGCAGTGTCCAGGTGCAGGTCAGGGGTCCAGCAGGGCAGTCCTTCTGTAGTTCTTCCTGGTAGGGATCTGGTAGGGAACTGAGGTGTGGGTGCAGGTCTTAATGCACAACCGGTCAAAAGATAGTGAAGGATTGGTATAAGGGTAGTTAAAAATGACTAGAGGTAACGAATTGTAATTTTATTCTAATGCCTATACCTCTGACATGATTAAAAACAATACATAGGGATATAGTAAAATAAAGTCTACACACCCCATATAAAAGTATGATTGGTATAATTACTAGATCTTGTAGTAGAGATTAGTAAAAGAGGAGAAAGTAAGCACAGAATCCCCTGTGTCACTCTATATCGTAGGTCAACATGTTTCTCGCTGTTTTATAGTCAATAAATGATCCTATGCAATTCGTCAGGACCTTAGTACATACCTAATCCTTTAAACAATAGGGAATCCCATAATAAGGAAATCAAAAACCCTCCAAATACTAAAGGTAGGGCCTCATCGGGGTAACATCAGGATTGAAAATCCACTATGGTTTTGAGTGGAGCCAAAAAGTTTTTGACCACCTATGCCTGATGATCATCCCGAGGCGTATCTTTTGACCGGTTGTGCATTATTCTCAAAAAGATCTCCGGCAAAGAGCCCCCGTGTGGGGCCCGTCAGGCATTGCAGTGCCGGCCTGACGAGGAGCTTGGCCCTATGATGAAGCATGTCACCGTAAGGTGAGTGAGGGATCTTGCATCGAAGACTTTGGTCTCCATTGAATGCTGAACCACCCAGTTTGAAAGAAACCACCTTGCATTTTTGGAACCGTGTGTACTTTGATTTATTGACTGTTGGGAGCTTTACAAACGGGACCAGGAGTATTTTCTACGAATCTCCCACTTTTGCCCCGCTCTGCTGTTGTTTTTTGGTGGGTGCAGGTCTGCCAGTTTTATCCTTGCTCCTGGGTGGGGTCCAGGGGGTCCTGGTTCTCCATTCAGAGGCAGGGTCCTTCCCCCTGTGATGACCACTTTCTGGGAAGTGTGGCAAAAATCAATCCCAGGGAGCAACAATCCTCAAAAATTCATCATGGCTGAAAGTGATTTTTGGAGGTTACATCTGGCTGAGCCCACCCACTGGTGTGGCTAAAAATCCTAAACACTCCCCTCTCCTAATCTAATCAAGGGAGCACCTAATTGTCTGGGTTTGCAGGATGTGAGGGTGTTGCTCCAAATGTCCTTCTCTGCCTTTGAAGACCAGTTTGGCAGCCCTCCCCCCTTCCTCCTTACCCATCTGCTGAGGGAAGATCTCATCCCCTAGGCACATCTTTGTGTTGAGCCCGGCCACTTCACACCTCATCAAGGCAGCCTGGCCAATCAGATCAAAGCAGCAAAAACACTGCAGGGCTGAAGTTGGCAACTTTTTAGGTAAGGTTTAAAACTCTTTACCTGAACAAG
This sequence comes from Pleurodeles waltl, assembly GCF_031143425.1. Lineage (NCBI taxonomy): Eukaryota > Metazoa > Chordata > Amphibia > Caudata > Salamandridae > Pleurodeles > Pleurodeles waltl. The sequence continues at coordinate 707,074,348 of NC_090438.1, read as the reverse complement.
TTATATTAAATCCAACAACTGGAAGTTGTGGGATTTAGTATAACAATTAAATTGATACCAAACTTGTAGTATCTATTACTTAAGGGGATTTTTAAAATGAAAATAAAGTCTCCCCATTCTACCTATGGAGGCCATTCACTACAATGAGGGAAAAAGTAATTTGGCTGTTTTACCTCACCAGGGCTTCTAAACCTATTTTATAAGGTCCCTGCTTATAGTTACATGGCACCCAGCCCTAGGGGCACATATGGCACACCTTAGGGGTGACATATGTAACAATAAGGTAGTTTAAGACTTTGGAACCACTTTTAATTCCAAAGTCGAATTTGCATGTAACTAATTTAAAAGCAGCCAGCAAGGCAGGCCTGCCTTTAAAATGACCAGGGCACCTCAGCAGTGCACCTATGGATGCACTACCTATGCTGGGGTCCCTAAACCTACATGCCCTACCATATAGTAGGGACTTATAGGTAGGTTGACTTAGCCAATTATAATTAGCCTAATTTTCATACTGATTTTACACAGAGCACAGGCCCTGGGACTGGTTAGCAGTACCCAGGGCACCATCAGAGTCAGGAAAACACTAGCAAAAAGTGAAAATGGGGGCAAAACGTTAGGGGGCCTCTGCAATCAGCCCCGTTTTCTCACATGAAGCAGGCCTCCAACTTGGTTGGTGGGTGAGGGGTCTTTTTAACATAACCTAAGTGCGTTTCGTTTCACAATTTTAGTGTTTGGAGCATCACATAAGTACGTGGACACATCAAAATGATCTATTGCAAAACTACCTGTGTTTGGGGGGGTGGGGAAGGGTTCACTTGTTTTTGGTCCCGGGTGCGGCATTCATCTAGGGAAACCTACCAAAACCAGACATGTTTTAAAACTGGACACCCCAAAGAGTCCAGGGAGGTGTGGCTTGCCTGGATCCCCCAACATTTTCTTACTCCTCTGCAAACCTCAAATTTCTTCCGCCCAGCATTCCCCTCAGTCTCCCAAGTAAAATGATATGTCCCTTGTGTGGGTCCCCAAAGCAGAGTCAGCCTAAAAGATGTACAAAAGAAAACCATGTGCTTATCAACTCGCTGTGCTAAACCCTCAATCTCTACAGGTTATTGGCATTTTTCTGTTGCAGGCACCTGGACCACCCACACAAGTGAGGTACCATTTTTATCGGGAGACTTGGGGGAACGCTGGGTGGAAGGACATTTGTGGCTCCTCAGAGATTCCAGAACTTTGTCACCGAAATATGAGGAAAAAGTGTTTGAGCCAAATTTGAAGGTTTGCAAAGAACTCTGGGTAACAGAACCTGGTGAGAGCCCCAGAAGTCACCCAATATTGGATTCCCCTAGGTGTCTAGTTTTAAAAAATGTACAGGTTTGGTAGGTTTCCCTAGGTGCCGGCTGAGCTAAAGGACAAAATCTACAGCTAGGCACTTAGCAAAAAACACGTCAGATTTCAGTGAAAAATGTGATGTGTCCATGTCGCGTTTCCTGTAGCGAGCATTAGGCCTACCCACGCAAGTGAGGTACAGTTTTTATCGGGGCAACACAGAATAGCAAAACAAGTGTTATTGCCCCTTGTCTTTCTCTACATATTTTCCTTCCAAATGTAACAGTGTGTAAAAAAGATGTCTAATTGAGAACTGCCCTGTAATTCACATGCTAGTATGGGCACCCTGGAATTTAGAGATGTGCAAATAACCACTGCTTCTCAACACCTTATCTTGTGCCCATTTTGGAAATATAAAGGTTTTCTTGATAGCTATTTTTGACTCTTTACATTTCAGCAAATGAACTGCTGTATACCCGGCATAGAATGAAAACCCATTGCAAGGTGCAGCTCATTTTTTGGCTCTGGGTACCTAGAGTTCTTGATGCACCTACAGGCCCTATATATCCCGCAACTAGAAGAGTCCAGCAGACGTAACAGTATATTGCTTTCAAAAATCGCAGGAAAAAGTTAGAGTAAAACATGAGAAAAATGGCTGTTACTTTCACATCAATTTCAATATTATTTTATTTCAGCTGTTATTTTCTGTAGGATCTACACAAATTACCCCTTGCTGAACTCAGAATTTTGTCTACTGTTCAGAAATGTTTAGCTTTCTGGGATCTAGCATTGGTTTCACACCCATTTGTGTCCCTAACTGGAAGGAGGCTGAAAGCACAAAAAATAGTAAACATTGGGTATGTCCCAGTAAAATGCCACAATTGTGTTGAAAATGTGGGTTTTCTGATTCAAGTCTGCCTGTTCCTGAAAGCTGGGAAGATGGTAATTTTAGCAACGCAAACCCTTTGTTGACGCCATTTTTAGGGGAAAAACCACAAGCCTTCTTCTGTAGCCCTTTTAACAAACTTTTCGCTGTATTTTGGCTAATTTCTTGATCTCCTTCAGGGGCACCCCCAAAGTATGGATACCTCTAGAATCCCTACGATGTTGGGGAAAAAAAGATGCAATTTTGACATGGGTAGCTTATGTGGACAAAAAGTTATGAGCGCCTAAGCGCAAACTGCCCCAAACAGCCAAAAAACAGGCTTGGCACCTGAGGAGGAAAAGGCCTGGCAGCGAAGGGGATAAAAGATAAATCCATAAGACATATTATGGAGCTGTGTTGTGCTCCAAAGCATTATATCTCTGTTGGTTTAGGTCAGAATAGCGTTAGCAAAAGTATCGTCCTACAAACACAATTTTCAAAAAAAGGGCTCTTGGTTGGAAAAGGAAAGGCAAAGCCAAGGACGTGGCTCAAATGAGAGTTGTCAGTGTGGATGAGGTATGGTGCCAAGAGAAGGGATTATGACTTTGAGCTCATCCCTGCAGCCTGGGTGGTGAGTCACGGATTTTGGGCAAAGTGAAGCCCTGAAGGTTTGAGGCTTTGGAGCTTGGAACCTTTCCAAAGCCATCACCACTCCATCTGTTTGCTGGCCAGCATACGTGCTCACCTGCTCACTCCCTAAACTGTCCTAGGTCTGGCCTGCTCCTCAGGGCTCCAGGAGAGGCTAGGAGCTGGTGGCTACCGAGGCTGGTAGGATTTTAAAGTACACAGCAAAGAATGCTGGGTGTGTGTATTAAGCACAAAGTGAGTTTCTTACAGACTGCACAGATTTTGAACATCCAAAGTGCACTCAGAGGTGGCCAGTTTAGTGGCTGGTGCAGGAAAGTGTGATAGCTGTTCCCCTCGGAAAGTAAAGGGTTAGTTTCCCTTGGTTTTTCCACTAACACATTGGGACGAGCCGCAGCAGAGATACACAGAGTACAGAATGAGTGACCGCTGCTTTGAGTGGAGAGCAAGGTGGTGAGTAAAGTGGTCAAGATTGACTATACCACGCCCCAAATTATGGACCCCAAATAAAGGAGAAATCTGCCTGGTTGCCGGCACCTGGAAGTCCATGGCTTCACCGGTGGTAGTCAGTGGCAGTCAGCAAGCAGAGTTGAAGCCTAATGCCTGAAGCTTGATTCTGGAGCGTCCAGTTAACTGTCCCCTTGGCGTATATCAAAAGGGTTGAGCCCCAGGTGTAGCATACATTAATCATGCCTGGTGGAGGGTTGGGCAGTAGTGGTGCATGGAGGCAGCCAGCACAGGAGTCGATGCAGCTTGCACCTATGGTGTTCCACTGTTTTTCGCTACTCCCCGGAAGTGTGCTCATATTAACACTCAGGCTTAGTTGATGGTTTGTAGGCGGTCCATCCAATTTGGCCCGAAAGAGGACTAATTAAAAGGCTTAAAGGAATTCCATCGAGCTCTGCAAAGCCGAGATAAGCTATCGGCCCTTGCTAATGGAGTCTCCTCTGTGGCTGAAAATGAATGCCAGAAAGCTTAGATCAGGTAGAGTAATCTCCACCAGAGTTGGTGAAAAAAACAAGATCAAATCCTATAAGGAATAAATTGAACCGCATTGGCTCTTTGAAGAGACTCTTTTCTATGCCCACCTATTTTCTCAAACTGACAGGGGATGATACATTATCAGGCAGACAGGGACAGGTTCAGCCTTCAGGAATCTCCTTACCCAGTAGATTATCCCTGTAATAAGAGTTATGTCCCAAGGAAATCCCTAAGTAATCAGGACTAGATCTTATTCTTCTAAGTCCCCTAAGATGGACTACACATTGTCAGATATCACCTTAATCAAAACATCTTTCAACATCACCCGTAGAGCTAATGATCCTCAGTCCCCTGTAAGCTCAGATACCTCCAATTTTCTACACTTCATTCCATCTACCTGAGGAATATAATCAACTTTCTGAATCACTTCATTGCTGAGAGCGAATACTCTTCTCGATCTTGAACCTGCTGGAAAAAATTGAGACCTAATTCTTAACACATGCTTCCCATTCTGTCTGATATGTTAAAGTCAGAAGTGGCATTTAAAGAAAATAAGGGCAAAGCAGGCCTAAAAAAAGGTGTGGAGGTTGCCACATAGGTTGGTTGCCCTTGGTTGAAAGTAGGCATTATTGCTTTGCAGGAGGATGTGAGAGAAACCATGGAAGACTTCCTTTTTCTAGAGGAGCTATTCAAGGTCCCAGAAGTCTTTTCCTCGAGTAATATGTATAGTGATCCCCTAATAGATGTAGAGCGCAAACTGTTCCTAATTTTAAATAAAAAGAAAACATGCATGCAATCGAATTCCCCCAATTCACAATGAGGACCAAAAAAGAAGAACAGACAAAGGAAGAAATATCAAAGGCTGAAAAAAGGAGCAATGAAACTGAGATTTGCCCCTACTCTAAGACCACTAGAGAACAACATGGGAAATGTATCAATACATGTAACCTTTGCTGGTGACCCACATTAACCAATTCAGGGGGACTTAACTCCCAATAACGGTTTCTCAGATGAGAGGGAGTGTGAATCTTCAAATAAATAGATTTGTAATCTATGCAATGTAAATCCTCAACCCACAATTTTGGATCCAAAGGCTCAAGACATTATCCCCAGGGAAACCTTTCAGCTTTCTGTTGAGAAATCGCCTCTATGTTTAAAGCGTCCCAATTCAGAAATGAAAGATTTGCGTTTGACTCTTGAATTTATTATGTTTGATGAGGATATTGTTTATTTAAATTAACTTTTACCTAATTGTCTCTCAGAAGTAGAGTCATTGAGGTTGGTAAGGAGTAAAGACATTTAAGTACAATCACTGTATATCTCTGCCAAAAAGATCAACATTGCTCTTTAATTCAAAGGTAATTGTTAATTTAATACTGGACAACTGTGATTTCAATTTTAATAGAGGTATTGACATTATCCCTCACTCTCCAGTAGAGTGCCCCTTTCCTTCAGAAACATTAGGTAAACCTTTAAGCCCATGTCTCAGACTGTAGTGTTTCTTCCGAAGAGCTGCCAATTTGTGTGGAATTGACAGTTAATTTGGTGGGGTCCAGAGGTAGGTCTGTCACTTATCTAGGTCAGAACAATAATTTTATGACCTGGTGAAGAAGACCAAATAACTAAATGGAATTTGTTGGCTGGGGTACTTAATTTTAAACAACCAAGCTCCCACATGACTGTACAGTCTATTTGGTAATAGTATTAAAATCAAATCCTTTCCTGGAATTTGGCTGGCAGTTCCCAGAGTCTCAAAAACTGCACTCACTGAATTCTTTGGATGCAGATATTTGTTTACAATAGACATGTTCTGGATTTTACATTGGGACACTTTTTATATAATCAGTTGCCCAGCAAATGAAAATCAGGAAAGCTCACACAAGTGAAGGGATTGCAATATTGCTATCTACAAAGTATTCCTAGCCCTACAAACCATTTAGCAATACTTTGAATTTAGCACAATGTCTAGTGTTCAATTCAAAAAGGAACTTGGAACGGGGCTTGAAACTCTTCCCCTTGCCAGTTTATACATTCTCCCTTGACTGAAAGTCAACTCATGCATTGAGTCACTGTTCCAGTATATTTTCAAGTAGCAGAAACATAAAATATAAATTAGTAATTTTTGTAGGGGATCATAATGCTAATGTTTCAAATCATGGTTTAGCTCAGCTTTAAGATACAGAGAGGGACGAGGCACTAAATATACCTAGCCTTATCTTTCCGAGGTCACGTAGAGCTGACAAAAAGGGGAAGCTCCTCCTTGAACATCGGAGGAATAATAGGTCAATTATCATTATAGGCAAAACTTGATTAAGATATCTCCCGCTCATCCCATTCATTGTCGCTAAAAATCTAGCTCCATAATTTGTTATTGTTTCCTTGTCCGTTTTTTAATTTGCTATCTGACCTAGAGATTATAGATACCAAATTGGGAAATCACAAAATATAAATATTTTCAGGTAGTATCGCCCCAGAGAAAAACTTGTCTTGGAATTTAGTGGGAGAAAAAAAACGCACCTTAGTACAACTTATGCGAAGGTGCATTGGACAGCCTCCAATAAATAAATAAGAGAGGAATTAAAACGCACTAAGAACTAACCAGTAGGGACCAATGTCAATAGTCAAATTTGATGAGGAAATAGCAAAGTTTGTTAAACAAGCACAGCGAGTCAATCAGGTAAAAACAGGACATCCAATTGACAATTGCAAAGGTTCTAATTTAAATAAACTAATTAATAATTTGCACAAGTGTCTATTTATATACTTCCTAATGGCGAGAAGGAAAGTAATTTGTTTTTAAAAAAAGAAGATGGGCTAGATGGAAAGCTTCTATTGTTGGGCAACCGACCAGTAAGGTCTGGATAGACCTCATTGAGGCCATCACCCATAGTAATTCCAGAGGTTTCTGAAGACTAATTGCACTGGCCAGTGGAAGCAGGGTCATTGCCAAAATGTTCCCAATCTCAAGTGAGGCCTGGTTGAATTACAGCTCTAATCTTTATGCTGCTTACTCTTCAGAGATTGGAAATATTTCACTTATAGGTTCCCAGGTGATAAAAGAAGCAAACTCCTATTGACTATCAAATCGCATATTAGGGACGTCACTCATTGTACCTGAATTTCCAGGGAAAGGGGATCGATCAATTAACTATTGCCATCACTAAGTTGGAGGAAGATATGCAGTCCAATTACTTGGCACTGCTCTTTAAATATTGTTAGTAGATATATATCTATATATAGATATGTATCTATATATAGATATATAATATACATCTACCTCTACACCTCTACACCTCTCTACCTCTACACCTCTACACCTCTACATATATATATATATATATATATTGTTATGCTACCGGGTAGGTCCTGAACACACAGAAAGGCAGTATTATTCTCCCTTTACATACGAACAAAATCAATGGTGAGGCTGGGCTAGATGGTCGTCACTTTGTATTTTTGGGCCCCAAATCTAGTTAATCTCAATGACTGGACACTGGCAGACAGAGGCGACCCCACTCATAGATTGCAGTTAGACTTGCTCCATCTGCACGGCATACTCACATTGTACAACAAGTCTCCCCATCATTTGTTGCCCTGATCTACAGAGTCCCTGTAGAAAGCTGGTATGTGGCTCTCCACCACATGAAATGGTTTGGCATCATTATCAGGTCGAAAACCCTATGGCAGGGAACATGGCTATCAGAAATGGCAGGGTTGGTGGGTTTCACGGTTGAGACTTTATAGGTAGATCAACACTGGGAGATGCCCGAGGAGCAGGCCACCTGAAATTATTCCAGGAATTAGTGACTGAATTCCACCTTCATTCCTCACAGTTTTACTGGTATCTAAAACTCGCAGCAGAAAACAGGACCTACGGGGAACAGCTGCCCTCATCCTCCTCGACTTATTTGCAACCTTCAACACCATCTCTCACACCACACGATGACCAGGCTCCACTGCGTTGACATCCAAGTCAATGCACTCAACTGGACCTCCTTTCTCTTTGACTGAACACAGAGGATCCACCTACCACCCTTCGTCTCTGCACCAAAAATACATCATCTGTGGTATTCCCCTGGTCTCCTCCCTCAGCCGCACCATCTTCAACAACTACATGACACCTCTGGCACACATCTCACACACCCACGGACTCAACATTGTCTCCTACACTAACAGCCAGCTTGTCCTATCCCTCACAGACTACACTGCCACCATCACCACACACACCAGTTTCCAAAACACCATGACCAACATCACCACCTGGATGAGGACCAACTGCCTCAAACTCAACTCAAACAAATAGATCCTCATCTTGGTGAACAAGCCCCCTCCACCCTGGCCCCTGTGGTTGCCCTCCAGCCTTATCCCCCAAGCACCAGCCAGGCACACAACCTCGGAACTATCCTGGACACCCAACTGAGCATGAAGCAACAGATGAACATCGTCTCCTTCTCCTGCTTCCACATCCTCCGCATGCTTTTCCGAAGGATCCCCATCTCTACCAGGAAGACAGTCACCCAGTCCCTCATCTCCAGCCAACTTGACTACGGCAACACTATGCCAGAACCATGAAATATCTCATGAACTGCCTACAGACCATCCAGAATGCGAAAGCAAGACTCATTCTCGAACTCCACAGAAGAACCAGCATCACTCCCCACCTCAGGGCTCTCCACTGGCTCTCAATCCAGCAAAGATGCCTCTTCAAGCTCTTCATGCATGCCTACAAAGCCTTCACAACTCTGGACCCGCCTACATCAACACCTGCCTCACCTTCCACCAATCGACCAGAGAACTCCGCTCAACCACCCTTGCACAGGCCCACGTCCCCCGCATCCGTTGCAATCGCTTCTGTAGGCTCTCCTTCTTTCACCTTGCTGCCAAGTCCTGGAATGACCTTCTCTTACACCTGCGCACCTCCTTTTCTCTGAAGAACTTAAGAAAGCAGCTCAAGACTTGGCTCTTCTACTGTCATCGCCATCCAGACGAGGCATGCAGCATCTCACCAGCGCCTGGAGACCCCTGGGGTGACAAGCTGCGCTCTACAAGACCGCTTGATTGATTGGGGTTCCTGACCCACAACTATACTACCTTGCTGCCCAATCCCAGTATGCCTACCATTGGTGTCATCCAGAGGCGCAGGTCCCCTTTCAAGCTTGAGGGAAACCACATTATCCGCCATCCTACCCAAAAGGATCCCAATTGACCCTGTTGATATACAAACATTGTCCTCCAACTGCTGAGTGTGGCGAAAACGTAGATGTGTGCTGGAGGCAGGCTGCTTTACTCACCTGCCTTACCACTGCTGGACAAACCCTGTCTCCCTCTCACAAGAGAGGCATTAGTGCAATATATACTTCATAGCCACGATTTACAAACAATGGGGGAATCTGTTCCCGGGTGGCCAAGTTCTCTCACATGATGACCCCACGCACTTCAATAATGCCTCATACATGGATCACTTTGTTCTTCAGCAACTTCACAATGCTTTGTGAGCTAATCTGTATCCGGTGGCCCAACAACTTCTTGCCATTGACAGTCGCAGATGCAGACAGGGGACACCTGGTCCCCCGACTGTACCTTGTTAGTCTGGCTATGAAACCAGGCCTGACTCAACATGTAAGGAAGCCCAGGGGAAATTATCTTGGATGCCCCCTGACAAAGTCTAGGCATGTTGCTGCTCAAAAATGAAACTTGTTTCTTTCAATCATAAACACAAACTGCTCGCTTCAAATTCCTGCACCGAGCATACACTACCCCCAAGCTCCTAGTTCATCTAGATCCCATCCACTCATCGCAATGTCCCAAATGTCAGTCCAGAGGCTGATGTCATACATTTAACCTGGACCTATACACACATAGGACAATACTGGACTGATATCTTTACTTCACTCTCTATGATGATGGAGGTGACTCTTGTCCACCCAATAGTTGCATTATTGGGTTATACCAGTGACATCCCCCGATCGATCCAGAGAAGTACCTCCATTGCTTTACTACATGTAAAGCGAGAACTGACACTGCATTGGGGCAGTGGTCACCGCCCATCCTAACAGGCGTGGTTAAGTAGCATGGTACAATGTGATAAGATCAGCATGGATTATACACAGCTACAGTCACTTACTTCCAGACCTAAAGATATTTGGAACCCGCTATGCGTTTATCTGCTGGCCCTAGAGGGAGAAGACTCAGTGTTTTCCTCATTCCCCTCACCCACTCTATGCCTTTACCAATTTTCCTCAGTTCATTATTAAGTGACCATTTGAAGCACCCCTACCCCACAGCAATGCCCACTGTACCGCTCTCATCCTTTATATGGTCTACTGTTAGGCCAACACACCACACTCTCCCACTGTCCAAAAACATTATATTGCTCTCTTAATTATAAGCACATTCTGTTTTGATGTGCTTATCTTTGATATAACTGAGAAATATGTTTTTGTTGTGTGTTACTATTATTTGAAAATTCAATAAAAAGTTTTTTTAAAGAAAGAAATACTAATTGCACTTTACTCTTTCACCTGGTGTCATTCTGCTTGGAGGTGACTGTGGGCTTTCCCTGAAAATAACTATAGTAAATGGTTTAAAACAAAATGGTTTAAAACAAAATGGTTTGCTTGCTCCACTACTAATCTCCCTGTACATTTATGATCCCCCTACTGTATTGAATGACTTGGGAGGTGATGCACCGAAGTGAGGTCATCGAAATATTGCATTGTCACTTTACAGTGAAAATATGGTGCTCATGGACCTGGCCCCTAAAAGGTTACAGAAACGATAGCTTGCAAAAATATGCCTCCAGTAATCACTTGAAAATGATTATTAAAAAAAGTAGAGTGATAATGTTTTGAGGCAAGAGTAACAAAAAGATTGGGAAATGCAAATGGGCTGTGGGAGTGAGGAAGTGGAAATGTTTGATAAATACCCCTTATTTATGGAATGTTTACTAGCCTCTCAGATAAAGAAATCTCCCATCTCTCAAGCAAAGCAATGATCAATATAAATTCTGCTTTATCTTTATATAGAGTTACTTGTGGAACACACTTTTAAAATTTATCAGTATAGCATGCTAAAGCCCCCCCCCCCCCCACTCTGTATTATACGTCGGAGGTCATACCTCTTATTTTTTTGCACAAAATGGAGGGAATTGTTTGGGAAAAATTCACACTTAATACAGTGGCTCCAATAAAACTATATGCCTGGAAATGGGCTTATTAAGTAGCCATAAAATAGGGTGGGCATCAGCTTTTACATAGCATGGAAAAAAAACCTAAGAGGTCTTTTATGTACGTAACTTTTTTGGCTGAGTATGAAGGCTTTTACTCTTATTAAACATTTTAACCATGCACATAGGCACTTTAAACTGTGCAAGCTTGATCTAGAGGAAATGTCTTGTTTACAACTGAAAACCTATTTGAAACAGTTTCACATAGTTTCAGGAGTAGCTCGATGGTCAATGACATGCCTGTGTGTTCGGGGAGAAAGAAGTTGGATATTATTGTACCTACCTGTACCGGAGCACAACCACAATCTTACCAAACTTGGAATTTGGAACATGGGGTTTGTCATTTCTCATTAGTGCAGTCACTCTCCATAACAAATGACAAAGCTCTAGTCGAGGCAGTGGATCTGAACACTTTTGACTTGTCAAATATTAAAGAACAGTACCTGAGCCCATCACAACTATCGGAGAAGGCTAATCAAAGTCTGGCCGTACTGCAACAAGAAAAAGTTTCCAACTTGATCATTGAAGTCTCTAGTGATATGAGCAAATTACAACAAAATATAGGTGCAAGGGAACTTAGTAATATCAATACCCCAGTCACCAACAACAGCCCTCCAGACGGCAGCAATAGAAACAGCAAAACTCCCCCTAGAAGCCACCTTCCAGCTGAATTCTCTAGCTGCAAGTTGGGGGATCTCGCCTGGCTACACGCCTCGCATCTAAGCGCCCTCCACACTTTGTCAGTCCTCAACATGCAATTGGACAAACTAGATTTACAAATTGACCTAATGAATGTTATGGCCACTCACATTGCTGATATTAATCGAAAATTGGATATGTTGGCCATCTGGCCACCTGTTCCAAAGGCTAATGTGGATCAAGAGCAAGATCCCTGAAAATGTGGACTGATAATCGACAAATTGAGTACATTACCAAATATTCTAACAGACATGTTAGAAAAATTAGAAACAAATAAGAGTAATATTTTTACTCCAAATAATCTGAATCAAGGACTATCTCACCTAGCGCTTTTGCAAAAGAAACTAGGAGCAGGGCCAGCAAAAGAGTATCGCTCAAGCTGTCCAGTAAAAAATGGGGCTAATGCTCAGAGCACAACCTTCTGTGAAAATGATGACTCAAAAGCACAAATTAAGTCACCTATAGCCTCGGGAACTCCAGATGTTGTTCATGCCAATGCAATGGGGACACAGATGGAAAAAAACAGCATAGACTAATTCAAATTGTATAGACAAGCTTACAGCACCAATACCCAAATGTCCATCTAAAAGGCAAACAAAACGAGCCAGAAAGGCGAGGAAAAGACATAATAAAGAAAGAAGTGGCAATTTTTACCCCATATTTTTAGCACAATTAAAGCCACAAACATGGATCCCTGGTTTCTCATGCAATGACAAGGTCTGAAACTATGCGAAAATTACAAGGGCAGGGACAGCCGATGGTTCAGTTAATCTCCAATGATAAACAATCTGCTGCTTCTCCACTATCTGCAAAGCACAAAGTGCACCGGCCAATGGAACAACTTCAGATTAATTTACACCATCCAGACCTGAGGGATGCAGAAATCATGGATGTGACTTCAGGTCAAGGGTGTACAATGTCAGCATCAGAAAACAAGTTAGCACACATAGGTAGCAAAAACCCTGAGGCTCAACCAGTCTCCCAACTATCCACGCAGGACCTTCCAGGGAAGCCAGTGGCATTAGTACAGAAATTAAAGGATGCTTCGCAGACAGTGGCATTGGGGGGCCAATCTGTCTCTCTGGAATCCGAGGCAGACGGTGCTCTGAAGGCCACCCACACAAAGTGGCTTCTTGCAACTCACAGCTATCTGCCCAGCTGCCATAACGGGCAGTTCGCCGAGAGCCAAGTCACAGTCATGGAACAGCAATGCGGAACAAATACAGCCTATTAGTCAGTCCAGCAAACCATCCCCCTTGGCAAATCATCCACAGTCCAGCACTAAGAACGCTTGTTGGAAAAATATTTTGGAAACTAGCCTAAACTTGAGCTACCTCTCTTGGGTGGTAACAATTAGTAATGAACAGGACCACAAAAGTCATGATTTGGAATACACAAACTCTTATGAGTGAAGTACAAAATAAGAATTCCTTAACCAGACAAGCAGACGTGCCTATGAAGGACCCAAATAGCAATCAGTGAGAGGGCAATCAGCCGAGAAAGCCAATGCCTCACGGATTACTCCCTCCAACCTCAGCACAGCCATTACTCAGATAAAGTCTGGGAATCAAGTCAGATCATTTTAACTCACAATATACATCGCAGGGTCAACAAGACTGTTTGAACAGGGGTAACATCCTGGAGCTGCTGGCTGAGTTGCCATCAACTCAGAAGATTGTATCTACAGACTTTAATGTCAGTGAAATTCCTCTACAGCAGCGACCAGTACAGGCCAGAGCAAATATTCACTACATGGAGAACAAGGGACATCGTTACATCAATCATGGATGAAATAACGCAATTTGAAGCATGGGGAATATTGCTGTCAGAACTGTCCAGATGACGCTACCCTCGCCCCCTGCTGTCCATCCAGTTCTATGGAAAAATCAAATCAATCAGACTTAAAGGCCCACGTATACACAATGGAGATGAATAGAAGGGAGTCGGAGAAGAAGCAGTACAGCCAGGGGGTTGGGGGGGGGGTGGAGAAGTCAACCAAAAACCTTTGCATGGCCCTTCAATTGCCTGAAGCTGCATGCCTATACCTCCACGACCACAGAATGATGCTCAGGACGAACGGAGGTGGATGGCTCACATCATAAACTCAAGAAAGAGCAACTGAATCACAAAGTAGAAAATATGGATCAGGGGTCTGCCGTTAACATGTCTTGGAATATCGCAAGAGCAAAAACCATTATCGCAGATGGATTTGCAATAGCAAACAGTTGCAACTACACTATAATCATATTGCAAGAAACATGGCTAATAGACATGGTCCACTTGGGAGGTTACCCATTAAACCACGTCAGTGCCGAAGAATGTAATAAATCGGGCAGGCCAAATGGAGGTCTAGCCGCGTATGTCTTCACGGCGCTACACATTACAACAGAGCAACTGGCATTCTCAAAATGATCTGCAGGCTGTCAAACTCCGCTTCAGTGACAATTGACAAACTCCTCTTGTAATTTTTAATGTTTACGCTCATCCACAGAAACGTCGAGAAAACCCTGCTGTTTGAGAAATTATTGAATAAAGCAGAAGAGAAGATGCACTCAACCAACATGGGACATTGTAGTCATGGCCGATTTCAATGCCCACTTAATTCATACTCCTGAACCGGATTAGCAATTGGCAGCTGAAAATGCTCTGTAGTTAGTTCTCCCTCAACTTCCACCAATACAGAAGAGAACGGACGCAATGGGCAAGCAAATGGTCGAGGCAGAGCATTGGGTATGAGAGTTTTAAATGGCAGGACCAAAGATGACATGCCGCCCAGTTACACCCACTATAGCACAAAGGCTGCAACCATAAGACCATATGGCTGTGTCTCTTCCTCTGCTATCACACGTGAGGAAATTTAAAATCAAAACTACTCTCTACAGCGATCACTCATACCAACATATAGAACTGGACTTGAAAGCCCCACACCACTTGCCTGTCACTGACCTTGGAAGTATTGCATCTACTAACTTAAAACATCTGATTTTGTCAGAGTCTTCATTACCGCAGCTGTGTGAAAAGATAAAAACCCTGTTTCAATCTGCAACACTCCAGGCCTCGCCTGTAGTGGAAGTGTAGGCCACCCTTTTAATTTCATTATCTTCACTCAGCTCTGCGCCAATCACCAACACAAAAATCAGATGATGTCCTCAAGTCTATCATAGAAAATTTTTAAATTAAGGAACTGAGGCACGTACTTAGAGAAATTAAAAAAGGTCCTTTCACAGAATCTACATGTGTCCAAATAAAGGCCCTTCGAAAAAACTATAAAATTCAGGACAACTTCTGGCTCAAATTGCTCTATAGTTCAAAAAAGGCAAATTCCAGGGCCTTTTGGGCAACAGTTAACAGCATTGACCGGCAGTCAAGAGTAACTCATTGTTCATCAATTCCCGAAAATAAAATGGGCGGATTAATTGGCCAACAACTTTTTTTTTTTTTTTCTTTTTTTTTTTAAAGATTTAGCTGAAGCAAATTCACACCTGAAGGAGCCTGCAAGTCCTAAGAACCTTGGTCAGATCGACGATGGATACATCGCTAAGGCAGTCTCCCAAGTAATTAGGAGGAGGCGTAGGGATGGTGCCCCCGGCCCCAATGGCCTTCCACAGGCAATATTTAAGGCCTATCCAGAGTACTGGTCAACTTCACTGGCAATCCTTACACAGAAGTAGAGCGCAACAATCATCCCTGACAGCTGGAGAGGATCTATTATCAATCCAATATTTAAAGGGGGTGACAGAACAAATCCAGCCAACTACAGACTGATTTCTTTAATTGACAGTGTGTCCAAATACTTCACCTCGCTGATATTGGATGATCTGCTCCACTGCTCCAATTCAAACAACCTCATCCCCCTGAACCAAACCAGCTTCCAGAAGGGGTACGGCACAATGATCAATATTTTAGCACTAAGTGACATTGCCGACAAAGCAAAATGCCTAAAGAAAAAGCTACATCTATGCTTTGTTTACTTTAAAAGCGGCTTTGATCGAGTGGACAGAGCATTTCTTTGGCACAAATTGCAAAGCTGGAGCCTGCAAGAACGGCTTCTCTGCAGCATTGAAATGATATACGATAACACCTGGGTGCAGATCAAGGTAGCAGATGGTATGAAAGTTTCAAGGAGGATTCACAACAAATATAGGCTTAAAACAAGGATGCGTTCTGGCCCCGCACATCTTTTTACCTTTTTATGATGACCTCTCCCCAAAGCTAGACGCGACTAACTCACTCTCCGGGGATGGGGAACTTGCTCATATCACACCTTTCATATGCTGATGACATTGTTTCATTGAGCCACATGAAATAGGGCTACAGCAGCTAGTTAGCACCCTGGGCGATTTTGCAACGTTAAATTAGAAATCAATACTACGAAGACAAAAACCATGTCTATAGGATACGTCTCCAATTCTGTAAATAAAATTAAGTTGGGTGGCATCAGCCTTGAAGAGACTCGCTGCTACAAATATTTGGGTTTTACTATAGACAACGAGGCTAGCCTTGCACCGCAAAAGCAGGACATCACTCAGAAATGCAAAGCGCTGACATTTGCTTTTTGCGCCCCAGCCAAAAGGTTAAAAGGGCCCTCATAGAAACCTCTACTGTCCGTCATGTCAGCCAAATTCCTTCCAGCCACTACGTATGGAAGCTAAGCACTACACGGGAAAGACGCTTCGTTCCTCGATCAGCAACAAATACAAATCTACAAACTAGTTTTCGATCTTCCCTGTTCTGCTTCCCCTGCCCAAGTAAGCCTTGAATTTTGCCTTAAACAGCTGGATAGGAAAGTACATACGATAAAGACCAGGTACAAAATAAGAGGAAACACCACCAGCCCTTTAATTGTGGCTTTATGGTATTCAGTTAGCAATGACTCAAATGACATACCTATGGGACTCTAATAGGTCATATCCCCTTCTGTGCCAGTGTTGAAAAAGGAAATAGGTCTGCAATCTTTGCTAAACGCAAATTTGCACGATGCTCGCATGCCTGGCTTCTCACGCATACTTACACCACCCTGGCACCATCGCAATATCTGATCTCAACATTTTCAGTATATGGCAAATGCCACTTGCTCGCGATACAGCTAGGATCTCTTACATCAAGAGCGGATCAGCCACTGTGGAAGAATGGGGGAGAGACGTCATGCAGGCTATGCAATGCTGCCAGGGAGGACATGGTCCATCTGATCTGTATATGCCCGACCCCAAGAGAAGCACGTCGTCAACTGCTGAAACCAGTTTTTAGTTCAAATGGGATACGCTCTTGTCGGTCAGCAGTGATGACAATTGATTCAACTGATCTGCAGATAAATTATAGACTTATCAAATTTCTGTCTGTACAGACCAAGTGCCTAAATATGCGGCCTGTGGCGGTTAGTGCATCATAAAGATTTAGTTTATGCCCTTGAAAAATGCAGAACCACGCACATTGAAAAGTTTGCGCTTTTTAATAATTGTTTTGTTACTCATTGTTTTAGCATAAATTCAAGAATTTTATAGTGGATATTAAATCTTAATTGTGCTTTTTTTTTGCAAATATTGTTATCCCCTATATGTTCTTAGGCTGGCAACATAAGGGTAGCTTTTAAATGTCTAGTTGTAATTATGTAATTAGTTGACTGTTATGCTAAGATTTTAAATAATCATGCAAATAAAATAAACAAACTTGAGGTTTGTCATTTCTTATTATTGTTGGAGATTAATGATTTGCCATTAAATGTAGTTATAGGTGCCTAGAAAGGATTAAATTACGAGGACAGATTATGTATGTTCTCATCCCAAGACCTTAACCATGTGCTATTTGTTTGCCCTTCCCTTTAATCGCTGTTTATTGAAACAAGTCTTCCTGAAATATGGGCTCCCCTTAGTGAAAGTATTGCGCTTTGTCAACTTAATGAATGGAATGTTTTACATTTTTTCAAAAGCTTTTTAAAGTTTTATTGATTATGTGATTTTGTATTTATCATTTGGATCTCATGGTAGAGCTAAATCTTAATAAATTGAAAATATTGTTCAATGTTTTAATTATTAACTCAAAATGGGGCAACATTTAGGTAAACAATTTCTGTCAGACAATATTTTGGTTACAATATTCAGGTACCATGCTATCTTCATCAGACGTATTACAGGGGTAACATTCATGTTTTTACAAAGTACAAGGCCGACATTATCTGTGAATACTTCTTACATTCATAATGCCAGAGCTCTTCATAAATTTATTTATAATTATGATGATTTGGGAGTGCCTAGTGCAAATCAGGTTGTAGTTCTATCAGCTGTATTTTATCAATAAAATTCCTAGCATCTGATTCACAAAGGCATTTTTGGACCTAAATGTACATTTAGAGTTGTAAAAGTCTGTTTACACCAGTCAGGAATTGACCAAATGAAACCTGGCAGACGTAAAAGGGTTTTACTACTGTGGATTCCTCCAAAGAGTGTAGAAAACCCTGTAGTAGTAAGTCCTATGCAATAGATATAAATTGGGTATAACAAGGTCCAGTTAGCCATGTAAATTTGGTGACATTGACAAACCTGTGATTTTATAGGCACACTCACAACCTGAAATCCACTCTTACCCACCCTAGAAATGGAGGGAAAAGTACTTGAGCCACAGCATTTAATAACTCACCCTCCAGGTGAGAAGGAAGAACAGATTTAGTGGAGGTGTTGGGGAAGCTCTTTCTCCACAAGGAAAAATATTTTCCCTGCAGAGACAGAATTTGCAAAGCTTGCCTCGATCCTCCGCTGCTCTGTCACGATAGCATTAGTACACATACACTCGGTGTTAGAGCAATTAGCTCAAGTGATTCAAATACAAATTTATGACTGAGGAAGATATTGACAATATTTGCCTTTTTTTTTTTTTTTTTTTTTTTTTTTTTTTTACAGTCGAGGTAACAAGGTATCCGCTTTTGTTGTTTTCTTTTCATGCGAGGTGGAGTTGTGGGCTTGACTATTTCTTTGCTGCTGATCAGTATATTAATACAAATGTCGGACTACAAGTAGAGTGCCACAAGCTAGTATATTTGTAACATTTATTGCATTAGAAATGGTCACAATTTTATAATTTGAGAGGCATATCTGTGTCCCAAGTATTCTAGTACAAGGACTTCTAAAAGAGACTGCAAACAAGCTGGTGAAGTATGATAATGATATGTTATTTGTTACAGTCTTTGACATCACAGTTCATGAGCTCTTTTTGTCTTTTTCTTCTAAATGTGATTTCCCCCTTGTAGGGAAATGCCTCCCTTGACATGGTTACCCCCCTAACTTTTTGCCTTTTTTTGATGCTAGTTATGATTGAAAGTGTGCTGGGATCCTGCTAAGCGTGCCCCAGCACCAGTGTTCTCTCCCTGAACTGTACTTCTGTTCCCACAATTGGCACAACCCTGGCACACAGTTAAGTCCCTTGCAACTGGTACCCCCGATACCAAGGGCCCTGTGGGCAGGAACGGTCTTTAAGGGTTGCAGCATGTATTATGCGATCCTGAGGATCCCCTCACTGAGCACATGCACACTGCCTCACAGCTTGTGTGTGCTGGTGGTGAGAAAATGACAGTCAACATGACACTCCCCTCAGGGAGGGGCATAGGTAAGTAACCCCTCTAGCAGGCCTTACAGCCCTAAGGCAGGGTGCACTATACCACAGGTGAGGGCATAGTTGCATGAGCACTATGCCTCTACAGTGCCTAAGCCAAACCTTAGACATTGTAAGTGCAGGGTAGCCATAAAGAGTACATGGTCTGGGAGTTTGTCAAATACGAACTCCACAGTTCCATAATGGCTACACTGAAATCTGGGAGGTTTGGTATCAAACTTCTCAGCACAATAAATCCACACTGATACCAGTGTGGGATTTATTGAAAAGTGCACCCAGAGGGCATCTTAGAGATGACCCCTATATACCAGTCCAAACACCAGTGTTAGGCTGACCAGTTCCTGCCAGCCTGCCACAACCCGACAAGTTTCTGGTCACATGGGGTGAGTGCCTTTGTCACTCTGTGGCCAGGAACAAAGCCTGCACTGGGGGAGGTGCTTCTCACCTCCCCCTGCAGCCACTGTAACACCTGGTGGTGAGCCTCAAAGGCTCATGCCTGTTACAGCGCCCCAGGGCATCCCAGCTAGTGGTGATACCCACACCTCCGGACACAGCCCCCACTTTTGGCAGCAAGTCCGGAGGAGTTAATGAGAAAATCAAGGAGGAGTCATCCACCAGTCAGGATAGCCCCTTAGGTGTCCTGAGCTGAGGTGACCCCTGCCTTAAGAAGCCCTCCATCTTGGTTTCGGAGAATACCCCCAATAGGAATATGGATGTGCCCACCTCCACTCAGGGAGGAGGCACAAGGAGGGTGTTGCCACCCTCAAGGAGAGTAGCCATTGGCCAGTGCCCCCCAGACCTAAACACACCCCTAAATTTAGTATTTAGGGGCAACCCTGAACCCAGGAAATCAGATTCCTGCAACCTACAACAAGGAGGACTGCTGACCTGAAAACCCCACAGAGACAACAACTGACTTGTCCCCAGCCCTACCGGCCTGTCTCCACACTCAAAGAACCTGCACAGCGACGCATCCAGGGGGACCAGCGATCTCTGAGGACTCAGAGGACTGACCTCTACCTAAAGGACCAAGAACCTCCCGAGGACAGTGTCTCTGTCCAGAAACAGCAACAAAATTGAAACAAAGAAGAAACTTTAAAGACACTCACTTCTCGCCAGAAGCGTGAATCTTCACACTGCACCCAACGCACCCGGCTCGAGTCCAGGACAACAAACATCACAGAGAGGACTCCCAGGCAACTCCAACGACGTGGACACACTGAGTCGACCTCCCTGCACCCCCACGGCGACACCTGCATAGAGGATCCAGAGGCTCCCCCTGACCATGACTGCCTGGTAACAAAGGAACCAGACGCCTCGACAAAGCAGTGCACCCACAGCCTCCAGGACCGAGAGAAACCTCCTACCAGTGCAGGAGTGACCAGCAGGCAGCCGTCATCCTAGCCCAGTCGGTGGCTGGCCCGAGAAGCCCCCGTGCCCTGCCTGCATCAGCAGAGTGACCCCCAGGTCCCTCCATTGATTTCTACAGCAAACCTGACACCTACTTTGCACATTGCACCCGTCCGCCCCTGTGCCACTCAGGGTGTGTTTTGTGTGCTTGTGTGTGTGTCCCCCAGTGCTCTACAAAACCCCCCTGGTCTCTCTCCCCACCGCCCCCAGAGGACGCAGGCACTTACCTGCTAGCAGACTGGAACCGGAGCACCCCTGTTCTCCATAGGCGCCTATGTGTTTTGGGCCCTGCTTTGACCTTTGCACCTGACCGGCCTTGTGTTGCTGGTGCTGTAGCTTTGGGGTTTCCTTGACCCCCAACGGTGGTCTGCCTATGCCCAGGAGACTAAGTGCTTTACTTACCTGACAACCCCCCAGGAACTGTTGATTTTTGCAGTGTCCACTTTTAAAATAGCTATTTGCCATTTTAACCAAAACTATGTGTACTACTGTTTTAAATCAAAGTTCTATACTTACCTGTGTGAAGTACCTTGCATTTTATGTACTTACCTAAAATTTGAATCTTGTGGTCCTAAAAATTAATATAAGAAAATATATTTTTCTATATAAAAACCTATTGGTGTGGAGTTAAGTCTTTGAGTGTGTGTTCCTCAGTTATTGCCTGTGTGTGTACAACAAATGCTTAACACTACCCTCTGATAAGCCTACTGCTCGACCACACTACCACAAAATAGAGCATTAGTATCATCTAATTTTGCCACTATCAACCTCTAAGGGGAACCCTTGGACTCTGGGCACACTATCTCTCACTGAGATAGTATATACAGAGCCAACTTCCTACACCCCTATACTAACTTCTACAGCTGTCCAGAAATAGATTCTTCAGAACGTGTTTGACTGAATACAGTAGCGTAGATAGTATTCTACTAGCTGCATTTCCATTTTTCTGAGGTACAAGTGAGGGGTGCCCTTGCAGCTGCTCATTTTTATCATTGTAGTTAAGCCACTTGCCTGTGAGGTACAATGGTTGACTCTGGAAAAAACAGGCTGTTGACTCTGAAAAGAGTTGCCATGTATACATATGTCATCTTATTTGTTACAACCATTGCTATCACATTAGCAGAGCTTGATGTTTTTCCTAAAACGGGGTTGCCGATTTATTTCCCAGGCTGTTTATGACTGGATTAATAACAATGGGTATGAGTAAACAATGGCTTCTGTGGTATTCCATCAGCAACATTTCCACTTTTTCAAGGTGTGAATGAGGTGAACTGTAGTGCTTCTTTTTTTTATAGTACCTAATGTTACGTTACATGTGAATTTTTAAAGCGCACACATCAGCTGTAGGGGCGCACAGTTCTGGAAGGGAAGACAGGCATGCAGAAAAAATCCATAGGCTGTAGATTTTTTGAGCTTCTGTGTAAATACTGACTGCAATGGGATTGTTCAGAATCCGAAGGTCAGGACATTCCACGCTTTAGTAGTGAGAAAAGTGAAAAAGCGACCACCCAACTTAGCTTTAAAGTCCCTTCGAACCTGTAGAAGATGCAGACTGAAGATCAAAGAATTCTATTGGGAATAGATTTCTGTATTCAAGATGAGAAGGTATGGAGTGTTGGAATGAATGACCATATGTACTAGGCAGATCAGAAAGATTGGTAGCCAGTGAAGTGCAAAACGGATTTACTAGTGTGGATTCCTCCATTATGAGTGAAGAGAAACCTGTGGTACTAAATCCTATAAGCTGAAAAGGAAGGGGAGAAGCCCTGAAGAAGGAAGGGCCCTGGAAACCAATCTGACTGCCTGCTTCTAGATGACTGCCACTTTCCATGGTATTATCATAGCCAGTAGTTTGTTTGCTTCAGCTGTAAACTCAGGTGATTGTAATACAAACTGTTGACTGAGTGGATATGTTAAATGGATTCTTAAGGATTGTTATAGCCCTTAGTTCGTCAAGGGCTTGTATGTTTGCCCATTGTACTGCATTAGCTATGTACTCATTTTTACAAGATGAAAGCAGAGGTGTGTTTGCCTTCTGATCATTTCCTCAAGGCATCAGAGGCTTGTGTGATGTGGCAGTCAATCCAGATGGCAGTACAATTGCAAGATATGCCACTTTGATTATTTGTTCTGTGTGGCCCCCACCTTCTGAACATCTGCCACAGTCTCCATAGTGATCGGCGTGAGGACAAAAAAACTCAGTAAAGAGGTAAAATGAAGTTTGTGTATTAACTAAGGAAGCATAAACAGAGCTGCCACAAAGACCCGTAGGGTTCCCTCACTGCTTCCCTTCTTCAACTGTTAGCAACTATCTTGTATATCAACCACCAATATTCTTCACTGACATCATTCTAGTCCAGAGTGATGAATGCAGGTGGCATAGGACAGACCATTACATCACTCTTTCCTTTACAACACAAACCAAGAAAACAGTAATGCAGCACCCTTTATCAATATTAAAATACAAGAAAAACAGTCAAGAACTAATAAACACAAAAGAAACTACACATTAAATAACGGAACAGATGAATAGAGCATAAAACTCCAGACCTAAATGCCTATCTAACGGAAGGGTGAGCGCCTTGTGTGGCAACTACTGTATATCCATCCTGGTGCTTCAATGCTTAAATAGATTTGGTTGGTGACCGGATTCCTCCTGCAGGTCTGGCTGGACTCGTGCACAAGGTACTTCCAGCTAGGCTCCTTTGATTGGTGCCTTGATTGGGACGCATGACATCTTTGCATTTCACCACCCTTTCTGCATTCCACCTTTGACTACCATTTACTTTGTCGATTCCCATTTACTTTGTCAATGACCACAGGTTTATCATAATGTCACCAATGATAAGGCACCGATGGAAAATTAAGAATCATAATTTTAATCACTAACATGAGAATGAATTGCTAGACCTAAAAGCTATTGCTTCAACATTTAAAAGCATGCTCTGAACTCTGTCTAATCCATGCAGCAATACACGCAAAACATGCTAGACTGGCACTTAAAAAAAAAAAGTTTATTCCATAACCTCTTTCTGAACTATGAACTATGAAATTACATCTTTCTTTAAAACAATAGAACCAGTACTATATGCACTCATACCCACCTACTAACATGCCTAATGCGCTGACATGTATTTAGAAAAAGTGAACCAACCCAGAATTGATAGTTGATATTTAATAGTTCTTGAATAATGGCTTTATTCAAAGTGACTTCTTCAATTTGTTCTTCAGCATTAAAAGTTCTGTATAGCTCTATTAATCCAAATATTCTTTATTATGCGGATTTAGAAAAACATCCAACACATGTTTTGCCCCCTACACTCCTTCAGTAAACAGATGTCCTGTATCCCTTTGGGATTAAGCCCAGGAATTAAAAATGAAAACAATACTTGATGCAAAATTATGTATTCATTTGACAATGCAGCTTGAAAATGTATTTGACAATGTATGAGAGTTACTCCTGTCTGTTGTAATCAGAACCTTGAGAAAGCCCTAGGCCTTCAGCCGGCTGTTTTTCTAAAACCTCATAATAAAGAATATTTGGATTAATAGAACTATACTGATCTTTTCTTTCTGAAGAACAAATTGTCACTTTAAATAAAGCAGTTATTCAAGGACTATTACATTTCAACTCTGAATTCTGGGTGGGTCCAAAAACTGTTGGATTTGAAGAACAAGTGGTCCAAACATCAACTAGTGACCCACCCCTTTAACAAACATGGGAGCCATGTGACAGAAGGGACGTGTTGGACCTTTGAAGTAAATTATTTAACATGTATTTAGAAAAGTAAACATTGATTTAAGATTGGAAACATTAACATTACATGAATGGTGTGAATTATGCAGGCGTTATACTCATGTATGAAAAATGTGTTCTTCTAGAATTTGAGGCGTATGAGAAAGGAAGCGATTGTATCCGATCCTCGCCATCTAATAAGACAAAGCATTGTTCAATGTTTCAACATATCGAAAAATGAATTATTTTATCGATTGATTATAAAGAATGTCCTAGGGAAAGGTGGGGGAGCATCATCATTGACAGCAGAAAACAAGTGAGCATAGCAGACCAGAAGAGAGCTGACAGATGAGATGAGCACTGTAACTGACCACTAATACTTGCCACTTGAGCTTAGAGGATAGGTAATTCGAGAGCATTATCTGAATGATA
This sequence comes from Pleurodeles waltl, assembly GCF_031143425.1. NCBI lineage: Eukaryota > Metazoa > Chordata > Amphibia > Caudata > Salamandridae > Pleurodeles > Pleurodeles waltl. Next base: position 707,049,427 of record NC_090438.1, on the reverse strand, counting down.
TGGGTGTGGGGGTGATGTTTTAGAGAAACCATACTGAGCTTGATACTTAAGGGAGTAGGATTGAGCTTAGAAAAGTGCATAGGAACTGTCTAGTTGTCAAGCAGTTAGATAAAACAGAGTATTTATTCCACTGAAGAGATTCTATTGAGCCTTAGAGAAAATTGATAAATTGTTTCAGAATATTATGATACCTGGAAGCACGAGACAGATAATGGCGAGAATCTTTGTTAATGTAATCTTTCCCAGGCTAAGTTGACATAATTATTCAGACATATTACATTTGTGGGATGAAGACGAAAAGAGTAGGGACCGATTCAGGACACTCAATGTAGGATTCTGTAACCTGAGAATTTTGATCAATAAAGATTATATTAATTCTTCAATAAATTATTTTAAACTATTAAGAATTCTCTGACTCTAAAAAGGACTCAGTTGTAAATTAAGTAACTGTCAGTCCAGCTTGAGGATTCTACATCCACTTTTAGATAAAGATCCATACTGAGGACTAAGTGAAAGTAATGGGGACCTGCACACATCAATATTGATGAAAAGCTAGACTGTCACTGAATCAAGGGTTATCATGCACTGTATTTCCCATGATGCAATGGGGTGAACGAAGAACTGGGATGTTAGGCAGTGTTCCCACCCTCTTACTTTAAAAGGGCTCCCTCGAACTAATGAGCTGACGAGCTGCTGCTGATGCACCTGCGCCCCGTGAGTGGTACAGAGACCTGAGAAGTCTCTGGGCAGCTTTTCAAACACCCCAAAAAGATTGCGTTGCTCTCTACTAAAGGACAACTATCCTGAAACATGTTCAGAGATACACAGCACTGACTGCATCCATATTGATGAAAAACTAAAGACTGTCACTGGAGCGTTATCATGCCCTGGATTTACCATGATGCATTGGGGTGCTCTGAGAGCTAAGAGGTGAGGTAGTGTGCTCCCAGCCGCTTTTTTTTTTAATTAAAAGACTCCCTTGAGTGAATGAGCGGACAGGCTCTGGCTGATGCACTTGCGTCCAGTGAGTTGCATGGAGCCCTGAAAAGACTTTGGGCAGCATTTCCAGTACCTCCAAAAAAAATGCATAGCTCTACTGAAGTAGGAAAACTATCCTGAAACATACGTCCGAGATACACACACTGGCTGCACCAACATTGGCGAAAAACTAAAGACTGTCAACTGAAGCAAGTTATCATGCACTACATTTACCATGATGCATTAGGGCAGTGGTTCCCAACCTTTTGACTTCTGTGGACCTCCACTTTATCATTACTGGAAGCCAATTTTCTAAGCAGTCGTGGACTGTCGGAGGAGGCTTCGCGGACCCCCCCCGGAGTCCCTGGATCACAGGTTGGGAACCACTGCATTAGAGTAAGCTGAGTACTGGGAAGCAAGGCAGTGTGCGCCCCCACACTGTTTTTGTTTGAATAGATGTAAACAATGGAGGATCACATGATAAAAGATTTATCAACATGAAATTGAGTTTCCTCAGCTCTTGGGCTTTCTCCTGATAAGCAGGATTTTTTTTTGATTTTTTTTAGGTATTTATAGAGAAAAAACAGAGGTGTGCTGCTTAAAGTTCAAGGATGTGCACCTCATAATTGTGTGGACAAGGAAAGGCAATACATTTCGTACACTAGGCAATGTGTCTATATGTAATCTGAATGGACACTAAGCTGCTATGGTAAAGATCATTAAAAATAAGTTTATCTAGAGGGCAGTGTGAAAACTGCAGTCACCCAAGTAAAGCATAATGTCAATTGCTAGGGTGCTGATCTTGATGACCAGTAGAGACTGCAAAGTTGTTTGCTTGCCACTAACAAAATAGCAATTGAAAGTAATGAGGTCAGCTCAAATGCAGATGCTCAAGCTTAAAGCTAGGTGTGCAATACAGCATGTTTTCCCAACATACGGATGATCCCTGAGTCACAGCACAATAACAAGGTCAACAGATCCACCAATGAGCACAAGACTGACCATTCTTTGGCTTGCTCTGCGTCTCGGCATATGCAAAAAGGTCTTTGCCCAGAGGCCTGGCACTTTCGTCAAGCTACTTGGATAAAGCCAATCTCATCACTACTATGCCATAGTACTAATAACTCAATGTAGTAGTCTAACTTTTTTTTCATGTGTATTGGAACCCCTCTCTGCCAGTGTTCTCCTGTAATGCTGAGTATGATGTAGTAGGTTGGTAAGAAACAGCTCCTTGTCCACTCTTTAGATGGACATTCAAGCAAGAGTTTTAAAATGTTGAGCATTTGGGACTACATGCATCACCATCTATTAACCAATATCAATATTCCATGCACTGTGATTTTGATTCTTTTATTGATTGTATATGCAGTCTTGTTGCCATATTTTACTGTTTAACAGGGATATAATTGCACTGCAGGAAACCTGGTTACAACAGGGTCTTCCGCTGTCGGGTTTCACATCCTTTGAAATAAATACAGTCATGCATAAGCAGCACGGAAAGCCAAGTGGGGGTCTAGCAGTTTACTTTTCATTAACCCTGAAAATGGACACAGAAGAGCTGCCGCGAGAAGACCAAGACCCCCATGTGCTCAAACTTTGCAACTGAATTTCTAACAATAGGCCACCGATGTTGTTGGTTAACGCCTACATACACCCCTGCTTTTCCCGCAAATGTACTGCAATAAAAAGGTTAATAGCAATCATTTCATACTACCGTCAGACCCACCCCGAGTGGGACATCATTCTGACAGGAGACTTCGACTTGAATTTAATTATGGCACAAGTGGAAGACAAAATACTAAGGGCCTGATTCTAACTTTGGAGGACGGTGTTAAACCGTCCCAAAAGTGGCGGATATACCACCTACCGTATTACGAGTTCATTATATCCTATGGAACTCGTAATACGGTAGGTGGTATATCCGCCACTTTTGGGACGGTTTAACACCGTCCTCCAAAGTTAGAATCAGGCCCTAAGTGCTGACAACTCTTACTGGAACGTCCCGACACAGGTTTCATCGAACTTCACTCATTGTGATCATCAAGGTGTACAGTTGGTGACGTCACTGGAAAACCTCAAATTATGGGTCCTAAACAGAAGGTTCCCAGGTGTCCCCCCCTCCCCCCACCAAGCCACACCTTCCACGGCCCCAATTCACGGTCCATTTTAGATTACACCCTAGTCACACTGCCTCGGATCTCTTTGGTACGGCAATTTAAAATAAAATACACCACATCTAGTGACCATTCCTACCAAATACTCACCCTAAGGTCCTCCTTGCCTGTGCACAAACCTGCTCCAGTACAAGTGGGTTCAATAGAGTGAACGAGCTTCAACAGACTACGTTGGTCCTCTGACATACTATGAGCCTTATCTTTATCAGCAAAGTTGCAGATGTTGGAGAGCCTTAAAAACCACAGACTTGTAATGGATGCCTGTGACGACGTCCAAGTGAAAATACTTGACCAGCATTCTCCTCGCAACCTACCACAGCCAATTCGGTGAATCACCCCAGCCCGCGTTTCAAAACAAGCCCAACTCCTTAAAAAAGTTTAAAGGAAGCTGGTAAGACACCTGAAGGCTCACCCAGGCAATCAGACTGTGGGAACAACTGAAGAATTCAAAGAGAGTATAAAAGACAAATCCGCAAATAAAAGGCCAAAGGCAAGAGCTCTCAAAATTAATACATACCGCAAAAGGGAAAAACCGCAGGAAATTCTGGGGCATCAATCTAAACACCAAAGGGAACTCTAACAACTGAAATATCCCTGAAAATAACTGGGTGTGTTATCTCAAGATAATCTTCACAGCAAAGTGCCACCCACGTGGAACTCCCCCACCCGCCCCATTGCCATAATTGACACCCTTAAGGAGAAACATCCTCCAGCTGGACGGCGGGGAGACGATCAAACTCACTCTGTCCACTGACTGGACATACCGAGCACTCCTTAAGGCCCATTGTGAAGGAGCCCCTGGGCCAAATAGCCATCCACAAGCCATTTTTATTGAAGAAGCTGTCTTCTGGTCAGAAGTGCTAACCTTATACAGGAAGTAAGTCTAGGACGCGCCATTTTTGAGAGCTGTCAAGGCTATTTAATCAATCCAATCTCAAGGGAGGCAACAGACACAACCCGGCGATTACAGGTTAATCACCCTTATCGACGTTGAGGCAAAAAACTATGTCTCCCTGCTCCTTGTGGCATTAACATGGTCAGAAAAACATAAAATCGTTCCAATTAACCAAACAGGCTTTTGGAAAAGGGTGGGTACCGTGACTAACATCTTAACTTCCTTTCTGGTAGAGCAGAGCAGATGGCAGCCCAGGAAACTAGATCTTGGCTTTATAGATTAAGGTCAATCAATCAATCAGTAGTTTGTTAAGCGCGCTCCTCACCCGGCAGGGTCTCAAGGCGCTGGGGGAAGGGTGCTACTGCTTGACGAGCCAGGTCTTGAGGCGCTTCCTGAAGGTCAGGAGGTCCTGGGTCAGATGTAGGTCGACAGGGAGGGAGTGGCAGGTTTTGGCGGCAAGGTGGGAGAAGGATCTGCCGCCGGTTGGGGTCCGTGGACGCAGGGGACAGTGGCAAGGGTGAGGTTGGTGGAGCGAAGCTGGCGTGTCAGGATGTGGAAGTTGAGGCGCTCGTTGAGGTAGGCAGGTCCAGCGTTGTGGAGAGCCTTGTGAGTGTGGATCAGGAGTTTGAAGATGATCCTTTTGTTGACGGGGAGCCAGTGGAGGTCTCTGATGTGTTCGTGGCAAGGGTGGTTGAGGATGAGTCGTGCTGAGGCGTTCTGGATGCGCTGAAGTTTTCTCTGTAGCTTGGCCGTTGTTTCCGCGTAGAGAGCGTTGCTGTAGTCCAGTCTTCTGCTGACGAGGGCGTGGGTGACCGTTCTGGTTTCAACGGGGATCCATCTGAAGGTCTTGCGAAGCATGCGAAGGGTGTTAAAACATTAGGATGAGATGGCGTTGACTTGCTGGGTCATAGTGAGCGATGAGTCCAGTATGAAGCTGAGGTTGCGTGGGTGGGTGGTGGGCGTTGGGGCAGCTCCCAGAGTGGCAGGCCACCAGGATTCATCCCATGCTGCTTTGTTGGAGCCAAAGATGATGATCTTGGTCTTCTCCGAGTTCAGTTTGAGGCGGCTTGCCTCCATCCAGTTGGCGATGGCGTGAAGTCCGGTGTGGAGCTTGGTCTTGGTGGTTGTGGGGTCCTTCGTGAGAGAGAGGATCAGCTGAGCGTCATCCACATACGAGACAATGTTGGCGAGCAGTGCCATGTAGACATTGAAGAGGGTGGGGCTGAGTGAGGATCCCTGGGGGACTCCGCAGATGGAGTTGGTGGCTTTTGACAGGAACGGGGGAGGCAGACTCTTTGGGTTTTGCCAGAGGAAGGATGTGAGCCAATCCAGGGCTCTGTGGAGGATTCCAGCATTGTGGAGGCGTGTGCGAAGGGTGTGGTGACAGACGGTGTCGAAGGCTGCAAAGGCAACGGTTTCATCTTTGTCGAGCCTGCTCCTGATGGCGTCGGTGGCAGCGATAAGGGTGGCCTTGGTGCTGTGGTTCTTGCGGAATCGGGACTGGGAGATGTCGAGTAGGCTGTTGTCCTCCAGGAAGCAAGATAGTAGGCTGTTGACTATCTTATCGATGACCTTCACAGGGAAGGGGAGTAGGGAGATGGGACGGTAGTTTGAGGTCTTCGGGGTCGGCTTTGGGCTTTTTGAGCAGGGTGTTGACTTCGGCGTGTTTCCAGCTCTCCGTGAAGATGGCGATCTCGAAGGAGCTGTTGATGATGGTCCGGAGCTAGGGAGCGATGATTTGGCTGGCTTTATTGAAGACGTGGTGAGGGCAGGGGTCGGCGGGTGAACCAGAGTGGATGGTGCTCATGGTCTTGGTGGTTTCCTCGTCGTTGGTGTGGGTCCAGGCACTCAGGATGTTTGTGTGGATGAGTGCGTTGGAGTCAGCCTTGACAGTGGTGGGGGACGGCGGTGAGAAGCTGCCATGGATGTCTGTGATCTTGCGGTGAAAAAATGTGGCGAGGGAGTCGCAGAGGTCTTGCGAGAGGGGGGGGCTCAGCAGAGCAGGACTTCGGGTTGGTGAGTTGCTTGATGATGCTGAAGAGCTCCTTGCTGTTGTGTGTGTTGTTAATTTGTTCTTTGTAGAAAGATCTTTTGGTGGTCCGGATGAGCTGGTGATGTTTGCGGATGGTGGATTTGAGGGTGGTGTGGTTGTTTTCTGTTTGTTCTTGGCGCCAGATCTTCTCGGCTTTTCGGCATTCCCGCTTGGAGGCCTGAAGGTCTGCGGTGAACAGCAGGCTTTCTTGCTGCTGCGGGTGCTGGTGGTTTTCCTAAGTGGAGCGAGGGTGTCGGCACTGTCGGCCTCACCTTCAACCGATTAGACACATGTTCTGGAGCAAGCTGAAGCTATGGGGTCTTCCGCCCCCCCCCCCATGCAATAATTGCTTTATTCTCAGATACATGGGTACGCATAAAGATCAGAGATGGTACTAGGCTCTCAAGGAAAATCCCCACAACCCTCGGTCTGGAACAAGGCTGTGTGCTCGCCCCACACCTGTTTAACTTATTTATGGCTGACCTGACCCCAGCTTTGTACGCAGGAAACATTCTCCCCCCTCACATGGGAGGGATCTCTCTGACATCTACTATATGCGGATGATCTGGTACTGCTCAGCTGCACCAAGGTCAAGCTACAAAGATCCCTAAACCTTCTGGCTAATTATGTTCATTCCAACCAGCAGGAAATCAATGTGGCTAAATCAAAAATAATGTGTTTAGGCTGCAGGTACACCATCAGATCACTGATGGCCTTAAGTAACGTCTCGTTAGAGGTGGTGCCATACTATAAATATCTTGGAGTAATTTTAGATGCCCAGGGATCCTTATGACAACAGAAGAGTTACTTTGCACAAAGAACCCCAGCACTAATGTATGCTTTCTCTCTCCTGGACAAACAGCCATATGACCCATCACTCCGTCCTCTGCTAACAGTTCTCATCCAAATTGCTTCCCACTGGATCTGTGGGAGGTAGCACCAACATACAATTCATTTTCAAGAGGGGTTAATAAGGGAAACTGCTTTCAGTTATTGAAGATAAAGCCAAATTTAGTGCCTGGTCTCATGCGTGGATGACCATAAAATACTATACCAAACTGGAAGCGGCTGCCTATTTCTTCACCACCTATGCACCTCACATGAAACTTGAACTTATGACAATGCGACTAGGCAACTTGACAACCTCGACCAATGCTCTGTTATAGAGGAACATTAATGCGCAGTTCATGTCAAAAGGAAGATCTACTACACAATCTGCATCTGTCCGGGTCTGTTAGACCTTCTAAAGAGGATGTTCACTGATGGAGCTATGACGACCTGTAGGGGAGCCATAGTGGCCTGTTTCAACCCGCACGATCCCCAGCTAAACTGTACGTTTGTCAAGTTCCTGAAACATGCTATGCAAAAAAAAGGGATGTTCGGGTTTGTAGCACCAGTAGGCCACGACCAAAATAACATGTCTAATCAACTCCCCCAGGTCACACAGAGATCACTTCAACTGTACATAGACCAATTGGTTCATGGTACTGGCCCGCACGTAGGGCACTATCAGCCCTTTTTTTTATTTTTTATCCCCAAGTCTGAAAAGGTTTCAAGATCAATCGTGTTAGCTCCAGTGGGTCGGGTAGTCGCAGTATTTATCATATATCTTAAGTCCAGGACAGTAATAAAGTGATGTGCTTCCATCTAAAACATTTTGAACCCCTGGCCTGTATATCTTTTACTACAAGTGAGACATTTTACAAGATTTACTTATCTCAGGAAAACTAAATCGTAAAATTGTTTTCTTTTTAACTTTTTAATTTACATGTAATCACTTCGTAGTAAAAATCTTAATTCATTTTAGAATGTTTTTTTATCATGTAAAATGGCAAAATTGTTAAGGTTTTAATTAACTGAGAAACTAAATTATGAATTACACAGCGACTAGAGGGGATAATCCTTCGGGCAATCTTTTACACTGACTGGAAAAACTATCACGTTATAGACTAGGCATTTTAGAATTAACACTTTAAAGCATAGTGTGTATATTAGCAATTCTAACTGACATGCAGCTGAAGTATGTACAAATGAACATGCATGGTTAAAACTAAACACTCATTATGCTAACATTGCATTCTACAAATGCTACATTCCCATATTGCACACTGGAATATAAGCCTGGGAGAGATGCAGTTATTTCGACTGTGATATAGAATAACAAGATCATTATCAAAATGGCTGCATGATTCCCACCACACACATACTCACTGATAAGTCAGATTAATGTGTGTCCACTCAAGTCCCCCAGTATTTTTTCATACTGGCAGCAGTTCAAGTCGTGCCAAATTATTAGAGATACCTCAAACTGTAGATTAGGTGCCTTGGGTGGTGCTTGAAAGGGGAAACCCACATGGGTCTCCCCACCCGTTGACGTAAGTGATAGTCAACTCTTAATCTCCCATGCAACTAAGCTATTGCTAGTACTGTTGATATGTATCTTTAATGTGAACTAGCGGATCCAAAGGGCTGTCTACCGAGCTCATGTATATTGAAGTTAAGTGTGATAATTCAAACTTGTTGGGGCGCAGATGTTCACAAACATTTACTGATCCCTTGCACCCTACTGCAGTGACAGAGATGAGCCGCACACAAGATCAACCACTCCATCTGAATTTGAATGATGGTGAATTATCCCAGCAGGTGTAGTTTTACACATTTCTTCCTAAATCCTTTGATACTGCCAAGCCTTGAAGTCCATATCTGTCTGGTAGTCAGATAGCCATATACAGGAACATCCGTGGTCTACTAAAAGCAGAGTGAGCTCTTGGGCAGTTACCCCTTTGTTTCCATTCATACCCACAATGTTCAGCATACCTCCATTTTAATCTTTGCAGTTTGTTGCCAAACTAACGCTGTTCACACTAGATTTCAAATAGCTTTCATGTTACTTAAGAAATACAACATAGTATATTTGGAGGAAAGGTTTCAGAATCCTGCATTTTGTTGAACAGAGCTTTTTGATAGCTTAATAATCTGTTTATATGACAGTGCTCCTTGGTCTTTCCTGCTTGCAGGTTATTTGCATGATCCGACGTTTGCACTTCTTACACAATCACCAATAACGGAATTGGTTATAAGCTAGTGGCCCTTGTTTTAAAACTATTATTTTTTCCACTGCTGTGCTCGAGTTTAAGGATATTCGCCTGAGCATGTTAGTAGTATTATTAATCCCTGAACTGCTTTCCATCTCAACTCAGATTCAAGAATTCTTGAACTGCCTACACTCTCTTGCAGACTAAATACAATGAGCACTGATTGCTAGTGATTCTCATCTTTCACTCATTTAGGGAGCTCAGTGGTCCCTGTTAGTGCTCACTTCAGGAAAACAATCTGACCACATTGTGGTATCTACTTCTGCCTCCCACTTAACATCTGATCTACTATCCTGTTCCTCGTGAACTAGCAAGCTCTACCAACACACAATAGCAGCACGGAAAATGTAACTACAATGCCAATGGAAATATCTGCTGCAACTGATTACCAGGATCATGCAGTACCAAAAAAGGGTTGACTGAGCTTACAGGCCATAAAATACAAGCTGTACTCCATTGAACACAAGTTGACCATTTTGAATCTGAAAGTCTAATTGTCAATCATTTAGAATGACCTAGGCAGTGTGTTCATGGGCAAGGCAACTATGGGAAAGCTCTTCCTACTGTACATTACAAGGATATTGCAAATCACTGAGGACTTCCGTTACCATGTAGAGGAACGAGGCTGAAGGCAGTGTTCCTGTATAAGGTCACAATATAGTTATAACAGTGGTTCCCAACCTGTGGTCCGGGGACCCCTGGGGGTCTGCAAAGCCTCCACCAGAGGTCTGCGACTGCTTAGAAAATTAATTTATCTTAACAGATTAGGTCTGCAGCTTTTAGTAATGACTCAGTAGGGGGTCCCGGATTCCAATAATGATTCAATGGGGGTCCCCCAGGTTCCAGTAATGATAAAGCAGGGGTTCACATTAGTCAAAAGGTTGGGAACAACGGAGTTGTAACATACAGAAAAGGAAACTTTTTTCCTTTCCCATAAATTACTTAAATCCTTGGTGCATTGCTGTTTTGTATTAAAGATATCACATCTTTGTAAGTGAGAATACAAGTAGAATCAATATTGCAAGCCTAAACACCAAACAAGCTGTAGATATTTGCTTTTAAGATATTAGAATCAGTTTAATACAAGTCAGATAAAAAAAAAAAAAAAAAAACACTGCAGCTCAGAATGTGTATAAGCATACAGGGTGAGTCTATATTTTCTAAAAAAAGGCATGCACAGAAAAACGTTTCATAAATATCTTACTGTTCCACTTATCACTATCCTTCTAGAAAAACAGAAGCATCTTTAGTTATGCTCCATGACCTGCCTTTCAACTTTGGATGCTGACTGGCAGAAGGCATTGTTTCATCATCGTGACATGAGTACTGAACTGTAATAAGTTATTACAGTTGAGCAGGTATGTCATTTCTTTATTACATATGACTAGGTGCGTCACAGGTAACCTGTAAAAGGAAATTAGAGCTTGGTCTGGTTTTGGCTTAAAGAATAGCTATGCTATGATTTGCAGTTGCCCACCCTTTATTACAGGTTGGCTCAAGGATATGGTGGAATGGGCTATTGCGGACAAAGTGTGTATGAAGAAGGTATGATCTGATGAGCGGCTTGCTGAGGACTCAATGGGGTGGATGGCCGATTCAAGCATTGTCTGACCCACCTGATGGAAGATTCCTTGAATGAATGGAATGGTGGATTGTCACTATGTATATGAAAACAGATGTTAGTGCAACAATATCAGGATTCCAGGTTGAAGCCTGGGTTGGAATGAGCTTGATATTGAGTGCCTCAATGTAAGGTGTAAAATGGCTGTTTTATTTCTCCTTCATGTGCATTAGTCTGGGAAGGTGTAGGATGATGTATTTTTGTATTTATATTTATAAAGCGCATTCCGGCTGTAGCGCTGAGGAGTGGGTGAAGCAAGTGATTCCCTAAAGAAACCCCTGGAAAGGCAAGACCGGCAAATGGAGCTCGTCCAAGCTAGAAAAAAAGCCACGTTTTTAGCTGCTTTCGAAAAGACAGGTGCGTGTCTTCTTTCCTGATGGGCAGCGGAAGAGTGTTCCATAGTTTCGCAGCCGCTACTGAAAAGGTTTTGTCTCCCAATCTGGCCTTTCGGCAGTGGGGCACTGAAATTAAATTGAGACTAGAAGATCTGAGTGGACAGCTAGGCGCATGCTGCTGCAGAAATTAACAAAGATATTTGCAACCTTCCAAGAGAAGAGCCCTGTGTGTGAGGCAGAGTGCCTTAAAAATAATGCGCTTTTCCACAGGTAGCCAGTGCAGCTGTCTCAAGTTGCTACTGGCAGACGCTTAGTGTGGGAGATAAAAGTCAAGGCAAGCCATGGCATTCTGAATCAGTTGTGACCTATAAAGGGACCCTTTGCTAATGCTTAACATCAGGGCATTGCAGTGATCCAGTTTAGAGGTGAATAAGGCCACAATCACCAAAATTCCGAGTTCCTTCTGAAGAAAAGAAAGGATTTTCTTGAGAATTTTCAAAGTCCAAAAACAGGTTTTAATGGTGTGATTAACCTGTTGCTCAAAAGAGAGTATTAGCAAATAAGATTCAGAGGTTTCTGGCCGTAAGACTAGGACCTGGCCACTCACTGCAGGATGTGGCATGAAATATCAGGGAGGGACAAGATGTGAGCAGACAGGTGTGTAATGTTTAGGAAAGTTGTACTGTATAGCATCAACTACTGTTCTGAATCATCATTCTGTTGCACTTGCTGTGTACACAGATTATTACTTTTATTTCCGTGCTGTTTTTGTCAGTTATATGATGTGTCTATATTTCAAACAATACAAAACATTTTAAAAAGAAATAAGAAAATTAGATGTGGGTTTTTATACATGTATACAATGGAGGGATTCTCTTTGAAGGAATAAAGAAAAGGAGGGTCCCCCGAAGCACTGGCCATGCAAATCTCCACATGTGCAGAATCATTTATCCGACAGCCTTATCGAATGTCCTTACTTTAGAACTCCACTTATACATGGGCATCCTAAACTGGGTGCACATCATTCATTGTTTTCCCTACAGGGGTTGCAGAGTTAAAGGCAAATCTGGCCAAAGGATTTTGGAGAAGGGATCCATTTGCCTTCCATGACATTTCCTAACAAAAACCCAAAATGCTGAAGTAGAAATTTATGCAAGGAACATACACACTATGAGTACTAAACCTGAATTCTGGATTCAACCAAATAAGAACCATACTCAAATCCCTCAGGGATGTAGAATAGATCTAGAGTGCGATTTTAAATGCGCCATGGGATGGCACAATAGATAGAATCCCAAAATGGCAATTTAAAGCAAAAAAAAAAAATTGCTAAACTTTAAACTAAAAGAATTATGGAGATAGGGCAACCATGCAGGTAAAGAGAATGTATTTTCTTCAAGCCAACATCAATTGTTTTCCAGTAGTGATTGTATACTTATTGATGAAGCATATTTGCAAAAGTAGACCTCGCTTAAGTCCTGACCACCACTACATATATTTACAGAAAGTGCCAAAAACCTCTGGTTACAGAAATTGCTTTGAAAGTATTGGTGGTTTTGTTTTGCATCTGTGATCCAAATATTTATGTATACCTGTGTCGTCACAACAACTAATACATAACTATGCTATAAAATTTAGTCTGTAGGTTTACTGTTAACTGAATGGTTTTAACTTTGATGTTTATTTCACAGTTTAATGCTAACCAAATTAATCCATATGCATTGGAAACATTTTGCAGGAGACTTCAGAAAAGAACTGAAAGCATGGTTGTTATAACATATCATGACTCACTATTTCTGTTTCTATTGAAAAGACTCTTAGCAGGACATTGCCCGCTAGCCACACATTCTATGTTTTCTTAAGCTTGAAGGAGTACTTGTATCCTTTGCATGCTAGACCACCATTTGTTGCAAAGTTATTTCAAGGCACATAACTTGTTGTGAGTCCTTTACGCCTGGTGGCTTCCTGCATGGATGTAGGACAGCCATTCCATATGAGAACCTCTCAATGAGGGGTGTCAACAGCTATTTTATATTTATGTAGAAAAGCACAGATTCCTGGAACGTAATTAACAGGTGGCAATATTGCCAAATGGTTGGCACTCACTTATTCAATCTCTGGAGAAAGGGAAGATAGATTAGAAATATTCAAAATGTTCCCGTCACACATCTCGAAATCATAACGTGTTAACCTACTAAGCTCAATATTCTGAGACCTTCAGATATGTGCGTCCTCAAACAAGCATATGCCTCAACGCCCTCAGAAGCAGACTGAAAGCGTACCTTTGATCAACAGACAGGAGTGCCTATCACTAATCTACTTGTATATACATAATTTTTAAAATATTTCCTTTTTCTTTTGGGATATCACATTTTTGATTACTTATCTCACAACCCTGAGGGAGTGATATTCAGTGTCAAAACATGTTAATTGTTCAGGTTTTTATTTGCAGGGTTCAATTGAATTTATCAATGAAATAGCTTAAATTATATTTTCAGTAAAATTAACAGTTTAATCAGGTCTTTATAACAGAGACACTATCGCAGCAGTCCAGTTTCCTCGCTGGCCTCTTGCTGAACCGGAACCACTGCCGCGATCCTCTGGACCCCAGCACCTCCTATTCCGTCCGCCTGCCAAATTCATTGCGGCCCTCCTCTGGCACCTTGCCGTCCAATGAGCCTCCGCTCCTCCGAGCGCAGCAGAAGGGAGGCAGGCGGACCAGCAGCGGTACGGGAGAGGTGAAAATTACGGAGTTCGGAAGTCACGCTGGAGCTGGACTGAATTGCATCAAGAGCATTTGAGGGCTGCAGGCATCGAGCGGTGAGTTGATTCTGCAATAGTGGCAGTAGTAGTTTCTGCCCTCAGCTTTCTCCCGCTTTGCAGCTACCTGTATCTGCCCTACTGGTGTCTTTATTCTACCGCTCCTTGACATCCAATTTAAATTGTTTTGCTGCCTTTGCTGTCCTCACTTCCATCTGCTGCCTTCGCCTCACCACCTACCCGCACTACAGAGACTGCCACAACTGTCATTTTCCACCCTTGTTTCTGTTCTGGAGGTTGGCGGTTAGCGGTCATTTCAACTATATGGTCAGCTGGACAATCAGCATTAATAACATCAAATATATCAACACTGCCTGGCCGCTGTTTCAAGATCCAGCCTCAAAGAACTAGCCATTTCCAGGAAATACCGGGCCATGAGAATTTAAAGGCCATACGACCAAAAAGGCCCTAGGATAACGCCTGGAAGGCCAATCTACAGCGCGTGTAGTGGACATAGTGGCCCACTGCTGAGAGCGAGCCCAGGCTCACTGCAGAAACGGCCCGACCAGGTTCTGGTGCGGCTTGCAGTGAGGCCTGTGAGCCCCACTTGCGCCAGTAGGTTAGGACTACCAGAGGCTCACAGAGGCAACACTTGGCCCTGTGTGTTGAGCGTGGAAGTGGTGAGACTTCCTTGGTAGAACTTCAGGTGGAAATTAAGGGAATTATGGAGGCAGTGGATTGCAGGAGCAGTTCCAGATTAGGGGTGCAGTTTGCAACCAGAAGTGGTGACAAGCCACAACAAACCACAGTAAACCATAATCCCCTTCTCTCTTCCCTCTGTCCTCCTTACCAATTGAATATTACTCCAAGTCTGTAAAGTAGCAAAGCCAACATAAGCTGATATCCCAGTCCAAAGGAAGTATTTATTCTTCGCAAGGGAGAATGCGTTCAGGGAAAGAGAGGGCATCTCTCTCCCAAGCAAAAAGAAACAAGAGGAAACAAAAATTGCCTACTATGCCATCCGTGAACTTAAAGCAACTAAAAAACTCACTGGAAGAGAATTTGACCCGGACATTCCCCATCGCGCGTATGTTTCAGAAGGGAGCAAAACTGCCTCATAAATTTGACTTTTTGGCTACCCCTTGGAAGCAATATTTTCCTCTACCAAAGACCAAACAGCTCTCTCGTCTCACATTTCTCCAACAAAAAGTCAAAGCAGCACCGTAATTGGAAAGGGGAATAATGGTGGGCCAGATGCTGGTCAAATTGTTTCAACAAATGCCCAGGTTGATTTTGCCTCTCTTCAAGCACCTGCAGCTTGAGGGTCATCCCATATTTTGACCTCACTGACACTGAGCGAATCTACGGGTAGGAATTTAATAAACTCTTTTAGGAATCAAGGTGAAATAGAATCAGATGGGGAAGAGGTAAAGAATTCCCCAGAAAATATTAGCAACTCATTGGCTAATAAAGGAAATGACTGGGGCTCGATTACTGATTTGTAACTACTGACTATGAGATCTCCCTCTCCTCCACCACCTCTTAATAGAGCCACTAACTTTTTGCAGACTAAAGGTTCCACCCCTCTAGAAGTAAATGTCATTATTAAGAAGTCAATAGCTATTGAATATCCCAAAATGTTGGTCGGTAAAGAGTCCATGGGGGGTTCTCAAAGCTATTCCGGAAGTCAGTAGCAAACTGCCCCGCACTCTACAGAAAAAGTAGCCATAAGTCCTAGCGCCGGCAGCGGGAGTCTATATAATGAATGGCAGATATGTTCCCAAAAGTGCCAAGGTAACTGCATATTCAGCAACTCAAAAAACAACAATTAGAATCTGTGGATGTGCCGCATATAGCGCAGATTACTGCAACCAATTATCAGCCCAATTCATCATCACAAGACAAACTGAGCCTAAAGGAGAAGGACCCAATGCTAGCACAATATGATTACCCCGCTCTTGAAGAGACCCAGGAGGGTCCTTTAGGCCAAAACAAAGTTTGGGACTTTAAAACTTCACAACTAACTTTGGACGCTTTATCCTATCAATCCTCAAAGATGGATGTGCAAGTTGACCTATTGAACATAATGGTGCATTCGGTTGCTGGGATTGACCTAAAATTGGTAGACTTAAATGCTTTGATCCCACAAGCCCAGACCTATGCCGAAACAGAGCATGATCTCATCTGCACGTTAGCCTCAATTCCTGAGGTTATAAACTCCCTGATGACGGATTTTAAAGCTAATCTGACCACCTCAAAAAGTTAAGGTATTGACTTAAAGTTAAATAAGGGTGAACAGGTCGGTGTTGGAAACAGTGAAGGGTAAGAAGGGGGTGAAATAAGGGTTGGTAAACAAAAGGTTTGTCATTGTCCTGATAATAAAGGTCTTATAGAGTTACTTAGTATAACAGAAGAGTGAAAATAAGGTTTATCATAGCCATGCTAATGAATGTATCAGTGTCACCAGTAAATTATTTAATAGGAGCACAGGGTGGGCTATCCAACCAACGTCTTCTGCCCCAGTCTTCTTCCTTCACCCTGCCTATAAAAACTCAACTTCGACAGCTATCTAAACCACCAGAAACTAAAAGGCAAAGAAAACAAGCAGAGAAAGGCTAGGAAAAGGCTGAAAGGTCCACTTATGACTAATGAGGCAGATACACAAAATATACCAATTCCTGAAAATACTAATTTTAAAAAAAGAGGAAAATACTAAGAACTAAAAAATTAGAAGTAGTCTTGTAACGACCAAGTTGTACCCTTTATTCAACATTCAAAAAGGGGGTCTTCCGATTTAGGCTCAAGTGTGTCTACCCCTTGTTTAAAAGTGACTGAGGATGATGTTATATCAGATATGGGGAATCTATGTTGTGGGGAAGTAGAAACCCAGGCGCAACAAGAGGCAGGGTGAAATTATCAAAAACCAGGTCCCGAATTGGAAATCAAGAAAAAGAAGGTCAAAGAGGGAATTGTAGAAGGAAGGCAGATGAAAAAGTTTTAAAAAATAATGCTGTCAGGGCGGCAGGATTATCAAGCCCTCTACATAGCCGATTACGAATGTTAGCATAAGAATAGATCTTGATCATGGCAAATTACCATTGAATGCTAGAGAGTGCCCCTCACATACCTCTGAGTGCTCAGCAAGGACTGTCCTGTGAAGTAGGTCAGGACCCTGTAGCAGAGGGCTACCAGCAGGAATCAGCCTGGAGTGGAAATAAGTCGATCTTCTTTCCGAGATATCGGACTAGGGGTTCAGAAGACATTAAATCGTGGGAATACACTTAAACTCCTGCAAGCCATACCCCCGCTGGAGAATATACGATCCGTAGACTTAGAATTTTTAACTGGAGAACGGACGCTAAAAAGTCCCCACCAAGAATCCACCTTGGTGACCTGGTCTTCGGCAACTGTTGCCAACAGGGATTTAAGGAAAAAAAAGTTTTTATAAATGGAGAATTGAGCTTACAACTCCCCATCTGATTGGCTATCCGGAACCTTTGGTTTCGGTTAGCCACAGGGTAGATCTCACAGGGAAGAGTAAACCCTATTCAATTTTGAGGACAGCAACTGGAAACCTTACACTGACTATTTATCATCCAATAAATTACACGCTAGATAACAGACATGATCCAGGTCAATTAAATATATAATGGCTTTCAGCGGCTCTCCACCATGATGTGAACCCCTGACAAAATTCCTCGCTATTTAGATTACCTAAAGTTAACTGTCATCATAACTTATTAAAAATCTGCTCCTGGAACATAAACGGGATAAGTGTCAATAGCCAGCAAAAAAATCTATCCCTGCTAAAAGACTTTCAAATAGTGCTTCTTCAGGAGACCTAGGCAATAAATCCTTTCACAACTGATGGCTCTTAGGGTTTTTTCTCCCCAGCCTATAAGGAAGAAATTTGGGTGGCCGAAGGGGGGTCTGGCGACCCTTATAGCAGTTGGGCTGAGAGTAACCTGTCAAGAATACCATGCTGATATTTTGGTAATAAAACTGCTAGATTGGCATAAGACGTTAGGTAGAACGCTGTGGGTAATAAATGTTTATATACACCCAGAAGCCTGCTCCAAGAAGCTATTGTCCTCTAAACTTGTGGAATTAGTATTGATGGGGATGCAAGAATCTGATGCCCCGGAGCTACTAATAGCAGGAGATTTTAACATGAAGTTATTGCAACCATATGATAGAGAGGAACAGATAGTAAATCAGGATTTTATATTGTCTGTTCCACGACAAACACTGGGGAGTCAAGTTAGGGGCGGGGGAAAGGCTAAAGTGGTTGCTTTCGTTAAAGATCTGGAGGCGCCCAGCCTCAGAATCTTGAATGGGAGATACCAACTGGACACCCCTCCTTCTCCTACCTATGTTTTGGGATTTCAGTCAGTAATTGATTATGCAATGGTTACTCTGCCACTTTTGCCGTTTATCGCATCCTAAGGACAGATTTAAGTGACCACGGCTTGCAAAGTATAGAGATGAATTTAAGTGTTCCTACGTATAAACCAGCTATTACCTCTCCTAGGAACCTCATCTCAATCAATTACAATAAGCTTTGGTGGCATGAGGATTCAATCGAACCTATTGGGAAAACTTCAGAGGAGCTTTTTAACCAAATTAGGTGTGATTTAACCGATGAACCAATAAGTCTATGGTCATTATTCCTGGAGAAATTTGCAGCTAGATTTCTCTCTGACCCCCTCCCCGTATATCTCATTTGCACTATGAGTTAGAGAAGGAAATAAATAGAAATATAATTAAAATAACAGTGGTCACTGCATTGTTGAGGAAAAAGAGGAACCGGTTATCAAGATTAGCTAAAAAGCACTTTAATGAGCCTGGTACACAAAAAGACTTACAAGTCATAAATAGTCAATATCGTAAACAGATATTGGAAGAAAAATAAAGAAAAGGCAAAATTTTGGGGCAAAGGCCCATTTACTAAGCAAACAAAAGAACTCTCAGGACTTCTGGAAAATGATTAATAACCTAAACAGGGCACCTACAATTATACCAAGTTCAGATATCTATGAGCTATCTTGGTACGATTTTCTATGGATAAACTAAAGAAGAGGCGCTTTGCACAGGGAGTCTATTAGTGACTCATGGGCTGCAATCGGATGAAAATGTAGTCAGTTATAGATCTACGGATGATAATGATCAAATGTTCTCCGTTCCTCAGATAAAACTTACTGATAAAAGCAGGAAGAAC
This sequence comes from Pleurodeles waltl, assembly GCF_031143425.1. Lineage (NCBI taxonomy): Eukaryota > Metazoa > Chordata > Amphibia > Caudata > Salamandridae > Pleurodeles > Pleurodeles waltl. Next base: position 707,030,319 of record NC_090438.1, on the reverse strand, counting down.
AGGGCCCCAGGCCCAAATGGGATCCCAAATGCTTTATATAAAACCAACCCAGGATTCTGGGCAGAGGGGTTGGCCATGATCTATAATAGTGCATCGGAGCATGAAACTTTTCCATGCTCCTGGAAAGGTGCCATTATGCACCTGATTTTTTGAACTAGTTGATCGTTCCAACCCTGAGAATTATCGGCTAATCACTAACTGACACTGAGGCTAAATACTGTGCGGGCGGCCCTCTTGGGAGTTCTACAGACGTGGGATGCTCAAAAAAATATTATTCCAATCAATCTATCAGTCAGGATTTATAAAGGGGGCTGGAACAGCAGTAAACATCCCATCCTGCACTATTATAAATTTAAACAAAGAAAACAGCCTCTGTATGTATGTTTTGTGGATTTTAAATCCGCCTTTGACTCGGCACAGTGTAGCCTGCTGTGGGCAAAATTAAACTCCTGAGGTATCCCTCCAAAATTATTAAAAGCAGTGCAGATGCTGGATTCTGACACATGGATTAGAGTGAAAATTGGGGATGGTACCTTTCTATCAAGGAAGGTGGGGACTGAACGTGGTCTTAAACGAGGCTGCATCCGCACGCCCTATCTTTTCAATCTTTATCAGATCTGTCCTATATATTAAAATGGGGTAAATGCGTACCCCCCAAAGATTGGGGATCTCTTCATCTCAAATCTGCTTTACCCTGACGATGTTGTCCTTTTAAATTACACAAACACTGGATTACAGCGTTTGGTAATGAAATTGGCAGATTTTCCAGCATAAAATGGGTTAGCTATAAATGAGAAGAAAACAGACAATAGAAATAAGCAGCAAAAGACAGAAAAAATATAAGTGGTACCTTCAAGGCTCAAAACTTGGACAAGTCAAATTATATAGATACTTGGAGGTACTATTAGATGAGAGGGGGTCATTTTCCACCCAGATAACGGATTTAGTACGAAAAGGAAATAACTGGTTGCTTGCTTTTCATTCCTTATTAAGAGTGTTAGATGGCCCCAGTTACAAACTTCTGTTACAAGTGATAGCCGCCAAGTTAATTTCAAGTGTTACTTCCGGTAGCAAAGCCCTGAGGGGTAGGGATGCAATCACCCTGAATGGGATTATTGGGAACGTTTTTAGATCGCTTTTCCATCTTCCCAAGCAAGCATCTCAGGCCCAAATTAGGCTGGAGCTTCGGTGTGTGAATCAAGTTATTGCAAGACAGGGGGCCTATATTAAACTTTGGAAAAGAGTTCAACTTGCAAACGAAAATGGAAGTAAAGCTTTTTGGAAAGAGATAAATATGGAACCAAGATACTCCTCACTGTTATATTTGGACCAGTCCTTGGATGATCTGGGTGCCCGTTCATTATGGGATCAGAGTTTGCCAGTGGCCGCTTTAAAAAAAATTATTAACGGTATGGTAAAGAAAAAGTCCCTGGTTGTGGATCAGAGTCTCCTTGCAGGTAGATCTCATTCTTGGTTTATAATTAAGGAATATAAAATGCTAAAATGCCAGGTGTATCAGGACCGGGGTTGGTCAAAAAAATATAAAATATATTTATTAAATATAGGTATGGTCAACTTCCAGGAGGTCAAGATTTTGCACAAAGGGCAAGTGCAGGATTAACATCAACTTGCTCTCTATGTGGAAGCGGAGTAGGGGGTCTGTTACACCTGATTTGTATATGCCAAAGCTTAGGGCAAGAACGAAGAAGATACCTCAAGGTTGTGTTCAATCAGAAACTCATACATACTTGTAGGCAGGATGTGATTGCCTGTTTTAATTCCTCACATTCTTCATTGAATGTTAGGTTAGTAAAGTTTCTAAGTCAGGCCTCGAAAAAACAGGAAGTTCAGAGTACGCTAAAATCAGTAGTGGGTGCGGAACTAGTTTGAGTTCTGGTCTTTAGATTTATAACTGAGAAGATGCCAGCCGACATACAGAGTTTGCTAGTCAATAAGGTCTTAGCCAATGAGAGAATGGTATGGTAGGACTTTTTTTTCCTTTCTTTTTTAATCCAATTAACAGTGGACTGTTTTAAGGAGAATAAGTAATATGTTTTATATGTATTAACAAAATGTAATGGAATTTTATTTAAGGTCTTAAAATTTCTATAAGACTATTTTTAAATTGTACTAATTCATATCATGGCCTGTGTAAAGATTTTAACTAAGGATGTGTTTTGCACAAGCACCTTAGGTCCTTGCTTCAAAAGGTTTTAGTTGGGTAGTTATGACATAAACCAATATATTATTAAAAAAGTATAAATTATCACTGATTCACACATTTGTCTTTCAAAGTATAGGTGCTTACTAAGAATTTATTTTAGACAATTGCTTACTGATGATTTTTACATTGTTATGGTTTTAATTAACTAAACAATAAAGGTTGACTTGGTCTTAATAGAAGTAATGGCTTTTTCCATTCAAAATACCTATGGATTTGTCAATATCGAGTAACAAAACATTGCCCAGTCAAAGAATAGCTTCCAGAGTATGAGCTATTACAATAGCGAGGAAGTGAGCAAACAGACTATATTTACTATATTTCTTTGTTAATTTCCATATTTTTCCACATTGTAACGAAACAAACATTCAACAGCATGAATCACTCCCCAGGTCATGATTTACTATTCTTAACTCCACATCAACATATCTAAAGTAGACAAATCTTAAAGATCTTCAGCTTTGGCACAAAACTGAAGCCCCTGTAACAGCCCTTGATTGCCAGACTAAGACTTGGCAGAGATGTACAGTTCCTTTTAGTACTGTGAGATGCTTGTTTTCACAATTAAATCAGAGACTGCTTTTATTATGGGATGCACCTTACAATGTGACTGAGCTGTACTTTAAAGACAGTCTGTCTTTATTGAATCTCATACATTTCATGTGCAGCACAATTTCAGAGTGGTTGGGTGAACAGGTTGCAACTGCCCTTTTTGAGCTAGTCCAGTGAGCCACACCTCATAATCATGTTTGCCTGTTTTTTTCAGCTCCCAGGAAGTAATTACACTCCAATACATGGAGTCCTTTTTTATCTGAAAAGTACACTCATTAATAACACCTTCAATTCCACATCATACATACATTGTAAATAGGAAGCAATGCCTTCTTGTATTTGTGGTGCAGTAAGCTTTTTTGTAAAGGCCTTTGTGATGACTTGGTGCAAGTCTTTGCTTTTTTAGGGTTTACATCACAAGACTGCCTCAACCAAAATTGGTCTGATGTGTCTTGCAAGATCTCAACTTCTCCTTATATTTTACATGCATTAGATACAGAAAACAATGTGTTGTGTTTTGCACTGCTGCAGCTTTTTTTGAGTAACTTGATCTTGAGTTGACCGGTGTTGCTTCTTTGTTCTGTTCTAGTTGTCACTGTTTCACTCTCCTAGCACCCACCCTCCTTGCTGCAGTTCAGGCAGGCACCTTATAGGCACCCTGTTTTTGTTTTTTTAGAGTTAGGAGCCAGCATTTTATAAACATCCTCTGTCTCTGGTAAGGGGACCAGTATTTCTACTGCAAAGCCCTCACTCCTGCATATTCCACTATCACCATCATTACCTTTGGAACCTTTGCCCCCAAGATTAGCATCACTATCATTACCGCTGAGCACCACTGTTAGAATAACGACCACTGTTACCACCAACATACTACCACCAACATCACCAACCATAGTGACCATTCTATCCACCACTCAGCCCCTGTTTGAGTGGTGCATTTTACAGTGTTTAGGTATGAGAGAATGATTGCGACCAGTTCAAGCACCAACACTTCCTGTCTAGCCCTCAATGCCCTGCATATTGCATTACCACCATTAACATAAATGTAACTACCACTGATATTGATGCCACCTCTACAAGCGCCAGGAGCACCATCACCACCAATTTCACTATCTTCATAACTGCAACCATGCCATGTTTGGGCGGGTTTGTGTTTAAGAGTACAGTGTGTTTGACAGTGTTGAGAATATATGTGTAACCGAAAGTGCAATCCGGGCATGTGTTTGAAAGACTGAATTTATATAACATATAGCTGCTGGCTTTTTAGGACTGGTCTAGAGAGTCAGCTTTAGCTTTGTCTTAAGCAGATTACTGTATCAAATATATTATATTGTCACCCCACCAGACACTATAGACAGTGTGGGGGGCAGATCATCCCACTCCAGCCATTGCCTGTTATTCAATGCCAGATGCATTTTGTATCAGCTCACTGGAGATCCTTTCTGTAGTTGGCTGGCCAGGCAGTATAAATTAAATTTTGGCTTTTTGTTACAATGCTTACTGTGTTCCCACATCGGGAAGAGGCTGGCACTCACAAAGGATTTTGCATTGGTCTGTCAACATCTGTTCTACAGTGTCATTCTTGTTTCAGTTTATCCTTGATAGCGCCTTTAAGATTATTATTGTAGAGGGGGGGCGTGACCAACAAGATAGCCAACCGGCTCCTCTGAGCAAGAGCTCCCAGAGCCAGCCACAGAATCCTGCAGTATCCTGTGGTTCTGGAGCCTCATGGACACCGCAATACACATGTGTGAAGAGGAGAGATGAGGAGAAGCAGCACTGGAGAAGGATCGGCCCGGGGACTCTCTCTCTCTCTCTCTCTCTCTCTCCCTCCCCAGCAGCTCGGTGCAGGCCAGCAGATTGGGCCTTGGCCCCAAGATGGCAGGTGCAGCATATCACACCCTTTGTGCCTGAGGCTGCTGCAGGCCCTGGATGGCATCCCTGGAGCCGGAGAGAGGTGCAACTGGAGAAGAGAGGTGAGCCTCTGCCTGTGACTCTGATGAGAGGGGGCTGTGCAGAGGGCTGCTGGAGGCGCTGGATGTTGGCCGGGGGCTGCCTAATGCTGATTGCCTGTGACTGTATATTTCAGACACGTAGCAGGCCCGCTTGGAGTACTGCTGATCCTGGCCTGTCACTTTTCTTGTGCTGGATGCACCTGGCCCCACACGGGCAGAGGGGATAACTGGCACGGCTCAGTCACTGTCTGGACTCTGCTGCATGGATGGATGTGATTGAGGGGCCTACTAGGGACTGAGGTGACGAGAGGCTTGAGGGTCGGGAGTCCACCTCACTCCCCCCAAAAAGAGCCGAGGGCGCAGTGGTAGAAGACAGACTGGTCCCCCTACAGTTGCTGGGGGATTGACCTGGGGGCTACCAGATGCAGTGAAGAGGCAAGGCCTACATTGGGGCTGGATAAGAGTGCGCTGACTGGGCCTGGACCCATACAGAGGGCCAAGAGAGGTAGGCCAAATAACTATGGGGAACGACTGAGGTGGCCTAGACTGCTGCGGAGTGGACTTGCCCGCTTTCCCCTACCTGGTCGCCACTAATGGAGCAGCCGCTACAGAGGCCTATGTGAGCTACTGGGGGGGGGGGGACCCAGAAACAGATTGATGTTAGGTCTGACACTGGGGCGCCCAAGTGTACCTGGCTGCTGCCTGGTTATAACCCATCAGGCCCTTAACATGCTTGTTGACTGGTGTGCTCCGTGAAGTGGCACTGAAGGTAACCTGCAGGCGCAAGGCAGTGGTGGGTGCCCGTCCTCCCTGTTGAGGATCTGAAAGGCATACTCTGTCCCGCAAGAGTGCTGGTGGGGGGTAGTGCCAGTAGAACATAGAGGAATACCTGAGGACGGCGGATTACCACTGTGGACGGGGTTTTGCTCTCCCATCTGCATTTTCAGTGGGGCACTGTCGAGTGAGGTGGCAGCCTGCACTGGCGGCATCTGCAGGATAAGTGATTTAACGGGGCTCCACCTACAAATGGTCCCGAGCTGGGTGCATTGCTGTGTTGGAGAGGTCCCCTGGGCACCATGCTGAGGTGTGCTGGTGGACTGTGATGCTGCGGGAATGCACCTGCTGTGCGGGTCCCACTACATGTGTAACAGCTGGATTCGCAGAGAAGGGAGCTTCCTACCATCTGCCTGACCCATGTCCATGCGTGGGTGCTGGGAGAGTCCCACTGACATTGATCTGCTGCACTCCCCGGCGCCATGGGTAAGGACAGGATGGCTAAAGGCACCCAGCAGACTAGAATGAAACAGTTCACTACACCAGGCGTGAGTGAGGGCTCACAGCCTGGGCAGGGCATCAGGAGTTGCCCGCAAGCCCTCTGGGGCCTAGATCCTGGTGGCAATTGAGGCCCTGGACAGGCGGTACAGGAGAAGATTGCAGCCATGGCAGTTGATGTAAATTGAGGACGCATCTGTGTGCGGTGGCAGAAAGATCTATCGCCACTGAACAACAGGTGACTACAATGCAGACAGACCTAGACACCCTGAAAGCTACCATGGCCACCCTGGAGCTTAGGTTGAGCAGGCTGGAAGTGAGGATGGAAGATGCAAAGGGGAGGTCCCGTAGGTGCAATTTGAGATTTGTGGGGTTCCCTGAGGAAGTAGAGGGAACCGCCCCGGAATCATTTCTTGAAGACTAGATTAAGAGGTCGCTCCCTGCAGTACAATTGTCGCTGGTGTTTGTGGTGGTGAGGACGCACAGGGCCCTGGTCCGTCCGCACCACTCAGCGCCCCCTCGTGGATGATCATCGCTATGATTCTCAAATACAGAGATCAAGATACTATACTGCAGGAAACACGCAAGTACAGGGACCCGGCCTACAAGAATCACACCATACATATTTTCCCCAGACTACATCAGGTCGGTCCAACTCCAAAGACAGTCCTTTACTGGAGTTAAGCAGAAGCTGAAAGCGATGGATCTTACATATGTGCTGCTGTACCCTGCTAAACTGAAGGTGCTCCATGCCGGCCGCTCACATTTTTTCCAAACATCAGAGGCTGTATGGGACTGGCTGGAGCTCAGGAGGCAAGTGTGTCCCGGCAACCCCCTCTGGGAGGACAAGCAGAGAGGCCAGGAGGCAAGCAGACTACAGTACGGAGAAGGAGTAAGCACCGGCATCACACGAGCTCTGACGCTAAAGTGATAGTCCGCCTAGATGGCACTCTGAGTTTGGAACAGTTGCGGCAAGAGACAGAGGAAGCCAGGCTGCTGGTGAAGACCACAACGTCTGTGGTGCCCTTGCAGTCTGGGTCACTTCGGAGAGAGGATGCCCAGCTTTGGAGCAGGAGGATGCCCGGATGTAATGTATGAAGCCCTTATTGTGCCCTGCCAAGGTGTTGGAGGCTGGCCACCAGTGTGCCTGGGTGATTCCCCAAGACAAATGAGTAACATTTAAAATGAAGGACTGTAATGTGCTGTTTATTGGGCCTTTCCCTCCCCCTCTCAGTGTGAGATGTTGTGATTGTCTCTGATCCTTTGTGGGTTTAGGGGTAATTTTGACTTTCCTCTCTCCCCTTCTTCCTCCTTCTGGCCTTTTTGTTCTGCCTGGGGTTGCTGGAGAAACGGGACTGCTTTACAGTTGGGGCCATGGCTGCATGAGGTGACTACTCCCTTCCTGTTTCTTTTATACTGTTCTTCTCTCGCTTGCTCCATTACTGCTCCTTTTTTTCTCTTCCCTTTACTACAGTTATTGTTGTGCTAGCAGTGGGAGGGTGCAAGTGTGAACTAGGTGCACATAGGGGTGTTCTGGAGAGATTGGTCTGTACACGACCATATGACACCTCAACTTCTGATGGGAGGTGAAGGACAATCTGGTATGCTGCCTTTCCTTAGGCTAGCAACAGAGTGGGTCAGATGGTTCCATATACAAGTTGGGGAGACAAGTTGGGTCAGTGGTGTTTACCCGGTTTGGGATGTGGTTGGTTGGGCTTTGCTGTTTGTTGTACGAAATTGGCTGATAATACACTTTGTGCACATGGATGTTGTGTTGAAGCTTACAGGGGGGAGCTGTATCCTTTCTTGCCTCTTGGTCGGGCGGCGGGTGCTGGGGCGGGCCTGGTCGGCTGGGGTGTGGGACGGGGGGGGAGGCTGTGGATCAAAATATACAGGGATGTGTGATCTAATATGCTTTCTCACGTGGAATGAGAGGGGACTGAATTCCTTTGTCAAGCGCTATAGAGTACATACATCTCTCAGGTGGGTCAGAGTGCACATTGCTTTCTTGCAGGAGCTTCACCTCTTAGATGCTGAAGCCCAAAAGTAATTTTTTTTAAAAGTGGAGGAGACCGCTCTACTCCTTCACATATTACTCTTATGCTAGTGGGAGTCTCGATCTGGGTTGCCCCCAGGGTACCACTGCAATTAAGAGGACAGGTAGCAGGCAGATATGTGCTGCTCCATGGGATACGCGATGGACGAGCGATATGTCTATTAAACATTTATGCCCCTAGACGGACGATGATGGGTTCTTCAGGAACCTAGAACAAGAGCTTCTGCCCTACATTGGGCTCACCATCATTTGGGCAGGGTACTTCAACTGCGTCCTTGATGGCAATTGGGATAGAAGCCTGCCCAGGCAGGGCACCAAGCCCTGAATGTCAGCTAGACTTTGAGAGACCATGGACAGACTGCTCTTTGTGCATGTTTGGAGAGAGCTTCACCCTATATCTAGGGTGTACTCGTGTTACACACCTACTCATCAGGCAGACAGCAGACTGGACCATTGTCTATTGGCAAACAACAGTAATTTAAATGTTAGGAGGGCAGTCTATCGGGTGCAGTTCCTGTTGGATCAAGCCCATCACGGATTGGACTTGAGACACCTGATCTCCTGCAAGTGGGCCTGGCATGAGAGACCACTTTTTTCCAATATCTGGGGATGTGGGTGACCCATTTTCCTCAGCTGCAATATGAGCTGAATATGGGCAATGTACTGGATGGCCTCAAAGTTTCTATTCAATTATGGAATACCCCCTGCTCTCTGTAATGGGCAGAGTCACACTAAGCAAAATGATCCTGCTCCCCTGCTGTCTATGTGTAATGCGGGACTCGTTCTGAGATGCCAATATCCATGTTTTGCCAAATTGATAAGCTATAATATCTGTGATATAGGCTGGAAGGAGATGTAAAGTCTGCCTTGTGGTCTTGAAATTAGATTTAGTGGAGGGGGACTGGGGCACCCACATCTCCATCTGTATTACATGGCAGGCCTACTCCGAAGGGCAGCATTGTGGTGCGACACACCACTAATGGGAGAAGAAGCTGCTGGAGCGCTCCGTGCACTTACCAGAGCTCCCTGCACAGCTTATGTGAGGGCTCCAGACTCCCAGCAGATGTCCCCTTTGGGGTATCGCAGCTCACCCGGACATGGGAGTGGGCAGTTACACGAGTGCTGCAGTGGGCACCCTATGCACGCCTCCTACATATTTGGTGGCTGCACCCCTTTGCGCAATAGATGTTTCAAGGTGGAGGGCAGATGGCTGCAACAGGGCAGGAGATTTATATCAAAATGGCGCCTTTGTAACTCTGGAAGAGGCCGGGCCCTTTTTGGTATTGGCCAGGGACAATTCCTACAGTACGCCAGCATATCACAGACAGTTCGGAGATTTAGGTATCCTTCCCGGAGGAATCGGTTGAGTCATCTGTTGCAGACAATACTAGACCTAGGCTCCGATAGGGGGATCTTATCCCATCTATATGCTGCCCTTAAAAGAGAGAGACAGCTGTGTTAATGACACGCAGTGTGGGACGCAGACCTGGAAATGCCGCACACGGACATGGAGTGTACTAAGGCCTGGGCACTGGTACGGGAAGGGTCTATCAATGCCAGATTTAAGCTGGTGTAATTTTATTATCTACATAGAACGTACTTGACAGTGACTTCACCGAAAAAACAGGCGCCTATGGACAGTTGTGCACGCTGTGGCACATCTCCTGCTGGATTCGGACATGTTGCGTGGAGCTGCAGGTCACTGCAGCCATTTTGGCATGCGATAGCGCAGGTACAGAAAAAAATAACAGCAGTTAGACTGGAATTGACTATGAGACATTGCTTGTTGGGACTGCTACCCCTTCCCAAAAAGGGTTGCAAAATGGCATACCAGTTTGCGCAGTTGGGGTTGGTTCTTGGGAGGCAACATCGCTATTCACTGGGCCAGTCCAACCTCCTCAACGTGGGACAAATGGCTAACTTATCTCTTGGAATGAGCAACAGCTGAGGAGTGCAGGCTTTGTGTGGTCTGCATGGACGACTATGCAGAGCGTGATCTGGAGGTGTGGGTTTGCATGATGGAACAACTGATGGGGGTGGGGACTGAAGAAGAGGTGACAGATGGGTTGCTGATTGAGTATCCACACAACTCGAATGTTGATCGCTCCTCTGACGACTCAGATTAATGGGAGTGCATAGGAGGAGGGTAGCAGTCACGACAGTGTGTGACAGTTGACCCTAGCTGCGGAGTGAATGGATAACATGGGTTGTTGGCAGCTGCTGGTTGACCGCCCAGACCGTGTGTGTGTGTGTGCCCCCCTTCGCCTCTCCCCCTTTGAGCGCCTTGATTTCTAAGTTTGACAGTTCCTCACACTCCTTTGTCCTCCCGCCTCCTTTGCCCCCCTTGCTGTTTAGACTGCTGGAGGTTCAACTGTTCTCTCTAGCTCCCCTGCTAATGGAATTGTAAGACAGTATATTGCAAGCAACTGCCATACTATTGTCGACTATTGTTCAGCGCTGGTGGGGTCTTCTGCATTGTCTGTATTGCTTATATAAAATTTGAATAACCAAATATGCAACAAAAAAAAAAAAAAAAGATTGTCCAAGCATGTTCACAACAACACTCCCAGCCTCTTCCATTCCTCATTGCTGGATGACTTCTCACCAGAGCCGCGGTGGTGGGTAACTGTGGGCACACGCTATGCAGTCCCCAGGTACTACTAAACCGCACCGCCAGTACTTACACCACCATTTACAATATGATTATGACTCCTTACCACCACGACAATTAGTAATATCATTGCTACGCCTTCAATTACCTTCCCCTCCAATATCACTTCCATTAACACCACCAGTTAAAGGCAAAACCTGTTTGTTTTGCCCGTGCTTGATTTTACTATCAACTTTTAACCAGTCTATTTTTTCCACAAGAATAGAATGACATGGCTAAAATAATGAGAACATATTATTAAACAGATTATATGCTAAAATTGATATGAACCATTTAAGAGCTAAGAAACAAACAGGAAAGAATGTTCTTATACATAGGTTATGTTGGACATACAGCTGAAAGAGGTCCTATCACAACAACTAGTGATATTCAGGACACATTCTCCCTTTTACCAGTGTCAGAAATAATTGCCAGATATAATTATACCTGTAGCAGTTAAAGAAATGTTTTCTAGAAACTAGTGTGTGGTTTTCAGAACTGCGCAATCTAAGAAAAATCCAATTTAAAAAGCAAGGATTTTAATGAAAATTGGTCTGCCCACAAAAAGTGTTTGAGAATGCAATTGTGTTAGCATTTATGATGCTGTGTGTAAATGCTTCATTTGTTTCCCCTTAGTGCTCCACAGTCTTTTGTTAATGAGCGCTGTCACTTAGTCATTCATTCATTCTGTGCCACCTGGTTGATGAAAAACTGTAGTCCTACTTCTGTCTTTGTGTAGTGTCCCAGTTTTTGGTTTTCACAATCTGGTCACCACATGAACCCACCGTTATCTTCAGGTTCAATTGATGAAAAACGAAGAATATGTCCAGAGGTGAAATATAAGCTCTTGCTATTCATGACACTTATCAAAATTGTGAGAAGTCTTATATTTCACTTAGACCCCAATTACTCTGGCCACCAAGGGGGGGGGGGGCAATTTTATCACCCCTAATATTGTCCAACATTGAAAAGTGTAAAGAACAGCACCAAAATACGATTATTGCTTGAACATGGGGCATACAATTCATATTTTTGTGACTGTAAATGGGGCCTTGGCCAGCACCCCTCACTGAACTGCAAGGTTACGTGAGACCTCTAGACAGTGTTAGGGGCATGGCCTGGTCAGTGAGACTGCGGGATTCAGATTTTCCAACAATCATGAAGGTATTTAATGTTAAAGGTGCAAGAGAGGGGCTTAAGGGGCGGTGAAAAGGGACAATAATGCTGAGTAGTATGGTAAGTAAAAGGAACACAAGCTTCGTAAAATTAAAAACACCCTTTTGGACAACTTCGAAAGAGAGGGAGAGCGTGTGTGTCTTGAGCATGCATATATGTAAAAATATCAGGTGAAATCCGATGTACACCTCACCATACCAAACAAAGCACGTGTACCCAACTATCAGAAAATCTATGTTTGGGGGTGTAGCGCCCCAAACCCACCGAGGGAGGCAAGGCCCCCAAGTACTGTGCTTAATCCAGGTGGTTTCCAGCGTCTGTTGCTGGAAATCAATGGGGAAGGTGTGGGTATTTCTTTCTGGGGCCCTGCTGCGGTCTCTGTCCTTTAGAAACGGAATAAACTTGGTGGCGAATTGCCATTAAGAACCATTAAAGACCGGCCTCGCTTCTCGTGCATCTGTACGGTCAGACTGGCCTACAGAGGAATAAGGCAATGCCACATGGGCGCCGCTAGTCCCATAGGGCAGCGTGTGGGCCTTCTTTACGGTTCACTGGTCAACATTCAGTTTACTTCCCCGATATGCCACAAAGGTTTCCTGTAGCAAGCTCACACCCATGCTCCCACCTAAACCCTGCAAAACACTTACACAGCATGTCCTTGCAAACTGAAAACTGCCCCACTTTGATAACATGGGCCACGTGTTAGTTATCTAATTCACGAATGTGTTCCACGTGTTTTGTGCCAAGGCCCATTTTCTGTTCCAGTCCGACTCTGGTGTCTGAATCTTATGTTTACATGACTGCGCATTTGTCAGCTCAAGGGCACTATTATGTAGCTTAGTTTTGCTAACAGCTAAAAACAAGAATCAGGTCAGGTTTTACTGTTTTGACGGAGGACATATATCTTGGCACACGAGCGCGAGACAGTCAGCAAGAGTAGACACAAAGAAGTAAAGTTATAAAGTAGCCTCTCGTGCAGTTTAATGTATCCACTCAGGGGGAGGGAAGGATACTTGCAGGTAGTAGCAGCATTCGGCCAGAGACGATTTCCCAGCCGAGCTTCATAACCCAACCCTAAAAAGAGGGTAAATGGCACGTCAGCTGATGGTGCTAATGCAGTTGTAAAAATAGAATAAATGTACAGTATCGTCGAATAAAAGTAGAAAAATATCAAGGATTCAATCCTGTTTTTTCCAAAGACAGGACCACATAGGTCTGCTGTAGACAACATGAAATAAAAGAAAGTAAACACAGGCCGAGTCAAACATCGTGATGGATGAAGTAAATGGGCGAAGTAAAAGTGCAATTCAACACAGTTAATATTAACCAGGAGGGCGCACGCAAGGGTTTCCGAAACGAATGTCAGGGAGTTTCTATGTTAAATAGGTTCCACATAGGTTAAACCCAGGCTGGTCAGGTATGCTCCGAGGCACCCAAAGTAGCATTTCCAATGTGAAAGAGCATGATGTACATGAAAGCAAAACAGCCATAATAAATGATTCTTACATATCGCTTCTAGCGCTGCAAACGACAAACACCAACTTAATGAATCGAAATAACCGACCTTAGTAAGATTCGGACTCTTGACATACAGAACATGTTGGTCAGCAGCAAACATTACATTACCTCAATACTCAGTGTAGAACAGGTGGTAAATTGTCTTTCAGACTTCTAAATGCGCCGCTCCATTGGCGGTAAACCGACAGCACCCACAAGCGTGAAGCAAAACGTAGCCTTTTCCAGCTCCCAACTGAGTGCAAAGCGATCAACGTTTCACTCAGACCGCACCCCGCGCAGAAACAATTTACGAGCCTCTCCTAGACCAGAGCGAAGTTCAATTAACAGGTTCCAAACCTCTACAACTGGAAACCAAAGAAAAGAGTTGGTCAACGTTCTGATTTTGTTTTCCTCGGCCACTCCTATAGAAAGACGAATTTTCTGGATGTTCTGTTAACTGAAAGGGTGAACAAGACATTCATAGAGAAGAGCTTCAGAGTAATGAAATTTACAAAAGAAGGAAAAAAAAAAAAAGAGCCTTAAAGACGCCGACGATTTAAAGACTTGCCTAATTTGAATAATTAATGCCAGTTAGCTTTGTAAGAGGCCGACAGTTTTTTTTTTTTTTTTTTTTAAGGCTCTTCTTCTTTACTATTGGCTGTGCAGGCATTAACGTCATTATCTGCAAGCAGGGATTGTGGGATTTTTGTGGCTATAAAAGCAGCAGGCGTAGTACCATCGCTGTCTTTTGTTGTTTGTCAGACGTGGGGGTTGTGGTCGGGTTGATAGATTTTATGGTTTTTTTATTATTATAATAGAAAAAAAGAGACTTTGTTTAATGTTTTTTTTTGGGAGTTCCCAAGCTATTTGTGCTGATTACATGTTATTTTTTTTTTTTTTGCAAAATTAGTGATACGGGAAAAACAAGGTGATAATCTATTGAGCCGTTTTTGTGGAAAAAATATTTTTTTTAAGTACCATGGTTGGGTTTTCTTGAAAGAATTGCATATTGTGATAATATATGTATATTTATGTTTTTGTAACTAAAGCAAATTTAAGTTTTAACGGGTGGTTTGTGGTGTTCACTAAACTAAGGAAACAACCCATTTTATTGTACATTTTTAGCTGTTTGTTCCGTAGAAGCTGAAGTAGTAATAAGTTTGCGAGTATACTGACGAATGTAAAACTAACGGAAAGTAGTGTGTAGCTAAGGTGTAAATTTTAAAACTGTACCCTCGGGTTATAATAGTTTCTTCTACTTTTTTACTTTATCATTAAGTGCACTATATGGAATATCGTTGCCAATGTAAACCTATAAGATTTAATGCAATTTGTAAATATGTCCATGATGTCACTTAATATATATATATATTTTTTTACTTTTTGTTTATGAAATCGCAGTTGGTTTCATTAAGGCTTGGGTTGCCAAGACTGTGTAGTCTTTATTATAACGTAGGTATCCATAATTCACCACCAGGCACTCTCTCACCGACTCTTGTAGGTTAGTTATTCGTTCTGGCTTTCAGCAATTTGTCACTGGTTTTCTACCTTTCTCTTCCGTGGGTCTCACTTTTGTGCTTTTCTTCTCTGCAACAAAGTTTGGGAAGACAAGTGCCAGTCCCCCAAAAAGAGGGCAAGTGGGCCCCCGCCTGCTACCACGGCTCAAATTGAGAATTGGTCATTACAAAATATAAATATGTAACTTATATATGACTAAAGCAGGTTTCTTAATGTAAATGCTGGTTGAGGTGTAGTTTTCATTAAACAAAACAAACGTGTTGGAAATGAAACTTAAGATCACTTAAGTGAGCACCAGAAATGGTTTCTTCGAAAGCAGGTGTATTTGTCCAAGAGCTAGCATAAAACTGTCCATGACAAAAAATAAAATAAAAAATACATATATAAAAAATTAAAGCGGCTTGGGGTCAGCAGTTATCCTTCAATGTCTTAAACTCAAGTCATTAATTATGTTTATGTCCACTAAAGGGTACATCATGTGGAAATGGGCCCTACTCAAAGGACCTTGCCTCTTTCCTACTGTGAGAGACTGTCTTCTGCCGGATTACCTGTGACAGCTGGCTTAAATACACATAAGTGCCATAGATTGTTCACATCACCAGTGTTTTTTGTTTTCTTTCCATTATTTACTATATTTTTCTTAAATAGGTTTTATTGGGTCTAAACTGTCTTCAGGTTAGAGTAATTGATACCTTATGCATCTTTACTCAAATAGGAATCGTATAACTCTGGGAAGTGCATTAAATCTATCATGGCTTCCTTTGCTGTAATATGTAATCATGTCTGATAGGAAAATGCAGTTATGGTCTATTGAAATAATATATATATATAGTTCACCTTAAATATTTTGTTGCAAGCATACGGTCTCCACGTTTAGTCAGACTCTTATTTATTTTTGCCTTTGCTTCCGATGGGGAGACAAAATGCAGCAGATTGCGAAGGCTAGATCAGATGGGTTTGCCAATGCTTGTTTAACGCTAGTTGTATGTAAATAGATGGATTTGTTTCAGTATACAGGAACACGTCAGGAAGGCAAAAGATGAATACAATGACGTGTATTACCTAAATTGCCGTTTTATTATATGTAGCTTGTACTCGAGTTCTGAATCCACCACATAACTATGAATTATGTAGTTCTGTGAAAATTACATCTCCGCGTAACTTTGTGAATTTGTACCAAAATCTAATGGTAAATGTGTAGTGCTAATTGGAAATAAAATCCCCACTGGTTTCTCTGTTCCTATCCTGGCAAGTTTGCACCGTATAAGTGTCAATGCATGAAGTTGTGCTATTCTTCTATACATTAAAGATTCTTTATATATCCTGGCAGGAGTGGCTTGAATTGTTTGACAAAGCAGACAATGTTAATACTTGATAAATGGACTAAAAGTTAGAAATGCATTGTAACTGTTTAACAGACAGTGGGTGCAGAAACGTGTGCTTGAGGCGAGACTTCCTCAAAATCACTCGACCTAAGTGCTGAAGACCACTTTTTATATAGACCAGGGCTGAAACATGTCCTCATTTAAACATTGTCCTTGGCATACATCGTAGTCTGCTTGACATCACAAAAAACATTTTCTACCTGTCATTCCCACCCTTACACCGCCCACTAAACACCGGAAACATATGACCAACATATCCTCCTTAATCCTGCTTTAAAGCCACCCATTGTTCCCTGTAATGTTACTTGTCACGTGCAGCAAAATATTGGCTCTGCTCCTCCTCGCACATGTGCAGAACTAAAGTACAGCTTATTCAACTGTCAGCAACCCATTCCTTTCGTGGGCTAGTTTGATATAGATGTGGGGTTTGGAGATTGCCATTTTACCTATTCTCTTTATCAAAACAGAAAATGGGCTCAATTTCACATGAGGAAAAAGAGCCCACAGTTTACGTGGCATGTGATTAACATGTTCCACTTTATTTTGAGCTCCCTTCACGAAAAACACAATTAGAATTTGTCCATAGCCTAAGCTCTCTTGCCAGCACATTCAGTTACCTACAAATCATCAGCAGAATACTATACATTCATAAAATAGCAAGCCGTGTATGAAACATAGCAAAGCATGCTTAATATAGCACACTCTGCAAATTGAATCACCGCAAGGCACTTTAGTGTGCCTGCTGAGAGTGAGACCAGAGACAAAAGTGACTAAGCAGCAAGTCTGTCTCTTGGGGAACATTCCTGACGGACAGGGATGCTTTGCCTTCTTGAAGGAGGGCTTTGAGAGATCAGTCCTAATTTCAAGGTTCTGAGTTTAATAGTTTTTGTGGTTACATAATGATTTTGAAGTGGTGCCAGCGGCGTGTTGGTGTGTCAGAGGTACTCTGTGCGGAGCTCCCCCACCCCCCTTCCTCAGATGGTACGAAGTGCCATTCCATGCCTTTTTTAGGGTCGAGCCTGCAAGTGCATGTGTCTCATTTGTGAGACGCTGTTGTTTCGTAAAGGGTTTGGAGCCCGCCTGCCCGCTGACCATTTGTTAGTTTGCGTGGCAATCTTCTTTACAGCCTCATAATTCGTTGAGGCACGCCTTGCATTATTTCTGTTTCTCTGTGTGGAGCAGGGCAAGGGTATAGGAGACACAACCTTTTTAAGAGGGACTGGACTCGGGGCATTCCTATACAAAGTGTCTGTGGTCTGCGATGCCACAGATGCTGATAAACATACAATCTCAAAGTTCTGAAGTGAAATAGAAAGGCAGGCATATCGTCATAGTTTGCAAGAATGTTTTATTGTAATATATGTTCTGCAATAATGCAAGTGTGGTTATGGGATGCCTGGTATAGGTATTGGAGTGGAAGGCTGCTCTTTAGCACTTTCCCCACTCTGTGTGTAAGCTATAAAGTGAAGTATGTAGGCAAAGTTCTACAAGTTGAGAGAATAACTTGTCTCAAACTGTATGACGGCCTCGAGGAAGCAGACATTTTGGCACAAAATCCTGTCCACTTATTTTTAATAGATACAGCTTTGAATCAAAAACCATGGCTGGTAGGATGGAAATGCCCATTTACCACCCATGCAACGCCCCTCTGGTAAAGAAGCATGTAGCTCTACTTTGCATTACAATAGACAATTTTCAAATGCAAATCAGAAATTCTGTTGGAAAGTAAATCATAACACTTTGCCTTATTTTATGATGCAAACCTAGTGAAGTGTTAGGATATTCCCCCTAGGTCTTTCGCATGTTTTCTGGCAGTGTGTAGAGCCTATTACACACTGTCTGTAATATATATTTCAACTGGACTACATACTCGCAGTGCCTTCACTCCCAAGCTGGGACCTCATAGGTCTATGTACACACACGTCACTAGTCCACCAATCAGCTATACACAAAGATGTCTGGAGTAATTATTTTATAACACTAAGCCTTCCTACCAGAGCAATCCATTTTCGACTTATTAGTTTGTCTAGCATTTCAGTTTCACTCCATGTGTCTGCATTATATTTTAGATGCAGTCATCACCCACTGCCAGAGCCACTGGTATTATGTAGTGGCGAGGACCACATTTTGTGGCGTGGTTGACTCAATTATGCAGCAATAAAGGGCAAATTATGAGGCATAATGCAGCACATTTTGTGATGACATTACTTCATTATCTTGTCATTTTTACAAATCTTAAGAAAAGTTTCACATCATTATTACCAGTTTACCAACCAAATACAGGAATAAGCAGCTGAAATGCTGTGATGTCAACTTATGAATGACTCTCCACTGCTCAGTGATTTGTGTGGCTGCAATGATAGCAGCTTTTAATCCATTTGACCTAGAAAGAGAGTTTTGTTAAACTCTGGAGGTTATGCAGTAGAAGGAAGTATCTGTTACAAATGCATAAATATGTAAAGAATGCAACAGCCACATAATTTTATTATTGCAGTGGCCCTGCTCATGGTGTGCTGCTTGACAGGGTATTAGTAAAAGTCAAGCTCGTTCACACATATATTACAAAAGACTAGCTCGGCACAGTATGATACTACTTGTCAAGACTGGCTGTGCTCAACTTGATGTGAAATGCAGTCACCATCAAGTGACCCATCATGAATTCCAGAAGCAGTAAATGACATTTCTTAATAAAGAATGTAAGAAAATGGAGAACATGAAAAACAGTTGTTGAAAGGTAACATATTGGTAACGCTTCTACACAGAAGCCTTGAAAATTCTATCACCAGCCACTGAAACATGGAGAAGAGAAGAACTCATCCATGAGGGTCTGAGTCATTTACCAATGTCATTGGGGAGGGTTAGTGATATCGCCACTATGCCAGGTAATGTAAAAATCCATTTGCAAATAGAACTTCTGAATACTTTCTTGCGAAGTCTAGAGGTTCTAGAGTTACCTCAAAGAAAATGGTTACAGGTAATGAGATAGCAAGCTCTACTAGATGCATCAAGAGACAAGGGTTTTGGACTACAGGGTTTTTCTGAGTCAGAAGGCGCAGGCTGAAATATTAGCTTTAAGAGGTACATATTCATTGGAGTTGTAATAGTAAGAACATCTGTTTAAAACTTTAGGCCTTATTTAGAGATTTTGGCACAGGAGATATTCCACCATGAACATGGAAGATGTATCATCTGCCTCAAAACAAGTACGTAATAGCCTATGGCATTTGTAATACAGTAAATGGGATATCCTCCCCAATTAGAAGGGGTATCCCATCCACCAACCTCTCTTCCTTTCTTAATCCCTCTTCTCTGATTCTGGGGTCATCTCTGTGTTGGCATACTGCACAGCAAATTGAGTTTCAACAAGTACACGGATAGGATTTGTATTCCCAGCAGTGTTGAGCCAGGGAGAACCAGCCTAATATTTCTCATACAGAGATGTGTTTCTTATAACTGTTTTGCTAAAGATAAGAAAAATAATGTAAACGCTAGACAGCAACTATTATTACCTGTATAATTGTTTCATGCACTCTTTTAAACAGCAGAATGCAAATACCCTCAAGGGTGTTCGATCCTGCCATATATTTTGTTTGTTTTGTAGTTTTAAATATCCTATTTCGATCTTCTCACTATGTCAGGTGAGCAGCTACTTTGCGATCGTCGGCTGGGTGGTTTCCGCTGTTCGTCCTCTGATTCGGTTTCATTCCATAGCATAAAACAGTCCATAGCCACAAAACACTCTCCCTCTATTTTTGTTTTTGTTGTTGTATGAGGTTTACATCCGAAGAACTTTAACACGATTGTATGTTTTTAATATCACTGCCATCCTGGCCGCTTAGGTAACGCGTGGATCGATGGTGCTTCGGAGAAAGCTGAGAGCGCTCTATCCATCATGACGGAGCTCCAAAGGATGTGAAATTACTGCGGCTCCCAGCGGAGCTCTACGACAGCCCAGGTCTTGACGAGCAGCCTTTCATCCATCCGTCTGTCCACTCATCCATCAGAGGGCAGGCAAAATGAGCTTTAGCGGGAGAGACAGAACACAATATCGTGCTTTCTCAGCTACTAACAGCAGCTGGGACCGAGGTCGGGCGCAGGAATGAGGTATTTCTCTGTAAATTGCATTCACACTTCTGACTGCTTCTCAGAAGTGGTGAGGTGCGGACTGTCACCGTGCTTCTAAACTGCACCCTAACAACACCGCTGGTGGTTTGGTGTCGAGTAGTCCAGCTTAACAACTGGTTATTACCCGTCGATGTCCGGAAACGCTGTTCCACTTTTGCTCCGGTAGTGTTCCCTCTCACACATTATTCAAACACAGGATATCCCCAGTGGGTCTGATCTCTTCTCTGTTAGGAAAGAGAAGAGATTGCGTAGGCTACCACTGCTGGTGGGTGGAAGTTGAACTTAGTTAACATTATGATTTGAGCTAATTGTCTAATTCGGAAAGGCATAATCGTCACTTGTTGTGGCGCACAATTTGGATTTATATCGTTGGTGGGGCGCAATTGAATTTTTTTACGGTAACAATTATACAACATTCTTCTGTCAATGACCATTGGCTCAAGTGGGTTTGTAAGCGAGGCATGGCGACCTGTTCTTGAAAGAGCATAGTGTAGACCTGATTGCAAGTTGGAATAATAATCTAGTCAGAATGTAGGTGTGACTGAAGCGTTGACCAACTATAACTAATCTTTGATTAAATGTATCAATTATTAATTTGTTCTTGAGAGCAAAATGTGTATCAATCATCCTAAAAATTGGAGTCTTGCAGAAGCTACATTCATTTTTGTTCATTTGTGTGTACATTTTATTTTGAGTTAGGAGTTTGATTATGACGTTTCCTCCATACTTGTCTTTATGTCCGATTCTGGATTAGGATGTTAAGAAGCTTTATTCACAATGTTTTGCTTGTCAAACCTTTGACAATCAAGTGTACAATGAACAAATCTTACTTCCGATGCATAAGGAAAAAGTCCAGTCAGGGGTGAAAGGCACTTTTCATTCCTAGTCATTTGCGGACTCTCAATCTTCTGCTCCAATGGCCCATGGTTTTATACTGCTTAACTCAGTTGCTTAAGAAAGACACTCTGGCCTGATACAATTTATATTTGGCTGCCAGTGCGTACATAAAGCTACTAGGATTTGTCAACGCTTGTGGTCCATTTAGCCAACACAATATAGCATGAAAAGAGGGCAATAATATATCAGAATTAGAGTGAGGCAGGGGTGTTGAAAATACTTTACTAGTGATAAAGGATCAGGGAGACTAAGAGAAAGACAAAACCATTATTAGGAGACATGAAGTAAGGGGCTGGTGACAAACAAGCTTTATCATAGCCATCAGTTGTGTCCTCCATTTAATGAAGCAAAGTATAGTACATGTACTTCGAGGAAACAAATATAATGAGTACAGCAATGTGTGGCTGTAA